>NC_092464.1:59293289-60493289 GCF_047495875.1 Pithys albifrons albifrons
CCAAAGCTGGGACCCACAGCAAAGTGTTTCTCTTTCCACCCTCATGGGCACCCACAGCGTGCCCTGCTCTTCTCCTGGCACATCCCATCTCCCCACAGAGCCTTTCCCCAGGGGAACACGTCTGTGCTGGCCTGACCAGCCATTCCTGCAGCCCCTCCCCGTGCTCCCCATAGCCCCTGAGCTGGGGGTGCTGCTCTGCAGGGCACAGGGGCTGTGGTGCCCAGGGCCACGGGGGGGCACTGCTGGGCTGGGCTGGTCAGGCTGGGAGGCAGAGCCAGCTGATGAAGGTCCCTGCCACTGACCCCCTGCCACACAAGCTCTTGTGTGGTCATGGAGGGTGCTCAGAGGGGCCCTGCCTTGTTCCAGTGCTGGGAGGTGGGTCTGGGGGCTGCACTGGATCCAACGGTGGAATTTCTCTGAGGGTAAGACAGGTCTCTTAGACTCCTTTCCCTGTACCTGATGTGTCCCCTGGATCTGCAGAGCTCTTGTTTTTCAGTTTACACCCAGATATAGAATATAATCATGGAGTGACCCCACACTTGACAGGCCTGTGCTCACTGGGCTGAATTTCCTGCTGACTCCTTGGCACAAACTGTCCCTGCAGGTCCTTTGAGTTCTCCTGGCTGTTCCCAGGTCTCTTCAATAAAACATTCTCCTGCCATCATTCCTGTCACAAGCTACAGAGACCCAGGAATGTTAATCCCAGATCATTCTCCATCTGCTTGGGCTCTGGCCATCAACAAGCAAAAGCAGATCTAATTTTCTCGAAGGCCACCCTGAGCCCCTGATCTCATCACACTGAGCCCCTGGAGAACAAGCTAAAAAAGGAGCCTCTTTAAGAGTCCATTCTCTGTGCATGTTCTTCAGAGTGACTTTAGAAGAAAACCACAACCTGCAGGCACTGTGCTGAGGAGATCCCTTTTCATTGTGGAACTGCTGTTTGAGGCCAACTCTGCCACAGAAATGCCCATTGTCTGCTGGCAGTCACAGCACTCCCACTGAAGCAGAGCAAGCACAGGACCCAAAGAATTAACACAAAACAGTCTCTGAAGCCAGCCACAGGAAATACAGCTGGATAGAAACCAGGTTTGGGAGCTATCCAAAGATGGTCTTGAGGTCCGTCCAAACCAATACGAAATATGCAGGCAATAACATATAAGGGAGAAGCACAGCCCGAGCACAGGGCACGGTGACCTGCAGAAAGGGACAAGAAATTTCAAACACAGCATTTTGGCACGATCTATATTAAAATCAGCAAAATTCAGTAGAAGTTGAAAAGTTCACCGAGGATGAGGAGGTGAAATGAGACCCCTACCAGATGAGGTAACAGGAACTCCCACCATAATATTCCTCAAAACGACGACTCCACCCCTGACTCCGCCTGGACTCCGCCTGCTCTATATATTATAACCAAGTGTTGCAATAACATGAATATGCACGTAAAAATGATGTAATCTCTCACAGAAACTGTATAAATACTCTGGGTTCACACTGCTGACTTCGGAACTCTGTTGTCCGACGAGAATCGGACGGTTCCCCAACGTTGCTTCAATAAATACCTTGCTGCTTAAAGATTAAAACTCTGTCTCTAAGCAGTTTCTTTGTGCCCCTTTGGGCATCACCACACAGAAACAGCCCGACCAAACTGGCAGAGCACTCAGATCTTACACCAACATGGGGTCTTAGAAGGAGAGTGTGGAAGTGGAAAGGGAGCAACTCTAAAAAGTCCTGCTGGTCCCCAGCAGTGCTGCTGTGCTGGACTCTTTCCCCTTCTCCTCTGCACATATGAAATTGCCCTGCAGCTTTATGAAGGTCCCACAGTTAGGGTCACAGATGAACAAGAAAAGTTCAGGATAATTTATTTTCTTTGAATATAAAGAGAGCACAATTCCTCATTTACAGAGATTCTGGGTCACACAGGAAAACAAAGAATGACAAAAGAAATTAATAAAAAAATTTATTGTGCACAACATCCTGACAAGAAGAGCCAATTGACCATCACCAAAAACATGAGAAGGCATGTTGGGCTTCTAATGAGTTACACTATGAACTCTATAGAGCAGAAAAGACAGGTTATTGTTGTTGAAAAGCATCCAGTCATCATTTTCCTCACAGCATCCTTGAGTTCTTGGTTCCTCAGGCTGTAGATGAGGGGGTTCAGTGCTGGAGGAATCACCGAGTACAGAACTGACAATGTCAGATCCAGGGATGGGGAGGAGATGGAGGGAGGCTTCAGGTAGGAAAATGTGCCAGTGCTGACAAAGAGGGAGACCACGGCCAGGTGAGGGAGGCACGTGGAAAAGGCTTTGTGCCGTCCCTGCTCAGAGGGGATCCTCAGCACAGCCCTGAAGATCTGCACATAGGAGAAAACTATGAAAATGAAACAACCAAACACTAAACAGACAGTAACCACAATGAGTCCAAGTTCTCTGTGGTAGTAGTGTGAGCAGGAGAGCTTGAGGATCTGAGGAAGATCACAGAAGAACTGGCCCAGGGCATTGCCATGGCACAGGGGCAGGGAAAATGTATTGGCTGTGTGCAGCAGAGCATTGAGAAAGCCACTGGCCCAGGCAGCTGCTGCCATGTGGGCACAAGCTCTGCTGCCCAGGAGGGTCCCGTAGTGCAGGGGTTTGCAGATGGCAACGTAGCGGTCGTAGCACATGATGGTGAGGAGGGAAATCTCTGTTGTGATGAACAACATAAAGGAAAACACCTGTGCAGCACATCCCATGTAGGAGATGGTTGTGGTGTCCCAGAGGGAGTTGTGAATGGCTTTGGGGACAGTGGTACAGATGCAGCCCAGGTCTGAGAGGGACAGGTTGAGCAGGAAGAAGTGCATGGGGGTGTGCAGGTGGTGGTCGCAGGCTACGGCGCTGATGATGAGGCCGTTGCCCAGGAGGGCAGCCAGGTTGATGCCCAGGAAGAGCCACAAGTGCAGGAGCTGCAGCTGCCGCGTGTCTGCCAATGGCAGGAGGAGGAACTGGCTGATGGAGCTGCTGTTGAGCATGAGCTGCCCGTGGGTATAGCACCTGTCCAAGGAGAAAAATATAGTAACAAGTCACAGTACATGTTTCTGAAAAAACCTCTTCTAGTCCTTATGTAACACCCTCAGATCACCTCTTCTTTATCACAAAAACCCTTTAGCTGGTCCATTTGAGGACTTCTGTTGATGCCTGGCTCAGAAAGCTCCAGGGAAAAAGGAGCTCTGCTGATGTTCTGGTATACTCAGTTCTGTCCTACAACAACAGATAAATAGGAACTGAGACTGATGTTAGTTTAAAGCCATCCATGGTACTAAAAAGCTTCTCAACATTGTCACTCCCATTTCACCCTAATGCAGAGCAGAGCTTTGGGGGTATAGTTTTGTTTCTTTCCTTCTATTTGCTCCATCACAAGTAGTGAAATTTTTGGGGCAGGAATCCTTGGTATTTATACTTCTAAGAGACAACTTGTGTGTCCTGTGAGGCAAAGAGATCATCCATTCCTGCAATGTTTGGCAAGATCCATCAGCCCTGCTCTCATCTGCTCAAGGCTGTCACCTCTCTGTTCTGCAGTGCAAAGGCACCCAGGGGTTCCCCTGAGGAGAAACTGGACACTGCTGAGAGCTGGTGACTCCAGTTTCCAAGTGCACATCTTCAAACTCCTCATCCTGTCTCATCCTACAGAAGAGAGATATCTCAGCTCTTCCCTCCCACCAGGGGCACAGAGGGCTCATTGCAGCTGCCTGCACACACCTTGCAGCCCCACTGCCATGGCCTCAGTGCTGGGGGGCTGTGGGGAACACAGAGCTGCAATGGCACAGCTCTGCCCCTCAGGAAGCCATCTGCAGGACAGCAGGATCATCCAGGGAAAGAACTGAATGTCCTAAAGATGTTACATCCTGACTGGAGAGTTCAGCAGACTCATTGCCCAGAGTTCCCACCTGAACTGGGGGCAAAGGCAGCATGAAGAGGAAGGGAAAATAGAAAAATTCCTCGCCACTCCTTTGGAGGCCCTACAGGGATAATCAGATGGCCAAAGGGAAAGGCTCTACTGGGTGATGGAGCTCAGAGGCTTGTTCTGGGCAGAAATCTGCAGAGCAGGGATGGGCCAGAGCTGCCCTAACCCCCCTCCCGAGGAATTGCAACAGCAGCTCCCTCTCACTCCCTGTCCAGGGCGGCTGCCTGGAGCTGTCCCTGCCAGCAGCTGCTTCCCTGGCAGTGCTCCCAGAGCCCATCCCAGCCCTGGGTGCTCAGCTCTGCCCTGCAGAGCCCTCCCAGCACAGGGCACTGCCCAGGGACAGCTCTGCCTGTGCAGGCTCTGCTGGCAATCTCAAAGCAATCCTGAGGAGAATGGAAAAGAAGCACTGATGGTGTGTGTACATGGCAGATTTCTAATCCTCCCAGGTTTATTCATCAGTAGGTGTAAATGATTTGAAATGGAAGTGCCACCTCCTGAAATGAGAAATTAATTTCTACTTTTTATGGGCCAGATAGCCCACAGAAAAAGAATGTAAGAACAGGATAATTCCCTTTGAGGCAGCTGCTGCCTTTCTGTGCTTCTTGAAAAATATCCTGTGAAATCTCCTGCACTGCTGTCCAGCTCTGAGCACCTTTGAACCACAGAGCACCTTATCCACACAAGGACCCAGATCTCAGCCATTGCTCCTTCCTCACAGCCCTTCTCCCCAGCCCTGTGAGCAGCTCCCCAGGCTGGCTGAGAGCTGACCCTGGCAGGCAGCAGAGTCCCTGCCCCAGCACAGCACCCTGGGCTGCAGGACCCTACTCTGCCCCACAGCCCTGGGCACCCCTGGCTGCAGCCCCCGGCTCCACAGCTATTCCAAAGTGCCCACCAACAGCCCCCTCCTCACACATCCCATCAGCTGGGGCTGGGACAGCTTTAGGAGATGCCTCCAGGAGCTGCCCCTGCATTGCCCTGCACCCACAGACTCACCGTGTCCAGCACTGCAAAGATTTCTCCTCAAGAGCTCTGAGTCATCCTCCCAATGCTGAGCCCCTTTAAGCTCTGTCTGTGCCCTGCTGGTGTCCCTGAGCTGCCCTGGCAGTGCCCTGAGCCCTGCTGGGCTGTGCACAGGAGCTGCTCCTGGGCAGAGCTGTCTCTCTGCAGCGCTGCCCGCTTGCCAGGAGCTCCCTGTGTGCCAGGAGCCCGGCCCAGCTCAGCAGCACAGCAACAGCCCAGGGCATTTAATGGCCCTCTGGGGGGTTTGTGTTGTTTACATCAGACTCAGTCCTTCAGAGTGAGTTCAAAAAACTTCTCAAGAAGTCAAAGTCATATTGAAACACTGAATTTTCTTGTAGTGCTAATGGGTCCCACTGAGGGGCAAACTGAGAGTGTCCCCAGACTATAGTTAGAGCAGAAAATGGAGGCAGTGATGACAGTTGTGGACAAGCAAAGGAAAGGTGGCTCTGATGGTGAGTTATGCTGAAAGTGTTCCATTAATCCAGAGGGCCAAGCCCTGACACCCAGCACCTGGGAAAGCAGATTCTGTTCCTCCCTCATTCCTCAGGACTCTTCCTGGGGCAGTGGGATGTGGGATGTGCAATGCCAAGGGCAGGACAATGAGGTGGCGCCTCCCAGGCTGCTGAGCAGGGACAAGGAGGCAATGAGGCCCCAGGGCTGCAAGGCTCACTTGTCTCCTCATGCCATCAGGGGCACACACAGCAGCCATGGCCAAAGGCCTGCACAACTTGGCTCTCTTGGGGCCTTTCAGCTTCTGCACATCCCTGTCTCCTCTCCAGCCCAGGCTGTCCTACGGTGTCCATGCCCTGCCCCTTTCCCTGCAGGCTATCGGCATCCCCCGGCTGCCCCACCTCGCTGGCCCCTTCCTGCACTGACATCTCTCCCTCCTCCCTGGATCTGCTTTGGAATATAAAGCCTTGGGCTGATCCAGGCCCTTTCTTTGTGTCACATTGCATCAGAGCATTTCTCTTGGAGTGAAATTCCTTTCCGCACAACTCCAGTCTGGACCTCCAAGGTGCCCTTGGTGACATTATTTCTTTCTCATTCTGTTTGTAACTACAAAAAGAAAAGCTCCACCATCCCTGACACCACCACTGTGACACTGCAGCACCTCATGGAATCACGGGGTCACTGTGGAATCTCATGGATTTCAGGGACCTCTGTCTCAGTGCAGGGCCTTGAGTAGCACAAGGGACCAGTGTGACACTGTGGAACCTCATGGAATTGTGACACTGTAGAGTCTTATTGAAACAATGGGATCATTGTAACTCTGCAACCTCATGGAATTAAGGGCTCATTGTGACTCTGCAGTGATGGAACAAAAGGGACACTCGGACACTTCAGAACTCCATGGAATCAAAGGGTCATTTTGGTGCTCTGGGACCTTATGGAACTGAAGGGAACCTGGGACACTGCAGAACCTCATGGAATGAAGGGATCACTGTGACATTGCAGGGCCTCATAGAACCAAAGGAGTCCTAGGATAGTGTGGAAGCTCATGGTGTCACAGAGGTAACAGAAGTTTTAGACAGAGTTTATTAGAGAAGATGTCTCATTGAGCTGTGGGGACAGAAAGGACCCCTTGCTTTCTAAACTCCTTCGCAGAGAGGAGCCTGGGGGTGACTGAATCCAATCTTAGCCTCAGATTTACTGTGCAATTTAAATTTCAGGAATTATAAAGGTGTGATGGAATCACTTTTTTCCACAGGTTTTAATGATGGCAAATCAGATCTATAAAATGAGTTATTTGTTATGAGAAATGAACAGACAAAAGAACAGACAAGTGAACAGATGAAAGATCTTAATAATTTACTTAAATCTTCAGTACACTCTGGAAAAGCTAAAAACCTCCTAGTAGAGTATATTATAGCATAAAATAGTGCAGTGCACTGTGTCAAAGCAGTTATTTTAAAACAGTTGTGTTGAAGCCAGCAAAAAGAAACTATCATTAAGCAGAGATTGATGTAACTCTCACACAACTAAAGAGGGCAGATCTCTCTCCTTCCCTTAACCCCTGGGCAATGACCATGAAGAGCCGTCCCTGCTTCATGGGAGAAGCTCCACATGCTTCAAGACAGTCTGTGAAGGGATATGCTATATGGAAGTTGGACAGAGCTTTTAGAGCTATACAGTGAGGGATTGCTAGTCATGAATTTCCAGGCCAGTGAGCAGCTTCTCTGTCAGATCCTGTTCCAAAAAGCAGGATGAGCATTTGCAGTTTGGTGAACCAGGCTGGTTTTAGCAGAATTCAACACCCAAACAGCCCCTTGGTGTCAGCAGTAACTCAGCACAGAGAGCCTGCATTGTTTGCATTCTCTGAGTGGATTCTGGGCCTGATCAGGGCAGAACATCCTGTCATGGTCCATAAGGCTCTGCAGTGTCACAATGGCCCCTTGATGCCATGAGGTTCCAAAATGTCCTGAGGTTCATTTGGTTCCAGGAGTCCCCACAAGTCACAATGGCCCCTTGGTTCCATGAGATTCCGCAGTGCCCTAGGGTCTCTTTGTCTCCATAAGGCTCTTCACAAGTCACTATGGCCCATTGATTCCATGAGGTTCCAGTCTCCCAGGGTTCCTTTTTTTCATTTAATCTCTGAAGTCTCACAATGGCCTTTGATTCCATGAGGCTCCACAGTGCCCCAGAGCCCCTTTGGCTCCATGATGCCCTGCAGTGTCACAAAGCCCCTTCATTCCATCAGGCTCCTCAGTGTAACAACAGCCCCTTGTTCCATAAGGTTCTGAAATGTCTCAGTGTTCCTTGGGTTCCCTGAGGCCCTGCAGTGTCACAATGGCCCCTCATATCCAAGAGGTTCCACAGTGTCCCTGAGTTCATTTGGTTTGATGAGGCCTCAGGTGTCACAGTGGCCTCTTCATTCCATGAGGTTCCAAAATGTTCCAGGGTTCCTTTGTTTCCATGAGGCCCTGAAGTGTCACAATGGCCCCTTGATTCCAGGAGGTTCCAAACTATCTGAGGATTCCTTTGGTTCCCACATGTCACAATTGCCCCATGGCTCCGTGAGGATCCACAGTGTCCCAGGTTTCCTTGGGTTCCAAAAGCCCTGGAGTGTCACAATGACTTCTTGATTCCATGAGCTTCCACAGTCTCCCTGGATTCCTTTGTTCCATGAAGGCCTAAAGTGTCTCAATGTCCCCATTGGTTCCAGGTGGTTCTGTGGTGTCACAGTGTCCCTTTGGTTCCAGGAGGTTCTGTGGTGTCACAATGTCCCCTTTGGTTCCAGGAGGTTCTGTGGTGTCACAGTGTCCCCTTTGGTTCCAGGAGGTTCCACACTGTCCTTGCTGGAACACACCTGGTTGGATGTTGCCCCACCTGCAGAGCTGCCTCCAGCTCTGGGGTCCCAGCACAGCAAGGACAAGGAGCTGTTGGAGCGAGTCCAGAGGAGGCAGCAGGATGATCAGAGAGATGGAGCCGCTCTGCAATAAAGGAAGGGTGAGAGAATTGGGATTGTACAGCCTGGAGAAGAGAAGGCCTTGAGGTGACCTAATTGTGGTTGAAGGGAGCCAACAAGAAAGATGAAGAGAGACTGATTACAAGGATCTGCAGAGACAGGATAAGGGGGAAATGGCTTCACACTGATAGAGAGAAGGGTTAGATGAGATATTGGTAAGAAATTCTTTATGGTGAGGGTGGTGAGGCCCTGGCACAGGTTGTTCAGAGAAGTTCTGGCTGCTCCATCACTAGAAGTTGTTCAAGGCCATGCAGAATGTGGCTCTGAGCAACCTGGTCTAGTCAAAGGTGTTCCTGCCCCTGGGGTTGGAATGAGATGCTCTTTAAGGTCCCTTATGACCCAAAGCATTCTGTGATTCTGTGGCTGGTGGGTGATGTGGTGGTCAGGGCTGGCTTGGGCACAGAGACCATGAAATAATGGGGATTTACATTGTGGGTGAAGGAAGGAGGGGCACCAGCAGAACTGACACCTTGGACTGACAGCTGACAGACTTTGGCCAGTTTGGGAAACTGATGGATGGAGTCCCTTGGGAGTCAGTCCTGAAGGAGAAAGGAGTGCAGGATGGATGCAGGTGTTTTAAGAAGCTTCAGGAGCTGTGCCTCTGTGGCCTGAGACAAGCCAGGGGGCAAAAAGTATGGCCTGGTTAAACACAGACCATGGCCTGGAAGTTAGGAAAAAAAAAAGAGAGTGTATCACCTCTGGAAAGAGGGACAGAAATTATGGGGGCACCACAAGGATATAGTGAAGTTATGGAGGGTTAAAATGTGAAGGGTCAAAGACAAACTGGAACTGAATTTGGCCACTGAAGTTAAAGACAGCAAAAAAATGTGTGTCTAAACCCATGGGCAGCAAAAGGAAGGCTCAGGAGAGTCTTTGTTTTTTGCTGGATGTAGAGGCAGGACAGGGTCAGGGCAGGAGGAAATGGCTGAGAGAATGAATGTCTTCTTTGCCGTGGTGTTTAACACCAAAACTTAGTTGTCTTTTGGATACCCAAGTTCCCTGACTAGAAGTTGGTGATGAGATTCTGAATGAAGCCCCTGCAATCCAGGAGGAAAATGTGAGTGACCTGCTCTGCCAATGAGACCCCCACAAGTCCCTGCCCACATGGGATGCACCTGAGGGTACTGTGGGAGCTGGAGAAAGAGCTGGCCAAGCCACTTTCACTCATTGCCCAGCAGTCCTGGTGAACTGGAGAAGTCCCAGCTGACAAACTGTGATGCCAATTTACAGACAGGGCCAGAAGGATCTGGACAACTACAGACCTGTCAGCCCGAGCTCAGTACCGGGTTAATCCATGAAGCAGATCATCCTGAGTGCCATCACACGGCACGTGAAGGAACCCAAGGAATAAGGGTCAGTCACTGTGGGTTTGGGAAAGGCAGATCCTGCATGACCATACTGATCCCCTTCTATGACAAAATGACCCACTCAGGAGATGAGGGAAAGGCTGTGGATGTGTCTCTCTGGAATTCAGTACGGCCTTTGGCACCACCTCCCACAGCATCTCCTGCAGAAAGTGGCTGCTCATGGCTGGGATGAGGGAACTGTTTGCTGGGTGAAAAACTGTCTGATGGCCTAGAGAGTGGTGGGAATGGAACTAAATCCAGGTGGGGCTGGTCACCAGTGGGGTTCCCCAGGGCTCAGTATTGGGGCTGGTCCTGTTTAACATCATTATTGATGATCTGGACAAGGAGATGGAGTGCACCCTCAGTAAATTTGTGGACAACACCAAGGTGACTGTGATTGTGGGTCTGCTGGAGGGCAGGAAGGCTCTGCATAGGGATGTGGACAGGCTGGATTGATAAGGCCAAGAGTTAGATCCTGACCTTGGGTCACAACAACCCCATGGAATACTCCAGGCTGTGGGCAGTGTGGCTTGAGAGCTGCTCAGCAGGAAGGGACTTGGGGCTGCTGCTGGAGAGTGGCTGGATATGAGTCAGTGTGCCCAGGGGGACAAGAAGGCCAAAGGCATCTGGCCAGTGTCAGGCATAATGTGGCCAGCAGGACCAGGACAGGGATTGTCCCTCTGTGCTGGGCACTGCTGAGGCCACACTTTGAGTGCTGTGTCCAGTTCTGGGCCCCTCCCTGCAAAAAGGACATTGAGGGGCTGGAGTGTGTCCAGAGAAGTGAACGGAGCTGGAGAAGGGTCTGGAAAACGTTGTTTGAGGAACTGGTGTTCTTGAATCTGGAGAAGAGGAGGCTCAGGGAGGACCTTGTTGCTCTCTTCAAAGACCCAAAAGGAGGTCTTAGTGAGCAGGGGTCTCCCTCTCTTCTGCCAAGCCTATATGGAGGGAAAGAGAGGAAACAGACTTGATTTGCATAGGTCAAGGTTCAGATTAGATATTAAAAAATTTTTTTAGAATGAGAGTTTCTTTAGGCAATGAAATAAGTAGCCAAAGGAGTTGGTAGTATCTTGAAGTGCTCAGGTGGTGTTTGGATTTGGCACCTTGGAATATGATTTTGGGAGGATTGTAGTGGTGCTTGGATGACAGCTGGACTAGAAGATCTTGAAAGTCTCTTCCAGCATTGATGATCCTGTGATTCTCTGACCTGTCATCCCTGTTTACACGTTTCTGCTCAAAAAAATCCTGGGGATGTTTTCTCAGTTGTGTCCCTCAGTGGGACCCATTAGCACTGCAAGAAAGTTCACAGTTTGAATCTCACTTTAACTTTCCTCAGGGTCTGATTTTCAGGGACTCAGCACCAAACCCCCTAGAGGGCCATTAAATGCCCTGGGCTGTTGCTGAGCTGGGCCGGGCTCCTGGCACACAGGGAGCTCCTGGCAAGCGGGCAGCGCTGCAGAGAGACAGCTCTGCCCAGGAGCAGCTCCTGTGCACAGCCCAGCAGGGCTCAGGGCACTGCCTGCACACACCGAGGGCAGAAAAGCAGGGCAGAGAGAGGTTACACACAGTCTGGGGTGTGAGGAAAGTTGAGAGGAAGATCCACTGGAAGAGGAATCTTTCCAGGCTCTCACACGGTAAGTCTGCATGAAGGGCAATGTATGTGCAGTTTGTGGGAAGATCTCCCAACGCTGGCACATCCCACAGCCTGGGGGGTCTCTAATGTGGGATATCACAGTTTCTCTGGTGCTGAAGTTGAGGTTGTGCTGCAAAGCAGGGACTCTCTGCTGCACCATCCCAGGGACATCCCAGCAGGGTTCCCTTCTCCCAGGGATGGCTGTAGGGTTTGAATCCATGCTGTGCCACCCATGCTGTCCCAAACTGTCCTGCAGAGCAGGGTCCTGCACCCCAGGGTGCTGTGCCAGAACAGGAGCTCTGCCACCTGCCAGGGGCAGCTCTCACCTGGCCTGGGGAGCTCCCTCAGTGCTGGGATAGAGGCTGTGGGTGGAAAGAGCAAACCCTGGCAGGGCAGTGCAGTGTAGTGCAGGGCAAGGCAGGGCAGGGCAGGGGAGGGAAGGGCAGGGCAGGTTTCTTCTGCTATCTAGTGAGAGTTTCATAGGTGAGGACTGCTTACAGAACCAGAACACTCCAGGATGTTTTCCAGGGGATACTCCTAGGGGGAGGTGAAAGCAGGGATTTCTATCAGGCTCTCAAGCCACATGCCTGGTGGCTTGAGTAGCAGAGGGAACTCTGAGGAGCTGAAGAGGGGCTGAGAACAACTACCTGGCACGGCTGGTGTCTGGGAGGTGGCACTGCTGGTGTCTGGGAGGTGGCACAGCTGGCTCAGGGTGATGCTGCCTTGAGTGTCCAGTGAACTCTGCCCTGGTCTCTCCCCACTGGATCCTCCCTGTATATTTCCTTGTTTCTTAACTTGCCCTTGTTACTGAGGTTGTTTCCTTGTTCTCTCAGTCAGGCTTACAGGGAAGGAGAGTTCGAGCTACAGAGTCAATCACTGATCCTGTGATCCCCCTCAAAATTTTCTCCCTGGGAATGAGACATTCCAATTTTCCTGTGACCAGTGGGGCTATAGGCAGGGAAGTCTGTGGGCCTGGAGAACGAGCTGTTTTTCCCAGAATTAATCTCCTTCTTTAGGACCCTTTTTTCTCTTCTGAGGTGTCCTTCCAAGATGGGAGCTGCCCACAAGAATGCAAATAATCCTCATGGCACAATTGTGTTATCTGAAAGCCCCAGTGGGGAGGGGCAGAGATGCTGTGCCCATCCCAGGAAATGCTGTTGAGGTGGTGAGATGAGTCACGTGTGTCCTTGGGACCATGAGATGTTGAGACAGGCTGAGATATTTAGTGGCCTGTGATGGCTTTGTCTGCTTTTAACAGTGTCTGGCGGCATTCAGAACCCTCTCCCCTGACTTGTCACTCTTATTTCCTCCTTTGACAGTGCCTCTGCTTCCAGAGGCAGCAAATGCCCAACAGCAGCTCCATCAGCCAGTTCCTCCTCCTGCCATTGGCAGACACGCGGCAGCTGCAGATCCTGCACTTGTGGCTCTTCCTGGGCATCTCCCTGGCTGCCCTCCTGGGCAACGGCCTCATCATCAGCGCCGTAGCCTGCGACCACCACCTGCACACCCCCATGCACTTCTTCCTGCTCAACCTGTCCCTCACAGACCTGGGCTGCATCTGCACCACTGTCCCCAAAGCCATGCACAACTCCCTCTGGGACACCACAACCATCTCCTACATGGGATGTGCTGCACAGGTCTTCTCCTTTATGCTCTTCATCACAACAGAATTTTCCCTGCTCACCATCATGTGCTACGACCGCTACGTTGCCATCTGCAAACCCCTGCACTACGGGACCCTCCTGGGCAGCAGAGCTTGTGCCCACATGGCAGCAGCTGCCTGGGCCAGTGGCTTTCTCTACTCTCTGCTGCACACAGCCAATACATTTTCCCTGTCCCTGTGCAAGGGCAATGCCCTGGGCCAGTTCTTCTGTGAAATCCCTCAGATCCTCAAGCTCTCCTGCTCACACTCCTACCTCAGGGAACTTGGGCTTCTTGTGGCTAGTTTTTTTTTATTTATGGGATGTTTCATTTTCATAGTTTTCTCCTATGTGCAGATCTTCAGGGCTGTGCTGAGGATCCCCTCTGAGCAGGGACGGCACAAAGCCTTTTCCACGTGTCTCCCTCACCTGGCCGTGGTCTCCCTGTTTCTCAGCACTGGCACATTTTCTTACCTGAAACCTCCCTCCATGTCCTCCCCATCCCTGGATCTGGTGGTGGCAGTTCTGTACTCGGTGGTGCCTCCAGTAGTGAATCCCCTCATCTACAGCCTGAGGAACAAGGAGCTGAAGGATGCTGTGAGGAAAATGATGACTGGATGCTTTTTAGCAGGAAGAGGCTGCCTGCTTTGCTCTGTCAGTGACACCCAGTGCATTTCATGAGAGACCAAGTCTCTCCTCTTATACAGTTTTCCTTTTTTCTCCTAACTTTACTGTTATTAAAAAAAAAATAGTAACTATTCATTTTATCCCAGTTTGTTAGTCCAGTCTTGTGACCAAGGCCAAGTACTGCCCCAGGCATGTCAACAGATGGGCCATTCCCCACCATGGATGCTCCTGCCCTGGGCTGGGGCTGCACAGGGAGCTGTGGGACCAGCTGTGGGGCAGTGGGGCACAAAGGGGCCATGGAACATTTGCCAGGGGGTGACAGCAGGGCCAGGAACAAAGAAACAATTCCTGGGCATGGTCTCAGCTGTGCATGTGGGACTGTGGGGAAGGCAAAGCTCCCCTGGAGTTGGTGGCTGCAGGAAAAGTCAAGAGCCAAAAGAGCCCCAGTGGCTCTGCTGGAGACCAAGGCTGAAGGAGGGAAATGCAGGGCTGCTGTGGGATGGGAAGGGGGATTTAATTCCAGCAGACACTGCTGTGGGGCTGAGGGACTCCATGGCTTCTCTGCCTGAGTCTTCATTGGAAAGGTCTCTCAGACCTCTGTGCTCAGGGAAAGCTTCAGGGATGAGTAGATCCTGTCTTGGCAGGACCCTCCTGCAATGGCAGAGGGACACATGGCAGTGTGTGCCCCTGCAGGGCACTGCCCTGGCCATGGCACAGGCTGGGAGCTGCCTGGCTGGGAGCAGCCCTGTAAGGCAGCTGTGGGTGGGCAGGAGCTGGGCAGGAGGCAGCCGTGTGCCCTGGCAGCAAGGGAGGCCAGGAGCACCCTGGGCTGTGTGAGCAGCACAGCAAGGACGTGGCTTATCCTGGTTGCTGTGGCTGAGGAAAGCTGCACAAAGAGCTGCGGAGTTTAGAAATTGTATCCTGTTTAATTTGTACTGTGGGCAATGAAGGGAGATTTTCTGTGCCTCTGTCACCCATTCCTCATCCCCTAATGAGCACAAACCTGATGGGTTGTGGTTCCACTCCAGTGGCACTCGGATCTTGTCCCACATCCAGAGCACAGAGCTCCATTGTCCAACAGAGTTCTTGAAAATGAAGGGATTAGAGACACAGGACAGGCTGTGGGGTTCAGGTTCAGGGCATGGTGAAGGATTTGGAGTGGTTGTGACCCCAGGGCAGGACCCAGCACTTGGCCTTGTTGAACCTCATCCACTTGACCTGGGCCCATCGATCCAGCCTGTTCAGACCCCTCTGCAGAGCCTTCCTGCCCTCCAGCAGATCAGCAATCCCACTCAGCCTGGTGTGATTCGTGAACTGACTGAGGGTGCACTCAATCCCCTCATCCAGATCATCGATAAACATGTTTAACTGAGCTGACCCCAGTACTGATCCCTGGGAACACCCCTGGGTGTAACTCCATTCCCCACCAGTCCTTGGGCTTGGCCATCTAGGCAGATTTTTTTCCCCAGTGAACAGATGTTGCAGAGAATGTTTGATAAAGTTCCTGTATCCCCAGAATATTGGGATAAGTGCATATTTAGCTCTGTACAATAGGTAATTTCATTCACTTTTTCACTTTTCCTCTCTCTGTGGACCAAGGGACCTTGTGACCTCTGAGTGTGACTTGCTTGTGAAAGAGCAAATATGGGCAGAATTGGGGACAGGGAGTGTTTGAGGGGACCTTGGGATTTGGGCTTGACACAGAAAGTGTTTCCCATTGATCTAAGGCTTCCTTTTGTGGCAAGTGGACTTCAGAGAATGCAATGTAGACTTAATATACATCAGAGGAAGGACTTTTACTTTTTACTGAGCTGTGCCTTCCTTTGGTTATGTTTGCTGACAATAAATGAACATCCCTGTGTGTCTCCTGCAGCTCTTTCTCCAAGTGCAGGAGGTGGGAGTTGGTGCCAAGGAGCTGAAACCTGCAGGTCCAGCCTTTAGTGGAGGAAGCTCAGATTCCACAAGGCTGCTTTGAGTGCCAGGGGTGTGATGAGGGAAATGGTGGGGTGGGGATTAGGGATAAAGTCTGATGGATTGTCAGACAAAAAGGGTCTTGATTTTCATATCTATTCACACTGAATTAGGAGACACTCAGGATTAATAACAGTGGGGGATTGCTGATATTAATGTATAAACAGGAAAAATAAACAGGCCACAAAAAAGACGTATTTTTTTTCTTTATAGTATAAGAAATTCAGTTTGAATATACTTCTTTTATCTGATAAATTAACCACAGAAGATGTGAAAATTTAAAAGTAAATTATTCTCAGGGGCTTGTCTTGTTAAGAAACCATCAGTGAAAGAGTCAGTGCTCTGTGGAATGCTCTGTTCTGGTTGAATGTTGCCCTTTAAACTTTTGCCAAGCTCCCCTGAATTTTAAGGTTCACCAGTAAAAGTGTGTTATTTGTCCTCCTGAGAAAACGTGTGCAGCATCTTCTCCATTGTGGTCTCTCTGAAGGTATTAAAAGAACTGAAGGCTTATTAAAACAAAAAAATAATCAAAAGGAGGGGTGGATATTTTTGGTGCCTTGTATGTTTTCTAAAGTCAAACCCCTTGGATGAGCTCATAGCTCAAACCTGGTGTCCTACAGGAACCATCCCTGGAAGGGTTCAAAAAACACTGAGATGTGGCACCTGGGGACATGTTTCAGTGGTGAAGATGCCAGTGCCAGGTTAATGATTGGACTCCCTGATCTTAGAGGTCTTTTCCAACTTTAACAATTCTATGATTCTGTGGTGACTCAACCACTTCCCTGGAAATTCTGTTCCAAGGCTTCATAACCCTCAGCCATCCGTCTGCTGACGCAGTCAAGGAACACACCAATGATTTTCACAGTGTTCCTGGATCACAGGATGTCCAAAGCCAAGGCCATTTCCATCAGCATCTTGTCCTTCCTGCACATCGGACTCACCTGAAGCCTCCAGGCCCTCCACGCTGACACAGACACCAGAGGCAGCCAAGGCCTGTCCTGCCAGGCTGCACAGGCCAGCCCTGTGTCTCTCTGGCCCTGGGCACAGCAGGGTTTGCTCTGCTCAGGGGCACCTCAGTCCCTCTCCCATTGCCATGTGCCACCCACCCCAGCAGGCTCTGGAGCAAAGCAGGGCTGGGCTCCAGCACATCTCTGCTCTGACAGAAAGAACCTGCAGTCAGGGAGAGGCAGAGGACAAAGTCTTGTTTAACCAGCCTGAGGGATTAGTGGGATCAGTGACCTCATGTGTTACTGGGGACATTAATGACCCTGTGTATCAATTTGGGTAGCAGTGAGGGGGCTGCAAGTTTGACTTAGGTAAGAAGAGATCAAGAGTTGAGTCAGTGTCAGAGAGAGCCAGTTTCAGGTGGCTCTAAAATGGACCAGCCAGTGCCCAAAGCTGAGCAAATCAGCAATTTTAGTGGCATCTCTGTGACAACCCTTCAAAAAAGGATAAAATCCAGGGTGGTGTAAATGAGGGAGGAGTGAGGGAAATGTGAGAGAAACCACCCTGCAGGCACTAAGGTTTGGGAAGAAGAAGGAGGAGTGAGAGAGTGCCTTGGTGGGTACTTGGCAGCCAAAAGCCAACCCCCAGCCCCTGACAGTCACAGCTCAGCAAAGCACAAAAGCTCCTTTAGGACTGGAAGTTCTTTGCAGCAGCTTTTTAGCAGAGCTGCCACCTGGACCAGCAAAGGTGATGCTGAGCTGGGTCTGAAACTGGTGAGCCTTGTCAGACTTGGATGCAGTAGAATGATGAATGAAGAGTTTTGGTAGGAAAGGATCTTTGAAGTTTATCTAGTCCAAGCCCCCAAGAATGAGAAAGGATATCTTCAATTCAGGTTATTAAGTGTCCTGTCCAACCAGATCTTGAAAGTTTCCATGGATAAGGCGTTGTCACTCTGGGCAACCTGTGCCAGTGTTTCACCACCCTCACTGTAAAAATGTTTCTTTCTATCCAGGCCAAATCTGCCCTCTTTTAGTTTAAAGACATTATCTCTTGTCTTACCCCAGCTATGTCTAGGCCCTACAAAAAGATTGTCCCCATCTTTCTTAGAAGCCTCTGTGGTGCTGCATCCTCCTCCCCATTGAAAGGGATGGGATGTGAGTGTTTCACTGACAACAAAGAGAATATTGGATGGGCACCTCTACACACACAGATACTCATGTGTCCACACATCTCTGCCGGTGTGTGTGTGAATTTACCGTGGTGTGAATGTTGTTGTGAATCTATAATTAAGTCATCATTAAAATTGTAGCAAATGCTGTGGAATCCCTTGATAACTGTTATACGGGTCAATAATTAAGTAGTGCTAATGCCTTTTCCCCATTATTTCTTGTTTCCAAATCCTTTTCACCCTGACCCTCTTGCATTTCAAGCCTCTGTAGATAATTCCATTTTATAACAAGAATATAATGTTTTGTGAGGTCCACCTTGAAATCTTCCTCCCCAACTGAAATAGGAAAGAAATGAAATCAGCTGTAGAAGTCTTGAACACCTGCAGACAATTAAAGGAAGGGAAATAAGTTATTTTTCCTGTATTTTAATGATCCCCACTGTGTACTTGGAGCAGCATTCATGGTCCTGAGGTGCTGAGAGAAGACTGAAGAAGCTGCTCAAGAATTCAGAAGGAAAACTCCAAGTCCCTTGAAAGATAAATGGGCCCCACTGAGGGCAGGCACTGACAAAGCCTCCCCAGGGACTCCTTAGAGCAGATCCCTGGAGGCCCTGATTGCAGGGAGACAAAGGCTCTGTGCAAGCCTCTTTGCCTTCTGAAACTCCAGCAGGTTTGTGTTGCCAGAGCCCAGAGCTCCTCAGGGCCCCTGAGAGGGACTCTCAGCTGGGGCAGCTCTCAGTGTGTGTGCACAGGTGGCTCAGATGCCTCTGGGTGCCCAAGGCTGCTGCTGCCTGTCAGGGAGGTGACAGATGTGACCTGGCAGCCCCTTCCCAGCCACGGGCCTCTGGAGATGCTGAGGCCCAGCTGACTCCTCACAGCATTGCCACCCATGGTGGGAAAGAAGTTGGAGAGGTGAGAAGAGCAGGGAAAAGGAGAGGGTGGGACCCTCAAAACTCATTGGGAGGTGACTGGGCATTGGGGGAATGATGTGTAAGGGATTGGAGAAGAGGGAAAGTGTGAGCTGTGACCCCCAAACTGATCTTGGGAGGGGCTGGTTATTGAGAGGATGATGGAAAACAGGGGGAATAGGCATAAAGCTGGGAAAGGGGGGGTGGGCAGAGGGGGCTTGGAAAAGGGAACTCAGGGGTGGCTCCCTGAGCTCCCAACCTGCTGTGGGGTGCTGGGGTGCTGAGGGGAGGGGGCACTATGGGGCAGGGGGGAGTGGAAGCTTAGACAAAGTTTATAACAAAAGAATTACTTATTATTAGAAATGATAAGATGCTAATCAAAATTATTTACTACACAATATAAATGCTAAAACTTCAGTAACTATGGTATAAGACAGGACAGTGCACTGTCCTCAAGCAATTCTTGAAGCAATTGTACTAAAGTTACCAAAAAGGAAATAATTATTAATTAGCAATCGATGTAGCTCAGACAGCCCAAGGCTGCTGGGGAGATCTCTGCTCTCAGCCTCCAGGAGTGACCTTAGCACACATCGCCCCCAGGAGGGGTTACCTTGGAAGAACCTGCCACTGAGAAACAGGACTGGATGTTTATAGTATAAAGGGATTGACTGACAGTCATTTGAGTCCAGTGGTTGCCTCACCATCAGGATGTTAATTAGGTGTTGCAGCCAGACTGATAACATGTGCAAACGGGACATTGCTTGAACATATCAGCAGGGGAGAGAATGTTCTCAGCCCTGCGGATAGACCTGTTCTCTTTAAACTCGACAGGTTTTAAAGCCCCTTGGTAGACCTGTTCTCTATCATTCAGGTAGGTACCTTTCAGTTTGGTGGGTAGACCTGTTTGCTCAGTCCCGGGGATAGAACTGTTCTCTTTAAGTCTCTAGGTACACCTGTTCTCTCTCCCAGTCCACCGGGTACTCCTCAGACCGGCGGCTAGATCTCTTCTATGTATGGCTAGTAGACCTGTTTGCTCAGTCTGGAAGGTAGACCTGGTCTCTCTCCTAGTCCGGTGGGTTGACTGGTTCACTTTCCCAGTCCGGCGGAAAGCCTTTTTAGTCTGGCGGGTTGACCTGTTCTCTCCAAGACCGGCAGGTAGACCTGTTCTTTCTCAGCTCGGCAGATTAAGTGCTCTCATTTCGGCGTGTAGACCTGTTCTCTCAGCATGGCGGATAGACCTGGTCCCTCAGCTCAGCGAGGAAACCTGCTGTCTCCGCCGGCCCTGTTTCAGGCGCGGGTCTCCTTCCCTCGCCTGGGCATCCATGGGTAGACCTGGTAGTGTCAGCAGCATGCGGGTAGACCTGTTCTCTCTCACACCGGCGCCCACACCCACTCCCAAACCCGCTCCGGCCGCCCCGCCGGGACCGCCTTCCAACAGAATGGGCGCTGCCAACCCAGGAACACCCCCAGGACAAGGGGAGGGGACACCCACGCTCCTCCTTTTCCACACCTCCGACTGCGCGCCAGGAACTCTCGGGTGAGCGGGAAAACAGGCTGGGAAAAGGGGAGAGGGGAAAGAGAGGCTGGGTCCCCCGAACTGCACAGTGCCCCCGCTGCCCCAGCAAGGGCCATGAGGGCTGTGCTATGGAACACGAGAGCCGGGATGGGCCCGGCCAAAGCCCCCAAGGGCACCAGGATGTGCCGCTCCTTGGAGCCCGCTCTGGGGCTGTCACGGGGCGGGGCCAGAGCTGCACACAGGGACGGCAAAGGGCCCCGACAAAGTGCTGCGGGACCCCCGAGCTGAGCCCCGAATAGCCTGGGGGGGCTCTCGGGGGTTGGGTTGTGTTTGGGGGGATGGTTGGGGCTTGAGGGACCCCAAAGCTGAGCCGCCAATGCCCCTTGGGGGCTATTGGGCGTCCCCAGGAGTTGTTTTTGGGGGTCCCAGTGTCGGTTCCTGGCAGAGCCCCTTGGTGGGCGGGGAGATGCAGGGACCCTCCTTGGGGTGTTGGTGTGCCTGGGTCAGGCCCTTCCTTGGCAGCCTGGAGAGGGGGGACCCCCCTGGGACCCCGAATCGGGGACCCAAAAAAGGAGGGACCTCCAGAGCCTCAAAGTGGAGAGACCAAAGAGGGGGAGCTCTTAGCAGGGTTTTCTAGGGCTGAATCTTGGTGTTTTGGGCTGAATCTTGGGGGTGCAGGTGCGACACATTTCTGCGTAAGGGGGTTTTTGGGGAGTTGTAGGGCCAAGGAAAGGGGGGGTGTAGGGGCTTGGAGAACTGGGATGGGGGGTCCATGGGGACCCTGTGCCCAGGAAAGGGGGGCCCAGGCACCCCCATGTGGGGGAAAGAGGTGTCCTTGGGTAGGGAGACCCAGAATGGCCAGAAAAAAGGGGTTCAAGATGTTCTCCAGTGTTGCAAAAAAGGGATGTCTCTGATCTGGAAAATGCAAGAGTCCCAGGGGTCCCAGAGTCAAGGAAAAGAGGGGTGTTGGGGCTGGAAGAGGTGGGATGGCTCGCAAAGGGAGTGCAGTAGCCACTACTACAGACCCAGCCACTCCCACTTACTTCCAGTTGCCCCCAGTGTGGTACCAGTTCCCTGCCAGCATAGTCCCACTTGTTCCCAATCACCACCAGTGTGGTTCCAGAGATTGCCCAGATGTTCCCAGTCATGTCCAGTTACTGCCAGTATAATCAAAGGTTGTTTGGGGCTGAATTTTGGTGTTTTAAAGGTTTTTAGCGTCACAAGATGCCCAGTGACTTCTAGACATGAACTTGGGCAAGAGGATCCCCAAGCCAAGTGTCTTGGTTTGAGCTGCCAAACTGCCAACCCTCCAAGACAGAGAGTCAGAGCCTCCCTTCCAACACCAAGGAAAGGGAGGAAAAGAAAGGGGAAGGGGAAAAAAACCTTATGGCCACATCTGTGCTAAAACTACATGTATTTTACAGACGGAAAAAGACAACTAGAAGAAAAGTACAAATTCAAACTCACACAAGTTAAAAGCAACAAGGAACAATTCCTTACTTCCCAATAGCCACACAAATTTCACTATTGTAACCCCAAATTATCTTAGAAGACTCAGTCCCCAGAAAGCCAGACCCGAACAGGGAGAGAAGAACCCACAACAAACATTTTACTTCCCAAAACAACTGCTGGGCCAGTGCTGGGCCTGGTCCTCCCCATCTCCCTGGGACTGCACCGTGTATCCTCCCAGCAAGAAGGTTGTGGGGTGACTGACCAAACCACTCCCACACTGACTCTACTGCCCTGGAAAATGATGTCGTAATATGGTATGGAATAAAATACTACTGGCTAGGAGGAGACAGCTGTTGGCTTAGCCCAGCTTAGATCAGCTGACAGCTCCAGGCCTAGTCTGAACTTCAAAAACTCAAATTTAGGCCCACCTACGTGAACCTGTGACATCAAGGCACTCACACCTTGTTTCTTCCCCCCAGCCAGGATTTCTCCTTCCCAAAGCTTGTCAGGATGGAGGAGGAGGCTGTGAGGAAGAGGAAGATGCTGCGGGACCCCGAGGCAGGTGAGGAGGAAGTCAGTGCCCCTTTGCCCCTCTCTTGTGCTGCATCTTCCAGCCCAGCATGGCCCCGGCTGCAGGACAACCCCGCTGCCGACGCCGTCCTGCCGGGGCCGGGTTTGTGGGGATGTCCTTGGCCTTCCCTGTGGGCTGGAGACAAATGCCCTGCCTGCCCTTGTTCCTTCCTGCCCCAGGCCCCGAGCTGAGCACGGAGAGCACGGAGGACAAATCCCCCCGGCAGAACCTGCTGGCAGAGGTCGATTTGAGTGGCTCCACAGCACAGGAAGTGACTGGGGAGGAAAATCCATGGAGATCCCATAGGAGGAGGAGCTCCAAACTCAGGACAGGGTGCTCCAAAGAGGAGAAACCCTCCATCTCCTGGGAAGGCAGTCAGAGCTTGAGCCAGAGCTCCGACCCGGTGATGCAGCAGCAGCTTCACACAAAGGAGAAGCGCTACAAGTGCTTGGAATGTGGGAAGAGCTTCAGCCAGAGCTACAGCCTGATTCGCCATCAGATGATCCACACCGGGGAACATCCCTACGAGTGTTCCGAGTGTGGGATGCTGTTTCAGACCAGCTCGCATCTCCTCACACATCAGCGCACACACACCGGGGAGAGGCCCTTCCGCTGCACGGACTGCGGGAAGAGCTTCAGCCGCAACGACACCCTCATCAAGCACCGGCGCAACCACACCGGGGAGAGACCATACAAGTGTAGGGAGTGTGGGAAGATGTTTATGAGCAGATCAGATCTCCTCAAACATCAGCAGACACACACAGAGGAGCGACCCTACAAGTGTGAGGAGTGTGGGAAGAGTTATCAGAGGAGCTCAACTCTCCTCAGACATCAGCGCACACACACAGAGGAGAGGCCCTTCTGCTGCACCGACTGCGGGAAGAGCTTCAACCGAAACTTCACCCTCACCATCCACCGGCGTATCCACACCAGGGAGAGGCCTTATGAGTGTGGGGAGTGTGGAAAGAGCTTCAACTTTAGAAGTAACTTTACTCAACACCAACGGACCCACCGGTAAAGGAAGACCTACAAGTGCCCCAACTGCAGGAACATCTTCATCCGCTGCTCCAACTCCATCATCCATTGGACGACCCACGTTGAATGATCCACAGTGACCCATGTTGGTCACAGACTTGGCGACACAAGTTGGGTAAAGAGTTGATGACCAACATTCTTGATGAGGCCTGTTTAGCAGAGACCTGGTGACCCACGTTCCAGGTGATCCATACTGGACAGTGCATTGGGTTTGTGTGGCCAGATTTTGTAGTGAGGGGTCTCCAGGGATGGGTGCTGTGAGCGGCTGTCAGAAGCTTCCCCCTTGTACAGCACCTGCCCTGACCCCCCTGAAGGTGAGGCTGACCCAGGTTCTTGTTAACCCAACCCTTGGGGCAGATTACATTTACTTTATCAATATATATGTATATGTAGGATTTAGAACAGTTTTGTTTGCATGTAAAGTAGGTTTGGAGCAGTTTTGTTTCCTGTCTATAGTGACATAAAAGCATAAAAATAACCCTTCCCTTCCCTGGCTCCAAGCCCAGCCTGTCCCCTCCAGGGGTGGGTGTAACTCCCTCTGCCCCTGGGTGGTTCCTTTGCCCATGGGCAGCAAAGTACCCTCTGCTTTTGCAACTGGATAATGTTGGAGCCATGAACCATCAGCATTCCATCCCCTGAAAAGTGGAGGCACTGGGGTCTGGTTCCACCACACGTGTTCCTGTGCAGATAGAAATACTAAATAAACATTTATCTTGCTGACAGCTGACCCCATGTCCAGCACCACCTCTCCCATACTCTGCCTTTATAATGTTACTGAAATCCTTGGAAACCATTGGGGTAATAAAACCTTCAACACCATCTTTTCAGTGTTGAAGAGTCAGACGTTCCTTTATTCTGGCTTTGACTGACAAAATTGCAGCTTCCACAGAGACACCAAGAGAAGACTTTTTTACCTATTTATACATTTTTCAGCAAACAAATAAATCAAATGTTCATTGGTTCTAAATTACATAATTCCCTTTCATTAATTAGTAGTCTCTCCTCTGTTGGTTATCGATTTCTTGCTTTTTACATTATATTTTAGTGTTTTCAGTATCTTTTTTCTTGGGTAGGGACTTTCCAAAATAAATACTGGGTCATTTTTAGCCTCTTCTTTATCTTTTGGTTTCTGCAAAATGTCCCTGTGGTCTGTATGTTCTGCATTCCAGATGTTCAGCCTCAACCACCCATCTCTCTCTTCCAGGTTTTGTTCACTGAGGCAGATCAGAGTTTATTTATCAAAACTTGAAGTTCTGGTACTTTTCACAAGTTCTTGCCACAAAAATACCTTAAGACAACTTTGATAAATGCTGGCCAAGTGTGATTTAAGGATAACACTTTACTTATCACCAATATATATTGATTTTAAAGCCTGATGCTGGGACTGGGAGGAGCTGGGGCCATACTGGTGGCACTGGTGGTGCTGGGAGCCCCCCTGGTTGAGGGTGAGGAGCTCTTGGGGGAGGGGGTGGGGAAAGTGGGGGTGGGGCAGTGGAAACTGAGGGGGAAAAGGGGTAAAAAGGGGGTGTGAGGCTGCAAAGGGAGTGGGAACCCCCAAAACCAGGAATGGGGGAAGGAGGTTGGGGATTGGGGGGACAATTCAAAAGGGGTGTTGGGACACCCAAATTTAGTGCGAGGGGGACAGCTGTAAACCACACTCTGAGGGAGGTGGGGTTTGAAGTCTTACAGGAAAAGGAGGGGAGAGGGAGGAAAAGGAAGGCTTTGGACCCCCAAAATGATCAGAAATGGGCTTAGACCCCAAAACCAAGCAGGGGGGGACACCCCCAACCTGAGCTGTGTGGGGAATTTGGGATTGTTGGGACAATGGAAAAGGAGTGGTATAGTGAGGAAAGGAGAGGTGGGTAACTGGGCAGGGGCATCTTGGGGGTCCTGTAGCAGGATGGTCTGCCTGGAATGGGGGAAAATAACTACTACAAGGCCCTGTTTGCAAAGCCCCCAGTGGGAAATGAAGAAGGGGGTCACCCTGCTTTTGGGGTTGAACAAAGCTGAAAGCGGCCTGAGTCAACCAATACTCCCAAAGTGAAACATCCTGAGAGGAAGGGGAAGATGTGGCAGAGCTGGGAAATCCCTGGATAAAGGAACTAACAAGTTGCACCCCTGAGAACTCCAAAGCTGCTGAGCTGGCACAGCCTGGACACACCTGACTGACAGGCCAGCGCTTTCTACTATAAAAGCCCAGGCCTAAATTTTAGAGATTGGGTCTTCTGACATATCCCTTCTTGGGGGGTGTGTGGAGGTTCCTGCCTGGAGCGGGGATGCCCCTCAGGGTCACTCCTTGAGGCTGAGCCAAAGAGCTTTGTCCAGGGTCGTTGGTCTTGGTGAGTGACATCACTCTCTGCTTAATGATTGGTTTTGCTTCAATCCAATTGTTTCAATATTGCTTCCTAGTGCAGTGTATGATAATAGTTCCTACAGCTTCTGTGCTGTCTAGTGAATAAATCTGAGTCAGATCTTTTTGTCTGATCATTACCATAGTAAATCATATACATTTCTATAAGTTTATCTGGTGTTCCATCCTTGATTGGGCAGGACAAAGTTGTACAAAGGTTCAGTCTCACCTGTATAATCCTTTACACAGAAACCATTGACAAAGTCTGGGGCTGGGAGCCACTTCCAGGCTCCTCTGGGAGAAGGACTTTAGAAACCCAGGGGGTGCTGGGAGGCACTAGGGGTCTCTGATGGTGTTGGGGGTCCTTTTTGCATCATGTGACTGAACGGGACCTTTTCTAGGAGACTATGCCTGCAGCTCCCTCTGTGCCTGTGACAGGAATCCTGTGTCTGTCTGTGACCGCTCTGTCCTTTGGCAGCCTGGAGACTTTTGGAATGTCCCCACGGAGCCCCTGTGACTGTCTGTGACCTCCCTGTCCTTTGGCAGCCTGGAGACCCTTGGAATGTCCCTTGGAGGCCCTGTGAGTGCCTGAGACAGGTTGGTGCTGGAGCAGCCCAAAGTCCCCTGGGATGTCACCATGGAACTGCTGTGACAGCCTCTGACCACAGAGCTCTTTGTCACCCCCAGAGACCCCTGGGAGGTCACCAGGGAGCCCCTGGGACAGTGTGGGACCTCATGGCTCTTTGGCAGCCTGGAGACCCCTGGATCTGAATGTGTGCATGACTTTAACTCAACCCAGAAGTTTTGTTACTTTTACCCTTCTGACTCTCCCCCCCATCCCACTGATGAGAAGGGAGTGAGCGACTGTGCAGTGCTCAGGTACTGGCTGACATTGCTCAACCTTGACAAATGGAAACTCCACAGGTGTCTGGGATGCTATTCCAGTGCTGAATTCTTCCCTTGATGGGTTTTTAAATTATAATTTTTTATTCTTTATGATAAATTAGTCCAGCTTTACAGATCTCAGTGCAAGACATCACAGCAGGGGAAGTTGCCCTTCATATCTTTTAACATTTGAAGCTGATTCCATGCAGGGACACTGCCCATAGTCCATGAGGTCTAGGAAGTGATTGCTCAAATCCAAGAGGAGTCACCTCCTCATGGGTTGTCTCACCCTCTGGGGCTCATTGATGACTGGCCACAATTGCACTATTTCTACCTCACATGACATTGGTCAGACACAGCTTGACAGAGTTGTTGTGTTTGGGATCCACTGTGGGATCACTTTGTCCACAGAAGTTTCTTCAGGGCAATTCTCACTTCCTTATTCCTCAGGCTGTAGATGAGAGGGTTAAACATGGGAGTCACAATTGTGTAAAACAAGGCAAAGTATTTGTCAGGATCTCCGGAATCCCTGGAGTGTCCCTTTAAGTAGATGACTGTGGCTGAGCCATAGAAGAGTGTCAGCACCATGAGGTGTGAGGAGCAGGTGGAAAAGGCTTTGTGCCTGCCCAGAACTGAGGGGATTTTCAGAATTGCCCTGATAATTTGAATGTAAGACAGAACTATTAGGCAGAAGGGAAGAACTGCAAACCCCAGGATGATGGTGTGCAGCACCACTTGGTTCCAGAATGTGTCTGCACAGGCCAGGTCCAGCAGTGGAGGGACGTCACAGAAGAAGTGACGAAGGTCGTGGGAGGCACAGAAGGGCAAAGTGAACAGCTGGTAGGTCTGCCCTACCTGTACTGGTGTGGCAGCCCCCCAGGAGCCCAGCACCAGCCTGGTGCAGAGCCCCCTGCTCATGGCCAGGGGGTAGTGCAGGGGGTGGCAGATGGCCACGTAGCGGTCGTAGGCCATGGCAGCCAGGAGAAGGCACTCGGTGCTGCCCAACAGGACCAGGAAATACAGCTGGGCAGCACAGCCAAGGAAGGAGATCCTGCCATCTGCCCTCAGGACACCCACCAGCATTTTTGGCAGAGTGACTGAGGTGTAGCAGATCTCCAGGAAGGACAAGTTCCTCAGGAAGAAGTACATGGGGCTGTGCAGGCTGCAGTCCAGCACTGTGATGAGGGCAATCAGGCTGTTCCCTGCCAGCACCACCAGGTAGATGACCAGGAGCACAGTGAAGCACAGGCCCTGCAGGCTGGAGTGGTCACAAAATGCCAGAAGAACGAATCCAGATCCAACGGTGTGGTTCTCCAAGCCTCTCCTTTGGGACATTTTCCCTCTGCAGAGCAATCCAAGCAGCAGCTCTCAGAGGGTGCTGGTGGCCCCTCTGCCACCACACGCACCTGAAGGCCAGAGAAAGACTCCAAACACCACACACAGGTGGCTGCAGGAGAGCTGGAAATCTAACAGGGCTGTTTGCTGCAGGGAGGATTGCAGAGGGAGGGAGGAACAGAATCCCTGAGCCTGCAGGACCCGGCGATGCCACAGAGAGAAGAGAATCTTGCCTTGCTTTTTCAGAGGTGATTTTATTAAATAGGATGCCTGGGGATAAAAGAGAAAAGGAAGGAAATGGATAAATACCAGCCCCTTGCAAAACCCTGTTGTTTACATTCCTTGTCCAGATCTTTAGAGATGCATTTAATGTTAGAACATTGAGTAGAAACAGGGTGAAAAAGCAGGAAAGTGATGAAAATGGGGAAGACAAAGCAAGGCAAGGCTCGGAGAGGAGAGGCAATCCTAACACTGCAAGGCAAGGCATGACTCAGTTCTTAGGCCTTAGGCAGAGAGATTAATCCCAGCTCTCCTCACATGTAAGAGCTCACCCCCTGGTGCTCTGTCAGACCACAAAGATTTGGGAGACTGTTGTAGATCTGAATCCTTCCCTTTTACCTGGGGAGGGGCATCTCTCTTCCACTGAATCAGGTGACTCTGATGCATCCCCAGAGCATTTTAGCAAGACAGATAAGCAACAGTTTATGTCTAAATAAAAAGTTTTCATGGTGTTAAGACACAGGTTGGTGCAAACAATGCCCCTTTTCAGCAATGCAGTTTTCAAGTCATTTAGGGAAGAAATGCTTCAAAGTGGGTGATTTCCCCACAATATCCAACTTTCCTGTGCAGGTCAGGCTTTTATAATTTCTGGATGAATCACAGATAATTCAACATTCCTTACCTTCCTTCTCTGTCACTTGGATTCCTGACCCCTTACAAATCCAGCCAGAGATTCATTCCCTCTGATCCCAGCCCTGCAACACTTTGCAGACCCGTGCAAGCCCCCAGAGAGGCAGAGCAATGTTCTTGCTGCCTGGGGAGCTGAGCCTTTCCTTTGCATTCCCCACCCTCCCAGAGCACAGAGACTCCCTGCAGGGCACACAGACAGGGTGTGAGCTACAAGGCAGCACCTCCATCACAGGTTTCTTCTAAAGATGTGACAACTCAGCTGAGAGGTGTTTCAGAAACTCAGTTTGGCCTGGGGAGGGAATATCCTCTCCCAGGTGAGGACTGAGGATGCTGCTGCATCTCTCAGCCACCAGCAACACCCTTGGAGAAGTCTTCTTAAACTCTGAGGTATTACTGATGAGAAGCAGGTCAGAGAACATGCAATAAAGTGTCCAGTTAGCACAGGGCATTTCTTCAAGAGAAAATCCTGAATTCACACAAACACATGGTCCTAATACTTTGCTTATTTTCCCATAGTACTTGTGCCATTTTCCTGTGAGTTTTATCTGTCTCATTGAGATGTGACTCAAAAATTACAATATAAAATCAGACTTCACATGAGAGTAAACTCACCACATGATTGTTTCCTAAACTACCAACTGAATGATACAAATATACAGAAAAAAATAAATATTCTCATTGCAACCCAAGACATTGAGATACTCACATTTATTTTAATGTAATGCTTTAACTCAAAGCAAACATTTCCATGCAGGTTATCCACATACCAGCAATCCCTGCTTGTAGCCAAATGTTCTCAAAGTTACAGCCTACTATTTTTAACTCTCAGGTGTCTCAGAGCTGCCAAGATCATGGGTGGAGCCCAGAGCAGGCTGTCTTTGCTCCCAGCAATCTGCCAGAGCCCTTGTTCTGGGGTGCCAGTCCCACAGACAGCACTTCCTAAAGCTGAAGGAAGTCTGAAAAGGAAGAAAGGAATCTTCATCCAAGCCAGGCTTTTCTCAGCATCAGAGCTGCCTGCACAGAGCCTTTACCTCCCTGCAATCGTGGTCTCCAGGGATCTGCTGGAAGGAGTCCCTGGGGAGGCTTTGTCAGGAATGGCCCCTGGGGGCAGGGGGGGCTCCTTAATGTTTCAAGGACCTGCAGGTTTTTCAAACAGCTTTGGCTTTTGCTTTTGACTTTGTGTCTCTGAAAGGTTTGTGCAATTTTGTCTTCCTGTGACCTGCTGTAGAGAATCCCTTGAGATTCTTTTGTCAATAACCACACTCAGTGGGGCTCATTAATGCTTCAAGGTACTCAAGGTTTATTAAAGTTTTCTTTTTGACACTAAGTCCATGAGAGATTTATGGAATTATAGCCTCCAATTATCTGCTTTAATTAGTCCCTTGAGAGGTTTTGTCAGTAATGACACTCAGTGGAGCTCATTAGTTCTTCAAAGTGCTTCAGTTTTTTAGGGCTAGTTGGGCTTTCCTTTTGATACTGAGTTTTTGAGAGGTTTGTGCAATCATGGCCTCCAATGATCTCCTCCAGTGAGTCCATGAGGAGCCTGTCCTGGTAATGAGGTTGCCTTTTCAGCTCCATAACTCCCTGCAGTGTCACAATGGCCTTTTGCTTCTATGGTATCTCATGTTGTCCTCAGGTTCCTTGTGCTCCGTAGGTATCTGCAGTGTGTCAGGGGCCCCTTGGATCCATGAGGTCTGTGGTGCTTCAGAATTCCTTTGGTTCCATGACACCCTGCAGTTTGACAATGACCATTTGACCCTGAAGTGTCACAATTACCCCTGGATTTGATGAGGTTCCACAGTTTCTCAGGGTTCCTTTGATTCCATGAGACCCCACATGTCAGATGGGCCCCTTGGTTCCAGCAGGTTCTGTGGTGTTTCCATGGGGTTCCACACTGTCCTTGCTGGAACACACCTGGTTGGATGTTGCCCCACCTGCAGAGCTGCCTCCGGCTCTGGGGTCCCAGCACAGCAAGGACATGGAGCTGTTGGAGCGAGTCCAGAGGAGGCACCAAGATGATCAGAAGGATGGAGCAGCTCTGCCATGAGGGAAGGCTGAGAGAATTGGGATTGTTCAGCCTGGAGAAGGGAAGGTCTTGGGGAGACCTAATTGTGGCCTTCCAGGACCTCAAGATCCAACAAGAAAGATGCAGAGAGAGTATTTACAAGGGCCAGGGTTGAATGAGAAATGTAGTCCAGTGGAAAGTGTCCAGACTCAGTTGTCCTCAAGTGATGGGGGTCTGAGTGAAGTCCCCATAATCCAGGAGTATATGCTCAGTGCCACTGAGACCCCACAAGTCCCTGGCCCACATGAGATTCACCTGAGGGTACTGAGGGAGCTGGAGAAAGAGCTGGCCAATCCACTTACACTCATTGCCCAGCAGTCCTGGTGAACTGGAGAAGTCCCAGCTGACTGGAAATCAGCAAATGTGATGCCCTCCACAAGAAGGGTTGCAAGGAGGATCTGGAAAACTCCAGGCCTGTTAGGCTGACCTTGGAGCCAGGAAAGTCCATGGAGCAGATCATCCTGAGTGCCATCACACAGCACAAACAGGACAACCAGGGGATCAGGCCCAACTAGTGTGGGTTTGAGAAAAGCAGATCCTGCCTGACCAACCTGATCTCTTTCTGTGACAAAAAGACCCACTCAGGAGATGAGGGAAAGGCTGTGGATGTGTCTCTCTGGAATTCAGTACAGCCTTTGGCACCACCTCCCACAGCATCTCCTGCAGAAACTGGCTGCTCATGGCTGGGATGAGGGAACTGTTTGCTGGATGAAAAACTGTCTGATGGCCCAGAGAGTGGTGGGGAATGGAACTAAATCCATGTGGGGCTGGTCACTGGTGGGGTTCCCCAGGGCTCAGTGTTGGGGCTGGTCCTGTTTAACATCATTATTGAGGATCTGGACAAGGGGATCGAGTGCACCCTCAGTAAATTCATGGACAACACCAAGGTGGGTGTGACTGTGGATCTGCTAGAGGGATCTGGACAAGCTGGATCAATAAGACCAAGTGTCAGGTCCTGTCCTTGGGTACCAACAACCCCTTGGAATGCTCCAGGCTGGGGCAAAGTTCCCTGAGACCTGTTCGGCAGGAAGGGTCTTGGGAATGCTGCTTTAGAGTGGCTGGATGTGACCCCAAGTGTGCCCATGTGGGCAAGAAGGCCAAAGACATCCTGGCCAGTGTCAGGAATAATGTGACCAGCAGGACCAGGGCAGGACTGTCCCTCTGTACTGGGCACTGGAGAGGCCCCACCTTCAGTGCTATGTCCAGTTCTGGGCCCCTCACTGCAAAAAGGACATTGAGGGGCTGAAGCATGTCCAGAAAAGGGAATGCAGCTGGGGAAGGGTCTGGAAAACATGTTGGTTGAGAAACTGGTGTTCTTGAGTGTGGAGAAGAGGAGGCTCAGGGAGGACCTTGTTGCTCTCTACAAAGACCCAAAAGGAGGTCTTAGTGAGCAGGGGTCTCCCTCTCTTCTGCCAAACCTATTGGGACAGAAAGAGAGGAAAGAGACTTGAATTGCATAGGTCAAGATTAAGATTAGATATTAAATAATACTTTTATTCAGTGAAAGGGTGCTTAGGCAATGAAATAAGTAGCCCAGGTAGATGGTGGTATCGCCAAGTGCTCAGGTGGTGCTTGGATGTGGCACCTTCGAATACGATTTAGGGGTGATTATGGGGTGCTGGTTGACAGTTGGACTAGAAGATCTTGAAGGTTTCTCCCAACCATGATGATCCTGTGATTCTCTGACCTGTCATCACTGCCTCCATGTTTCTGCTCCAAAAAAATCCTGGGGATGTTTTCTCAGTTGTGTCCCTCAGTGGGACTCATTAGCACTACAAGCAATTTTAAAGTTTGAATCTGACTTTTGTTTCTCAAGAGGTTCCTGTAACTTTCCTCATGGTCTGATGTTCAGGGACTCAGCACCAAATCCCCCAGAGGGCCATTAAATGCCCTGGGCTGTTGCTGTGCTGCTGAGCTGGGCTGGGCTCCTGGCACGCAGGGAGCTCCTGGCAAGCGGGCAGCGCTGCAGAGAGACAGCTCTGCCCAGGAGCAGCTCCTGTGCACAGCCCAGCAGGGCTCAGGGCACTGCCAGGGCAGCTCAGGGACACCAGCAGGGCACAGACAGAGCTTAAAGGGGCTCAGCATTGGGAGGATGACTCAGAGCTCTTGGAGGAGAAATCTTTGCAGTGCTGGACACGGTGAGTCTGTGGGTGCAGGGCAATGCAGGGGCAGCTCCTGGAGGCATCTCCTAAAGCTGGCCCAGCCCCAGCTGATGGGATGTGTGAGGAGGGGGCTGTTGGGGGACACTTCGGGATAGCTGTGGAGCTGGGTGTGCAGCCAGGGGTGCCCAGGGCTGGTGTGCAGAGCAGGGTCCTGCAGCCCAGGGTGCTGTGCTGGGGCAGGGACTCTGCTGCCTGGCAGGGTCAGCTCTCAGCCAGCCTGAGGAGCTGCTCACAGGGCTGGGGGAGAAGGAACAAACCATGATAGGTGATGGCAGGTTCCTTCCACTCTCAGGGTGCTGAAGGTGGCTGGCTGCTCACAGCTCCAAATCACAACAGGACATTCAAGAATGGAGTTTTAAAGAAGCACAGAAAGTTTTGTGACACATGACTGGAATTGATACTGCTCTTTATGTCTTCTGCTCTGGCTTGCCCAGGTAGGCAATGGGACACAGAAATTAATTTCTCGGTCCAGCCGCAGGCACAAAAATTCTCCATCTTCTACAATTAGAACTGAATAAAACAGGCAATATGAGAAATCACCACACTGTGCCCTACAGGCACCATCAGTGTCCCTTTTCCACTCTCCTCAGGGTTGCTCTGACATTGCCATCAGAACCTGCACAGATATTTTTCTCTTTAATCAGCTCTGAGGCACCACAAATGGAAGTGCAGGGCAGATGGGAAACAGAGCATTCGACACTGTATCTATCTGTGCTGACTATGAACTAAAACACTGAGAGCTAAGCAATATTACCTATCCCATCCTAAAAATGTTCACATTTTCATTAACCAAAAATTAGAATATTTACACCTAAAATTAGCATGTGACAGATATGACTGTAGAAAAAAATTAAGGGAAACAAGTAGAACAATACTCTGACAAAATCACTATTAAGTTCAGCTAAGCTTGTCTTCTGCAGTCCAGAATCTTCTGCAATAAGAGCAGATAGTTTAATTCTGTTACACCTGCCATCCCTTGGGCTTTCTGGAACTTTCATGAGCCAGTCTCCATGTGCCCACTGCAGCAGGGCTGAACTAACTCTTTTTGAGCAGCATAGTAAGCACAGAGAGAGAAAATGAATCCAAAATTAGTGAAGTAGACGGGAAATTCTATGAGCTATGGGCTGATTTTTCCGTTAGAAGTCTGTCCTAAATAGTCTCTATCTTTTCCTTCTTGAACAGTGCTCCATGCCCAGGGGAAGCTCATGTCGAACAGCAGCTCCATCAGCCACTTCCTCCTCCTGCCATTGGCAGACACGCGGCAGCTGCAGCTCCTGCACTTGTGGCTCTTCCTGGGCATCTCCCTGGCTGCTCTCCTGGGCAACGGCCTCATCATCAGCGCCGTAGCCTGCGACCACCACCTGCACACCCCCATGCACTTCTTCCTGCTCAACCTGTCCCTCACAGACCTGGGCTGCATCTGCACCACTGTCCCCAAAGCCATGCACAACTCCCTCTGGGACACCACAACCATCTCCTACATGGGATGTGCTGCACAGCTCTTTTTCTTTGTCTTCTTCATTTCAGCAGAGTTTTCTCTCCTCACCATCATGTGCTACGACCGCTACGTTGCCATCTGCAAACCCCTGCACTACGGGACCCTCCTGGGCAGCAGAGCTTGTGCCCACATGGCAGCAGCTGCCTGGGCCAGTGGCTTTCTCAATGCTCTGCTGCACACAGCCAATACATTTTCCCTGCCCCTGTGCCAGGGCAATGCCCTGGGCCAGTTCTTCTGTGAAATCCCACAAATCCTCAAGCTCTCCTGCTCACACTCCTACCTCAGGAAGTTTGGGCTCATTGTGGTTAGTGCATGTTTATTGTTTGGTTGTTTCATTTTCATAGTTTTCTCCTATGTGCAGATCTTCAGGGCTGTGCTGAGGATCCCCTCTGAGCAGGGACGGCACAAAGCCTTTTCCACGTGTCTCCCTCACCTGGCCGTGGTCTCCCTGTTTGTCAGCACTGGTGTGTTTGCCCACCTGAAGCCTCCCTCCATCTCCTCCCCATTCCTGGATCTGGCCCTGTCAGTTCTGTACTCAGTGGTGACTCCAGCAATAAATCCCATCATTTACAGCCTGAGGAACCAGGAGCTCAAGGATGCTGTGAGGAAAATGATGACCAGATGCTCTCCAGATGCATGACACTAACTTTTGTTTTCTGCATAGTATTCAGAATGGAACTCATTTCAAGTCCATCCTGCCTTCTCAGCATTTTGATGGGGGGCATTGGTTCATCTTGTCAAGAGTTTGTGCACAATTAATCTTTTTAATTAATCTCTATTCAAATCCAGTGTCTACCTTTTGTATTTGACCCAGAGACTGTCTAAATGAGAATAAAGGACTGTGGAGTCACTTGTTTGATCCTTCTTAGGCATTCACAAAGGACAGGTCACTGCAGGACAGTGCATGTTTACAGAGAGGAGGGGTCTGTTCAGAGCTGCCTTTTCCACTTCCACACTCTCCTTCTGAGCCCCTGTGTTGGTCCAAAGCCTTGGTCCTCTGCCAGGTTGGTCACATCCTGCTGTGTGTCCATCCTGGGCTCACAGCCAGGGACAGGCCATGGGCACTGCTGGGACACAGCTGGGCTGCACAACAGCAGCTCCATCAGGAAAGGGCTTCTCCTGAGGGCAGGGCAGGAAGGCTTTAGGCTTCCTCCAGAGTTGTTCTTAAGAACATGCCAAAGGAAGAGACATTCAAGAGGCTCCTTGTGCTGCTTTGTCCTCCCTGGGATTCAGTGTGATTAGATGATTGTCCCAGTTTGGTCCTCAAGGGACTTAGTTCTGCTTCAGGTTTTGCTTGCTGGTGACCAGTGTCCATGCAGACAGGAAATGGTTTATGATGATCCATCCTGGGTTTCCATGGCTTGTGACAGGGCTGATGGCAGGTGAATGTTTTTCCAAACAGACTTGGGAGCTGCCAGGAGAACTCAGGGGACCTGCAAGGACAATTTGTGCAGGGAGTCAGCAGGAAAGTTTTGGCACTGATCATGAGCCTGTTCAGCTTGGTGTGATCCAGAGATAAAATTTTAAAGTCTTGGTGTGAACTGGAAAACGGCTCTTCAACCACAGGGACTACAGTGAGTTCAGGAGAGGCATTCTTTCAAATGATAATTTTCTCTTCATGGATCATAGGCTGGATCCAGTGGAGCCTCCAGACCCATCTCCCAGCACTGGAACAGGGCAGGGCCCCTCTGAGCACCCTCCATGGCCACACAAGAGCTTGTGTAGCAGGGGGTCAGTGGCAGGAACCACCATCAGCTGGCTCTGCCTCCCAGCCTGACCAGCACAGCCCAGCAGAGCCCCCCCATGGCCCCGGGCACCACAGCCCCTGTGCCCTGCAGAGCAGCACCTCCAGCTCGGGGGCTGTGGGGAGCACAGGGAGGGGCTGCAGGAATGGCTGGTCAGGCCGGCACAGACGTGTTCCCCCGGGGAAAGGCTCTGTGGGGAGATGGGATGTGCCAGGAGAAGAGCAGGACAGGCTGTGGGTGCCCATGAGGGTGGAAAGAGAAACACTTTGCTGTGGGTCCCAGCTTTGGGAAGGCCGTCCTGTTGTTATATGTTTGGAACTTTCCTCCATTTTTTTCTCTCTACCAACACGAAGGTTTTGGAGGCTGCAGCCCTGCCCCCCAGTGCCCACCCTTGGGGCTGGCTAACAATAGAATGGTTAATTGATGGGCATTCCAATTTGATTCCTGGGGGAGATGGAGTAGGGTGGGGATGGAGAAAGGGGTTTTTTTCAGGTTTTTTTGTGACAGTTCTCTGCTGCTTTCAGCTGCAGTGTGGGTAAGAGCTCCATTCTTTGCTGGTCTTGCAGAGGCATTTGGGGCTCTCTTAGTTCAGCTTCCCCCATCAGCTCGGCATGTCCGGTGCAGTGCTGTGCAGAGACAGAGAGCAGTCTCTGCTACCTTAGATTGACTGCAGACTTTCAGCTGTGGAGGAGTTACAAAGAACCACCACCTTCCACCCTGGCTTTTCTTTCTCTGAGAGGGAGAGGAGGAGTCCCTGTCCCCTTTTGCAGCCCACATTTCCAGGTGAGTCATCAGAGCCCGCATCCCTCCCGCCCTTTTGTCTCCACCTTGACAGGAAAAAGCAGGGACTGACCCGAGGTGAGAGACTGCCACTGCTGTCCGTGAATAGAACTGCACCGAAGGGACAGACAGCTCCAATGGACAGACGGATTCAGTCATATATATATTTGTAGTTAAGAACTGTTATCCTATTTTATACATTTTCTGATTAAAACCTCTGAAGTTCAAAGATTGTGGTAATTTTTGGGAGAAGACCTCTTTTTCTGGTCCATATAAATGTCTTAGTTTTCCTCAAAACTCAGAGACCTTTCTCTGGAGCTGCCTGGGGAGCTGGTGGGTCAATTCTCTCACTCTCTCCTGGAGAGCAAGTTTGGCTCTGGGGGCTGTGAAGGGCCTGGGGTGGGGAATCACTTCAGCCTGTGGCGGAATGCACATTCTCACTGACCTCCAGTTCCTGATGTGGGACCAGCACCAGTAAGGATGTTCTGCTGAGTTTTTCTGGGGTGAAGACAGGGAGGGGGCAAGATTCAGTGAAGAGTTGAGATGTCCAGGCTGGGAAATGTCCTGGGGAAGGAAAGCTTAGGGAAAAGTTCCTCTGCCCTCCCTTCTGGCCTGTCCCTTTCCCTGCCCAGCAGCAAACCAGCCTGGCTGGGCAGCATTTCCCCTGTGCAGGCAGAAAGGGCTCTGCAGGCAGCAGCAGCTTTACCCTCCATCAGGCAGCATTCCTGCCCTTTCCCAGAGCACAGAGTACAGCTGGGCAGTGGGATGCAGCCAGAGGCACACACACCTCCATGGGTCACCCCTCTGAGCTGCCTGAACAGCTTCAGTGAGCACCCAACAGAGAAACAAATGCTCTCAGTCACAGGTGTCCAAGCAGGGGAGAGGGGACAGGAGGACATAAACTTTCCATGGAAAGAGGACTAGGACAATCAGACATTGTCAATGAAGTTTCCCCTAGTGGGTATGGGGAATTTTCCCAACCTTCAGATAAATGTCTTCCTCCCCCTGTCATGACCTCCCCTGTATTGGGTTTGGGAACAGCCTCAGCCTGGGGCTAATGTTGGCTCAGGGAATTTAGGTCACCTACAGTTATCATTTCTTTTTTCCCAGATACATTTTGTGCCTCTGACAAACTGGACCACTTTTTGTGTGATTTTGTTCACCCCAGTGCCTGAAATCTCCTATAGTGACACCATGACACTCATGCTCTTTGTTTTCATAAGCTACTTTTTAGATCAGCCTTCCCCTTCTTGTTCATACTGTTGATTAACTGAGGAGGAAAATGAGAGGTAGTCTTCCCTTTTTAGCTCTTGAACATTACTTGTTGGAATCTCAGTTTAAGTTGAACAGTATTATGATTACTGGACTTCTGAAACATTCCAGTAATTATTGTCTTGGATTCCAGATAGGGATGACTAAAGCCAGTAAGTGATCCTACAAACAGCACTCCTAAGTGAGACCCTTTGGGCTCTCCTGGGCTGCAGCAGCTGCACCAGAAGCTCCCTCTCAGTGGACACCTCCCAGACCTCCCAAGATCTCAAGTTTGAGATACCCAAAGGTCCATCCCTGAATGCTGACGAAGGGGCCTGGGCTGATGCCCTCACTCTTAAAGGCTCAACCCACACATTTTGAGAAGTTCAAATGCATTAGACCTGAGAATGTCACTGAACCCCAGAGGAAGTTCTAATAGGCAATTTGGTACATCGGTACATCCTTATGCAGATATACAGCTCTGTGTCTCTGTGTGCACATGCGAAGTGATTCAAGCACCCTCTGGCAAGTCCTGTTGCCATTTCAGATCTATAGTTAAGTCACTGCAGTTTTAGAATATCACAGAATCAGACTGGCAGAATGGTTCAGGTTGGAAAGAACCACTGGAGGACACCTTTTCCAACCTCCCTGCTCAAGCAGGATCCTCTCCAGCTCATTACTCCACACCCTCTCTGGGCAATCTGTTCCAGGGCATGGAACTCCACAGAGTTGTCACTCCCTGGACTCAGCACTGCTGTGGCCACGTCTGGACTGGTGTGTCGGGGAGTGGGGCTCCCCGTTCTGCAGGAATGAGGAGAAACAGGAGGGGCTCTGCAGGACTGACAAGATGGGGTTTGGGGCCTGTGTGGAGAAGCTGAGGGAAATGGGCTGCTGTACCTTTGGAAGGGGGTGCTCAGGGCTCTTTCTGCAACTGTTTGAAGGAGTGTGTCAGAGATACTGGAACTTTTCTTGGTAGTGGGAGAAGGAGGAAATATCCACAAAGTGCCACTTGGGTAGTTGAAGATGTAGGTGAGGAACAAAAATCCCATAAAAAGCATAGTTGTGTAGTATAAAGTCACCCAGAGGGTGTCAGTATCATCCCATGGCTTTGTGTTGCAGGGAAGAGCCAGAGATGGAGCAGAGACATCAGTGAGGGCACAGAAATGCTGCTGGGAGGGCTGGTGGCAAAGCAGGATGGGTGTGTGCAGCCTGCAAGGCCAGAGGAGCAGCAGGGACAGGGCAGGACAGGCTGCAGGACAGATGGCCAAGGGCTCTGGCAGGGCTGGAAGGCACAGAGACACCCAGGCCTTTGTCCACTATTCTCTGGCAGGTGCCTCTGCCACTGAGGCCACCAGAAGGAACTTTCCTTTGAGGTTCTGGACTTTGTTTCTCCCTCAGCCCTCCCTGAGGAGGCTGGGAGGGGTTGCACAGCTTTGACATTTGTTGTTCCTCCCCCTCCCATCCCACTGCCCCACAAACAGCCCTGAGCCACCTGTGAGGGACAGGACCTGCTGTCCCAGGGCCTGGGACTCAGGCCTTGGCCTTTGTACTTCCTCCAACCAACCCAGGGTTTTCTCAGCATTGCAGGTGCCTGCACAGAGCCTTTGTCTCCCTGCAATCAGGGCCTCCAAGGATCTGCTCTGAGTCCCTGGAGAGGCTTTGTCAGTGCCTGCCCTCAGCGGGGCCCATTGGTGCTTAAAGGGACTTGGAGTTTGGCTTCTGACTTCTTGAGCAGTATTTCAAATTTTGTCTCACTACTTGAGGATCATGGACTCATCTCCAAATACACAGTGGGGCTCATTAAAACACAGGAAAACAAATTATTTCTCTTTCTTTAATTGTTTTCAAGTCTTCAAGACTTTTACTAATTCGAGTTGTTTTGTAGATTTGCTAAGGAGGAAATTTCAAAGTGGACTTCACAAAAAATTTATTTTTTTAGTGAAAAGGAATGATTTACACAGAGACTTGGGATGGAAGAGGATCAGGGTACAAAGGATTTGGATACAAAAGGGAGCAAAAGAAATTAGTAGTACTTAATCACTGAACAACTGAAGAGTTATCAAGTGATTCAATAGCATTGATTAGCAATGCTAACAGTGAATTAATTATAAATTTTCAATAACATTCACACCACACTCAATTCACACACAGACAGGCAGAGATGTGTGGACACATCAATATCTGTGTGTGTAAAGGTGCCCATCCACAATTCTCCTGGATGTCAGTGAAACACTCCCATCCCATCCCTTTGTGTTTCCCAAGAGACAAGGGGGGCACCTGGAGGGGTGTGTTTGTTGAGGGGGGATCAGAATTGTCCTGGGCATCAGCGACGCTCTTTGGAGTGTTGCAAACTTGAGGGTTCCCGAGCTCCGAGAGGCTCCCAGAGGTGCCCACTGAGAGGGAGGTGCTGGGGAGCTCCAGGGGCCTCCCTCAGGACCTCTGTTTGTGGGGTCACAGGGTGACTGGCTTTAGTTCTCTGCTGAATTTCCATCCTCATGTCAGTAATTACTGGAGTTTCCAAAATGTTTGGGAATTGTTCCACTTGTGCTACATACGATTCATGTAGGGAAATGTTCCAAGGCTTTCAGAGAGTGGGTGATTGTCCTGTGATCCCCACCTGTTATGGGCAGGATTGTCCCCACCTTTATCATACAGGAGCACTTGGCACAAACAAGGGACACTTCACCACACACCTGGAACAGTCAAGGGACCTTTCCTGGCTCATCTGTTTTGGACAAGGCTTGTCAGGAGCACCTGAAAGACTTTTCAGTAGGGCCTGGGCAGATGAGCTTGATGGGCTTGATGAGACAAGAGATAACAGTTTTAAACTTACAGAGGGCAGATTTGAACTAGATATAAACAAGAATCTTTTACACTGAGGGTGGTTGTCCAGAGCAGTGGTCGGTGCCCCACCCTTGGAAACATTCAAGGGCAGCTTAGATGGGGCTCTGAGCAACCTGACCTGGTTGAAAATGTCCCTTTTCACTGCAGGGAGTTGGATTGGACGACCTATAAGGGCCCTTCTGACTCAAACTGTTTATGATTCTGTAGTTCCTTATTGTCCTACAGGAGCCAAGGCTGACAAGGCTTACAGAGGTTTCAGCATCCCCTTTGCTGGCCCAGGTGGCAGCTCTGCTAAAAAGCTGCTGCAAAGAACCTCCAGACCTAAAGGAGCTTTTGTGCTGAGCTCAGCTGTGACTGTCAGGGACTGGGAGGTTGATGTGACTTCCTGGTGCCCACTGAGGATCTTTTTCACTCCTCACTGGAACACAGAAAGCTGGTACCAAGTGCCCAAAATCCCAGGCAAGCAACAGGTTTGCTCCAGAGCCTGCTGGGGTGGGTGGCAATGAAAGAGCAACTGAGGTGTCCCCAAGGAGTAATCCCTGCTGTCCCCAGGGCCAAAGAGATGCAGGGCTGGGCTGTGCAGCCTGGCAGGACAGGGCTTGGCTGCCTGTGGGGTCTGTGCAACTGAGGGTTGTAGAGCATTGGAGGAGAATGTCCAGGGAAGTGACTGAGTCACCATGGAATCAGAGTAGTTAAGGTTGGAAATGACCTCTAAGATCATGGAACCCAAGTTATCATCACTGTCACCTTCACCACTAAACCATGTCCCCAGGTGCCATGTCCAGACATCTTTTGGACGTTTGCAGGGATGGTGACTCAGCCCCTTCCCTGGGCAGACTCTTTCAATGCTTGGCAGCTCTTTCAGGGAAGATCACCCCTTGTGGTCTTTAAATATCCATTGAGGCATTTGTCCCTCCTCTCTGACACTCTCATGTCTTCAATCCCTTCCACAAGCCTTGGCTCTGCACCACAATCCCTCTGATTTCCAGTGACAACAATTCCCTGTGGTGCTGCTTCACTTGGGCTACGATTCAGGTGAATGGTTCACCAGGGCTACAAGGGATAATGACTCCTCCTTTGTTTCCCACCCTTCTTGGCCCCTTCTGTTTCTGCCTGTTCCCACCTCTACCATGCAAGAGCTCCTGGTGCCATCAGGGAGTCCCTCCTGGCTTGACTGGAACAGTCCAGGGACACTTCCCTGTTCAGCTGGGTCAGTCAAGGCTTAGGAGGAGCTTCTGAGGTCAGGCCCCAGGATGGGGCTGGGCCTTGGAACAGGCTGCCCAGGGACCTGGCAGAGTCACCATCCCTGGAGGGGCTTACAAGGGGTGTGGATGTGACACCTGGGGACATGGTTTGTTGGTGGACTTGGCAGTGCTGGGTTATGGTTGGACTCAGTGTCTTTGGAGGGCTTTTACAACCTCAGTGATTCTATGATGCAATGACTCATCAACTCGATGATTCTGATAATTCTTCTGCAATCACATTCTGATATGACAGAAATGGTATTGATATTTCCTTGAATGTATTGAATCATTTCAATTGATAAAAATATGTTATTTAAAACTCAAAATATCAAAGAATATTCTTTGGTTTTCAGGCTGAGCTGCACTGACTGACCATCAGTACCCAGTGCTGCTGAAGGCTCAGGTGTTTTTGAGGTCCTTGCCTGGCACTGGCAGCTGTCACAGAGGACCTGCAGGACATCAGGAGCCCTTTGGAGCTGCAGATGGAACCTGGGCAGGGGGTCCCAGGGAAACTACATAAGAGTATCAGGTATTTGTGTCCCTGTAACACAAGGAGGAGAACTAAAAAGAATATTAAAAGCTTAAAATTTTCTTCCCTCTGGATGGTTTTTGGATACCTTTCTGTCTAGGAAAGTGCCCAGTGCCCCAGTTAAACCCTTCCTGCCCAGCACTGCCCCTGCCCCACCTCACACAAGGAGCTCTGTGAGGTTTCTGAGGTGGAGCTCTCTCACCTGACACAGGGGAGCAGTGACCAGTGTCAGTGACACCCCTGGGGTTTGGATGATCAGCTTTGCACTCATCTCACACATCTGTTACAGTGGCTTCCTGTAAGAGTTCCTAAATCATCAAATCACTTTTCCTTTCCATCCCCTCCAGGGTACAGGATGTGTGACACTGGTTTAGGAGATGAAATAGGTGGGAATGGTCTCACCTGGAGCTCACAGGAGGTATCGACCTCACAGGCCCTTGTCTTGCTGAGCGAACCTGCTCGACATCTCCTGGGAAAGTAGCATGGAGGGCTCTGGACACTGAATGAGACTCCTGGAATGAAAGGGGGAAAACTTCCTGACCCAGGTAATAGGAGGCCTTTCCAGGGGGGATGTGTTACTGGATCTTTGGTCACCAAGGCAAGTGGTGACCAGTGGTGTCCTGGGCTGCCTCCAAAGCAGCCTGGGCAGCAGGGGAGGGGGATTCTGCCCCTCTGCCCTCTCAGGTGAGACCCCACCTGCAGTGCTGTTTCCAGCTGTGGGCTCCCAGCACAGGAAGGGCATGGAACTGTTGGAGTGAGTCCAGAGGAGGCACCAAGATGATCAGAGGGATGGAGCAGCTCTGCCATGAGGGAAGGCTGGGAGAGCTGGGATTGTTTGGCTGGGAGAAGGGAACCTTTGGGGTGGCCTAACTGTGGCCTATCAGTACTTTAAAAAACAAAAAGAAAGGTGGAAAGAGATTATTGACCAGGGCCTGGAGTAACAGGAAGAGGGGGAATGACTGAGGGAGATGGTTTAGATGAGGTATTAGGAAGAAACCTTTCCCTCTGAGGGTGCTAGCACAGGTTTCCCAGAGAAGCTGTGGATGCCCCATCCCTGGAGTGTTCAAGGCCAGGCTGGGCAGAGCTCTTGGGCAACCCAGTCTAGTGAAAGGTGCCCCTGTTCATGTCACGGAGGTTGGATCTAGATGATCTTTGAAGGTCCCTGAAACTCAAGACACACTATGATTCTGAGTTACTTCAGACAGCTGTGAAAGAGCCCAACATCTTGACCCAGTTGGGGAAAAGGTAATTTTCAAAAAATGGAAATTGAAGACAGTAATGCAAAGAGACCCATAAGCTCCAGCCCCATAGAAAATGATATTTCTTATGCTGTGGGTGCAGAAGGCAGTAAGTGTTGGGTTGTGCCTCAGAACACTCAAGCAGATCTAATCAATGCACCCAGGAGCAAAGGCAAACACTGAGCAGAGTGAGGGGCAGTGAGTGGGGGCCTGACATGCAGAAGGAGCAGATTGCTGGGGGAGGAACTGCCTTTCCTGTGCCATGACCAGGGCACATCCCACTGCAGGAAAAGCCCCAGGCCAGCCCAGCACATTGAAGGCCACAGGCACAACTCAGAGTGACTTGGTGGCACCTCTGCCAGGGAGAGCCTGAAACCCCAAATGCATCTTGGCAGCAGCAGGTCCTGCCAGTCCATGGCCAGGAGCCCTCCCTTGCCAGCCCAGCCTGGTGGGCAGCACTGCAGAGCTGCTGGTTAAGGGTGTTCTTTCTTGCTGGGCTCTGCAAAGCCACTTCTGCTACGGGAGCCTCATGGGGAAGAAATTGGGTCCCAGCAACTTGGAGACAAGATATTAATCAAAACCTGCTCATGCTGTTGCCAAACCCCTCTGAAATGATTGGGGTAATAAAACCCTCTAACACTGCATGTTTGGTGTTACAAAGGAAGGTATCACTTTATTCCCATTCTCTGTGTGTGTGTCCAACAGAAATCCTTTCACACAGACACCAATGCATCACTTTTTCACCTATTTATAAATTTTTAGCAAAGAAATCAATGTTCATTGGTTCTAAATGACATAATTTTATTGAACTAATTTTGAATTAATATTGAATTAATTTTTATCTTCTATTAGTTATGGACTTCTCCCTCTCTATGCTAATTAGTCCATATTTTTAGTCTTTTTCTCCTGGCTGGGACTTTCCATCACATCTCCTAAGTCCTTGTTAGCCATCTTCTTTATCTACTGGTTTCTGCAAAATGTCCTTGTGGTCCATAAATTCTGCATTCCAGATGTCCAACATCAACAGTACATCTTTCTATCCCGGGCTTTGTTCATCAAAGCATATCAAGGTTCACTTAACAAAACTTAGAGAATTAGTACTTTTCCCAAGCTGTGTTCTCACAGTGGTAGGTTAAATTCTGCTGAGTGCTGGCTGAAAGAGATTTAAGGCCCAACACACAACTTGTCTTTAATTCAAGCAGTTCACTAAAAGGCTAATTAAAACCATTATGAAATTAGAAGAGTTATATAATTTCCTACAATCTAAGCAGAGACCAGACAGGGGCAGAGGGAAGGGGAGGCCAGGCATGGGGGATATGGCTGGAATGTGATGGTTGTGAGGTCACTTCCACTGCAGCAGCCTGGGTGGCCCTCAGGAGACATTCTGGCCAGGGAGCATTGTGAGGTCATCCAGCACATCAGGGAACCCACACAACAAAAATTGCCATCCTTGGGGAGCTGAAGGAGTGGGGCAGGTGGGAGAGCCCCCCAGGTTCTGATTCTGGGGGCAGCTCTGTCACACAGCCCCACCAACCCTGGCAGGCAGGAAGGCAGCCTGGGCTTGTGGCCACCCTGCTCTGCACTGGCCCTACAACTGGGAAAAAGTCTTTTCCTCATCTCCAGGCTGAGCATTCCCTGTTTCCCTCAACACCCCTTGTCTTTCATCCTCTTCACATGCCAGCTCCAGCCAAGCCTTCCTTTCCTCAAAAAACAAAGTCCCAATTTCTATTTTTATTCTCTGCCAGCTGTGCTTGCTGTCACCTCCTGGCAGTGGCTTCATGGCCCCTGTCACAGCCAGCCCTGGCCCTGCACTGACCCAGCTCTGCTGCCCCACAGATGCTGCATCAGGAAGGGAAGGTCCATGGGGGAGGGAAATGCACAGGGACTCATCCTGGAAGGGACCTCGGGCGGGTTCTGGGCCAAACCAAAGCACAGTGAGTGGAGAAGGGGACACAAGGGTGGGCTGTTTGTGTGCTCTGCCATGTCAGGAGAAGATGTAGAGCTCCAGAGACACCCAGACAATGTGGATCCCTCCAGGAGATGATCTCAGACAGGGGCTCCGAGGCCTCTGCCACTTGCTGGTTACTCTGGTTTGATGGTCACTGGTGGTTACACTCATCCACACCCACCAGTGTTCTGCGCACACACACCAGTCTCACCAGTGTCTGGGTCCTCAAAGAACGTAAGAATTAATGATTTGTGGCCTCCACTCCAGTGGCAGGCACCTGGATCTCCCTCCATACCCAGAGCACAGAGATCCCTTCTCCCAGAAAGTTCCTGGTAATGGAGGTATTAGGAAAATGGAACAGCCAGTGGAGTCAGTTGCAGGGCATGGCCAGGGAAAGGCACTGACCAGTCACCTCTTTAAACATGTTCAGCTTCTTTCATCCATTTTTCGCTCTCTTTTCTCAGGTCTGTTCCTCCATAAATCACTTTAGTCATTTCCTGGACATCCCATGGCAAGTCTTGTACAGTCCCTAAATGCACTTTCTGGCTGCCCATCCTGAGTCTCAGGACCTGAGTGAGAAAACCCCCAACCTCAGCTGCAAGGCCATCCTGGGGGGCTGTCACTGATCAGTTGGGGAGACTTTCATGCAGAGATGTTGGAAATCTCTATTAGTTCCTTTATAACTTTTGAGTTTTGAAAGGCTCCTCCAAAGTCATTGAAATTCATGTCTCTAAAAGGACTGTTTTTCCATTTTCATAAAGTGTTGGGGATTAGGTCACATTAAAATGCCAACATGGTGCATGTAGGTATTTGCAACCCTGTGGAGAAGGAGTTGGGGATATAGGAAAAAAGAATAATAATCTGTTTGGGTTGGAAGAGACCTAAACCAGACACTAGTCCAAGGACCTTTGCATTAGCCATGGACACCTTCCACAGGTTCAGGTTGTACAAAATTCCCAAACTTGGACAGATCCACGGATGGAGTTTTCAGTTACTTAATAAGCTGGCCCAGGTTCCTGCCACCCTCAGCACAAAATATTTCTTCCTGACATCCAATGAAAATCTCCCCTCATTCAGTTCCAGATCCTGTGCCTTGTTTTGCCAATACAGCCCTTGACAGAAAATGTCACTGTGTCTCTCCTGCACTAAGAGCACAACATTTTCATGGCTAAACATCTTGGAGAGGGACCAGAAACATCCCATGGAGGGGTTTGGAGGCCTCAAGCACAAGTCCTGGACCCAGTGCTGTGGAGACTGAGGAGACGTTTGAGAGGGCTGAAGGGCAGTTAAAGGGCAAATGGGGAGGTCCAGACTGCACACAAGGAGAAAGGAATTTCTGCCCAAGGGCAGTGCTGTGGTGCAACACATCCCCCTGAAGGAGTCTGGATCAGTCCAAGGCTTTGTGTGCCAAGGCAGAGCCAGGGAGGAGGGAGAGATGTCAGTGCAGGAAGGGGCCAGCGAGGTGGGGCAGCCGGGGGATGCCGACAGCCTGCAGGGAAAGGGGCAGGGCATGGACACCGTAGGACAGCCTGGGCTGGAGAGGAGACAGGGATATGCAGAAGCTGAAAGGCCCCAAGAGAGCCAACTTGTGCAGGCCTTTGGCCATGGCTGCTGTGTGTGCCCCTGATGGCATGAGGAGACAAGTGAGCCTTGCAGCCCTGGGGCCTCATTGCCTCCTTGTCCCTGCTCAGCAGCCTGGGAGGTGCCACCCCATCCTCCTGCCCCTGCTATTCCACATCCCGCACCCCTGGGCCCAAGGAAGAGGCCCGAGGAATGAGGGAGAGACCTTTAGGTTAATGAAATGTTTCTTAGTTTCCTCAGCATCAGAGTGACCTTTCTTTCCTAGTCCATATTTGTCATCATTGTCTCCTTGTTTTCTAACTGGAATCTGGGGACACTTTCTCAGTTATGGCCCTCAGAGGGACCCATTAACAACAAAAGAAACTTTAAAGAGACTTTAAAGTTTGATTCAGACTTTGCTTTCTCAAGAGGTTCCTACACCTTTCCTCAGGGTCTGATGTTCAGGGACTCAGCACCAAACCCCCCAGAGGGCCATTAAATGCCCTGGGCTGTTGCTGTGCTGCTGAGCTGGGCCGGGCTCCTGGCACACAGGGAGCTCCTGGCAAGCGGGCAGCGCTGCAGAGAGACAGCTCTGCCCAGGAGCAGCTCCTGTGCACAGCCCAGCAGGGCTCAGGGCACTGCCTGCACACACCGAGGGCATTAAAGCAGGGGAGAGAGAGGTTACACACAGTCTGGGGTGTGAGGAAAGTTGAGAGGAAGATCCACAGAAGAGGAGTCTTCCCAGGCTTTCAGAAGGTAAGTCTGCATGAAGGGCAATGTATGTGCAGTTTGTGGGAAGATCTCCCAACGCTGGCACATCCCACAGTCTGGGGGGTCTCTAATGTGGGATATCACAGTTTCTCTGGTGCTGAAGGTGAGGACAGGCTGCAAAGCAGGGACTCTCTGCTGCACCATCCCAGGGACATCCCAGCAGGGTTCCCTCCTCCTAGGGATGGCTGTAGGGTTTGAACCCTGGCTGTGCCACCCAGGCTGTCCCAAACTGTCCTGCAGAGCAGGGTCCTGCACCCCAGGGTGCTGTGCCAGGGCAGGAGCTCTGCCACATGCCAGAGGCAGCTCTCAGCTGGTCTGGGGAGCTCCCTCAGTGCTGGGAGAGACGCTGTGGATGGAAAGAGCAAACCCTGGTGGAGCAGGGCAGGGCAGGGCAGGGCAGGGCAGGGCAGAGCAGGTTTGTTCAGCTATCAAGTGAGAGTTTCATAGTTGAGTACTTCTTACAGAGCACTCAGGGATATTTTCCAGGGGATACATCAAGGGGAAGGTGAAAGGAGGGATTTCTATCAGGCTCTCAAGCCACATGCCTGGTGGTTTGAGTAGCAGAGGGAACTCTGAGGAGCTGAACAGGAGCTGAGAACAAATACCTGGCATTGTTGGTGTCTGGAGGTGGCACAGCTGGATCAGGATGGCAATGCCCTGAGTGCCCACCTGGTTCTGCCCTGGCTTCTCCCAGCCGGACCCTCAGTGTGCATTTCCTTTTTCCTCAACTTGCCCTTGTTACTGGGGTTGTTTCCTCCTTCTCTCAGTCAGGCTCACTGGGAATGGGAGTTCAAGCCACAGAGTCAATCACTGATCCTGTGATCCCCCTCAGGCAGGTGGGTCCCTGGGAATGAGACATTCCAATTTTCCTTTGACCTGTGGGGCTGTCAGTAGTGAATTCTGTGTGCCTGGAGAATGAGGTGTGTTTCCCAGAATCAAACCCCATTGTCAGGACACTTGTCTCTTCTCTGAGATGTCCTTCCAAGCAGGGAGCTGCCCTCAAGAATACAAATCACCTTCATAGCACAATTGTGTTATCTGAAATCCCCAGTGCAGAGGGGCAGAGATGCTGTGCCCATCCCAGGAAATGCTGTTGAGTTGGTGAGATGAGCCATGTGTGTCCTTGAGACCTTGAGCCAGGCTGGGACATTGAGTGCTCTGTGATGGATCTCTCTGCTCTCAACAGTGTCTAGTGGAATTTCAGACAAAAATGGGAGTGTGATCAGTCTCTCTCTGAGGAAGGCCCACGTCCAGGGCAGCTGGAACAAGGCAGAGGGACAGAGCAGCTGTCCTCACTCTGCACTAAGCCACAGACATGGTCCTGTTTGGGAAGCCCTGCTCTGCTCTTCCTCAGGGCAGCAAAAATGCTCAGGGGTTCTGCCATCCAGGAAAACTCCACAAGGAAGATGAGGGGAGTCAGAAACAAAACACCCAAACCTCTGCAACTGTCTTCTGGAATCCTGAAATCTTCTCAAAACTGGGAGTGCAGATGCCCATGAGAACTTTTGCTTTAGGAGCAGTTTCATCTGACACAGCTGAACACCAGGCTGGGCCCTGCCCCCACCATGGCCATGACCCCCCTGGAGCAGAGCAGGGCTGACCCTCACAGCCAGTGGGCAGAGGGGCTGCTCCTCATGGGAAATGTAGTGAGCACCAAGCAGGGCTCCAGCCATGGATATGAAGCAAATTTTCCTGAAAAAGGAAAAGTGGGGAGTGTGAGTAGAAGGGAAAGGGGTATTGGGATATGGCTGTGATTATTCTCAGAAATATCTCATCTGATTTGTCACTGTTATTTCCTCCTTGGACAATGCCCCACCTCCAGAAGTAGCAAATGCCCAACAGCAGCTCCATCAGCCAGTTCCTCCTCCTGCCATTGGCAGACACGCGGCAGCTGCAGCTCCTGCACTTGTGGCTCTTCCTGGGCATCTCCCTGGCTGCCCTCCTGGGCAACGGCCTCATCATCAGCGCCGTAGCCTGCGACCACCACCTGCACACCCCCATGCACTTCTTCCTGCTCAACCTGTCCCTCACAGACCTGGGCTCCATCTACACCACTGTCCCCAAAGCCATGCACAACTCCCTCTGGGACACCACAACCATCTCCTACATGGGATGTGCTGCACAGCTCTTTTTCTTTTTGTTCTTCATCGTGACAGAGTTTTATCTTCTCACCATCATGTGCTACGACCGCTACGTTGCCATCTGCAAACCCCTGCACTACGGGACCCTCCTGAGCAGCAGAGCTTGTGCCCACATGGCAGCAGCTGCCTGGGCCACTGGCTTTCTCCATGCTCTGATGCACACAGTCAATACATTTTCCCTGCCTCTGTGCCATGGCAATGCTCTGGGGCAGTTCTTCTGTGAAATCCCCCACATCCTCAAGCTCTCCTGCTCACACTCGTACCTCAGGGAAATTGGGCTTCTTGTGGTTAGTGTCTGTTTAACCTTTGGTTGTTTCATTTTCATAGTTTTCTCCTATGTGCAGATCTTCAGGGCTGTGCTGAGGATCCCCTCTGAGCAGGGACGGCACAAAGCCTTTTCCACGTGCCTCCCTCACCTGGCCGTGGTCTCCCTGTTTGTCAGCACTGGCACAATTTCCTACCTGAAGCCTGAGTCCATCTCATCCCCATCCCTGGATCTGGCACTGTCAGTTCTGTACTCAGTGGTGCCTCCAGCAGTGAATCCCCTCATCTACAGCCTGAGGAACCAGGAGCTGAAGGATGCTGTGAGGAAAATGATGACTGGATGCTTTTCAGCAGGAAGAACCTGTCAGTTTTCTTCTGTACAGTGTTCACAATAAAACTCATGACAGGCTCAGTTTGACTTCCCAGGTTTTCCTTGGTGGTCAGTGGGTTCTTTTTGTCATAGTGTTGTGCTCGATTAAATTATTTTATTCATCCTCTCATCTAATTAATTTTTTATTTTCATTAATTTTACTCTCTTAAATCTGTACCTGAGTAATTTTGCTATCTCTATTTTAAACAAACTCTCTTGCAATAGCCCTGTCTAGCTGGTTAGGGTTTTTGATTTGAGAGTTTCAGGCATCTACTGGGCAGTTCCATGTGTGCAGAGAAGGGCAAAGAGTCCCAGCACAGCAGCACTGCCAGGGAGCACCAGCACTGGGCCTTTGCTGACCTGCTCTCTTTCCACTTGTACACTCTCCTGCAGAGCCCCTGGGCTGGACTAAGGCCTTGGTCCTCTGCCAGCTGGGACACAGACCTGCTGCATGTCCATCCTGGGCTCACAGGCAGGGACAGGCCATGGGCACTGCTGGGACACAGCTGGGCTCCACAACAGCAGCTCCATCAGGAAAGGGCTTCTCCTTAGCTCAAGACATGCAGTCTTAGGGCTTTTTGCAAAGTCACTCTCAAGAACATGCCAAGAAATAGACTCTGTAGAGGCTCCTTGTTTGGCTTGTTCTCCAGGGGCTCTAAACCTGTGTGTGAACCAGCGAACAGAGCCCTGTAACTGCAGGGGCTACAGCAGGCACAGGGAAACAGATCCAGTGAGTGTTCTGTGTTACCCTCAGTGAACACACTGCTGCTACCCATGACAACAATAGCAGTAATAAAAGCTGGAACTATAACAAAGAAACCCCACAAGAAGCACATGTGGAGCACAACACCATTGCTCTACTGCTCACCACTCAGTGCCCAATGCCCAGCCCAGCCAAGACACAGATCAGCCCTTCCTGACCAACCCCCCATTAACACCCTGAGCATGGCCCTGAATCAAAGGGAACATCCCTTGGGCCAGTTGGGCTCAGCTGTCCTGGCCCTGCTCCCTCCCAGTTCTGTGACCCTCAGGAGATCATTGGAGGCCATGATTGAACAAACCTCTCATACCTTCCAAATCAAAACCCAAACCCAAAGCACCATGAAATACCTGCAGCCCCAGAAGTTTTAAGGAGCTCCCACGGGCCATACCTGACAAAGCCTCCCCAGGGACTCACCCCAGCAGATCCTTGGAGGCCACAACTGCAGGGAGGCAAAGGCTCTGGGCAGCAGCTCAGGTGCTGAGCAAAGCCTGGCTTGGCTGGAGGCAGCAGAAAGGACCAGCCCTGACCCCCAGTTTGGGGAAGGCACATCCTGTCCCTCACACCTTGCTTAGGGCTCTGCTGGGGGCACTGGCATGGGGGGTGATGCTGAGGGCAGGACAAGGGGTGACAGTGCCCAGCCTTCCTGGGGCTGTGCCAGGAGACTACCAGGCCCCAGAGCCTCAGCACAACAGGTCTGCTCACAGCCCTTGGTGGCACAGACAAAGTTGTGCCCGAGAAAACAAAGAGTTGGGATCTCTTGTACTTCTGGCCCAGTCACTTGATGTCCCTCTGTGAAGGAACAAACCACCTCTCGGAGGTGGGTGACAAACCAGTGCTGGGAATGGTCATTTGGAGGGGCTGGTCTGTGATGAGTGTCCCAGGATTCTTTTGTCCCATGAGCCTCTAAAGTGCCTCAAAGGGCTCCTTGATTCCAGGACATTCTGCAGTGTCCATGATCCCTGCTTGCTTTGAAAGGTTGTACCATGTCACAGTGTCCCTTTGGTTCCATGAGGTTCTGTGGTGTCACAGTGTCCCCTTTTATTCCAGAAGGTTCCACACTGTCCTTGCTGGAACACACCTGGTTGGATGTTGCCCCACCTGCAGAGCTGACTCCAGCTCTGGGGTCCCAGCACAGCAAGGACATGGAGCTGTTGGAGCGAGTCCAGAGAAGGCACCAAGATGATCAGAGGGATGAAGCAGTTCTGCCATGGTGGAAGGCTGAGAGAATTGGGCGTTGGGGTGACCTAATTGTGCCCTTCTAGTGCCTGAAAGGAGCCAGCAAGCAAGATGGAGAGAGACTGTTTACAAGGGCCTGGAGTGACAGGACAAGGGGCAATGGCTTCACACTGATAGAGAGAACGGTTAGATGGGATATCAGGAAGAAAATCTTTACTGGGAAAGAGGTGGGACCCTGGCACAGGTTGCTCAGAGAAGTTCTGGCTGCCCCATCCCCGGAAGTTGTTCAAGGCCAGGTTGGATGAGCAACCTGGTCTAGTGGAAGGTGTCCCTTCCCATGGGAGGGGATTGGAATTAGATGATCTTTAAGGTCCTTTCCTACCCAAACCATTCTATGATTCTGTGACTGGTGGGTGACATGGTGGTCAGGGCCATCTTGGGCACAAAGAATATGAAATAATGGAATTTTCCATTCTGAGTGAAGGAAGGGGCAGCAGAACTGACAGCTTGGACTGATAGCAGGGAGACTTTGCACTGTTGAAGAGACTGATTAAAGGAGTGTGTTGGGGGTCAGTCCTGAAGCAAAAAGCATTCTCATGGCCAGGCTTTGTGAACAAAGATTTGGGAAGGGCACTACCCACGCTTGCTGCAAGCTGCTGGTGGCTAAAAAGGCCGATACAGGATAGGCAAGTCCGGTCACAAAAGGCACAGGGGAACATCTCCTTTGGCCATATTTGCAAGGAACGGTTCTGTCTGCGTTGTCTTTTCTCCTCCAGACTGACTGTGCTGCGTTCCCAAAGGAAGCAGCAGCGTCATGAATGGTGTGTCTCCATGAATCCCGAATGGAGGCCAGAGTGGACCATTGGGGCAGTCAATATGTCCAAGGCTGAACTGTTGTTTCAGGCAGTCCTTGTATCTCCTCTTCGGGGCTCCTCTCTTGCGGCAGCCAGTGGTGAGTTCTCCATAGAGCACAATCTTCGGGAGGCAGTGGGTGATCCTCCATCCTGGAGACGTGCCCTGCCCAGCACAGCTGCGTTCTCAGCAGCATGGCCTCCATACTGGTGACCCCTGCATGTTCAGAACAGACACACTGGTCACGTAATCAGACCAGTGGATGTTTAGGATTGAACGGAGGCAGCGCTGATGGAAGCGTTCGAGGAGCCGCAGGTGGTGGCGGTAGATGACCCAGGATTCAGACCCATAGAAAAGAGCAGACAGTACAATGGCTCTGTAGACACTGATCTTTGTACTTTTCTTCAGGTGTTTATTGGACCAGACTCTTTTATGGCGTTTTCAGAAGGCTCTGTAAGTCATTGCTAGCCTGTTGTCTGTCTCTGTCAATCTTACTGTCTGAGGAAATGATGCTTCCCAGGTAGGGGAACTGCTGGACTGATTAAGCTCTGATTTGCAAGAGAAGTGTAGGGAACAGAACAAAGGACTCCATGTAATTTTCCTTGACCTCACCAAAGCTTTTGACACTTTGAGCAGAAAAGGGCTGTGGCAGATCTTGGAATGTTTAGGATGTCCCCCCAGGTTTCTCCAAATGATCATTCCGAGGATCCTGAGGATCAGTGTGGACCAGTCAGATCTGGCAATGCACTCTCTGAGCCCTTTCCAATAACCAGTGGTGTGAAACAAGGTTGTTTTCTTGCACCAACTCTATTCACAACCTTCTTCAGCAGGATGGTCCAAAGAGCCACGGCAGAGCTCGATGAAGAAAACGGCATCTCCATCCGATATGGTACCGATGGAAGCCGATTCAGCCTGAGGCGACTGCAGGCCCACACCAAGCCCCTGAATCACCTTGTCCAGAGCTGCTTTTTGCTGACGGTGTCACCCTCGTTGCTGACACAGAAGCAGCTCTGCAGTGCTTCACATCCTGCTTGGCAGAGGCTGCTGAGCTTTTGGGGCTGGAAGGCAGCTTGAAGAATACAAGCTGCACCTCAGGAAGTCTTCCATCAGCCCCACATCACCGTAGGCAAATCAGAGCCTAAGTCAGTCCAGCAGTTGGTTTTCTCTATTGCAAAATTTAACCCCAGAACTGCTCCAGAAACCCTCTGTGTGAGAATGTCCTGCAGCACTGTGTATTCCTCCTGCAAATCCCCTGGGAATTTGTGATTATTCCATGTCTATTTAGTGGCACACAAACTCCCCATCTTTGTGGCTCTTAGGGCTTAGTTATGTTATTACAAGCCAGTAATAGAGCATAGAATGAACTTGTGTAAAGCAAAGAAACATCAGGGGTGGCAGGTCTTGCATTCAGCCCCTCCTCTTTCCCACCTGTGTCCATCCCCTACACAGAGATGGGGCTTTTCCCAAGGGCTTGGCTCCAGGCTCCAGCACTGGGACCAGTTTGGGGCCAGGCAGGTTTGGGGATGGGTTTATTCTCTTTATTTCTCCACATTTCCCACTCTGGTGCTGGCACAGAGGCTCAAGCCCAGTTCTCACCAGTTCACTTGTGATGCTTCTGATGGCCAGTGAAGCTTCCAGGGCCTTGCACCTTTCCTGGCTTGTGGCCCAGTTGCTCTCAGCCTCTGAAAAGTAACAGCATTTTCCTTGGAAAGCAGGCCAAATGTCTGGGCACACACAGCAGAATTCCAGGTTAGGGAAATGGCATCTCCAAGGAATGAAATAGAGAAAGCTGAGGGAGACACATGGGCAGCCTGAAAAAGCAGGAAAACGGGATTAATTTATTGTTTTTTTCCTAGCAGCTGCAAGGGAGAAACTGGGAATGATATTCCTGTGATGGAGTGAGGAGCAGACACCTGGACCACAGTTTAGGGCAAAAAGGGAGTCACCCCAAAGGGTGCTTTGCCTGGGGAGCCTGCCTTGATGCTGGGAAAATCCTGGGATCCTCCCATCCCCTAAAATGGAGGTGCCTGGCCCGGATCCTCCCCATGGGGTGCCTGGGTGGGACTCACCAGTCAGGGCCACAGCCAGGCTGAAGCTGAGGCTTCCCAGGAACACACTCAGAGGGAGGAGAACACGCACCAGGTGGGATGTTTGCCAGTCTGAACCTGGGGAAAGGAAGAGCAGAACAAGGCTGGGCTGGGTCCTCTCCCCTCTGCTTTGGCCTCCCTTGCTGGATCCTCAGTCCATCCTGAGCCCCACCCAGGACAGGGAACCTCTTGGGGCTCATAAGGGCAAGAGAGCTGAGGCAGGTCCTTCACAGGCACCAAGGTGTGTCTGAAGACCTGGAGATGGATCTTCAGCCTCCAGAGGTGACCACAGCCTGGAATTTGAGTGCTCCACACCAACCCCAGGGCTCCATCCCCATCCCACTGGTGCTTCCCAAGAGAGAGATGCTCTTCCCACCCCCTGCCCATACCCAGGGTGTTGGTTTTCCCAGCATTGCCCCATTTGGACTGTTCCTTGAGATCACTGCAGGGGTTCAACACTTCCCCTTGGCCTGAACACTTTGTCTCCTGGGTTTCTTTTCCCTTTGTGGCAGAGAAGCCTCAGAGCCCAGGGCTGGCGTTCCCGGCCCCTGCAGGTGAATCCTCTGGGGCGCCTGTGCCAAGGCAGAGGCTGAGGAGACCTGCAGGCACCTGAGCCCCCGCGTGTGCCACATTCCATGGAGCCAGCACAGCCTGGCTGGGGCTCTGCAGCCCCTGGGCTGGAGGGGCAAGAGGCACCTCGGGAAGCCCTGGCAGGGCAGGGTTTGGCCTGAGCTGAACAGGCATTGCCGGGAGGAGGTGTCAGAAAGGACAGAGGGAGGGGAAAAGGCAGGGGAGGGAAAGAGAGGGGAGGGAGAAAGATTGAAAAAGATCAAGAGGCAAAAAAGACAAATAGAGAAGAGAAAAAGACAAGTTTAAATTTTAAATAAATAGAGAAGTCACTGTCTGCTCACAGTTCAAAGGGAGCTGAAGTTTTTGCGAGGGCACAGGAGCCTGTTCAGGGTCAGGAGCTGCTTCTTCCAAGAGGAAGGAAACGCCTGGAAGGATCAGAGCAGAGTTTGTGCTTTGACACCCCTTTCCCAGAACCTGCAGGAGGGAGAGCTGAGTCTGAAATAACAAGTGTTCTGTTGAGCTTTAATGTCTCATAGCTGCTTCCAAGCTTGTTTAGCTTTGTTTGCCAAGATGTAGAAATGGTAAAAAGCTTTGCCGGTTGGTGCTGGATTTGTGAAGCAGCCCCGGGCCAGCTCTGCAGTAACAAAGAATCGATGTCTGTCCCGAGCGTGTCACTCTCGGCCTGTCACACCCGGGAAGGAACGCGATGTTTGCGGCCACCCCCGAGGCACAAACTCGCTCCGAGCCCGCCGGGGGTTCCGCGGGAAGGAGGAGCCCGTGGGGAGCCGCTCCCTGTGCGGGGTCTGGGGAGGGGACATGGGGGGGCACGGGGGGATACGGGGGGGGGCACGAGGGGGCATGGGAGGATACAGGGGGTCCACGGGGCGACACAGCCCCTAAGGAGCGGACACGGGGGGACACTGGGGCCGAGCCCCCCAGACCCCGCTCCTGCCCCCCCCGCCCGCACCAAGCCCCGAGCCCCGGCAGGGCTGCAGCCCCCAAACCAGCTGGAACCTGGGGGTGGGAGGGCAGCCCTGAAGCCAGGCTTACTATAGTGGGACTTGCTGAGAGCGACTTAGAAGGGTTTGTTCGTAAGGAACTGGCCCGAATCCTGAGAAAAGACAAATGTTTTCTGTTTTTCTATCAAAGATAAGCAGGAGACAGGAATTTCTGAACAAACAACAGTAAAACGATAAAACAAATTTTTTTTTAACCATAGAGAGGTTTAGATAAAGAAAACCTTGAAAGAGTTTAGTCCTGCATTTGGAAGAAATAAATCAAAACACCTCTGTCCCAGAGGCTGCAACCAGCAAACAGTGTCTAGATAGAAAAGAAATGCATAGACACAAGACATTCAGTCTTTTAACCCTTTGCCTAAGCCCTAAAAATGTGTGTCTCAGGTGATTCAGAAGATGTTTGTGTAGCTTGGAAGGATGTGCAGTGATTGATGTCACTCAGATGGATCCGCACCACGGAATGTCCGGTGTCCTCACTGAAATTCCCCTCCTAAACCAGTCCAAATTTGACTCCTGGGGAGCTGCATCGTGTCAGACACAGCCCCTGTGCCTGCCCACGGTGTCAATAAAGGCACTTTGGCTCACAGTGCGGCCCTGGGTGGGTTGCTGTGACTCAGCCCCACAAACCAGGGCTCTGCCCTCGGGCGCTCGGAGCTGCACCAGGGGGATAAAGGCCCCCGGCCCCCCTGGTGCCCCCAGCAGCGGCTCTGCCCCCCAGAGCGGGGCTGTGCCCCCCAGAGCGGGGCTGTGTCCCAGACCCCACGGCCCATCCCGGGCTTGGGGCTGAGCGCGGAGCAGGTGCTGAGCTGCTGGATCTGTCTCGGGGCTCAGGGGGACAAGGGGGTGTCACACCAGTGGCACTAACAAGAGATGAGTGGTGTGTGTCAGTCCCTCCCCCTCGCTCTGTCCCTCCCCACTGCAGCCTTTCTGCCAAAGCCCCGAGGATGCTGTGCCGGGACCTCCATCCCACGGCCCGGGATAAGGGAGATTCCAGCCCCTCCTGGGCTTTCCTGCACTGAAAGAGCCGCACCGGGGGGTCTCTGCTGCCCCACGTCACCCAAAGAGCTGCCCCCAGGGCCGCAGTTTGGGGCAGGACTGAGGGCTCAGGGACTGCCAGAGCAGATCTGAGCTGGGACAGAAGCACAGACAGAGACTCACATGTGGGAGTATCCCAAAAGAAACGAATTATCCCAAAATATCCCGGAATTCATTCCACAGTAACTCTGATCCCTCCCCCAATATCGGAATTCTCCCAGAATAACTGAAACCTCCTGGAATACCTGATTCTTCACCAAAAATCCTTTGATTCTTCCCCAATTACTCCAAAAATACCTGAGGTCTCCCAAATATTTCTGAATTATTCTAAAACACCACTGAACTCCCCCCAAATCCCCCTGAACTCTCAAACAACTCTCAATCCTCCAGAAACACATCAAATCTCATCAAATACTTCTCAATTAGCTGCACCCCCTTAAACTGCCACAAAACATGCAAAGACCCCCCAAACACACTCAGAGCCCACCAAGGTCCCCACCAAACCCCCTTCTGGGGGGACCTTCCAGGGCACTGGTGGTGCTGGGACCCTCCTGGCTGTGGGTGAGGAGCTCTTGGGTGAGCAGGGTGGGGGGTGGGAAGAGGGGATGGTGGGAAAGGTCTGAGGGGAACGGGATAAAAGGGGTGGTTGGATTCCCACAGTGAGCGAGAGGGGAGTGGGACACCTCTGAAAACAGAGGGGGCTGGAAACTGAGGACTGGGGACAACGGGAAAAGGGATGGGAGAGGTCAGAAAAGTGGGGAAAAAGGGAGGGTTGGACCCCCAAAACTGATCAGGAGGTGGATGGACACTGGGGGCATGAGTTGTAAGGGGTGGGAGAAGAGGGAAAGTGTGAGCTGTGACCCCCAAACTGATCTTGGCAGGGGCTGGGGATTGAGGGGACAATGGGAAAGGGGAGGAATAGGCAGAAGGGTGGAAAATGGGGATTGGGCTGACAGGATGGACAGTCCCATGGGGGTCTTTGGGCAGAGGGGGGATTGGAAAAGGGGGCTCTGGGGTGGCTCCCTCAGCTCCCAATCTGCTGTGGGGTGCTGGGGCTGCTGGAGAGGGGGGGCACCCTGGGGCAGGGGGGAAAATGGAAGGCTTAGGGTTTATTTATTATTACAAGTGATCAGATAAAAGATGTCAATCAAAATTATTTACTACACAATATAAATGCTAAACCTACCAGTAGTATAGTGTGAGACAGGACAGTGCACCATCCTAAAGGAACTGATGAAGCAATTCTACTAAAGCTATCACAAAAGAAAGAATTATTAAGTAGAGATCAATGGAACTCGCCCAGCCCAAGGGACCTGGGGAGATCTTTGCTCTCAGCCTCGAGGAGTGACCTTGGTGGGGGTTCCCACCCTAAGGGAGGAATCTCCACACACACCCCAAGAAGGGATATGTTGGAAAAACCTGCCCCTGTGAAAGGGGACTGGACCTTTAGAGTATAAAGGGATTGACTGACAGTCATTTGACTCCTGGGGTTGCCTCACCATCAGGATGTTAATCTGGGGTTGAAACCAGAGTGGAGTCCCCTCAGCCAACCACTGATACATTTGCAAAGAGGGCATCGTTTGCTTGGACATTCCAATGAGGGATGCCCTGGCACAGGCCTAAAGCCATCAAATCCCCTCATCCCAAAGGATTTTCAAGGTCAGTTCTGTGTCCTGATGGATGTTCCTCCCACTCTGTTCACCCAGGTGCCTACAGGGAACCAGGAGGATGAGGAGACCACCAGCCAGGTGTTTTCCCAATGTGAGTCACCAGGAATGTTGGTCACCAAGATTACCCTAAGTGGGTCAACAGGTCTTTACCCAACATGGGTCACCAGGTCTGTGCTCAATGTGGGTCACTGTGGATCATTCAACATTGGTACTCCAATGAGTGATGGAGCTGGAGCAGCAGACGAAGCTCTTCCTGCAGTTGGGGCACTCTGAGGGCTTCCCTTATTGGTGGGTTCGTTGGTGTTTGGTCAAGTTAGAGCTGTCAGTGAAGTTCTTCCCACACTCCTCACACCTGTATGGCCTCTCCCCAGTGTGGATGCGCCGGTGGGTGACGAGGTGGGAGTTTTGTTTCAATCTCTTTCTGCAGTGGGTGCAGCAGAAGGGCCTCTCCTCTGTGTGTGTGCGCTGATGTGAGAAGAGTTGTGAGCTGGTCCTAAAATTCTTTCCGCACTCCGAACACTTGTAGGGCTGTTCCCCAGTGTGGATCCTTTGATGGCAGATCAGCTCAGAGCTGCAGCTGCAGCCCTTCCCACATTCCTCACATGTGTAGGCCCATTCCCCACTGTGGATCATTTGGTGGCGGATCAGGTGGGAGCTGAAGCTGAAGCTCTTCCCACATTCCCAGCACTTGTAGCGCTTCTCCCTTGAGTGAAGTCGCTGCTCCATCACCAGGTCGGAGCACCTGCTCAAGCCACGGCCACCTTCGGGGCACTGGGTTGGTTTTATCTCCTCAGAGCACCCAGGTCTAGTTTTGGAGATTCTCCTCCTGGGGTATCTCTGTGGATTTTCCTCCCCACTCACTTCCTACACTCTGGAGCTGTTCAAAACGGCCTCTGCCAGCAGGTTCTGCCAGGGGGATTTGTCCTCCGTGCTCTCCGTGCTCAGCTCGGGGCCTGGGGCAGGAAGGAACAGGGACAGGCAGGGCATTTGCCTCCGGCCCACAGGGAAGGCCAAGGACATCCCCCCAAACCCGGCCCCGGCAGGACGGCGTCGGCAGCGGGGTTGTCCTGCAGCCGAGGCCATGCTGGGCTGGAAGATGCAGCACAAGGGAGGGGCAAAGGGGCACCTGCCTGGGGGTCCCGGGGCATCTTCCTATTCCTCACAGCCTCCTCCTCCATCCTGACAAGCTTTGGGAAGGAGAAATCCTGGTTTGGGGAAAAACAAGGTGTGAGTGCCTTGGGTTGGGGGTTCTTCCTCCAAAAGACCATCTCTAGAACTTACTGAGCTTCTTGTGTCCAGAAAATTCTCCAAAATTCCAAGATTCAGCCAAGAAAATACTGAAAGGAACTCCTCCTCTCTGGCCTCTCCATTTTGGGGTTCTGGGGGTACCCCCTGTCCTGGCTGCTGGGGGTCTCCTGTCTGTTCAGTGTCCTCCCTCTCCAGGTTGCCGGGGCTCCAGAAACCCCTGCCCGGCCATTCTCAGGTTTCCTGTCCCCACACCTCTTAATTCTGTGACTCCAGGAACACCCTGACCCCCCTTTCCCACCCATCCCACACTCCCTTTTCCTTTAACCTGCCATCCCCTGGACCCACCAACTACCTCTCCCCACCCCAGTCCTGCCTGTCCTTCACCTTGGCACCCTCCTGATTGCCCACTCCCAGGCACTGGGATCCCCCTGCACCCCCTTATCCTGCACCAATATTCCCCTGCATACCCTTGCCTGGCCATTCCACCTCTTCCAGCCCCCACACCTCCTGTTTTGTTTTGGTTTTTTTCACTCTGGGTCCCCGGAACCCCCACTCCTGAATTTCCCAGACCACAGACTCCCCCTTCCCTTTTTGGAACACTGGGGGTCCACTTGAATCAGTTTCTCTGGATACTCTGGATCTCTCTACCCCATGATTCCCCTTTCCCTGACCCCTGGACCCCCCTTTCCTGGGCAAAGAGTCCCCCTGGACCCTCCATTTCCCTTCTCCAAGCTGCTACATCCCCCCTTCCTTGGACCTGTGGCCCCCTGAAAACCCCCTTCCCCAGCTCTGTGTCCCCCCTGCACAACAAAAGATTCAGCCCCAAAAAAGCCTCCCAGAAGTTCCTGCTCTCTGATCTCTCCACTTTGGGCTTTCGGGGGTCCCCCCTAATGGGCTTGCTGGGGGTCCTACAGGTATTGGGGGTCCCCCCTCTCCAGGCTCCCTGTTTTAGTGTCCCAGGGGGGTCTCTGAGCACCCCGAGCAGAGACTCAGGGCAGAAGCCGCCCCTGGGACCCTCGGCATTCCTTGGAGGGGTTTGGAGGGCCCTGGAGTTGTTTTGGGAGGTCTGGGAGGGAGCTTTGGGGGGATCCTGGGATAGTTGGGGTAGGTCTGGAAGCGGTTTGGGGGACCTGGTGTGGTTTGGAGGGACTAGGAGAAAGAATAGGGGGGGTCCTGAAGAGGTTTAGGAGGGTCTGGGTGGGGGTCTGGGAGGAGGTTGAGAGAATTTGGGCAGGTCTGGGTGCCCTAGAAGGGGGTTTGGTGAGTCCTGCGATGGTTTCGGGTGTCTGGGAGCTGAATTTAGGTGAGTATTGGGGCATTTTGGGGGTACTGGGCAGTTTAGACGGTCTGGGAGAGGTTTGGGGGGTCTGGGAGGGGTTTAGGAGATCTCTGGGATGTTTGGGGCGGCCCGGGGTGTTTCAGGGGCTCCGCAGAGTTCAGGAGGGGATTTGGGGCATCCTGGGGCTCCAGGGCAGTTTGGGGGGTCCCAGGTGGTGGGTTAGGGGGGTCTCAGGGGTATTTTCGGGGGGGATTTGGGGCGTTCTGAGGCGCATCCCGGGGTGGGGGGAGGGGCTTACCCGGCTCCTTCACCGTCACGACCAACACGGCCCCGGGGGGGTCCCGGGGGGTCTGTGGGGGGTGGGTGGGTCGTGAGGGACCCCCAAAACCCGCCCCGAGTCCCCGAATGCCCCCGAAATACACCCAAATTTTCAGAAATTACCCCAAACTCGCCGCCATTGCTCAACTCTCCAGCAGTGCCGTCCAGTCCCGCCCTCCGTCTGCGCCGCCTCTGATTGGGCGCTGCTTCTGCCCGTCACCGCCTGCAGCCAGTCAGCGTTCAGGAATGCAGCGGGCGGTGATGGGATATGGAGTCCGCGCCATTTTGAGCCTGTCCCGTACTACATCTCCCGTCATGCACCGCCCGCTCTGGCCAATCACAGACGGGACTACAACTCCCGCCCCCCCCGCGCCCAATCGGGTCGGTCCCACCCCCATTGCAGCCCCCAAGTGCCCCCCGGACCCCAAACTGCCCCAAAAGGGCCCCAGGACCCCCAAGTGCTCCCCCAATACCCACCAGGACTCCCAAATCACCTCCCTGAACACCCAAGTGACCCCCAAGTTCCTCCAGGACTTACAAGTGACCCCTAAAATCCTGTTTGGACCCCCAGATTCCGTCCCTGGATACTCGAGTGACCCCCCAGATGTCCTCTCGTACCCCCAAGTGCCCCATAAATGCCCCCACAGACCCCCGTGGGATTCCCTTTGTGTCCCAAGTGCCCCCCAGACGGCAATTCCACCCCAATCCCTCCAAAGCCCCCCAGGCCCCCCTTTCCCGTGGGGCTTTTTCCCAGGATTTGGCTCTCCAAGGGGGCACTTGAGAGGCCGGGGGGGAACTGGGGGCACTTTGGGGGCTGGTGAGGTGGGGAAGGGATCTGGGGTGGGATTAAGAGATTTGTGGTGGGATTATAGGAACCCCTTTCACCTGCCAGGGTGCCCTTAAAAAACAGGTATATGGCCCTGGACTCGGGCAGTCTGTTGGAGGACAGTCAGGAGGAGGATCTATCTACAAGATCTTCTGGTTACCCCCAGCCTACCGGACGGGTTACGACTACAGGTAAGAGAAAAAAGAGAAGGGTTGTTGTAATAGGTGACTCCCTTCTGAGAGGAACTGAGGGCCCTATATGTCGGCCAGACCCGTCCCACAGGGAAGTTTGCTGCCTTCCTGGGGCCAGGGTGAGGGATATTACCAAAAAACTTCCTAAACTTATCCAACCCTCAGACTATTACCCACTGTTGGTTGTCCAGGTTGGAAGTGATGACATTAATAAAAGGAGTACCAGAGTAATTAAAAAAGATTTCAAGGCACTGGCCCGATCTCTTCAGGGGACAGGAGCACAGGTAGTAATTGCCTCAGTTCCTGTGCTAGCTGGGATGAACGAGGAGAGGTTTAGGAAAGCCCAGCTTACCAACAGGTGGCTCAGGGGATGGTGCTATCGTCAAAATTTTGGGTTTTTTGATCATGGCGCGAACTCCGTGTTGCCCAGTCTCATCAAAGCAGATGGGCTTCATTTATCTAGGGAGGGCAAAAGAACTGTAGCCCATAAGTTGGCAGGGTTAGTTAGGAGGGCTTTAAACTAGGTTTGAAGGGGGAAGGGACGGCAACTGGGCTCTCCAGAGACAGGCCTAAGAGCATAGAGCCTGAGTTGAGAATGAAATCAATGGCCCAGCTGAAGTGCATGTACACCAATGCGCGCAGTATGGGAAACAAACAAGAGGAGCTGGAAGCCATAGTGCAGCAGGAAAACTATGACATAGTTGCTGTCACAGAAACGTGGTGGGATGAATCACATGACTGGAGTGCTGCTATGGGGGGCTACAAGCTCTTCAGAAAAGACAGGCAGGGAAGGAGAGGTGGAGGGGTGGCTTTATATGTTAGAGAGTCTCTTGACTCTGTTGAAGTTGAGGTCAGCAGTGACAAGGTTGAGTGCCTGTGGGCCAGAATCAGGGGCAAGGCCAACAAGGCTGACACCCTTGTGGGTGTCTGTTACAGACCACCCAACCAGGATGATGAAGGGGATGAATTATTCTACAAGCAGCTGGCAGATGTCTCAAAATCTCCAGCCCTTGTTCTTGTGGGTGACTTTAACCTGCCAGATATCTGCTGGGAGCTTCATACTGCAGAGAAGAGGCAGTCAAGGAGGTTCCTGGAGTGTATAGAGGACAATTTCCTTCATCAACTGGTAAATGAGCCTACCAGGGGGAAGGCCCTGCTAGACCTACTGTTTACAAACAGAGAGGGGCTGGTAGATGATGTAGTGGTTGGAGGCCGCCTGGGGCATAGTGACCATGAAATAATAGAATTTTCAGTCCTCAGGGATGTAAGGAGAGTCACCATTAAAACCTCTACCTTGGACTTTCGGAGAGCAGATTTTGGCCTATTCAAAGAACTGATTCAGAGCATACCCTGGGAAACAACCCTTAAAGGTAAGGGGGTCCAGGAGGGATGGACATGTTTTAAGAGGGAGATTTTGAATGCACAGCAACAGGCTGTCCCAGTGTGCCGAAAGGCCAGCCGGAGGGGAAGACAGCCAGCTTGGTTAAATAGGGAGATTCTGCAAGAAATCAGGGATAAAAAGAAAGTTTACAGACTATGGAAAAAAGGGCTGGCTACTTATGAAGAATTTACAGATAGAGCTAGGTCATGCAGGAAAAAAATTAGGGAAAGAAAAGTGGAATTTGAAGTAAATTTGGCTATTTCAGTTAGGGATAACAAAAAGTCCTTTTATAAATACATTAATAACAAAAAGAGGGGCAAGGAAAACCTCCATTCTCTGTTGGACTTGGAGGGAAATATAGTTAAGGAAGATGAGGAGAAGGCTGAGGTACTTAACACCTACTTTGCCTCAGTTTTCACCAGTAAGACAGGTGGCCCTCAAGACAACTGGCCTCTGGAGCTGGTAGACAGGGAGAGGGAGCTGAATACCCCTCCTGTATTCCAGGAGGAAATAGTGACCGACTTACTGAGCCAGCTGGATCCTAACAAGTCTATGGGACCAGATGGGATCCATCCCAGGGTGATGAAGGAGCTGGCAGAAGAGCTTGCCAAACCGCTCTCCATCATCTTCCAACAGTCCTGGCTCTCTGGGGAGGTCCCAGATGATTGGAGGTTGGCCAATGTCACCCCAATCCACAAAAAGGGCTGCAAGCAGGACCCTGGCAACTACAGGCCTGTCAGCCTGACCTCTGTGCCTGGCAGGGTTATGGAGCAGTTCATCCTGAGTGCAATCACACAGCACCTTCAGGGTGGACAAGGGATTAGACCCAGCCAGCATGGGTTTAGGAGGGGCAGGTCCTGTCTGACCAACCTGATCTCTTTCTACGATCAGGTGACCCACCTGGTGGATGAGGGGAAGGCTGTGGATGTGGTCTATCTGGACTTCAGCAAGGCCTTTGATACTGTCTCCCATAATATACTCCTGAAAAAGCTGGTAGCCCATGGCTTAGACAAGTGTAGCCTCTCCTGGATTAAGAGCTGGCTGGAGGGTCGGGCCCAGAGAGTGCTGGTGAACGGAGCTGCATCCAGCTGGCGGCCAGTCACCAGTGGTGTTCCCCAGGGGTCTGTGTTGGGTCCAGTCCTGTTTAACATCTTTATTGATGATTTAGATGAGGGGATTGAGTCCATCATCAGCAAATTTGCTGATGACACCAAGTTGGGAGGGAGTGTCGACCTGCTGGAAGGCAGGAGGGCTCTGCAGAGGGATCTGGATAGACTTGAGAGATGGGCTGATTCCAATGGGATGAAGTTCAACAAGGCCAAGTGCCGGGTCCTGCACTTTGGCCACAACAACCCCCTGCAGCGCTACAGGCTGGGCACAGAGTGGCTGGAGAGCAGCCAGGCAGAAAAGGACCTTGGAGTACTAATTGACAGGAAGCTCAACATGAGTCAACAGTGTGCCCAGGTGGCCAAGAAGGCCAATGGGATCCTGTCCTGTATCAAAAATAGCGTGGCCAGCAGGACCAGGGAAGTGATCCTTCCCCTGTACTCTGCATTGGTGAGGCCACACCTTGAGTACTGTGTTCAGTTCTGGGCCCCTCAGTTCAGAAAGGATATTGAGATGCTGGAGCGGGTCCAGAGAAGAGCAACAAGGCTGGTGAAGGGACTGGAGCACAAGTCCTATGGGGAGAGGCTGAGGGAGCTGGGGTTGTTTAGCCTGGAGAAGAGGAGGCTCAGAGGTGACCTCATCACTGTCTATAACTACCTGAAGGGAAGTTCTAGCCAGGTGGGGGCTGGTCTCTTCTCCCAGGCACTCAGCAATAGAACAAGGGGGCATGGGCTTAAGCTCTGCCAGGGGAAATTTAAGTTGGATATCAGAAAAAAATTTTTTACAGAGAGAGTAATCAGGCATTGGAATGGGCTGCCCAGAGAGGTGGTGGATTCACCATCCCTAGAGATCTTTAAATGCAGATTGGACGTGGCGCTGGGTGCCATGATCTAGTAAATGAGCTAGAGTTGGACCAAGGGTTGGACTCGATGATCTTGGAGGTCTTTTCCAACCCAATCGATTCTATGATTCTATGATTCTATGAATTCAGTGGTTTTAGTGCAGAATTAAATGGGTTTAAGGTGACATTAGGAGAGATTGGGTGGAATGAAAGGAACTTGAGACATAATTCAATATTCCTTGTGTGAAATTAAGGGGATTAGAGTGGAATCTTAATGATTTTGGATGGAATACCAGGGATTCTAGGAGGGATTAAGGAATTTTGGGGTGCAACTAAGACATTTGGGGTAGAATTAGGGATACTTTGGGTAGAAATAAGAAAATTTTAGATAGAATAAATGGGATTTTAATTGGAAATATGAAGATTTGGGGAATTTTAGGTGGAATTAATAGAATTTTCAGTAAAATAAATGCAATTATGAAGATTTTAAATGAAATTAAATGAATTGTGAGAAATATTATTAGGGATTTTCAGTAAAACTAAGGGGATTTGGTTTAAAATTGGTGATTTGGGTAGAAATGAGAAGAATTTTATGTAGAATTAAGAAAATTTTGAATCAAATTCAGGGGATTTGAGGAAAAATCAGCAGGATTTTGATGGGTTTATAGGGATTGGAGGTGGAATTAAGGCAACTTTGAGGAGAATCAGTGTAATATAAGGTGAAAATCAGGGAATGTTTTGGTGGAATTAAAAGAAATTTGGGATAGAATTAAGGGAACTTTGAGTGGAATCTTTAGGGGTTTGGAGTAAAACTGGGGTGATTTGGGATGAAATTCTGGGCATTTCAGGAGACGTTCAGGGACTCTTGAGTGGAATTCAGGGTTTTCAGGAGGAATTAGAAGCCTTGATGGCACCTTAAGAGATGATGGGATGGAGCAGGTGACATTTTTAGGGGTGTAAAGTCAATAAATCCCCTCTTCCCAATGAATTCCCAATGCTGGTCTGCGTCCTGATGGATGTTCCTCCCTCTGCACTCACCCAAGTGCCCACAGGGAACCAGGAGGGTGTGGAGACCCACGAGCCAGGTGTGCTCCCAGTGTGGGTCAGTGGGAATGTGGCTCACCAGGTTGTTCCCAATGTTCCAGGTTCATGAGGATTCCCAGAACAAAATACAAGACACTAAAACACAGCTGAGGTAGCAAAGCAAATTTATTGGTGAGCAAAGCCGATGGATCCTGTTCCTTGGCACACACACAGCACATCCCCAGCCCTGCAATCTCCCCAGGCCAATGGATCCTGTTCCTTGGCACACACACAGCATATCCCCATCCCTGCAATCTCCCCAGGCCAATGGATCCTGTTCCTTGGCACACACACAGCACATCCCCAGCCCTGCAATCTCCCCAGGCCAATGGATCCTGTTCCTTGGCACACACACAGCACATCCCCAGCCCTGCAATCTCCCCAGGCCAATGGATCCTGTTCCTTGGCACACAAACAGCACATCCCCAGCCCTGCAGTCTCCCCAGGCCAATAGATCCTGTTCCTTGGCACACAAACAGCACATCCCCAGCCCTGCAATCTCCCCAGGCCAATGGATCCTGTTCCTTGGCACACACACAGCACATCCCAGCCCTGCAATCTCCCCAGGCCAATGGATCCTGTTCCTTGGCACACACACAGCACATCCCCAGCCCTGCAATCTCCCCAGCCCGCGGGGCAGGACCAGCAGGTGCAGCGGCACTGGCGCCAGGGCAGGCAGGCAGTGCCCCTTCAGGCCCTGCCCTGCACCAAACCAGGCCCAGCGGGGCCTCCTCACCCCCAGCCCAGCCCACCCCTCCTGTCCCCTCTCTCTGCAGGGCAGCTTTGCCAGCTGCAGCACCAGCCCCTGCGTGCCCATCGCACCAGCCCAGGCTGCAGCAGCTCAAGGGGTGACTCCGGGACAACAACGGCTCTGCCCTTTATTGTCCCTGGGGCACAGGCCAAGCTCTCACCACTTCCAGCTCACACTGATGGCTCTTTCTCCAGGCCTGAGCTCTCCACAGGCAAACTCTGCAGAGTTTTCTCACACCAAATCAACAAGCACAACCACAGACCAAACATGACAGGCCCAGACTCGTCTCTGGTCCCTGACACAAAACCTCCTCAGAATTTATCCTTCCTCTGCTTCTGGGGATTGGGAGGATAAGGCTTAGCCACAGTCTGTTCTTTTTCCATGCATTGCAGTTTGTCACATGATTATGAAGCACAAACACAGGCTGGGTGGAGAACGGATTGAGAGCAGCCCTGAGGAGAAGGACTTGGGGTGTTGATGGATGAGAAGTTCAGGCAGACCTGCTTGGCTGGGCAGGGAAGCCGCTGGCAAGAGCCCAGTGGTCCCTGAGCATCCCAGCACGGGCAGTGGCTCCTCTGGGCCAGCAAGGGGCTGGGAGAGGGGTCTGGGGCAGTGTCAGAGCCCAGAGGGACCCCCCAGAAGAGATCAGATGGTGTAACTCCAGTGTGCTGGTTGGACCTGCTGGCAGCTGCCTGTCTCTCACTGAGAACTTGCTGGGCTCTCCCTCATCCAATCTTCTTTCAGAACGGGATTTAGGGAACAGATCTGAAGCCTCCCCGCAGGGTCCCCTTTACTCCTGCAGCCCCTGACGCTGCAGGTGTGACAATGATGGGCTGAGCAGCATTTTTGGGCTCCCATGGAACCACAGGAGCATCCATCTAAAACAGGCAGTGCACAAAGGCATTTCTGGAACAGATCTGATGTTTGTTAATAAAACTTTATGCTGTATAAATTTAGTTTTTCATTTTTTACTCATGGCTACTGGTTGCCACCTGAATTTTATCAGTAAAATTGCAATTGCCTCTTTTGATCAGAGCCACCCACAGTGTATATGTGACAGTGAACTCAGTGTTTCTGTCTCAGGTGTAGTGATCAGCAGACATTGGAATGCCCACAAGCCCCTGAGCACTAAGTCAAGGAGAGTTAGGGCCATACAGGCCTCATTCCCAGAACTCAAACACAGCCCTGTTGCTGGTGCTCTTGAAATAGAATAAAATTCCAGAGGCCACCCCAGAAATTGCCTCTGTAGTGTCAAATAAAATTAAAATATCCACCCTCCCCTCTTAGATGGACCTCTGGCCAACAGTTCCTGCCCACTCCTGTGCTGGTTGCTCCTGAGTGACCTTGCTGGCAGGTCCTAAACAAATCTTTTCAAGGGTTCCTTGTTTAGAACCTACACCCTGACACCTTTGTCTTCACCAGAGATGTGTGAGAAAGGGCAGTGCTGGTGGCAGTCAGGGCAGGGCTGAACACTGGGGTGACTTGGCAGCTTCCACTGCACCGTCTGTGCCACCTGGATTCCTTTGGGAAATATTTCTGCCTCCAAAAGGAACACAACAGTGGCCTTTTGGACATGCTGCCCCCAAGGGGGTAACTCTGAACACTTAGAATAAAACAATGACCCCTCCCAAGAGTCAAGCAAAGCTTGTAGCTGTTTCCTAAAAGCATCATGTGTGGTGTCCCCAGTTGTGTCTCTGGGCAGGTCTGGAGGGGCTGCTTTGGGCAGGGCAGCCCTGGGGGCCCATTGCCATGGGCAGGGCTCAGGGATGGAGAGGAGGGGCTGTGCCATCCCAGAGGAGCTGCTGCCATGGGCAGCTCTGCAGGGATGGAGAGGAGGGGCTGTGCCATCCCAGAGGAGCTGCTGCCATGGGCAGCTCTGCAGGGATGGAGAGGAGGGGCTGTGCCATCCCAGAGGAGCTGCTGCCATGGGCAGCTCTGCAGGGATGGAGAGGAGGGGCTGTGCCATCCCAGAGGAGCTGCTGCCATGGGCAGCTCTGCAGGGATGGAGAGGAGGGGCTGTGCCATCCCAGAGGAGCTGCTGCCATGGGCAGCTCTGCAGGGATGGAGAGGAGGGGCTGTGCCATCCCAGAGGAGCTGCTGCCATGGGCAACTCTGCAGGGATGGAGAGGAGGGGCTGTGCCATCCCAGAGGAGCTGCTGCCATGGGCAGCTCTGCAGGGATGGAGAGGAGGGGCTGTGCCATCCCAGAGGAGCTGCTGCCATGGGCAGCTCTGCAGGGATGGAGAGGAGGGGCTGTGCCATCCCAGAGGAGCTGCTGCCATGGGCAGCTCTGCAGGGATGGAGAGGAGGGGCTGTGCCATCCCAGAGGAGCTGCTGCCATGGGCAGCTCTGCAGGCCCCAGCAGGGCAGCTCAGTGTGGGGGTGATGCTGAGGGGCCCCCAAGGGAACCAGCACTGGGGGTGTCTGAGCAGGGGCAGCACAGGGGCTGGGGAGGGCCCTAGTCCTGCTGTCAGGGGCAGCCAATGGGGTGTTCTCTTAGGATTTTATGGATCTGTACATTTTATAGAGCTATGGAGTTCCTTACATTTAAAGTAGGAGCTGGCACCTTCTCAGACCTGAGCTACATTCCTGCATTTTCTGTCTTGAGGCTCAGAGAGCAACTGGAACATATTCTAGTCCAAATAAAGAGCCATTTCAGTCCTGGTGACAGAAGGCCCAGAAACAAGGCTGGCTGTGCCCCTGCCTGGTCACTGTGGTTACCTCCCTCTCCTGCAAAGTTACTGCCAAAGTCAGCAAAGGGGGGGCAAAGAAGGTTTTGTTGCCATGGTTACAAGCACGATTGTTTTGTAAGGGGTTTACTGTCAGTTTACTTTTAAACAGCCCAGAAGGGAAGTGAAAAGACTCCAAAAGGATGGATGGCTAATCTAATTCTAATAATATTGTCAAAACACCAGGCAATACCGTGACTGTTAATTACTGTATTTCAGGTGTCTTTCATTGCTTTCCAGATTTTTACTGTTAGTTTGATTATTTGTGAACCTCCTTACACTGATCTGAGTTTTCCTTTTACAGCTGATTCATGAAGAAGATAAAGCAGCAATAGAATTGAAAGCTTGTATTGTTTTGTGATATTGATTATTTGCAGTGTTCACATTTTGTATATACTTTGTCCCAATAGTTTTGCAGCATTTTGTGAACACCATTGGGAATATTCCTGTCTCCTCTCTGATTCCTGCAACTTGTGAAAAAGCCTTCCCTGAATTCAGTTTGAGAGTCAACACAGAATTTCATGTGATTGTAAGATCAAATTCATCTACCTTGAATTTGTCTCTCAAATGTTTTGTCATCTACTCAAACAGTGTGTGAGCTCACAGAAGCCTCACAGAGGAAGAGACCTGTGTTAAAAAGCACCAAGTGATTTGTTTGCCACACTGCAGCTGAAGAATTAGTTTTGTGGACTCTCCCATGGGCACTGCCTCACATCCTGTTTGCAATCTTGGAGATAAATTGGGACCATCATAGTTTCCAATGGTTTGTTTAGCTTGTACCCAGCTGAAATGAATGCCCTGACTGGCTTTAATGTAATACCCAGTTACTGTGGTGTCTATCCCAGACACCAACATGAGAAAATGCCAAAGTCAGTGGCCAATTGGATACTGACTGGTGTGCCACGATAACACACACATGAGCATTTTGGTATGGGTGGGGAAGCTTTTCTAGCATGGAGGCAAGAGGGCCCTGCACAGCCACTGCAGGAGACAGAGAGAGGGTTGAGCACAGTCAGAGGGCAGAGTGTGGCAGGAGGCTTTGCTCTCCATGAGGCCTGGAATCTGTTCAGAGAAGGCAAGCTCTCTGTGGGAAGCAATTCTGAGGACCAAGATGTTGTTTGGTGTTGCATCAAGCTGGGTACTGGGGGCAGGGTGTGCATCTCTCTGTGTGCTTTCCATCCTCTGTACACCTCAAACCCTGTAAGTAAAGAACTCCTCTTGACCCTACCCAGGGAACGTGCCTTGGAAAGTTTTTCCAGAAATTCCAGGCAACAGGGGAAGGCAGGATGGCCTCGTTCTTGTTGGCCAGAAGGGGTGAGGTGACAACCTGAACAGGAAGGGAGCAGGCAAGATTGGGAAATGGTGGGGATGGGAATTGACAAGGGAGAGGGCAGAGGAAAGGGAAAGGGATCCCAAGACACAGTGGAATGTCATGGAATGAAAAGGATATTGTGAATACAGAGGAACCTCATGGAACTGAAGGAACCTTGAGATGTGGAACCTCATGGAATCAAGGGGCCAGTGTGACACTGAGGAGCCTCATGGAGTCAAAGGTACCCTGAGACACTGTGGAACCTCATGGATACGGATGGTCAAACAGAGGAGCTGCCTGAAATCCTGAGACATTTGACACATGTTGAAAAGTCTGAGCATGACCTGATCAGCTGGAACAATGGAACACTTGTCATAAAATGTCCCTGTTCCCCCATGGGATCACACTGAGATGTTTTCAGGATGTGCATTAACAGCAAGGGCAGAACTGTTGCCCTCCCACCCTCTTGGCACTGTCAGCATTCTGTCCTTTGGGCTGCACATTTCATCTCCCTCACCTTTCACCTCTTCCCACCTGTCCTGTCTGAACTGCCCATGGCTGAAGGCCCCTTCCCAGCAGCCTGTCTGCACAGCAGCACTTACCAGTGCTCTCTGCATTTCCCTTCCCCTCACTATTGGGTTGCTCACACACCTCTCAAAGACCAACTTTGGGCTTTGAGCTTCAGGGAGTTAAAAGTTTGCCTGTCCCTCAGTAATTGGTCTAATTCTGTCATCTGCCAGCTTTTTATTTGTGTTTGTTTCATTTCTTTTCTCTCTAATACATTTCATGCATGGTTATACTTTGGGAAGTTGAAGCCCAATGGTGGCAATCTTGGACCTGACACAGAGTTGAGGAGTGTGTTTGTTTACAATGATGAAACTTATGAGTTTCAGATTGCTGCAAAAATAGAGGAAAAATCCCTCTCTGCCTGTGTTCAGTCAGTTCCCAGAGCAAAGCAGGTCCCAGTTGACTGATGAGACACAGGATGGTGCTGGGGAGGTGTGGAGCAAGGTTGTCCACACTGTCAGACCTCAAGGGATCACTCTCCAATTAGTCCAGACCTTCTTAGGAGTGAACCTGGGCCAATATCAATCAGAGAATGCTGCAATCACCTCTTCTCTAAAAAGAAAAGTAATTATCCACATAATTTAAAATAGAAATGCACATTTATTAGAAACTCTTTCAAACCTTTCTCCAAAACTGTATGAGGCATCTTTCTTAATTAACTCTCCTTGATTAGAGGGCAAACTCAGAAAGAGCCATGATCTGTTGGGACTTGCTTTATCTTAACAAGCCCCATGGTGCATTTGGTGCTGAGCCCTTGACCTCAGGTCCTGAGAGGAGATTGCACAAACCTTTCCATAAGTCAAAGTCAGAAGAAAATCACAAAGTATCTCAACGCACTAATGGTCCCACTGAGGGCCATTCCCAATACAGGCTCTTCACTGACTGGTAGGAGGAGATAATTGGAAGCCTTGATTGAACAAACCTCTAATAGACTCAGTTTCAAAAGGAAAGGGGAAGTACCTTAATAAATGTTGAGTTCCTTGAAGCATTAACAAGCCTCACCTTGGGCTGTTACTGACAAAGCCCATGAAGGGACTAATTAAAGCAGATCATTGCAGGCCGTGATTTCACAAACCTCTCACAGACTGGGTGTCAAAAAGAAGCACCTCAATAATCTTTGAGTACCTTGAAGCATTAACAAGCCCCACTGAGTGTTGTTACTTATCAAGAATCTCAAGGGACTCGTTACAGCTGATAATTGGAGGCCTTAATTGAACAACCTCTCAGAGACTCCAAACCAAAAGCAAAACTCAAAGTACTTTCAAAAACCTGCAGTCCCGTGGAGCTTTAAGGAGCCCCCCAAGGGCCACTCCTGAAGAATCCTCCCCAGGGATTTGTCCCAGCAGACCCTTGGAGGCCACGACTGCAGGGAGGCAAAGGCTCTGGGCAGCAGCTCAGGTGCTGAGCAAAGCCTGGCTTGGCTGGAGGCAGCAGAAAGGCCCAGCCCTGACCCCCAGCCTGGAGAAGGCACATCCTGTCCCTCACACCTTGCTCAGGACTCTGCTGGGGGCACTGGCATGGGGGGTGATGCTGAGGGCAGAACAAGGGGTGACAGTGCCCAGCCTTCCTGGGGCTGTGCCAGGAGGCCACGAGGCCCCAGAGCCTCAGCACAGCACGTCTGCTCACAGCCCTTGGTGGCACAGATGATGCTGTGCCTGAGGGGACAAGGACTTGGGATCTCTTGAAATTCTGACCCAGTCTCTTAATGTCCCTCTGGGAAGGAACAAACCACCTCTCAGAGATGGTGACAAACCAGTGCTGGGAATGGTCATTGGGAGGGGCTGGTCTGTGATGAGTTTCCTGGGGCACCTTCAGCAGAGTGTCCAGAAAACAAGGCCAGTCTGGGCCAGACACAATGTGGGGCTTTTCCTACTTGTCCCCTCCTAAACTCACCTCAGTCTCTAACACAAACAACTCCTGGCATCCCCCTGCCACTCCAGAGATCCAGAGGGTTCTGCACTCCTGTGCCCTGATGCCATCAGTGTGCACTGGGCACCAGTGTCTACTAAAGCTTTACACCTCTGTGGATCTGCTGTGCCAGGCCATCGAATCCACACAGTGCAGTGTGCCTGGTCATCCCTTTCCTCCTCCTGGCCAAAGGCAGGGACCCTCTATCCTGTTCTTGGCCAGAGTATTCACTGTCTGACCTCTGTGATGACAGACCAGAATTCCCATCACCAGGATCAAAGGAGGTGATTTTAGTCCTTTGATGCCTGGGAGATTTCTGATTGTCTTCTTGTGTCCCTGCAGGAACTACATGGACATCCTTCTTGGCTGACCCCTTCTCCACACTCTCTTCCCTATCAATTCACGTCCATGGGCTCCCAGCTCAAAGGTGGGTTCACCATCCCACTTCCTCATGTCTCCTTCTGGCCATGGAGAAAGAGCCAGAGATCACCACGTGGCCTGTGCTTGGGACTCCCTTTCCCTCTTGTTGGGGCAGGAGAGGACTGATCTCCTGGGCTTCCCCTGAGAGCTGAGCTGCTGGGCCGTGGGGGTGAGGAAGTGCCCTGAGTTTCTACTACATTTCAGAGCTAGGAGGATGCCATCTCCTGGTGTATCCCTTTGGGGGGAATACAATGCCATCAGGCTGTTGGAATGTGATCCAGGAGTGCTTTGAACCTCCTCATGGCCACTGTGCAAGGAACATCCTCTGAGTCTTTAGGGGTGTTTTCAGTTTTTAGGTCACTATAGATGATTTCCAGCACAGTTAATTCCCTCAAGTACTGGATACTTTTGTTTCCAGAGCTCTACTTTCCTGGGGAGTTCACAACATCTTCCTGAAATGGATCTCTTGCCCTCACGCTTGAGAAGAGTCATCTCCAGAGACTGTAAATTTCTCCTTCTTTCCAATTCCTCTTTCAATTTCCTAATCTCTAGCAAAGGAATCTCAGCTTTTGGGCTTCATGACCTTGCAACTGCTGACTATCAGCCCCACTATCCCAGCATGGAAGCAGCCAGATGGAAATCCACTCAACTGGCTGGCAGCTCGAAACTTCACAAGTTTGAAAGTTCTGATGAGTTCAGGGACCAGGTAACTTTGGTTTCCTGCTTTCCTTTGTGTCACTCCTTTCAATTTCTTTGTTGAAAGATTGGCTTCTTGATCTGTCCCCTCCCCTCCTGATTCTCTTTATCTTGTCCTGCCCTCAGCATCACCCCCCATGCCAGTGCCCCCAGCAGAGTCCTGAGCAAGGTGTGAGGGACAGGATGTGCCTTCTCCAGGCTGGGGGTCAGAACTGGGCCTTTCTGCTGCCTCCAGCCAAGCCAGGCTTTGCTCAGCACCTGAGCTGCTGCCCAGAGCCTTTGCCTCCCTGCAGTCGTGGCCTCCAAGGGTCTGCTGGGATGAGTCCCTGGGGAGGCTTTGTCAGGATTGGCCCTTTGGGGGCTCCTTAAATCTTCAGGGGCTGCAGGTTTTTCAAGGTGCTTTGAATTTCAGTTTTAACTTGGAATCTGTGAGAGGTTTGTTCAATCATGGCCTCCAATGATCTCCTCAGGGTCACAGGACTGGGAGGGAGCAGGGCCAGGACAGCTGAGCCCCACTGGCCCATGGGATGTTCCCTTTGATGCAGGGCCGTGCTCAGGGTGTTAATGGGGGGTTGGTCAGGAAGGGCTGATCTGTGTCTGGGCTGGGCTGGGCATTGGGCACTGAGTGGTGAGCAATGGAGCAATGGTGTTGTGCACCTCATGTGCTTCTTGTGGGGTTTATTTGTGATAGTTCCAGCTTTTATTACTGCTATTGTTGTCATGGGTAGCAGTAGTGTGTTCACTGAGGGTAACACAGAACACTCACCAGATCATTTTCCCTGTTTCCTGCTGTAGCCCCTGCAGTTACAGGGCTCTGTTTGCTGGTTCACATGCAGGTTTAGAGCCCCTGGAGAACAAGCAAACAAGGAGCCTCTATAGAGTCTATTCCTTGGCATGTTCTTGAGAGTGACTTTGCAAAAAGCCCTAAGACTGCATGTCTTGAGCTAAGGAGAAGCCCTTTCCTGATGGAGCTGCTGTTGTGGAGCCCAGCTGTGTCCCAGCAGTGCCCATGGCCTGTCCCTGCCTGTGAGCCCAGGATGGACACGCAGCAGGTCTGTGTCCCAGCTGGCAGAGGACCAAGGCCTTAGTCCAGCCCAGGGGCTCTGCAGGAGAGTGTACAAGTGGAAAAAGAGCAGGTCAGCAAAGGCCCAGTGCTGGTGCTCCCTGGCAGTGCTGCTGTGCTGGGACTCTTTGCCCTTCTCTGCACACATGGAACTGCCCAGTAGGTGCCTGAAACTCTCAAAGGAAAAATCCACTGATCTCCAATGACCTCCTCAGACACACAAGGCTACTGCAAGGGAGTTTATTTTGTTTAAATTTAAAAATAGCACAATTACTCAATTAAAGACTGAAATAGTTAAATTAATAAATGAGACAGTGATTTAGATGAGAGGATGAATAAAATAATTTCATTGAGCACAACCTTAGGAAAAAACCCAAACCACTGACCACCAAGAAAAACCTGGGAAGGCAAACCGAGCCTGTCATGAGTTTTATTGTGAACACTGTACAGAAGAAAACTGGCAGCTTCTTGCTCCTGAAAAGCACCCAGTCATCATTTTTCTCAGGGCATCCTTGAGCTCCTGGTTCCTCAGGCTGTAGATGAGGGGGTTCAGTACTGGAGGAATCACTGCGTAAAGAATTGACAGCACCAGGTCCAGGGATGGGGACGAGATGGAGGGAGGCTTCAGGTAGGCAAACACACCAGTGCTGAGAAACAGGGAGACCACGGCCAGGTGAGGGAGGCACGTGGAAAAGGCTTTGTGCCGTCCCTGCTCAGAGGGGATCCTCAGCACAGCCCTGAAGATCTGCACATAGGAGAAAACTATGAAAATGAAACAGCCGAAACCTAAACAGACACTAACCAAAATAAGCCCAATTTCCCTGAGATAGGAGTGTGAGCAGGAGAGCCTGAGGATCTGGGGGATTTCACAAAAAAACTGGCCCAGGGCATTGCCCTGGCACAGGGGCAGGGAAAATGTATTAGCTGTGTGCAGCAGAGCATGGAGAAAGCCACTGGCCCAGGCAGCTGCTGCCATGTGGACACAAGCTCTGCTGCCCAGGAGGGTCCTGTAGTGCAGGGGTTTGCAGATGGCAACGTAGCGGTCATAGCACATGATGGTGAGGAGGGAAAACTCTGCTGAAATGAAGAACAAAAAGAAAAAGAGCTGTGCAGCACATCCCATGAATGAGATGGTTGTGGTGTCCCAGAGGGAGTTGTGCATGGCTTTGGGGACAGTGGTGCAGATGGAGCCCAGGTCTGTGAGGGACAGGTTGAGCAGGAAGAAGTGCATGGGGGTGTGCAGGTGGTGGTCGCAGGCTACGGCGCTGATGATGAGGCCGTTGCCCAGGAGGGCAGCCAGGGAGATGCCCAGGAAGAGCCACAAGTGCAGGAGCTGCAGCTGCCGAGTGTCTGCCAATGGCAGGAGGAGGAACTGGCTGGTAGAGCTGCTGTTGGACATGAGCTTCTCCTGGGTATAGCACCTGTCCAAGGAGTAAAATGCAGTAACATGTTACAGTAGATATGTCAGAAAAAAAGCCATTCCAGTCCTCATTGAAACCCCTGAAATTACATCCTCTCTTACACAAAAACTCTGGTTTATCGATTTTAGGACTTCTGGTGATATCTGGCTCAGAAAGCTCCAAGAACCCAGGGGGCTCTGCTGATGTTCTGGAAGACTCAGTTCTGTCCTACAAAAATAGACAAATAGGAACTGGGAGTCATGTTAGTTTAAAGCCTCCCATGGTGCTAAACAGCTTGTCAACATTGTCACTCCCATTTCACCTCAATGCATATCAGAGCTGTGGGGGTAGAATTTTGTTTGCTTGCTTCTATTTGCTCCAACACAAGGAGTGGATTTTTTAAGTCAAGAATCCTTGGCATTTATAGTCCTATCTAAGAGACGACTTGTGTGCCCTGTGAGGCAAAGAGATCATCCTTTCCTGCACTGTGAGTCAGACAGCGTTTCCATCAGCCCTGCTCTCATCTGCCCAAGGCTGTCACCTCTCTGTTCTGCAGGGCAAAGGCACCCAGGGGTTCCCCTGAGGAGAAAATGGACACTGCTGAGAGCTGGTGACTCCAGTTTCCAAGTGGACATCTTCAAACTCCTCATGCTGTCTCATCCTACAGAAGAGAGATATCTCAGCTCTCCCCTCCCACCAGGGGCACAGAGGGCTCATTGCAGCTGCCTGCACACACCTTGCAGCCCCACTGCCATGGCCTCAGTGCTGGGGGGCTGTGGGGAACACAGGGCCGCAATGGCACATCTCTGCCCCTCAGGAAGGCATCCTGCAGGACAGCAGGATCATCCAGGGAAAGAACTGAATGTCCTAAAGATGTTACATCCTGACTGGAGAGTCCAGGAGACCCATTGCCCAGAACTCCCACCTGAGCTGGGAGAAAGGCAGCATGAAGAGGAAGGGAAAATAGAGAAATTCCTTCACACTCCTATGGAGACCCTACAGAGACAATCAGATGGCCAAAGGGAAGGACTCTGTTGGGTGGTGGATGAGATCAGGGGCTTGTTCTGGGCAGAAATCTGCAGAGCAGGGCTGGCCCAGAGCTGCCTTAACCCCCCTGCCACAGCATTTCAGCAGCAATTCCCTCTCACTCCCTGTCCAGGGCTCTGCTGCCTGGAGCTGTCCCTGCCAGCAGCTGCTTCCCTGGCAGTGCTCCCAGAGCCCATCCCAGCCCTGGGTGCTCAGCTGTGCCCTGCAGAGCCCTCCCAGCACAGGGCACTGCCCAGGGACAGCTCTGCCTGTGCAGGATCTGCTGGCAATGTCAAAGCAACCCTGAGGAGACTGGAAAAGCAGCACTGATGATGTGTGTACCTGGCAGATTTCTAATCTTCCCAGGTTTATTCATCAGTAGGTGTAAACAATTTGAAATGGAGGTGCCACCTCCTGAAATGAGAAATTAATTTCTACTTTTTATGGGCCAGATAGCCCACAAAAAAAAAAGTAAGAACAGGATAATTCCCTTTGAAACAGCCCCTGCCTTTTTGTGCTTCTTGAAAAATATCCTGTGAAATCTCCTGCACTGCTGTCCAGCTCTGAGCACCTTCAAACCACAGAGAACCTTATCCACACAAGGACCCAGCTCTCAGCCATTGCTCCTTCCCCACAACCCTTCTTCCCAGCCCCGGGAGCAGCTCCCCAGGCTGGCTGAGAGCTGACCCTGGCAGGCAGCAGAGTCCCTGTCCCAGCACAGCACCCTGGGCTGCAGGACCCTGCTCTGCACCACAGAGCAGCTGTGGTGCTCTGCACCCCTGTGGGGCACAGCACCCCTGGCTGCACTCCTCAGCTCCACATCTAATCCAAAGTGTCCCCCAACAGCCCCCTCCTCACACATCCCATCAGCTGGGGCTGGGCCAGTTTTAGGAGATGCCTCCAGGAGCTGCCCCTGCATTGCCCTGCACCCACAGACTCACCGTGTCCAGCACTGCAAGGATTTCTCCTCCAAGAGCTCTCAGTCATCCTCCCAATGCTGAACCCCTTTAAGCTCTGTCTGTGCCCTGCTGGTGTCCCTGAGCTGCCCTGGCAGTGCCCTGAGCCCTGCTGGGCTGTGCACAGGAGCTGCTCCTGGGCAGAGCTGTCTCTCTGCAGCGCTGCCCGCTTGCCAGGAGCTCCCTGTGTGCCAGGAGCCCGGCCCAGCTCAGCAGCCTAGCAACAGCCCAGGGCATTTAATGGCCCTCTGGGGGGTTTGGTGCTCAGTCCCTGAACATCAGACCCTGAGGAAAGTTAAAGTGAGACTCAAACTGTAAAGTTTCTTGCAGTGCAAATGGGTCCCACTGAGCGACACAACTGAGAAAACATCCCCAGGATTTTTTTGGAGCAGAAACATGGAGGCAGTGATGACAGGTCAGAGAATCACAGGATCATCAAGGTTGGAAGACACCTTCAAGATCTTCTAGTACAACTGACAACCAGCACCCCCACAATCACCCCTAAATTATATTCCAGGTGCCACATCCAAACACCACCTCAGCACTTGGAGATACCACCACCTCCCTGGGCTACTTATTTCATTGCCTAAGCACCCTTTCAGTCAATAAAAGTTTTATTTAACATTTAATCTGAACCTCGATCTATGCAATTCAAGTCTCTTTCCTCTTTCTGTCCCTATAGGTTTGGCAGAAGCGAGGGAGAATCCCCTCAGTAAGACCTCCTTTTGGGTGTTTGTAGAGGAGCAACAAGGTCCTCCCTGAGCCTTCTCTTCTCCAGACTGAAAAACACCAGTTCCTCATCCAACATGTTTTCCAGACCCTTCCCAGCTAGTGTCCCTTCTCTGGACATGCTCCGGGCCCTCAATGTCCTTTTTTTCAGTGAGGGACCCAGAACTGGACACAGCACTGAAGGTGGGGCTTCATCAGTGGCCAGTGCAGAGGGACAGCCCTGCCCTGGTCCTGCTGGTCACATTATTCCTCATACTGGCCAGGATGCCATTGGCCTTCTTGTCCACCTGGGCACACTCTGGCTCATACCCAGCTGCTCTCAAGCAGCAGCCTCAAGTCTTTTCCTGCTGACTAGCTCTCAAACCACTCTGCTCACAGCCTGGAACATTCCATGGGGTTGTTGTGACTCAAGGACAGGATCTGACTCTTGACCTTATCTATCCAGCCTGTCCACATTCCTCTGCAGAGCCTTCCTGCCCTCCAGCAGATCCACAATCACACCCACCTTGGTGTTGTCCACAACTTTTCTGAGCGTGCACTTGATTCCCTTATCCAGATCATTAAAACGATGTCAAACAAGACCAGCCCCAACACTGAGCCCTGGGGAACCCCACTAGTGACCAGCCCCACATTGATTTAGTTCCATTCCCCACCACTCTCTGGGTCATCAGACAGTTTTTCACCCAGCAAACAGTTCCCTCATCCCAGCCATGAGCAGCCAGTTTCTGCAGGAGATGCTGTGGGAGGTGGTGCCAAAGGCTTGACTGAATTTGAGAGAGACACATCCACAGCCTTTCCCTCCCTGAGTGGGTCATTTTGTAATAGACGGTGATCAGTTTGGTCCTGCAGGACCTGCCTTTCCCAAACCCACACTGACTGGGCCTGATCCCCTGGTTGTCCTGTTCGTGTGTCTGATGGCACTCAGGATGATCTCCTCAATGGACTTCCCTGTCACCAAGGTCAGGCCTGACAGGCCTGGAGTTGTCCAGATCCTCCTCCTGGCCCTGCCTGTAAATCATAGTTTCTGATTTCTTTTCAGCTGGGACTTCCCCAGTTCACCAGGACTGCTGGGCAATGAGTGAAAGTGGCTTGGCCAGCTCTTCCTCCAGCTCCCTCAGTACCCTCAGGTGCATCCCATCTAGGCCAGGGACTTGTGGGGGTCTTATTGACACATTTTTTGTTATCTTTATTTGCAGTGGACAAACTATGTCCCTGTTTGTATCTGCCCCTTCATATTTTCCCCCAACATAACCTCACAATACCCCTGTAGTCCCCCAGGTTTTCTGTCCCTCCTTCCACTGTCTCTTTTTTATCCCCCTGAGTTCCAAACTAAGTTGTCTGTTTCATCAAGCCCCCTTGCTTGTTTTAGGACACAGCCTGTTCCTGGAGCTTAATATTTCCTTCTTAAAGCAGGTCCAGCCTTCCTGGTCTCCTCTGTTCTTTAGGACTGACTCCCAAGGGATTCCATCAATCAATCTTCCAGGCAGGCCACACTCTGCCCACCAGCAGTGCCAGGTGTCAGTTCTGCTGCCCCCTCCTTCCTCACCCAAATGGAAAATGCTGCCATTCAGTGTCTCTGTGCCCAAGATGGCCCCAACCACCACATCCCCCACCAGTCACAGAATCACAGAATGGTTTGTGTTGGGAGGAACCTTAAAGAACAGCTCGTTCCAACCTCCATCATGGGCAGGGACAGCTTTCACTAGACCAAGTTATTCAGAGCCCTATCCAGCCTGGCCTTGAACAACTTCCAGGGATGGAGCAACCAGAACTTCTCTGAGCAACCTGTGCCAGGGCCTCACCACACTCACCCTAAAGAATTTCTTTCTGCTATCTCATCTAACCCTTTCCTCTATCAGTGTGAAGCCATTCCCCCTTGTCCTGTCACTCCAGGCCTGTGTAAATAGTCTCTTTCTAACTTCCTTGTTGGTTCCCTTCAAGTCCTGGAAGGCCACAATTAAGTTACTATAGAGCCTTCTCTTCTTCAGCCTTAACAATCCCAATTCTCTCAGCCTTCCCTCATGGCAGAGCTGCTCCATCCCTCTGATCTTCCTGGTGCCTCCTCTGGACTCGCTCCAACAGCTCCTTGTCCTTGCTGTGCTGGGACCCCAGAGCTGGAGGCAGCTCTGCAGGTGGGGCAACATCCAACCAGGTGTGTTCCAGCAAGGACAGTGTGGAACCTCCTGGAACCAAAGGGGCCATTGTCACACCACAGAACCTCCTGGAACTCAAGGGATATTATGAGACGACAGAACCTCATGGAATCATAGGGCAGTTGTGACAAATGGGGCCTCATGGATCCAGAGGAACCCTGAGATATTTTGGAACCTCCTGGAATGAAGGGGCCTTTGTGACACTGCAGAGGGTTATGGAGCCCAAACTACCCTGGGGACGCTGCTGAACACCATGGAATCAAAAGTACATTGTGATTCTGAAGGGATTAATGGAACTGAAAGAACCCTGAGAATCTGGAACCTCCTGGAATCAAGGGGCCAGTTTGACACTGAAGGGCCTTATGGAGCCAAAGGGACCCTGGGGCACTGTGGAACCTCATGGAACCAAGGGGCCTTTGTGACTTGTGGGGACTCCTGGAACCAAATGAACCCCAGAACATTTTGGAACCTCATGGCCCCAAGGGGCCATTGTGACACTGCAGAGCCTTATGGACCATGGCAGGATGTTCTGCCCTGATCAGGCCCAGAATCCACTCAGAGAATGCAAACAATGCAGGCTCTCTGAGCTGAGTTACTGCTGGCACCAAGGGGCTGTTTGGGTGTTGAATTCTGCTAAAACCAGCCTGGTTCACCAAACTGCAAATGCGCATCCTGCTTTTTGAAGCACCATTGGACAGAGAAGCTGCTCACTGGCCTGGAAACATGTGACTAGCAATCCCTGTCCAACTTCCATATGGCAGATCCTTCCACAGACTGCCTTGAAGCATGTGGAGCTTCTCCCATGAAGCAGGGACGGCTCTTCATGGTCACTGCCCAGGGGTTAAGGGAAGGAGAGAGATCTGCCCTCTTTAGTTGTGTGAGTTACATCAGTCCCTTTTAAATGATTGATTCTTTTTGCTGCTTTTTATCAACTGCATTAAAATAATTGTTTTGACACAGTGCACTGCACTATTTTATGCTATAATATACTCTACTAGGAGGCTTTAGCTTTTCCAGAGTGTATTAAATATTTAAGAAAATATCTGTTCACTTGTCTGCTGTTCTGTCTGCTCATTTATCATAATATATAATGCAATTTATATAAGTGGATCTGATTTGCCATCATGAAAACCTGTGAGGAAAAGTGATTCAATCACCCATCTATAACTCCTGAAATGAGCCCTTGATTCCATGAGGTTCCACAGAGTGACAATGAATCCATTGTATCAATAAGACTCTGCAGTGTCACACTGGGCTGTTCATTCCATGAGGTTCCACAGTGTCCCAGTGGTGGTGTGAGAGATGGTGGAGCTTTTCTTTTTGTAGTCAGAAATAGAATGAGAAAGAAATAATGTCACCAATGGCATCTGGGAAGGTCCAGACTGGACATGTGAAGAAAGAAATTTCCCTCCAAGAGAAGTGCTCTGATACAAAGCATCACCAAGAAGGGGTCTGGGCCAGCACAAGACTATGTGTGCCAAGGCAGAGCCAGGGAGGAGGGAGAGATGTCAGTGCAGGAAGGGGCCAGCGAGGTGGGGCAGCCGGGGGATGCCGACAGCCTGCAGGGAAAGGGGCAGGGCATGGACACCATAGGATAGCCTGGGCTGGAGAGGAGACAGGGATGTGCAGAAGCTGAAAAGCCCCGAGAGAGGCAACTTGTGCAGGCCTTTGGCAATGGCTGCTGTGTGTGCCCCTGATGGCATGAGGAGACAAGTGAGCCTTGCAGCCCTGGGGCCTCATTGCCTCCTTGTCCCTGCTCAGCAGCCTGAGAGGTGCCACCCATCCTCCTGCCCCTGGTTTTCCACATCCCACACCCCGATATCCAAGGAAGAGCCCCGAGGAATGAGGGAGAGACAGGATCTCCCTTCCCAGGGCTGGGACCTTTGGGTTAATGAAATGCTTCTTACTTTCCTCAGCATCAGAGTGACCTTTCTTTCCTAGTCCATATTTGTCATCATTGTCTCTTTGTTTTCTAACTGGAATCTGGGGACACTTTCTCAGTTATGTCCCTCAGAGGGACCCATTAACAACAAAAGAAACTTTAAAGTTTGATTCTGACATTGCTTTCTCAAGAGGTTCCTGCACCTTTCCTCAGGGTCTGATGTTCAGGGACTCAGCACCAAAACCCCCAGAGGGCCATTAAATGCCCTGGGCTGTTGCTGTGCTGCTGAGCTGGGCCGGGCTCCTGGCACACAGGGAGCTCCTGGCAAGCGGGCAGCGCTGCAGAGAGACAGCTCTGCCCAGGAGCAGCTCCTGTGCACAGCCCAGCAGGGCTCAGGGCACTGCCTGCACACACCGAGGGCAGAAAAGCAGGGCAGAGAGAGGTTACACAGAGTCTGGGATGTAAGGAAAGTTGAGAGGAAGATCCACAGAAGAGGAATCTTTCCAGGCTTTCAGAAGGTAAGTCTGCATGAAGGGCAATGTATGTGCAGTTTGTGGGAAGATCTCCCAACGCTGGCAAATCCCACAACCTGGGGGGTCTCTAATGTGGGATATCACAGTGTCTCTGGTGCTGAAGAGGAGGACGGGCTGCAAAGCAGGGACTCTCTGCTGCACCATCCCACGGACATCCCAACAGGGTTCCCTTCTCCCAGGGATGGCTGCAGGGTTTGAATCCTGGCTGTGCCAACCAGGCTGCCCCAAACTGTCCTGCAGAGTAGGGTCCTGCACCCCAGGGTGCTGAGCCAGTGCAGGAGCTCTGCCACCTGCCAGGGGCAGCTCTCAGCTGGTCTGGGGAGCTCCCTCAGTGCTGGGGGAGAGGCTGTGGATGGAAACAGCAAACCCTGGTAGGGCAGGGGAGAACAGGTTTCTTCTGCTATCAAGTGAGAGTTTCATAGGTGAGGACTGCTTATAGAACCACAGCACTCCAGGATATTTTCCAGGGGATACTTGAAGGACAACGTGAAAGGAGGGATTTCTAGCAAGCTCTCAAGCCACATACCTGGTGGTTTGTCATGCAGAGGGAACACTGAGGAGCTGCACAGGGGCTGAGAACTACCTGGCATTGTTGGTGTCTGGGAGTTGGCACAGCTGGCTCAGGTGATGCTGCCCTGAGTGCCCACATTGTTTTGCCCTGGCTTCTCCCAGCTGGACCCTCACTAATCATTTCCTTGTTTCTCAACTTGCCCTTGTTACTGGGGTTGTTTCCTCCTCTCAGTTAGGCTCACTAGGAATTGGAGTTCAAGCTACAGAGTCAATCACTGATCCTGTGATCCCCCTCAGGCAGGTGGGTCCCTGGGAATGAGACATTCCAATTTTCCTCTGACCTGTGGGGCTGTCAGTAGTAAATTCTGTGTGCCTGGAGAATGAGGTGTGTTTCCCAGAATCAAACCCCATTGTCAGGACACTTGGCTCTTCTCTGAGATGTCCTTCCAAGCTGGGAGCTGCCTCAAGAATGCAAATCATCTTCATAGCACAATTGTGTTATCTGAAATCCCCAGTGCAGAGGGGCAGAGATGCTGTGCCCATCCCAGGAAATGCTGTTGAGTTGGTGAGAAGAACCATGTGTGTCCTTGAGACCTTGAGCCAGGCTGAGACGCTGAGTGGTCTGTGATGGATCTCTTTGCTCTCAACAGTGTCTGGTGGCATTTCAGGCAAAAATGAGAATGTGATCACCCTCTGTCTGAGGAAGGCCCAAGTCCAGGGCAGCTGGAAGAAGGCAGAGGGACAGAGCAGCTCCCCTCACTCTGCACTAAGCCACAGACATCGTCCTGTTCGGGAAGCCCTGCTCTGCTCTTCCTCAGGGCAGCACAAATGCTGAGGGGTTCTGCCATCCAGGAAAACTCCACAGGGAAGATGAGGGGAGTCAGAAACAAAACACCCAAACCTCTGAAACTGTCTTCTGGAATCCTGAAATCTTCTCAAAAGTGGGAGTGCAGATGCCCATGAGAACTTTTGCTTTAGGAGCAGTTTCATCTGACACAGCTGAACACCAGGATAGGCCCTGCCCCCACCATGGCCATGACCCCCCTGGAGCAGAGCAGGGCTGACCCTCACAGCCAGTGGGCAGAGGGGCTGCTCCTCATGGGAAATGTAGTGAGCACCAAGCAGGGCTCCAGCCATGGATATGAAGCAAAGTTTCCTGAAAAAGGAAAAGTGGGGAGTGTGAGCAGAAGGGAAAGGGGTATTGGGAAATGGCTTTGATTCTTTCAGAAATATCTAATCTGATTTGTCACTGTTATTTCCTCCTTGGACAGTGCCCCCCCTCCAGAAGCAGGAAATGCCCAACAGCAGCTCCATCAGCCAGTTCCTCCTCCTGCCATTGGCAGACACGCGGCAGCTGCAGCTCCTGCACTTGTGGCTCTTCCTGGGCATCTTCCTGGCTGCCCTCCTGGGCAACGGCCTCATCATCAGCGTCGTAGCCTGCGACCACCACCTGCACACCCCCATGCACTTCTTCCTGCTCAACCTGTCCCTCACAGACCTGGGCTCCATCTGCACCATTCTCCCCAAAGCCATGCACAACTCCCTCTGGGACACCACAACCATCTCCTACACAGGTTGTGCTGCACAGGTCTTCTTCCTTATTTTCTTCATTGGAACAGAGATTTCCCTGCTCACGATCATGTGCTACGACCGCTACGTTGCCATCTGCAAACCCCTGCACTACGGGACCCTCCTGGGCAGCAGAGCTTGTGCCCACATGGCAGCAGCTGCCTGGGCCACTGCTTTTCTCAATGCTCTGCTGCACACAGTCAATACATTTTCCCTGCCCCTGTGCCATGGCAATGCCCTAAGTCAGATCTTCTGTGAAATCCCTCAGATCCTCAAGCTCTCCTGCTCACACTCCTACCTCAGGGAAATTGGGCTCCTTCTGGTTACTGCCTGTTTAGTGTTTGGTTATTTTGTTTTCATAGTTTTCTCCTATGTGCAGATCTTCAGGGCTGTGCTGAGGATCCCCTCTGAGCAGGGACGGCACAAAGCCTTTTCCACGTGCCTCCCTCACCTGGCTGTGGTCTCCCTGTTTCTCAGCACTGATGTGTTTGCCCACCTGAAGTCTCCCTCCATGTCCTCTCCATCTCTGGATGTGGTGGTGGCAGTTCTGTACTTGGTGGTGCCTCAAACATTGAACCCCCTCATCTACAGCCTGAGGAACCAGGAGCTCAAGAATGCTGTGAGGAAAATGATGACTTGATGCTCTCCAGAAGCATAAAACTGTTGTTTCTGTTGATGTCTGCATAGCATTCGGACTGGAACTCATTACAGCCCCATCCTGGTTTCTCAGCATTTTGGTGGGAGTCATGTGATAAGTTTGTGCACAAATAAATTTTTTAATTAACCTCCATTATAATCTAGTATGTTTCTTTGGAGTTTGACCCAGAGACTGTCTAAATGAGGATTTGTTCCACTTGAGTAGTTACACAAAATAAAGGACAGTGCAGTGACTTGTTTGATCCTTCTTCTTAGGCATTCAGAAAGGACAGCTCACTGCAGGACAGTGCAGGTTTACAGAGAGGAGGGGACTGTTCAGAGCTGCCCTTTCCTCTTCCACACTCTCCTAAGCCCTTGTGTTGGTCCAAGGCCTTGGTACTCTGCCAGCTTGGTCACATCCTGCTGTGTGTCCATCCTGGGCTCACAGCCAGGGACAGGCCATGGGCACTGCTGGGACACAGCTGGGCTGCACAACAGCAGCTCCATCAGGAAAGGGGTTCTCCTGAGGGCAGGACAGGAAGGCTTTGGGCTTCCTCCGAAGTTGCTCTTAAGAACATGCCTAAGGAAGAGACATTCAAGAGGCAACTTGTGCTGCTTTGTCTGCCCATGGCTCAGTGTGATGAGATCAGGTTCCCAGTGTGACTTTCAAAGGACTTAGTTCTGGTTCAGGTTTTACTTGTTGGTGGCCAGAGACCATGCAGATGAGATTAACCTTCCTGGGGTTCAACAGCTTGTGACAGGGCTGATGGCAGGAAAGTGATTTGCTTAAGACACTTTGGAGCTGCCAGGAGAACACGAGACCTGCAGCAACAGTGTGAGCAGGAGCTGACAGTGAATAGAGCCCAATGAGAACAGGCCTGTCCAGCTCGGAGTCACCCAGAGATAATATTCTACATCTGAGTGTGAACTGAAAAAAAAGAGCCCTGCAACCCCAGGGAATACAGCAGGTTGAGGGAAAGGAGTCCTGTGATTCATTTTACTTTCCATAAGCATTCATGGTCTGGATGCAGTGCAGCCCCCAGACCCATCTCCCAGCACTGGAACAAGGCAGGGCCCCTCTGAGCACCCTCCATGGTCACACAAGAGCTTGTGTGGCAGGGGGTCAGTGGCAGGGACCACCATCAGTTGGCTCTGCCTCCCAGCCTGACCAGCACAGCCCAGCAGAGGCCCCATATGGCCCTGGGCACCACAGCCCCTGTGCCCTGCAGAGCAGCATCCCCAGCTTGGGGGCTGTGGGGAGCACGGGGAGGGGCTGCAGGAATGGCTGGTCAGGCCAGCCCAGACGTGTTTCCCTGGGGAAAGGCTCTGTGGGGAGATGGGATGTGCCAGGAGAAGAGCAGGACAGGCTGTGGGTGCAGAGGAGCCATGGAAAGAGTCTGCCCTGTCCCTGGGGCTGCCTGAGATGATGATCTCCTGAACATTTCAGACACAGAGTCACTGTTCCTGACCTCCATTTCCTCCATTTCTTGCTGCAGGGCCAGACATGATTGTGCTGCTCTGTGGGGCTGGGGCTGGGGCAGGTGGATTGGTGGGACCAGGGAGGGGCGGGACTGGGCCATGCCAGGGAGAGGGAAACCCCAGTGTTGAGCTGAAGTGTGTGAGTGTGCAGGGTGGGGGCTCTGCAGGGCTGAGGTGCCTCCAGCCCCGGGCAGAGGCAGCAGGAGCCCAGGGAGACACTGCACCTGCTGCCAGGAACTGTCTGTGTGTGTGCAAGGGAAGGACTCGTGTCTCTGAACAGCCCTGGGGGTGTGAGCAGGGCATGAGCCCAGCTCAGGTGTGGGAACCTGCCAGAGCCCTGACATTTCTGGGTGTGACTGCAGGAACAACCTCCCTGTCCCAGGGACATTTATCTCACCAGCCTTGAGCATGCCCATTGCAAATGTCCATGTCTCCTCCATCCCTCTCCTCTGCCTTTATGCCCCTTTCTTCTCACACCAGGAAACAGCCTGGGGGAATCTCCCCTGTGCAGTCAGAGAGGCTCTGTGAGCAGGAGTGACAGTGTTCTCCAGAAGGTGCATTTGTCCCCTTTGACATGGCCCAGAGCTCAGGACTGTGAAAACATTCCCAAGCACACACAGCTTGGAGAGATCTTGGAAGGCAAATTGGGAGAGGAAGAATAGAAGAGGCAAAATTAGGGATACGAAACAATCCCAAAGAAGTTCAGTAGCTCCTCTGAGCAATGTTTCTGCATTCAAAACACTGGTAGGAAATGTACTCTGATAAATAGCTGCACAAATATTTTCACATAAACAGGGAGTGAATCAGATTAATAGAACAAGTGTGTGGTGTTGTCAGTAAAAAGAAAATTATGAAAAAACCTTGAAATTAAAAATAAACAGCACATCATAATGATAGGCAAGGAAGTCTTCAACAATTACCAGGATTTCTTGTCTGCAGAGGTTTCAACTACCTCCTAAAACCCACACTCCTGGCTTCAGGCCATGACTTCCCAGAGCAGTCACAGAGTTGGCCACTGCCCCAGAGATGCCCCAGGGCAGCTCAAGGACCCAAGTGTGAAAAGTCCCCCAGAGTGTCTGTGAGCCCTTCTGGAGCAGGAGCTGCTGGGCAGGAAGGATCAGCTGGGGAGGGGCAGGGAATCCCCCCCTGCAGCACTGCTGGCCAGGCTGAGGAGGGTCCTCTCCAGCACAGCAGAACATCCTGTCCCCTTGGGGGCTGGGCTGTCAGGTGTGTTCCCAGAACTGACTGGCCAAGCTGGGCAGGCAGATGCTCAGGGGTCATGAAGGGTGTCACAAAGCTGAGCCCATCCAGCTGAAGGATTTGGGGAGGTCAGAAGGAACTGGGACAAAAGGGATGGGATATCTGGGGGAGGGAAGGGGGGCTTGGCCAACAGAGATGAAAGATTTGTGCACTTTGGCCACATCAACCCCCTGCAGCGCTCCAGGCTGGGCACAGAGTGGCTGGAGAGCAGCCAGGCAGAAAGCGACCTGGGGGGACTGACTGACAGGAAGTTCAACAGGAGCCAACAGTGTGCCCAGGTGGCCAAGATAGCCAGTGGGATCCTATGCTGGATCCAAACTAGCGTGGCCAGCAGACCCAGGGCAGTGACCCTTTCCCTGGACTCTGCGGTGGGGAGGCCACACCTTGAGTGTTGTGTTCAGTTCTGGGCCCCTCAGTCCAGGAACGATATTGAGGGGCTGGAGTGGGGCCAGAGAAGAACAACGAGACTGGAGAAGGGACTGGAGCACAAGTGCTGTGGTTAGAGGCTGAGGGAGCTGGGGGTGTTTAGCCTGGAGGAGGCTGAGGGGCGATCTTACCGCTGTCTAGAACTTCCTGAAGGGAAGTTCTGGACATGTGGGGGTTGGTCTCTTCTCCCAGGCACTCAGCAATAGGACAAGGGGGCACGATGGGCTCAAGCTCTGCCAGGGGAAATTGAAGTTGGAGAGCAGAAAAAAATTCTTTGCAGAGAGAGTGCTCAGGGATTGGAATGGGCTGCCCAGAGAGGGGGTGGATTCCACATCCCTGGATGTTTTAAACGCAGATTGGCCGTGCCCCTGAGTGCCATGATCTGGTAAAGGGACTGGAGTTGGACCAAGGGTTGGACTTGGTGATCTTGGAAGGCTTTTCCAACCCAATCTATTCTATGATTCTATGATTTTGGTGAGGTAAAATCAGGTTCAGGTAATGCTGAGAGTGTTGAAACACTGACTGTGCAAACACTCCTGATGGACCTTTACCTATAATTTGTGTGCCATTGCAACTTCTGTTGGGATGTGAATATAACTTGATACTCCTAATTTCACCCCCAGCAATCTTCTCTCAGGAACCAACGGAACCCTGGGACACTGTGGAAAGCCTTGGAACCAAGGGGCCATTCTGACAATTGGGAACCTCATGGAATCAAAGTTCCATTGTGACCCTGCAGGACCTCAAGGAAACAGATGCCCATTGTGACCCTGTGGAGCCTCATGGAATCCAGGGATCATTGTGACACTACAGGGCCTCATGGACTCCAAGGAACCCTGGGACACGGCAGAAATTCATGGAATCAAGGGGGCATTATGACACTGCAGGACCTCATGGATTCAAAGGAATCCTGGAACATTCTGGAATCTGATGAAATCATTGCTCAGTTGTAACATTGCAGAAACCCAGGGGCAATTTTGATATTTAAGGGCCTCATGGAACAAAAGGGACCCTGCGACACTGTGGAAACTCTTCGAAAAAGGGGGTCATTGAAACACTGCAGGGCCTGAAGGAACCAAAGGTATCCTGGGACACTGCAGAGCTCATGGAACCAAAGGGTTCATTGTGACATGTGGGGCCTCATGGAACAAAAGGGGTCTTGAGACAGTTTTTAACTTCATAGAATTAAGGGGTCATTGTCACACTGTGAAACCTCAGGGAACCAGGATGTCACCTGGACACTGCAGGGCCTCACAGAACTAAAGCAATCCTGTGACAGTATGGAACATTGTGGAAATATTTTGGGTCTGGCTGAGCTGGAGCTCATTTCCCCACAGCAGCCCTCCCAGTGCTGTGCTTTGTGTTGGGAGCTGGAAAGGTGCTGAGAACACACCAATGTTTTGGCTACTGCTGAGCAGACCTGGCACAGCCCCAGCACTGCAACGTTCCTTCCCCAACTGAGGGCGAGATCCTGGGAGGAAACACAGCCAGGCCAACTGAGCCAGAGTGACCAGATCATGGAATGTCAGATCATGGAATGTCAGCTCAGATATAAAAGCTGACGAAAGGAGAAGGAAGGGGAGCATTCATTGTTTCCAATATTTGCCTGCTGAGCAGCTGCTCCGTGTGCTGAAGCCTGGCTTGCTGGGACATGGCCAGACATCACTGATGATGGGAAGTAGAGAACAAACCTGGTTATTTTCCTCTTTGTTTTTGTGCAAACTTTGGCTTTTGATTTAGTAAAGTGCCTTATCCCAACCCACCAGTCATTTTCCACCTTATTCTCTCTCCCCTGTCCATCTGGGAAGGGCAGTGATAGAGCGGCTTGATGGGCAGCCTGTAATTCTCCCCATTCTCATTTTGCTCCTCTTAAAGATGGGCTTGGCATCTGCCTTTTCCAAGGACCCCAGAACCTCTCAGATTGCTCTGGCCCTTTTGAGAGCACAGCCCAGAATCCCAGGCAAGGGTGATGCAGCAGTTCAGGAGCACTTGCAATGAACTGTCTAAGACCACTGAGATGAATCTCACTGGGCCAGTGGAGTTTGTTCCTGGAGTCACTCACAGAAATGTCGAGGTCCAGCAAGACATCCACCTCTGAACTGGGATTGTGGGATTCTCATGCACCCAGGGGTGATCAGAAAGTCTTTCCCTTTTACACCCATGGGTAGATCATTGCAGGAGTCACAGTCTCTCCCTGGGCTCTCACTGCCACTGCTGGGGACTGGAGGCACCTCAGCCCTGTGGGGTGTCACCTGCTCTGCCCCTCTCTGAGATGCCCCACGGCCTGAGGGATGGACACAGGGGGAGCTCTGTGCTCAGAAGCACATCCCAGTGCTGCATCCTGGGGGTTTTCCAGGGGATGTGGGGCCCAGAGTGAAGTGACCTCGAGACACTGTGTGTCCCACAGCCCTTCCCAGCATCTCCAGGATTAGCTGATGGTTTTTGTGTTCTCTTGGGTTCATCTCCCCCCACATACACACTGTGCATGCTGAAGTCTCCTCTGTACAATTGCAGCATGGCCTTGTGAACTGCTCATTTGGTGTCCCCATGGAGGGACAAACAACCTGTCAGTGGTGGGTGAGAGGCCAGTGCTGAGAATGGTGTTTGCAGGGGGTGATCTGTGACAATTGCCCTGGGACCCCTTGCCCAGGGTGTCCAGGAAACAAAGACAAAGCCCAGACCCTGCTCTGCTGCTCCTTCAGGTGTGTCCCTGGAGGCCTGGCTGTGGAAGGGACACTGCTGTGCCCTCTCCTGCTCTCACACACTTTGGCTCTTCACTGTGCTTTTCTGCAACAGGGCAGTTTCCTGGGGCTTGACAGCCTATGAGAAGACACCAGTTCCTTACAGCCCCAGGGCTTGTCACCTCCTCACCCACTCCATAGAGCCGTGGAGGTGTCCTACTGCTCTCCTGCACTCCCCATTCCACACCCCACATCACTCTGCTCCAGGAGCATCCTGTGAGGAACCAGAGATGGGTGTCAGAGCTTGGCTGTCCTGCTTGGCGAAGTCCATCAGGCACTTTCACAGCCACATTCCACAGTCCCTTTTCCACCTGTAACCAGTAACTCTGAGCTGCTGCTTCCCCAGCCCCAGGGAGGGTCTTTTTGTCTGCTCTTCCCCTCTGGGGTCTCTTTTCAGTCATGGCCTCAGTGGGGCTTGCTGACACTCTCAGGAACTTGAAGGTTTGATGGTGAATTTTGCTTTTTTAAAGGTTTGTTCAGTTTTCAAATCTTCAGTTCAGGAATTCAGTGCCAGAGGCCTCATTAACATTCAAAACATCCTAACAAGACAAGCCTTGGGGAATAATTTAATATTAAGTCTTCAATTCTTTTATGCTTCATTAGACAGATACCAGAACTGTATTCAAAGTGAGTGTACTACAGTGACAATAAAATGAAGAAATATAACTTTTTGTCCCATTTACTTTTTTCCCGGTTTATACACTGAGAGCAGCAAACCCTAATTGATATTGTCCCCAAGCACCAGGGATGGTCTCCTTGTCTGCTCTTTCCCTTCATAGTCTCTTTTCACTGATGGCATTTTAACAAAACCAACCCCTGGGAATAATTTACTTTTACATTTTCAAATCTTCTGTGGTCAATTACAGAGATCTCAGAAATACATTCAAAGTGAATACCTTATACTATTAAATTAAACACAAGTGAAAATATGTCTTTTTTTGGCCTGTTTATTTTTTCCTCTTTATACATTATTATCAGCAATTCCCTATTGATATTGACCCAGAGCATCTCCTAATTCAGTGTGAATAGATATGAAAATCAAGACCCTTTTTGTCTGACAATCCATCAGACTTTATCCCTAATCCCTGCCCCACCATTTCCCTCATCACAACCCTGGCACTCAAAGCAGCCTTGTGGAATCTGAGCTTCCTCCACTAAAGGCTGGACCTGCAGGTTTCATCTCCTGGGCACCAACTCCCACCTGCTGTACTTGAAGAAAGAGCTGCAGGAGACACACAGGGATGTTCATGTATTGTCAGCAAACAAAACCAAAGGAAGGCACAGCTCAGTAAAAAGTAAAAGTCCTTCCTCTGATGTATATTAAGTCTACCTTGCATCCCCTGAAGTCCACTTGCCACACCTTAGATCAATGGCAAACACTTTCTGTGTCAAGCCCAAATCCCAAGGTCCCCTCAAACACTCCCTGTCCCCAGTTCTGCCCATATTTGCTCTTTCACAAGCAAGTCACACTCAGTGGTCACAAGGTCCCTTGGTCCACAGAGGGAGGAAAAGAGAAAAAGTGAATGAAATTACCTATTGTACAGAGCTAAATATGCACTTACCCCAATATTCTGGGGATACAGGAACTTTATCAAACATTCTCTGCAACATCTGTTCACTGGGGATAAATCTGTCTGAATGGCCAAGCCCAAGGAATGGTGGGGAATGGAGTTACACCCAGGGACCAGTATTGGGGTCAGCTCAGTTAAACATCTTTATCAATGATCTGGATGAGGACATCAAGTGCGCCTCACTCAGTCAGCTCACAAATCACACCAGGCTGGGTGGGATTGCTGATCTGCTGGAGGGCAGGAAGGCTCTGCAGAGGGGTCTGGACAGGCTGGATCAATGGGCCCAGGCCAGATGGATGAGGTTCAACAAGGCCAAGTGCTGGGTCTTGCCCTGGGGTCACAACCACCCCAAATCCCTGAACCTGAACCCCACAGCCTGTCCTGTGTCTCTAATCCCTTCATTTCCAAGAACTCTGTTGGACAAGGGAGCTCTGTGCTCTGGATGTGGGACAAGATCCAAGTGGCACTGGAGTGGAACCAAAACCCATCAGGTTTGTGCTCTTTAGGGGACCAGGAACTGGTGACACTTAGAGACACAGAAAGTCTCCCTTCATTGCCCACTGTACAAATTAAACAGGATACAATTTAAAACCTCCACAGCTCTTTGTGCAGCTTTCCTCAGCCACAGCAACCAGGATAAGCCACGTCCTTGCTGTGCTGGTCCCACAGCCCAGGGTGCTCCTGGCCTCCCTTGCTGCCAGGGCACACGGCTGCCTCCTGCCCAGCTCCTGCCCACCCACAGCTGCCTTACAGGGCTGCTCCCAGCCAGGCAGCTCCCAGCCTGTGCCATGGCCAGGGCAGTGCCCTGCAGGGGCACACACTGCCATGTGTCCCTCTGGCATTGCAAGAGGGTCCTGCCAAGACAGGATCTACTCATCCCTGAAGCTTTCCCTGAGCACAGAGGTCTGAGAGACCTTTCCAATGAAGACTCAGGCAGAGAAGCCATGGAGTCCCTCAGCCCCACAGCAGTGTCTGCTGGAATTAAATCCCCCTCCCCATTCCACAGCAGCCCTGCATTTCCCTCCTTCAGCCTTGGTCTCCAGCACAGCCACTGAGGCTCTTTTGGCTCTTGACTTTTCCTGCAGCCACCAACTCCAAGGGAGCTTTGCCTTCCCCACAGTCCCACATGCACAGCAGAGACCATGCCCAGGAATTGTTTCTTTGTTCCTGGCCCTGCTGTCACCCCCTGGCAAATGTTCCATGGCCCCTTTGTGCCCCACTGCCCCACAGCTGGTCCCACAGCCCCCTGTGCAGCCCCAGCCCAGGGCAGGAGCATCCATGGTGGGGAATGGCCCATCTGTTGGCATGCCTGGGGCAGTACTTGGCCTTGGTCACAAGACTGGACTAACCAACTGGGATAAAATGAATAGTGACTTTTTTTTTTTAAATAACAGTAAAGTTAGGAGAAGAAAGGAAAACTGTATAAGAGGAGAGACTTGGTCTCTCATGAAATGAACTGGGTGCCACTGACAGAGCAAAGCAGGCAGTCTCTTCCTGCTGAAAAGCATCCAGTCATCATTTTCCTCACAGCATCCTTCAGCTCCTGGTTCCTCAGGCTGTAGATGAGGGGGTTCACTATTGGAGGCACCACTGAGTACAGAACTGCCGCCACCAGATCCAGGGATGGGGAGGACATGGAGGGAGGCTTCAGGTAAGAAAATGTGCCAGTGCTGACAAACAGGGAGACCACGGCCAGGTGAGGGAGGCACGTGGAAAAGGCTTTGTGCCGTCCCTGCTCAGAGGGGATCCTCAGCACAGCCCTGAAGATCTGCACATAGGAGAAAACTATGAAAATGAAACATCCCATAAATAAAAAAAAACTAGCCACAATAAGCCCAAGTTCCCTGAGGTAGGAGTGTGAGCAGGAGAGCTTGAGGATCTGAGGGATTTCACAGAAGAACTGGCCCAGGGCATTGCCCTTGCACAGGGGCAGGGAAAATGTATTGGCTGTGTGCAGCAGAGAGTAGAGAAAGCCACTGGCCCAGGCAGCTGCTGCCATGTGGGCACAAGCTCTGCTGCCCAGGAGGGTCCCGTAGTGCAGGGGTCTGCAGATGGCAACGTAGCGGTCGTAGCACATGATGGTGAGGAGAGAAAACTCTGCTGAAAAGAAGAAGAAATAAAAAAAGACCTGTGCAGCACATCCAGTGAAGGAGATGGTTGCGGTGTCCCAGAGGGAGTTGTGCATGGCTTTGGGGACAGTGGTGCAGATGCAGCCCAGGTCTGTGAGGGACAGGTTGAGCAGGAAGAAGTGCATGGGGGTGTGCAGGTGGTGGTCGCAGGCTACGGCGCTGATGATGAGGCCGTTGCCCAGGAGGGCAGCCAGGGAGATGCCCAGGAAGAGCCACAAGTGCAGGAGCTGCAGCTGCCGCGTGTCTGCCAATGGCAGGAGGAGGAACTGGCTGATGGAGCTGCTGTTGGGCATTTGCTGCCTCTGGAAGCGGAGGCACTGTCCAAGGAGGAAATAAGAGTGACAAGTCAGGGGAGAGGGTTCTGAATGTGCCAGACACTGTTAAAAGCAGACAAAGCCATCACAGGCCACTAAATATCTCAGCCTCCCTCAAGGTCTCAAGGTCGTAAGGACACACATGGCTCATCTTACCAACCCAACAATATTTCCTGGGATGGGCTCAGCATCTCTGCCCCTCTCCACTGGGGATTTCAGATAAAACAATTGTGCCATGAGGATTATTTTCATTCTTGCGGGCAGCTCCCATCTTGGAAGGACACCTCAGAAGAGATGTCCTAACAAAGGAGATTGATTCTGGGAAAAACACCTCGTTCTCCAGGCCCACATACTTCCCTGCCTATAGCCCCACTGGTCACAGGAAAATTGGAATGTCTCATTCCCAGGGAGAAAATTTTGAGGGGGATCACAGGATGAGTGATTGACTCTGTAGCTTGAACTCTCCTTCCCTGTAAGCCTGACTGAGAGAACAAGGAAACAACCTCAGTAACAAGGGCAAGTTAAGAAACAAGGAAATACACAGGGAGGATCCAGTGGGGAGAGACCAGGGCAGAGTTCACTGGACACTCAAGGCAGCATCACCCTGAGCCAGCTGTGCCACCTCCCAGACACCAGCAGTGCCACCTCCCTGACACCAACAATGCCAGGTAGTTGTTCTCAGCCCCTCTTCAGCTCCTCAGAGTTCCCTCTGCTACTCAAGTCACCAGGCATGTGGCTTGAGAGCCTGATAGAAATCCCTGCTTTCACCTCCCCCTAGGAGTATCCCCTGGAAAACATCCTGGAGTGCTCTGGTTCTGTAAGCAGTCCTCACCTATGAAACTCTCACTAGATAGCAGAAGAAACCTGCCGTGCCCTTCCCTCCCCTGCCCTGCCTTGCCTTGCCCTGCACTACACTGCACTGCCCTGGCAGGGTTTGCTCTTTCCACCCACAGCCTCTATCGCAGCACTGAGGGAGCTCCCCAGGCCAGCTGAGAGCTGCCCCTGGCAGGTGGCAGAGCTCCTGTTCTGGCACAGCACCCTGGGGTGCAGGATCCTGCTCTGCAGGACAGTTTGGGACAGCCTGGGTGGCACAGCCGAGGTTCAAACCCTACAGCCATCCCTAGGAGGAGGGAACCCTGCTGGGATGTCCCTGGGATGGTGCAGCAGAGAGTCCCTGCTTTGCAGCCCGTCCTCATCTACAGCACCAGAGACACTGTGATATCCCACTTTAGAGACCCCCCAGGCTGTGGGATGTGCCAGCGTTGGGAGATCTTCCCACAGACTGCACATACATTGCCCTTCATGCAGACTTACCGTGTGAGAGCCTGGAAAGCTTCCTCTTCTGTGGATCTTCCTCTCAACTTTCCTCACACCCCAGACTGTGTGTAACCTCTCTCTGCCCTGCTTTTCTGCCCTCGGTGTGTGCAGGCAGTGCCCTGAGCCCTGCTGGGCTGTGCACAGGAGCTGCTCCTGGGCAGAGCTGTCTCTCTGCAGCGCTGCCCGCTTGCCAGGAGCTCCCTGTGTGCCAGGAGCCCGGCCCAGCTCAGCAGCACAGCAACAGCCCAGGGCATTTAATGGCCCTCTAGGGGGTTTGGTGCTGAGTCCCTGAACCTCAGACCCTGAGGAAAGTTAAAGTGAGATTCAAACTGTGAACTTTCTTGCAGTGCTAATGGGTCCCACTGAGGGACACAACTGAGAAAACATCCCCAGGATTTTTTTGAGCAGAAACGTGCAAACAGGGATGATAGGTCAGAGAATCACAGGATCATCAATGCTGGAAGAGACTTTCAAGATCTTCTAGTCCAACTGTCATCCAAGCACCACTACAATCCTCCCAAAATCATATTCCAAGGTGCCAAATCCAACCAACACCTGAGCACTTCAAGATACCACCAACTCCTTTGGCTACTTATTTCATTGCCTAAAGAAACTCTCATTGTAAAAAAAATTTTTAATATCTAATCTGAACCTTGACCTATGCAAGTCAAGTCTGTTTCCTCTCTTTCCCTCCATATAGTCTTGGCAGAAGAGAGGGAGACCCCTGCTCACTAAGACCTCCTTTTGGGTCTTTGAAGAGAGCAACAAGGTCCTCCCTGAGCCTCCTCTTCTCCAGATTCAAGAACACCAGTTCCTCAACCAACATGTTTTCCAGACCCTTCTCCAGCTCCGTTCACTTCTCTGGACACACTCCAGCCCCTCAGTGTCCTTGTTGCAGGGAGCGGCCCAGAACTGGACACAGCACTCAAAGTGTGGCCTCAGCAGTGCCCAGTGCAGAGGGACAATCCCTGTCCTGGTCCTGCTGGCCACATTATTCCTGACACTGGCCAGATGCCTTTGGCCTTCTTGTCCCCCTGGGCACACTGACTCATATTCAGCCACTCTCCAGCAGCAGCCCCAAGTCCCTTCCTGCTGAGCAGCTCTCAAGCCACACTGCCCACAGCCTGGAGTATTCCATGGGGTTGTTGTGACCCAAGGTCAGGATCTGACTCTCGGCCTTATCAATCCAGCTTCTCCACATCCCTCGGCAGAGCCTTCCTGCCCTCCAGCAGACCCACAATCACAGTCACCTTGGTGTTGTTCACAAATGTACTGAGGGTGCACTCCATCTCCTTGTCCAGATCCTCAATAATGATGTTAAACAGGACCAGCCCCAACACTGAGCCCTGGGGAACCCCATTAGTGACCAGCCCCACCTGGATTTAGTTCCATTCCCACCACTCTCTGGGCCATCAGACACTTTTTCACCCAGCAAACAGTTCCCTCATCCCAGCCATGAGCAGCCAGTTTCTGCAGGAGATGCTGTGGGAGGTGGTGCCAAAGGCTGTACTGAATTCCAGAGAGACACATCCACAGCCTTTCCCTCATCTCCTGAGTTGGTCATTTTGTCATAGAAGGGGATCAGTATGGTCATGCAGGATCTGCCTTTCCCAAACCCACAGTGACTGACCCTTATTCCTTGGGTTCCTTCACGTGCCGTGTGATGGCACTCAGGATGATCTGCTCCATGGATTAACCCGGTACTGAGCTCGGGCTGACAGGTCTGGAGTTGTTCAGGTCCTTCTGGCCCTGTCTGCAAATGGGCATCACAGTTTATCAGCTGGGACTTCTCCGGTTCACCAGGACTGCTGGGCAATGAGTGAAAGTGGCTTGGCCAGCTCTTTCTCCAGCTCCCTCAGTACCCTCAGGTGCATCCCATGTGGGCAGGGACTTGTGGGGGTCTCATTGGCAGAGCAGGTCACTCACATTTTCCTCCTGGATTGCAGGGGCTTCATTCAGACTCCCATCACCAACTTCTTGTCAGGGAACTTGGGTATCCAAAAGACAACTAAGTTTTGGTGTTAAACACCACGGCAAAGAAGACATTCATTCTCTCAGCCATTTCCTCCTGCCCTGACCCTGTCCTGCCTCTACATCCAGCAAAGGATGGAGACTCTCCTGAGCCCTCCTTTTGCTGCCCATGGATTCAGAGACACATTTTTTGCTGTCTTTAACTGCAGTGGCCAAATTCAGTTCCAGTTTGTCTTTGACCCTTCACATTTTAACCCTCCATAACTTCACCATATCCTTGTGGTGCCCCCATGATTTCTGTCCCTCTTTCCAGAGGTGATACACTCTCTTTTATTCCCTGTCATCCAACCCATGGTCTGTGTTTCACCAGGCCACACTTTTTGCCCCCTGGCTTGTCTCAGGCCACAGAGGCACAGCTCCTGGAGCTTTGAGATTTCCTTCTTAAAACACCTGCATCCATCCTGCACACCTTTCTCCTTCAGGACTGACTCCCAGGGGACTCCATCCATCAGTTTCCCAAACTGGCCAAAGTCTGTCGGCTGTCAATCCAAGGTGTCAGCTCTGCTGGTGCCCCTTCTTTCTTCACCCACAATGGAAATCCCCATTATTTCATGGTCTCTGTGCCCATGAAATGTGCCAAGAGAGCCCTGATCACCACATCACCCACCAGACACAGAATCACAGAATGCTTTGGGTCATAAGTGACCTTAAAGAGCTTCTCATTCCAACCCCAGGGGCAGGAACACCTTTGACTAGACCAGGTTGCTCAGAGCCACATTCTGCTTGGCCTTGAACAACTTCTAGTGATGGAGCAGCCAGAACTTCTCTGAGAACCTGTGCCAGGGCCTCACCACCCTCACCATAAAGAATTTCTTACCAATATCTCATCTAACCCTTCTTTCTATCAGTGTGAAGCCATTTTCCCTTATCCTGTCACTCCAGGCCTCCGTAAATACTCTCTCTGCATCTTTCTTCTTGGTTGCATTCAGGTCCTGGAAGGTCACAATTAGGTCACTCCAAGGCCTTCTCTTCTCCAGGCTGTACAATCCCAATTCTCTCAGCCTTCCCTCATGGCAGAGCTGCTCCATCCCTCTGATCATCCTGGTGGAATCCTCTGGACTCGCTCCAACAGCTCCATGTCCTTGCTGTGCTGGGACCCCAGAGCTGGAGGCAGCTCTGCAGGTGGGGCAACATCCAACCAGGTGTGTTCCAGCAAGGACAGTGTGGAACCTCCTGGAAACAAAGGGCCATTGTGACACCACAGAACCTTCTGGAACTCAAGGGATATTATGAGATGACAGACCCTCATGGAATCATAGGACAATTGTGACAAATGGGGCCTCAGGGATCCAGAGGAACCCTGAGATATTTTGGAACCTCCAGGAATGAAGGGGCCTTTGTGACACTGCAGAGGGTTATGGAGCCCAAACTACCCTGGGGCCGCTGCTGAACACCATGGAATCAAAAGTCCATTGTGATACTGCAGGGATTAATGGAATTGAAAGAACCCTGGGAGACTGGAACCTCCTGGAATAAAGGGGCCATTTTGACACTGAAGAGCTTTGTGGAGCCAAAGGGACCCTGGGGCGCTGTGGAACCTCATGGAACCAAGGGGCCTTTGTGACTTGTGGGGACTCCTGGAACCAAAGGAACCTCAGGACATTTTGGAACCTCATGGCATCAAGGGGCCACTGTGACACTGCAGAGCCTTATGGACCATGGCAGGATGTTCTGCCCTGATCAGGCCCAGAATCCACTCAGAGAATGCAAACAATGCAGGCTCTCTGGGCTCAGTTACTGCTGCCACCAAGGGGCTGTTTGGGTGTTGAATTCTGCTAAAACCAGCCTGGGACACTAAACTGCAAATGCACATCCTGCTTTTTGGAACAGGATCTGACAGATAAGCTGCTCACTGGCCTGGAAATTTGTGACTACCAATCCCTCACTGTATAACTCTAAAAGCTCTGTTCAACTTCCATATGGCAGATCCTTTCACAGACTGTCTTGAAATGTGTGGAGCTTCTCCCATGAAGCAGGGATGGCTCTTCATGGTCACTGCCCAGGGGTTAAGGGAAGGAGAGAGATCTGCCCTCTTTAGTTGTGTGAGAGTTACATCACTCACTGCTTAATGATAGTTTCTTTTTGCTGGTTTCAATACAACTGTTTTAAATAATTGCTTTGACACTAGGTGATTTTTAGCTTTTCCACTGGATAGTACATATTTAAGTAAATTATTAAGATCTTTCATCTGTTCACTTGTCTGTTCTTTTTTCTACTCATTTCCCATAATAAGTAATTCATTTTACATAAGTATATCTGATTTGCCATCACTAAAACCTGTGGGGAAAAGTGATTCAATTACACCTCTATAATTGACACTGCAGAGTAAATCTGAGGCTAAGATTGGATCCAGTCACACCAGGCTCCTCTCTGAGAAGGAGTTTAGAAAGCAAGAGGTCCTTTCTGCCCCTCACAGCTCAATGAGGCAGCTTCTCCAGTAAACGTTATCTGAGATTTCTATTTCCACCATCACCCCATGAGGTTCCACGGAGTCCCAAAGTTCTTTTGGTTCTCTGAGTCCCTGCAGGGTCCAGATGACCCTTTGATTCCATGAGGTTCTGCAGACAAACAATGATCCCTTTGGATCAATAAGACTCTGCAGTGTCACACAGGGCCATTCATTCCATGAGGTTCCACACTGTCACACTGGTCCCTTGTGCTCCACAAGACCCTGCACTGTTATAATGGCCCCCTAAATCCATGAGATTCCACAGTGACCCCATGATTCCATGAGGTTCTGCAGTGTCACAATGTCCCTTTTTTTCCATCAGGATCTGAAGTGTCACAATGACCCTTTGATTCCATGAGGTTGCACAGAGTGACAATGATCCCTTTGGATCAATGAGACTCTGCGGTGTCACAATTCCATGAGGTTCCACAGTGTCGCGCTGGTCCCTTGTGCTCCACAAGGCCCTGCACTGTGACAAAGGTCCCTTTAATCCATGAGATTCCACAGAGACCTCGTGATTCCATAATGTCCTGTGTCGGGGTAAGGTTGATTTACGGCGGTCAGAGGAGGCAGAGACAAACCCAGGCAGCAGTTAAATCAGAAGGCTTACACTGAAGACAAAGGACTTTATTTTTAGTTACAGCTTTACTTTCATCTACTTTCCTCCACAGCATGTCATCTCAGAACTGGTCAGTCAGCTCAGTTAAGCATCCATGGAAACATTCTACTGGCCAAAAGGTCTCCTGCAAACTTCTTTCATTCAAGAATACACTCTGAACTGTTCCACATCAATCTCTTAATCAATTACCTCAGACATTAGGGGGTCCACAGACACACTGAGTTAAACGCCCTAGTCCTGCAGTGTCACCGTGGTGGTTTCAGAGATGGTGGAGCTTTTCTTTTGTGGTCAGAAGTAGAATGAGAAAGAAATAATGTCACCAAGGGCAGCTGGGAAGAAAGAGCAAGGGAGGAGGGAGAGATGTCAGTGCAGGAAGGGGCCAGCGAGGTGGGGCAGCCGGGGGAGGCCGACAGCCTGCAGGGAAAGGGGCAGGGCATGGACACCGTAGGACAGCCTGGGCTGGAGAGGAGACAGGGATGTGCAGAAGCTGAAAGGCCCCAAGAGAGCCAACTTGTGCAGGCCTTTGGCCATGGCTGCTGTGTGTGCCCCTGATGGCATGAGGAGACAAGTGAGCCTTGCAGCCCTGGGGCCTCATTGCCTCCTTGTCCCTGCTCAGCAGCCTGGGAGGTGCCACCCCATTCTCCTGTCCCTGCTATTCCACATCCCACAGCCCGGTGCTCAAGGAAGAGCCCTGAGGAATGAGGGAGAGACAGGATCTCCCTTCCCAGGGCTGGGGGTCACGGCTGTGACCTTTGGGTTAATGAAATACTTCTTACTTTCCTCAGCATCAGAATGAACTTTCTTTCCTAGTCCATATTTGTCATCATTGTCTCTTTGTTTTCTGACTGGAATCTGGGGACACTTTCTCAGTTATGTCCCTCAGAGGGACCCATTAACAACAAAAGAAACTTTAAACTTTGATTCTGACTTTGGTTTCTCAAGAGGTTCCCGCAAATTTCCTCAGGGTCTGATGTTCAGGGACTGAGCACCAAACCCCCCAGAGGGCCATTAAATGCCCTGGGCTGTTGCTGTGCTGCTGAGCTGGGCCGGGCTCCTGGCACACAGGGAGCTCCTGGCAAGCGGGCAGCGCTGCAGAGAGACAGCTCTGCCCAGGAGCAGCTCCTGTGCACAGCCCAGCAGGGCTCAGGGCACTGCCTGCACACACCGAGGGCAGAAAAGCAGGGCAGAGAGAGGTTACACACAGTCTGGGGTGTGAGGAAAGTTGAGAGGAAGATCCACAGAAGAGGAATCTTTCCAGGCTTTCACAAGGTAAGTCTGCATGAAGGGCAATGTATGTGCAGTCTGTGGGAAGATCTCCCAACGCTGGCACATCCCACAGCCTGGGGGGTCTCTAAAGTGGGATATCACAGTGTCTCTGTTCTGAAGTTGAGGATGTGCTGCAAAGCAGGGACTCTCTGCTGCACCACCCCACGGACATCCCATCAGGGTTCCCTCCTCCTAGGGATGGCTGCATGGTTTGAACCCAGGCTGTGCTACCCAGGCTGCCCCAAACTGTCCTGCAGAGCAGGGTCCTGCACCCCAGGGTGCTGTGCCAGAGCAGAAGCTCTGCCACCCACCAGGGGCAGCTCTCAGCTGGTCTGGGGAGCTCCCTCAGTGCTGGGAGAGAGGTTGTGGGTGGAAAGAGCAAACCCTGGCAGGGCAGGGCAGGGCAGGGCAGGGCAGGGCAGGGCAGGGCAGGGCACAGCAGGTTTATTCAGCTATCAAGTGAGAGTTTCATAGGTGAGGACTGCTTACAGAACCAGAGCACTGCAGGATATTTTCCATGGGATACTTCAAGGGGAAGGTGAAAGGAGGGATTTCTATCAAGCTCTCAAGCCACACATCTGGTTTGAGTTGCAGAGGGAACTCTGGGGATCTGAAAAGTGGCTGAGAACAAGTACCTGGCACTGTTCGTGTCTGTGAGGTGGCACTGCTGGCTCAGGGTGACAATGCCCTGAGTGCCCACCTGGTTCTACCCTGGCTTCTCCCAGCCGGACCCTCAGTGTGCATTTCCTTTTTCCTTAACTTGCTCATGTTGCTGGGGTTGTTTCCTCCTTCTCTCAGTCAGGTTCACTGGGAATGGGAGTTCAAGCTACAGAGTCAATCAGTGATCCTGTGATCCCCCTCAGGCAGGTGGGTCCCTGGCAATGAGACATTCCAATTTTCCTCTGACCTGTGGGGCTGTCAGTAGTGAATTCTGTGTGCCTGGAGAATGAGGTGTGTTTCCCAGAATCAAACCCCATTGTCAGGACACTTGGCTCTTCTCTGAGATGTCCTTCCAAGGTGGGAGCTGCCCTCAAGAATGGAAATCACCTTCATAGCACAATTGTGTTACTTGAAATCCCCAGTACAGAGGGGCAGAGATGCTGTGCCCATCCCAGGAAATGCTGTTGAGTTGGTGAGATGAGCCATGTGTGTCCTTGAGACCTTGAGCCAGTCTGAGACATTGAGTGCTCTGTGATAGATCTCTCTGCTCTCAACAGTGTCTGGTGGCATTTCAAATGAAAATGAGAGTGTGATCACTCTCTGTCTGAGAAAGGTCCAAGTCCAGGGCAGCTGGAACAAGGCAGAGGGACAGAGCAACTCCCCTCACTCTGCACTAAGCCACAGACATCCTCCTGTTTGGGAAGCCCTGCTCTGCTCTTCCTCAGGGCAGCACAAATGCTGAGGGGTTCTGACATCCAGGAAAACTCCACAGGGAAGATGAGGGGAGTCAGAAACAAAACACCTAAACCTCTGAAACTGTCTTCTGGAATCCTGAAATCTTCTCAAAACCGGGAGTGCAGATGCCCATGAGAACTTTTGCTTCAGGAGCAATTTCATCTGACACAGCTGAACACCAGGATGGGCCCTGCCCCCATCATGGCCATCATCCCAGTGGAGCAGAGCAGGGCTGACCCTCACAGCCAGTGGGCAGAGGGGCTGCTCCTCATGGGAAATATAGTGAGCACCAAGCACGGCTCCAGCCATGGATATGAAGCAGTTTCCTGAAATACGAAAAGTGATGGATGTGTGCAGGAGGGAGAGGGGTATTGAGAAATAGTTTAGATTTATCTAAGAAATGTCTACCCTGACTTGCCACGGTTTAGCTCAAAGAATCATGTTCTGACTTCTCCCTGTCTTTTTCCCCATGAACAGGTCCCTGTACCCAGAGGCAGCAGATGACCAATAGCAGCTCCATCAGCCAGTTCCTCCTCCTGCCATTGGCAGACACGTGGCAGCTGCAGCTCCTGCACTTGTGGCTCTTCCTGGGCATCTCCCTGGCTGCCCTCCTGGGCAACGGCCTCATCATCAGCGCCGTAGCCTGCGACCACCACCTGCACACCCCCATGCACTTCTTCCTGCTCAACCTGTCCCTCACAGACCTGGGCTGCATCTGCACCATTGTCCCCAAAGCCATTCACAACTCCCTCTGGGACACCACAACTATCTCCTACATGGGATGTGCTGCACAGCTCTTTTTCTTTGTCTTCTTCATCTCAGCAGAGCTTTATCTCCTCACCATCATGTGCTACGACCGCTACGTTGCCATCTGCAAACCCCTGCACTACGGGACCCTCCTGGGCAGCAGAGCTTGTGCCCACATGGCAGCAGCTGCCTGGGCCAGTGGCTTTCTCAATGCTCTGCTGCACACAGCCAATACATTTTCCCTGCCCCTGTGCCATGGCAATGCCCTGGGCCAGTTCTTCTGTGAAATCCCCCAGATCCTCAAGCTCTCCTGCTCACATTCCTACCTCAGGGAAGTTGGGCTTCTTGTCCTTAGTATCTGTTTAGGTTTTTGTTGTTTCATGTTCATTGTTTTCTCCTATGTGCAGATCTTCAGGGCTGTGCTGAGGATCCCCTCTGAGCAGGGACGGCACAAAGCCTTTTCTACGTGCCTTCCTCACCTGGCCGTGGTCTCCCTGTTTCTCAGCACTAGCACATTTGCATACCTGAAGCCTCCCTCCATCTCATTCCCATCCCTGGATCTGGCCCTTTCAGTTCTGTACTCAGTGGTGCCTCAAACACTGAACCCCCTCATCTACAGCCTGAGGAACCAGGAGCTCCAGGATGCCCTGTGGAAAATGATGACTACATGTTTTTCAGCAGCACTAACCTGCCAGTTTTCTTCTGTACAGTGTTCATAATAAAACTCATGAAAGCTCAACTTGCCTTCCGAGGTTTTTCTTGGTTGTCAATATTTTTTTGCTTTTGCTCATAATGTTGTGCTCAATGAAATTATTTTCTTCGTCCTGTCATCTAAATTACACTCTAGTTCATTTATTTAAGTCTTTACGTCTTTAACTCAGTAATTGTGCCAGCTTTACATTTAAACATAATAAGCACTCTTGCTGTAGCCTTGTGTGTCTGAGGAGATCATTGGAGATCATTGGACTTTTCCTTTGAGACTTTCAGGGACCTACTGTACAGTTCCATGTGTGCAGAGAAGGGCAAAAGAGTCCCAGCACAGCAGCACTGCCAGGGAGCACCAGCACTGGGCCTTTGCTGACCTGCTCTCTTTCCACTTGTACACTCTCCTGCAGAGCCCCTGGGCTGGACTGAGGCCTTGGTCCTCTGCCAGCTGGGACACAGACCTGCTGCATGTCCATCCTGGGCTCACAGGCAGGGACAGGCCATGGGCACTGCTGGGACACAGCTGGGCTCCACAACAGCAGCTCCATCAGGAAAGGGCTTCTCCTTAGCTCAGGACATGCAGCCTTAGGGCTTTTTGCAAAGTCACTCTCAAGAACATGCCAAGGAATAGACTCTATAGAGGCTCCTTGTTTGCTTGTTCTCCAGGGGCTCTAAATCTGCATGTGAACCAGCAAACAGAGCCCTGTAACTGCAGGGGCTACAGCAGGAAACAGGGAAAATGATCTGGTGAGTGTTCTGTGTTACCCTCAGTGAACACACTACTGCTACCCATGACAACAATAGCAGTAATAAAAGCTGGAACTATAACAATAAACCCCACAAGAAGCACATGAGGTGCACAACACCATTGCTCCATTGCTCAGCACTCAGTGCCCAATGCCCAGCCCAGCCCAGACACAGATCAGCCCTTCCTGACCAACCCCCCATTAACACCCTGAGCACGGCCCTGCATCAAAGGGAACATCCCTTGGGCCAGTTGGGCTCAGCTGTCCTGGCCCTGCTCCCTCCCAGTCCTGTTACCCTAAGGAGATAATTGCAGATCTTGATTGTACAAACTTCTCACAAATTCCAAGTCAAAACCAAAGCCGAAAGCACCTTGAAAAACCTGCAGGCCCTGAAGCTTCAAGGAGCCCCTCAAGGGCCAATCCTGACAAAGCCTCTCCAGGGACTCACCCCAGTAGAGCCTTGGAGGCCATGACAGTAGGCAGACAAAGGCTCTGGGAGCAGCTCAGGTGCTGAGCAAAGCCTGGCTTGGCTGGAGGCAGCAGAAAGGCCCAGCCCTGACCTCCAGCTTGGTGAAGGCACATCCTGTCCCTCACACCTTGCTCAGGGCTCTGCTGGGGGCACTGGCATGGGGGGTGATGCTGAGGGTAGGACAAGGGGTGACAGTGCCCAGCCTTCCTGGGGCTGTGTCAGGAGGCCACGAGGCCCCAGAGCCTCAGCACAGCAGGTCTGCTCACAGCCCTTGGTGGCACAGACGATGCTGTGCCCGAGGGGACAAAGACTTGGGATCTCTTGCACTTCTGGCTCAGTCACTTGATGTCCCTCTGGGAAGGAACAAGCCACCTCTCAGAGGTGGGTGACAAACCAGTGCTGGGAATGGTCATTTGGAGGGGCTGGTCTGTGCTGAGTGTCCAAAGATGTCTTTGGTCCCACCAGGCTCTAAAGTGCCTCACGGGCTCCTTGATTCCAGGACATTCTTCAGTGTGCACGGTTCCTTCTTGCTTGCAAAGGTTGTGTCATGTCATGGTGTCCCTTTCATACCAGGAGGTTCTGTGGTGTCACAATGTCCCCGTTGGTTCCAGGAGGTTCCACACCGTCCTTGCTGGAACACACCTGGTTGGATGTTGCCCCACCTGCAGAGCTGCCTCCAGCTCTGGGGTCCCAGCACAGCAAAGACATGGAGCTGTTGGAGTGAATCCAGAAGAGACCACCAAGATGATCAGAGGGATGGAGCAGCTCTGCCATGAGGGAAGGCTGAGAGAGCTGAGATTGTTCAGCCTGGAGAACAGAAGGTCTTGGGGTGACCTAATTGTGGCCTTCCAGGACCTGAAGGAGACAACAAGAAAGATGGAGAGAGACTGTTTACAAGGGCATGGAGTGACAGGACAAGGGACAATGGCTTCACACTGATAGAGGGAAGGGTTAGATGAGATATTAGGAAGAAAATCTTTACTGGGAAAGTGCTGTGGCCCTGGCACTGGTTGCTCAGAGAAGTTCTGGCTGCCCCATCCCCAGAAGTTGTTCAAGGCCAGGGGGGATGATCAACCTCATCTAGGGGAAGGTGTCCCTGCCCATGGCAGGGGATGGGAATTAGATGCTCTTTAAGGTCCTTTCCAACCCAAACCATTCTATGATTCTGTGGCTGGTGGGTGATGTGGTGGTCAGGGCAATCTTGGGCACAAAGAATAGGAAATAATGGAATTTTCCATTCTGAGTGAAGGAAGAAAGGGGCAGCAGAACAAACAGCTTGGACTGATAGCAGGGAGACTTTGCACTGTTGAAGAGATTGATTGAAGGAGGGTGTTGGGGGTCAGTCCTGAAGCAAAAAGCATTCTCATGGCCAGGCTTCATGAACGAAGATTTGGGAAGGGCACTACCCACGCTTGCTGCAAGCTGCTGGTGGCTAAAAAGGCCAATACGGGATAGGCAGGTCCGGTCACAAAAGGCACAGGGGAACGTCTCCTTTGGCCATATTGGCAAGGAACGGTTCTGTCTGCGTTGTCTTTTCTCCTCCAGACTGACTGTGCTGCGTTCCCAAAGGAAGCAGCAGCATCGTGAATGGTGTGTCTCCATGAATCCTGATTGGAGGCCACAGTGGACCATTGGGGCAGGCAATATGGCCAAGGCTGAGGTGTTGTTTCAGGCAGTCCTTGTATCTCCTCTTCGGGGCTCCTCTCTTGTGGCAGCCGGTGGCGAGTTCTCCACAGAGCACAATCTTCGGGAGGCAATGGGTGATCCTCCATCCTGGAGACGTGCCCTGCCCAGCACAGCTGCGTTCTCAGCAGCATGGCCTCCATACTGGTGACCCCTGCCTGTTCAGAACAGACACATTGGTCACGTAATCAGACCAGTGGATGTTTAGGATTGAACGGAGGCAGCGCTGATGGAAGCGTTCGAGGAGCCGCAGGTGGTGGCGGTAGATGACCCAAGATTCACACCCACAGAAAAGAGCAGACAGTACAATGGCTCTGTAGACACTGATCTTTGTACTTTTCTTCAGGTGTTTGTTGGACCAGGCTCTTCTATGGAGTTTTCAGAAGGCTCTGTAAGCCATTGCTGGCCTGTTGTCTGTCTCTTTGTCAATCTTACTGTCCGAGGAAATGATGCTTCCTGGTAGGGGAACTGCTGGACTGAATTAAGCTCTGATTCGCAAGAGAAGTGTAGGGAACAGAACAAAGGATTCCATGTAATTTTCCTTGACCTCACCAAAGCTTTTGACACTGTGAGCAGAAAAGGGCTGTGGCAGATCTTGGAATGTTTAGGATGTCCCCCCAGGTTTCTCCAAATGATCAATCTGAGGATCATGAGGATCAGTGTGAACAAGTCAGGTCTAGCAATGCACTCTCTGAGCCCTTTCCAATAACCAATGATGTGAAACAAGGTTGTGTTCTTGCACCAACTCTATTCACAATCTTCTTCAGCAGGATGCTCCAAAGAGCCACGGCAGAGCTCGATGAAGAAAACGGCATCTCCATCCGATATCGTACCGATGGAAGCCCATTCAGCCTGAGGCGACTGCAGGCCCACACCAAGCCCCTGAATCACCTTGTCCAGAGCTGCTTTTTGCTGACGATGCCGCCCTCGTTGCTGACACAGAAGCAGCTCTGCAGTGCTTCACATCCTGCTGAGCTTTTGGGGCTAGAAGGCAGTTTGAAGAATACAAGCTGCACCTCAGGAAGTCTTCCATCAGCCCCACATCACCGTAGGCAAATCAGAGCCTAAGTCAGTCCAGCAGTTTGTTTTCTCTATTGCAAAATTTAACCCCAGAACTGCTCCAGAAACCCTCTGTTTGTGAGCATGTCCTGCAGCACTGTGTATTCCTCCTGCAAATCCCCTGGGAGGGAATTTCTTTGTGATTATTCCATGTCTATTTAGTGGCACACAAACTGCCCATCTTTGTGGCTCTTAGGGCTTAGTTATGTTATTACAAGCCAGTAATAGAGCATAGAATGAACTTTTGTAAAGCAAAGAAACATCAGCTGTGGCCAGTCTTGCCTTCCCCACGTCCTCTTCCCCACCTGTGTCCATCCCCCACCCAGAGATGGGGCTTTTCCCAAGGGCTTGGCTCCAGGCTCCAGCACTGGGACCAGTTTGGGGCCAGGCAGGTTTGGGGATGGGTTTATACTCTTTATTTCCCCACATTTCCCACTCTGGTGCTGGCACAGAGTTCAAGCCCAGTTCTCACCAGTTCACCCCTGGTGTTTCTGATGGCCAGTGAAGCTTCCAGGGACTTGCACCTTTCCTGGCTTGTGGTCCAGTTGCCCTCAGCCTCAGAAAAGTAACAGCATTTTCCTTGGAAAGCAGGCCAAATGTCTGGGCACGCACAGCAGAATTCCAGTTGAGGGAAACGGCATCTCCAAGGAATGAAATAGAGAAAGCTGAGGGAGACACATGGGCAGCCCTAAAAAGCAGGAAAATGGGATTAATTTATTGTTTTTTTCCTTGCAGCTGCAAGGGAGAAACTGGGAATGATATTCCTGTAATGGAGTGAGGAGCAGATGCCTGGGCCACAGTTTAGGGCAAAAAGGGAGTCACCCCAAAGGGTGCTTTGCCTGGGGAGCCTGCCTTGATGCTGGGAAAATCCTGGGATCCTCCCATCCCCTAAAATGGAAGTGCCTGGCCCGGATCCTGTCCATGGGGGTGCCTGGGTGGGACTCACCAGTCAGGGCCACAGCCAGGCTGAGGCTGAGGCTTCCCAGGAACACACTCAGAGGGAGAAGAACACACACCGGGTGGGATGTTTGCCAGTCTGATCCTGGGGAAGGGAAGAGCAGAACAAGGCTGGGCTGGGTCCTCTCCCCTCTGCTTTGGCCTCCCTTGCTGGATCCTCAGTTCATCCTGAGTCCATCCAGGACAGGGACCCTCTTGGGACTCAGGAGGGCAAGAGAGCTGAGGCAGGTCCCTCGCAGGTACCAAGATATGTCTGAGGACCTGGAGATGGATCTTCAGCCTCCAGAGGTGACCACAGCCTGGAATTTGAGTGCTCCACACCAACCCCAGGGCTCCATCCCCATCCCACTGGTGCTTCCCAAGAGAGAGATGCTCTTCCCACCCCCTTCCCTCCCTCAGGGCATTGGTTTTCCCAGCATTGCCCCATTTGGACTGTTCCTCTGGATCACTGCAGGGGTTCAACGCTTCCTCTTGGCCTGAACAATTTGTCTCCTGGGTTTCTTTTCCCTTTGTGGCAGAGAAGCCTCAGAGCCCAGGGCTGGCGTTCCCGGCCCCTGCAGGTGAATCCTCTGGGGCGCCTGTGCCAAGGCAGAGGCTGAGGAGACCTGCAGGCAGCCGAGCCCCCGCGTGTGCCACATCCCATGGAGCCAGCACAGCCTGGCTGGGGCTCTGCAGCCCCTGGGCTGGAGGGGCAAGAGGCACCTCGGGAAGCCCTGGCAGGGCAGGGTTTGCCCTGAGCTGAACAGGCAATGCCGGGAGGAGGGGGCAGAAAGGACAGAGGGAGGGGAAAAGGCAGGGGAGGGAAAGAGAGGGGAGGGAGAAAGATTGAAAAAGATCAAGAGGCAAAAAAGACAAATAGAGAAGAGAAAAAGACAATTTAAATTTTAAAGAAATAGAGAAGTCACTGTCTGCTCACAGTTCAAAGGGAGCTGAAGTGTTTGCGAGGGCACAGGAGCCTGTTCAGGGTCAGGAGCTGCTTCTTCCAAGAGGAAGAAAACACGTGAAAGGATCAGAGCAGAGTTTGTGCTTTGACACCCCTTTCCCAGAACCTGCAGAAGGGAGAGCTGAGTCTGAAATAACAAGCGTTCTCTTGAGCTTTAATGTCTCGTAGCTGCTTGCAAGCTTGTTTAGCTTTGTTTGCCAAGATGTAGAAATGGTAAAAAGCTTTGCCAGTTGGTGCTGGATTTGTGAAGCAGCCCCGGGCCAGCTCTGCAGTAACAAAGAATCGATGTCTGTCCCGAGCGTGTCACTCTCGGCTTGTCACACCCGGGAAGGAACGCGATGTTTGCGGCCACCCCCGAGGCACAAACTCGCTCCGAGCCCACCAGGGGGTCCGCGGGAAGGAGAGGTCGGGGAGCCGCTCTCTGTGTAGGGGCTGGGGAGGGGACACGGGGGGACATGGGAGGATACAGAGGGGACACAGGGGGACATGGTATCTGGGGAGGGGACATGGGGGACTCGGGGGGACACAGCCCCTAGGGAGGGGACACGGGGGGACACTGGGGACCCCGCTCCTGCCCTCCCCTGCCCGCAGCGAGCCCCGAGCCCCAGCAGGGCTGCAGCCCCCAAACCAGCTGGAACCTGGGGGTGGGAGGGCAGCCCTGAAGCCAGGCTTGCTATAGTGGGACTTGCTGAGAGCGACTTAGAAGGGTTTGTTCATTAGGAACTGGCCTGAACCCTGGGAAAAGAGAAACGTTTTCTGTTTTTCTATCAAAGATAAGCAGGAGACAGGAATTTCTGAACAAACAACAGTAAAATGATAAAACAAATTTTTTTTAACCATACAGAGTTTTAGATAAAGAAAACCTTGAAAGAGTTTAGTCCTGCATTTGTAAGAAATAAATCAAAAGACCTCTCTGTCCCAGAGGCTGCAACCAGTAAACAATGTCTAGTTAGAAGAAAAATACATTGCCAAAAGACATTCAGTCTTTTAACCCTTTGCCTAAGCCCTAAAAATGTGTGTCTCAGGTGATTCACAAGATGTTTGTGTAGCTTGGAAGGATGTGCAGTGATTGATGTCACTCAGATGGATCTGCACCACGGAATGTCCGGTGTCCTCACTGAAATTCCCCTCCTAAACCGGCCCAAATTTGACTCCTGGGGAGCTGCATCGTGTGAGACACAGCCCCTGTGCCTGCCCACGGTGTCAATAAAGGCACTTTGGCTCAAAGTGTGGCCCTTGGTGGGTTGCTGTGACTCAGCCCCACAAACCAGGGCTGTGCCCTCGGGCGCTCGGAGCTGCACCAGGGGGATAAAGGCCCCCCGGCCCCCCCGGTGCCCCCAGCAGTGGCTGTGCCCCCCAGAGCGGGGCTCTGCCCCCCAGAGCGGGGCTGTGCCCCCCAAGAGTGGGGCTGTGTCCCAGACCCCACGGCCCATCCCGGGCTTGGGGCTGAGCGCGGAGCAGGTGCTGAGCTGCTGGATCTGTCTCGGGGCTCAGGGGGACAAGGGGGTGTTACACCAGTGGCACAAACAAGAGATGAGTGGTGTGTGTCAGTCCCTCCCCCTCGCTCTGTCCCTCCCCACTGCAGCCTTTCTGCCAAAGCCCTGAGGATGCTGTGCCGGGCCCTCCATCCCACGGCCCGGGATAAGGGAGATTCCAGCCCCTCCTGGGCTTTCCTGCACTGAAAGAGCCACACCAGGGGGTCTCTGCTGCCCCATGTCACCCAAAGAGCTGCCCCCAGGGCCACAATTTGGGGCAGGACTGAGGGCTCAGGGACTGCCAGAGCAGATCTGAGCTGGGAGGGATGCACAGACAGAGACTCACATGTGGGAGTATCCCAATAGAAACAAATTATCCCAAAATATCCCTGAATTCATTCCACAGTAACTCTGATCCCTCCCCCAGTATCGGAATTCTCCCAGAATAACTGAAACCTCCTGGAATACCTGATTCTTCCCCAAAAATCCTTTGATTCTTCCCCAAATACTCCAAAAATACCTGAGGTCTCCCAGGTATTTCTGAATTATTCTAAAATACCCCTGAACTCCCCCCAAATCCCCCTGAACTCTCAAACAACTCTCAATCCTCCAGAAACACATCAAATCTCACCAAAAACTTCTCAATTAGCTGCACCCACTTAAACTGCCACAAAACATGCAAAGACCCCCCAAACACACTCAGAGCCCACCAAGATCCCCACCAAACCCCCTTCTGGGGGGACCTTTCGGGGCACTGGTGGTGCTGGGACCCTCCTGGCTGGGGGTGAGGAGCTCTTGGGTAAGCAGGGTGGGGGTGGGAGGAGGGGATGGTGGGAAAGGTCTGAGGGGAAGGGGATAAAAGGGGTGGTTGGATTCCCACAGTGGGCGGGAGGGGAGTGGGACCCCTCTTAAAACAGAGGGGGCTGGAAACTGAGGACTGGGGACAATGGGAAAAGGGATGGGAGAGGTCAGAAAAGTGGGGGAAAAGGGAGGGGTGGACCCCCAAAACTGATCAGGAGGTGGATGGGCAATGGGGGGATGAGTTGCAAAGGGTGGGAGAAGAGGGAAAGTGTGAGCTGTGACCCCCAAACTGATCTTGGCAGGGGCTGGGGATTGAGGGGACAATGGGAAAAGGGAGGAATAGGCAGAAGGGTGGAAAATGGGGATTGGGCTGACAGGATGGACAGTCCCATGGGGGTCTTTGGGCAGAGGGGGGATTAGAAAAGGGGGCTCTGGGATGGCTCTCTGAGCTCCCAATCTGCTGTGGGGTGCTGGGGCTGCTGGAGAGGGGGGGCACCCTGGGGCAGCGGGGAAAATGGAAGGCTTAGGGTTTATTTATTATTACAAGTGATCAGATAAAAGATGTCAATCAAAATTATTTACTACACAATATAAATGCTAAACCTACCAGTAGTATAGTGTGAGACAGGACAGTGCACCATCCTAAAGCAACTGATGAAGCAATTCTACTAAAGCTATCACAAAAGAAAGAATTATTAAGTAGAGATCAATGGAACTCGCCCAGCCCAAGGGACCTCGGGAGATCTCTGCTCTCAGCCTCAAGGAGTGACCTTGGTGGGGGTTCCCACCCTAAGGGAGGAATCTCCACACACACACCCCAAAAAGGGATATGTTGGAAAAACCTGCCCCTGTGAAAGGGGACTGGACCTTTAGAGTATAAAGGGATTGACTGACAGGCATTTGTCTCCTGGGGTTGCCTCACCATCAGGATGTTAATCTGGGGTTGAAACCTGAGTGGAGTCCCCTCAGCCAACCACTGACACATTTGCAAACAGGGCATTGTTTGCTTGGACATTCAAATGAGGGACGCCCTGGCACAGGTCTAAAGCCATCAAATCCCCTCATCCCAAAGGATTTTCAAGGTCAGTTCTGTGTCCTGATGGATGTTCCTCCCACTCTGTTCACCCAGGTGCCTACAGGGAATCAGGAGGATGAGGAGACCACCAGCCAGGTGTTTTCCCAATGTGAGTCACCAGGAATGTTGGTCACCAAGATTACCCTAAGTGGGTCACCAGGTCTTTACCCAACATGGGTCACCAGGTCTGTGCTCAATGTGGGTCACTGTGGATCATTCAACATTGGTACTCCAATGGGTGATGGAGCTGGAGCAGCAGACGAAGCTCTTCCCGCAGTTGGGGCACTCTGAGGGCTTCCCTTATTGGTGGGTTCGTTGGTGTTGGGTCAAGTTAGAGCTGTCAGTGAAGCTCTTCCCACACTCGTCCCAGCTGTACGGCCTCTCCCCAGTGTGGATGCGCCGGTGGGTGACGAGGTGGGAGTTTTGTTTGAATCTCTTTCTGCAGTGGGTGCAGCAGAAGGGCCTCTCCTCTGTGTGTGTGCGCTGATGTGAGAAGAGTTGTGAGCTGGTCCTAAAATTCTTTCCGCACTCCGAACACTTGTAGGGCTGTTCCCCAGTGTGGATCCTCTGATGGCAGATCAGCTCCGAGCTGCAGCTGCAGCCCTTCCCACATTCCCCACATGTGTAGGCCCATTCCCCACTGTGGATCATTTGGTGGCGGATCAGGTGGGAGCTGAAGCTGAAGCTCTTCCCACATTCCAAGCACTTGTAGCGCTTCTCCCTTGAGTGAAGTCGCTGCGTCATCACCAGGTCGGAGCACCTGCTCAAGCCACGGCCACCTTCGGGGCACTGGGTTGGTTTTATCTCCTCAGAGCACACAGGTCTAGTTTTGGAGATTCTCCTCCTGGGGTATCTCTGTGGATTTTCCTCCCCACTCACTTCCTACACTCTGGGGCTGTTCAAAACGGCCTCTGCCAGCAGGTTCTGCCAGGGGGATGTGTCCTCCGTGCTCTCCGTGCTCAGCTCGGGGCCTGGGGCAGGAAGGAACAACGACAGGCAGGGCATTTGCCTCCGACCCACAGGGAAGGACAAGGACATCCCCCCAAACCCGGCCCCGGCAGGACGGCGTCGGCAGCGGGGTTGTCCTGCAGCCGGGGCCATGCTGGGCTGGAAGATGCAGCACAAGGGAGGGGCAAAGGGGCACCTGCCTGGGGGTCCCGGGGCATCTTCCTCTTCCTCACAGCCTCCTCCTCCATCCTGACAAGCTTTGGGAAGGAGAAATCCTGGTTTGGGGAAAAACAAGGTGTGAGTGCCTTGGGTTGGGGGTTCTTCCTCCAAAAGACCATCTCTAGAACTTACTGAGCTTCTTGTGTCCAGAAAAATCTCCAAAATTCCAAGATTCAGCCAAGAAAATACTGAAAGGAACTCCTCCTCTCTGGCCTCTCCATTTTGGGGTTCTGGGGGTACCCCCTGTCCTGGCTGCTGGGGGTCTCCTGTCTGTTCAGGGTCCTCCCTCTCCAGGCTGCCGGGGCTCCAGAAACCCCTGCCCGGCCATTCTCAGGTTTCCTGTCCCCACACCTCTTAATTCTGTGACTCCAGGAACACCCTGACCCCCCTTTCCCACCCATCCCACACTCCCTTTTCCTTTAACCTGCCATCCCCTGGACTCCCCTTTTAGGGGCACAGGGACCCCCTGGACCCACCAACTCCCTCTCCCCACCCCAGTCCTGCCTGTCCTTCACCTTGGCACCCTCCTGATTGCCCACTCCCAGGCACTAGGATCCCCCTGCACCCCCTTATCCTGCACCAATACTCCCCTGCAAACCCTTGCCTGGCCATTCCACCTCTTCCAGCCCCCACACCTCCTGTGCTGTTTTGTTTTTTTTCACTCTGGGACCCCTGGAACCCCCACTCCTGAATTTCCCAGACCACAGACTCCCCCTTCCCTTTTTGGAACACTGGGGGACCCTTTCAATCCCTTTCCCTGGACACTCTGGATCTCCCTACCCCATGATTCCCCTTTCCCCAACCCCTGGACCCCCCTTTCCAGGGCACAGATTCCCCTGGACTCCCCATTTCCCTTCTCCAAGCTGCTACATCCCCCCTTCCTTGGACCTGTGGACCCCTGAAAACCCCCTTCCCCAGCTCTGTGTCCCCCCTGCACAACAAAAGATTCAGCCCCAAAAAAGCCTCCCAGAAGTTCCTGCTCTCTGATCTCTCCACTTTGGGCTTTGGGGGGTCTCCCCTAACGGGCTTGCTGGGGGCCCTACAGGTATTGGGGGTCCGCCCTCTCCAGGCTCCCTGTTTTAGTGTCCCAGGGGGGTCTCTGAGCACCCCGAGCAGAGACTCAGGGCAGAAGCCGCCCCTGGGACCCTCGGCATTCCTTGGAGGGGTTTGGAGGGCTCTGGAGTTGTTTTGGGAGGTCTGGGAGGGAGCTTTGGGGGGATCCTGGGATAGTTGGGGTAAGTCTGGAAGCGGTTTGGGGGACCTGGTGTGGTTTGGAGGGACTGGGAGAAAGAACAGGGGGGGTCCTGAAGAGGTTTAGGAGGGTCTGGGTGGGGATCTGGGAGGAGGTTGAGAGAATTTGGGCAGGTCTGGGTGCCCTGGAAGGGGGTTTGGTGAGTCCTGCGATGGTTTGAGGGGTCTGGAAGCTGAATGTAGGTGAGTATGGGGGCATTTTAGGGGTCCTGGGCAGTTTAGACGGTCTGGGAGAGGTTTGGGGGGTCTGGGAGGGGTTTAGGAGATCTCTGGGGTGTTTGGGGCGGCCCGGGGTGTTTCAGGGGCTCCGCAGAGTTCAGGACGGGATTTGGGGCATCCTGGGGCTCCGGGGCAGTTTGGGGGGTCCCAGGCGGTGGGTTAGGGGGGTCTCAGGGGTATTTTTGGGGGGGATTTGGGGCGTTCTGAGGCGCATCCCGGGGTGGGGGGAGGGGCTTACCCGGCTCCTTCACCGTCACGGCCAACACGGCCCCGGGGGGGTCACGGGGGGTCTGTGGGGGGTGGGTGGGTCCTGAGGGACCCCCAAAACACGCCCTGAGTCCCCGAATGCCCCCGAAATGCTCCGAAATTTTCCGAAATTACCCCAAACTCGCCGCCATTGCTCAACTCTCCCGGCAGCGCCGTCGAGTCCCGCCCTCCGTATCCGCCGCCTCTGATTGGGCGCTGAGACTGCCCGTCATCACCTGCAGCCAATCAGCGTTCAGGAATGCAGGGGGCGGTGACGGGCCATGGAGTCCGCGCCATTTTAAGCCTGTCCCGTACTACATCTCCCGTCAGGCACCGCGCCGCCGCTCTGGCTAATCACAGGCGGGACTACAACTCCCGCACCCCCCCGCGCCCAATCGGGTCGGTCCTACCCCCATTGCAGCCCCCCAAGTGCCCCCCGGACCCCAAACTGCCCCAGAAGGGCCCCAGGACCCCCAAGTGCTCCCCCAATACCCACTCAGGACCCCCAAATCACCCTCCGGACCCCAAAGTGACCCCCAAGTTCATCCAGGACTTACAACTGACCCCTAAAATCCTCTTTCGACCCCCAGATTCTGTCCCTGGACACTCGAGTGACCCCCCCCAAGGGTCCTCTGAGACACCCAAGTTCTTTCCCAGTGCCCCATAAATGCCCCTCAGACCCCAAAGGGACCCCCAAATCCCCCCCAAGTTCCTTCCAGGCCCCCAAATCCACCCCAACCTCCCCAAAGCCCCCCAGCCCCCCCTTCCCATGGGCCCTTCCCCGGGATTTGGGGCTCCAAACGGACACTTGGGGGTCAGGGGGGATTTGGGGACACTTGGGGGGCTGGTGAGTTGGAGAAGGGATTTTGTGTGGAATTGAGGGAATTCAGAGTGGAATTCATTGGATTTGAGGTGAAATTAGGAGAGGCTGGGTGGAATTAAGGGAATTTGGGATGGAATTAAATAATCCTTATGTGAAATTAAGGGGATTTCTGTGGAACCTTCAGCATTTGGGATGAATTACTTGGGATTGTAAGAGGGATCAAGGTATTTTTGAGTGAAGGTCAGAGATTTGGGATGGAATTAGGGATATGTTGGGTAGAAATAAGGAAATTTTGCACATACTTAAGAAGATTTGAGGTGGAAATAAAGAGAATTGAGAAATTTTAGGTGAAATTAAAGTAATTTTTGGTGAAATATATGGGATTGGGGAGGTTATAGATGGAATTAAGGGAACTCTGGGCAAAAATAATGGAGATCTTCAGGAAAATTAAGTGGATTTGGGGGTAAATGAGAGGAGTTTTATGTGGAATTAATAGAAGTTTGGGTGGAAGACACGGGAGATCTGGGGCAAAATCAGCAGGACTTTGATGGGTTTATAGAGATATGAGTTGGAATTAAAGCAACTTGGAGTAGAACCATTGTGGTATGAGGTGAAAATCAGGGTATCTTTCGGTGGAATTAAAGGAATTTTGAGGGTAATTATGGGATTTTGAGTGGAATCCTGGGGATTTGGGGTAAAATTGGGGGAATTTGAGGTGAAAGTCTGAGGAGTGTGTTTGTTTTCAATGATCAAACTTGTGAGTTTCAGATTGCAGCAAAAATAGAGGAAAAATCCCTCTTGCCTGTGTTCAGCCAGTTCTCAGAGCAAAGCAGGTCCCAGTTGACTGATGAGAGACATGATGGGGCTGGGGAGGTGTGGAGCAAGGTTGTCCACACTGTCAGACCTCAAGGGATTGCTCTCCAATTAGTCCAAACCTTTTCAGGAGGGAACCTTGGTCAACATCAATCAGAGAATGCTGCAATCACCTCTTCTCTAAAAAGAAAAGTAACTATCCATATCATTTAAAATAGAAATACACATTTATTAGAAGCTCTTTGAAATCTTTCTTCAAAATTCTATTAGGGAAATTACTTAATTAACTCTCCTTGATTAGAGGACAAACTCAGAAAGAGCCATGATCTGTTAGGTTTTGCTTTATCTTAACAAGCCCCCTGGTGCATTTGGTGCTGAGCCCTTGATCCTCAGGTCCTGAGAGGAGATTGCACAAACCTTTCCATATGTCAAAGGCAGAAGAAAATCACAAAGTGTCTCAAAGCACTAATGGGTCCCACTGAGGGCCATTCCCAATACAGGCTCTTCACTGACTGGTAGGAGGAGATAATTGGAAGCCTTGATTGAACAAACCTCTCATAGACTCAGTTTCAAAAGGAAAGGGAAAGTACCTTAATAAATGTTGAGTCCTTTGAAGCATTAACAAGCCTCACCTTGGGCTGTTACTGACAAAGCCTCTCAAGGGACTAATTAAAGCAGATCATTGCAGGCCATGATTTCACAAACCTCTCACAGACTGGGTGTCAAAAAGAAATACTTCAATAAGCTTTGAGTACCTTGAAGCATTAATGAGCCCCACTGAGTTTTGTTACTAAGACTCTCAAGGGACTTGTTACAGCTGATAATTAGAGGCCTTAATTGAACAAATCTCTCACAGACTCCAAGTCAAAAGCAAACCTCAAAGTACTTGGAAAAACATGCATTCCCTTGAAACTTTAAGGAGCCCCCCCCAGGGGCCAATCCTGACAAAGCCTCCCCAGGGACTCATCCCAGCAGATCCTTGGAGGCCACGACTGCAGGGAGGCAAAGGCTCTGGGCAGCAGCTCAGGTGCTGAGCAAAGCCTGGCTTGGCTGGAGGCAGCAGAAAGGCCCAGCCCTGACCCCCAGCCCGGGGAAGGCACATCCTGTCCCTCACACCTTGCTCAGGGCTCTGCTGGGTGCACTGGCATGGGGGGTGATGCTGAGGGCAGGACAAGGGGTGACAGTGCCCAGCCTTCCTGGGGCTGTGCCAGGAGGCCACGAGGCCCCAGAGCCTCAGCACAGCAGGTCTGCTCACAGCCCTTGGTGGCACAGACGATGCTGTACCTGAGGGGACAAAGAATTGGGATCTCTTGGACTTCTGGCCCAGTCACTTGATGTCCCTCTGTGAAGGAACAAACCACCTCTCAGAGTTGGGTGACAAACCAGTGCTGGGAATGGTCATTGGGAGGGGCTGGTCTGTGATGAGTGTCCTGGGGCACCTTGAGCAGTGTCCAGAAAACAAGGCCAGTCTGAGCCATACACAATGGAGGGCTTTTCCTACTTGTCCCCTCCTAAACTCACCTCAGTCTCTAACACAGACAGCTCCTGACATCCCCCTGCCACTCCAGAGATCCAGAGGGTTCTGCACTCCTGTGCCCTGATGCCATCAGTGTGCACTGGGCACCAGTGTCTACTAAAGCTTTACACCTCTGTGGATCTGCTGTACCAGGCCATCGGATCCACACAGTGCAGGGTGCCTGGTCATCCCTTTCCTCCTCCTGGCCAAAGGCAGGGACCCTCTACTCCTGTCCTTGGCCAGAGTATTCACTCTCTGACCTCTGTGATGCCAGACCACAAGTCCTCTCACTAGGATCAAATGCCCTCATTTCGTCTTTTTATGCCTGGGAGATCCCTGATTGCCTTCTTGTGTCCCTGCAGCAACTACATGGACATCCTTCTTGGCTGATCCCTTCTCCGCAGCTCTCTTCCCTCTCAGTTCACCTCCATGGGCTCCCAGCTCAAAGCTGGGTTCACCATCCCACTTCCTCATGGCTCCCTCTGGCCATGCAGAAAGAACCAGAAATCACCACGTGGCCTGTGCTTGGGGCTCCCTTTCCCTCTGGCTGGGGCAGGAGAGGACTGATCTCCTGGGCTGCCCCTGAGAGCTGAGCTGCTGGCCCGTGGGGGTGAGGAAGTGCCCAGAGTTTCTTGTATATTTCAGAGCCAGGAGGGTGCCATCTCCTGGTGCATCCCTTTGGGGGGAATACAATGCCATCAGGCTGTTGGAACGTGATCCAGGAGTGCTTTGAACCTCCTCATGCCCATTGTGCAAGGAACATCCTCTGAGTCTTTACGGGTGTTTTCACTTTTTAGGTCACTATAGATGATTTCCAGCACAGGTAATTCCCTCAAGTACTGGATACCTTTGTTTCCAGAGCTCCACTTTCCTGGGGAGTTCATGACATCTTCCTGAAATGGATCTCTTGCCCTCACTCTGGAGAAGAGCCATCTCCAGAGACTCTAAATTTCTCCTTTTCCAATTCCTCTTTCAATTTCCTAATCTCTAGCAAAGGAATCTCAGCTTTTGGGCTTCATGACCTTGCAACTGCTGACTATCAGCCCCACTATCCCAGCATGGAAGCAGCCAGGTGGAAATCCACTCACCTGGCTGGCAGCTGGAATCTTTTCAAAAGTTTGAAAGTTTTGTTGAGTTCAGGGACCAGGTAACTTTGGTTTCCTGTTTTCATTTGTGTCACACCTTTCAATTACTTTGTTGAAAGACTGGCTTCTTGGTCTGCCCCCTCCCCTCCTGATTCTCTTTCTCTTGTCCTGCCCTCAGCATCACCCCGCATGCCAGTGCCCCCGGCAGAGCCCTGAGCAAGGTGTGAGGGACAGGATGTGCCGTCTCCAGGTTGAGGGTCAGGGCTGGGCCTTTCTGCTGCCTCCAGCCAAGCCAGGCTTTGCTCAGCACCTGAGCTGCTGCCCAGAGCCTTTGCCTCCCTGCAGTCGTGGCTTCCAAGGCTCTGCTGGGGCGAGTCCCTGGGGAGGCTTTGTCAGGATTGGCCCTTGGGGGCCTCCTTAAAGCTTCAGGGGCTACAGGTTTTTCAAGGTGCTTTGGGTTTGGGTTTTGACTTGGAATCTGTGAGAAGTTTGTGAGATCATGGCCTCCAAAAATCTCCTCAGGGTCACAGGGGTGGGAGGGAGCAGGGCCAGGACAGCTGAGCCCAACTGGCCCAAGGGATGTTCCCTTTGATGCAGGGCCGTGCTCAGGGTGTTAATGGGGGGTTGGTCAGGAAGGGCTGATCTGTGTCTGGGCTGGGCTGGGCATTGGGCACTGAGTGGTGAGCAGTGGAGCAATGGTGTTGTGCTCCTCATGTGCTTCTTGTGGAGTTTATTGTTATAGTTCCAGCTTTTATTACTGCTATTGTTGTCATGGGTAGCAGTAGTGTGTTCACTGAGGGTTACACGGAACACTCACCAGATCATTTCCCTGTTTCCTGCTGTAGCCCCTGCAGTTACAGGGCTCTGTTTGCTGGTTCACATGCAGGTTTAGAGCCCCTGGAGAACAAGCAAACAAGGAGCCTCTATAGAGTCTATCCCTTGGCATGTTCTTGAGGGTGACTTTGCAAAAAGCCCTAAGACTGCATGTCCTGAGCTAAGGAGAAGCCCTTTCCTGATGGAGCTGCTGTTGTGGAGCCCAGCTGTGTCCCAGCAGTGCCCATGGCCTGTCCCTGCCTGTGAGCCCAGGATGGACATGCAGCAGGTCTGTGTCCCAGCTGGCAGAGGACCAAGGCCTTAGTCCAGCCCAGGGGCTCTGCAGGAGAGTGTACAAGTGGAAAGAGAGCAGGACAGCAAAGGCCCAGTGCTGGTGCTCCCTGGCAGTGCTGCTGTGCTGGGGCTCTTTGCCCTTCTCTGCACACATGGAATTGCCCAGTAGGTGCCTGAAACTCTCAAAGGAAAAATCCAATGATCTCCAATGACCTCCTCAGACACACAAGGCTACTGCAAGAGAGTTTATTTTGTTTAAATATAAAGATAGCAAAATTACTCAAATAAAGATTGAAAGAGTTAAATTAATAAATGAGGCAGTGATTTAGATGAGAGGATGAATAACATAATTTCATTGAGAACAACCTTAGGAAAAAACCAAACCACTGACCACCAAGAAAAACCTGGGAAGGCAAAATGAGCCTGTCATGAGTTTTATTGTGAACACTGTACAGAAGAAAACTGGGAGGTTCTTGCTGCTGAAAAGCATCCAGTCATCATTTTTCTCACAGCATCCTTGAGCTCCTGGTTCCTCAGGCTGTAGATGAGGGGGTTGAGTGCTGAAGGAATCACTGCGTAAAGAATTGACACCACCAGATCCAGGGATGTGGAAGAGATGGAGGGAGGCTTCAGGTAGGCAAACATGGCAGTGCTGAGGAACAGAGAGACCACGGCCAGGTGAGGGAGGCACGTGGAAAAGGCTTTGTGCCGTCCCTGCTCAGAGGGGATCCTCAGCACAGCCCTGAAGATCTGCACATAGGAGAAAACTATGAAAATGAAACAGCCAAAACCTAAACAGACACTAACCACAATGAGCCCAAGTTCCCTGAGGTAGGATTGTGAGCAGGAGAGCTTGAGGATCTGGGGCACTTCACAGAAGAACTGGCTCAGGGCATTGCCCTTGCACAGGGGCAGGGAAAATGTATTGATTGTGTGCAGCAGAGCATTGAGAAAGCCACTGGCCCAGGCAGCTGCTGCCATGTGGGCACAAGCTCTGCTGCCCAGGAGGGTCCCGTAGTGCAGGGGTTTGCAGATGGCAACGTAGCGGTCGTAACACATGATGGTGAGGAGGGAAAACTCTGTTCCAATAAGAAAGAATAGAAAGAAGACCTGTGCAGCACATCCCATGAAGGAGATGGTTGTGGTGTCCCAGAGGGAGTTGTGCATGGCTTTGGGGACAGTGGTGCAGATGCAGCCCAGGTCTGTGAGGGACAGGTTGAGCAGGAAGAAGTGCATGGGGGTGTGCAGGTGGTGGTCGCAGGCTACAGCGCTGATGATGAGGCCGTTGCCCAGGAGGGCAGCCAGGGAGATGCCCAGGAAGAGCCACAAGTGCAGGAGCTGCAGCTGCCGCGTGTCTGCCAATGGCAGGAGGAGGAAGTGGCTGATGGAGCTGCTGTTGGACATGTGTTGTTTCTTAGAAGACGGTCTGTTCCGAAAAGGAAAACACAGGGATTAATTAAGCCTAAAGCTCTCTGACAAAACCAGTCTGTTTTTAACCAAAATCAATGTGTCAAATATTGCCAAATGTTCTGCCAAGGAGTCAATCTGCTGACATGGAAATTTTTTGTTACAGCTCTGACATTCAAAAGGGACATTCAGATGGAACCCACCCTGAATGCAAAACTTCCACTTCTGCACTCATGACTCAGAAGACACATCTGGTGAAGGTTCTGACCCCCTGGAGGAATCCTCATTTTCCTGGCCCAGCACACAGTGCTCAGTAGAAATGCAGGGAAGGCCCCCCAGAGTGACCTGTATGCCCCCTCCCCCAGGGGTGTTTGGGTTAACTTTTGCCCCACTCCCTGCCCAGGCCTCTGCTGCCTGGAGCTGTCCCTGCCAGCAGCTGCTTCCCTGTGCCCAGGGCTCCCAGAGCCCATCCCAGCCCTGGGTGCTCAGATCTGCCTTGCAGAGCGCTCCCAGCACAGGGCACTGTCCAGGGGCAGCTCTGGCTGGGCAGGCTCTGATGCCAGTGTCAGAGCAACGTGGAGGAGTCTGCAAAAGCAACACTGATGCTGCCTGTGAGCCTCTCTGTGGTGGTTTGTGGTAGTCTCTGCTTCCTGCACCTCTAAAAGCAACAGTTTATAGGTTTTAGAGTCTCTTGCTCAGCTCAGAGATGAATTTCTGTCTCGTTTCCTACCCAGACAATCCAGAGGGCAAAACTGTAAGAAAAGGAGTTTTCCCTATAAGGCAACCTCCCTCATGCTGTGCTTCCTGCAAATGCCCCTGGGAATTTTTCTGCATTGATCTGGAGCTATAAGTAGCCCTTGCCCCTACAGCACAATTTTGACAGTAGAAGGATCCTGCCCTTCTCTACAAGGGGCTGCTCCTTCCCCACAGCCCTTCTCCCCAGCCCTGTGAGCAGCTCCCCAGGCTGGCTGAGAGCTGACCCTGGCAGGCAGCAGAGTCCCTTCCCCAGCACAGCGCCCTAGGCTGCAGGACCCAGCTCTGCACCACAGCCCTGGGCACCCCTGGCTGCACACCCCGGCTCCACAGCTATTCCAAAGTGTCCACCAACAGCCCCCTCCTCACACATCCCATCAGCTGGGGCTGGGCCAGCTTTAGGAGATGCCTCCAGGAGCTGCCCCTGCATTGCCCTGCACCCACAGACTCACCGTGTCCAGCACTGCAGAGATTTCTCCTCCATGAGCTCTGAGTCATCCTCCCAATGCTGAGCCCCTTTAAGCTCTGTCTGTGCCCTGCTGGTGTCCCTGAGCTGCCCTGGCAGTGCCCTGAGCCCTGCTGGGCTGTGCACAGGAGCTGCTCCTGGGCAGAGCTGTCTCTCTGCAGCGCTGCCCGCTTGCCAGGAGCTCCCTGTGTGCCAGGAGCCCGGCCCAGCTCAGCAGCACAGCAACAGCCCAGGGCATTTAATGGCCCTCTGGGGGGTTTGTGTTGTTTACAACAGACTCAGTCCATCAGAGTAAGTTCAAACTTCTCCAGAAGTCAAAGCAGATTGAAACACTGAAGTTTCTTGTAGTGCTGATGGGTCCCACTGAGGGATGGGACTGAGAAATTGGCCCCAGATTCCAGTTAGAGCAGAAAACTGGAAGGAGTGATGGCACAAGTATGGACAAGGAAGGGAAAGATGACTCTCATGTTTAATAAAACTGGCTGTGTTTCAGAATTCAAAAGGCTAAGGTGTGACTCCCAGGCCCTGGGAAGGGAGATCTTGGCCCTCCCTCATTCCTCAGGGCTCTTTCTGGGGCACTGGGATGTGGGATGTGCAATGCCAAGGGCAAGTTTATGTTGTTTACATTAAACTCAGTCCATCAGACTAAGTTCAAACAACTTCTCAAGAACTCACATTGACATTGAAACACTGAAGTTTCTTGTAGTGCTAATGGGTCCCACTGAGGAACAGGTCTGAGAAAGTGTCCCCAGACTGCAGTTAGACCAGAAAACTGGAGGCAGTGATGACAGTTATGGAGAAGCAAGTCAAAGATGTCTCTCATAATGAGTTAAACTGGCTGTGTTTCAGAATTCAAAGGTCCTAGCCCTGACCTCCAGCCCCTGAGAAAGGAGATCCATTCCCTCCCTCACTGGTCAGGGCTCTTCCTGGGGCACTGGCATGTGGGATGTTCAATGCCAAGGGCAGAAAAATGGGCTGGCACCTCCCAGGCTGCTGAGCAGGGACAAGGAGGCAATGAGGCCCCAGGGCTGCAAGGCTCACTTGTCTCCTCATGCCATCAGGGGCACACACAGCAGCCATGGCCAAAGGCCTGCACAAGTTGCCTCTCTTGGGGCCTTTCAGCTTCTGCACATCCCTGTCTCCTCTCCAGCCCAGGCTGTCCTACGGTGTCCATGCCCTGCCCCTTTCCCTGCAGGCTGTCGGCATCCCCCGGCTGCCCCACCTCGCTGGCCCCTTCCTGCACTGACATCTCTCCCTCCTCCCTGGCTCCTCCATAAAGCCTTGGGCTGATCCAGACCCCTTCTTTGTGACACTTTGTATCAGAGCATTTCTCTTGGAGGGAAATTCCTTTCTTCCCATGTCCAGTCTGCACCTCCAAGGTGCCCTTGGTGACATTATTTCTTTCTCATTCTGTTTCTAACTACAAAAATAAAGCTCCACCACCTCTGACACCACCACTTTGACACTGCAGGACCTCATGGAATCACGCGGTCACTGTGGAATCTCATGGATTTAAGGGACCATTGTCTCAGTGCAGGGCCCTGAGTAGCACAAGGGACCAGTGTGACACTGTGGAACCTCATGGAATTGTGACACTGCAGAGTCTTATTGAAACAATGGGATCATTGTAACTCTGCAACCTCATGGAATTAAGGGCTCATTGTGACTCTCCGCAGTGATGGAACAAAAGGGACACTCTGACACTTCAGAACCCCATGGAATCAAAGGGTCATTTTGGTGCTCTGGGACCTCATGGAACTGAAGGGAACTTGGGACACTGCAGAACCTCATGGAATGAAGGGATCACTGTGACATTGCAGGGCCTCATAGAACCAAAGGAGTCCTAGGATAGTGTGGAAGCTTATGGTGTCACAGAGGTAATAGAAGTTTTAGACAGAGTTTATTAGAGAAGGTGTCTCATTGAGCTGTTGGGGCAGAAAGGACCCCTTGCTTTCTAAACTCCTTCTCAGAGAGGAGCCTGGGGGTGACTGAATCCAATCTTAGCTGCAGATTTACTGTGCAATTTAAATTTCAGGAATTACAGAGGTGTGATTGTATCACTTTTTTCCACAGGTTTTAATGATGGCAAATCAGATCTATAAAATGAGTTATTTGTTATGAGAAATGAACAGACAAAAGAACAGACAAGTGAACAGATGAAAGATCTTAATCATTTACTTAAATATTCAGTACACTCTGGAAAAGCTAAAAACCTCCTAGTAGAGTATATTATAGCATAAAATAGTGCAGTGCACTGTGTCAGAGCAGTTATTTTAAAAGAGTTGTGTTGAAGCCAGCAAAGAAACTATCATTAAGCAGAGATTGATGTAACTCTCACACAACTAAAGAGAGCAGATCTCTCTCCTTCCCTTAACCCCTGGGCAGTGACCATGAAGAGCCATCCCTGCTTCATGGGAGAAGCTCCACATGCTTCAAGACAGTCTGTGAAGGGATCTGCCATATGGAAGTTGAACAGAGCTTTTAGAGCTATACAGTGAGGGATTGCTAGTCATGAATTTCCAGGCCAGTGAGCAGCTTATCTGTCAGATCCTGTTCCAAAAAGCAGGATGGGCATTTGCAGTTTGGTGAACCAGGCTGGTTTTAGCAGAATTCAACACCCACACAGCCCCTTGGTGGCAGCAGTAACTCAGCATAGAGAGCCTGCATTGTTTGCATTCTCTGAGTGGATTCTGGGCCTGATCAGGGCAGAACATCCTGCCATGGTCCATAAGGCTCTGCAGTGTCACAATGGCCCCTTGATGTCATGAGGTTCCAAAATGTCCTGAGGTTCATTAGATTCCAGCATTCCCCACAAGTCACAAAGGCCCCTTGGTTCCATGAGATTCCACAGTGTCCCAGGGTCCCTTTGGCTCCATAAGGCTCTTCACAAGTCACTATGGCCCGTTGATTCCATGAGGTTCCAGTCTCTCAGGGTTCCTTTGGTTCCATGATGCCCTGCAGTATCACAATGGCCTTTTATTCCATGAGATTCCACAGTGCTCCAGAGTCCCTTTGGCTCCACAAGGCTCTTCACAAGTCACTATGGCCCATTGATTCCAGTCTCCCAGGGTTCCTTTGGTTCCATTAATCCCTGCAATGTCACAATGGCCTTTGATTCCATGAGGCTCCACAGTGCCCCAGAGTCCCTTTGGCTCCATGATGCCCTGCAGTGTCACAAAGCCCCTTCATTCCATCAGGCTCCTCAGTGTAACAACAGCCCCTTGTTCCAGAAGGTTCTGAAATGTCTCAGTGTTCCCTGGGTTCCCTGAGGCCCTGCAGTGTCACAATGGCCCCTCATATCCAAGAGGTTCCACAGTGTCCCTGAGTTCATTTGGTTTGATGAGGTCTCAGGTGTCACAGTGGCCTCTTCATTCCATGAGGTTCCAAAAGGTTCCAGGGTTCCTTTGGTTCCATGAGGCCCTGAAGGGTCACAATGGCCCCTTGATTCCAGGAGGTTCCAAAATATCTGAGGATTCCTTTAGTTCCCACATGTCACAATTGCCCCATGGCTTCGTGAGGATCCACAGTGTCCCAGGTTTCCTTGGGTTCCAAAAGCCCTGGAGTGTCACAATGACTTCTTGATTCCATGAGGTTCCACAGTCTCCCTGGATTCCTTTTTTCTCATGAGGGCCTAAAGTGTCACAATGTCCCCTTTGGTTCCAGGAGGTTCTGTGGTGTCACAATGTCCCCTTTAGTTCCAGGACGTTCTGTGGTGTCACAATGTCCCTTTGGTTCCAGGAGGTTCCACACTGTCCTTGCTGGAACACACCTGGTTGGATGTTGCCCCACCTGCAGAGCTGCCTCCAGCTCTGGGGTCCCAGCACAGCAAGGACATGGAGCTGTTGGAGCAAGTCCAGAACAGACCACTAACATGATCAGAGGGATGGAGCAGCTCTGCCATGAGAGAAGGCTAAGAGAATTGGGATTGTACAACCTGGAGAAGGGAAGGCCTTGGGGTGACCTAATTGTGGCTGAAGGGAGCCAAGAAGAAAGATGAAGAGAGACTGATTACAAGGATCTGGACAGACAGGACAAGGGACATTGGTGTCACACTGATAGAGAGAAGGCTTAGATGAGGTATTGGTAAGAAATTCTTTATGGTGAGAGTGGTTAGGCCCTGGCACAGGTTCTCAGAAAAGTTCTGGCTGCTCCATCCTTGGAAGTTCTTCAAGCCAAGCAGAATGTGGCTCTGAGCAACCTGGTCTTGTCAAAGATGTTCCTGCCCCTGGGGTTGGAACGAGATGCTCTTTAAGGTCCCTTATGACCCAAAGCATTCTGTGATTCTCTGGCTGGTGGGTGATGTGGTGGTCAGGGCTGGCTTGGGCACAGAGACCATGAAATAATGGGGATTTCCATTGTGGGTGAAGGAAGGAGGGGCACCAGCAGAACTGACACCTTGAACTGAGAGCTGACAGACTTTGGCCAGTTTGGGAAACTGATGGATGGAGTCCCTTGGGAGTCAGTCCTGAAGGAGAAAGGAGTGCAGGATGGATGCAGGTGTTTTAAGAAGGAAATCTCAAAGCTCCAGGAGCTGTGCCTCTCTGGCCTGAGACAAGCCAGGGGGCAAAAAGTATGGCCTGGTTAAACACAGACCATGGGCTGAATGTCAGGAAAAAAAGAGAGTGTATCACCTCTGGAAAGAGGGGCAGACAACTTGGGGGGACTACAAGGATATGGTGAAGTTATGGAGGGGGAAAATGTGAAGGGCCAAAGACAAACTGGAACTGAATTTGGCCACTGCAGTTAAAGACAGCAAAAAATGTGTCTCTGAATCCATGGGCAGCAAAAGGAGGGCTCAGGAGAATCTCCATTCTTTGCTGGATGCAGAGGCAGCACAGGGTCAGGGCAGGAGGAAAAGGCTGAGGGAATTAATGACTTCTTTGTCTCAGTCTTTTAACACCAAATACAGTTGTGCTCAGGATACCCAGTTCCCAGGCCTGAAAGTTGGTGATGGGGAGCTGAGTGAAGGCCCCATAACCCAGAGAGAAATGGTCAGTGACCTGCTGTGTCAATGAGAACCCCACAAGTCCCTGCCCACATGAGATGCACCTGAGGGTACTGAGGGAGCTGGAGAAAGAGCTGGCCAAGCCACTTTCACTCATTGCCCAGGAGTCCTGGAGAACTGGGGAAGTCCCAGCTGAAAAGAAATCAGCCAAAGTGACACCCAGTTATAGGCAGGGCAAGAAGGATCTGGACAACTCCAGGACTGTCAGGCCTGACCTTGGTGCCAGGGAAGTCCATGGAGCAGATCATCCTGAGTGCCATCAGACACACAAACAGGACAACCAGGGGATCAGGGACAGTCAGTGTGGGTTTGGGAAAGGCAGGTCCTGGTTGACAAACCTGATCCCCTTCTATGACAAAATGACCCACTCAGGGTCTCTCTGGAATTCAGTCAAGCCTTTGGCACCACCTCCCACAGCATCTCCTGCAGAAACTGGCTGCTCATGGCTGGAATGAGGGAACTGTTTGCAGGGGGAAAAACTGACTGATGGCCCAGGGAGTGGTGGGGAATGGAACTAAATCCAGATGGGTCTGGTCACCAGTGGTGTTCCCCAGGGCTCAGTGTTGGGGCTGGTCCTGTTTAACATCATTATTGAGGATCTGGAAAAAGGGATGGAGTGCACCCAAAGTAAGTTCATGGACATCACCAGGGTGGGTGTGATTGTGGATGTGTTGGAGGGCAGGAAGGCTTTGCAGAGGCATCTGGACAAGCTGGATCAAGAAGACCAAGTGTCCGATCCTGACCCTGGGTCACAACAACCCCATGGAATACTCCAGGCTGTGGGCAGAGTGGCTGGAGAGCTGCTCAGCAGGAAGGGACTTGGGGGTGCTGCTGGAGAGTGAGTCACAGTATGCCCAGGTGGGTAGGAAGGCCAAAGGCATCTGGCCAGTGTAAGGAATAATGTGACCTGCAGGACCAGGACAGGGTTTGTCCCTCTGTGCTGGGCACTGCTGAGGCCCCACCTCAAGTCCTATGCTCAGTTCTGAGCCTCTCACTACAGAAAGGACATTGAGGGGCTGGAGCATGTCCAGAGAAGGGAATGGAGCTGGAAAAGAGTCTGGAAAACATGTTGGATGATGACCTGGTGTTCTTGAGTCTGGAGAAGAGGAGGCTCAGGGAGGACCTCATTGCTCTCTTCAAAGACCCAAAAGGAGGGCTTAGTGAGCAGGGGCCCCCTTCTCTTCTGCCAAGCCTGTAGGGAGGGAAAGAGAGGGAACAGACTTGACTTGAGTATGTCAAGGATCAGATCAGATATTAAAAATAGATTTTTCACTGAGAGGGTGTTTATGCAATGAAATAATTAGCCCAGGGAGGTGGTGGTATCTTGAAATGCTCAAGTGGTGTTTGGACGTGACATCTTGGAATACAATTTAGGGATGACTCTAGTGGTGCTTGGATGACAGTTAGACTAGAAGACTTTGCAGTTCTCTTCCAGCCTTGATAAATCTGTGAGTCTCAGACCTGTCATCACTGCCTCCAAATTTCTGCTCAAAAAAACCCTGGGGATGTTTTCACAGTCGTGTTCCTCAGTGGGACCCATTAGCACTGCAAGAAACTTTACAGTTTGAATCTCACTTTGGCTTCTCAAGAGGTTTCTGCAACTTTCCTCAGGGTCTGATGTTCAGGGACTCAGCACCAAAACCCCCAGAGGGCCATTAAATGCCCTGGGCTGTTGCTGTGCTGCTGAGCTGGGCCGGGCTCCTGGCACACAGGGAGCTCCTGGCAAGCGGGCAGCGCTGCAGAGAGACAGCTCTGCCCAGGAGCAGCTCCTGTGCACAGCCCAGCAGGGCTCAGGGCACTGCCTGCACACACCGAGGGCACAGCAGGGAAGGGACAGAGATGAGAGGCAGCCTGGGCTGGGAGGGGACTGAGCTCTCACTACAAGAGAAACCTCCACAGTATTTGAAAGAAGAATTCTCTGCTATAGGAAAGTTAATCTTTCCTTCCTGCAGGGATCTCCTAAAGCTGGCACATCCCACAGCATCTAGGATCTTTCAGAAGGACTCCCACAGTTCTTCAGTGGAGAGGAGGTGGCCATATGGCAGAGCAGGGCAGGACCTGCAGGCACCAAGGGCAGACAAGAGAAGAGAGAAAGGGGTTGAAAGTGTTCTGGAGTGGGAGGAGAGGTGAGAGCTCATCAGGAGAGGAATCTTCACAGCCCTTTGCCAGGCTAAGTTTCTGGCTGCAGAGCAGTGCAGGTGAGTTCCTGGAATTGTCTCTTACACCTGCCAAATGCCAGCAGTGACAGGACCTGCCAGGATGGCTCTCCTGGATTTCCTGGTGTGGAGCATCAGAGGCACAGGGCAAGAAGGTTCCCTTCTGGCAGGAATGGCTGTGGGTTGTGAGGGTGGAGGTGCAGTCAGGGGTGCCCAGGGCTGTCCTGCAGAGCAGGGTCCTGCAGCCCAGGGCTCTGTGTGCTGGGGCAGGGACTCTGCTGCCTGCCAGGGACAGCTCAGCATGGCCAATGAGCTCCCCATGGCCCTGCAGGGAGAAGGTGTGGGTGGAAGGAGTGACCCTCTCATGGCAGGGCAGGGATGAGCAGGACAGGGATGTGGGTCATGTCTCTTGACCCACAAGACTTGACCTGCAATGCAATAAAAATTTCAGGCATTTCAGACACCCACAACCACTGGTAACTGTGGCAGGTAGAACTGGGTGAACAAATACAAAGAAAACCCTCAGCTGAATTCCTCAGCTGGGCAAATTGCAACCAGTAGGGCTGGAAGCTCTTTGATGTATCACAAGTACATTAATTTGAGCTCACCCTGCATTCTGAGTTCCCTCTCTCTGCAAGGCAAAAAGGACTCCTCAGGAGACCATTACAGTGTCCCTGTTTTAATGGCCTCATCAGCCAACAAAACCCAGAGCTCAGGTGAGCAGGATGCAGAGAGATCTTAAAAAGAGAGACCCTTATTGTCAAGTTGCTGTGAGATAATGTGTTTTGCTACAATAGTCGGAGCTAACTTAGTTCTGCCTTTTCCTCCTCAACAGACAACAGTCCCCCAAGGCAGCAAATGTCCAACAGCAGCTCCATCAGCCAGTTCCTCCTCCTGCCATTGGCAGACACGCGGCAGCTGCAGCTCCTGCACTTGTGGCTCTTCCTGGGCATCTCCCTGGCTGCCCTCCTGGGCAACGGCCTCATCATCAGTGCCGTAGCCTGCGACCACCACCTGCACACCCCCATGCACTTCTTCCTGCTCAACCTGTCCCTCACAGACCTGGGCTGCATCTGCACCACTGTCCCCAAAGCCATGCACAACTCCCTCTGGGACACCACAACCATCTCCTACATGGGATGTGCTGCACAGCTCTTTTTCTTTGTCTTCTTCATGTCAGCAGAGTTTTTCCTCCTCACCATCATGTGCTACGACCGCTACGTTGCCATCTGCAAACCCCTGCACTACGGGACCCTCCTGGGCAGCAGAGCTTGTGCCCACATGGCAGCAGCTGCCTGGGCCAGTGGCTTTCTCTACTCTCTGCTGCACACAACCAATACATTTTCCCTGCCCCTGTGCCAGGGCAATGCCCTGGGCCAGTTCTTCTGTGAAGAGCCCCAGATCCTCAAGCTCTCCTGCTCACACTCCTACCTCAGGGAATTTGGGCTTATTGTGGCTAGTTTTGTTTATTTATGGGATGTTTCATTTTCATAGTTTTCTCCTATGTGCAGATCTTCAGGGCTGTGCTGAGGATCCCCTCTGAGCAGGGACGGCACAAAGCCTTTTCCACGTGCCTCCCTCACCTGGCCGTGGTCTCTCTGTTCATCAGCACTGCCATGTTTGCCTACCTGAAGCCTCCCTCCATCTCTTCCACATCCCTGGACCTGGTGGTGTCAATTCTTTACGCAGTGATTCCTTCAGCACTCAACCCCCTCATCTACAGCCTGAGGAACCAGGAGCTGAAGGATGCTGTGAGGAAAATGATGACTGGATGCTTTTCAGCAGTAAAGACACTGCCTGCTTTGCTCTGTCAGTGACACCCAGTGCATTTCATGAGAGACGAAATATGTACACTTATATAATTTTCCTTTTTTTTCCCTTTTAACTTTGCTGTTATCAAAAAAAAAAAGTAATTATTAATTTTATCCCAGTTAATTAGCCACCCAGTCTTTTTTGACCAAGGCCAAGGACTGCCCTGGGCATCCCATCAAAGGAGCCATTCCCCACCATGGATGCTCCTGCTCTGAGCTGGGGCTACACAGAGGACTGTGGGACCAGCTGTGGGGCAGTGGGACAAAAAGGGGCCATGGAATCTCTGCCAGGGGGTGACAGCAAGGCCAGGCACAGACAAGGAATTCCTGGGCATTGCCTGTGCTGTGCACGTGGGACTGTGGGGAAGGCAAAGCTCCCCTGGAGTTGATGGCTGCAGGAAAAGTCAAGAACCAGAAGAGCCTCAGTGGCTGTGCTGGAGACCAAGGCTGAAGGAGGGAAATGCAGGGCTGCTGTGGGATGGGGAGGGGGATTTAATTCCAGCAGACACTGCTGTGGGGCTGAGGGACTCCATGGCTTCTCTGCCTGAGTCTTCACTGGAAAGGTGTCTCAGGCCTCTGTGCTCAGGGAAAGCTTCAGGGAGGAGGAGAGCCCGTCTTGGCAGGAACCTCCTGCAATGGCAGAGGGACACATGGCAGTGTGTGCCCCTGCAGGGCACTGCCCTGGCCATGGCACAGGCTGGGAGCTGCCTGGCTGGGAGCAGCCCTGTAAGGCAGCTGTGGGTGGGCAGGAGCTGGGCAGGAGGCAGCCGTGTGCCCTGGCAGCAAGGGAGGCCAGGAGCACCCTGGGCTGTGGGACCAGCACAGCAAGGATGTGGCTTATCCTGGTTGCTGTGGCTGAGGAAAGCTGCACAAAGAGCTGTGGAGTTTAGAAATTGTATCCTCTTTAATTTTTGGGTTTTGGCCATGAAAAGGAACTTTCTGTGGGTCTAAATCTAAGCACTTTCTGGTCCTCCCAAAGAGCACAAACCTGATGAGTTGTGGTTCTCACTCCAGTAGCACTTAGATCTTCCTCCACACCCAGAGCATGAAGCTCCCTTGTCCCTCAAAGTTCTTGAAAATGGAGGGATGAAGGACACAGGACAGACTGTGGGGATCAGTTGCAGGGCATGGCCAGGGATTTGGGGTGGTTGTTACCCCAGGGCAGGACCCAGCACTTGGCCTTGTTGAACCTCATCCAGTTGGCCTGGGCCCATTGATCCAGCCTGTCCAGACCCCTCTGCAGAGCCTTCCTGCCCTCCAGCAGATCAACAATCCCACCTAACCTGTTGTCATCTGAACAAATGCTGCAGAACATGCCCAATAAATTTCCTGTAACCCCAAAATATTTGGATTAGTGGAGATTTAGCTCTGCACAACAAAGTAATTCATTCACTTTCTCTCTTTTCCTCCCGCTCTGGATCAAGGGAACTTCTGACTTCATTGAGTGACTCACTTTGTGCAAAGAGCAAAATGGACAGAATTGGGGTAGGGAGGGTTTGGAGGCACCTTTAGATCTGTGCCTGACACATAACATGTTTTCCATTGGTCTAAAATTGCCTCCTGTGGAAAGTGGACGTCAGTGATGTGAACTTAAAATACAGCAGAGGAATTTCTTCTATATTTGAGCTGTGCCTTCCTTTGGTTTTGTTTGCTGACAATACATGAACATCCCTGTGTGTCTCCTGCAGCTCTTTCTCCAAGTACAGCAGCTGGGAGTTGGTGCCCAGGAGCTGAAACCTGCAGGTCCAGCCTTTGGTGGAGGAAGCTCAGATTCCACAAGGCTGCTTTGAGTGCCTGGGATGTGATGAGGGAAATTGTGGGGTGGGGATTGGGGATAAAGTCTGATGGATTGTCAGACAAAAAGGGTCTTGATTTTCATATCTATTCACACTGAATTAGGAGATGCTCTGGGTCAATATCAATAGGGAATTGCTGATAATAATGTATAAACAGGCAAAAATGAACAGGCCACAAAAAGACATATTTTTGCTTGTAGGTTTTTCTTTTTTTAACTATAAGATATTCACTTTGAATGCATTTCTGAGATCTGTGTAATTGACCACAGAGGATTTGAAAATGTAAAAGTAAATTATTCCCAGGGGTTGGTTTTGTTAAAATGCCATCAGTGAAAAGAGACCATGAAGGGAATGAGCAGACAAGGAGACCATCCCTGGTGCTTGGGAACAATATCAATTAGGGATTGCTGCTCTCAGTGTATAAACAGGAAAAAGGAAATGGGACAAAAAGTTATATTTCTTCATTTTTTTGTCACTGTAGTACACTCACTTTGAATACACTTCTGGTATCTGTCTAATGAAGCATAAAAGAATTGAAGACTTAATATTAAATTATTCCCCAAGGCTTGTCTTGTTAGGATGTTTTGAATGTTAATGAGCACTCTGGCACTGAATTCCTGAACTGAAGATTTGAAAACTGAACAAACCTCTAAAAAAGCAAAATTCATCATCAAACCTTCAAGTTCCTGAGAGTGTCAGCAAGCCCCACTGAGGCCATGACTGAAAAGAGACCCCGGAGGGAATGAGCAGACAAAAAGACCCTCCCTGGGGCTGGGGAAGGAGCAGCTCAGAGTCAGTGGTTACAGGTGGAAAAGGGACTGTGGAATGTGGCTGTGAAAGTGCCTGATGGACTTTGCCAAGCAGCACAGCCAAGCCCTGCCACCCATCTCTGGTTCCTCACAGGATGCTCCTGGAGCAGAGTGATGTGGGGTGTGGAATGGGGAGTGCAGGAGAGCAGTAGGACACCTCCACAGCTCTATGGAGTGGGTGAGGAGGTGACAAGCCCTGGGGCTGTAAGGAACTGGTGTCTTCTCATAGGCTGTCAAGCCCCAGGAAACTGCCCTGTTGCAGAAAAGCACAGTGAAGAGCCAAAGTGTGTGAGAGCAGGAGAGGGCACAGCAGTGTCCCTTCCACAGCCAGGCCTCCAGGGACACACCTGAAGGAGCAGCAGAGCAGGGTCTGGGCTTTGTCTTTGTTTCCTGGACACCCTGGGCAAGGGGCCCCAGGGCAATTGTCACAGATCACCCCCTGCAAACACCATTCCCAGCACTGGCCTCTCACCCACCACTGACAGGTTGTTTGTCCCTCCATGGGGACACCAAATGAGCAGCTCCCAAGGCCATGCTGCAATTGTACAGAGGAGACTTCAGCATGCACAGTGTGTGTGTGGGGAGATGAACCCAAGAGAACACAAAGACCATCAGCTAATCCTGAAGATGCTGGGAAGGGCTGTGGGACACACAGTGTCTCGAGGTCACTTCACTCTGGGCCCCACATCCCCTGGAAAACCCCCAGGATGCAGCACTGGGATGTGCTTCTGAGCACAGAGCTCCCCCTGTGTCCATCCCTCAGGCCGTGGGGCATCTCAGAGAGGGGCAGAGCAGGTGACATCCCACAGGGCTGAGGTGCCTCCAGTCCATGGCAGTGGCAGTGAGAGCCCAGGGAGAGACTGTGACTCCTGCAATGATCTCCCCATGGGTGTAAAAGGGAAAGACTCTCTGATCACCCCTGGGTGCATGAGAATCCCACAATCCCAGTTCAGAGGTGGATGCCTTGCTGGACCTTGACATTTCTGGGAGTGACTCCAGGAACAAACTCCACTGGCCCAGTGAGATCCATCTCAGTGGTCTTGGGCAGTTCATTGCAAGTGCTACTGAACTGCTGCATCACCCTTGCCTGGGATTCTGGGCTGTGCTCTCAAAAGGGCCAGAGCAATCTGAGAGGTTCTGGGGTCCTTGGAAAAGGCAGATGCCAAGCCCGTCTTTAAGAAGAGCAAAATGAGAATGGGGAAAATTTCTGCGGTGCCCCAGGGTTCCTTGCAGTCCATGAGGCCCTCTAGTGTCACAATGATCCCTGGATTCCATGAGGCTCCACAGGGTCACAATGGGCTTCTGTTTCCTTGAGGTCCTGCAGGGTCACAATGGAACTTTGATTCCATGAGGTTCCCAATGTCAGAATGGCCCCTTGGTTCCAAGGCTTTCCACAGTGTCCCAGGGTTCCTTTGGTTCCTGAGAGAAGATTGCTGGGGGTGAAATTAGGATTATCAAGTTATCCTCACAGAAGTTGCAATGGTACACAAATTATAGGTAAAGGTCCATCAGGAGTGTTTGCACAGTCAGTGTTTGAACACCCTCAGCATTACCTGAACTTGGTTTTACCTCACCAAAATCTTTCCTCTCTGTTGGCCAAGCCCCCCTTCCCTCCCCCAAATATCCCATCCCTTTTGTCCCAGTTCCTCCTGACCTCCCCAAATCCTTCAGCTGGATGGGCTCAGCTTTGTGACACCCTTCATGACCCCTGAGCATCTGCCTGCCCAGCTTGGCCAGTCAGTTCTGGGAACACACCTGACAGCCCAGCCCCCAAGGGGACAGGATGTTCTGCTGTGCTGGAGAGGACCCTCCTCAGCCTGGCCAGCAGTGCTGCAGGGGGGGATTCCCTGCCCCTCCCCAGCTGGTCCTTCCTGCCCAGCAGCTCCTGCTCCAGAAGGGCTCACAGACACTCTGGGGGACTTTTCATACTTGGGTCCTTGAGCTGCCCTGGGGCATCTCTGGGGCAGTGGCCAACTCTGTGACTGCTCTGGGAAGTCATGGCCTGAAGCCAGGAGTGTGGGTTTTAGGAGGTAGTTGAAACCTCTGCAGACAAGAAATCCTGGTAATTGTTGAAGTCTTCCTTGCCTATCATTATGATGTGCTGTTTATTTTTAATTTCAAGGGTTTTTTCATAATTTTCTTTTTACTGACAACACCACACACTTGTTCTATTAATCTGATTCACTCTCTGTTTATGTGAAAATATTTGTGCAGCTATTTATCAGAGTACATTTCCTACCAGTGTTTTGAATGCAGAAACATTGCTCAGAGGAGCTACTGAACTTCTCTGGGATGGTTTCATATCCCTAATTTTGCCTCTTCTGTTCTTCCTCTCCCAATTTCCCTTCCAAGATCTCTCCAAGCTGTGTGTGCCTGGGAATGTTTTCACAGTCCTGAGCTCTGGGCCATGTCCAAGGGGACAAATGCACCTTCTGGAGAACACTGTCACTCCTGCTCACAGAGCCTCTCTGACTGCACAGGGGAGATTCCCCCAGGCTGTTTCCTGGAGTGGGAAGAAAGGGACATAAAGGCAGAGCAGAGGGATGGAGAAGACATGGACATTTGCAATGGGCATGCTCAAGGATGGTGAGGTAAATGTCTCTGGGACAGGGAGGTTGTTCCTGCAGTCACACCCAGAAATGTCAGGGCTCTGACAGGTGCCCACACCTGAGCTGGGCTCATGCTCTGCTCACACCCCCAGGGCTGTTCAGAGACACGAGTCCTTCCCTTGCACACACACAGACAGTTCCTGGCAGCAGGTGCAGTGTCTCCCTGGGCTCCTGCTGCCACTGCCCGGGGCTGGAGGCACCTCAGCCCTGCACAGCCCCCACCCTTCACACTCACAAACTTCACCTGAACTCTGGAATTTTCCTCTCCCTGGCCCTTCCCATTCCAGCCCCTCCCTAGTCCCCTCATCTCCCTGTCCCTGCTCCATCCCAGAAGAGCAGCACAATCATGTCTGGCCCTGCAGAAAGAAATGGAGGGAATGGTGTTGAGGGACAGTGACTCTGTGTCTGGAAAGCTCAGGATATCACCAGCCGAGGCAGATCCTGCAGGCCCAGTGCCAGCCCCAATCCCGAGGATAGCAGGAGAGAATCGGCCCCAGGGCTCCTCTGGCAGGGGCCATGGGAGGACTCCCTTGGGCTGTGCTGGTCAGACTGGGAGGCAGAGCTAGATGATGGTGGTCCCTGCCACTGACCCCCTGCCACACAAGCTCTTGTGTGGCCATGGAGGGTGCTCAGAGGGGCCCTGCCCTGTTCCAGTGCTGGGTGATGGTTTTGGGGGTTATGCTGGATCTGTCCTATGAGTGTCCAAGAAGAATAAAATGAATCACTTAGAAGACTCCTTTCCCTGTACCTGCTGTGTCCCATGAGTTTGCAGAGCTGTTGTTTGTCAGTTCACACTCAGATCTAGAATATTATCTACACCCTGAACATGCCTGGGCTCATTGGACTCTATTCACTGCTGACTGCCTGGCACCTGCTGGCACATCCCCTGTGTTTTCATGGCAGTTCCCAAGTCTCTTAAGAAAACATTCACCTGCCATCAGCCCTGTCACAAGCTGTAGAGTCCCAGAAAGGTAAATCAGAAACCATTCACCATCTACATGGGCTCTGGCCATCAACAGACAAAACCTGAACCAGACCAGAGGCCTTGGAAGGCCACACTGGGACCCTGATCTCATCACACCGAGCCCCTGGAAAACAAGCCAAAGAAGGAAAGTCTTTAAAGTCGATTCCTTGAGCATGTTCCTGAGACTGATTTGCAAGAAGCCCAAAGCCTTCCTGCCCTGCCCTCAGGAGATGCCCTTTCCTGATGGACCTGCTGTTGTGCAGCCCACCTGTGTCCCAGCTGTCCCCATGTCCTGTCCCTGCCTGTGATCCCAGGATGGCCACGCAGCAGGATGTGACCAACTTGTCAGAGTCCTCAGGCCTTACAGCAATAGCAATAGTGTGGAAGTAGAAACAGCAGCTCTGAAAAGACCAAGCACTGCTGCTCACTGGCAGTGCTGCTGTGCTGGGACGCTTTTCCCCCTCCCCTCTAATGACATGCACTGTCCTGCAGTGACCTTTAAGAACCGCTGTGAATAAGAATCAAAATAGTTACAACAGAGTCATTTCTTTTGTTTAATTATTTAGACAGTCTCTGGGTCAAAATCAGTAGGGAGAAAAAAAGATTAGAAGGGGATTTATTATCAAACTTCAGTGTGCACAATATTGTGACAAGATGAACCAAATGACCTCTGCCAAAATCTGAGAAGGAAGGACGGACCTGTTAGGAGTTCCATTCTAAAGGCTATGCAGAAGACAACTGGAAGTTTGAGGGTTCTCGAAACCATCCAGTAATCAACTTCCACACAGAACCCTTGAGTTCCTTGTTCCTCAGGCTGTAGATGAGGGGGTTCAGTGTTGGAGGAACCACTGAGTACAGAACTGACACCACCACATCCAGGGATGGGGAGGAGATGGAGGGGGGTTTCAGGTAGGCAAACACACCAGTGCTGATAAACAGGGAGACCACGGCCAGGTGAGGGAGGCACGTGGAAAAGGCTTTGTGCCATCCCTGCTCAGAGGGGATCCTCAGCACAGCCCTGAAGATCTGCACATAGGAGAAAACTATGAAAATGAAACAACCAAAAGCTAAACAGACACTAACCACAATAATCCCAAGTTCCCTGAGGTAGGATTGTGAGCAGGAGAGCTTGAGGATGTGGGAGATTTCACAGAAGAACTGGCCCAGGACATTGCCCTGGCACAGGGGCAGGGAAAATGTATTGGTTGTGTGCAGCAGAGAGTAGAGAAAGCCACTGGCCCAGGCAGCTGCTGCCATGTGGGCACAAGCTCTGCTGCCCAGGAGGGTCCCGTAGTGCAGGGGTTTGCAGATGGCAACGTAGCGGTCGTAGCACATGATGGTGAGGAGGGAAAACTCTGCTACAAGGAAGAACAAAAAGAAAAACGCCTGAGCAGCACATCCTGCATAGGCGATGTCCATGGTGCCCCAGAGGGAGTTGTGCATGGCTTTGGGGACAGTGGTGCAGATGCAGCCCAGGTCTGTGAGGGACAGGTTGAGCAGGAAGAAGTGCATGGGGGTGTGCAGGTGGTGGTCGCAGGCTACGGCGCTGATGATGAGGCCGTTGCCCAGGAGGGCAGCCAGGGAGATGCCCAGGAAGAGCCACAAGTGCAGGAGCTGCAGCTGCCGCGTGTCTGCCAATGGCAGGAGGAGGAACTGGCTGATGGAGCTGCTGTTGAACATTTGCTGCCTCTGGATATGGTTATCTATTGAGGAGGAAAGGCAGGACTGAGTTAGGCCAGACCATATTAGCAAAATGTATTCGACATTCAGGGTCTCTCTTTTAAGGAAGACCTTTTTGCACCCATCTCTCCTGAGTTCTGGGTTTTTCTGGCTCATGGGGACATTGAGAGCAGGGATCCTGTACTGGGCTCCTGAGGATTCATTCTTGCTGTGCAGTAAGAGGCAACTCAAAACATGGGGTTACATCAAATTAAATGCACTTCTGATGTTTCAAAGTGTTTCCAGCATTGCTGGTCACAGCCTGCCCAACTGTGGAACAGAGCTGAGGAAATTTGGTGTCTTTTATTTGGTTTCAGTTCAACTTGCCAGGAGTGGGTTTGGATGGCTGAAAACTCTGGAATTTCTGATGTGCTCCAAGTGAAATCTTGTCAGTCCTGAGAGGCAAAGGAATGGTCTCTTACTGCAATGGCAAGAGAGCTGCTCTGGTCATCAGTCCTGTTCTCAGCTGACCTGTGCTGGCAGCTTGGCCTGGAGGAGGATCACACAGAGGAGTCCCCTTAAAAAAGAAACAAGTCACAACTGTGATCAGAGAAATTCAGGTTCAAAGGGACTTCTCATCTTTCCTCAGTGTGCCCCATATTTAACCCCCCCAACTGAGACACAGAGGGATCAGTTCAGCTGCCCAAGTACAGCTGCCTAGAGCATTTCCATGGATTTAGCCCTGAGGTGTCCTCTCCATGGGATCTTATACAGAACAGAGACAATATGGGAGAGCTGTGCCCTTCTGGAGGGCACCCTGCAGTCCTGCAGGACACCAAGGGAAGCAGCTGAATGTCTTCAAGTTGCCTGGAGGGGACTTGAGCACTTTGCTCCCACAGATACTTCCTCACAGCAGGACCGAAACGGTTTGTGTCTCAACAGGAACTGAACCTACCACTCTCAATACCCCATATGGGCTCAGAAGTCCAATTGTGAGAACAAGAGCAGCACAGGCCACATCCTTCCCTGGGCTCTGGCTGCTGCAGGGCAATGCACACTTGAGCCCCCACGGTCCTGAGGGCAGAGGCTCTGCTTAGGCTGGGAAAGGAGCCCAGGGAGGAGTTGGCCAGGGGAAGGTGTCTGTGCCACAGGGCCAGCAGGGAGGTGCCCACATGCCCCTCCCCAGCATTTGTGGCAGCAGCTCCCTCTCCCTCCCTGCCTGTCTGTGCTGTGAGGAGCTGTTCCTGCCAGCAGCCACCTCCCTGTGCCCAGCTCAGCTCCCTCCAGTGCTCACACAGCCCATGCCCACCCCATTGCCCAGGGGCAGCTCTGCATGTGCAGGTGCTGCAGAGCAGACCCCAGACAAGCTGAGGTGGCTGGGAAGGGGAAGGTGTTGTGAGTGGATCTGCTTCCTGAGAAGTGCCCTTGGACATGGCAAGAGGTAGAACTGAAGCTGAGAGAAGCCCAGAGCCATTGTAGCTGAAGAACCCTGCCCTGCCCTGCTCATCCCTGCCCTGCCAGAAGGGGGTCACTCCTTCCACCCACACTTTCTCCCTGCAGGGCCATGGGGAGCTCCTTGACCAGGCTGAGCTGTCCCTGGCAGGCAGCAGAGCCCCTGCCCCAGCACACAGAGCCCTGGGCTGCAGGACCCTGCTCTGCAGGACAGCCCTGGCCATCCCTGGCTGCACCCCCACCCTCACACCCAACAGCCATCCCTGGGAGAAGGGAACCTTCTTGCCCTGTGCCTCTGATGCTCCACACCAGGAAATCCAGGAGAGCCATCCTGACAGATCCTGTCAGCAATGGCTTTTGGCAGCTTTAAGAGACATCTCCGGAACTCACCTGCACTGCTCTGCAGCCTGGCAAAGGACTGTGAAGATTTCTCTCCTGATGAGCTCTGACCTGTCCTCCCACCCCAGAATCCCTTCAACCTCTTTCGCACTTCCCTTGTCTACCTTTAATGCCTGAGGTTCTGCCTTGCTCTGCCTTATGGCCTCATCCTCTCTGCTAGAGGAACTGTGGGAGTCCTTCTGAAAGATCCTGGAAGCTGTGGGATGTGCCAGCTTTAGGAGATCCTTGCAGAAAGGGAAGGTTAGTTTTCCTATACCCAGAGAATTCTTCTTTCAAATTCTGTGCAGTTTTCTCCTGTAACGAGAGCTCAGTCCCCTCCCAGCCCAGGCTGCCTCTCATCTCTGTCCCTTCTCTGCTGTGCCCTCGGTGTGTGCAGGCAGTGCCCTGAGCCCTGCTGGGCTGTGCACAGGAGCTGCTCCTGGGCAGAGCTGTCTCTCTGCAGCGCTGCCCGCTTGCCAGGAGCTCCCTGTGTGCCAGGAGCCCGGCCCAGCTCAGCAGCACAGCAACAGCCCAGGGCATTTAATGGCCCTCTGGGGGGTTTGGTGCTCAGTCCCTGAACATCAGACCCTGAGGAAAGTTACAGGAACCTCTTGAGAAAGCAAAGTCAGATTCAAACTGTAAAGTTTCTTTTGTAGTTAATGGGTCCCTCTGAGGAAGATAACTGAGAAAGTGTCCCCAGATTCCAGTTAGAAAACAAAGAGACAATGATGACAAATATGGACTAGGAAAGAAAGGTCACTCTGATGCTGAGGAAAGTAAGAAACATTTCATTAACCCCAAGGTCACAGCCATGACACCCAGCCTCTGGGAAGGGAGATCCTGTCTCTCCCTCATTCCTCAGGGCTCTTTCTTTGGCACCGGGGTGTAGGATGTGGAAAACCAGGGCCAGGAGGATGGGGTGGCACCTCCCAGGCTGCTGAGCAGGGACAAGGAGGCAATGAGGCCCCAGGGCTGCAGGGCTCACTTGTCTCCTCATTCCATCAGGGGCACACACAGCAGCCATGGCCAAAGGCCTGCACAACTTGGCTCTCTTGGGGCCTTTCAGCTTCTGCACATCCCTGTCTCCTCTCCAGCCCAGGCTGTCCTACGGTGTCCATGCCCTGCCCCTTTCCCTGCAGGCTGTCGGCATCCCCCGGCTGCCCCACCTCGCTGGCCCCTTCCTGCACTGACATCTCTCCCTCCTCCCTGGCTCTGCCTTGGCACACAAAGCCTTGGACTGATCCAGACTCCTTCAGGGGGATGTGTTGCACCACAGCACTGCCCTTGGGCAGAAATTCCTTTCTCCTTGTGTGTAGTCTCGACATCCTGAGTTTCTCTTCAAGGACTCTCAGGCTTCTCCTGTTCTTTCCTCAGTCTCCACACCACTGGGCCCAGGGCTTGGAGGCTTCCAAACCCCTTCATATGATATCTCTGGTATTTAGCCATGAAAATGTTTTGCTCTTAGTGCAGGAGAGACACAGTGACACTTTTTGCCAAAGGTTGTATTGGCAGAACAAGGCACAGGATCTGGAACTGAATGAGGGGAGATTTCCATTGGATGTCAGGAAGAAATATTTTGTGCTGAGGGTGGCAGGAACCTGGGCCAGGTTACAGAGTAAGTGGAAAAACTATTCCTGGAGCTACCCAAGGTTTGGAATTTTGTACAACCTAAACTTGTGGAAGGTGTCCCTGAGTAATTGAAGTGCACTTTGACTAGTGGCTATTTTAGGTCTCTTCCAATCCAAACAGTTTATTATTCTTTTTTCCTATATCCCCAACACCTTCTCCACGGGGTTGCAAATACCGACATGCACCATGTTGGCATTTTAATGTGACCTAATCCCCAACACTTTATGAAAATAGAAAAACAGTCCTTTTAAGGGCATGAATTTCAATGACTTTGGAGGAACCTTTCAAAACTCAAAAGTTATAAAGGAACTAATAGAGATTTCCAACATCTCTGCATGAAAGGCTCCCCAAGTGATCAGTGACAGCCCCCCAGGATGGCCTTGCAGCTGAGGTTGGGGGTTTTCTCACTCAGGTTCTGAGACTCAGGATGGGCAGCCAGAAAGTGCATTTAGGGACAGTGCAAGACTTGCCATAGGATGTCCAGGAAATGACCAAAGTGATTTGTGGAGGAAGAGGTATGAGAAAACAGAGAGAAAAGGGTATGAAGGAGCTGGGCATGTGCAAAGAGGTGACTGGTCAGTGCCTTTTTCTGGCTGTGCCCTGTAACTGATCCCATAGTCTGTTCCATTTTCCTAATCCCTCCACTGCCAAGAACTTTCTGGGAGAAGGGATCTCTGTGCTCTGGGTTTGAAGGGAGGTCCAAGTGCCAACCACTGGAGTGGGAGCCCCAAAATCATCAGATCTTGTGTTCCTTGGGGGCCCAGACACTGGTGAGACTGGTGTGTGTGCACAGAACACTGGTGGGTGTGTGGGTGGGTGAGTGGGTGTAACCACCAGTGAACATCAAACCAGAGCAAACAGGGATTGGCAGAGGCCTGGGAGCTGCTGTCTGAGATCATCTCCTGGAGGGATCCACATTGTCTGGGTGTCTCTGCAGCTCTACATCTTCTCCTGACATGGCAGAGCACACAAACAGCCCATCCTTGTGTCCCTTTCTCCACTCACTGTGCTTTGGTTTGGCCCAAAACCCGCCTGAGGTCCCTTCCAGGATGAGTCCCTGTGCATTTCCCTCCCCCATGGACCTTCCCTTCCTGATGCAGCATCTGTGGGGCAGCAGAGCTGGGTCAGTGCAGGGCCAGGGCTGGCTGTGACAGGGGTCATGAAGCCACTGCCAGGAGGTGACAGCAAGGACAGTTTGCAAAGAAAGTGTTAGATATGGGGACTGTTTTTGAGGGAGGGAAGGTTTGGCTGGAGCTGGCATGTGAAGAGGATGAAAGACAAGGGGTGTTGAGGGAAACAGGGAATGTTCAGCCTGGAGATGAGGATAAGATTTTTCCCCAGTTGCAGGGCCAGTGTAGAGCAGGGTGGCCACAAGCCCAGGCTGCCTTCCTGCCTGCCAGGGTTGGTGGGGCTGTGTGACAGAGCTGCCCCCAGAATCAGAACCTGGGGGGCTCTCCCTCCTGCCCCACTCCTTCACCTACCCCAGATGGAATTTCTGTTGTGTGGGTTCCGTGATGTGCTGGATGACCTCACAATGCTCTGTTGCCAACCAGCGCCTAGGGAGACTGCACACACCAATGTGATGTTCAAGCAAATCCCAAGTTTATTCAAAAACACAGGTATATATGACCTCATGTGACCCCACCCCAGGTGCGGTGGTCTGACTCCAATTGGTTGAGGCTGGAAACATGTCCTTTTAAGGTGAAAACGAAACTTGTGAGGTGGTCCTTCAGACCCACCTGAGTCAGAGGCTGCAACATCCCCCCCTTTTGTTTCAAAGAACAAAGCTAAAATGCAAACAACATAATACACATCATGCATATTGCAACTTGAACAGAAAGGCTGAAAATTTTGAAAATTGAGAAATAACATTTTGAAAGTCTTAAATTTTGCTAATTCAAGACTTAACAGGGTATTTGCAGGTTACACATCCCTACCGCCCCCTCTCTTTTCAAAATAGACTTTTGGAAGGAGGTACAGTAACCTTTGTAAACTAACACAAACCAATACATGACTAAGACATGTATGTTTGGAATTTGAAACTTACAACTAGTGCAAAACAAGAAACTTTTCTTTCATGCGTGAAATTGTGGTCTTTTTGTGCAGTCGTCACCGCACAGACCACTGTAAACAAACTACAAATTTTATTAAATTTTGTGCAAAGTGTCCAAGAGTGCAGAGTGACTTCCCTTAGCAAAGAAGCAAGTTCAGTCCAGCTGAACTAAATCTCCTTATGTTCAAGGTCCATTCTCAGATCTTCTGTGTGGCCATCACAGAGGTTTGAGAATGAAGCTTTGATTTTTAGTCCTTATACACCCTTGGTAAAGCAGTAAACAAGTGTGAATTCACAGAGGAAATTCACAAAGGCTAAACATAACTACTTACATTCTGCAGAAAATGTTCAGCAGCTGAGGGGACAGGTGTCCTTATCCCTACAGCCTGCTGGGCAACTTGGCAGTGCAATAAGCTCAAAACTGCACTTTAACTGAAAGTTAACAGAATTTCAAAATATAGGTAGCTTGTCAGGATTATTTTTCACTGCTTGTGCTTTTTTGGAGTGTTTGCTTAATTCTGTGGAACATATTCCTTTAAACTCATCACATTGGTAACCATGAATCATCAACAAGAATCTTAGGGCTTCTCTGTTTTTAATACTGCTTGTTCTATCCTATCAGCATCTGTTGAGAAATCATTAAGCATTTTTGGCAATGATGTTTAGTTGCTCCTGCACCCAGTAGTTAAGCATTTGCACTAAACCTAATGCTCTGTCTACGCCAACTGGGGAAAAAACTGCTGCTAGCAAATTTTCTGTATCACTCCAATGTTCTGTGGTGTTTTCCTCAGCTTGAGGACTAGACCACTTAACATGCTCTTGTATTGATTGTGTAAATTTGGTCAGCTGGCCTAAGTAACAAAGTCCACTTTTAACCTGGGCAGGTATTCCAGGCCATGCTCTATTACCACAAATTAAGAAATATCCAGGAGGCAACGCTCTTCTCTGGTTACCTTTTGTGTGAACCAATCTTGTTTTTGGGTAACTTGTATTTTGTGAACCAATAACATTCCAACAGCAACTGCTATTGGTGTAACTCTTATTATGAGGAGTGACACCTGTGCTTCCCACAGGAAAATATTGCTGTGACCAGTGTTTGTTTGACCATTCTGATACACTGGAATGCACAGGGTGAAATTCAACACATGACTCATTTCCAGGGAGAGCTCCTACTAACCTTAGCTCTTGCGGATCTCTCTCTAAGGGAGTATTCAATTGCCATATGATGTCTGCTATGGTTTCTCCAGTACCACTGCAGGACACTTTTGCTTCCTCAATACCAAAAGGAATGAAATCTTTGATGTTATGATAAGGTATTCCTATAAGGCACACTTTGTTTGGTTCTCCTGCTTTAACCATGTTATCTGAGCAGAAATTTTTTAGATTTGCCTGTTGAGAAAGCATTATCCATACATTCTGATTAGTAACAGCAACAAGACAAGTTACAAATGCAAGAGATACACTTAGATACTCTCTGGATTTAACTACCCTTTGAATTATGGTGGCTAGATGCTTTTCATCTGGCTTCACCATAGCTGTGAAGGCTTCTGAAATGGTTTTTTGAGTTACCAGAGGCTTCCCTGTTCTAGGAAGGTTAGAACAGCTAAAGCAGCATTTTTGGATCTTTCAAATCCCTTTTTTACTACATCATGATTCCCAGCTCCCCCCAGCATGTCCCAAACAGAGGCTTCTTTGTGTGTTGCTCTCCATTCTGGGATACAGCTGGTGGGTGTGGCTGTCGGTGATGGAGGCTGCAGGTACCAGGTTGCCAGCGCAGAGGGTTCCAGTGCCGGTGCTGGCAGCTGCGGGCAGCGCGCGGCTATCGGGGAGAGGGTCCCTGCTGGTGCTGCAGAGCTTGTGTCCTGCGCGACAGGAGCTGACGCGCTGTGAATGGCGCACAGTAAAGGAAACGCTCGGGGGGAACTCCGGTGGCTCCGCTCCACTGGGGAGGAGTCTCTCCCCTCTCCATGACGCGGTCGATCCACGCAGGAGGTGGTGAGGGTGGCGCAGGAACTGATCCGCCCCCGGCCCCTGTGGGATGCGGGGGACCCGTGCCTGGCGCATGCACTGTGATTGGCAGGCAGTAGGGAGGGGGGTTGGGCGGTCCTGGCGCCTCGTGGTAAGGGCGCGCCGTTCCTTTGTTTGATTTCGCGGGCTTTGCCATCACGTGGTCTCTTTGTTTTCCTGGCCACGCGGTTATGGCGGGCGGCTGTAGCCCTGTTGGAATGTCTGCCTCAACAGTCTCCTGCCGCAACGGAGCGACTCCGGTGTACCCGCGGGGCGGCGGGGAGCGCGGCGGCGGGGCGACCCCAGCCCCGAGGTACCCGCAGGCCATTGGCGGCAGCGGTGGCGCCGAAGCTGGATGGACAGGGGGAGAGAAACTCCACGGGGTTTGTCCCCCCCTCCACATGTCTCTCTCGGCTGAGGGCATTCCCCATCGCGCCTTCTCGGAGTTAGGATTTAAATAAAACTCACTCACGGTTTGGTTTTCTGCGGCGTGTCTCGTGGGGTTCCAAGGTTGCTGCTGAGGTCCGGCTGCTTCTACAGCGGCAGCCGGTGGTCTCATTTGCTGTGCACAGGCTGTTTCTTGGTAGTTGTAAGGCGGTGCAAAGACGACTTCTTGGCTTTTCGCGGTGACGAACGGCGTGGAAAAGCTTTGATTCCATGGTTGCTGTGGTCTTGCCGGGTTTTCTGGAGCGGGAGCGGGTGGTGCCGCGTGTGGGTACCGCGGCGGGGGTCCCGCAGGCGGCACGGGCGATGCCGAAGGGTACCGCGGCGGCGTTTCTGCGAGCGGCGGTGCCCACGGCGGTGCAGAAGGATGTTCAGGGGAAAAACTGCTATGTAGAAGCTGGCTTTTTTCCCTTCTCTCTGGTAGCTCGAGGTTTTTACGGGCTCGTTCTACCTCTAACAGCATTTTCCTGACAGCTGCATATGACGGAATGAGCTGTAAAAATTCGTCGGGTGCAGTTTGCACTAAATTCCACAAGTCTGCCCCAATTTTATCACACACTTCTATGGAAAGTGTGGAATTGGCATCTGTTAGGTGCCTTCGAGTGAAACACCAATCCAAAATTCCTGTAATGCTTGTCTTTCAATGTTTGTTTTTGTAACATGAGCTAGTTTTTCAAATTTATCAAGCAATAAGTTCATTTTAGTCGAGTTGGAATTTCCCATGTTTCTTTAACTCACCGGTTCGAAGGTCATGGTTCCTTCAGTCCACGTTCTTTCAGCAGCTCTCAAGGCCACTACACAAAACTCCCAAGTTTACGGGATACAGAAGCTCTCGGGGGCTTCTCCACAAAGCACCAAAAAAAACTGGGGCATAGCAGCTCTCGGGGGCCACTTCTTAAGGCTCTAGGCAGGTCTGCAGGTGGCTTCATGTTCTGAGACACGTTGGGGTCCACCAATTGTTGCAAACCAGGGCCTAGGGAGACTGCACACACCAATGTGATGTACAAGCAAATCCAAAGTTTATTCAAAAACACAGGTATATATGACCTCAAGTGACCCCACCCCAGGTGCGGTGGTCTGACTCCAATTGGTTGAGGCTGGAAACATGTCCTTTTAAGGTGAAAACGAAACCTGTCAGGTGGTCCTTCAGACCCACCTGAATCAGGGCTGCAACAGTTGTGGACAGTCCCCATTTCAACCAGTAAAACTTTTGGTGCTGATGTCTGAATTTCCTAGTCCCTTTTATCAATGGAAGTATTTACTCTTCCCTTTAACTTCTTTATCTCCTTTAATCTTCATGTCCCCTCTGCCCTGCTTGGACACCTGTGACTGAGAGCATTTGTTTCTCTGTTGGGTGCTCACTGAAGCTGTGCAGGCAGCTCAGAGGGGTGACCCATGGAGGTGTGTGTGCCTCTGGCTGCATCCCACTGCCCAGCTGTGCTCTGTGCTCTGGGAAAGGGCAGGAATGCTGCCTGCTGGAGGGCAAAGCTGCTCCTGCCTGCAGAGCCCTTTCTGCCTGCACAGGGGAAATGCTGCCCAGCCAGGCTGGTTTGCTGCTGGGAAGGGAAAGGGACAGGCCAGAAGACAGGACAGGGACATACAGAAGACATGCTGAAGTGCAAAGCAAACATGGACTTCTGACCTTGACATCCCTTCATGGAGGCACAACCAATTTCTTGCAGGTGAGATGAGAGGCCAGAGCTGGGAATGGGGCTTGCAGGAATTGGTCTGTGACAATTGCTGTGGGGCACCTTTCAAGGCTCTGCAGGGAACAAAGACATAGCCCAGACCCTGCTCTGCTGGTCCTTCAAGTCTGTCCTAGGAGTTCTGGCTGTGCAAGGAAACTGCTACAAGCCCACATCCTGCACACTCACACTCTGCAATGGGGCACTGGGATTTGCTTTGCCAGGGAACTTCCTTGGGCACATTCCTGACAGTGACTTTGGAAGAGGAGCAAAGCCTTCCTGCCCTGCCCTCAGGAGATGCCCTTCCCTGATGGAGCTGCTGTTGTGGAGCCCAGCTGTGTCCCAGCAGTGTCCATGACCTGTCCCTGCCTGTGATCCCAGGATGGACATGCAGCAGGATGTCACCAAGCTGGCAGAGCACTTGGGCCTGGCACCAACATAAGGGCTCAGAAGGAGAGTGTGGAGCTGGAAAGAGAAGATGTGGAAGGAGCAAGTGCCCTTGTCCCTGGTTTTCCTGCTATGCTGGGAGTCTCTTCCCTCCCCCTGTGCACGCAGACACTGACCCTGCAGCACAGAGAAGGGTTTAGGAAGCATCTTGGACACCACAAGTCAGTGCAGGGAAGTTTATTTCATTAAAAATCACAGGACTCATGACTTTTGAACAATAACTGAAAATCCGGAGACTTGTAGATATTGTGGTAACATTAATCATTACTTAGACATGACATTCTTTTATGGAAACATGTCTAATAAGAAAAGAAAAAAGAAAAACTACCAGAAATAAAACAAACACAAAAGAGGACACATGACTAAAAGCAGACAGGGTTACATTCTGAATGCTCTAAGCAGAAAAGTGGTACTTCATTAATTCTGAAAGAAACCAGTCATCAATTTCCTGAGACAATGCTTGAGCTCCTGGTTCCTCAGGCTGTAGATGAGGGGGTTCAGTGATGGAGGCACCACCGAGTACAGAACTGACACCACCAGATCCAGGGATGGGGAGGAGATGGAGAGAGGCTTCAGGTAGGCAAAAAATGATGTGCTGAGAAACAGGGAGACCACGGCCAGGTGAGGGAGGCACGTGGAAAAGGCTTTGTGCCGTCCCTGCTCAGAGGGGATCCTCAGCACAGCCCTGAAGATCTGCACATAGGAGAAAACTATGAAAATGAAACAGCAAAAAGCTAAAGAAAAACTAACCAAAAGAAGTCCAATTTCCTTGAGGTAGGAGTGTGAGCAGGAGAGCTTGAGGATCTGGGGCACTTCACAGAAGAACTGGCCCACAGCATTGCCCTGGCACAGGGGCAGGGAAAATGTATTGGCTGTGTGCAGCAGAGCATTGAGAAAGCCACTGGCCCAGGCAACTGCTGCCATGTGGGCACAAGCTCTGCTGCCCAGGAGGGTCCCGTAGTGCAGGGGTTTGCAGATGGCAACGTAGCGGTCGTAGCACATGATCGTGAGGAGATAAAACTCTGTTCCAATAAAAAAGAATAGAAAGAAGACCTGTGCAGCACATCCCATGTAGGAGATGGTTGTGGTGTCCCAGAGGGAGTTGTGCATGGCTTTGGGGACAATGGTGCAGATGCAGCCCAGGTCTGTGAGGGACAGGTTGAGCAGGAAGAAGTGCATGGGGGTGTGCAGGTGGTGGTCACAGGCTACGGCGCTGATGATGAGGCCGTTGCCCAGGAGGGCAGCCAGGGAGATGCCCAGGAAGAGCCACAAGTGCAGGAGCTGCAGCTGCCGCGTGTCTGCCAATGGCAGGAGGAGGAACTGGCTGATGGAGCTGCTGTTGGGCATTTGCTGCTTCTGGAGGTGGGGCACTGTCCAAAGAGGAAATAACAGTGATAAATCAGATGAGATATTTCTCAAAGAGTTACAGCCATTTCCCAATACCCCTTTCCCTTCTGCTCACACTCCCCACTTTTCCTTTTTCAGGAAACATTGCTTCATTTCCATGGCTGGAGCCCAGCTTGGTGCTCACTACATTTCCCATGAGGAGCAGCCCCTCTGCCCACTGGCTGTGAGGGTCAGCCCTGCTCTGCTCCAGGGGGGTCATGGCCATGGTGGCGGCAGGGCCCATCCTGGTGTTCAGCTGTGTCAGATGAAACTGCTCCTAAAGCAAAAGTTCTCATGGGCACCTGCACTCCCAGTTTTGAGAAGATTTCAGGATTCCAGAAGGCAGTTTCAGAGGTTTGGGTGTTTTGTTTCTGACTCCCCTCATCTTCCCTGTAGAGTGTTCCTGGATATCAGAACCCCTCAGCATTTGTGCTGCCCTGAGGAAGAGCAGAGCAGGGCTTCCCAAACAGGACGGTGTCTGTGGATTAGTGCAGAGTGAGGGGAGCTGCTCTGTCCCCGTGCCTTCTTCCAGCTGACCTGGACTTGGGCCTTCCTCAGACAGAGAGTGATCACACTCCCATTTTTTGTCTGAAAAGCCACCAGACACTGTTGAGAGCAGAGAGATCCATCACAGACCACTCAATGTCTCAGCCTGGCTCAAGGTCTCAAGGACACACATGGCTCATCTCACCAACTCAACAGCATTTCCTGGGATGGGCACAGCATCTCTGCCCCTCTGCACTGGGGATTTCAGATAACACAATTGTGCTATGAAGATGATTTGCATTCTTGAGGGCAGCTCCCAGCTTGGAAGGACATCTCAGAGAAGAGCCAAGTGTCCTGACAATGGGGTTTGATTCTGGGAAACACACCTCATTCTCCAGGCACACAGAATTCACTACTGACAGCCCCACAGGTCAGAGGAAAATTGGAATGTCTCATTCCCAGGGACCCACCTGCCTGAGGGGGATCACAGGATCAGTGATTGACTCTGTAGCTTGAACTCCCATCCCCAGTGAACCTGACTGAGAGAAGGAGGAAACAACCCCAGTAACATGAGCAAGTTGACGAAAAAGGAAATGCACACTGAGGGTCTGTCTGGGAGAATCCAGGGCAGAACCAGGTGGGCACTCAGGACATTGTCACCCTGATCCAGATGTGCCACCTCCCAGACACCAACAATGGCAGGTAGTTGCTCTCAGCTCCTGTGCAGCTCCTCAGTGTTCCCTCTGCTACTCAAACAATCAGGCATGTGGCTTGAGAGCTTGATAGAAATCCCTCCTTTCACCTTGTCCTTGAAGTATCCCCTGGAAAATATCCTGCAGTGCTCTGGTTCTGTAAGCAGTCCTCACCTATGAAACTCTCACTTGATAGCTGAACAAACCTGCTCTGCCCTGCCCTGCCCTGCCAGGGTTTGCTCTTTCCATCCCCAGCCTCTCTCCCAGCACTGAGGGAGCTCCCCAGGCCAGCTGAGAGCTGCCCCTGGCAGGTGGCAGAGCTCCTGCCCTGGCACAGCACCCTGGGGTGCAGGACCCTGCTCTGCAGGACAGTTTGGGACAGCCTGGGTGGCACAGCCTGGATTCAAACCCTACAGCCATCCCTGGGAGAAGGGAACCCTGCTGGGTTGTCCCTGGGATGGTGCAGCAGAGAGTCCCTGCTTTGCAGCACATCCTCACCTTCAGCACCAGAGACACTGTGATATCCCACATTAGAGACCCCCCAGGCTGTGGGATGTGCCAGCGTTGGGAGATCTTCCTACTAACTGCACATACATTTCCCTTCATGCAGACTTACCGTGTGAGAGCCTGGAAAGATTCCTCTTCTGTAGATCTTCCTCTCAGATTTCCTCACTCCCCAGACTGTGTAACCTCTCTCTGCCCTGCTTTTCTGCCCTCGGTGTGTGCAGGCAGTGCCCTGAGCCCTGCTGGGCTGTGCACAGGAGCTGCTCCTGGGCAGAGCTGTCTCTCTGCAGCGCTGCCCGCTTGCCAGGAGCTCCCTGTGTGCCAGGAGCCCGGCCCAGCTCAGCAGCACAGCAACAGCCCAGGGCATTTAATGGCCCTCTGGGGGGGTTGGTGCAGAGTCCCTGAACATCAGACCCTGAGGAAAGGTGCAGGAACCTCTTGAGAAAGCAAAGTCAGAATCAAACTTTAAAGTTTCTTGTGTTGTTAATGGGTCCCTCTGAGGGACATAACTGAGAAAGTGTCCCCAGATTCCAATTAGAAAACAAAGAATGATGACAAATATGGACGAAGAAAGAAAGGTCACTCTGATGCTGAGGAAAGTAGGAAGCATTTCATTAACCCAAAGGTCACAGCCATGACCCCCAGCCCTGGGAAGAGAGATCCTCTCCCTCCCTCATTCCTCCAGGCCCTTCCTGGGGCACTGGGATGTGGGATGTGCAATGCGAAGGACAGGAGGATGGGGTGGCACCTCCCAGGCTGCTGAGCAGGGACAAGGAGGCAATGAGGCCCCAGGGCTGCAAGGCTCACTTGTCTCCTCATGCCATCAGGGGCACACACAGCAGCCATGGCCAAAGGCCTGCACAAGTTGGCTCTCTTGGGGCCTTTCAGCTTCTGCACATCCCTGTCTCCTCTCCAGCCCAGGCTGTCCTACGGTGTCCATGCCCTGCCCCTTTCCCTGCAGGCTGTTGGCATCCCCCGGCTGCCTCACCTCGCTGGCCCCTTCCTGCACTGACATCTCTCCCTCCTCCCTGGCTCTGCCTTGGCACACAAAGCCTTGGACTGATCCAGACTCCTTCAGGGGGTTGTGTTGCACCAGAGCACTGCCCTTGGGCAGAAATTCCTTTCTCCTTGTGTGCAGTCTGGACCTCCCCAGTTTCCCTTCAAGGCCTCTCAGGCTTCTCCTGTTCTTTCCTCAGTCTCCACACCACTGGGCCCAGGGCTTGGAGGCTTCCAAACCCCTTCACACGATATCTCTGGTATTTAGCCATGAAAATGTTGTGCTCTTAGTGCAGGAGAGACACAGTGACACTTTTTGCCAAAGGTTGTATTGGCAGAACAAGGCACAGGAACTGGAACTGAATGAGGGGAGATTTCCATTGGATGTCAGGAAGAAATATTTTGTGCTGAGGGTGGCAGGAACCTGGGCCAGGTTACAGAGTAAGTGGAAACCCCATTCCTGGAGCTGCCCAAGGTTTGGAATTTTGTACAACCTAAACTTGTGGAAGGTGTCCCTGAGTAACTGAAGTGCACTTTGACTAGTGGCTCTTTTAGGTCTCTTCCAACCCAAACAGTTTATTATTCTTTTTTCCTATATCCCCAACTCCTTCTCCACAGGGTTGCATATACTGACATGCACCATGTTGGCATTTTAATGTGACCTAATCCCCAATACTTTATGAAAATGGAAAAACAGTCCTTTTAGGGACATGAATTTCAATGACGTTGGAGGAACCTTTCAAAACTCAACAGTTACAAAGGAACTAATAGAGATTTCCAACATCTCTGCATGAAAGGCTCCCCACGTGATCAGTGACAGCCCCCAGGATGGCCTTGCAGCTGAGGTTGGGGGTTTTCTCACTCAGGTCCTGAGACTCAGGATGGGCAGCCAGAAAGTGCATTTAGGGATTGTGCAAGACTTGCCATGGGATGTCCAGGAAATGACCAAAGTGATTTGTGGAGGAACAGGCATGAGAAAACAGAGAAAAAAATGGATGAAAGAAGCTGAACATGTTTAAAGAGGTGACTGGTCAGTGTCTTTCCCTGGCCATGCCCTGCAACTGACTCCACAGTCTGTCCCATTTTCCTAATCCCTCCACTGCCAGGAACTTTCTGGGACAAGAGATCTCTGTGCTCTGGGTATGGAGGGAGATCCAAGTGCCTGCCACTGGAGTGGAAGCCACAAATCATCAGATCTTGTGTTCTTTGGGGGCCCAGACACTGGTGAGACTGGTGTGTGTGCACAGAACACTGGTGGGGGTGTGGGTGGGTGTAACCACCAGTGACCATCAAATCAGAGTAACCAGCGAGTGGCAGAGGTCTTGGAGCCCCTGTCTGACATCATCTCCTGGAGGGATCCACATTGTCTGGGTGACTCTGGAGCTCTACATCTTCTCCTGACATGGCAGAGCACACAAACAGCCCATCCTTGTGTCCCTTTCCCCACTCACTGTGCTTTGGTTTGGCCCAGAAACCTCCTGAGGTCCCTTCCAGGATGATTCCCTGTGCATTTCCGTCCCCCATGGGCCTTCCCTTCCTAATTCAGCATCTGTAGGGCAGCAGAGCTGGGTCAGTGCAGGGACAGGGCTGGCTGTGACAGGGGCCATGAAGCCACTGCCAGGAGGTGACAGCAAGCACACCTGACAGAGAATAAAATTAAATATGGGGACTTTGTTTTTGAGGAAAGGAAGGCTTGGCTGGAGCTGGCACGTGAAGAGGATGAAAGACAAGGGGTGTTGAGGGAAAAAGGGAATGTTCAGCCTGGAGGTGAGGATAAGATTTTCTCCCAGTAGCAGGGCCAGTGCAGAGCAGGGTGGCCACAAGCCCAGGCTGCCTTCCTGCCTGCCAGGGTTGGTGGGGCTGTGTGACAGAGCTGCCCCCAGAATCAGAACCTGGGGGGGCTCTCCAACCTGCCCCACTCCTTCAGCTCCCCCAGATGGAATTTCTGTTTTGTGGGTTCCCTGATGTGCTGGATGACCTCACAATGCTCCCTGGCCAGAATGTCTCCTGAGGGCCACCCAGGCTGCTGCAGTGGAAGTGACCTCACAACCATCACATTCCAGCCATATCCCCATGCCTGGCCTCCCCTTCCCTCTGCCCCTGTCTGGTCTCTACTCAGATTGTAGGAAATGATTTAACTTTTCTAATATCATAATGGTTTTTTTTAGCCTTTTAATGAACTGCTTGAACTAAAGACAAGTTGTGTGTTGGGCCTTAAATCTCTTTCAGCCAGCACTCAGCAGAATTTAACCTACCACTGTGAGAACACAGCTTGGGAAAAGTACTAATTCTCTAAGTTTTGTTAAGTGAACCTTGATATGCTTTGATGAACAAAGCCTGGGATAGAAAGATGGACTGTTGATGTTGGACATCTGGAATGCAGAATTTATGGACCACAAGGACATTTGCAGAAACCAGTAGATGAAGAAGATGGCTAACAAGGACTTAGTAGATGTGATGGAAAGTCCCAACCAGGAGAAAAAGACTAAAAATATGGACTAATTAGCATAGAGAGGGAGAAGTCCATAACCAATAGAAGATAAAAATTAATTCAATAATAATTCAAAATTAGTTCAATAAAATTATGTCATTTAGAACCAATGAACAGTGAGATATTTGTTTGCTAAAAATTTCTAAATAGATGAAAAATGATGCATTGGTGTCTGTATAAAAGGCAGGATTTCTGTTGCCCAAATACACACCCGGCACTGGGAATAAAGTGATGCCTTCCTTTCTAACACCAAACATGCAGTGTTAGGGGGTTTTATTACCCCAATCATTTCAGAGGGGTTTGGCAACAGCATGAGCAGGTTTTGATTAATATCTTGTCTCCAAGTTGCTGGGGCCCAATTGCTTCCCAATGAGGCTCCTGTAGCAGAAGTGGCTTTGCAGAGCCCAGCAAGAAAGAACACCCTTAACCAGCAGCTCTGCAGTGCTGCCCACCAGGCTGGGCTGGCAAGGGAGGGCTCCTGGCCATGGACTGGCAGGACCTGCTGCTGCCAAGATGCATTTGGGGTTTCAGGCTCTCCCTGGCAGAGGTGCCACCAAGTCACTCTGCAGTTGTGCCCATGGCCTTCAATGTGCTGGGGCTGGCCTGGGGCTTTTCCTGCAGTGGGATGTGCCCTGGTCCTGGCACAGGAAAGGCAGTTCCTCCCCCAGCAATCTGCTCCTTCTGCATGTCAGGCCCCCACTCACTGCCCCTCACTCTGCTCAGTGTTTGCCTTGGCTCGTGGCTGCATTGATTAGATCTGCTTGAGTGTTCTGAGGCACAACCCAACACTTACTGCCTTCTGCACCCACAGCATAAGAAATATCATTTTCCCTTTCTGTGGGGCTGGATCTTATGGGTCTTTTTGCATTCCTGCTTTTAATTACACTTTTTGGAAGGTGACATTTCCCCCAATGACATCAAAACTTTGGGGTCTTTCACAGTTGCTTCAAGAAACTCAGAATCATAAAATGTCCTGAATTTCAGGGACCTTAAAATATCACCAAGTTTCATCCCCAGTGACATTAACAGAGGAACCTTCCACTAGACCAGGTTACCCAGAGCTCTGTCCAATCTGGCCTTGAACACTCCAGGGATGATGGAGTCACAGCTTCTTTGGGAAACCTGTGAAAGTTCCTCCACACCCTTAGAGGAAAAAATTACTTCCTAAAGTCTCATCTAAACCTACTCTTTGTCAATGTCAAGCCATTCCTCCTTGTCCTGTCACTCCTGGCTCTTATAAACTGTCTCTCTCCATCTCTTTGTTGGCTCCTTTCAGGTCCTGGAAGGCACAATTAGGTCACCCCAAGGCCTTCTCTTCTCCAGGCTGAACAATCCCAGCTTTCTCAGCCTTCCCTCATGGCAGAGCTGCTCCATCCCTCTGATCATCTTGGTACCTCTTCTGGACTCAATCCAACAGGTCCAAGTCCCTCCTGTGCTGGGACCCCAGAGATGGAGGCAGCACTGCAGGTGGGGTTTCACCTGAGAGGGCAGAGGGGCAGAATCCCCCTCCCCTGCTGCCCAGGCTGCTTTGGAGGCAGCCCAGGACACCACTGGTCACCACTTGCCTTGGTGACCAAAGATCCAGTAACACATCCCCCCTGAAAAGGCCTCCTTTTACCCGGGTCAGGAAGTTTTCCTTCATGGATTCCAGGAGTCTCCTGCAGTGCCCAGAGCCCTCCTTGCTGCTTTCCCAGGAGGTGTTCAGAGGATTGAATTCCCTCAGTAGGACAAGGGCCTGTGAGCTCGATGCCTCCTGTGAGCTCCAGGTGAGACCATTCCCACCTATTTCATCTCCCAAACCAGTGTCACACATCCTGTACCCTGGAGGGGATGGAAAGGAAAAGTGATTTGATGATTTAGGAACTCTTACAGGAAGCCACTGTAACAGATGTGTGAGATGAGTGCAAAGTTGGTCCTCCAAACCCCAGGGGTGTCACTGACACTGGTCACTGCTCCCCTGTGTCAGGTGAGAGAGCTCCACCTCAGAAACCTCAGGGAACTCCTTGTGTGAGGTGTGGCAGGGGCAGTGATGGGCAGGAAGGGTTTAACTGGGGCACTGGGAACATTTCTAGGCAGAAATGTATCAAAAAATCATCCAGAGGGAAACAAATGTTAAGCTCTTAATATTCTTTTTAGTTCTCCTCCTTGTGTTACCGAGACACAAATACCTGATGCTCTTATGTAGGTTCCCTGGGACCCTCTGCCCAGGGTCCATCTGCAGCTCCATAAAAGCTCTTGATGTCCTGCAGGTCCTTTGTGACAACTGCCAGTGCCAGGCAAGGACCTCAAATACACCTGAGCCTCCAGCAGCACTGGGTACTGATGGTCAGTCAGTGCAGCTCAGCCTGAAACCCAAACAGTGTCCTCCAATATCGTGATTTTTCAGTAACCTCTTTCTATCAATTGAAATGATTCAATACTTTCAATGAAATGTCAATACAATTTCTGCCATGTCAGAATGTGAATTTTCAGGATGTGTGTTGATTGCAGGAGAGGATTTATCAGAATCATAGAGGTGATGAGTCATTGCATCAGAGAATCACTTGGGTTGGAAAAGCCCTCCAAGGTCACTGAGTCCAACCATAACCCAGCACTGCCAAGTCCACCAATGTCCCCAGATCCACATCCCACGTCCCTGGGAGTGTTTCAGTGACAACAAGGAGAATTTTGGGTGGGCACCTTTACACACACAGATATTGTTGTGTTCACACATCTCTGCCTGTGTTTGTGTGTGTGAATTGACTGTGATGTGAATGTTGTTATTGTGAATCTATAATTGAGTCACTGTTGAGATTGCAGCAAATTCTGTGTAATCCCTTGATAACTGTTACATTGGTCAATGATTAAGTGCTATAAATCCCTTTTTCCCCTTTTGTATGCAAACCCTTTGCTTTCTGACCCTGTTCTATCCCAAGTCTCTGTGTAAATCATCCCCTTTCCTTCAAAAATATATGGGCTTTTTGAGGTTCACTTTGAAATTTTCCTTCTTACTTAAACTACCAAGCTCCATTTACTACAGGTCTTCAAGATTTGAAGACAAATAAAGGAAGAGAAATAATTTTTTCTTCTGTGTTTTAATGAGCCCCACTGTGTATTTGGAGATGAGTCCATGATTGTCAGGAAGTGAGAGAAGATTGAAAAAGTGACTCAAGAAGTCAGAAGCCAAACTCCAAGTCCCTTGAAGCATCAATGGGCCCCACTGAGGGCAGGCACTGACAAAGCCTCCCCAGGGACTCCTTAGAGCAGATCCTTGGAGGCCCTGATTGCAGGGAGACAAAGGCTCTGTGCAGGCACCTGCAATGCTGAGAAAACCCTGGGCTGGTTGGAGGAAGCACAAAGGCCAAGGCCTGAGCCCCAGGCCCTGGGACAGCAGGTCCTGTCCCTCACAGGTGGCTCAGGGCTGTTTTTGGGGCAGTGGGATGGGAGGGGGAGGAACAAAAAATGTCAAAACCTGTGCAACCCCTCCCAGCCTCCTCAGGGAGGGCTGAGGGAGAAACAAAGTCCAGAACCTCAAAGGAAAGTTCCTTCTCATGGCCTCAGTGGCAGAGGCACCTGCCAGAGCCCAGAGGACAAAGGCCCTGGGTGCCTTTGTGCCTTCCAGCCCTGCCAGAGCCCTTGGCCATCTGTCCTGCAGCCTGTCCTGCCCTGTCCCTGCTGTTCCTCTGGCCTTGTAGGCTGCACACACCCATCCTGCTTTGCCACCAGCCCTCCCAGCAGCATTTCTGTGCCCTCACTGATGTCTCTGCACCATCCCTGGCTGTTCCCTGGAACACAAAGCCATGAGATGATACTGACACCTTCTGGGTGACCTCTTGCACCTCAAGACTACACTTTGAATTACATTTCTTTTTCATCCTGTCCACTCTGGACCTTCCAAGTTTGACTTTGTGGGTTTCCTTCTTATTCCACTACCAAGAAAAACTCCATCTTGGCAGATCTGCTTTGGACCCTCTCCAGTTCTTCCTCATTCCTACACAATGGGGAGCCGCACAGACAGACAGACAAGTCCAGATGTGGTAACACCAGAGCTGAGTCCAGGGAGGTGACAACTCGTTGTCTGGGTGGCCACACTCCCCCAAGGCAGCCCCATGTCCAGTTGTCCTTATTAACTTTGATCCCGAGCCCCTGTGCCACAGGACATCCCTCACACAGCCCAGGCCCTTCTCCTCGGGGTCACTCCAGAGCTGTTCAGGTCCCTGCCCTCATCTCTGGGTCATTGTGCCCCCAGGGCAGGACTGGCCTCTTTGTGTTCCAAAACTCCAGCAGGTTTGTGTTGCCAGAGCCCAGAGCTCCTCAGGGCCCCTGAGAGGGACTCTCAGCTGGGGCAGCTCTCAGGGTGTGTGCACAGGTGGCTCAGCTGCCTCTGGGTGCCCAAGGCTGCTGCTGCCTGTCAGGGAGGTGACAGATGTGACCTGGCAGCCCCTTCCCAGCCATGGCCCCCTGGAGATGCTGAGGCCCAGCTGACTCCTCACAGCATTGCCACTCATGATCGGAAAGAAGTTGGAGAGGTGAGAAGATCAGTGAAAAGGAGAGGGTGGGACTCCCAAAACTGACCAGGAGGTGACAGGGCATTGGGGGTATGTGTAAGGGATGGGAGAAGAGGGAAAGTGTGAGCTGTGACCCCCAAACTGATCTTGGGGGGGGGCCTGGGATTGAGGGGATGATGGCAAAGGGGGGGAATAGGCAGAAGGGTGGAAAAGGAGGGGTGGACTGGCAAGATGGACAGTCCCATGGGGGTCTTTGGGCAGAGGGGGCTTGGAAAAGGGGACTCAGGGGTGGCTCCCTGAGCTCCCAACCTGCAGTGGGGTGCTGGGACTGCTGGGGTGAGGGGGCACCGTGGGGCAGGGGGGAGTGGAAAGCTTAGACAAAGTTGAGAACAAAAGAATTACTTATTTTTACAAATGATGAGATAAAAGATACCAATCAAAATTATTTACTACACAATAGAAATGCTAAAACTTCAGTAACTATAAGACAGGACAGTGTACTGTCCTCAAGCAATTCTTGAAGCAATTCTACTAAAGCTACCAAAAAGGAAATAATTATTAATTAGCAATTGATGTAGCTCAGACAGCCCAAGGCTGCTGGGGAGATCTCTGCTGTCAGCCTCCAGGAGTGACCTTAGTTGGGGTCCCCACCCAAGGGAGGAATCTCCACACCGCCTACCCCCCAGGAGGGATTACCTTGGTAGAACCTGCCTCTGTGAAAGGGGACTGGACCTTTAGAGTATAAAGGTATTGACTGACAGTCATTTGAGTCCAGTGGTTGCCTCACCATCAGGATGTTAATTAGGTGTTGAAGCCAGACTGATACATGTGCAAACAGGGCACTGTTTCCTTGAACATTCCAGCGGGGGAGACATCTGTTGTCTCAGCCCGACGGGTAGACCTGTTCTCTCTAAACCCGATGGGTACCCATATTCTAAAGCGGCTGGTAGACCTGTTCTCTTTACGTTTGGTGGGTAGACCTGTTGTCTCTCCCAGTCCGGCAGGTATTCCTCAGCCCAGCGGGTAGACCTGTTCTTTCTAAGTACGGCTAGTAGACCTGTTCTCTCAGTCCGGCAGGTAGATCTGGTCTCTCTCCTAGTCCGGCGGGTTGACTTGTTCACTTTCCCAGTCCGGCGGGAAGCCTTTTTAGTTTGACGGGTTGACCTGATCACTTCCTCAGTTCAGAGGGTAGACCTGTTTCACTGCAGGAGGTAGACCTGTTCTCATCCCATGGCGGGTAGACCTGGTCTTTAAACTCAGCGGGTAGACCTGGCGTCTCCGCTGGACCTTCTCTTTCAGCTGCGGGTCTCCCTCGCCTGGGCGTCCACGGGTAGACCTGGTAGCGGCGGCGGGCGGGTAGACCTGTTCTCTCTCACACCAGCGCCCACAGCCGCTCCCAAACCCGCTCCGGCCGCCCCGCCGTGACCGCCTTCCAACGGAGTGGGCGCTGCCAACCCAGGAACACCCCCGGGACAAGGGGAGGGGACACCCACGCTCCTCCTTTTCCTCCTTTGTCCGGCGCTCCAGCTGCACGCGAGGAGCTCTCTGGTGAGCGGGAGAACAGGCTGGGAAGGAGAAAGGGACCCCCAAACTGCACAGTGACCCCGCTGCCCCCCCCAAGGGCCGTGCGGGCTGTGCCATGGAACACGAGAGCCGGGATGGGCCCGGCCAAAGCCCCCAAGGGCACCAGGATGTGCCACTCCTTGGAGCCCGCGCTGGGGCTGCCGCGGGGCGGGGCCGGAGCTGCACACAGGGACGGCAAAGGGCCCCGACAAAGTGCTGCGGGACCCCCGAGCCGAGCCCCGAATAGCCTGGGGGGGCTCGGGGGGTTGGGTTGTGTTCGGGGGATGGGTGGGGCTTGAGGGACCCCAAAGCTGAGCCGCCAATGCCCCTTGGGGGCTATTGGGGGTCCCTGGGTGGTGTTTTTCGGGGTCCCGGTGTCGTTTCTCGGCAGAGCCCCTTGGTGGGCGGGGGGATGCGGGGACCCCCCTTGGGGGGGTTGGTGTGCCTGAGTCAGGCCCTTCATTGGCAGCCCGGAGAGGGGAGACCCCCCTGGGACCCCGAATTGGGGACCCAAGAAAGGAGGGACCCCCAGAGCCTCAAAGTGCAGAGACCAAAAAGGGGGGAACTCTTGGCAGGGTTTTCTGGGGCTGAATCTTGGTGTTTTGGGCTGAATCTTGGGGTGCAGGTGGGGACACAGTGCTGGGGAAGGGGGTTTTCAGGGGGTTGTAGGGCCAAGCAAAGGGGGGTGCAGGGGCTTGAAAAAGTGGGATGGGGGGTCCAGTGGGACCCTGTGCCCAGGAAAGGGGGTCCAGGGATCCCCAGTGTGGGGGAAAGGGGTGTCATGGGGTACAGAGACAAGAATGGCCAGAAAAAGGGGTCCAAGGGGTCCCCAGTATTCCAAAAAAGGGGTATCTGTGATCTGGGAAATGCAGGAGTGGGGGGCCCGGGGGTCCTAGAGTCAAGAAAAAGAGGGGTATGGGGTTGGAAGAGGTGGGATGGCCAGGAAAGGGGGTGCAGGAGCATTGCAGTGCCTGGAAATGGGGATCAGGAGGGTGTGAAGGTCAAGGAAAGGCAGGACTAGAGGTGGGGAGAGGTGGTTGGGAGGTGCAGGGGATCTCTGTGGCCAGGAAAGGGAAGTCCAGGGGGTGCCAGGGAAAAGGAAAAGGGAGTGTGGAGTCTGGGAGAGGTGGGATGGTGTTACAATCTGCTTAAATATCACAGAAGGAAGTTAGGTTCAAAATATTTTCCCCAACAAAATTAAAACTCAAACTAAGTCCTCTGTTAATTCAAAAAACTGATTTTTTTATTATTAAGAAATTTCTAAAAAATTCAGAAAGAGGGAAATAAGAACATTTAGAAAACACTAAGAATACATTTTAGAACAACAAAACAAAGAATTTACTACCAAAACCAACTATTTTCTGCCAACTTATTGTGTGTGTGGGATAAGCGATGTTGTGTCTGTTCCTGTAGGCAGAGGTGTGGAATGCAGCTCTTGCAGTGCAGATGTGATGCTCAGTCTGTGCTGCTCTCCCTTGTGCAGCAGGGCTGCTCCTCGCTCTCTGCAGAGCTCTCAGGCTCCGCGGAGCTGTCGCTCACGGGCAGCAGCGGCGCAGCCACCCCAGGCTGAACAGGGCCAGGGCTGGGTCAGCAGGAGCAGAACTGACGCAGGGAGCAAGGCAGAGCTCAGCTTTCTCCTTAGTCTGCAGGGAAGTCCATTGAGGAGATCATCCTGAGTGCCATCACACAGTCAGTGTGGGTTTGGGAAAGGCAGGTCCTGGTTGACAAACCTTATCCCTCTATGACAAAATGACCCACTGAGGAGATGAGGGAAAGGCTGTGGATGTGTCTCTCTGGAATTCAGTCAAGCCTTTGGCACCACCTCCCACAGCATCTCCTGCAGAAACTGGCTGCTCATGGCTGGGATGAGGGAACTGTTTGCACCCTCAGTAAATTGGTGGACAACACCAAGGTGGGTGTGATTGTGGGTCTGCTGGAGGGCAGGAAAGTTCTGCAGAGGCATCTGGACAAGCTGGATCAATAAGACCAAGTGTCAGATCCTGACCTTGGGTCCCAACAACACCATGGAATACTCCAGGCTGGAGGCAGAGTTGCTTGAGAGCTGCTCAGCAGGAAAGGACTTGGGGGGGCTGGTGGAGAGTGGCTGGATATGAGTCAGAGTGTGCCCAGGTGGGCAAGAAGGCCAAAGGCATCTGGTCAGTGTAAGGAATGTGACCAGCAGGACCAGGACAGGGATTGTCCCTCTGTGCTGGGCACTGCTGAGGCCCCACCTCAAGTCCTGTGCTCAGTTCTGAGCCGCTCACTACAGAAAGGACATTGAGGGGCTGGAGCATGTCCAGAGAAGGGAATGGAGCTGGAAAAGAGTCTGGAAAACATGTTGGATGAGGAACTGGTGTTCTTGAGTCTGGAGAAGAGGAGGCTCAGGGAGGATCTCATTGCTCTCTTCAAAGACCCAAAAGGAGGTCTTAGTGAGCAGGGGTCTCCCTCTCTTCTGCCAAGCCTATAGGGACGGAAAGAGAGGAAACAGACTTGACTTGAGTATGTCAAGGATCAGATCAGATATTAAAAATATGTTTTTCACTGAGAGGGTGTTTATGCAATGAAATAATTAGCCCAGGGAGGTGGTGGTATCTTGAAGGGCTCAAGTGGTGTATGGAGGTGACATCTTGGAATACAATTTAGGGATGATTCTAGTGGTGCTTGGATGACAGTTGGACTAGAAGACTTTGAAGGTCTCTTCCAGCCTTGATAAATCTGTGAGTCTCAGACCTGTCATCACTGCCTCCAAATTTCTGCTCAAAAAACCTTTGGGGATGTTTTCACAGTCGTGTTCCTCAGTGGGACCCATTAGCACTGCAAGAAACTTTACAGTTTGAATCTCACTTTGGCTTCTCAAGAGGTTTCTTGAACTTTCCTCAGGGTCTGATGGTTCAGGGACTCAGCACCAAACCCGCCAGAGGGCCATTACATGCCCTGGGCTGTTGCTGTGCTGCTGAGCTGGGCCGGGCTCCTGGCACACAGGGAGCTCCTGGCAAGCGGGCAGCGCTGCAGAGAGACAGCTCTGCCCAGAAGCAGCTCCTGTGCACAGCCCAGCAGGGCTCAGGGCACTGCCTGCACACACCGAGGGCACAGCAGAGAAGGGACAGAGAAGAGAGGCAGCCTGGGCTGGGAGGGGACTGAGCTCTCATTAAAGGAGAAACCTCCACAGTATTTGAAAGAAGAATTCTCTGGCTATAGGAAAGTTAATCTTCCCTTCCTGCAAGGATCTCCTAAAACTGGCACATCCCACAGCATCCAGGATCTTTCAGAAGGACTCCCACAGTTCTTCAGTAGAGAGGAGGTGACCATATCGCAGAGCAGGGCAGGACCTGCAGGCACCAAGGGCAGACAAGAGAAGTGAGAAGGAGGTTTAAAGTGTCCTGGAGTGGGACGACAAGTGAGAGCTCATCAGGAGAGGAATCTTCACAGCCCTTTGCCAGGGTAAGTCTCTGGCTGCAGAGCAGTGCAGGTGAGTTCCTGGAAGTGTCTCTTACACCTGCCAAATGCCAGCAGTGACAGGACCTGTCAGGATGGCTCTCCTGGATTTCCTGGTGTGGAGCATCAGAGGCACAGGGCAAGAAGGTTCCCTTCTGGCATGAATGGCTGTGGGGTGTGAGGGTGGGGGTGCAGCCAGGGTTGCCCAGGGCTGTCCTGCAGAGCAGGTCCTGCAGCCCAGGGCTCTGTGTGCTGGGGCAGGGATTCTGCTGCCTGCCAGAGACAGCTCAGCATGGCCAATGAGTTCCCCATGGCCCTGCAGGGAGAAGGTGTGGGTGGAAGGAGTGACCCTCTCATGGAAGGGCAAGGAAGGGTAGGGCAGGGATGTGGGTCATGTCTCTTGACCCACAAGAGTTGACCTGCAGTGCAATAAAAATTTCAGGCATCTCAGACACCCACAACCACTGGTAACTGGCAGGTACAACTCGGTGAACAAATACAAAGAATACCCTCAGCTCAATTCCTCAGCTGGGCAAATTGCAACCAGTGGGGCTGGAAGCTCTTTGACGTATCACGAGTACATTAATTTGAGCTCACCCTGCATTCTGAGTTCCCTCTTCTCTGCAAGGCAAAAAGGACTCCTCAGGAGTCCATTACAGTGTCCCTGTTTTAATGGCCTCATCAGCCAACAAAACCCAGAGCTCAGGTGAGCAGGATGCAGAGAGGTCTTAAAAAGAGAGACCCTTATTGTCAAGTTGCTGTGAGACAATGTGTTTTGCTACAATAGTCAGAGCTAACTTAGTTCTGCCTTTTCCTCCTCAACAGACAACAGTCCCCCAAGGCAGCAAATGTCCAACAGCAGCTCCTTCAGCCAGTTCCTCCTCCTGCCATTGGCAGACACACGGCAGCTGCAGCTCCTGCACTTGTGGCTCTTCCTGGGCATCTCCCTGGCTGCCCTCCTGGGCAACGGCCTCATCATCAGCACCGTAGCCTGCGACCACCACCTGTACACCCCCATGCACTTCTTCCTGCTCAACCTGTCCCTCACAGACCTGGGCTCCATCTGCACCACTGTCCCCAAATCCATGCACAACTCCCTCTGGGACACCACAACCATCTCCTACATGGGATGTGCTGCACAGGTCTTTTTCTTTGTCTTGTTCATGTCAGCAGAGTTTTTCCTCCTCACCATCATGTGCTACGACCGCTACGTTGCCATCTGCAAACCCCTGCACTACGGGACCCTCCTGGGCAGCAGAGCTTGTGCCCACATGGCAGCAGCTGCCTGGGCCAGTGGCTTTCTCTACTCTCTGCTGCACACAGCCAGTACATTTTCCCTGCCCCTATGCCATGGCAATGCCCTGAGACAGTTCTTCTGTGAAGTGCCCCAGATCCTCAAGCTCTCCTGCTCACACTCCTACCTCAGGAAATTTGGGATTTTTGTGGCTAGTTTTTTTTTATTTATGGGATGTTTCATTTTCATAGTTTTCTCCTATGTGCAGATCTTCAGGGCTGTGCTGAGGATCCCCTCTGAGCAGGGACGGCACAAAGCCTTTTCCACGTGCCTCCCTCACCTGGCTGTGGTCTCCCTGTTTCTAAGCACTGCCTCATTTGCTTGCCTGAAGCCTCCCTCCATGTCCTCCCCATCCCTGGATCTGGTGGTGGCAGTTCTGTACTCGGTGGTGCCTCCAGCACTGAACCCCCTCATCTACAGCCTGAGGAACCAGGAGCTGAAGGATGCTGTGAGGAAAATGATGACTGGATGCTTTTAAGCAGGAAGAGACTGCCTGCTTTGCTCTGTCAGTGACACGCAGTGCATTTCATGACAGACCAAGTCTCTCCTCTTATATAATTTTCGCTTTTCCCCTTCTAACTTTGTTCTTATGAAAAAAAAAGTAACTATTAAATTTATCCCAGTTAATTAGCCACCCAGTCTTTTGTGGCCAAGGCCAAGGACTGCCCTGGGCATCCCATCAGAGGGGCCATTCCCCACCATGGGTGCTTCTGCCCTTGACTGGGGCTGCACAGGGGGCTGTGGGACCAGCTGTGGGGCAGTGGGGCACAACAGGGCCATGGAATCTCTGCCAGGGGGTTAAAGGAAGGCCAGGCACAGACAAGGAATTCCTGGGCATGGCCTGTGCTGTGCACGTGGGACTGTGGGGAAGGCAAAGCTCCCCTGGAGTTGGTGGCTGCAGGAAAAGTCTAGAGCCAAAAGAGCCTCAGTGGCTGTGCTGGAGACCAAGGCTGAAGGAGGGAAATGCAGGACTGCTGTGGGATGGGGAGGGGGATTTAATTCCAGCAGACACTGCTGTGGGGCTGAGGGACTCCATGGCTTCTCTGCCTGAGTCTTCACTGGAAAGGTCTCTCAGGCCTCTGTGCTCAGGGAAAGCTTCAGGGAGGAGGAGAGCCCGTCTTGGCAGGAACCTCCTGCAATGGCAGAGGGACACATGGCAGTGTGTGCCCCTGCAGGGCACTGCCCTGGCCATGGCACAGGCTGGGAGCTGCCTGGCTGGGAGCGGCCCTGTAAGGCAGCTGTGGGTGGGCAGGAGCTGGGCAGGAGGCAGCCGTGTGCCCTGGCAGCAAGGGAGGCCAGGAGCACCCTGGGCTGTGGGACCAGCACAGCAAGGACGGGGCTTATCCTGGTTGCTATGGCTGAGGAAAGCTGCACAAAGAGCTGTGGAGTTTAGAAATTGTATCCTCTTTAATTTTTGTGTTTTGGCCATGAAAAGGAACTTTCTGTGGGTCTAAATCTGAGCACTTTTTTGTCCTCCCAAAGAGCACAGACCTGATGAGTTGTGGTTCCCACTCCAGTGGCACTTAGATCTTGCTCCACACCCAGAGCATGAAGCTCCCTTGTCCCTCAAAGTTCTTGAAAATGGAGGGATGAAGGACACAAGACAGACTGTGGGGATCAGTTGCAGGGCATGGCTAGGGATTTGGGGTGGTTGTTACCCCAGGGCAGGACCCAGCACTTGGCCTTGTTGAACCTCATCCAGTTGGCCTGGGCCCATCAATCCAACCTGTCCAGACCCCTCTGCAGAGCCTTCCTGCCCTCCAGCAGATCAGCAATCCCACATAACCTGTTGTCATCTGAACAAATGCTGCAGAACATGCCCAATAAAGTTCTTTAACCCCAAAATATTTGGATTAGTGGAGATTTAGCTCTGCACAACAAAGTAATTAATTCTCTTTCCCTCTTTTCCTCCCCCTCTGAATCAAGGCAACTTCTGACTTCAGTGTGTGACTCACTTTGTGCAAAGAGCAAAATGGACAGAATTGGGGTAGGGAGCGCTTGGAGGGACCTTTAGATCTGTGCCTGACACATAACATGTTTTCCATTGGTCTAAAATTGCCTGCTGTGGAAAGTGGATGTCAGTGATGTGAACTTAAAATACAGCAGAGGAATTTCTTCTATATTTGAGCTGTGCCTTCCTTTGGTTTTGTTTGCTGACAATACATGAACATCCCTGTGTGTCTCCTGCAGCTCTTTCTCCAAGTACAGCAGCTGGGAGTTGGTGCCAAGGAGCTGAAACCTGCAGGTCCAGCCTTTGGTGGAGGAAGCTCAGTTTCCACAAGGCTGCTTTGAGTGCCAGGGATGTGATGAGGGAAATGGTGGGGTGGGGATTAGGGATAAAGTCTGATGGATTGTCAGACATAAAGGGTCTTGATTTTCATATCTATTCACACTGAATTAGGAGATGCTCTGGGTCAATATCAATAGAGAATTGCTGATAATAATGTATAAACAGGCAAAAATAAACAGGCCACAAAAAAGACATATTTTTGCTTGTGATTTTTTTTTTTAAGTATAAGATATTCACTTTGAATGCATTTCTGAGATTTTTGTAATTGACCACAGAAGATTTGAAAATGTAAAAGTAAATTATTCCCAGGGGTTGGTTTTGTTAAAATGCCATCAGTGAAAAGAGACCATGAAGGGAATGAGCAGACAAGGAGACCATCCCTGGTGCTTGGGAACAATATCAATTGGGGTTTGCTGCTCTCAGTGTATAAACAGGAAAAAGGAAATGGGACAAAAAGTTATATTTCTTCATTTTTTTGTCACAGTAGTACACTGACTTTGAATACACTTCTGGGATTTGTCTAATGAAGCATAAAAGAATTGAAGCCTTAATATTAAATTATTCCCCAAGGCTTGTCTTGTTAGGATGTTTTGAATGTTAATGAGCACTCTGGCACTGAATTCCTGAACTGAAGATTTGAAAACTGAAAAAACCTCTAAAAAAGCAAAATTCATCATCAAACCTTCAAGTTCCTGAGAGTGTCAGCAAGTCCCACTGAGGTCATGACTGAAAAGAGACCCCAGAGGGGAAGAGCAGACAAAAAGACCCTCCCTGGGTCTGGGGAAGCAGCAGCTCAGAGTTACTGGTTACAGGTGGAAAAAGGACTGTGGAATGTGGCTGTGAAAGTGCCTGATGGACTTTGCCAAGCAGGACAGCCAAGCCCTGCCACCCATCTCTGGTTCCTCACAGGATGCTCCTGGAGCAGAGTGATGTGGGGTGTGGAATGGGGAGTGCAGGAGAGCAGTAGGACACCTCCACAGCTCTATGGAGTGGGTGAGGAGGTGACAAGTCCTGGGGCTGTAAGGAACTGGTGTCTTCTCATAGGCTGTCAAGCCCCAGGAAACTGCCCTGTTGCAGAAAAGCACAGTGAAGAGCCAAAGTGTGTGAGAGCAGGAGAGGGCACAGCAGTGTCCCTTCCACAGCCAGGCCTCCAGGGACACACCTGAAGGAGCAGCAGAGCAGGGTCTGGGCTTTGTCTTTGTTTCCTGGACACCCTGGGCAAGGGGCCCCAGGGCAATTGTCACAGATCACCCCCTGCAAACACCATTCCCAGAACTGGCCTTTCACTCACCACTGACAGGTTGTTTGTCCCTCCATGGGGACACCAAATGAGCAGCTCACAAGGCCATGCTGCAATTGTAGAGAGGAGACTTCAGCATTCACAGTGTGTATGTGGGGGAGATGAACCCAAGAGAACACAAAGACCATCAGCTAATCCTGGAGGTGCTGGGAAGGGCTGTGGGACACACAGTGTCTCGAGGTCACTTCACTCTGGGCCCCACATCCCCTGAAAAACCCCCAGGATGCAGCACTGGGATGTGCTTCTGAGCACAGAGCTCCCCCTGTGTCCATCCCTCAGGCCGTGGGGCATCTCAGAGAGGGGCAGAGCAGGTGACACCCCACAGGGCTGAGGTGCCTCCAGTCCATGGCAGTGGCAGTGAGAGCCCAGGGAGAGACTGTGACTCCTGCAATGATCTCCCCATGGGTGTAAAAGGGAAAGACTCTCTGATCACCCCGGGGTGCATGAGAATCCCACAATCCCAGTTCAGAGGTGGATGCTTTGCTGGACCTCGACATTTCTGTGAGTGACTCCAGGAACAAACTCCACTGGCCCAGTGAGATTCATCTCAGTGATCTTGGACAGTTCATTGCAAGTGCTCCTGAACTGCTGCATCACCCCTGCCTGGGATTCTGGGCTGTGCTCTCAAAAGGGCCAGAGCAATCTGAGAGGTTCTGGGGTCCTTGGAAAAGGCAGATGCCAAGCCCATCTTTAAGAAGAGCAAAATGAGAATGGGGAGAATTACAGGCTGCCCATCAAGCCGCTCTATCACTGCCCTTCCCAGATGGACAGGGGAGAGAGAATAAGATGAAAAATGACTCATGGGTTGGGATAAGGTACTTTACTAAATCAAAAGCCAAAGTTTGCACACAAACAAAGAAAGAGGAAAATAACGCAGGTTTGTTCTCTGCTCCCCATCATCAGTGATGTCTGGCCATGTCCCAGCAAGCCAGGCTTCAGCACACGGAGCAGCTGCTCAGCAGGCAAACATTGGAAACAATGAATGCCCCCCTTCCTCCTCCTGTCCTCATCTTTTATATCTGAGCTGACATCCCATGATCTGGAATATCCCTCTGGTCACTCTGGCTCAGCTGGCCTGGCTCTGTCCCTTCCCAGGATCTTTTTCTTTGTCTGAGGAAGGAACGTTGCAGTGCTGGGGCTGTGCCAGCCCTGCTCTGCCGTAGCCAAATCATTGGTGTGTTCTCAGCACCTTTCCAGCTCCCAACACAAAGCACAGCACTGGGAGGGCTGCTGTGGGGAAATGAGCTCCAGCTCAGCCAGACCCAAAATATTTCCATAATGTTCCTTAGTGTCCCAGGATTTCTTTGGTTCCATGAGGCCTTGCAGTGTCCAGGTGACATCCTGGTTCCCTGAGGTTCCACAGTGTGACAATGATCTCTTGATTCTATGAAGTTAAAAACTGTCTCAAGACCCCTTTGGTTCCAAGAGGCCCCACAAGTCACAATGAACCCTTTGGTTCCGTGAGCTCTGCAGTGTCCCAGGATACCTTTGGTTCCTTCAGGCCCTGCAGTGTCCCAATGGTCCCATTTTCCATGAGTTTCCACAGTGTCCCAGAGTCCCTTTTGTTCCATGAGGCACTGAAAGGTCAAAACTGCCTCTTGGTTCCATAAATTTCTGTAGTGTTACAATTGCACGATGATTCCATCAGATTCCAAAATATTCCAGGATTCCTTTGAATCCATGAGACCCTGTAGTGTCATAAAGGCCCCTTGATTCCATGAATTTCTGCCGTGTCCCAGGGTTCCTTGCAGTCCATGAGGCCCTGTAGTGTCACAATGATCCCTGGATTCCATGAGGCTCCACAGGGTCACAGTGGGCTTCTGTTTCCTTGAGGTCCTGCAGGGTCACAATGGAACTTTGATTCCATGAGGTTCCCAAGTGTCAGAATGGCCCCTTGGTTCCAAGGCTTTCCCCAGTGTCCCAGGGTTCCTTTGGTTCCTGAGAGAAGATTGCTGGGGGTGAAATTAGGAGTATCAAGTTATCCCACAGAAGTTGCAATGGTACACAAATTATAGGTAAAGGTCCATCAGGAGTGTTTGCACAGTATGTGTTTCAACACCCTCAGCATTACCTGAACTTGGTTTTACCTCACCAAAATCTTTCCTCTCTGTTGGCCAAGCCCCCCTCCCTTCCCCGAAATATCCCATCCCTTTTGTCCCAGTTCCTTCTGACCTCCCCAAATCCTTCACCTGGATGGGCTCAGCTTTGTGACACCCTTCATGACCCCTGAGCATCTGCCTGCCCAGCTTGGCCAGTCAGTTCTGGGAACACACCTGACAGCCCAGCCCCCAAGGGGACAGGATGTTCTGCTGTGCTGGAGAGGACCCTCCTCAGCCTGGCCAGCAGTGCTGCAGGGGGGGATTCCCTGCCCCTCCCCAGCTGGTCCTTCCTGCCCAGCAGCTCCTGTTCCAGAAGGGTTCACAGACACTCTGGGGGACTTTTCACACTTGGGTCCTTGAGCTGCCCTGGGGCATCTCTGGGGCAGTGGCCAACTCTGTGACTGCTCTGGGAAGTCATGGCCTGAAGCCAGGAGTGTGGGTTTTAGGAGGTAGTTGAAACCTCTGCAGACAAGAAATCCTGGTAACTGTTGAAGACTTCCTTGCCTAGCATTATGATGTGCTGTTTATTTTTAATTTCAAGGGTTTTTTCATAGTTTTCTTTCTACTGAAAACACCACACACTTGTTCTATTAATCTGATTCACTCTCTGTTTATGTGAAAATATTTGTGCAGCTTTTTATCAGAGGACATTTCCTACCAGTGTTTTGAATGCAGAAACATTGCTCAGAGGAGCTACTGAACTTCTTTGGGATGGTTTCCTATCCCTAATTTTGCCTCTTCTATTCTTTCTCTCCCAATTTGCCTTCCAAGATCTCTCCAAGCTGTGTGTGCCTGGGAATGTTTTCACAGTCCTGAGCTCTGGGCCATGTCAAAGGGGACAAATGCACCTTCTGGAGAACACTGTCACTCCTGCTCACAGAGCCTCTCTGACTGCACAGGGGAGATTCCCCCAGGCTGTTTCCTGGTGTGGGAAGAAAGGGACATAAAGGCAGAGCAGAGGGATGGAGAAGACATGGACATTTGCAATGGGCATGCTCAAGGATGGTGAGGTAAATGTCTCTGGGACAGGGAGGTTGTTCCTGCAGTCACACCCAGAAATGTCAGGGCTCTGACAGGTGCCCACACCTGAGCTGGGCTCATGCCCTGCTCACACCCCCAGGGCTGTTCAGAGACACGAGTCCTTCCCTTGCACACACACAGACAGTTCCTGGCAGCAGGTGCAGTGTCTCCCTGGGCTCCTGCTGCCACTGCCCGGGGCTGGAGGCACCTCAGCCCTGCAGAGCCCCCACCCTGCACACTCACACACTTCAGCTCAACATTTGGCTTTCCCTCTTCCTGGCCATTCCCAGTCCAACCTCCTCCTGGTCTCCCGATCTCCCTGTGCCTGCCCAAGCCCAGCAGAGCAGCACAGTCATGTCTGGCCCTCCAGCGAGAAATGGAGGAAATGGAGGTCAGGGACAGTGACCCTGTCTGTGGAATGCTCAGGAGATCTTCAGGTCGGGCATCTCCTGCAGCCACAGGGACAGGGCAGCCTCTTTCCATGGCTCCTCTGCACACACAGGCTGTCCTGCTCTTCTCCTCACACATCCCATCTCCCCACGGAGCCTTTCCCCAGGGGAATACGTCTGTGCTGGCCTGACCAGCCATTCCTGCAGCCCCTCCCTGTGCTCCCCACAGCCCCCAAGCTGGGGATGCTGCTCTGCAGGGCACAGGGGCTGTGGTGCCTGGGGCCATGGGGGGGCTCTGCTGGGCTGTGCCGGTCAGGCTGGGAGGCAGAGCCAGCTGATGGTGGTCCCTGCCACTGACCCCCTGCCACACAAGCTCTTGGGTGCTCAGAGGGGCCCTGCCTTGTTCCAATGTTGGGAGATGGGTCTGGGGGCTGCGCTGGATCCAGACCATGAATGCTTATGGAAAGTAAAATGAATCACATGCCTCCTTTCCCTCAACCTGCTGTATTCCCTGGGGTTGCAGGGCTCTTTTTTTTCAGTTCACACTCAGATGTAGAATATTATCTCTGGGTGACTCCGAGCTGGACAGGCCTGTTCTCATTGGGCTCTATTCACTGTCAGCTCCTGCTCACACTGTTGCTGCAGGTCTCGTGTTCTCCTGGCAGCTCCAAAGTGTCTTAAGCAAATCACTTTCCTGCCATCAGCCCTGTCACAAGCTGTTGAGCCCCAGGAAGGTTAATCTCATCTGCATGGTCTCTGGCCATCAACAAGTAAAACCTGAACCAGCACTAAGTCCTTTGAAAGTCACACTGGGACCCTGATCTCATCACACTGAGCCATGGGCAGACAAAGCAGCACAAGGAGCCTCTTGAATGTCTCTTTGTTAGGCATGTTCTTAAGATCAACTTCAGAGGAAGCCCAAAGCCTTCCTGCCCTGCCCTCAGGAGTTGCCCTTTCCTGATGGAGCTGCTGTTGTGCAGCCCAGCTGTGTCCCAGCAGTGCCCATGGCCTGTCCCTGGCTGTGAGCCCAGGATGGACACATAGCAGGATGTGACCAACCTGGCAGAGAACCAAGGCCTTGGACCAACACAAGGGCTTAGGAGAGTGTGGAAGCAGAAAGGGCAGCTCTGAAGAGTCCCCTCTTCTCTGTAAACATGCACTGTCCTGCAGTGAGCTGTCCTTTCTGAATGCCTAAGAAGAAGGATCAAACAAGTCACTGCACTGTCCTTTATTTTGTGTAACTACTCAAGTACAAAAAATCCTCATTTAGACCAGTCTCTGGGTCAAACTCCAAAGAAAAACACTAGATTAGAATGGAGATTAATTGTGCACACACTTATCACAAGATGAACCCATGACCCCCAACAAATGCTGAGAAAACAGGATGAGGCTGTAATGAGTTCCAGTCCAAACACTATGCAGTCAGCAGCAGAAACAACAGTTTTATGTTTTTGGAGAGCATCAAGTCATCATTTTCCTCACAGCATCCTTGAGCTCCTGGTTCCTCAGGCTGTAGATGAGGGGGTTCAGTGTTGGAGGCACCACCGAGTACAGAACTGACACCACCACATCCAGAGATGGAGAGGAAATGGACGGAGACTTCATGTGGGCAACCACATCAGAGCTGAGAAACAGGGAGACCACGGCCAGGTGAGGGAGGCACGTGGAAAAGGCTTTGTGCCGTCCCTGCTCAGAGGGGATCCTCAGCACAGCCCTAAAGATCTGCACATAGGAGAAAACTATGAAAACAAAATAACCAAACACTAAACAGGCAGTAACCAGAAGGAGCCCAAGTTCCCTGATGTAGGAGTGTGAGCAGGAGAGCTTGAGGATCTGTGGGATTTCACAGAAGAACTGGCTCAGGGCATTGCCCTGGCACAGGGGCAGGGAAAATGTATTGGCTGTGTGCAGCAGAGAGTAGAGAAAGCCACTGGCCCAGGCAGCTGCTGCCATGTGGGCACAAGCTCTGCTGCCCAGGAGGGTCCCGTAGTGCAGGGGTTTGCAGATGGCAACGTAGCGGTCGTAGCACATGATGGTGAGGAGGGAAAACTCTGTTCCAATGAAGAAAATAAGGAAGAAGTCCTGTGCAGCACATCCCATGTAGGAGATGGCTGTGGTGTCCCAGAGGGAGTTGTGCATGGCTTTGGGGACAGTGGTGCAGATGGAGCCCAGGTCTGTGAGGGACAGGTTGAGCAGGAAGAAGTGCCTGGGGGTGTGCAGGTGGTGGTCGCAGGCTACGGCGCTGATGATGAGGCCGTTGCCCAGGAGGGCAGCCAGGGAGATGCCCAGGAAGAGCCACAAGTGCAGGAGCTGCAGCTGCCGCGTGTCTGCCAATGGCAGGAGGAGGAACTGGCTGATGGAGCTGCTGTTCGACATGAGCTTCCTCTGGCAATGGAGCACTGTCCAAGAAGGAAAAGATAGTGACAATTTAGGACAGATTTCTAAGGACAAAATCAGCCAATATCTCATAGAATTTCCAGCCCACTCTCCCAATTTCAGATTCATTTGGTCTCTCTGGGCTGATTGTGCTGCTCCAGCGAGTTAGGTCAGCCCTGATGCAGTGGGCACACAGAATCTGGCTTGTGAAAGCTCCAGTAGTCACAAGGAGTGCCAGGTGTAAGAACATTTCACTCTCTGCTCTTGTGGCAGAAGATTCTGTGCTGCAGAAACAGGTTTAGCTGAACGTAATAGTGAGTTTGTGATAAGCGAGAACGCCACAAAAATAACTGCTAAGAGAAGATGTTTGCACCAGTTAGCAGCAGGTATTTATTTCTGAGCAGAAAGCAAAGCTGCAAAACTTCAAGCAGAGGCTTGCTCACCGGGCAGGTGTCTAAGGAGGCTGTATTATACATTTGAACATAATTGATTACAACATCTCATTGCATATTGATTACAGGTGGGGTCTGGGTAGAGCTGGGGCGGTGTTTTCTTCTGGCTTCAGTTCTGTGGAGGGGTCCTTCTGTTCTTCATCCCCAAAAGGAGGGTCCCAGGTAGTCTTCCTCTCCTTGACCCAGCTTGGTTCCTTTCATAGGTGACCCAGCCAAAACTAGTAGAAAAACTCTTGGCTAGCTACCATTTTGCTCTATTCAACTGTCCACCATTACCTGATTAATTCGGCTCCAGGCTACAGTACAGAGAACTGAACAACAATCATGTCCTAGTAAAGAGAACAGAACATGCTTGGTAGTAAGGCTGGAGCAAACAGGTCTGGAACTTATGGAGGGGGTTTGGTTATTGGCCCTTGTTCCTTCTTGGTTTCTTTGAGGTTTTTGTTCTAGTTGTTTGATTTGTTTTTTTTTTTCTATTGCCATATCAATCAAGTGGTATTATTAAGTCTCGAAATTCTAATTTTTGGTGAATGAAAGTGTGAACATCCTTAGGACGGGACAGATAATAGTGCTCAGCTCTCAGTGTTTTAGTTCATAGTCAGCACAGATAGATACAGTGTTGAATGCTCTGTTTCCCATCTGCCCTGCACTTCCATTTGTGGTGCCTCAGAGCTGATTAAAGAGAAAAATATCTGTGCAGGTTCTGGTGACAATGTCAGAGCAACCCTGAGGAGGCTGGAAAAGGGACACTGATGGTGCCTGTAGGGCACAGTGTGGTGATTTCTCAGGTTGCCTGTTTTCTTCAGTTCTAATTGTAGAAGATGGAGAATTTCTGTGCCTGCTGCTGGACTGAGAAATTAATTTCTGTGTCCCATTGCCTACCAGGGCAAGCCAGAGCAGAAGACATAAAGAGCAGTATCAATTCCAGTCATGTGTCACAAAACCTTCTGTGCTTCTTTAAAACTCCATTCTTGAATGTCCTGTTGTGATTTGGAGCTGTGAGCAACCAGCCACCTTCAGCACCCTGAGAGTGGAAGGATCCTGCCATCACCTATCCTGGTTTGTTCCTTCTCCCCTAGCTCTGTGAGCAGCTCCCCAGGCTGGCTGAGAGATGATCCTGGCAGGCAGCAGAGTCCCTGCCCCAGCACAGCACCCTGGGCTGCAGGACCCTGCTCTGCCCCACAGACCTGGGCACCCCTGGCTGCACTCCCAGCTCCACAGCTATTCCAAAGTGTCCACCAACAGCACCCTCCTCACACATCATATCAGCTGGGGCTGCGCCAGCTTTAGGAGATGCCTCCAGGAGCTGCCCCTGCATTGCCCTGCACCCACAGACTCACCGTGTCCAGCACTGCAAAGATTTCTCCTCCATGAGCTCTGAGTCATCCTCCCAATGCTGAGCCCCTTTAAGCTCTGTCTGTGCCCTGCTGGTGTCCCTGAGCTGCCCTGGCAGTGCCCTGAGCCCTGCTGGGCTGTGCACAGGAGCTGCTCCTGGGCAGAGCTGTCTCTCTGCAGCGCTGCCCACTTGCCAGGAGCTCCCTGTGTGCCAGGAGCCCAGCCCAGCTCAGCAGCACAGCAACAGCCCAGGGCAATTAATGGCCCTCTGGGGGGTTTGTGTTGTTTACATTAAACTCAGTCCATCAGACTAAGTTCAAACAACTTCTCAAGAACTCAAATTGACAATTAAACACTGAAGTTTCTTGTAGTGTTAATGGGTCCCATTGAGGAACAGGACTGAGAAAGTGTCCCCAGATTCCAGTTAGAGCAGAAGACTGGAAGGAGTGATGGCAGGGATAGACAAGGAAGGGAAAGATGACTCTCATGGTTAATAAAACTGGCTGTGTTTCAGAATTCAAAGGGCTTAAGGCCTGAACCCCAGGACCTGGGAAGGGAGATCTTCGCCCTCCCTCATTCCTCCAGGCCCTTCCTGAGGCACTGGGATGTGGGATGTGCAATGCCAAGGGCAGGAGGATGGGGTGGCACCTCCCAGGCTGCTGAGCAGGGACAAGGAGGCAATGAGGCCCCAGGACTGCAAGGCTCACTTGTCTCCTCATGCCATCACGGGCACACACAGCAGCCATGGCCAAAGGCCTGCACAACTTGGCTCTCTTGGGGCCTTTCAGCTTCTGCACATCCCTGTCTCCTCTCCAGCCCAGGCTGTCCTACGGTGTCCATGCCCTGCCCCTTTCCCTGCAGGCTGTCGGCATCCCCCGGCTGCCCCACCTCGCTGGCCCCTTCCTGCACTGACATCTCTCCCTCCTCCCTGGCTCTGCCTTGGAACACAAAGCCTTGGACTGATCCAGACTCCTTCAGGGGGATGTGTTGCACCACAGCACTGCCCTTGGGCAGAAATTCCTTTCTCCTTGTGTGCAGTCTGGACCTCCCCAGTTGCCCTTGAAGTCCTCTCAAGTTTCTCCTGTTCCTTCTGAAATCTCAACACCACTTGTCCCACAGCTTGTGCTTGAGGTCTCCAAACCCCTCTCTGGTCACTCTCCAAGATGTTTAGCCATGAAAATGTAGTGCTCTTAGTGCAGGAGAAACAGAGTGACACTTTTTGCCAAGGGTTGTATTGGCAGAACGAGGCACAGGAACTGGAACTCAATGAGGTCATGCCGTGAGTGCCCCCCACAAAGCAGGACTCTGAGCCAAGTTAATGTGGGATAAGATAAAAAGGTACATTCTTTAATGTCCAGGCTTAGGGATTTTAGGAATACATGATGACATCTTCGTGCACCCTCTCCTCAGAACACTGATTTCCATGGTTTTTATAATATTGCCCACCCAACCCTCAGTTTACACATCTCTCAGGCCAGCCCCAGTCCCACCCCTGTGCCATCTCCCAGGATTTTGGGGCTGGGGTCAGTGGGACCCTCTGTCTTCATTCGCTTCTTCCTCGGGCTTTGGAGTTTTTCCAGTGTTCTTAGACTCAAGGTTGTTGGTTTATGTTTGGTCTTGTTCTGCAGGCCTTTCTGATAGTCTGCACCTCTTGCATCTTGAAGAGAGCCTAAAGAGCTAAAAGAATTTGAGCTACTAGTCTGTGGTAGGGGTTAGGATGTATAAACAATGAACTTAAGCTGTTACAAATATGAACACTACATTTGCTACAGTTACTGTGTTCTTCAAATCTATAAAAGTGAAGAATCAGAAACCACTTTGGCATCAGAGTGGAGATTTGCACTGGATTTAAGGAAGAAATATTTTGTGCTGAGGGTGGCAGGAACCTGGGCCAGCTTACAAAGTGGAAACCCCATCTGTGAAGCTGTCCAAGGGTGGGATTTTTGTGCAGTCTGAACTTGTGGAAGGTGTCCCTGGCTAATGGAAGTGGACTTGGACTAGTGGTTGTTTTAGCTCTCTTCCAGCCCAAAAAGTTTTATTATTCTTTTATTCCTATGTCCCCAATTCCTTCTCCACAGGGCTGCAAATACCGACATGCACCATGTTGGCATTTTAATGTGACCTAATCCCCAATACTTTGTGAAAATGGAAAAATTGGCATTTTAGGGTTATGAGGTTCTATGTTTTTGGAGGAACCTTTCAAAATTCAAAAGTTTCAAAGAAACCAATAGAGATTTCCAACATCTCTGCATGAAAGGTTCCCCAAGTGATCAGTGATGGCCTTGCAGCTGAGGATGGGGGTTTTCTCACTCCGGTACTGAGAGTCAGGATGGGCAGCCAGAATGTGCATTTGGGGACAGTGCAAGACTTGCCATGGGAAGTCTAGGGAAAGATCAAAGTGATTTGTGAAGGAACAGGTGTGAGTAAAGAGAGAGAAAAGGGGATGGAAGGAGCTGATCATGTGCAAACAGGTGACTGGTCAGTGACCGTCCCTGGCCATGCCCTGCAACTGACCTAATTGCCTGCCCCATTTTCTTAATCCCTCCATTCCCAAGAAATCTCTGGGACAAAAGAACTCTGTGTTCTGGGAACAGACGGCGGTTCAAGTTTCACTGGAGTTGGAACCACAAATCACCAGGTCTTGTGTCCTTTTTGTGCCCAGACACTGGTGAGACTGGTGTGTGTGCCTGTGGATATTCCTTCCCTGGAAGACGAGGAAGAAACAGGCAGAAGTTTAGGTTTAGTTCACACTGTTCTAACCTGGTTCTGTTAGTCTGCATTGAGTTCCAAGCTTCCCGGGGAGGCTCCATCCCTGTGTTTCCATGGTGACATCAAGGGATCCTGCCCGGTCCCCACCGAGCCCGGGACTGCCCCCGCTGGGGGGGCTCCCCCTGGCCACGTGTTCAGGTGGGGGTGGCTGGTGGTGGTGGCGCCCCGGGGGGAGCCGCCGGCCCCGGGATGGGCTGAGGTGTAGCGATAGCAGCGCCACACAGGGCCGCGGCAGATAAAAGCCGCGTAAAAGCTGGCATGGATGGCTCTGGCCCCGGTGGGGTTTGTGTGGGTTACGGACCCCCCAGGGCCCCCAGCGCCGGGCTGTGCGGTGTGGCACGGGCCCTGCTGGACCGGTGCTGGCTCTGGGGACCCAACAATGGGCTGCGGCGGGTCCCGGCCAGACAGAGACGCACGGCCGGCCGGCAGAGCCGGGTTGCACCCGCCATGACCTCGCTACCGCCACGCGGTTTCACCTTCTCCACCAGTTTGGAACCCCCGTCCCGGAGTCAACCCCCAAGGGACTTGTTATTGGTTGTATTAAGTTATTGACTCTTGCATTGTCAAACCTCTTTCAAGTTTACACCCCTTTTGCCAAGCCACTCCCTCATCCTTGTCCTTATACCTAGTCCCAAACCGAAAGTAAAGGCTTTTGGCAGTTTTCCACCACTCCTCGTGTGCGTCTGGATTATTTCCCGGGAGCTGCTTCCCGATTCGGATCCCGAGACCCCTGTAGTACCCCAGGATTTCTGTCCCTCCTTCCACAGGTAATATACTCTCTTTTTTTCCCCCTGAGTTCCAAACTAAGTTCTCTATTTAATAAAGCCCCCTCATTTCTTTTAGGGTACATGGGGACACAGCCTGTTCCTGGAGCTTAATATTTCCTTCTTAAAGCAGCTCCAGCCTTCCTGGACTCCTCTGTTCTTTAGGACTGACTCCCAAGGGATTCCATCAATCAATCTCCCAGGCAGGCCACAGTCTGCCCACCATCAGTGCCAGGTGTCACTTCTGCTGCCCCCTCCTTCCTCACCCAAATGGAAAATGCTGCCATTCAGTGTCTCTGTGCCCAAGATGGCCCCAACCACCACATCCCCCACCAGTCACAGAATCACAGAATGATTTGTGTTGGGAGGAACCTTAAAGAACAGCTCATTCCAACCTCCATCATGGGCAGGGACAGCTTTCACTAGACCAAGTTGTTCAGAGCCCCATCCAACATGACCTTGAACAACTTCCAGGGATGGTGCAGCCAGAACTTCTCTGAACAACCTGTGCCAGGGCCTCACCACACTCACCCTAAAGAATTTCTTCCTACTGTCTCATCTAACCCTTTCCTCTATCAGGGTGAAGACATTCCCCCTTGTCCTGTCACTCCAGGCCCGTGTAAATAGTCTCTTTCTAACTTCCTTGTTGGTTCCCTTTAGGTCCTGGAAGGCCACAATTAAGTTACTCCAGAGCCTTCTCTTCTTCAGGCTGTACAATCCCAATTCTCTCAGCCTTCCCTCATGGCAGAGCTGCTCCATCCCTCTGATCATCTTCGTGCCTCCTCTGGACTTGCTCCAACAGCTCCATGTCCTTGCTGTGCTGGGACCCCAGAGCCGGAGGCAGCTCTGGAGGTGGGGCAACATCCAACCAGGTGTGTTCCAGCAAGGACAGTGTGGAACCCCATGGAAACACCACAGAACCTGCTGGAACCAAGGGGCCCATCTGACATGTGGGGTCTCATGGAATCAAAGGAACCCTGAGAAACTGTGGAACCTCATTGAATCCAGGGGTAATTGTGACACTTCAGGGTCAAATGGTCATTGTCAAACTGCAGGGTGTCATGGAACCAAAGGAACTCTGGAGCACCACAGACCTCATGGATCCAAGGGGCCCCTGACACACTGCAGATACCTACGGAGCACAAGGAACCTGAGGACAACATGAAATACCATAGAAGCAAAAGGCCATTGTGACACTGCAGGGAGTTATGGAGCTGAAAAGGCAACCTCATTACCAGCACAGGCTCCTCATGGACTCACTGGAGGAGATCATTGGAGGCCATGATTGCACAAACCTCTCAAAAACTCAGTATCAAAAGGAAAGCCCAACTAGCCCTAAAAAACTGAAGCACTTTGAAGAACTAATGAGCTCCACTGAGTGTCATTACTGACAAAGCCTCTCAAGGGACTAATTAAAGCAGATAATTGGAGGCTATAATTCCATAAATCTCTCATGGACTTAGTGTCAAAAAGAATACTTTAATAAACCCTGAGTACCTCGAGGCATTAATGAGCCCCACTGAGTGTGGTTATTGACAAAAGAATCTCAAGGGATTCTCTACAGCAGGTCACAGGAAGACAAAATTGCACAAACCTTTCAGAGACACAAAGTCAAAATCAAAAGCCAAAGCTGTTTGAAAAACCTGCAGGCCCTTGAAACATTAAGGAGCCCCCCCCCTATGGGCCATTCCTGACAAAGCCTCCCCAGGGACTCCTTCCAGCAGATCCCTGGAGGCCATGATTGCAGGGAGGTAAAGGCTCTGTGCAGGCAGCTCAGATGCTGAGAAAAGCCTGGCTTGGCTGGATGAAGTTTCCTTAATTCCTTTTCACAGTTCCTTCATCTTTAGGAAGTGCTGTCAGTGAGACTGGCACCCCATAAGAAGGGCTCTGGCAGATTGCTGGGAGCAAAGACAGCCTGCCCTGGGCCCCAGCCAAGATCTTGGCAGCACTGAGACACCTGAGAGTTAAAAATAGTAGGCTATATCTTTGAGAACATTTGGCAACAAGCAGGGATTGCTGGTATGTGGATAACCTGTATGGAAATGTTTGCTTTGAGTTAAAGCATTACATTAAAATAAATGTGAGTATCTCAACGTCTTGGGTTGCAAAGAGAATATTTATTTTTTTATGTATATTTGTATCATTCAGTTGGTAGTTTAGGAAACAATCATGTGGTGAGTTTACTCTCATGTGAAGTCTGATTTTATATTGTAATTTTTGCATCACATCTCAATGAGACAGATAAAACTCACAGGAAAATGGCACAAGTACTATGGGAAAATAAGCAAAGTATTAGGACCATGTGTTTGTGTGAATTCAGGTTTTTCTCTTGAAGAAATGGCCTGTGCTAACTGGACACTTTATTGCATGTTCTCTGACCTGCTTCTCATCAGTAATACCTCAGAGTTTAAGAAGACTTCTCCAAGGGTGTTACTGCTGGCTGAGAGATGCAGAAGCATCCTCAGTCCTCACCTAGGAGAGGATATTCCCTCCCCAGGCCAAACTGAGTTTCTGAAACACCTCTCAGCTGAGTTGTCACTTCTTTAGAAGAAACCTGTGATGGAGGTGCTGCCTTGGAGCTCACACCCTGTCTGTGTGCCCTGCAGGGAGTCTCTGTGCTCTGGGAGGGTGGGGAATGCAAAGGAAAGGCTCAGCTCCCCAGGCAGCAAGAACATTGCTCTGCCTCTGTGGGGGCTTGCACGGGTCTGCAAAGTGTTGCAGGGCTGGGATCGGAGGGAATGAATCTCTGGCTGGATTTGTAAGGGGTCAGGAATCCAAGTGACAGAGAAGGAAGGTTAGGAATGTTGAACTATCTGTGACTCACCCAGAAATTATAAAAGCCTGACCTGCGCAGGAAAATTGGATATTGTGGGGAAATCACCCACTTTGAAGCATTTCTTCCCTAAATGACTTGAAAACTGCATTGCTGAAAAGGGGCATTGCTTGCACCAACCTGTGTCTTAACACTGTGAAAACGTTTTATTTAGACATAAACTGTTGCTTATCTGTCTTGCTAAAATGCCCTGGGGATGCATCAGAGTCACCTGATTCAGTGGAAGAGAGATGCCCCTCCCCAGGTAAAAGGGAAGGATTCAGATCTACAACAGTCTCCCACATCTTTGTGGTCTGACAGAGCACCAGGGGGTGAGCTCTTACATGTGAGGAGAGCTGGGATTAATCTCTCTGCCTAAGGTCTAAGAACTGAGTCATGCCTTGCCTTGCAGTGTTAGGATTGCCTCTCCTCCCCGAGCCTTGTCTTGCTTTGTCTTCCCCATTTTCATCACTTTCCTGCTTTTTCACCCTGTTTCTACTCAATGTTCTAACATTAAATGCATCTCGAAAGATCTGGACAAGGAATGTAAACAACAGGGTTTTGCAAGGGGCTGGTATTTATCCATTTCCTTCCTTTTTTCTCTTTTATCCCCAGGCATCCTATTTAATAAAATCACCTCTGAAAAAGCAAGGCAAGATTCTCTTCTCTCTGTGGCAACGCCGGGTCCTGCAGGCTCAGGGATTCTGTTCCTCCCTCCCTCTGCAGTCCTCCCTGCAGCAAACAGCCCTGTTAGATTTCCAGCTCTCCTGCAGCCACCTGTGTGTGGTGTTTGGAGTCTTTCTCTGGCCTTCAGGTGAGTGTGGTGGCAGAGAGGCCACCAGCACCCTCTGAGAGCTGCTGCTTGGATTGCTCTGCAGAGGGAAAATGTCCCAAAGGAGAGGCTTGGAGAACCACACCGTTGGATCTGGATTCGTTCTTCTGGCATTTTGTGACCACTCCAGCCTGCAGGGCCTGTGCTTCACTGTGCTCCTGGTCATCTACCTGGTGGTGCTGGCAGGGAACAGCCTGATTGCCCTCATCACAGTGCTGGACTGCAGCCTGCACAGCCCCATGTACTTCTTCCTGAGGAACTTGTCCTTCCTGGAGATCTGCTACACCTCAGTCACTCTGCCAAAAATGCTGGTGGGTGTCCTGAGGGCAGATGGCAGGATCTCCTTCCTTGGCTGTGCTGCCCAGCTGTATTTCCTGGTCCTGTTGGGCAGCACCGAGTGCCTTCTCCTGGCTGCCATGGCCTACGACCGCTACGTGGCCATCTGCCACCCCCTGCACTACCCCCTGGCCATGAGCAGGGGGCTCTGCACCAGGCTGGTGCTGGGCTCCTGGGGGGCTGTCACACCAGTACAGGTAGGGCAGACCTACCAGCTGTTCACTTTGCCCTTCTGTGCCTCCCACGACCTTCGTCACTTCTTCTGTGACGTCCCTCCATTGCTGGACCTGGCCTGTGCAGACACATTCTGGAACCAAGTGGTGCTGCACAGCATCATCCTGGGGTTTGCAGTTCTTCCCTTCTGCCTAATAGTTCTGTCTTACATTCAAACTATCAGGGCAATTCTGAAAATCCCCTCAGTTCTGGGCAGGCACAAAGCCTTTTCCACCTGCTCCTCACACCTCATGGTGCTGACACTCTTCTATGGCTCAGCCACAGTCATCTACTTAAAGGGACACTCCAGGGATTCTGGAGATCCTGACAAATACTTTGCCTTGTTTTACACAATTTTGACTCCCATGTTTAACCCTCTCATCTACAGTCTGAGGAATAAGGAAGTGAGAATTGCCCTGAAGAAACTCCTGTGGACAAAGTGATCCCACAGTGGATCCCAAACACAACAACTCTGTCAAGTTTTTTCTGACCAATGTCATGTGAGGTAGAAATAGTGCAATTGTGGCCAGTCATCAATGAGCCCCAGAGGGTGAGACAACCCATGAGGAGGTGACTCCCCTTGGATTTGAGCAATCACTTCCTAGACCTCATGGACTATGGGCAGTGTCCCTGCATGGAATCAGCTTCAAATGCTAAAAGATATGAAGGGCAACTTCCCCTGCTGTGATGTCTTGCACTGAGATCTGTAAAGCTGGACTACTTTATCATAAAGAATAAAAAAATAATAATTTAAAAACCCATCGAGGGAACAATTCAGCACTGGAATAGCATCCCAGACACCTGTGGAGTTTCCATTTGTCAAGGTTGAGCAATGTCAGCCAGTACCTGAGCACTGCACAGTCGCTCACTCCCTGCTCATCAGTGGGATGGGGGGAGAGTCAGAAGGGTAAAAGTAACAAAACTTCTGGGTTGAGTTAAAGTCATGCACACATGCAGAGCAAAACCAGGAATTCATTCCCTGCTTCCCATGGCTGGGCAGGTGTTCAGCCATCTCCAGGAGGGCAGGGCCCCATCCTGTGTAAGGGTGACTTGGAAAGACAAACACCATCACTCCAAACTTCCTCCCACTTGACATACCGAGTGTGATGTCATATGGTCTGGGGCACCCCTGGGCTGGGAATGTGGAAATTGGAAATTGGGAATTTGGGAATGTGGAGAAGTCTCATGGGGGTTTCCCTCCCGCTACTCACCATCCCAGACTTCCCAAAGACAGAATCAGGATGAAATTTCATCCCTCATCTCTGCCATCATCATCCTCATCCTCATCGGATTCGGTGTCTGGAAGCTCCAAACTGGGAACACGTAGGATGGGGGTCAGGAAGGGACATGGATCACCCAGCAGCATCCCAGGGATCTCCCACTACATTTGCTGATCCCTCTTTATTTCCACAGGGAAGAGAGAGAGTAATGGATACAACACAGTTCCAGTGGCACACCTGGCTCTGGATCCTCTCCATGTGGATCCTGGGATGGATCCAGGGGTCTCCAGGATGCCAAAGAGCCATGAGGTCCCACACTGTCCCAGGGGCTCCCTTGTGACCTCCCAGGGGTTTCTGGGGGTAACAAAGAGCTCTGTGGTCAGAGGCTGTCACAGCAGTTCCATGGTGACATCCCAGGGGACTTTGGGTTGCTCCAGCACCAACCTGTCTCAGGCACTCACAGGGCCTCCAAGGGACATTCCAAGGGTCTCCAGGCTGCCAAAGGACAGAGCGGTCACAGACAGTCACAGGATTCCTGTCACAGGCACAGTGGGAGCTGCAGGCATAGTCTCTTAGAAAAGGTCCCGTTCAGTCACATGATGCAGAAAGGACCCCCAACACCACCAGAGACCCCGAGTGCCTCCCAGCACCCCCTGGGTTTCTAAAGTGCTTCTCCCAGAGGAGCCTGGAAGTGGCTGGATCCAATCCTAGCCCCAGACTTTGTCAATGGTTTCTGTGTAAAGGATTATACAGGTGAGACTGAACCTTTGTACAACTTTGTCCTGCCCAATCAAGGATGGAACACCAGATATACTTATAGAAATGTATATGATTTACTATGGTAATGATTAGACAAAAAGATCTGACTCCGATTTATTCACTAGACAGCACAGAAGCTGTAAGAACTATTATCATACACTGCACTAGGAAGCAATATTGAAACAATTGGATTGAAGCAAAACCAATCATTAAGCAGAGAGTGATGTCACTCACCAAGACCAACGACCCTGGACAAAGCTCTTTGGCTCAGCCTCGAGGAGTGACCCCGAGGGGCATCCCCGCTCCAGGCAGGAACCTCCACACCCCCCCCAAGAAGGGATATGTCAGAAGACCCAATCTCTAAAATTTAGGCCTGGGCTTTTATAGTAGAAAGCGCTGGCCTGTCAGTCAGGTGTGTCCAGGCTGTGCCAGCTCAGCAGCTTTGGAGTTCTCAGGGGTGTCACTTGTTTGTTCCTTTATCCAGGGATTTCCCAGCTCTGCCACATCTTCCCCTTCCTCTCAGGATGTTTCACTTTGGAGTGTTGGTTGACTCAGGCCACTCTCAGCTTTGTTCAACCCCAAAAGCAGGGTGACCCCCTTCTTCATTTCCCACTGGGGGCTTTGCAAACTGGGCCTTGTAGTAGTTATTTTCCCCCATTCCAGGCAGACCATCCTGCTACAGGACCCCCAAGATGCCCCTGCCCAGTTACCCACCTCTCCTTTCCCCACTATACCACTCCTTTCCCATTGTCCCAACAATCCTAAATTCCCCACACAGCTCAGGTTGGGGGTGTCCCCCCCTGCTTGGTTTTGGGGTCTAAGCCCATTTCTGCTCAGTTTGGGGGTCCAAAGCCTTCCTTTTCCTCCCTCTCCCCTCCTTTTCCTGTAAGACTTCAAACCCCTCCTCCCTCAGAGTGTGGTTTACAGCTGTCCCCCTCCCACTAAATTTGGGTGTCCCAACCCCCCTTTTCAATTGTCCCCCCAATCCCCAACCTCCTTCCCCCATTCCTGGTTTTGGGGGTTCCCACTCCCTTTGCAGCCCCACACCCAGTTTTTGCCCCCTTTTCCCCCCAGTTTCCATTGCCCCACCCCCCCTTTCCCCACCCCCTTTACCAAGAGCTCCTCACTCTCAACCAGGGGGGCTTCCAGCACCACCAGTGCCAGCAAGATGGCCCCAGCTCCTCCCAGTCCCAGCATCAGGCTTTAAAATCAATATATATTGGTGATAAGTAAAGTGTTATCCTTAAATCACACTTGGCCAGCATTTATCAAAGTTGTCTTAAGGTATTTTTGTGGGAAGAACTTGTGAAAAGTACCAGAACTTCAAGTTTTGATAAATTAACTCTGATCTGCCTCAGTGAACAAATCCTGGAAGAGAGAGATGGGTGGTTGAGGCTGAGTATCTGGAATGCAGAACATACAGACCACAGGGACATGATAAAAGAAGAGGCTACGAAAGACCCAGTATTTATTTTGGAAAGTCCCTACCCAAGAAAAAAGATACTGAAAACACTAAAAAATAATATAGAAAGCAAGAAATCGATAACCAACAGAGGAGAGACTACTAATTAATGAAAGGGAATTATGCAATTTAGAACCAATGAACATTTGATTTATTTGTTTGCTGAAAAATGTATAAATAGGTGAAAAAGTCTTCTCTCGGTGTCTCTGTGGAAGCTGCAATTTTGTCAGTCAAAGCCAGAATAAAGGAACGTCTGACTCGTCAACACTGAAAAGATGGTGTTGAGGGTTTATTGCCCCAATGGTTTCCAAGGATTTCAGTAACATTATAAAGGCAGAGTATGGGAGAGGTGGTGCTGGCCATGGGGTCAGCTGTCAGCAAGATAAATGTTTATTTAGTATTTCTATCTGCACAGGAACACGTGTGGTGGAACCAGACCCCAGTGTCTCCACTTTTCGGGGGATGGAATGTTGATGGTTCATGGCTCCAACATTATCCAGTTGCAAAAGCAGAGGGTGCTTTGCTGCCCATGGGCAAAAGAACCACCCAGGGGCAGAGGGAGGCACACCCACCCCTGGAGGGGACAGGCTGGGCTTGGAGCCAGGGAAGGGAAGGGTTATTTTTATGCTTTTATGTCACTACAGACAGGAAACAAAACTGCTCCAAACCTACTTTACATGCAAACAAAACTGTTCTAAACCCTACATATACATATATATTGATAAAGTAAATCTAATCTACTCCAAAGGTTGGGTTAACAAGAACCTGGGTCAGCCTCATCTTCAGGGGGGTCTGGACAGGTGCTGTACAAGGGGGAAGCTTCTGACAGCCGCTCACAGAACCCATCCCTGGAGCCCCCCCACTACAAAATCTGGCCACACAAACGCAGTACACTGCCCAGCATGGATCACTGTTTCGGTTTGAGGGGAAAAACTAAAATGTTTTACCCACAAGCAGGGGAGGGGCTTCCTCCACAATAATTACACCACTCTTTATTAAATTTAAGAAAAGGAATTTTAATACAAGAAGGATAACTGCTATATATATATATATATATGTAAACAGACTAGTGCAACCTACTTCCTCAACACCATAAGAGAAAAAAAACAACAACAAAACCCAGCAGGTTTTCCTCCGGGAGAAAAGGTTATACTTAAGTGTCCTTGTCACAGCCCGCTGGCTGCAGAGTGAGTTTCAGTCCCTCTCCAGCGAAACAGACGAGCAGTGGGCTTTCAGATGGACTCAGTTTTTTCCCCCTGTGTTCCCCGTCCAAGAAGCAGAAAGGTACGAGCAACCAGCAGCAAATCCAAGGCAGGCAGCAGCACGGCAGGAAAAGGTGGTCCGAAGTAGGCAGCGGCAAGACAGCCAGGGAAAACCCCAGCAGTAACCAGCAGGGCAGCCTGCCTCCTTGGAGTCCCCACTCCCCCCTTCCGCTGAGCCAAGACTGAGAAGAATATCCAAAAAAAAAAACCAAAAGAGACAAACCTGCCCCCACCCCAGCGATCACAGTTAACTGCTTCTTTTGTTAACCGCTGGCCTGGGCAGTTAAGTGGCAGGGGAGAGAATTTACATAATAATCTCAAACTACAACATTATCCACCCCTAAATTCTCTTCCATGCCGATACTCTACATTAAACTTAAATTTTCTTTCAAATAATTAAGTGTTTACAAATACAGTAATATGAGTCGTTTACTTAGAGATAAGTTCCTTTTGAGGTACACATTGTGTCTCTCCATCTTCCTGCATCACCCACCAGGTGGAACCAGATCCTTGAGCAAAGACAACCCCACGAATGGGTTTGCCTTTGCCTGAGGCAGGGTTGATCCAGACTGTTTTCTTTAGCATACTTCTCAGGTGTATTACAGGGACTTTGTCTCCATCTACAGTGTGAAGGGGTTCTGATTGGGCAGGGCCGGCTCGATTGACAGAGCCTCTAGTGTTGACTAGCCATGTAGCCTTTGCTAAGTGTTGATCCCAGTGTTTGAAAGTCCCTCCACCCAACGCTTTCAAAGTGGTTTTTAACAGTCCATTACACCGCTCAACTTTCCCGGCAGCTGGTGCATGGTAGGGGATATGATACACCCACTCAATGCCATGTTCTCTCGCCCAGGTAGCAACTAAGCTGTTTTTGAAATGAGTTCCATTATCTGACTCAATTCGTTCTGGGGTGCCATGTCGCCACAGCACTTGTTTTTCCAGGCCTAGGATGGTGTTCCGAGCAGTGGCGTGAGGCACTGGGTGTGTCTCCAGCCACCCTGTGGTTGCTTCCACCATGGTGAGCACATAGCGCTTGCTTTGGCGGGTCTGTGGCAGTGTGATGTAGTCAACCTGCCAGGCCTCCCCGTACTTATACTTATCCCAGCGTCCACCATACCACAGGGGCTTCACTCTCTTAGCCTGCTTAATGGCAGCACATGTCTCGCAGTCGTGGATAACCTGAGAGATAATGTCCATGGTTAAATCCACCCCTCGGTCTCGTGCCCATTTATAAGTGGCATCTCTGCCCTGATGGCCCGAGGCATAATGGGCCCATCGAGCCAAGAACAGCTCTCCCTTGTGCTGCCAGTCCAGATCTGTCTGTGATACTTTCACTTGCGCAGCTCGGTCTGCTTGTTGGTTGTTGAGATGTTTTTCATTGGCCCAATTTTTGGGCACGTGTGCGTTTACGTGGCGGACTTTCACAATCAGCTTTTTTACTCGGGTGGCAATATTTTGCCATATGTCGGCAGCCCAGATGGGTTTCCTTCTGCGTTTCTAATTGGTTTTCTTTCATCGGTCTAACCATCCCCAGAGAGCATTGGCCACCATCTATGAGTCGGTGTAGAGGTAAAGCTTTGGCCATTTCTCTCGTTCAGCAATGTCCAGGGCCAACTGCACGGCTTTAAGCTCTGCAAACTGACTCGACCCACCTTCTCCTTCAGTAGCTTCTGCAACTTGTTGTGTGGGACTCCATACAGCTGCTTTCCATTTGCGATTAGTCCCTACAATGCGACAGGAGCCATCGGTGAAGAGGGCGTAGCGTATTTCTTCTTTTGGCAATTGATTGTATGGTGGAGCTTCTTTCGCACGTGTCACTTGCTCTTTCTCTTCATCTGCTAGACCAAAATTTTCACCTTCAGGCCAGTTTGTGATGATTTCCAGGATCTCAGGGCGATTTGATTTTCCTATACGTGCGCGCTGCGTAATCAGGGCAATCTACTTGCTCCAGGTAGCATCAGTGGCGTGATGTGTAGAGGCAGCCTGTCCTGACAACATCCACTTCAGCACTGGTAGTCGAGGTGCCAGAAACAGCTGTGCTTCTGTGCCAATCACCTCTGAGGCGGCTTGAACTTCTTCATAGGCGGCTAGGATCTCTTTCTCTGTGGGGGTATAGTTGGCTTCAGATCCTCTGTAGCCTCGGCTCCAGAATCCAAGTGGTCGGCCTCGAGTCTCACCAGGCACTTTCTGCCAAAGGCTCCAAGACAGGCCATTATTCCCGGCAGCGGAGTAGAGCATGTTCTGTATGTCTGGTTCTGTCCTGACTGGTCCAAGGGCTACAGCCTGAGCAATCTCATGCTTAATCTGGTCAAAGGCTTGTTGCTGCTCAGGGCCCCAGTGGAAATCATTCTTCTTACGGGTTACCAAGTAGAGAGGGCTTACGATCTGACTGTATGCTGGGATATGCATCCTCTAGAACCCTATGGCACCCAGGAAGGCTTGTGTTTCCTTTTTGCTGGTGGGTGGAGACATTGCTGTGATCTTATTGATGACTTCTGTTGGAATCTGACGGCGTCCATCCTGCCACTTCACTCCCAGGAACTGGATCTCTTGGGCTGGTCCCTTAACTTTACTCCGTTTGATGGCAAAGCCAGCTCCCAAAAGGATCTGGATGATTTTCTCTCCTTTCTGAAAAACCTTTTCTGCTGTGTCCTCTCACACAATGATGTCATCAATGTATTGCAGGTGTTCTGGAGCCTCACCCTTCTCCAGTGCAGTCTGGATCAGTCCATGACAGATGGTGGGACTGTGTTTCCACCCCTGGGGTAGTCGGTTCCAGGTGTACTGCACGCCCCTCCAGGTAAAAGCAAACTGTGGCCTGCACTCTGGTGCCAGAGGAATGGAGAAGAACGCATTAGCAATGTCAATAGTGGCATACCACTTTGCTGCCCTGGACTCCAGTTCATACTGGAGCTCCAGCATGTCCGGCACAGCGGCACTCAGCGGTGGGGTAACTTCATTCAAGCCACGATAGTCCACAGTCAATCTCCATTCTCCATCAGACTTATGCACAGGCCAGATGGGGCTGTTGAAGGGTGAGTGGGTTTTGCTGACCACCCCTTGGCTCTCCAGTTCACGGATCATCTTATGGATGGGGATCACAGCATCACGGTTCGTTCGGTATTGCCGACGGTGCACTGTCGTGGTGGCAATTGGCACTTGCTGTTCCTCAACTTTCAACAGTCCAACAGCAGAAGGACTTTCTGAGAGACCTGGCAATGAGTTTAATTGTTTAATCCTTTCTGTCTGTACAGTGGCTATTTCAAAAGCCCATCTATGCCCCTTTGGGTCCTTAAAATATTTATTCTTGAGGTAGTCAATGCTCAGGATACATGGGGCGGCTGGACCAGTTACAATGGGGTGTTTCTGCCAATCTCTCCCTGTCAAGCTCACTTCAGCTTCTAGCACAGTCAACTCTTGAGATCCCCCTGTCACCCCAGAAATAGAAATAGTTTCTGAGCCCACATGTCCTGATGGCATTAATGTGCATTGAGCGCCAGTATCAACCAAAGCCTTATACTTTTGTGGGTCTGATGTACTAGGCTATCGAATCTACACAGTCCAATAGACACGGTTGTCCCGTGCCTCTACCTGGCTAGAGGCAGGGCCCCTCTAACACTGATCTTGGTCATAGCGGTCAGAACCTTTTCTCGATGAGTACACCTGGGAGGTGCCCTCCTGTGGGTCAGATTCTTGCCCGTGGGAAACTGGGACTGCACTTACTCTCACTGACCTTCTTCCATTCTCCTTCAGTTCTTGTACTCGGGCTGCAAGGGCACGGGTGGGTTTCCCATCCCACCGTCCCATGTTTTCTCTATGTTTGGCCAGGAAGTACCACATCTCAGTTCGTGAGGTCTGTCCACTTCTTCTGGCTGGGGGGCGTCTGGCTCTGACTTCAGAGGTTCTCATTCGCACTGGTGCTACTTGGAGACTTTCCCTAATTTCCTCTCTGATCGCTTTTACTTCTGCAGGCAGCGTCTTGAGACTCTCAACCAATGTCTCTACAGCAGAAATACGGGCCTGCATTGGGCTGTGGGTCATGCTTTCACATATCCGGAGCTTATTTGCTACTGCGCTCACTGTTTCATGGTTCTCTTCTCTATACATGGATGCCAGGAAATCGGTGTATTCAGCTGGCCCCGAGCGTGAAAGGTCCCACCACATATGTGGTGTGCATCTGACCTTGTCAGGGTCATTATTGGCTTGCCCACCTCTTCCAAAAAGCACGTCCATCATTGCCATCTCTCTCAGACGTAAAATTCCTTCTTCCATCGTCTTCCAAGTCTTCTTAATATGATGTTCCTGCAGGATTTTTCTATAAACAAACTTCTCTCTTACACTCGTTAGAAGTCGTGCCCAGAGTGAAAGGGGCTTTGATTCCTTCACGAACACCTGTTCAATAGCCACGTCCTGGGCCAGAGCCCCCAAAAACCTGGCTTCAGCACCATCCAGTTGTAAGGTTTCACCCATAAGGTCTCAAACTCGGATCAACCAAGTCAGGATGGGCTCACCCGGGTGTCGAGCAATGTCTTTCCGCAAACTACGGAGATTATCAAATGACAATGACTCAGTGATGATCTCAGGCTCTGGGTCTGCTTGCTGTGGAGGTGCAGCAGCCCCCTCATCGTCTGCTGGATGGTCTAATTTGGTCTTATATTTCCTTTTCTGAATAGGGGCAACTTCTATAGGCTTGGCCTGTCCTCCTGGTTTAGCCTCATCTTTTTCTCCCTTCACTGTGGCATCAGGGGTTTTATTCTCTCGCTTTTCCCCCTTCACTGGGCTAGGTTTCTGAATGCATTCTGGAAAAACCCTGGCCCTACCTTCAAACATTCTGTAAGCTGCAGGGATACAACCCTGCAGAAAAACCATAAAGAGCAAGATATCTCTGGCATCCAGGGAGAATTTAAACATCTCAAAAGCTGTTGTAGCAGACTTGAATGGGGAATGGACAAAGGGTTGGGAGAAGAGATTCCCCTTTGTTCCTTCCCAAGGGTCCGTACTATTATCACTGAATCCCCAGAGGTAGCAGCTTAGGTTGCGGCAGGAAAACAGCCTGGAGAGCACCACCCACATGACATTCAAAGGCATCGAATTCATGGCACCATAAATCCAGAGTAAGAACTCAATAATAATTGCGGCTATTTGAGTTTTGCTCATTGATTTGTTGATAAGACTTAAACTTGCCGCTCCTTTTGGCATGAATTTGTACTAACAAAAAGCCAATATATTATACAGGATGGTCCTGATGAACCCTAAGCTCAAGACTCACATGGTGCTACAGAATAGCAGTTATCCTTCTTTGTTTACAAGCCCCACGTTGGGCGCCAAGAAATGTCTCGGTTTGAGGGGAAAAACTAAAATGTTTTACCCACAAGCAGGGGAGGGGCTTCCTCCACAATAATCACACCACTCTTTATCAAATTTAAGAAAAGGAATTTTAATACAAGAAGGATAACTGCTATATATATATATATATATGTAAACAGACTAGTGCAACCCACTTCCCCAACACCATAAGAGAAAAAAAACAACAACAAAACCCAGCAGGTTTTCCTCCGGGAGAAAAGGTTATACTTAAGTGTCTTTGTCACAGCTCGGCTGGCTGCAGAGTGAGTTTCAGTCCCTCTCCAGCGAAACAGACGAGCAGTGGGCTTTCAGATGGACTCAGTTTTTTCCCCCTGTGTTCCCCGTCCAAGAAGCAGAAAGGTACGAGCAACCAGCAGCAAATCCAAGGCAGGCAGCAGCACGGCAGGAAAAGGTGGTCCGAAGTAGGCAGCGGCAAGACAGCCAGGGAAAAACCCCAGCAGTAACCAGCAGGGCAGCCTGCCTCCTTGGAGTCCCCACTCCCCGCTTCCGCTGAGCCAAGACTGAGAAGAATATCCAAAAAAAAAAACCAAAAGAGACAAACCTGCCCCCACCCCAGCGATCACAGTTAACTGCTTCTTTTGTTAACCGCTAGCCTGGGCAGTTAAGTGGCAAGGGAGAGAATTTACATAATAATCTCAAACTACAACAATCACCTGGAACGTGGGTCACCAGGTCTCTGCTAAACAGGCCTCATCAAGAATGTTGGTCATCAACTCTTTACCCAACTTGTGTCGCCAAGTCTGTGACCAACATGGGTCACTGTGGATCATCCAAGGTGGGTCGTCCAATGGATGATGGAGTTGGAGCAGCGGATGAAGATGTTCCTGCAGCTGGGGCACTTGTAGGTCTTCCTTTACCGGTGGGTCCGTTGGTGTTGAGTCAAGTTACTTCTAAAGTTGAAGCTCTTTCCACACTCCCCACACTCATAAGGCCTCTCCCCGGTGTGGATACGCCAGTGGATGGTGAGGGTGAAGTTCCGGTTGAAGCTCTTCCCGCAGTCGGTGCAGCGGAAGGGCCTCTCCTCTGTGTGTGTGCGCTGATGCCTGAGGAGAGTTGAGCTCCTCTGATAACTCTTCCCACACTCCTCACACTTGTAGGGTCGCTCCTCTGTGTGTGTCTGCTGATGTTTGAGGAGATCTGATCTGCTCATAAACATCTTCCCACACTCCCTACACTTGTATGGTCTCTCCCCGGTGTGTTTGCGCCGGTGGTTGATGAGGGTGTCGTTGCGGCTGAAGCTTTTCCCGCAGTCAGTGCAGCAGAAGGGCCTCTCCCCGGTGTGTGTGCGCTGATGTGTGAGGAGATGCGAGCTGGTCTGAAACAGCACCCCACACTCTGAACACTCGTAGGGACGTTCCCCGGTGTGGATCATCTGATGGCGGATCAGGCTGTAGCTCTGGCTGAAGCTCTTCCCACATTCCAAGCACTTGTAGCGCTTCTCCTTTGTGTGAAGCTGCTGCTGCATCACCGGGTCAGAGCTTTGGCTCAAGCTCTGACTGCCTTCCCAGGAGATGGAGGGTTTCTCCTCTTTGGAGCACCCTGTCCTGAGTTTGGAGCTCCTCCTCCTATGGGATCTCCATGGATTTTCCTTCCCAGTCACTTCCTGTGCTGTGGAGCCACTCAAATCGACCTCTGCCAGCAGGTTCTGCCGGGGGGATTTGTCCTCTGTGCTCTCCATGCTCAGTTCGGGGCCTGGGACAGGAAGGAACAAGCACAGGCAGGGCATTTGCCTCCGGCCCACAGGGAAGGCCAAGGACATCCCCCCAAACCCGGCCCCGGCAGGACGGCGTCGGCAGCAGGGTTGTCCTGCAGCCGGGGCCATGCTGGGCTGGAAGATGCAGCACAAGAGAGGGGCAAAGGGGCACTGACTTCCTCCTCACCTGCCTGGGGGTCCCGGGGCATCTTCCTCTTCCTCGCAGCCTCTTCCTCCATCCTGACAAGCTTTGGGAAGGAGAAATCCTGTTTTCTGGGGAAAAACAAGGTGTGAGTGCCTTGGGTTGGGGGTTCCTCCTCCCAAAGACCATCTCTAGAACTTGCTGAGCTTCCTGAGTCCAGAAAAATCTCCAAAATTCCAAGATTCAGGCAAGAAAACAATGAGAGGAGCTCCTCCTCTCTGGTCTCTCCATTTTGGAGTTGTGGGGGTCCCCCCTGTCCTGGCTGCTGGGGGTCTCCTGTCTGTTCAGGGTCCTCCCTCTCCAGGCTGCCGGGGCTCCAGAAACCCCTGCCCGGCCATTCTCAGGTTTCCTGTCCCCACACCCCTTAATTCTGTGACTCCAGGAACACCCTGACCCCCCTTTTCCACCCATCCTACACTCCCTTTTCCTTTAACCTGCCATCCCCTGGACTCCCCTTTTAGGGGCACAGGGACCCCCTGGACCCACCAACTCCCTCTCCCCACCCCAGTCCTGCCTGTCCTTCGCCTTGGCACCCTCCTGATTGCCCACTCCCAGGCACTGGGATCCCCCTGCACCCCCTTATCCTGCACCAATACTCCCCTGCATACCCTTTCCTGGCCATTCCACCTCTTCCAGCTCCCACACCTCCTGTTTGTTATTTTTTTCACTCAGGGACCCCTGGAACCCCCACTCCTGAATTTCACAGACCACAGACTCCCCCTTCCCTTTTTGGAGCACTGGGGGACCCTTTCAATCCCTTTCCCTGGACACTCTGGATCTCCCTACCCCATGATTCCCCTTTCCCCGACCCCTGGACCCCCCTTTCCAGGGCACAGAATCCCCTGGACTCCCCATTTCCCTTCTCCAAGCTGCTACATCCCCCCTTCCTTGGACCTGTGGCCCCCTGAAAACCCCCTTCCCCAGCTCTGTGTCCCCCCTGCACAACAAAAGATTCAGCCCCAAAAAAGCCTCCCAGAAGTTCCTGCTCTCTGATCTCTCCACTTTGGGCTCTGGGGGGTCTCCCCTAATGGGCTTGCTGGGGGTCCTACAGGTATTGGGGGTCCCCCCTCTCCAGGCTCCCTGTTTTACTGTCCCAGGGGGGTCTCTGAGCACCCCGAGCAGAGACTCAGGGCAGAAGCCGCCCCTGGGACCCTCGGCATTCCTTGGAGGGGTTTGGAGGGCCCTGGAGTTGTTTTGGGAGGTCTGGGAGGGAGCTTTGGGGGGATCCTGGGATAGTTGGGGTAGGTCTAGAAGCGGTTTGGGGGACCTGGTGTGGTTTGGAGGGACTAGAAGAAAGAATAGGGGGGGTCCTGAAGAGGTTTAGGAGGGTCTGGGTGGGGGTCTGGGAGGAGGTTGAGAGAATTTGGGCAGGTCTGGGTGCCCTAGAAGGGGGTTTGGTGAGTCCTGCGGTGGTTTGAGGGGTCTGGGAGCTGAATTTAGGTGAGTATGGGGGCATTTTAGGGGTCCTGGGCAGTTTAGACGGTCTGGGAGAGGTTTGGGGGGTCTGGGAGGGGTTTAGGAGATCTCTGGGGTGTTTGGGGCGGCCCGGGGTGTTTCAGGGGCTCCGCAGAGTTCAGGACGGGATTTGGGGCATCCTGGGGCTCCGGGGCAGTTTGGGGGTCCCAGGCGGTGGGTTAGGGGGGTCTCAGGGGTATTTTCGGGGGGGATTTGGGGCGTTCTGAGGCACATCCCGGGGTGGGGGGAGGGGCTTACCCGGCTCCTTCACCGTCACGGCCAACACGGCCCCGGGGGGGTCCCGGGAGGTCTGTGGGGGGTGGGTGGGTCGTGAGGGACCCCCAAAACCCGCCCCGAGTCCCCGAATGCCCCCGAAATGCTCCCAAATTTTCAGAAATTAGCCAAACTCGCCGCCATTGCTCAACTCTCCAGCAGTGCCGTCCAGTCCCGCCCTCCGTCTGCGCCGCCTCTGATTGGGATGCAGCGGGCGGTGGCGGTTCATGGAGTCCAGCACTACATCTCCCGTCATGCCCCGCGGCCCGCTCTGGCCAATCACAGGCGGGACTACAACTCCCGCCCCCCCCGCGCCCAATCGGGTCGGTCCCACCCCCGTTGCAGCCCCCCAAGTGTCCCCCGGACCCCAAACTGCCCCAGAAGGGCCCCAGGACCCCCAAGTGCTCCTCCAATACCCACTCAGGACACCCAGATCACCTCTCCGGACCCCCAAGTGACCCTCAAGTTCATCCAGGACTTACAAGTGACCCCTAAAATCCTCTTTGGACCCCCAGATTCCGTCCCTGGACACTCGAGTGACCCCCAAGGGTCCCCTCGGACACCCAAGTTCTTTCCCAGTGCCCCATAAATGCCCCTCACACCCCAATGGGACCTCCAAGTGCCCCCCAAGTGCCTTCCAGGCCCCCAAATCCACCCCAACCTCCCCAAAGCCCCCCAGCCCCCCCTTCCCATGGGCCCTTCCCGGGATTTGGGGCTCCAAAGGGACATTTGGGGGTTGGGGGGGATTTGGGGTCACTTGGGGGGCTGGTGAGTTGGGGAAGGGATTTTGTGTGGAATTGAGGGAATTCAGAGTGGAATTCAGTGGATTTGAGGTGATATTAGGAGAGGTTGGGTGGAATTAAGGGAATTTGGGATGGAATTAAATAATCCTTATGTGAAATTAAGGGGATTTCTGTGGAACCTTCAGGATTTGGAATGAAATACTTGGGATTGTAAGAGGGATCAAGGTATTTTTGAGTGGAGGTCAGAGATTTGGGATGGAATTAGGGATATGTTGGGTAGAAATAAGGAACTTTTGCACGTAGTTAAGAAGATTTGAGGTGTAAATAAAGAGAATTGAGAAATTTTAGGTGAAATTAAAGTAATTTTTGGTGAAATATATGGGATTGGGGAGGTTATAGATGGAATTAAGGGAACTCTGGGCAAAAATAATGGAGATCTTCAGGAAAATTAAGTGGATTTGAGGGTAAATCAGAGGAGTTTTATGTGGAATTAATAGAATTTTGGGTGGAAGACACGGGAGTTTTGGAGCAAAATCAGCAGGACTTTGATGGGTTTATAGAGATATGAGTTGGAATTAAAGCAACTTGGAGTAGAACCATTGTGGTATGAGGTGAAAATCAGGGTATCTTTCGGTGGAATTAAAGGAATTTTGAGGGTAATTATGAGATTTTGAGTGGAATCCTGGGGATTTGGGGTAAAATTGGGGGGATTTGAGGTCAAAGTCCGAGGATTCTCGGAGGGATTAAGGGACTTTTGAGTGGAATTAAGGGATCTGGGGTGGAATCAGGAGGCTTGATGCCACCAGAAGTAGTGATGGGAACGAGCAGGTGAGATTTTTGGGGTGTAAAGTCAACAAATCCACTGTTCCCAATGAATTCCCAATATCTGTCTGTGTCCTGATGGATGTTCCTCCCCCTGCACTCACCCAAGTGCCCACAGGGAACCAGGAGGGTGTGGAGTCCTCCAGCCAGGTGTGCTCCCAATGTGGGTCACTGGGAATGTGGGTCCCCAGGTGTGTTCCCAACGTGGGTCAGTGGGAATGTGGGTCCCAATGTTCCAGGTTCAGGAGGATTCCCAGCACAAATTAAAAGACACAGAACCACAGCTGAGGCAGCAAAGCAGATATATTGGTGAGCAAAGCAAAAGGATCCTGTTCCTTGGCACACAAACAGCACATCCCCAGCCCTGCAATCTCCCCAAGCCAATGGATCCTGTTCCTTGGGACACACACAGCACATCCCCAGCCCTGCAATCTCCCCAGGCCAATGGATCCTGTTCCTTGGCACACACACAGCACATCCCCAGCCCTGCAATCTCCCCAGGCCAATGGATCCTGTTCCTTGGCACACACACAGCACATCCCCAGCCCTGCAATCTCCCCAGGCCAATGGATCCTGTTCCTTGGCACACAAACAGCACATCCCCAGCCCTGCCATCTCCCCAGGCCAATGGATCCTGTTCCTTGGCACACACACAGCACATCCCCAGCCCTGCAATCTCCCCAGCCCGTGGGGCAGGAGCAGCAGGTGCAGCGGCACCGGTGTCAGGGCAGGCAGGCAGTGCCCCTTCAGGCCCTGCCCTGCACCAAACCAGGTCCAGCGGGGCCTCCTCTCCCCCAGCCCAGCCCACCCCTCCTGTCCCCTCTCTCTGCAGGGCAGCTTTGCCAGCTGCAGCACCAGCCCCTGCGTGCCCATCGCACCAGCCCAGGCTGCAGCAGCTCAAGGGCTGACTCCGGGACAACAACGGCTCTGCCCTTTATTGTCCCTGGGGCACAGGCCAAGCTCTCAGCACTTCCAGCTCACACTGATGGCTCTTTCTCCAGGCCTGAGTTCTCCACAGGCAAACTCTGCAGAGTTTTCTCACACCAAATCAACAAGCACAACCACAGACCAAACATGACAGGCCCAGACACGTCTCTGGTCCCTGACACAAAACCTCCTCAGAATACAAACCTTCCTCTGCCTCTGGGGATTTGGAGGATAAGGCTTAGCCACAGTCTGTTCTATTTCCATGCATTAGAGTTTGTCACATGATTATGGAGCACAAACACAGGCTGGGTGGAGAATGGACTGAGAGCAGCCCTGAGGAGAAGGACTTGGGGTGGTGATTGATGAGAAGCTCAGGCAGCCCTGCTTGGCTGGGCAGGGAAGCCACTGGCAAGAGCCCAGTGGTCCCTGAGCATCCCAGCACGGGCAGTGGGTCCTCTGGGCCAGCGAGGGGCTGGGAGAGGGGTCTGGGGCAGTGTCAGAGCCCAGAGGGATCCCCAGCAGAGATCAGATGGTGTAAATCCAGTGTGCTGGTGGGACCTGCTGGCAGCTGCCTGTCTCTCACTGAGAACTTGCTGGGCTCTCCCTCATCCAATCTCCTTTCAGAACGGGATTTAGGGAACAGATCTGAAGCCTCACTGCAGGGCCCCCTTTACTCCTGCAGCCCCTGACGCTGCAGGTGTGACAATGATGGGCTGAGCAGCATTTTTGGGCTCCCATGGAACCACAGGAACATCCATCTAAAACAGGCAGTGCACAAAGGCATTTCTGGAACAGATCTGATTTCTGTTATTAAAAACTTTATGTTGTATAAATTTAGTTTTTAATTTTTTCCCCATGGCTACTGGTTGCCACCTGAATTTTATCAGTAAAATTGCAATTGCCTCTTTTGATCAGAGCCACCAGAGTGCATTTGTGACAGTGAGCTCGGTGTTTCTGTCTCAGCTGTCGCCATCAGCAGACATTGGAATGCCCACAAGCCCCTGAGCACTAAGTCAAGGACAATTAGGGCCATCCAGGCCTCATTTGCAGCACTCAAACACAGCCCTGTTGCTGGTGCTCTTGAAATAGAATAAAATTCCAGAGGCCACCCCAGAAATTGCCTCTGTAGTGTCAAAAAAAATTAAAATATCCACCCTCCCCTCCTAGATGGACCTCTGGCCAACAGTTCCTGCCCACTCCTGTGCTGGTTGCTCCTGAGTGACCTTGCTGGCAGGTCCTAAACAGATCTTTTCAAGGGTTCCTTGTTTAGAACCTACACCCTGACACCTTTGCCTTCACCAGAGATGTGTGAGAAAGGGCAGTGCTGGTGCCAGTCAGGGCAGGGCTGAACACTGGGGTGACTTGGAAGCTCCCTCTGCACAGTCTGTGCCACCTGGATTCCTTTGGGAAATATTTCTGCCTCCAAATGGAACACAACAGTGGCCTTTTGGACATGCTGCCCCCAAGGGGGTAACTCTAAACATTTGGAATAAAACAATGACCCCTGCCAAGAGCCAAGGAAAGCTTGTAGCTGTTTCCTAAAAGCATCATGTGTGGTGTCCCCAGTTGTGTCTCGGGGCCTGGTCTGGAGGGGCTGCTTTGGGCAGGGCAGCTCTGGGGGCCCATTGCCACGGGCAAGGCTGCACTCTGGGGGTCGAGGCTTTGGTTCTTCGGTGTCCAGGGGAGGATGGGGAGGATGGGGAGGGTGGGCTGTGCCATCCCAGAGGAGCTGCTGCCATGGACAGCTCTCCAGGAATGGAGAGGAGGGGCTGTGCAATCCCAGAGGAGCTGCTGCCATGGGCAGCTCTGCAGGGATGGAGAGGAGGGGCTGTGCCATCCCAGAGCAGCTGCTGCCATGGGCAGCTCTGCAGGGTCCAGCAGGGCAGCTCAGTGTGGGGGTGATGCTGAGGGGCCCCCAAGGGAACCAGCACTGGGGGTGTCTGAGCAGGGGCAGCACAGGGGCTGGGGAGGGCCCTGGTCCTGCTGTCAGGGGCAGCAATGGGGTGTTCCCTTAGGATTTTATGGATCTGTAGATTTTATAGAGCTATGGAGTTCCTTACCTTTAAAGTAGGAACTGGCAGCTTCTCAGCCCTGAGCTACATTCCTGCATTTTCTGTCTTGAGGCTCAGAGAGCAACTAGAACATATTCTAGTCCAAATAAGGTACCATTTAATCCTAGTAACAGAAGGCCCAGAAACCAGGCTGGCTGTGCCACTGCCTGGTCACTGTGGTTACCTCCCTCTCCTGCAAAGTTACTGCCAAAGTCAGCAAAGGGGGGGCAAAAAAGGTTTTGTTGCCATGGTTACAAGCACCATTGTTTTCTAAGGGTTTTACTGTCAGTTTAGTTTGAAACAGCCCAGAAGGGAAGTGAAAAGACTCCAAAAGGAAGGATGGCTAATCTAATTCTAATAGTATTGTCAAACCCCCAGACAATACAGTGATTGTTAATTATTGTATTTCAGGTGTCTTTCATTGCTTTCCAGACTTTGACTGTTAGTTTGATTATTTGTGAACCTCCTTACACTGATCTGAGTTTTCCTTTTACAGCTGATTCATGAAGAAGATAATGCAGCAATAGAATTGAAAGCTTGTATTGTTTTGTGATATTGATTATTTGCAGTGTTCACATTTTGTATATATTTTTTCCCAATAGTTTTGCAGCATTTTGTGAACACCATTGGGAATATTCCTGTCTCCTCTCCGATTCCTGCAACTTGTGAAAAAGACTGCCCTGAATTCAGTTTGAGAGTCAACACAAAATTTCATGTGATTGTAAGATTGAATTCATCTACCTTGAATTTGTCTCTAAATGATTTAGTCATCTACTCAAACAGCGTGTGAGCTCACAGAAGCCTCACAGAGGAAGAGACCTGTGTTAAAAAGCACCAAGTGGTTTGTTTGCCACACTGCAGCTGAAGGATTAGTTTTGTGGACTCTCCCATGGGCACTGCCTCACATCCTGTTTGCAATCTTGGAGATAAATTGGTACCATCATGGTTTCCAAGGGTTTGTTTAGCTTGTACCCAGCTGAAATGAATGCCCTGACTGGCTTTAATGTAATACCCAGTTACTGTGGTGTCTATCCCAGACACCAACATGTGAAAATGCCAAAGTCAGTGGCCAATTGGATACTGACTGGTGTGCCACGATAACACACACATGAGCATTTTGGTATGGATGGGGATGCTTTTCTAGCATGGAGGCAAGAGGGCCCTGCACAGCCACTGCAGGAGACAGAGAGAGGGTTGAGCACAGTCAGAGGGCAGAGTGTGGCAGGAGGGTTTGCCCTCCATGAGGCCTGGAATCTGCACAGAGAATGCAGGCTCTCTGTGGGAAGCAATTCTGAGGACCAAGATGTTGTTTGGTGTTCATCAAACTGCAGACACATCCTGCCTTCAGTGAGCTCCTAACGAGCCTATAAATGTGTGGCTGGCACTCAACCACTCTAATTCTAGAAAAGCTTCATCCCTCGTCTTCTGAGAAACATTCATCTGAAAGGGAAAATTAATTTGAAACATTATTTAATGGTTTAGACTCTGTTTTGCAGAAACCCCAGAGATTCATTGTGTTATCCACACCCAAAGGATTGGACACTCCTGTTCATCTGTTCCAGCCTGAGGACTGAGTCTGTGTGAAATGGTGAGATAATGATCCCCTACAAGCCAGATGGAAGAGACTGATCCAGGTTCTGTTAACTACCCACACCACAGTCAGAGACAGAAGGGAACTCCTGTGATTCACACTCCCAGAGCCCATGGAAGATTAGCAACTTGATGTCATCTTGAGTAACAAAAGGATTATTTTGCATAGCTGGTTTCCTGCTCGAGTGGATCTCTGGACTTACTACTCTAGAGCTAAGGAGACCTCTGTTCCTGGAATGGGTGCAACAACAGAGACTGTTACAGATAGAAAAATGTGTTTTAAATTACTCTTTCTCTATGTATTGATTATTGGTAGCAATCATGAATCAGATTTGGAATAAAAATTTGCATTTTGCTCTAGCCCCAAAGATAAAAAATAAATTATTAAAATTGTTATGAATTTGGCCAAAATTTGGAAACAAATGTGAGTTCTAAACCAGTGAACTCTTGGAGGTGTCTCACTGAGCTTGGAAATATCTTTGGCAAGGTTGTTCCATGGTTGCCAAACTGGACTTGGATAAAAGAGCTGATCATATTAAGCATATTTGTTGTTAATGTTTGCTGAATAGCTGCAGGATCCAATGCTACTGTAGTTGCTCATTCTTATGCAACAATCTTAAGTAGAAGTAGAGAGACTCCACCAAATTCTCTCTTTTGCCAAGGCTTCAAGGGGAAAAAGGCTGCCATAGGATTTTATAGATCTGTAGATTTTACATAGCTATGTCGTTTCTTACATTTAAAGCAGGAACTGGCACCTTCTCACCCCTGAGCTACATTCCTGCATTTTCTGTCTTAAGGGTCAGAGAGCAACTAGAACATATTCTAGTCCAAAGCAGGTACCATTTTAGTCGTAGTGACAGAAGGTCCAGAAACCCTTGGAGAAGCTCCAATAAGAGAAAGTGTCCTGAAGATGATGATGATGATGATGGATGAAGTAAGGGGTCCTGAGACCTCCCACTCAGTTCTAGGAGGGTGTACCAAGGGGCAGACCTAAGAGAGGTTCTGGAAACAGACCATTATTAGATTAGATGGAACCTTTAGTTATGATAATCAAGTAGTGTTATAAATCAGTAAAACCCATAGTGGTGACAAAGAGGGTGGAGGTGAAAAAGAGGTGCAGAAGTGAGGGAAGGCAGTCAGCTCGTCTGCCCATCCTCAGCACATCCACATCCTGGGGGGCTCCCCCCTGCCCTGGGCGAGCCGTGAGGAACCTCAAGTCCTGCTTGAAGAAAATCAGGCTGGTACTGGGGGCAGGGTGTGCATCTCTCTGTGTGCTTTCCATCCTCTGTACACCTCAAACCCTGTAAGTAAAGAACTCCTCTCAACCCTACCCAGAGAATGTGTCTCGGAAAGTTTTTCCAGAAATTCCAGGCAACAGGGGAAGGCGGGATGGCCTCGTTCTTGGTGGCCACCTGGGGTGGGGTGGGAGCCCGAAGAGGAAGGGAGCAGGCAAGATTGGGAAATTATGGGGAAGAGAATTGGGAAGGGAGAGGGCAGAGGAAAGGGAAAGGGATCGCAGGACACAGTGGAACGTCATGGAATGAAGGGGATATTGTGACTACAGAGGAACCTCATGGAACTGAAGGAACCCTGAGATGTGGAACCTCATGGAATGAAGGGGCCAGTGTGACACTGTGGAACTCATGGAGTCAAAGGGACCCTGGGACACTGGTAAAAACATGGAACTAAAGGAATCCTGGGACACTGAAGAACCTCATGGAGTCAAAGGTGCCCTGCGACACTGTAAAAAAATATGGAATCAAAGGTACCCTGAGACACTGCAGAACCACATGGATACTGACGGTCAGACAGAGGAGCTGCCTGAAATCCTGAGACATTTGACACATGTTGAAAAGTCTGAGCTTGATCTGATCAGCTGGAACAATGGAACACTTGTCATAAAATATTTGTGTTCTCTCATGGGATCACAAAGAGATGTTTTCAGGATGTGCATTAACAGCAAGGGCAGAACTGTTGCCCTCCCACCCTCTTGGCACTGTCAGCATTCTGTCCTTTGGGCTGCACATTTCACCTCCCTCACCTTTCACCTCTTCCCACCTGTCCTGCCTGAGCTGCCCGTGGCTGAAGTCCCCTTCCCAGCAGCCTGTCTGCACAGCAGCACTTGCCAGTGCTCTCTGCATTTCCCTTCCCCTCACTCTTGGGTTGCTCACACACCTCTCAAAGACCAACTTTGGGCTCTGAGCTTCAGGGAGTTAAAAGTTTGCCTGTCCCTCAGTAATTGGTCTAATTATGTATTCAGACAGCTTTGTAGTTGTGTTTGTTTCATTTCTTTTCTCTCTAATACATTTCATGCACAGTTTTGCTTTGGTGAAGGTGAAGGCCAATGGTGGCACCTTGGACCTGGCACAGGGTTGAGGAGTGTGTTTGTTTTCAATGGTGAAACTTATGAGTTTCAGATTGCTGCAAAAAGAGAGGAAAAATCCCTCTTGTCTGTGTTCAGCCAGTTGTCAGAGCGAAGCAGGTCCCAGTTGACTGATGAGAGACATGATGGGGCTGGGGAGGTGGGGAGCAAGGTTGTCCCCACTGTCAGACCTCAAGGGATTGCTCTCCAATTAGTCCAGACCTTCCTAGGAGAGAAACTGGGTCGATATCAATCAGAGAATGCTGCAATCACCTCTTCTCTAAAAAGAAAAGTAATTATCCATATAATTTAAAATAGAAATGCAAATTTCTTAGAAGCTCTTTCTAACCTTTCTCCAAAACTATATGAGGCATCTTTTTTAATTAACTCTCCTTGATTAGAGGACAAACTCAGAAAGAGCCATGATCAGTAGGGAATTGCTTTATCTTAACAAGCCCCATGGTGCATTTGGTGCTGAGCCCTTTAACTTCAGGTACTGAGAGGAGATTGCACAAACCTTTCCACATGTCAAAGTCAGAAGAAAATCACAAAGTATCTCAAAGCACTAATGGGTCCCACTGAGGGCCATTCCCAATACAAGTTCTTCAGAGACTGGTAGGACGAGATAATTGGAAGTCCTGATTGAATAAACCTCTCATAGACTCAGTTTCAAAAGGAAAGGGAAAGTATCTTAATAAATGTTGAGTCCTTTGAAGCATTAACAAGCCTCACCTTGGGCTGTTACTGACAAAGCCTCTCAAGGGACTAATTAAAGCAGATAATTGCAGGCCATGATATTGCAAACCTCTCACAGACTGGGTGTCAAAAAGAAGCACCTCAATAAGCTTTGAGTCCCTTCAAGCATTAATGAGCCCCATTGAGTGTTGATACTGACTAAAGATCTCAAGGGACTCGTTACATCTGGTAATTGGAGGCCTTAATTGAACAAATCTCTAAGAAACTCCAAACCAAAAGCAAAAGTCAAAGTACTTTGAAAAACCTGCAGTCCCTTGGAGCTTTAAGGAGGACCCCAAAGGGCCATTCCTGGCAAAGCCTCCCCAGGGACTCATCCCATCAGACCCTTGGAGGCCACGACTGCAGGGAGGCAAAGGCTCTGGGCAGCAGCTCAGGTGCTGAGCAAAGCCTGGCTTGGCTGGAGGCAGCAGAAAGGCCCAGCCCTGACCCCCAGCCTGGGGAAGGCACATCTTGTCCCTCACACCTTGCTCAGGGCTCTGCCGGGGGCACTGGCATGGGGGGTGATGCTGAGGGCAGGACAAGGGGTGACAGTGTCCAGCCTTCCTGGGGCTGTGCCAGGAGGTCACGAGGCCCCAGAGCCTCAGCACAGCAGGTCTGCTCACAGCCCTTGGTGGCACAGACGATGCTGTGCCTGAGGAGACAAGGACTTGGGATGTCTTGCACTTCTGGCCCAGTCACTTGATGTCCCTCTGGGATAGAACAAACCACCTCTCAGAGGTGGGTGACAAACCAGTGCTGGGAATGGTCATTGGGAGGGGCTGGTCTGTGATGAGTGTCCTGGAGCACCTTCAGCAGAGTGTCCAGAAAACAAGGCCAGTCTGGGCCAAACACAATGTGGGGCTTTTCCCACTTGTCCCCTCCTAAACTCACCTCAGTCCCGAACACAGACAGCTCCTGGCATCCCCTGCCACTCCAGAGATCCAGAGGGTTCTGCACTCCTGTGCCCTGATGCTTTCAGTGTGCACTGGGCACCAGTGTCTACTAAAGCTTTACACCTCTGTGGATCTGCTGAGCCAGGCCATGGAATCCACACAGTGCAGTGTGCCTGGTCATCCCTTTCCTCCTCCTGGCCAAAGGCAGGGACCCTTTATTCCTGTTCCTGGCCAGAGTGTTCACTGTCTGACCTCTGTGATGCCAGACCAGAAGTCCCGTTACCAGGATCAAAGGAGGTGATTTTAGTCCTTTTATGCCTGGGAGATTTCTGATTGTCTTCTTGTGTCCCTGCAGCAACTCCATGGACATCCTTCTTGGCTGACCCCTTCTCCACAGCTCTCTTCCCTCTCAGTTCACCTCCATGGGCTCCCAGCTCAAAGTTGGGTTCACCATCCCACTTCCTCATGTTGCCCTCTGGCCATGCAGAAAGAACCAGAGATCACCACATGGCCCGTGCTTGGGGCTCCCTTTCGCTCTGGCCGGGGCAGGAGAGGACTGATCTCCTGGGCTGCCCCTGAGAGCTGAGCTGCTGGGCCATGGGTGTGAGGAAGTACCCAGAGTTTCCTCTACATTTCAGAGCCAGGAGGGTGCCATCTCCTGGTGTATCCCATTGGGGGGAATACAATGCCATCAGGCTGTTGGAATGTGATCCAGGAGTGCTTTGAACCTCCTCATGGCCACTGTGCAAGGAACACCCTCTAGGTTCTTTAGGGGTGTTTTCACTTTTTGGGTCACTATAGATGATTTCCAGCGCAGGTAATTCCCCCAAGTACTGGATACCTTTGTTTCCAGAGCTCCACTTTCCTGGGGAGTTCACAACATCTTCCTGAAATGGATCTCTTGCTCTCACGCTTGAGAAGAGTCATCTCCAGAGACTGTAAATTTCTACTTCTTTTTCAATTCCTCTTTCAATTTCCTAATCTCTAGCAAAGGAATCTCAGCTTTTGGGCTTCATGACCTTGCAACTGCTGACTATCAGCCCCACTGTCCCAGCATGGAAGCAGCCAGGTGGAAATCCACTCACCTGGCTGGCAGCTGGAATCTTTTCACAAGTCTTAACGTTCTGATGAGTTCAGGGACCAGGTAACTTTGGTTTCCTGCTTTCCTTTGTGTCACTCCTTTCAATTTCTTTGTTGAAATATTGGCTTCTTGATCTGCCCCCTCCCCTCCTGATTCTCTTTATCTTGTCCTGCCCTCAGCATCACCCCCCATGCCAGTGCCCCCAGCAGAGCCCTGAGCAAGGTGTGAGGGACAGGATGTGCCTTCCCCAGGCTGGGGGTCAGGGCTGGGCCTTTCTGCTGCCTCCAGCCAAGCCAGGCTTTGCTCAGCACCTGAGCTGCTCCCAGACCCTTTGCCTCCCTGCAGTCGTGGCCTCCAAGGGTCTGCTGGGACGAGTCCCTGGGGAGGCTTTGTCAGGAATGGCCCTTTGGGGTCCTCCTTAAAGCTTCCGGGGCTGCAAGTTTTTCCAGGTGCTTGGGTTTGGGTTTTGACTTGGAATTTGTGAGAGGTTTGTGCAATCATGACCTCCAAAGATCTCCTGAGGGTCACAGGGGTGGGAGGGAGCAGGGCCAGGACAGCTGAGCCCCACTGGCCCAAGGGATGTTCCCTTTGATGCAGGGCCATGCTCAGGGGTTTAATGGGGGGTTGGTCAGGAAGGATTGATCTGTGTCTGGGCTGGGCATTGGGCACTGAGTGGTGAGCAGTGGGGCAATGGTGTTGTGCACCTCCTGTGCTTCTTGTGGGGTTTATTTGTTATAGTTCCAGCTTTTATTACTGCTATTGTTGTCATGGGTAGCAGCAGTGTGTTCACTGAGGGTAACACAGAACACTCACCAGATCATTTTCCCTGTTTTCTGCTGTAGCCCCTGCAGTTACAGGGCTCTGTTTGCTGGTTCACACTCAGATTTAGAGCTCCCGGAGAACAAGCAAACAAGGAGCCTCTACAGAGTCTATTCCTTGGCATGTTCTTGAGAGTGACTTTGCAAAAAGCCCTAAGACTGCATGTCTTGAGCTAAGGAGAAGCCCTTTCCTGATGGAGCTGCTGTTGTGGAGCCCAGCTGTGTCCCAGCAGTGCCCATGGCCTGTCCCTGCCTGTGAGCCCAGGATGGACATGCAGCAGGTCTGTGTCCCAGCTGGCAGAGGACCAAGGCCTTAGTCCAGCCCAGGGGCTCTGCAGGAGAGTGTACAAGTGGAAAGAGAGCAGGTCAGCAAAGGCCCAGTGCTGGTGCTCCCTGGCAGTGCTGCTGTGCTGGGACTCTTCTGTCCTTCTCTGCACACATGGAACTGTCCAGTAGGTGCCTGAAAGTCTCAAAGGAAAAATGCAATGATCTCCAATGACCTCCTCAGACACACAAGGCTACTGCAAGAGAGTTTATTTTGTTTAAATATAAAGATAGCAAAATTACTCAATTAAAGATTGAAGGAGTTAAATTAATAAATGAGACAGTGATTTAGAAGAGAGGATGAATAAAATAATTTCATTGAGCACAACTTTAGGAAAAAAACCAAACCACTGACCACCAAGAAAAACCTGGGAAGACAAACTGAGCCTGTCATGAGTTTTATTATGAACGCTGCACAAAAGAAATCTGGCAGGTTATTGCTGGTGATAAGCATCCAGTCATCAGTTCTCTCAGGGCATCCTTGAGCTCCTCATTCCTCAGACTGTAGATGAGGGGGTTCAGTGCTGGAGGAATCACTGCATAAAGAATTGACACCACCAGGTCCAGGGATGTGGAGATGGAGGGAAGCTTAAGGTAGGAAAACATGGAAGTGCTGACAAACAGGGAGACCACAGCCAGGTGAGGGAGGCACGTGGAAAAGGCTTTGTGCCGTCCCTGCTCAGAGGGGATCCTCAGCACAGCCCTGAAAATCTGCACATAGGAGAAAACTATGAAAATGAAACAACCAAAAGTTAAACAGGCACTAACCAAAATGAGCCCAAGTTCCCTGAAGTTGGAGTGTGAGCAGGAGAGCTTGAGGATCTGAGGAATTTCACAGAAAAACTGATTCAGGGCATTTCCCTGGCACAGGGGCAGGGAAAATGTATTGGCTGTGTGCAGCAGAGCATTGAGAAAGCCACTGGCCCAGGCAGCTGCTGCCATGTGGGCACAAGCTCTGCTGCCCAGGAGGGTCCCGTAGTGCAGGGGTTTGCAGATGGCAACGTAGCGGTCGTAGCACATGATGGTGAGGACACAATACTCTGTTGTTATGAACAACATAAAGGAAAAGAGCTGTGCAGCACATCCCATGTAGGAGATAGTTGTGGTGTCCCAGAGGGAGTTGTGCATGGCTTTGGGGACAGTGGTGCAGATGGAGCCCAGGTCTGTGAGGGACAGGTTGAGCAGGAAGAAGTGCATGGGGGTGTGCAGGTGGTGGTCGCAGGCTACGGCGCTGATGATGAGGCCGTTGCCCAGGAGGGCAGCCAGGGAGATGCCCAGGAAGAGCCACAAGTGCAGGAGCTGCAGCTGCCGCGTGTCTGCCAATGGCAGGAGGAGGAACTGGCTGATGGAGCTGCTGTTGGACATGTGTTGTTTCTTAGAAGACGGTCTGTTCCGAAAAGGAAAACACAGGGATTAATTAAGCCTAAAGCTCTCTGACAAAACCAGTCTGATTTTTATCCAAAATCAATGAGTCAAATTTTGCCAAATGTTCTGCCAAGGAGTCAATCTGCTGACATGTAATTTTTTTTATTACAGCTCTGACATTCAAAAGGGACATTCAGATGGAACCCACCTTGAATGCAAAAGTTCCACCTCTGCACTCATGACTCAGAAGACACATCTGGTGAAGTTTCTGTCCCCCTGGAGGAATCCTCATTTTCATGGCCCAGCACACAGTGCCCAGCATAGCTGCAGGGAAGGGCCCCCAGAGTGACCTGAATGCCCCCTCCCCCAGGGGTGCTTGCGGGAACTTTCCCCCCAATCCCTGCCCAGGGCTCTGCTGCCTGGAGCTGTTCCTGCCAGCAGCTGATTCCCTGTGCCCAGGGCTGGCCCCTGGCAGTGCTCCCAGAGCCCATCCCAGCCCTGGGTGCTCAGCTCTGCCTTGCAGAGCTCTCCCAGGACAGGGCACTGCCCAGGGGCAGCTCTGGCTGGGCAGGCTCTGATGCCAGTGTCAGAGCAACCCTGAGGAGTCTGCAAAAGCAACACTGATGCTGCCTGTGAGCCACAGTGTGGTGGTTTGTGGTAGTCCCTGGTTTCTTCACCTAAAAAGCAACAACTTACAGGTTTTAGAGTCTCTTGCTCAGCTCAGAGATGAATTTCTGTCTCATTTCCAACCCAGACAATCCAGAGGGGAAAACTGTAAGAAAAGGAGTTTTCCCCAAAAGGCAACCTCCCTCATGCTGTGCTTCCTGCAAATGCCCCTGGGAATTTTTCTGCATTGATCTGGAGCTATAAGTGGCCCTTGCCCCTACAGCAAAATTTTGAAAGCAGAAGGACCCTGCCCTTCCCTACCAGGGGTTGCTCCTTCCCCACAGCCCTTTCCCCCCAGCCCTGTGAGCAGCTCCCCAGGCCGGCTGAGAGCTGACCATGACAGGCAGCAAAGTCCCTGCCCCAGCACAGCACCCTGGGCTGCAGGACCCTGCCCTGCCCCACAGCCCTGGGCACCCCTGGCTGCAGCCCCCGGCTCCACAGCTATTCCAAAGTGTCCACCAACAGCCCCCTCCTCACACATCCCATCAGCTGGGGCTGCGACAGCTTTATGAGATGTCTCCAGGAGCTGCCCCTGCATTGCCCTGCACCCACAGACTCACCGTGTCCAGCACTGCAAAGATTTCTCCTCCAAGAGCTCTGAGTCATTCTCCCAGTGCTGAGCCCCTTTAAGCTCTGTCTGTGCCCTGCTGGTGTCCCTGAGCTGCCCTGGCAGTGCCCTGAGCCCTGCTGGGCTGTGCACAGGAGCTGCTCCTGGGCAGAGCTGTCTCTCTGCAGCGCTGCCCGCTTGCCAGGAGCTCCCTGTGTGCCAGGAGCCCGGCCCAGCTCAGCAGCACAGCAACAGCCCAGGGCATTTAATGGCCCTCTCGGGGGTTTGTGTTGTTTACATTAAACTCTGTCCATCAGAGTAAGTTCAAACAACTTCTCAAGAACTCAAATTGAGATTGAAACACTGAAGTTTCTTGTAGTGTTAATGGGTCCCACTGAGGAACAGGACTGAGAAAGTGTCCCCAGATTCCAGTTAGAGCAGAAAACTGGAGGCAGTGATGACAGTTACGGACAAGCAAGTCAAAGATGTCTCTCATGCTGAGTTAAACTGGCTGTGTTTCAGAATTCAAAGGTCCTAGCCCTGACCTCCAGCCCCTGAGAAGGGAGATCCATTCCCTCCCTCATTGGTCAGGGGTCTTCCTGGGGCACTGGCATGTGGGATGTGCAATGCCAAGGGCAGGAGGATGGGGTGGCACCTCCCAGGCTGCTGAGCAGGAACAAGGAGGCAATGAGGCCCCAGGGCTGCAAGGCTCACTTGTCTCCTCATGCCATCAGGGGCACACACAGCAGCCCTGGCCAAAGGCCTGCACAAGTTGGCTCTCTTGGGGCCTTTCAGCTTCTGCACATCCCTGTCTCCTCTCCAGCCCAGGCTGTCCTACGGTGTCCATGCCCTGCCCCTTTCCCTGCAGGCTGTCGGCATCCCCCGGCTGCCCCACCTTGCTGGCCCCTTCCTACACTCACATCTCTCCCTCCTCCCTGGCTCCTCCATAAAGCCTTGGGCTGATCCAGACCCCATCTTTGTGACACTTTGTATCAGAGCATTTCTCTTGGAGGGAAATTCCTTTTTCCCATGTCCAGTCTGCAACTCCAATATGCCCTTGTTGACATTATTTCTTTCTCATTCTGATTCTAATTACAAAAAGAAAAGCTCCACCACCTCTGACACCACCACTGTGACACTGCAGGACCTCATGGAATCACGGGGTCACTGTGGAATCTCATGGATTTAAGGGACCTCTGTCTCAGTGCAGGGCCTTGAGTAGCACAAGGGACCAGTGTGACACTGTGGAACCTCATGGAATTGTGACACTGCAGAGTCTTATTGAAACAATGGGATCATTGTAACTCTTCAACCTCATGGAATTAAGGGGTCATTGTGACTCTCCGCAGTGATGGAACAAAAGGGACACTCTGACACTTCAGAACCCCATGGAATCAAAGGGTCATTTTGGTGCTCTGGGACCTTATGGAACTGAAGGGAACCTGGGACACTGCAGAACCTCATGGAATGAAGGGATCACTGTGACATTGCAGGGCCTCATAGAACAAAAGGAATCCTGGGATAGTGTGGCAGCTCATGGTGTCACAGAGGTAATAGAAGTTTTAGAAATAGTTTATTAGAGAAGATGTCTCATTGAGCTGTTGGGACAGAAAGGACCCCTTGCTTTCTAAAGTCCTTCTCAGAGAGGAGCCTGGGGGTGACTGAATCCAATCTTTGCCTCAGATTTACTGTGCAATTTAAATTTCAGGAATTACAGAGGTGTGATGGAATCACTTTTTTCCACAGGTTTTAATGATGGCCAATCAGATACATAAAATGAGTTATTTGTTATGTGAAATGAACAGAGAAAAGAACAGACAAGTGAATAGATGAAAGATCTTAATCATTTACTTAAACATTCAGTACACTGTGGAAAAGCTAAAAACCTCCTTGTAGAGTATATTATAGCATAAAATAGTGCAGTGCACTGTGTCAAAGCAGTTATTTTAAAACAGTTGTGTTGAAACCAGCAAAGAAATGATCATTAAGCAGAGATTGATGTAACTCTCACACAACTAAAGAGGGCAGATCTCTCTTCTTCCCTTAATCCCTGGGCAATGACCATGAAGAGCCGTCCCTGCTTCATGGGAGAAGCTCCACATGCTTCAAGACAGTCTGTGAAAGGATCTGCCATACGGAAGTTGGACTGAGGTTTTAGAGTTATACAGTGAGGGATTGCTAGTCATGAATTTCCAGGCCAGTGAGCAGCTTATCTGTCAGATCCTGTTCCAAAAAGCAGGATGTGCATTTGCAGTTTGGTGAACCAGGCTGGTTTTAGCAGAATTCAACACCAAAACAGCCCCTTGGTGGCAGCAGTAACTCAACCCAGAGAGCCTGCATTGTTTGCATTCTCTGAGTGGATTCTGGGCCTGATCAGGGCAGAACATCCTGCCATGGTCCATAAGGCTCTGCAGTGTCACAATGGTCCCTTGATGCCGTGAGGTTCCAAAATGTCCTGAGGTTCATTTGATTCCAGGAGCCCCCACAAGTCACAAAGGCTCCTTGGTTCCATGAGATTCCACAGTGCCCCAGAGTCCCTTTGGCTCCATGATGCCCTGCAGTGTCACAAAGCCCCTTCATTCCATCAGGTCCCTCAGTGTAACAACAGCCCCTTGTTCCATAAGGTTCTGAAATGTCTCAGTGTTCCCTGGGTTCCCTGAGGCCCTGCAGTGTCACAATGGCCCCTCATATCCAAGAGGTTCCACAGTGTCCCTGAGCTCATTTGGTTTGATGAGGCCTCAGGTGTCACAGTGGCCTCTTCATTCCATGAGGTTCCAAAATGTTCCAGGATTCCGTTGCTTCCATGAGGCCCTGAAGTGTCACAATGGCCCTTGATTCCAAAAGGTTCCAAAATATCTGAGGATTCCTTTGGTTCCCACATGTCACAATTGCCCCATGGCTCCATGAGGATCCACAGTGTCCCAGGTTTACTTGGGTTCCAAAAGCCCTGGAGTGTCACAATGACTTCTTGATTCCATGAGGTTCCACAGTCTCACGGGATTCCTTTGTTCCCATGAGGCCCTAAGGTGTCTCAATGTCCCCTTTGGTTCCATGAGGTTCTGTGATGTCACAATGTCCCATTTGGTTCCAGGAGGTTCTGTGGTGTCACAATGTCCCCTTTGGTTCCAGGAGGTTCCACACCGTCCTTGCTGGAACACACCTGGTTGGATGTTGCCCCACCTGCAGAGCTGCCTCCAGCTCTGGGGTCCCAGCACAGCAAGGACATGGAGCTCTTGGAGTGAGTCCAGAGGAGATCACCAAGAATATAAGAGTGATAGAGCAGCTCTGCCATGAGGAAAGGCTGAGAGAATTGAGATCTTTCAGCCTGGAGAAGGGAAGGCCTTGGGGTTACCTAATTGTGGCTGAAGGGAACCAACAAGAAAGATGAAGAGAGACTGCTTACAAGGATCTGGAGAGACAGGACAAGGGACAATGGTTTCACACTGATAGAGGGAAGGGTTAGATGAGATATTGGTAAGAAATTCTTTATGGTGAGGGTGGTGAGGCCCTGGCACAGGTTGTTCAGAGAAGTTCTGGCTGCTCCATCCTTGCAAGTTGTTCAAGGCCAAGCAGAATATGGCTCTGAGCAACCTGGTCTAGTGAAAGTTGTTCCTGCCCCTGGGGTTGGAATGAGAAGCTCTTTAAGGTCCCTTATGACCCAAAGCATTCTGTGATTCTGTGGCTGGTGGGTGATGTGATGCTCAGGGCTGCCTTGGGCACAGAGACCATGAAATAATGGGGATTTCCATTGTGAGTGAAGGGAGGGGAACCAACAGAACTGACACCTTGGACTGACAGCTGACAGACTTGGGCCAGTTTGGGAAACTGATGGATGGAGTCCCTTGGGAGTCAGTCCTGAAGGAGAAAGGAGTGCAGGATGGATGCAGGTGTTTTAAGAAGGAAATCTCAAAGCTCCAGGAGCTGTGCCTCTGTGGCCTTAGACAAGCCAGGGGGCAAAAGGTATGGCCTGGTGAAACACAGACCATGGGCTGGATATCAGGAAAAAAAAGAGAGTGTGTCACCTCTGGAAAGAGGGGCAGAAAACTTGGGGGAATTACAAGGATATGGTGAAGTTATGGAGGAGGAAAATGTGAAGTGCCAAAGACAAACTGGAACTGAATTTGGCCACTGCAGTTAAAGACAGCAAAAAATGCGTCTCTGAATTCATGGGCAGCAAAAGGAGGGCTCAGGAGAGTCTCCATTCTTTGCTGGATGCAGAGGCAGCGCAGGGTCAGGGCAGGAGGAAAAGGCTCAGGATTCCCAGATCCCAGGGCTGGAAGTTCGTGATGGGGAGCTGAGTGAAGCCCCCATAACCCAGGGAGAAATGGTCAGTGACCTGCTGTGTCAATGAGACCCCCACAAGTCTCTGCCCACATGAGATGCACCTGAGGGTACTGTGAGAGCTGGAGAAAGAGCTGGCCAAGCCACTCTCACTCATTGCCCAGCAGTCCTGGTGAACTGGAGAAGTCCAAGCTGAAAAGAAATCAGCCAAAGTGACACCCATTTATAGGCAGGGCCAGAAGGATCTGGACAACTCCAGGCCTGTCAGGCCTGAACTTGGTGCCAAGGAAGTCCATTGTGGAAATCATCCTGAGTGCCTACAGACATACAAACAAGACAGTCAAGGGACCAGGGACAGTCAGTGTGGGTTTGGGAAAGGCAGGTCCTGGTTGACAAAACTTATCCCTCTATGACAAAATGACCCACTCAGGAGATGAGGGAAAGGCTGTGGATGTGTCTCTCTGGAATTCAGTCAAGTCTTTGGCACCACCTCCCACAGCATCTCCTGCAGAAACTGGCTGGTCATGGCTGGGATGAGGGAACTGTTTCCACCCTCAGTAAATTTGTGGACAACACCAAGGTGGGTGTGATTGTGGGTCTGCTGGAGGGCAGGAAAGTTCTGCAGAGGCATCTGGACAAGCTGGATCAATAAGACCAAGTGTCAGATCCTGACCTTGGGTCACAACAACCCCATGGAATACTCCAGGCTGGAGGCAGAGTTGCTTGAGAGCTGCTCAGCAGGAAGGGACTTGGGGGTGCTGCTGGAGAGTGGCTGGATATGAGTCAGAGTATGCCCAGGTGGGCAAGAAGGCCAAAAGGCATCTGGCCAGTGTAAGGAATAATGTGGCCAGCAGGACCAGGACAGGGATTGTCCCTCTGTGCTGGGAACTGCTGAGGCCCCACCTCAAGTTCTGTGCTCAGTTCTGAGCCTCTCACTACAGAAAGGACATTGAGGGGCTGGAGCATGTCCAGAGAAGGGAATGGAGCTGGAAAAGAGTCTGGAAAACATGTTGGATAAGGAACTGGTGCTCTTTAGTCTGGAGAAGAGGAGGCTCAGGGAGGACCTCATTGCTCTCTTCAAAGACCCAAAAGGAGGTCTTAGTGAGCAGGGGTCTCCCTCTCTTCTGCCAAGCCTATAGGGACGGAAAGAGAGGAAACAGACTTGACTTGAGTATGTCAAGGATCAGATCAGATATTAAAAATATGTTTTTCACTGAGAAGGTGTTTATGCAATGAAATAATTAGCCCAGGGAGGTGGTGGTATCTTGAAGTGCTCACATGGTGTATGGATGTGACATCTTGGAATACGATTTAGGGATGATTATAGTGGTGCTTGGATGACAGTTGGACTAGAAGACTTTGAAGGTCTCTTCCAGCCTTGATAAATCTGTAAGTCTCAGACCTGTCATCACTGTCTCCAAATTTCTGCTCAGAAAAACCCTGGGGATGTTTTCACATTTGTGTTCCTCAGTGGGACCCATTAGCACTGCAAGAAACTTTACAGTTTGAATGTCAGTTTAGGTTCTCAAGAGGTTTCTTGAACTTTCCTCAGGGTCTGATGTTCAGGGACTGAGCACCAAACCCCCCAGAGGGCCATTAAATGCCCTGGGCTGTTGCTGTGCTGCTGAGCTGGGCCGGGCTCCTGGCACACAGGGAGCTCCTGGCAAGCGGGCAGCGCTGCAGAGAGACAGCTCTGCCCAGGAGCAGCTCCTGTGCACAGCCCAGCAGGGCTCAGGGCACTGCCTGCACACACCGAGGGCACAGCAGGGAAGGGACAGAGATGAGAGGGAGCCTGGGGAGGGAGGGAACTGAGCTCTCATTAAAGGAGAAACCTCCACAGTATTTGAAAGAAGAATTCTCTGGATATAGGAAAGTTAATCTTCCCTTCCTGCAGGTATCTCCTAAAGCTGGCACATCCCACAGCTTCCAGGATCTTTCAGAAGGACTCCCACAGTTCTTCAGTAGAGAGGAGGTGACCATATGGCAGACCAGGGCAGGACCTGCAGGCACCAAGGGCAGACAAGAGAAGTGAGAAAGAGTTTTGAAGTGTCCTGGAGTGGGAGGACAGGTGAGAGCTCATCAGGAGAGGAATCTTCACAGCCCTTTGCCAGGGTAAGTCTCTGGCTGCAGAGCAGTGCAGGTGAGTTCCTGGAAGTGTCTCTTACACCTGCCAAATGCCAGCACTGACAGGACCTGTCAGGATGGCTCTCCTGGATTTCCTGGTGTGGAGCATCAGAGGCACAGGGCAAGAAGGTTCCCTTCTGGCAGAAATGGCTGTGGGGTGTGAGGGTGGGGGTGCAGCCAGGGGTGCCCAGGGCTGTCCTGCAGAGCAGGGTCCTGCAGCCCAGGGCTCTGTGTGCTGGGGCAGGGATTCTGCTGCCTGCCAGAGACAGCTCAGCACGGCCAATGAGCTCCCCATGGCCCTGCAGGGAGAAGGTGTGGGTGGAAGGAGTGACCCCCTCATGGCAGGGCAGGGATGAACAGGGCAGGGATGTGGGTCATGTCTCTTGACCCACAAGATTTGAACTGCAGTGCAATAAAAATTTCAGGCATTTCAGACACCCACAACCACTGGTAACTGTGGCAGGTGCAACTGGGTGAACAAATACAAAGAATACCCTCAGCTCAATTCCTCAGCTGGGCAAATTGCAACCAGTAGGGCTGGAAGCTCTTTGATGTATCACGAGTACATTAATTTGAGCTCACCCTGCATTCTGAGTTCCCTGTCTCTGCAAGGCAAAAAGGACTCCTCAGGAATCCATTATAGTGTCCCTGTTTTAATGGCCTCATCAGCCAACAAAACCCAGAGCTCAGGTGAGCAGGATGCAGAGGTCTTAAAAAGAGAGACCCTTATTGTCAAGTTGCTGTGAGAAAATGTGTTTTGCTACAATAGTCAGAGCTAACTTAGTTCTGCCTTTTCCTCCTCAACAGACAACAGTCCCCAAGGCAGCAAATGTCCAACAGCAGCTCCATCAGCCAGTTCCTCCTCCTGCCATTGGCAGACACGCGGCAGCTGCAGCTCCTGCACTTGTGGCTCTTCCTGGGCATCTCCCTGGCTGCCCTCCTGGGCAACGGCCTCATCATCAGCGCCGTAGCCTGCGACCACCACCTGCACACCCCCATGCACTTCTTCCTGCTCAACCTGTCCCTCACAGACCTGGGCTCCATCTGCACCACTGTCCCCAAAGCCATGCACAACTCCCTCTGGGACACCACAGCCATCTCCTACATGGGATGTGCTGCACAGGTCTTTTTCTTTGTCTTCTTCATGTCAGCAGAGTTTTCCCTCCTCACCATCATGTGCTACGACCACTACGTTGCCATCTGCAAACCCCTGCACTACGGGACCCTCCTGGGCAGCAGAGCTTGTGCCCACATGGCAGCAGCTGCCTGGGCCAGTGGCTTTCTCTACTCTCTGCTGCACACAGCCAATACATTTTCCCTGCCCCTGTGCCAGGGCAATGTCCTGAGCCAGTTCTTCTGTGAAGTGCCCCACATCCTCAAGCTCTCCTGCTCACACTCCTACCTCAGGAAATTTTGGATTTTTGTGGCTAGTTTTTTTTTTATTTATGGGATGTTTCATTTTCATAGTTTTCTCGTATTTGCAGATCTTCAGGGCTGTGCTGAGGATCCCCTCTGAGCAGGGACGGCACAAAGCCTTTTCCACGTGCCTCCCTCACCTGGCCGTGGTCTCCCTGTTTCTCAGCACTGCCTCATTTGCTTGCCTGAAGCCTCCCTCCATGTCCTCCCCATCCCTGGATCTGGTGGTGGCAGTTCTGTACTTGGTGGTGCCTCCAGCAGTGAATCCCCTCATCTACAGCCTGAGGAACCAGGAGCTGAAGGATGCTATGAGGAAAATGATGACTGGATGCTTTCCAGCAGGAAGAGACTGCCTGCTTTGCTCTGTCAGTGACACCCAGTGCATTTCATGAGAGACCAACTCTCTCCTCTTATATAATTTTCGTTTCTTTCCCCTTCTAACTTTGCTGTAACCAAAAAAAAAATAGTAACTATTCATTTTATCCCCGTTAATTAGCCACCCAGTCTTTTCTGACCAAGGCCAAGGACTGCCCTGGGCATCCCATCAGAGGGGCCATTCCCCACCATGGATGCTCCTGCCCTGGGATGGGGCTGCACAGGGGGCTGTGGGAACAGCTGTGGGGCAGTGGGGCACAAAGGGGCCATGGAATCTCTGCCAGGGATTTAAAACAAGGCCAGGCACAGACAAGGAATTCCTGGGCATGGCCTGTGTTGTGAACGTTGGACTGTGGGGAAAGCAAAGCTCCCCTGGAGTTGGTGGCTGCAGGAAAAGTCAAGAGCCAAAAGAGCCTCAGTGGCTGTGCTGGAGACCAAGGCTGAAGGAGGGAAATGCAGGGCTGCTGTGGGATGGGGAGGGGGATTTAATTCCAGCAGACACTGCTGTGGGGCTGAGGGACTCCATGGCTTCTCTGCCTGAGTCTTCACTGGAGAGGTCTCTCAGGCCTCTGTGCTCAGGGAAAGCTTCAGGGAGGAGGAGAGCCCGTCTTGGCAGGAACCTCCTGCAATGGCAGAGGGACACATGGCAGTGTGTGCCCCTGCAGGGCACTGCCCTGGCCATGGCACAGGCTGGGAGCTGCCTGGCTGGGAGCAGCCCTGTAAGGCAGCTGTGGGTGGGCAGGAGCTGGGCAGGAGGCAGCCGTGTGCCCTGGCAGCAAGGGAGGCCAGGAGCACCCTGGGCTGTGGGACCAGCACAGCAAGGACGTGGCTTTTCCTGGTTGCTGTGGCTGAGGAAAGATGCACAAAGAGCTGCGGAGTTTAGAAATTGTATCCTGTTTAATTTGTACTGTGGGCAATGAAGGGAGATTTTCTGTGTCTCTAAGTGTCACCAGTTCCTCAACCCCTAAAGAGCACAAACCTGATGAGTTCCTACTCCAGTGACACTTGGATCTCCCTCCATACCCAGAGTACAAAGCTCCCTTATTCCAAAACGTTCCTTGAAATGGAGGGATTAAGGACACAGGACAGGATGTGGGGAACAGTTACAGGGCATGACCAGGGATTTGGAGTGGTTGTGACCCCAGGGCAGGACCCAGCACTTGGCATTGCTGAACCTCATCCGGTTGGCCTGGGCCCATAAATCAAGCCTGTCCAGACCCCTCTGCAGAGCCTTCTTGGACTCCAGCAGATCAACAATCCCACCTAACCTGTTGTCATCTGAACAAATGCTGCAGAACATGCCCAATAAAATTCCTGTAACCCCAAAATATTTGGATTAGTGGAGATTTAGCTGTGTACAACAAAGTAATTCATTCACTTTCTCTCTTTTCCTCCTGCTCTGGATCAAGGGAACTTCTGACTTCAGTGTGTGACTTCTTGTGTGCAAAGAGCAAAATGGACAGAATTGGGGTAGGGAGCGCTTGGAGGGACCTTTAGATCTGTGCCTGACACATAACATGTTTTCCATTGGTCTAAAATTGCCTGCTGTGGAAAGTGGACGTCAGTGATGTGAACTTAAAATACAGCCGAGGAATTTCTTCTATTTTTGAGCTGTGCCTTCCTTTGGTTTTGTTTGCTGACAATACATGAACATCCCTGTGTGTCTCCTGCAGCTCTTTCTCCAAGTACAGCAGGTGGGAGTTGGTGCCCAGGAGCTGAAACCTGCAGGTCCAGCCTTTAGTGGAGGAAGCTCAGATTGCACAAGGCTGCTTTGAGTGCCAGGGATGTGATGAGGGAAATGGTGGGGTGGGGATTAGGGATAAAGTCTGATGGATTGTCAGACAAAAAGGGTCTTGATTTTCATATCTATTCACACTGAATTAGGAGATGCTCTGGGTCAATATCAATAGGGAATTGCTGATAATAATGTATAAACAGGCAAAAATAAACAGGCTACGCAAAAGACAGATTTTTGCTTCTGTTTTTTTTTTTTTTAAGTATAAGATATTCACTTTGAATGCATTTCTGAGATCTCTGTAATTGACCACAGAAGATTTGAAAATGTAAAAGTAAATTATTCCCAGGGGTTTGTTTTGTTAAAATGCCATCAGTGAAAAGAGACCATGAAGGGAATGAGCAGACAAGGAGACCATCCCTGGTGCTTGGGAACAATATCAATTAGGGTTTGCTGCTCTCAGTGTGTAAACAGGAAAAAAGAAATGGGACAAAAACTGTATTTCTTCATTTTTTGTCACTGTACTATACTCACTTTGAATTCACTTCTGGTATCTGTCTAATGAAGCATAAAAGAATTGAAGACTTAATATAAATTATTCCCCAAGGCTTGTCTTGTTAGGATGTTTTGAATGTTAATGAGCACTCTGGCACTGAATTCCTGAACTGAAGATTTGAAAACTGAAAAAACCTCTAAAAAAGCAAAATTCATCATCAAACCTTCAAGTTCCTGAGAGTGTCAGCAAGCCCCACTGAGGCCATGACTGAAAAGAGACCCTGGAGGGAATGAGCAGACAAAAAGACCCTCCCTGGGGCTGGGGAAGCAGCAGCTCAGTCATTGGTTACAGGTGGAAAATGGACTGTGGAATGTGGCTGTGAAAGTGCCTGATGGACTTTGCCAAGCAGGACAGCCAAGCCCTGCCACCCATCTCTGGTTCCTCACAGGATGCTCCTGGAGCAGAGTGATGTGGGGTGTGGAATGGGGAGTGCAGGAGAGCAGTAGGACACCTCCACATCTCTATGGAGTGGGTGAGGAGGTGACAAGCCCTGGGGCTGTAAGGAACTGGTGTCTTCTCCTAGGCTGCCAAGACCCAGGAAACTGCCCTGTTGCAGAAAAGCACAGTGAAGAGCCAAAGTGTGTGAGAGCAGGAGAGGGCACAGCAGTGTCCCTTCCACAGCCAGGCCTCCAGGGACACACCTGAAGGAACAGCAGAGCAGGGTCTGGGCTTTGTCTTTGTTTCCTGGACACCCTGGGCAAGGGGCCCCAGGGTAATTGTCACAGATCACTCCCTGCAAACACCATTCCCAGCCCTGGCCTCTCACCCACCACTGACAGGTTTTTTGTCCCTCCATGAGGACACCAAATGAGCAGTTCACAAGGCCATGCTGCAATTGTACAGAGGAGACTTCAGCATTCACAGTGTGTGTGTGGGGGAGATGAACCCAAGAGAACACAAAGACCATCAGCTAATCCTGGAGGTGCTGGGAAGGGCTGTGGGACACACAGTGTCTCGAGGTCACTTCACTCTGGGCCCCACATCCCCTGGAAAACCCCCAGGATGCAGCACTGGGATGTGCTTCTGAGCACAGAGCTCCCCCTGTGCCCATCCCTCAGGCCGTGGGGCATCTCAGAGAGGGGCAGAGCAGGTGACACCCCACAGGGCTGAGGTGCCTCCAGTCCCCAGCAGTGGCAGTGAGAGCCCAGGGAGAGACTGTGACTCTTGCAATGATCTCCCCATGGGTGTAAAAGGGAAAGACTCTCTGATCACCCCCGGGTGCATGAGAATCCCACAATCCCAGTTCAGAGGTGGATGCCTTGCTGGACCTCGACATTTCTGTGAGTGACTCCAGGAACAACCTCCACTGGCCCAGTGAGATTCATCTCAGTGGTCTTGGACAGTTCATTGCAAGTGCTCCTGAACTGCTGCATCACCCTTGCCTGGGATTCTGGGCTGTGCTCTCAAAAGGGCCAGAGCAATCTGAGAGGTTCTGGGGTCCTTGGAAAAGGCAGATGCCAAGCCCATCTTTAAGAAGAGCAAAATGAGAATGGGGAGAATTACAGGCTGCCCATCAAGCCTCTCTATCACTGCCCTTCCCAGATGGACAGGGGAGAGAGAATAGAATAAAAAATGACTGTTGGGTTGGGATAAGGCACTTTACTAAAGCAAAAGCCAAAGTTTGCACACAAAGAAAGAGGAAAATTACAAGATTTATTCTCTACTCCCCATCATCAGTGATGTCTGGCCATGTCCCAGCAAGCCAGGCTTCAGCACACGGAGCAGCTGCTCAGCAGGCAAACATTGGAAACAATGAATACCCCCCTTCCTCCTCCTTTCCTCAGCTTTTATATCTGAGCTGACATCCCATGGTTTGGAATATCCCTCTGGTTAGTCTGGCTCAGCTGGCCTGGCAGTGTCCCTTCCCAGGACCTTGCCCTCAGTTCGGGAAGGAACGTTGCAGTGCTGGGGCTGTGCCAGCCCTGCTCAGCAGTAGCCAAAACATTGGTGTGTTCTCAGCACCTTTCCAGCTCCCAACACAAAGCCCAGCACTGGGAGGGCTGCTGTGGGGAAATGAGCTCCAGCTCAGCCAGACCCAAAATATGTCCCCAATGTTCCATACTGTCACAGGATTGCTTTAGTTCTGTGAGGCCCTGCAGTGTCCAGGTGGCATCCTGGTTCCCTGTGGTTCCACAGTGTGTCAATGACCCCTTGAGTCTATGAGGTTAAAAACTGTCTCAAGACCCCTTTTGTTCCAAGAGGCCCCACATGTCACAATGAACCCTTTGGTTCCGTGAGCTCTGCAGTGTCCCAGGATACCTTTGGTTTCTTCAGGCCCTGCAGTGTCCCAATGGTCCCATTTTCCATGAGTTTCCACAGTGTCCCAGGGTCCCTTTTGTTTCATGAGGCCCTGAAAGGTCAGAATTGCCTCTTGATTCCATAAGTTTCTGTAGTGTTACAGTTGCACAATGATTCCATCAGATTCCAAAATATTCCAGGATTCCTTTGAATCCATGACACCCTGCAGTGTCATAATGTCCCCTTGATTCCATGAATTTCTGCAGTGTCCCAGGGTTCCTTGCAGTCCATGAGGCCCTGGAGTGTCACAATGATCCCTGGATTCCATGAGGCTCCACAGGGTCACAGTGGGCTTCTGTTTCCTTGAGGTCCTGCAGGGTCACAAAGGAACTCTGATTCCATGAGGTTCCCAAGTGTCAGAATGGCCCCTTGGTTCCAAGGCTTTCCACAGTGTCCCAGGGTTCCTTTGGTTCCTGAGAGAAGATTGCTGGGGGTGAAATGAGGAGTATCAAGTTATCCTCACAGAAGTTGCAATGGTACACAAATTATAGGTAAAGGTCCATCAGGAGTGTTTGCACAGTCAGTGTTTCAACACCCTCAGCATTACCTGAACTTGGTTTTATCTCACCAAAATCTTTCCTCTCTGTTGGCCAAGCCCCTCTTTCCTCCCCCAAATATCCCATCCCTTTTGCCCCAGTTCCTCCTGACCTCCCCAAATCCTTCAGCTGGTTGGGCTCAGCTTTCTGACACCCTTCATGATCCCTGAGCATCTGCCTGCCCACCTTGGCCAGTCAGTTCTGGGAACACACCTGACAGCCCAGCCCCCAAGGGCACAGGATGTTCTGCTGTGCTGGAGAGGACCCTCCTCAGCCTGGCCAGCAGTGCTGCAGGGGGGGATTCCCTGCCCCTCCCCAGATGGTCCTTCCTGCCCAGCAGCTCCTGTTCCAGAAGGGCTCACAGACACTCTGGGGGACTTCTCACACTTGGGTCCTTGAGCTGCCCTGGGGCATCTCTGGGGCAGTGGCCAACTCTGTGACTGCTCTGGGAAGTCATGGCCTGAAGCCAGGAGTGTGGGTTTTAGGAGGTAGTTGAAACCTCTGCAGACAAGAAATCCTGGTAATTGTTGAAGACTTCCTTGCCTCTCATTATGATGTGCTGTTTATTTTTAATTTCAAGATTTTTTCATCATTTTCTTTTTACTGACAAGACCACACACTTGTTCTATTAATCTGATTCACTCTCTGTTTATGTGAAAATATTTGTGCAGCTATTTATCAGAGTACATTTCCTACCAGTGTTTTGAATGCAGAAACTTTGCTCAGAGGAGCTACTGAACTTCTCTGGGATGGTTTCATATCCCTAATTTTGCCTCTTCTGTTCTTCCTCTCCCAATTTGCGTTCCATGATCTTTCCAAGCTGTGTGTGCCTGGGAATGTTTTCACAGTCCTGAGCTCTGGGCCATGTCAAGGGGGACAAATGCACCTTCTGGAGAACACTGTCACTCCTGCTCACAGAGCCTCTCTGACTGCACAGAGGAGATTCCCCCAGGCTGTTTCCTGGTGTGGGAAGAAAGGGACATAAAGGCAGAGGAGAGGGATGGAGGAGACATGGACATTTGCAATGGGCATGCTCAAGGCTGGTGAGATGAATCTCCCTGGGACAGGGAGGTTGTTCCTGCAGTCACAGCCAGAAATGTCAGGGCTCTGACAGGTGCCCACACCTGAGCTGGGCTCGTGCCCACACCTGAGCTGGGCTCATGCCCTGCTCACACCCCCAGGGCTGTTCAGAGACACGAATCCTTCCCTTGCACGCACACAGACAGTTCCTGGCAGCAAGTGCAGTGTCTCCCTGGGCTCCTGCTGCCACTGCCCGGGGCTGGAGGCACCTCAGTCCTGCAGAGCCCCCACCCTGTACACTCACACACTTCAGCTCAGCACTGGAGTTTCCCTCTCCCTGGCATGGCCCAGTCCAGTTCATCCCTGGTCCCACCAATCCACCTGCCCCAGCCCCAGCCCCACAGAGCAGCACAATCATGTCTGGCCCTGCAGCAAGAAATGGAGGCAATGGAGGTCAGGGACAGTGACTCTGTGTCTGGAATGTTAAGGAGATCATCATCTCAGGCATCTCCTGCAGCCCCAGGGCCAGCCCCACTCCCCAGGACAGCAGGAGAGAATCAATCGTGGGGCTCTGCGGGCATCACCTACAGCTCCAGGGACTGGAGAGCCTCTTTCCATGGCTCCTCTGCACACACAGCCTGTCCTGCTCTTCTCCTGGCACATCCCATCTCCCCACAGAGCCTTTCCCCAGGGGAACACGTCTGGGCTGGCCTGACCAGCCATTCCTGCAGCCCCTCCCTGTGCTCCCCACAGCCCCTGAGCTGGGGATGCTGCTCTGCAGGACACAGGGGCTGCGGTGCCTGGGGCCATGGGGGGCTCTGCTGGGCTGTGCTGGTCAGGCTGGGAGGCAGAGCCAGCTGATGGTGGTCCCTGCCACTGACCCCCTGCCACACAAGCTCTTGTGTGGCCATGCAGGGTGCTCAGAGGGGCCCTGCCTTGTTCCAGTGCTGGGAGATGTGTTTGAGGGCTGCACTGGATCCAGACTATGAATGTTTATTGAAAGTAAAATGAATCACAGGACTCCTTTCCCTCAACCTGCTGTATTCCCTGGGGTTGCAGGGCTCTTTTTTTCCAGTTCACACTCAGATGTAGAATATTATCTCTGGGTGACTCCGAGCTGGACAGGCCTGTTCTCATTGGGCTCTATTCACTGTCAGCTCCTGCTCACACTGTTGCTGCAGGTCTCGTGTTCTCCTGGCAGCTCCAAAGTGTCTTAAGCAAATCACTTTCCTGCCATCAGCCCTGTCACAAGCTGTTGAGCCCCAGGAAGGTTAATCTCATCTGCATGGTCTCTGGCCACCAACAAGTAAAACCTGAACCAGAACTAAGTCCTTTGAAAGTCACACAAGTGAGCCTTGCAGCCCTGGGGCCTCATTGCCTCCTTGTCCCTGCTCAGCAGCCTGGGAGGTGCCACCCCATCCTCCTGCCCTTGGCATTGCACATCCCACATCCCAGTGCCCCAGGATAAGACGAGAGAATGAGTAAGGGACTGGAGATGCCTTTCCAGGGGCTGGGTGTCAAGGCTTGCCCCTTTGGAATAAGGAAACATATAGAGGTTTCCTAAGCATGAGAGACACCTTTCCTTGCTTCTTCATAATTGTCACCACTGCCTGCAGTTTCCTGCTCTAACTGGAATCTGGGGACACTTTCTCAGTCTTGTCTCTTAAAAGGACCCATTAGCACTACAAGAAACTTCAGAGTTTCACTCTCACTTTGACTTCTTGAGAAGTTGATTGAAGTTACTCTGAAGGACTGAGTCTGATGTAAACAACACAAACCCCCCAGAGGGCCATTAAATGCCCTGGGCTGTTGCTGTGCTGCTGAGCTGGGCCGGGCTCCTGGCACACAGGGAGCTCCTGGCAAGCGGGCAGCGCTGCAGAGAGACAGCTCTGCCCAGGAGCAGCTCCTGTGCACAGCCCAGCAGGGCTCAGGGCACTGCCAGGGCAGCTCAGGGACACCAGCAGGGCACAGACAGAGCTTAAAGGGGCTCAGCATTGGGAGGATGACTCAGAGCTCTTGGAGGAGAAATCTTTGCAGTGCTGGACATGGTGAGTCTGTGGGTGCAGGGCAATGCAGGGGTAGCTCCTGGAGGCATCTCCTAAATCTGGCCCAGCCCCAGCTGATGGGATGTGTGAGGAGGGGGCTGTGGGGGGCACTTTGGAATAGCTGTGGAGCCGGGGGGTGCAGCCAGGGGTGCCCAGGGCTGTGGGGCAGAGCAGGGTCCTGCAGCCCAGGGTGCTGTGCTGGAGCAGGGACTCTGCTGCCTGCCAGGGTCAGCTCTCAGCCAGCCTGGGGAGCTGCTCACAGGGCTGGGGAGAAGGGCTGTGGGGAAGGAGCGATGGCTGAGAGCTGGGTCCTTATGTGAATAAGGTTCTCTGTGGTTTGAAGGTGCTCAGAGCTGCACAGCAGCACAGGAGATTTCACAGGTTATTTTTCAAGAAGCACAAAAAGGCAGCAGCTGCCTCAAAGGGAATTTTCCTGTTCTTACATTCTTTTTCTGTGGGCTATCTGGCCCATAAAAAGTAGAAATTAATTTCTTATTTCAGGAGGAGGCACTTCCATTTCAAATCGTTTACACCTACTGATGAATAAACCTGGGAGGATTAGAAACCTCCCAGGTACACACATCATCAGTGTTGCTTTTCCATTCTCCTCAGGGTTGCTTTGACATTGCCAGCAGAGCCTGCACAGGCAGAGCTGTCCCTGGGCAGTGCCCTGTGCTGGGAGGGCTCTGCAGGGCAGAGCTGAGCACCCAGGGCTGGGATGGGCTCTGGGAACACTGCCAGGGAAGCAGCTGCTGGCAGGGACAGCTCCAGCAGCAGAGCCCTGGGCAGGGAGTGAGAGGGAGCTGCTGCTGAAATGCTGTGGCAGGGGGGTTAAGGCAGCTCTGGGCCATCCCTGCTCTGCAGATTTCTGCCCAGAACAAGCCCCCGATCTCCATCACCCAGTAGAGTCTTTCCCTTTGGCCATCTGATTATCCCTGTAGGGCCTCCTAAGAGTGGGGAGGAATTTTTCTATTTTCCCTTCCTCTTCATGCTGCCTTTGCTCTCAGTTCAGGTGGGAACTCTGGGCAATGAGTCTGCAGAACTCTCCAGTCAGGATGTAACATCTTTAGGACATTCAGTTCTTTCCCTGGATGATCCTGCTGTCCTGCAGGATGCCTTCCTGAGGGGCAGAGCTGTGCCATTGCAGCCCTGTGTTCCCCACAGCCCCTGAGCACTGAGGCCATGGCAGTGGGGCTGCAAGGTGTGTGCAGGCAGCTGCAATGAGCCCTCTGTGCCCCTGGTGGGAGGGGAGAGCTGAGATATCTCTCTTCTGCAGGATGAGACGGGATGAGGAGTTTGAAGATGTGCACTTGGAAAATGAAGTCACCAGCTCTCAGCAGTGTCCAGTTTCTCCTCAGGGGAACCCCTGGGTGCCTTTGCCCTGCAGATCAGAGAGGTGACAGAATTGGGCAGATGAGAGCAGGGCTGATGGAAACGCTGTCTGACCCACAGTGCAGGAAAGGATGATCTCTTTGCCTCACAGGACACACAAGTTGTCTCTTAGATAGGACTATAAATGCCAAGGATTCTTGACTTAAAAAATCCACTCCTTGAGTTGGAGCAACTAGAAGCAAACAAACAAAATTATATAGTCACAGCTCTGCTCTGCATTGAGGTGAAATGGGAGTGACAATGTTGAGAAGCTGTTTAGCACCATGGGAGGCTTTAAACTAACATCACTCCCAGTTCCTATTTGTCTATTTTTGTAGGACAGAACTGAGTCTTCCAGAATATCAGCAGAGCCCATTGATCCTTGGAGCTTTCTGAGCCAGATCTCAGCAGAAGTCCTAAAACGGACAAGTCAAAGAGGTTTTGTGTTACAGGGGATGTAATTTCAGGGGTTTCAATGAGGACTGGAATGGCTTTTTTTTCTGACATATCTACTGTAACATGTTACTGCATTTTACTCCTTGGACAGGTGCTATACCCAGGAGAAGCTCATGTCCAACAGCAGCTCCATCAGCCAGTTCCTCCTCCTGCCATTGGCAGACACGCGGCAGCTGCAGCTCCTGCACTTGTGGCTCTTCCTGGGCATCTTCCTGGCTGCCCTCCTGGGCAACGGCCTCATCATCAGCGCCGTAGCCTGCGACCACCACCTGCACACCCCCATGCACTTCTTCCTGCTCAACCTGTCCCTCACAGACCTGGGCTGCATCTGCACCACTGTCCCCAAAGCCATGCACAACTCCCTCTGGGACACCACAACCATCTCCTACATGGGATGTGCTGCACAGGTCTTTTTCTTTGTCTTCTTCATCGTGATAGAGTTTTCTCTCCTCACCATCATGTGCTACGACCGCTACGTTGCCATCTGCAAACCCCTGCACTACGGGACCCTCCTGGGCAGCAGAGCTTGTGCCCACATGGCAGCAGCTGCCTGGGCCAGTGGCTTTCTCAATGCTCTGCTGCACACAGCCAATACATTTTCCCTGCCCCTGTGCCAGGGCAATGCCCTGGGCCAGTTCTTCTGTGAGATCCCACAGATCCTCAAGCTCTCCTGCACACACTCCTATCTCAGGGAAATTGGGCTCATTTTGGTTAGTGCCTGTTTAGGTTTTGTCTGTTTCATTTTCATAGTTTTCTCCTATGTGCAGATCTTCAGGGCTGTGCTGAAGATCCCCTCTGAGCAGGGACGGCACAAAGCCTTTTCCACGTGCCTCCCTCACCTGGCTGTGGTCTCCCTGTTTACCAGCACTGGTTTGTTTGCATATCTGAAGCCTCCCTCCATCTCCTCCACATCCGTGGACCTGGTGGTGTCAATTCTTTACGCAGTGATTCCTCCAGCACTGAACCCCCTCATCTACAGCCTGAGGAACCAGGAGCTCAAGGGTGCTGTGAGGAAAATGATGACTGGATGCTTTTCAGCAGTAAGAACCTGTCAGTTTTCTTCTGTACAGCATTCACAATAAAACTCATGACAAGCTTAGTTTGACTTCCCAGGTTTTCCTTGGTGCTCAGTGGCTTCTTTTTGTCATAATGTTGTGCTTGATTAAATTATTTTATTCATCCTCTCACCTAATTAATTTTTATTTTCCTTAATTTTACTCTTTTAAATCTGTACTAGAGTAATTGTGCTATCTCTATTTTAAAAAAACTCTCTTTCAGTAGAGTTTTCTCTTTTCTCTAACCTGCCTAGCGGGTTAGAGTTTTTGATTTGAGACTTTCAGGCACCTACTGGGCAGTTCCATGTGTGCAGAGAAGGGCAAAAGAGTCCCAGCACAGCAGCACTGCCAGGGAGCACCAGCACTGGGCCTTTGCTGACCTGCTCTCTTTCCACTTGTACACTCTCCTGCACAGCCCCTGGGCTGGACTAAGGCCTTGGTCCTCTGCCAGCTGGGACACAGACCTGCTGCATGTCCATCCTGGGCTCACAGGCAGGGACAGGCCATGGGCACTGCTGGGACACAGCTGGGCTCCACAACAGCAGCTCCATCAGGAAAGGGCTTCTCCTTAGCTCAGGACATGCAGTCTTAGGGATTTTTGCAAAGTCACTCTCAAGAACATGGCAAGGGATAGACTCTATAGAGGCTCCTTGTTTGCTTGTTCTCCAGGGGCTCTAAATCTGCATGTGAACCAGCAAACAGAGCCCTGTAACTGCAGGGGCTACAGCAGGAAACAGGGAAAATGATCTAGTGAGTGTTCTGTGTTACCCTCAGTGAACACACTACTGCTACCCATGACAACAATAGCAGTAATAAAAGCTGGAACTATAACAATAAACCCCACAAGCAGCACATGAGGAGCACAACACCATTGCTCCATTGCTCAGTGCCCAATGCCCAGCCCAGCCCAGACACAGATCAGCCCTTCCTGACCAAACCCCCATTAACACCCTGAGCACGCCCTGCATCAAAGGGAACATCCCTTGGGCCAGTTGGGCTCAGCTGTCCTGGCCCTGCTCCCTCCCAACTTCCTGTGACCCTAAGGAGATCATTGGAGGTCATGATTGAACAAACCTCTCACAGATTCCAAGTCAAAACCCAAACCCAAAGCACCTTGAAAAACCTGCAGCCCCTCGAAGCTTTAAGGATCCCCCAAAGGGCCAATCCTGACAAAGCCTCCCCAGGGACTCGTCCCAGCAGACCCTTGGAGGCCACAACTGCAGGGAGGCAAAGGCTCTGGGAGCAGCTCAGGTGCTGAGCAAAGCCTGGCTTGGCTGGAGGCAGCAGAAAGGCCCAGCCCTGACCCCCAGCCCGGGGAAGGCACATCCTGTCCCTCACACCTTGCTCAGGGCTCTACTGGGGGCACTGGCATGGGGGGTGATGCTGAGGGCAGGAGAAGGGGTGACAGTGCCCAGCCTTCCTGGGGCTGTGCCAGGAGGCCACGAGGCCCCAGAGCCTCAGCACAGCAGGTCTGCTCACAGCCCTTGGTGGCACAGATGATGCTGTGCCCGAAAGGACAAAGACTTGGGACCTCTTGCACTTCTGCCCAGTCACTTGATGTCCCTCTGGGAAGGAAGAAATCACCTCTCAGAGGTGGGTGACAAACCAGTGCTGGGAATGGTCATTTGGAGAGGCTGGTCTGTGATTACTGTCCCAGGATTCTTTTGGTCCCATGAGCCTCTAAAGTGCCTCAAAGGGCTCCTTGATTCCAGGACATTCTGCAGTGTCCATGGTTCCGTCTTCCTATGAAAGGTTGTGCCATTTCACAATGTCCCTTTGGTTCCATGAGGTTCTGTGGTGTCACAATGTCCCCTTTGGTTCCAGGAGGTTCTGTGGTGTCACAATGTCCCTTTGGTTCCAGGAGGTTCCACACTGTCCTTGCTGGAACACACCTGGTTGGATGTTGCCCCATCTGCAGAGCTGCCTCCAGCTCTGGGGTCCCAACACAGCAATGACATGGACCTGTTGGAGCGAGTCCAGAGGAGACCACCAAGATGATCAGAGGGATGGAGCAGCTCTGCCATGAGGGAAGGCTGAGAGAATTGGGATTGTACAGCCTGGAGAACAGAAGGTCTTGGGGTGACTTAATTGTGGTCTTCGAGGACCTGAAGGGCCCAACAAGAAAGATGGAGAGAGACTGTTTACAAGGGCCTGGAGTGAAAGGACAAGGGGCAATGGCTTCACACTGATAGAGTAAATGGGATATTAGAAAGAAAATCTTTACTGGGAAAGAGGTGGGGCCCAGGCACAGGTTCCTCAGAGAAGTTCTGGCTGCCCCATCCCCGGAAGTTGTTCAAGGCCAGGTTGGATGATCAACCTCGTCAAGTGGAAGGTGTCCCTGCCCATGGCAGGGGATGGGATTTAGATGCTCTTCAAAGTCCTTTCCAACCCAAACCATTCTATTATTCTGTGACTGGTGGGTGACATGGTGGTCAGGGCCATCTTGGGCACAAAGAATATGAAATAATGGAATTTTCCATTCTGAGTGAAGGAAGGAAGGGGCAGCAGAACTGACAGCTTGGACTGATAGCAGGGAGACTTTGCACTGTTGAAGTGATTGATTGAAGGAGTGTCTTGGGGGTCTGTCCTGAAGCAAAAAGCATTCTCATGGCCAGGCTTTGCCAATGAAGATTTGGGAAAGACACTACCCACGCTTGCTGCAAGCTGCTGGTGGCTAAAAAGGCCGATACGGGATAGGCAAGTCCGGTCACAAAAGGCACAGGGGCACATCTCCTTTGGCCATATTGGCAAGGAACGGTTCTGTCTGCGTTGTTTTTTCTCCTCCAGACTGACTGTGCTGCGTTCCCAAAGGAAGCAGCAGCGTCGTGAATGGTGTGTCTCCATGAATCCCAACTGGAGGCCAGAGTGGACCATTGGGGCAGGCAATATGGCCAAGGCTGAGGTGTTGTTTCAGGCAGTCTTTGTATCTCCTCTTCGGGGCTCCTCTCTTGCGGCAGCCGGTGGCGAGTTCTCCACAGAGCACAATCTTTGGGAGGCAGTGGGTGATCCTCCATCCTGGAGACGTGACCTGCCCAGCACAGCTGCGTTCTCAGCAGCATGGGCTCCATACTGGTGACCCTGCCTGTTCAGAACAGACACATTGGTCACGTAATCAGACCAGTGGATGTTTAGGATTGAACTGAGGCAGCGCTGATGGAAGCGTTCGTGGAGCCGCAGGTGGTGGCGGTAGATGACCCAGGATTCACACCCATAGAAAAGAGCAGACAGTTGTCTTGGTTTGAGATAAGCAACTGCCAACCCCCCCAAGCACAGAGAGAAAAGCCTCCTTCCTAACACCAGGGAAAGGGAGGAAAAGACAGGGGAAAGAAAAAAACACTTCAAATAGCATTTATACTAAAACTACATATATTTTTCACAGAAAGAAAGAGACAAGTAGAAGAGAGTACAAATATTCACTCACACAAGTCTGCAACAACAAGTTCCCCACCTCAACTTCGTAACAAACACACAAATTCTACTGTCCTAACTACACATTACTTAAGAACATACTTATTCCCCAGGGAGACAAACTCAAGCAGAAAGGAGAGACCCAGAACAACACATTTTACTTTCCTGAGATACCCTGTGAGCCAGTGGTGGGCCTGGTCCTCTCCATCCCCCCTGGGACAGCATCGTGTGTCCTCCCAAGAGGAGGGCTGAGAAGCGACTGACTTAACCACTCCCACACTGGTTCCTACTTCCCTGGAGATGATGTCATAATGTGGTATGGAATATAAAATTACTGGCTAGAAGAGGTCAGCTGTCAGCTCAGCCCAGCTCAAGTCAGCTGACAGCTTCGGCCTAGTCCAGACTTCAGAGCCCAAATCTAGGCCCAACTCAGTGAACCCATAACAAAGTCCCTGGTCATTCCCTATCCCTGGCCATTCCCTGTCCCTGGACGATTCCCTATCCCTGGGCCATTCCCTATTCCCTTGCCATTCCCTGTTCTTGTCCATTCCCTATCCCTGTCCATTCCCTGTCCCTGCCCATTCCCTATCCCTGACCATTCCCTATCCCTGGCCATTCCTTCTCCCTGGGCTATTCCCTGTCCCTGGGTATTCCCTATCCCTGGCTATTTCCTGTCCCTGGCCATGCCCTCTCCCTGAGCCATTCCGTGTCCCTGAGCCATTCGCTATCCTTGGCCATTCCCTATCCCTGACCATACCCTGTCTCTGGCCATTCCCTGTCTCTGGCCATTCCCTGTCCCTGAGCCATTCCCTGTCCCTCGGCTCTGCAGGGCCAGGGGTGTCAGTGGGACCCGGGGGGTCCCTGCTCGACCCTGGCTCAGAACTGCAGCTCCAGCCCGGCCCGAGGGGCCCTGGGGGAGAACAACCCTGAGCCCCAGCTGGGCCAGAGCCACCCAGTTCCACCCAGTGGGGCCCAGGGCACTCCCAGCATGAGCCCAGTGGCTCCCGGTCACCTCCAATGTGGCCCCACTCACCCCCATATGATCCCAGTCCCCTCCAGCATGAGCTCAGGTGCCCTCAGCATGGTCTCACCTGCCCTCAGAATGCTCCCAGTCACTCCCAGTATGATGTCAGTATGACCCCAGCCACCCTCAATGTGGTCCCAGATTTTCCCAGTACGATCTCTGTCACCCCAGTTCTGGTCCCGGTGTATCCCGGTGCCCCAGTGTATCCCACTCCACCCCAGTCCATCCCAGCCTGTCCCGCTCCGTCCCGCTCCCTTCCCGGCACCGCCGCCCTTTCCCGATCCCGCCCCCGAACCAGCGGGTTTAAGGCCGAGTTTCACCGCAGGGCGCGGGAGTTCAGCCCACCCCGGCCCGGGGATCCCGCAATTCGTGGCCGTGGAGGGTCCCGGGGTGTCCCGGGGGGATCCAGAGGGGTCCCAGGAGGGGTCCCAAAGGGGATCCAGGTGAATTCCCGGGAATTCCCCCGTCCCCGCCCCCCCCGCGCTCCCTCGGACACCTCCGCCTTTCCCGTCTCACAACCTGCGCCGCCGGGATCTGCCCAGAGACCGATGACGTCACAGGCGGATCGGGCTTCCTTTGGCGATCAAGAAACAGCGGAGCCAATCGCGCGGCCGGAGGCGGCTCTGTGGGCGGGGCGTGGTCAGGGTCAGGGCCCGGCGGGGCCGCAGCGGAGCAGCGCGATGGCCGCAGCGCTGGGTGTGGGTGCGCTCCTGGGGCTGCTGGGGCTCCTGGGGGGTCCGGGGGGGGCGACGGAGGGTAAGTGGGACCCTCGGAGTGGGGAACTCTGGAATTGCCATGCCCGGGCACGGAGAACTTCTGAATCCCCATTCCTTGGGCATCGGGACCCCCCTGTACCCCATTCCTGGGCAGGAGAATTCCCTTTCCCCCCATTCCCAGGTACTGCGACCCCCCTGCACCCCCTCCCGCAGCACCGGGAACCCCAGCCCCTCCTCCCCTCCTTATCCGGCACCGGGACCCCTGAACCCCCATTCCTGAGCACGGGAAACCTCCTGAACCGCAATTCCTGGACATGCGAACCCCCTGCAACCTCCGTTTCCAGGAAGGGAACCTCCCCCAACCCCTATTCCAAGAAATAAGCCCCCCTCAACCCCCATTCCCGGCCACGGGAAACCCCTTGAGCCCCCATTCCTGGGCACTGGGACAGCCTGCACCCCCATTTCCGGCACTGGGACCCCCCCGGATCCTCATTCCTGGGACACCTTGGACCATCTTGTCCCTCACTTGGACCACCTGAACCCCCATTTCCGAAAACGGGGACCCCCCTGCACCCCAACCCCGGCTCCAGGACCCCCCAGAACCCCTTTGCTCTGAACAAATACCCCCCTGCAATCCCTTTTCCAGCCATCCTGCCTCTCCCTGATCCTCCCTTTTACTTGACCCTGGGACCCCCTGAATCCCTATTCCTGCCCTTCCCAGCCCTCAGATCCCACTTTCCTCAACACTGGGGACCCCTGGACTGCCCTTTCCTGGGCACAGGGACCCCCTGGATCCTCTGTCTCTCCTTTTCCAGTCCCATCCCCGCCTTTTACTTGAACCTTGGACCCTTCCTGACTCTCTTGGCTCTCCCAATTCCACTTTCTTGACCCTTGGGCCTCCCAAACCTGCCAATCTCAGAGTCCTCCCAGTTCTTCACTCTCTGCTCTTCCTGCAGGGGGTCCCAGGCACTGGAACCCGCTTGGCCACAATTTCTGGGCACTGGGACCCCCCTTCACCCCCATTCCTGGGCATGAGGACTCTCTGCAGCCCCCTCATCTGGCACCAGGACCCCCCTATACCCGGTTATCCTGTACCAGTACCCCCCTGCACCCCCTTTCCTGGCCATCCCACCTCTTCCAGACCCTCCTTTTCCTTGATCCTAAGCCCCTCTGACCCGCACTCCAGCCTTTCCCAGCCCGAAGTCCCTCCTTTCCTCTACACCAAGGACCTCCAGGACCCCCATTCCCAGCCATGCCGGGTCTTCCTTTCTTGTGACCTCTGTTTTCTCGACACTGGGGACGCCTCGACCCCATTTTCCTGGGAACAGAGACCCCTGGACTTCCCATTCCACCTCTCCCAGTCCCTGCACCCACCATTCCTTTATCCTTGGATCCCCTTGGATCCCATCTTGTTCAGCACCAGGATCCCTCTGGCCCTCCCTTATCCTGCACCAGTATCACCCTGTGGCCCTTTTCCAGCCATCCCACCTCTCCCATCCCCCCTTTTCCTTGACCCTGGGACCCCCTGAACCCCCATTCCTGGGCATGGGGACTCCCTTGCGTGTCTCATTCAGCACCCAGACCCCCATAACCCTTTTTTGGGGACTGGGACCCCCTGCACATCCTTACTGAGCACTGGGACCCCCCTGTACCCCCATTCCTGGGCATGTGCACCCTCCTACACCCCCCTATGTGGCAGCAAGACCCCCCTTGAGCTTCCAGTCCCATACATTAGAACTCTCCTGCACTCCCTTTCCTGCACCAATACCCCCCTGCACCCCCTTTCTCAGCCATTCCGGGTCTTCCCACCCTGTGACCCCCTTTCCCTGACCCTGAGGGCCCCTGGATCCCCCTTTCCTGGACACAGGAACCTCTTGGACTCCCTGTTCCACCTCACCCAATCCCTGTACCCTCCTTTTCCTTGAGTCTGGGACCCCCCTGAGCCCCCAGTCCTGTGCAGTGGGACCCCCTTGCACCCCCTACCCCGGCACCGACACTCCCTGCACCAACTGCCCTGGGATTCCCCAAGCCCCTTCCTGGCTCTGTCAGCTCTCCCTTTCCTTTACCCTTGTCTCGGTTTGAGGGGAAAAACCAAAATGTTCTACCCACAAGCAGGGGAGGGGCCTCCTCCTCAATAATCACACCACTCTTTATCAAATTTAAGAAAAGGAATTTTAATACAAGAAGGATAACTGCTATATATATATATATATATGTAAACAGACTAGTGCAACCCACTTCCCCAACACCATAAGAGGAAAAAAAAAAACAACAACAACAAAACCCAGCAGGTTTTCCTCCGGGAGAAAAGGTTATACTTAAGTGTCCTTGTCACAGCCCGCTGGCTGCAGAGTGAGTTTCAGTCCCTCTCCAGCGAAACAGACGAGCAGTGGGCTTTCAGATGGACTCAGTCTCTTTCCCCTGTGTTCCCCGTCCAAGAAGCAGACAGGTACGAGCAAACAGCAGCAAATCCAAGGCAGGTAGCAGCACGGCAGGAAAAAGTAATCCGAAGTAGGCAGCGGCAAGACAGCCAGGGAAAACCCCAGCAGTAACCAGCAGGGCAGCCTGCCTCCTTGGAGCCCCCACTCCCCCCTTCCGCCGAGCCAAGACTGAGGAGAATATCCAAAAAAAAAACCAAAAGAGACAAACCTGCCCCCACCCCAGCGATCACAGTTAACTACTTCTTTTGTTAACCGCTGGCCTGGGCAGTTAAGTGGCAGGGGAGAGAATTTACATAATAATCCCAAACTACAACATTATCCACCCCTAAATTCTCTTCCATGCCGATACTCTACATTAAACTTAAATTTTCTTTCAAATAATTAAGTGTTTACAAATACAGTAATATGAGTCGTTTACCCAGAGATAAGTTCCCCTTGAGGTACACATCGTGTCTCTCCATCTTCCTGCATCACCCACCAGGTGGAACCAGATCCTTGAGCAAAGACAACCCCACGAATGGGTTTGCCTTTGCCTGAGGCAGGGTTGATCCAGACTGTTTTCCCTAGCATACCTCTCAGGTGTATTACAGGGACTTTGTCTCCATCTACAGTGTGAAGGGGTTCTGATTGGGCAGGGCCGGCTCGATTGACAGAGCCTCTAGTGTTGACTAGCCATGTAGCCTTTGCTAAGTGTTGATCCCAGTGTTTGAAAGTCCCTCCACCCAACGCCTTCAAAGTGGTTTTCAACAGTCCATTACACCGCTCAACTTTCCCGGCAGCTGGTGCATGGTAGGGGATATGATACACCCACTCAATGCCATGTTCTCTCGCCCAGGTAGCAACTAAGCTGTTTTTGAAATGAGTTCCATTATCTGACTCAATTCGTTCTGGGGTGCCATGTCGCCACAGCACTTGTTTTTCCAGGCCTAGGATGGTGTTCCGAGCAGTGGCGTGAGGCACTGGGTGTGTCTCCAGCCACCCTGTGGTTGCTTCCACCATGGTGAGCACATAGCGCTTGCCTTGGCGGGTCTGTGGCAGTGTGATGTAGTCAACCTGCCAGGCCTCCCCGTACTTATACTTATCCCAGCGTCCACCATACCACAGGGGCTTCACTCTCTTAGCCTGCTTAATGGCAGCACATGTCTCACAGTCGTGGATAACCTGAGAGATAATGTCCATGGTTAAATCCACCCCTCGGTCTCGTGCCCATTTATAAGTGGCATCTCTGCCCTGATGGCCCGAGGCATCATGGGCCCATCGAGCCAAGAACAGCTCTCCCTTGTGCTGCCAGTCCAGATCTGTCTGTGATACTTTCACTTGCGCAGCTCGGTCTGCCTGTTGGTTGTTGAGATGTTCCTCATTGGCCCGATTTTTGGGCACGTGTGCGTCTACGTGGCGGACTCTCACAATCAGCTTCTCTACTCGGGTGGCAATATCTTGCCATATATCGGCAGCCCAGATGGGTTTCCCTCTGCGTTTCCAATTGGTTTTCTTCCATCGATCTAACCATCCCCAGAGAGCATTGGCCACCATCCATGAGTCGGTGTAGAGGTAAAGCTTTGGCCGTTTCTCTCGTTCAGCAATGTCCAGGGCCAACTGCACGGCTTTAAGCTCTGCAAACTGACTCGACCCACCTTCTCCTTCAGTAGCTTCTGCAACTTGTCGTGTGGGACTCCATACAGCTGCTTTCCATTTGCGATTAGCCCCTACAATGCGACAGGAGCCATCGGTGAAGAGGGCGTAGCGTATTTCCTCTTTTGGCAATTGATTGTATGGTGGAGCTTCTTCCGCACGTGTCACCTGCTCTTCCTCTTCATCTGCTAGACCAAAATTTTCACCTTCAGGCCAGTTCGTGATGATTTCCAGGATCCCAGGGCGATTTGATTTTCCTATACGGGCGCGCTGCGTAATCAGGGCAATCCACTTGCTCCAGGTAGCATCAGTGGCGTGATGTGTAGAGGCAGCCTGTCCTGACAACATCCACTTCAGCACTGGTAGTCGAGGTGCCAGAAACAGCTGTGCTTCTGTGCCAATCACCTCTGAGGCGGCTTGGACTCCCTCATAGGCGGCTAGGATCTCTTTCTCTGTGGGGGTATAGTTGGCTTCAGATCCTCTGTAGCCTCGGCTCCAGAATCCAAGTGGTCGGCCTCGAGTCTCACCAGGCACCTTCTGCCAAAGGCTCCAAGACAGGCCATTATTCCCGGCGGCGGAGTAGAGCATGTTCTGTACGTCTGGTCCTGTCCTGACTGGTCCAAGGGCTACAGCCTGAGCAATCTCATGCTTGATCTGGTCAAAGGCTTGTTGCTGCTCAGGGCCCCAGTGGAAATCATTCTTCTTACGGGTTACCAAGTAGAGAGGGCTTACGATCTGACTGTATGCTGGGATATGCATCCTCCAGAACCCTATGGCACCCAGGAAGGCTTGTGTTTCCTTTTTGCTGGTGGGTGGAGACATTGCTGTGATCTTATTGATGACTTCTGTTGGAATCTGACGGCGTCCATCCTGCCACTTCACTCCCAGGAACTGGATCTCTTGGGCTGGTCCCTTAACCTTACTCCGTTTGATGGCAAAGCCAGCTCCCAAAAGGATCTGGATGATTTTCTCTCCTTTCTGAAAAACCTCTTCTGCTGTGTCCCCCCACACAATGATGTCATCAATGTATTGCAGGTGTTCTGGAGCCTCACCCTTCTCCAGTGCAGTCTGGATCAGTCCATGACAGATGGTGGGACTGTGTTTCCACCCCTGGGGTAGTCGGTTCCAGGTGTACTGCACGCCCCTCCAGGTGAAAGCAAACTGTGGCCTGCACTCTGGTGCCAGAGGAATGGAGAAGAACGCATTAGCAATGTCAATAGTGGCATACCACTTTGCTGCCCTGGACTCCAGTTCATACTGGAGCTCCAGCATGTCCGGCACAGCGGCACTCAGCGGTGGGGTAACTTCATTCAAGCCACGATAGTCCACAGTCAATCTCCATTCTCCATCAGACTTATGCACAGGCCAGATGGGGCTGTTGAAGGGTGAGTGGGTTTTGCTGACCACCCCTTGGCTCTCCAGTTCACGGATCATCTTATGGATGGGGATCACAGCATCACGGTTCGTTCGGTATTGCCGACGGTGCACTGTCGTGGTGGCAATTGGCACTTGCTGTTCCTCAACTTTCAACAGTCCAACAGCAGAAGGACTTTCTGAGAGACCTGGCAATGAGTTCAATTGTTCAATCCCTTCTGTCTGTACAGTGGCTATTCCAAAAGCCCATCTATGCCCCTTTGGGTCCTTAAAATATCCATTCCTGAGGTAGTCAATGCCCAGGATACATGGGGCGGCTGGACCAGTCACAATGGGGTGTTTCTGCCAATCTCTCCCTGTCAAGCTCACTTCAGCTTCTAGCACAGTCAACTCTTGAGATCCCCCTGTCACCCCAGAAATAGAAATAGTTTCTGAGCCCACATGTCCTGATGCCATTAATGTGCATTGAGCGCCAGTATCAACCAAAGCCTTATACTTTTGTGGGTCTGATGTACCAGGCCATCGAATCCACACAGTCCAATAGACACGGTTGTCCCGTGCCTCTACCTGGCTAGAGGCAGGGCCCCTCTAACACTGATCCTGGTCATAGCGGTCAGAACCTTTTCTCGATGAGTACACCTGGGAGGTGCCCTCCTGTGGGTCAGATTCTTGCCCGTGGGAAACTGGAACTGCACTTACTCTCACTGACCTTCTTCCATTCTCCTTCAGTTCTTGTACTCGGGCTGCAAGGGCACGGGTGGGTTTCCCATCCCACCGTCCCATGTCTTCTCCATGTTTGGCCAGGAAGTACCACATCTCAGTTCGTGAGGTCTGTCCACTTCCTCTGGCTGGGGGGCGTCTGGCTCTGACTTCAGAGGTTCTCATTCGCACTGGTGCCACTTGGAGACTTTCCCTAATTTCCTCTCTGATCGCTTTTACCTCTGCAGGCAGCGTCTTGAGACTCTCAACCAATGTCTCTACAGCAGAAATACGGGCCTGCATTGGGCTGTGGGTCATGCTTTCATATATCCGGAGCTTATTTGCTACTGCGCCCACTGTTTCATGGTTCTCTTCCCTATACATGGATGCCAGGAAATCGGTGTATTCAGCTGGCCCCGTGCGTGAAAGGTCCCACCACATATGTGGTGTGCATCTGACCTTGTCAGGGTCATTATTGGCTTGCCCACCTCTTCCAAAAAGCACATCCATCATTGCCATCTCCCTCAGACGTAAAATTCCTTCTTCCATCGTCTTCCAAGTCTTCCTAATATGATGTTCCTGCAGGATTTCTCTATAAACAAACTTCTCTCTTACACTCGTTAGAAGTCGTGCCCAGAGTGAAAGGGGCTTTGATTCCCTCACGAACACCTGTTCAATAGCCACGTCCTGGGCCAGAGCCCCCAAAAACCTGGCTTCAGCACCATCCAGTTGTAAGGTTTCACCCATAAGGTCCCAAACTCGGATCAACCAAGTCAGGATGGGCTCACCCGGGTGTCGAGCAATGTCTTTCCGCAAACTACGGAGATTATCAAATGACAATGACTCAGTGATGATCTCAGGCTCTGGGTCTGCTTGCTGTGGAGGTGCAGCAGCCCCCTCATCGTCTGCTGGATGGTCTAATTTGGTCTTATATTTCCTTTTCTGAATAGGGGCAACTTCCATAGGCTTGGCCTGTCCTCCTGGTTTAGCCTCATCCTTTTCTCCCTTCACTGTGGCATCAGGGGTTTTATTCTCTCGCTTTTCCCCCTTCACTGGGCTAGGTTTCTGAATGCATTCTGGAAAAACCCTGGCCCTACCTTCAAACATTCTGTAAGCTGCAGGGATACAACCCTGCAGAAAAACCATAAAGAGCAAGATATCTCTGGCATCCAGGGAGAATTTAAACATCTCAAAAGCTGTTATAGCAGACTTGAATGGGGAATGGACAAAGGGTTGGGAGAAGAGATTCCCCTTTGTTCCTTCCCAAGGGTCCGTACTATTATCACTGAATCCCCAGAGGTAGCAGCTTAGGTTGCGGCAGGAAAACAGCCTGGAGAGCACCACCCACATGACATCCAAAGGCATCGAATTCATGGCACCATAAATCCAGAGTAAGAACTCAATAATAATTGCGGCTATTTGAGTTTTGCTCATTGATTTGTTGATAAGACTTAAACCTGCCGCTCCTTTTGGCATGAATTTGTACCAACAAAAAGCCAATATATTATACAGGATGGTCCTGATGAACTCTAAGCTCAAGACCCACATGGTGCCACAAAATAGCAGTTATCCTTCTTTGTTTACAAGCCCCACACGTTGGGCGCCAAGAAATGTCTCGGTTTGAGGGGAAAAACCAAAATGTTCTACCCACAAGCAGGGGAGGGGCCTCCTCCTCAATAATCACACCACTCTTTATCAAATTTAAGAAAAGGAATTTTAATACAAGAAGGATAACTGCTATATATATATATATATATGTAAACAGACTAGTGCAACCCACTTCCCCAACACCATAAGAGGAAAAAAAAAAACAACAACAACAAAACCCAGCAGGTTTTCCTCCGGGAGAAAAGGTTATACTTAAGTGTCCTTGTCACAGCCCGCTGGCTGCAGAGTGAGTTTCAGTCCCTCTCCAGCGAAACAGACGAGCAGTGGGCTTTCAGATGGACTCAGTCTCTTTCCCCTGTGTTCCCCGTCCAAGAAGCAGACAGGTACGAGCAAACAGCAGCAAATCCAAGGCAGGTAGCAGCACGGCAGGAAAAAGTAATCCGAAGTAGGCAGCGGCAAGACAGCCAGGGAAAACCCCAGCAGTAACCAGCAGGGCAGCCTGCCTCCTTGGAGCCCCCACTCCCCCCTTCCGCCGAGCCAAGACTGAGGAGAATATCCAAAAAAAAAACCAAAAGAGACAAACCTGCCCCCACCCCAGCGATCACAGTTAACTACTTCTTTTGTTAACCGCTGGCCTGGGCAGTTAAGTGGCAGGGGAGAGAATTTACATAATAATCCCAAACTACAACAACCCTTGACCCCCCAGTTCCCCCAAATCTCTGTGTCCCCCCAGTTCTCCACTCCCTGCGGTTCCAGCACGTGACGGTGTCAGAGCCCAGCCCGGGGGTCCCCCAGCACTTGTCCGTGGGATTCCTGGATGGGATCCCCTTTATGCGCTATGACAGCGAGCGGGGCCAGATGGAGCCACAGACGCCGTGGATGGAGAAGGGACCTGAGCCGGGATTTTGGGATGGAGAGACCAAGATCGCTGAGGTGCACCAGCACTGGGCTGCCGACAGCCTGGAGACACCGCGGGGCCGGTACAACCATAGCAGGGGTAAGTGGGGACAGCTGGGAATTGGAGAGTTCCATGGGGCTGGGCTGGGATCTGTGGGTCCAGGGGGCATCTGTGAGTCTGGAATGGGATCTGTGGGTCTGGGTTGGGACTTGTGGGGCATTTGTGGGGCTGGGGGTGATCTGTGGGACTAGATGGAAATCCATGGGTATCCAAGGAGCTGGGATGAGGCTCTGTGGGTCTCCATCACACTCTGGATGGGGCTCTGTGGGGCTGGGACACAATTCCAGGGGTCTCTGTGGGTCTGTTTGCCCCCCAGGTCTCCACACATTGCAGTGGGTTTCTGGCTGTGACCTCCTGTCCGATGGGACTTTCCAGGGATCGGACCGGTACAGCTACGACGGGCGGGATTTCCTCTCCTCTGAGCTGGGATCCAAGAACTTCGTGGCGTCCGATGTCGCTGCCCAGGTCACCAAGAGGAAAGGGGAACACGAACGGATCGAGGTGGAGGAGTGGACAAAATACCTGGGGTTCACCTGTCCAGAATGGCTCCAGATATTCATCAGATACGGGCAGGAGGCGCTGGAGCACAAAGGTGGGGATGGAATTCCCATCAAAATGTGGAATTTGAGAATGGAGGACTTAGGAATGTGGTAATTTGCGTGGGAATTCCATGGATGGATGTCACCATTATCCCATTCCAGAGCCCCCTGATGTCCATGTCTCTGGCAAAGAGGAACACGGGATCCTGACGTTATCCTGCCACGCATACGGATTCTACCCTGGCATCATCGGGATCAGCTGGATGAAAGGGGATGAAATCTGGAATCAGGAGACGGAGTGGGGCGGGGTCGTTCCCAACAGCGACGGCACCTTCCACAGCTGGGCCAGGATCGAGGCGCTGCCGGGGGAGTGGGAGCAGTACCGGTGCCGGGTGGAGCACGCCGGGATGCCGGAGCCCGGGATCTTCACCTGGGGTGAGGCTGGGAATGTGGAATGTGGGAACTGGGAAATGGGAACTGGGAATTTGGGAATGTGTAGTAGTGAGGTGGGGGTTTGTCTCTCCCTCCTCACACTTCCACCCTTCCCAGAGCCAGAATCCAACTGGAATTCCACCCCAGTGGTGGTCGCCCTGTCCGTCATCGCTGCCATCATCATCATCAGCCTCATGGGCTTCGGTGTCTGGAAGCTCCAATCCGGTAACTCACGGGATGGGGGTTGGGAAGGGGCACAGATCCACCTGACAGCATTCCATGGATCCTGTGCCACAGGTGCTGATCCTGCTTTATTTCCATAGGGAAGAGGGAGAGGAAGGGATACAACACAACGCCTATGAGTGAGTACCAGCAGTGTGTCTGGATACAAATCCAGATCCTCTCCATGTGGATCCAGTGATGGATCCCAGGATGGATCCAGGTGTGTGATCCAGGCTAGAATCTCATGGATCTTCTGTTTTCCACAGTAGCAGATGTGTGAACCGGCGGCTCCCCTGCAGGTATGGAGTGAGATCCAGGTGGGATTCCAGAGGGGAATCAGAGCATAGTGGATGGAGCAGGATTGGGATGGGATTCCAAATCAGGGCAGGATTCCAGAGTGAGATCAGAAGGAATTCTGCAGTGGGATCAGGGCTGGATTATGGAGCAGGATCAGGCTGGCTGGATAAAGGGGGATAGAAGTGGGATTCCACAGTGCGATTGGGTGGGATGGGTGCAGCAAGATGATGATGGATTCCAGAGGAGCTCCTGCTCTCTGTGGGCTCCACAGCTGGATCGATCCCATGGGATGGGGACAGGGACATGGTGACTCTGTCCCCCACTCTCATTGCAGCAGGAATCTCCACCTGAGCAATCCAGCCCCTTCCCTCTTCCTGGGGAAGGCCAGGAGCTGCTGGCAGAGCTCATCCTGCATCTCTCACCCACCCTGGCACCACTGCACCTTTTCCTGATGGATGAACTTCTGCTTTTTCATGTTGGAAACTGTCTTGGTTTGAGGGGAAAAAAACAAAATATTTACCCTTAAGCGGGGGAGGGGCCTCCTCCACGATAATCACACCACTCTTTATCAAATGTAAGAAAAGGAATTTTAATACAAGAAGGATAACTGCTGTATATATATTTATATATATATTTATATATTTATATATGTAAACAGACTAGTGCAACCCACTTCCCCAACACCACAAGAGAAAGAAAAAAAAACAACAAAACCCAGCAGGTTTTCCTCCGGGGGGAAAAGTTATACTTAAGTGTCAATGTCACAGCCTGGCTGGCTGCAGAGTGAGTTTCAGTCCCTCACCAGCGAGACAGACGAGCAGTGAGCTTTCAGATGGACTCAGTCTCTTCCCCCTGTGTTCCCCGTCCAAGAAGCAGAAAGGTACGAGCAGCCAGAAGCAATTCCAGGGCAGGCAGCAGCAGCAACGGGGCCAGAACCAGTCAGGGGAGGCAGCAGCAGCAGCCGCGTGGCCAGAACCAGTCAGGGGAGGCAGCAGCAGTAACGCGGCCAGAACCAGTTGGGGGAGGCAGCAGCAACGCGGCCAGAACCAGTCAGGGGGAGGCAGCAGCAGCAGCAACGCGGCCAGAACCAGTCAGGGGAGGCAGCAGCAGCAGCGCAGCCAGAACCAGTCAGGGGGAGGCAGCAGCAGCCACGTGGCCAGAAAGCAGTCCGGGCACAGCAGCAGCGAGACAGCCAGGAAAGCCCCAGCAGTAACCAGCAGGGCAGCCTCCTCGGAGCCCCCACTCCCGCGTTCCGCCGAGCCAAGACTGGGAAGAATATCAAAAAAAAAAAAAAACAAAAGAGACAAACCTGCCCCCACCCCAGCGATCAACAGATAACTGCTGCTTTTGTTAACCGCTGGCCTGGGCAGTTAAGTGGCAGGGGAGAGAATTTACATAATAATCCCAAACTACAACATAAAAACTGGAACGAAATATAAAGACATAATAAAAAGAAATTATAATAAAATTTAAAAAAATAAAAGTAATGGCATAGTTTTTCCTACTGGGATTTTGGGGTTATTCTCTTTTATCCTGTTTCCTGCTACTGGAAGAAACTGGGAAAATTCCTGTTTTTCCTTTTTTTTTTCCCCTTTTTTTCTTTCAAGTTTTGGATACATGAGGGAAAAAAATAGAAGTATTTTTACCTCTATAAAAAGATGGTGCTGGGCGTTCTGGGACTGGCCCTAAACTGGGATTACCACCCAAAAACGTGAAGAAAAAGGAGGGGACAAGGTTGGGAATTGGTCATAAAATGGTCCAAGTGTCCCATGGATTTGGGATTCACATTTACTCCGTGGCTTTGCATCCCACAAAACTCTCCCCAGAGAGATTTTTGGAACAACTGGTCACCTCCATTTCCAGGAGAACCCCAAGGCTGTTCCAGGCAGGAACCTGCAGCCAGTGTGGGTTGGAGTGAGGGCAGGGCAGGAGTGGAGACGGGTGAACAACACACCCAGCACCCCCCAGGTGGGACTGTCCCAGTCCTGTTGGGATTAAAAACAGCTTTGCTTCATTTCAGACCCATTTTGTGCCCTGATCCCTCTCCCTGAGTTTTTGTGGTCTGTGCAAAGGTTTCCTGTTCCTCTGGCAACGCTCTGCAGACCAAGGGCTGGGGGCACAGGGCACAGTGGGGTTGGTTATTTGGCATATGGGGGGCACAGGGCACAGTGGGGTTGGTTATTTGGCATGTGGGGGGCACAGGGCACAGTGGGGTTGGTTATTTGGTGTATGGGGGGCACAGGGCACAGTGGGGTTGGTTATTTGGTGTATGGGGGGCACAGGGCACAGTGGGGTAAAAGTTAATCAACAAAAATTTAATAATGCATAATTTAATTAAAAATACATTTAATAAGTCGCAACTAATGAAATTATAGATTTATCTGTGAATAAAATGAATTATTAAAATAAAATATTAATAAATAAAATATATAAATATATAAAAGGTGTAAAAATATGTAAATTACTAGGAAAATAAATAACTATTAAAATCACATACTGAAAAGATAATCAAATATTAGAATTAAAGTATTAGTAAAACTAGAATTTTATTTTATATATATATTAAAATATATAAATAAATAAAGCAAATTATGCAATGAAAATATAATCAAATAATTAGAATTAAACTATATTTAAAATAGTATTTTAGTAATATTCTAATACAATAACAATATTTCAGTAAGTATAATAATTATAGAATAATATGTAATATATTTACATCATAATGTCTATATTACTCCATGTCAGTGAAAGGGAGGAGGAAGAAGAGGAGGAGGAGGTGGGGGATGTACCTCCAGGAGCCCTTTCAGCTCCTTCCTCTCTCCCCCCACAGCCCCTTCACACCCCCCGGAGCAGCTTCACCCTCGGCAGTGGCTCTTTGTGGCTCCTGCGGCCGCGGTGACACATGGACAGCGACTCAGAGCCTGGAGGGACACGAGCCCACCCCCCTGCCGGGCTCTGCTCCTGCTCCAGAGGGGCCAAACCCCCCGTTATCCCGGATCCCAATGTCCCGGGGACAGGGACAGGGCACTGACCACCATCTGTGCCAGCCCTGCTGTGCCCCGGAGGGGCCCCGGTGAGTGACGTCCCTCGGCCCCTCTGCCCAATCCCAGGGGGGCTCTGCTTGGGGGGACGGGTTTGGAAGGGCCAATGTCCCTGATGGGGCTGGATCCCTTCCCTGCAGGGAATCCTGGGCAAGAAAAGGACCTTCTGTGCCTTTTCCTGAGCTGCTGGTGGCCAAACCCCAATGCTTTGCCCTCCAGAGGGTTTGCTGCCCACCCCCAGCCTGGGGCACAGTGTTGGCACCAGCAGGTTTTGTTCTTCTCACCCCATTTCCTTGGGAAGGATGGAAAATACAGCCAGTGCCCACGGACACCATGCAGGGCTTCACCTGCTCAGCAGGGCTGGGGGGCCCTGCAGCCCCCTCTGGGATCACTCCAAACATCCCCAGGGCTTGGCTTGGGGGTCTCCCCATCCCCAGGACACCTCTGGGTGCAGCTCAGGGCAGGAGAGGGAGGGACTGAGCTCTGAGGCTCAGCAGCTTTGCTGGGACAAGGGAACAAAGAGGCACCTTGTGGGATTTCTGGGCTCCCAGAGAGCCTTGTGAGGTTTCCTCACTGAGCAGAGGGATGTGGGGGGGCTGCAGCTGAGGCACAGTAGTAAAAGCAGAGCAGGGAGCACAGAGGAAGAAGAGCTGCTTCCTCCCTCGCTCCCAGTATGGTCCCATTGCAGGTCCTCACTGGTTCTGGGCTCTGCTGGGACCTGGAGGGGTTGGGACACTGGTCCTGGTGGGCATCGTGCTGTGGCTGCTGCAGGGACAAGGTGAGGCATCCAAAAGGGATAAACCCCCCTTGAGTCCATGGTAAAATTCCCCAAATCCATGAGAGCCCAGCTCCAGGCAGGGACTGGAGCAGATTCCCCCTGAATTTCCAGCAGGGAGCAGCTCCTGGGCAGTGGCAATCCCTGAGGGGCAGGGGGGCAGAGCTGCCAGCAGGGGCTGATTGATGTGGGTTTGGGGGCTGAGCAGCTGCAGGTCCCTCTCTCCACCCTGATGGTGCCTGAAAATACCCAGGGACTCCCTGTGTTGTCGCCAGGAGGAGTTTCCAGTGCTCCAAATTAAAATTTAAATATAAACCAGAGGGACACTCGTGGTTGTGTGGGAATAAGGGCAGCTGGTGGTGGATCTTTGTCAAGAGGGAAGTTTCAGGTGGAATTCTGGGTTCCTGGATCCTTCCAAACCCCACTGGGGCTCCTCTGGGAGTGGCTGCAGATGGAGAATTTCCTCTGGGAGCACCAGTTGCTGCTGATCCCATGGGATTTGGTGTAGGCACATTGGCCATTGCCATGGATGCCAAACCTGCATCCAGAGCACAGCCAGAGCTCAGGGAAGGATTCCCATTCCCAGAGAGTGCTGCAGGAGCAGGGACCACCCTCCCCAGCAAACCTCCCCCAGGCAGAGCCCAAACTGCCTCGACCCCTCAAAGGAGGGGATATTCCCATGGGCTTCATCCCAGCATGGCCTCAACCCCCACCAGCACCTGCATCCCACAAATCCATGGGCTGTGTCCCAGGGCTTTGGCACAACCAGGAAAAGCAGTTCCCACCTCCTTAGATCTGGATCTACCTGTGCCTTCCTGCACTCAACCCCAGCCCAGCTCAACATTTTGCTCTCCAGGAGAAGATGGAATGTACAGGGCATTGAAGAGGGACCCATTGAACCATTCCCAAGGTCTGGAACCTTCCCTCTGGAGACCAATCCAGTGGTGCACAGACCACCTGTAGCACAAGAGGAAATTCTGGAGGTGGGCAAAACAAGGATCACAGGCACCTCCACCCCACTCCCCACAGGGAATTCCCAAACCTGCTCCCCCAAAACCATCCCACACTGGGGATTCCTCTCCCCAGCTCCTCCCAGGTATTGATGGTGGTCAGGTGGGCTGGGTGGGAGAGGCAGGAGGCCTCATTCCTGTTCCATCCCATTCCTGCTCCATGAAATAAAAGAACTTGCCCTCGAGGCCGATCCCACTCTCCAGGCAGCCAGGCAGGGCAGGAGTGGGGCAGGATGGGCATTTCTTAGCTGGAATCAAGGACAGTGCACCCACCAGGTGGATTACTCCAGGGGGTTTGCCAGGAGGATGCTCAGGGTGGCTCCTCCACCCTCAGCACTCACCCAGCTGGGCAATGAGGGTGAGGAGCAGCCCCACAACGAGCAGGGTGACCCTGATGGGCACCTTTTTGTCCCTGATGCACCTGAGGCTGAAATCTGGGGACAAACTTGGTGGAAAAGACACAAGGAGCACCCACACCATCCCCAGCCCCCTGTGTGCACCTTCCCAATACATCCCAAAGCACATGGGGGGCTCCAGGCTCAGTTTGAGGGGGACCCATTCCATTTTTGGGGCTGCATTCCCTTTGTGCCCCTCTCCACCATGGGATGGGCACCATCCTCCTGACCCACAGCCTGTAAACAATTTAAACCTTCTTAATCCTTCCCCACAGCTGGCAAACAACTTTAACATTCTCAATCGTTTCCCCTCACAGCTCTCTGAGCTCATTTTAGCTGCCCTCAAAACCCTAAACCACAACCCCAAAACAAGAACTGGTTCTTACTGGTCCCTTCCTCTGCCCTCCCCTGCACTGGCTCTATCACAGCAGCTGAGTCTCACCTGTGCAAACCAAGCCAGTTCCTGCTCAGGGTGGGAATTGGGGAGTGGGAAATGCCTGATTTGGGGCACTTTCCTGCCCGTTCCTGCACTTTCCTATACCCGGTTATCCTGTAGCAGTACCCCCCTGCACCCCCTTTCCTGGCCATCCCACCTCTTCCAGACCCTCCTTTTCCTTGATCCTAAGACCCCCTGACCTGCACTCCAGCTTTTCCCAGCACGAAGTCCCTCCTTTCATCTACACCAAACACCTCCAGGATCCCCATTCCCAGCCATCCCAGGTCTTTCCTCCCAGGAAAGTCAAGCACAATTTTCCCTTTGCCGGGTTTGGGTGATTTCAGCCTTCAGAGAACCAGGACTCGCTTTGTTTTCCCAGCTCACCCTTGGCTCTGCCATCTCTGTGTGCCCTGGAAAGGTTTTGTCTCAAGGACTCGCACAGCTGTGAGATGTTTTCAGGCCAGACCCCCAGGTCACCCCACAAGGTGCTTCAGCCCCACCTGAGCCCACCCCGTCTCCCCACCCTGTGCAAGGCAGGTCGTGGAGCCCCCAGGACAGGGGATGGTCCCTCTGGACCTGCCTCCCGCGGGGCCTCTGCCACCCCTGAGGGGCACAGAGGGGACAGGGGCACCCTCAGCTCCTCCTGCCACCCCTGGGGGGCACAGAGGGGACAGGGGCACCCTCAGCTCCTCCTGCCACCCCTGGGGGGCACAGAGGGGACAGGGGCACCCTCAGCTCCTCCTGCCACCCCTGGGGGGCACAGAGGGGACAGGGGCACCCTCAGCCCCTCCTGCCATGAGCTGATCTCAGACAACACCCTGAGCTCTCAGGGCCTGGACAGCTCCTGCTCCATTCTGGGGCTGTCCAATGATGCTCTCATGGCTGAAATATAAAACCACAAAAAGCTGATAATCCCCCAAACTCTCCCCCCACAGGCATTTTTCTAAGCCTGTTTCTTTCCTCAAGGCTGTTTTTTGTTCACTGTTTCCTGTCCCAGCCTGTGCTCAGCCCTGTTATTGCTGTGACCTCCCACATCAGCACATTTTCCCACCTTCTTCATTGCTTTTCCTAAACTCTTTTCCTGCTTTCCTTGGCCATGCACTATCCCCAAGCCAAAGTTAAAAATTAACAAGTTCAGCAAAGCAAAACTGACCCCACGATTACAGTTTGTAGAATATTTATAAGGAAAATAAACAGAGAAAGAGGACAAGAATCCACTGACACAGAATGTGGATGCTGCTGGTGGGTCACTGGGAGCTGCAAAGAGTTTCCATATTAATTAAAACTATGTATAAACCCTGACATCAACAAATTCCAATTATTACCAGTCCTTACCCAGCATTTCCTTCACAGGTAAATATTCTCCAGGTAAGAACCATCTACCTGTGCCTGCAAAGTAGGAACCAAAAGGATCGTTTTTCCCACCCAAACACTTGATTTTGAATAAGGTTGAATTGATGCAGTGATTTTTACTGTTCTCAGCCCCCAAATTCCTGCTGCCCCAGGCTGCACTTTAGGGCATTTTGAGGGAAAAAACAGGTGGGGGAGGAAGAGGAGGAGAAAACATCTAGTGGGGAACAGCAGAGAAACTTGTCATGGAAAATACTCCCAAAGACTCTGAGTTTGGAGCAAATACAGGACTTTTGTGCCCCAAAGAGCATTTCAAAACTATTACAGGCCAATATAGTTGTGGCCTTTTGTTTTGCTGCCCAGGGAAGGGAAATGAGTCCACAAGTGCACGTGGGAATTATTCAAAGGGGCTTTTCTCCAGTGACCAAAAGAGAGGGAATCCAAACAGTCGACAGGAATGTCCACTTTTTATCAGAAAATAAAAGAGTAATTCAGCCCTTACCTGAGGTGTCCCTGCAAGGAGACACCTGGGGGGTCACTGGGACCCCAAGGTGGGACCCACAGGCTGGGCTGGGCTGGAGGGGGAGGCCCAGGGGAGATGGAGCAGGACGGGGAGGAGAAATCTGCCTATTATTTCTCCTCTAGTACCACATCCTCCTTCCCCCTCACAAATTCTCTCTGGATATGGCACAGCAATCATGGGAAGAGAAAACTAAACTCAAATCCCAGTTTGCTTCATCCTAGTCCAGCCCAGCCCCCACAGCCCCAATCTGGCCCACACCCCCATCCCGGTCCATCCCACACCCCATCCCGGTCCATCCCACACCCCCATCCCGGTTTATCCCACACCCCCATCCCGGTCCATCCCACACCCCATCCCGGTCCATCCCACACCCCACCCCGGTCCACCCACACCCCCATCCCAGTCCATCCCACATCCCCATCTCGGGTCCATCCCAGATCGCGTCTGTGTTTCAGTCCCAGCAGGGCTTGGGTTGGGAGGGACCATAAAGCCCACCCCGCCCCACCCGTGCCCCGCGCGGGGACACCTCCCACCAGCCCAGGGGGCTCCAAGCCCGGTCCCACCGGCCGGGGACACTCCCGGGGACGGGGCGGCCAAACCTGTCGGGCCGAGCGGAACCGGGACGGGCCAGCGCTGCTGCGGCCCCAGCTCCGAGCGAGAGGGAAGGAGGAGCCCTCGGGCAGCCGCTCCCTCCGCGGGCCTGGGGAGGGGACACGGCGGGGCACGGGCGACGAGCCCTTCGGGTCCCACCTGCGCTGGGGCCGCGTCCGAGCCGAGCCGAGCCGAGTGCCCGCCCCCCGCCCGCACTTTGTACAGAACCCGCCTCCCTCTCCGAAACCCCCGCGGTTTGCGGGAAACAGCCCTGGCGATGTGCCCGGAGCCGCCGCTGGAGCATTCCCACCCTGGCGATGTGCCCGGAGCAGCCCCTTGAGCATTCCCAGCCCTGGCGATGTGCCCGGAGCCGCCCCGTGAGCATTCCCACCCTGGCGATGTGCCCGGAGCCGCCCCTTGAGCATTCCCACCCTGGCGATGTGCCCGGAGCCGCCCCTTGAGCATTCCCAGCCTGGCGATGTGCCCGGGCTCCGGGAGCGCAGGGAATCGCTGCTATTCCGACCCGGCTGGAGCTCCGTGTGCCCCTGAGCTGGAGCGACTGTGCCCTGCGGAGGAGCCCGGGATGGGGCAGAGACCCCCTCGCAGCCCGGGAGGAGCCCAGGCCGGAGCAGGGGATGCCCCAAGGAGGCCGAGCCCCCGCGGGAGCCCCTGCAGAGCCCCAGGAGCAGAGCCCTGGTGTCCAGGGCTGCCCCCCCGGCCCAGCGGGGCGGGTTTAACCCCAAACTCTGCAGCCAAGCCTGTCCCGGGGCAGCGGCCTCTCCGTGACAGCGACACGGCCCGGAGCGGTGCCGGCAGGGACTGAGGGCAGGGGGGCACAGGGACCCTCCGGCGCCCCTCGCTGCCCACGGGGGGAACGAACGTTCCCGGCGGTGACATCCAGGGCAGGAACCAGCCATGCCATGGCCTCAGCTGCTCCCTGTCCCCGGGGCCATTCCCTGTCCCTGGCCATCCCCTGTCTCTAGGCATTCCCTTTTCCTGGCCATTCCCTATTCCTGGCTATTCCCTATCCTCGGCCATTCCCTGTCCCTGGCCATTCCCTGTCCCTGGCCATTCCCTATCCCTGGCCATTCCCTATCCCTGGCCATTCCCCATCCCTGGCCATTCCCTATCCCTGGCCATTCCCTGTCCCTGAGCTCTGCAGGGCCGGGGGTGTCAGTGGGACCCGGGGGGTCCCTGCTCGGCCCTGGCTCAGAACTGCGGCCTCGGCCGGGCCCGAGGGGCCCTGGGGGAGAACAACCCTAAGCGGCTCTGCCCAGTTCCACCCAGTGGGGCCCAGGGCACTCCCAGCATGGGCTCAGTGCCTCCCAGTCACCTCCAGTGTCGCCCCACTCACTCCCGTATGATCCCAGTCCCCTCCAGCATGATCTCAGGTGCCCTCAGCATGGTCTCACCTGCCCTCAGAATGCTCCCAGTCACTCCCAGTATGATGCCAGTATGACCCCAGCCACCCTCAATGTGGTCCCAGTTGTTCCCAGTACGATCTCTGTCACCCCAGTTCTGGTCTCGGTGTATCCCGGTGTCCTAGTCTATCCCACTCCACCCCAGTCCATCCCAGCCTGCCCCGCTCCGTCCCGGTCCCTTCCCGGCACCGCCGCCCTTTCCCAATCCTGCCCCCGAACCAGCGGGTTTAAGGCCGAGTTTCACCGCAGGGCGCGGGAGTTCAGCCCAGCCCGGCCCGGGGGTCCCGCAATTCGTGACCGTGGAGGGTCCCAGGGTGTCCCGGGGGGATCCAGAGGGGTCCCAGGAGGGGTCCCAAAGGGGATTCAGGTGAATTCCCGGGAATTTCCCAGTCCCCGCCTCCCCCGCGCTCCCTCGGACACTTTCGCTTTCCCGTCTCACAACCTGCGCCACCGGGATCAGCCCGGAGTCCGATGACGTCACAGGCGGATCGGGCTTCCATTGGCGATCGGGAAACGGCGGAGCCAATCGCGGGCCGGAGGCGGCTCTGTGGGCGGGACCTGGTCCGGGTCAGGGCCCGGCGGGGCCGCAGCGGAGCAGCGCGATGGCCCCAGCGCTGGGTCTGGGGGCGCTCCTGGGGCTGCTGGGGCTCCTGGGGGCCCCGGGGGGGGGGACGAAGGGTAAGTGGGACCCTCGGAGTGAGGAACTCCGGAACTGCCATGCCTGGGCACTGGGACCCCCCTAAACCCCCCATTCCCGGGCACTGGGACACCCCCCCCCCCCCCCGCAGCACCAGGACCCCTCTAAACCCCCTTATCCGCACTGGGATCCTTGAACGTCCATTCCTGGGCACGGGAAACCTCCTGAACCGCAATTCCTGGACAGGGGGACCCCCTTGAACCTTCTTTCCCGCGAAGGGAACCTCCCCCAAACCCTATTCCCAGAAGGGAGGCCCCCTGATACTCCATTTCTGCCCACGGGAAACCCCTTGAGCCCCCATTCCTGGGCACTGGGACCACCCTGCACCCCCTTAACTGGCAGTGGGACCCCTTGGATCCCCATTCCTGGGCATTGGGACACCCTGAACCACCTTATTCCTCACTGGGACCACCTGAACTCCCATTTCCATATACGGGGACCCCCCTGCACCCCATCCCCGGCTCCAGAACCCCCCAGAACTCCTTTACTCTGAACAAATACCCCCCTGCAATCCCTTTTCCAGCCATCCTGCCTCTCCCAGCCCCCTGATCCTCCCTTTTCTTTGACTCTGGGAACCCCTGAGTCCCTATTCCTGCACTTCTCAGCCCTCAGATCCCACTTTCCTCAACACTGGGGACCCCTGGACTGCCCTTTCCTGGGCACAGGGACCCCCTGGGCCCTCTGTCTCTCCTTTCCCAGTCCCATCCCCGCCTTTTACTTGAACCTTGGACCCTTCCTGACTCTCTTGGCTCTCCCAATTCCACTTTCTTGACCCTTGCACCTCCCAAACCTGCCAATCTCAGAGTGCTCCCAGTTCTTCACTCCCTGCTCTTCCTGCAGGGGGTCCCAGGCACTGGAACCCCCTTGGCCACAATTTCTGGGCACTGGGACCCCCCTTCACCCCCATTCCTGGGCATGAGGACTCTCTGCAGCCCCCTCATCTGGCACCAGGACCCCCCTATACCTGGTTATCCTGTAGCAGTACCCCCCTGCACCCCCTTTCCTGGCCATCCCACCTCTTCCAGACCCTCCTTTTCCTTGATCCTAAGACCCCCTGACCCGCACTCCAGCTTTTCCCAGCCCGAAGTCCCTCCTTTGGTCTACACCAAACACCTCCAGGACCCCCATTCCCAGCCATCCTGGGTCTTCCTTTCTTGTGACTTCTGTTTTCTCGTCACTGGGGACGCCTGGACCCCCATTTTCCTGGGAACAGAGACCCCTGGACCTCTCATTTCACCCCTCCCAGTCCCTGCACCCATCATTCCTTTATCCTTGGATCCCCTTGGATCCCATCTTGTTCAGCACCAGGATCCCTCTGACCCCCCCCTTATCCTGCACCAGTATCACCCCCTGCCCCCTTTTCCAGCCATCCCACCTCTCCCATCCCCCCTTTTCCTTGACTCTGGGACCCCCTGAACCCCCATTCCTGGGCATGGGGACTCCCCTGCATGTCTCATTCAGCACCCAGACCCCCATAACCCTTTTTTTTTGGGACTGGGACCCCCTGCACATCCTTACTGAGCACTTTGACCCCCCTGTACCCCCTTTCCTGGGCACAGGCACCCTCCTACACCCCCCTGTGTACCAGCAAGACCCCCCTGAACTTCCATTCCCATACACTGGGACCCCCCTACAGCCCCTTATCCTGCACCAATACCCTCTGCACTCCCTTTCTCTACCATTCCGGGTCTCCCCACCCTGTGACCCCCTTTCCCTGACCCTGAGGGCCCCTGGATCCCCCTTTCCTGGACACAGGAACCTCTTGGACTCCCCGTCCCAGCTCTCCCAATTCCTGTACCCTCCTTTTCCTTGACTCTGGGACCCCCCTGAGCCCCCAGTCCTGTGCAGTGGGACCCCCTTGCACCCCCTACCCCGGCACTGACACTCCCTGCACCAACTGCCCTGGGATCCCCAAAGCCCTTCCTGGCTCTGTCAGCTCTCCCTTTCCTTTACCCTTGACCCCCCAGTTCCCCCAAATCTCCGTGTCCCCCCAGTTCTCCACTCCCTGCGGTACCAGCACATGGCGGTGTCAGAGCCCAGCCCGGGGGTCCCCCAGTTCCTGGCCATGGGATTCCTGGATGGGATCCCCATTATGCGCTATGACAGCGAGCGGGGCCGGATGGAGCCACAGACGCCGTGGATGGAGAAGGGACCCGAGCCGGGATTTTGGGATGGAGAGACCAAGATCGCTGAGGTGCACCGGCGCTGGGCTGCCGACAGCCTGGAGACACTGCGGGTCCGGTACAACCATAGCAGGGGTACGTGGGGACAGCTGGGAATTGGAGAGTTCCATGGGGCTGGGCTGGGATCTGTGGGGCTGAGATGTGATCCATAGTGCTAGAAGAGATCTCTGGGCTGGAGGAGGATCTTTGGGTCTGGGATGGGATCTGTGGGCCTGGGGGGGGTCTGTGGGTCTCATGAGGATCTGTGGGACTGGGATGAGATTTGTGGGGCTGACGGACATTTTTGGGGCTGGAATGGGATCTGTTGTGCTATGAGAGATGTGTGGGCTGGAGGGGGATCTTTGGGGCTGGGGAGGATCTGTGGGTCTGAGATGGGATCTATGGGGCTGAGGTGCATCTGTGGGGCTGGGATGTATCTGTGGGGTTGGGTTGCAATCCATGGTGCTATGGGAGATCTCTGTGCTGGAGAGGGAAGCTTTGGGGCTAGGGGAGATCTGTAGGGCCGGGGTGCATCTCTGGGGCTGGGATGTGTATCTGTGGGGCTGGGATGGAACCTGTGAAGCTGGGATGAATCTGTGGGCCTGGGGGACCTGAGGGGCTGGGGGCAATCTGTGGGGCTGGGCTGGGATCTTTGGGGCTAGGAGCGATCTGTGGGGCTGGGCTGGGATTTGTGGGTCTAGGGGGCATCTGTGAGTCTGGAATGGGATCTGTGTGGCTGGGCTGGGATTTGTGGGGCATTTGTGGGGCTGGGGGTGATCTGTGGGGCTAGGTGGAAATCCATGGGGATCCAAGGGGCTGGGATGAGGCTCTGTGGGTCTCCATCACACTCTGTATGGGGCTCTGTGGGGCTGGGACACAATTCCATGGGTCTCTCTGGGTCTGTTTGCCCCCCAGGTCTCCACACACTGCAGTGGGTTTCTGGCTGTGACCTCCTGTCCGATGGGACTGTCCAGGGATCGGACCGGTACGGCTACGACGGGCAGGATTTCCTCGCCTCCGAGCTGGGATCCAACAGCTTCGTGCCAGCCAACATCGCTTCCCAGGTCACCAAGAGGAAAGGGGAACACGAACAGATCGAGGTGGAGCAGTGGATAAAATACTTGGGGCTCACCTGTCCAGAATGGCTCCAGATATTCATCAGATACGGGCAGGAGGCGCTGGAGCGCAAAGGTGGGGATGGAATTCCCATCAAAATGTGGAATTTGAGAATGGAGGACTTAGGAATGTGGTAATTTGCAGGGGAATTCCATGGATGGATCTCAGCCCCATTCCCTTGCCTTGGGAATTCCAGATCACATCATCTCCCCATGCTCGTGGGAATTCCATGGTTGGATGTCGCCATTATCCCATTCCAGAGCCCCCTGATGTCCACGTGTCCAGCAAAGAGGAACACGGGATCCTGACGTTGTCCTGCCGTGTGTATGGATTCTACCCCGGGGTCATCGGGATCAGCTGGATGAAAGGGGATGAAATCCGGGATCAGGAGATGGAGTGGGACGGGGTCGTTCCCAACAGCGACGGCACCTTCCACAGCCGGGCCAGGATCGAGGCGCTGCCGGGGGAGTGGGAGCAGTACCGGTGCCGGGTGGAGCACGCCGGGATGCCAGAGCCTGGGATCTTTGCCTGGGGTGAGGCTGGGAATGTGGAATGTGGGAACTGGGAATTTGGGAACTGGGAATTTGGGAATGTGTCGTAGTGAGATGGGGGTTCCCCTCCCCCTCCTCACACTCCCACCCCTCCCAGAGCCAGATTCCATCAGGAATTCCACCCCAGTGGTGGTCGCCCTGTCCGTCATCGCTGCCATCATCATCATCAGCCTCATGGGATTCGGTGTCTGGAAGCTCCAATCTGGTAACTCACAGGATGGGGGTGGGGAAGGGGCACAGATCCACCTGACAGCATTCCAGAAATCCTGTGCCACAGGTGCTGATCCTGCTTTATTTCCATAGGGAACAGGGAGAGGAATGGATACAACACAACGCCTATGAGTGTACCAGCAGTGTGTCTGGATACAGATCCAGATACTCTCCTTGATGGATCCCAGGATGGATTCAGGTGTGTGATCCAGAATCTCATGGATCCAGAATCTCATGGATCTTCTGTTTTCCATAGGAGCAGATGCTTGAACTGATGGCTCCCCTGCAGGTATGGAGTGGGATCCAGGTGGGATTCCAAGGGGAATCAGAGCATAGTGGATGGAGCAGGATTGGGATGGGATTCCAGATCAGGGCAGGGTTCCAGAGTAGGATCAGAATTCTGGAGTGCTATCAGGGCTGGATCCATAGGTCAGGATCAGGCTGGATGGATGGAGTGGGATAGAGGTGGAATTCCACAGTGGGATTGGGTGGGATGGCTGGAGAAAGATGATGCTGGATTCCAGAGGAGCTCCTGCTCTCTGTGAGCTCCACAGCCAGATTCACCCCTTGGGATAAGGACGGAGACATGGTGACTCTGTCCCCCACTCTCATCCCAGCAGGAATCACCACCTAAGCAATCCATGGAGCTGGATCCAGCCCCTTCCCTCTGCCTGGGGAAAGCCAGGAGCTGCTGGCAGAGCTCATCCTGCTGCTTCCACCCACCCTGGCACCCCCGTGCCTCTTCCTGATGGATCAACTTCCTGCTTTTTCTTGTCTGAAAATCAAGAACCACAATTATTCCCAATGCTTTAATTAAATCTCCTGTTTTGGCAATAAATTCTTATCCCCTCCTCTGGCATTCGGCAGTTCCTCTTTGGGAACCAGGAATGGGATTGGGACACCAGAAATGAGAACGGGGCCAGTGGCAGCAGGTTGTGAACAGCAGGAATGGAAATGGGGATAACAGGAATTGGAATGGGGACAGGAATGGAAACACCAGGAGACAACGGGACTGGGATGGAAACACCAGGAATGGGAATGGGGACAGGGATGGGGACCCCAGAGATGGAGGTGTCCCGGGTTTTAGTTTGGGGTCTCCTGTAATCCCCCAAACCACCATGAGGGCACAGACACCAATAATGGGACCGGGCTGGGGCCAATCATGGACAGGGCAGGGGCGAGCAGAGCAGGGGACGGTCCCACGGGAACTGCTCGGGAATGGGAAGAGTAAAAGGTGATGCCGCTCCCGGCTCTGCCCCTCTCTGGCTGTGAACCTGCCATGGGAGCTCCCCCAGCTCCTGCAGCCCAGAGCAGCTGCGTGTTCCCATCTGGAGCTCTGTGTGTTCCCACCTGGAGCTGTTGCCCTTCCAGCTCTAAAAGCTCATTCTATCGCTCACTAGTACAGCTTATTAGTGCCTCTCTAGAAAATTCCTAAAGTGGACTTTATCCCTCTTTGGGAAGAGTTTCAACAGACAGGAGTTTGTATCCGTTCATTTTGGATCTATGTCCAGAATTAAGATAATCACAGTCATAAAATACCACAAACATCATTTGTTGCAATACCAACTAGCAAAAGAGAATAAAAAGGTGTCACGGGCCGGCGGGGACCCCTCGGTGCCGCTCATCGCCCCCTCACACCCCCCGGGGCCGCCCTGCTGATCGCTCGGGGCAGCTCTTTGAGGTACCGAGTGGCACAAACCCCTTGTCGCAAATGTTTTATTCCGTATATTTTTTCGCTATATTTTATTCTATTTACACCTCGTAGGACCTGCCGTGCAGGTCCTTCAGTGACACGGGGCGGCAGAGACTCCCCAGTGCGGTTCTTTACTTGTATTTTATTCAATGTTTTGTATTTCGTTCACACTTCCCGTCCCTCGGTGCCGCCCTTCTGTCCCCGCCCAGTGATGCGGCTTTTTCGGGCACACCGAACACCGTCCGAACTCCACGGTGCCATCCCCGCCGCTCCCTCGGGGCAGCTCTTTTTAGATACGGAGCGGAGACCGCTCGGCGCAGGTTTTTATTCCATTTATTTTATTGTCTCTAATCGATTGTATTCACAGCTCGCCTGTCCCGCTGTGCAGCTCCTTCAGTGACACGGGACGGCCGGGACCCCTCCGTGCCGGTCCCCAGCCCCTCACACTCCCCGCTCCCTCGGGGCAGCTCTTTTAGATCCGGGGCGGCGGGGACCCCCCGAGCGCGGCTTTTGATTCTATTGATTTTATTCTCTCTGCTTAATTCCAGTCACCCCTCGCCCTCCCCTCGGTGCGGCCCTTTGACAACACCCGAGAGCGGGTCCCTCGGGGCAGCTCTTTCGGTGACTCGGGGCAGCTCTTTTAGTGTATTTTATTCTACTTTCTATATTTTATTCCATTCCATTTTATTCCCGCACCCCACCCAGGGCGACTATTTCACCGCCGCTCCTCCTCGCCCGTCTCGCCGTGCAGTTCTTTCAGTTATCGGGTGGCGGAGACTCCCCCGGTGCGGCTCTTGGGTTTTACTTTGTTTTATCCTCTGTATTTTATTCTCTTCAGACCTCGCCCCCATCTCCGGTGACTCCCGACAGGGTCCGTCCCGCGGGGCGGCTCGTCAGTGCCGGCCGGGCCCCCTCAGTGCCGATCTCTGTTCCATTTCCTTCATTATGTGCTTTGTATTCGCACTTCGCTCGTCCCGCGGGGCGGCTCCTCAGACACGGGGGGGGACCGGGGACCCCTCGGTGAAGCGTTTTGTTTCACTTATTTTATTTTCTTTTCTGTAGTTTCCTCCATCCCCACCCCGCCGGTCCCTCGGGCAGCTCTTCCAGGCGCGGGCGGCGCAGACCCCCCGGGGCGGCTCTTTGGTTGTATTTCCCTCTGCTCGGTATTTCATTCCATCCCCTTCCGCCCGTCCCGCGAGGCGGCTCATTCAGTGCCACGGCCCGGCGGGGACCCGGCGGGGCGGCTCCCCCAGGGCCCTTCTCCTTCTCCTTCTCCTCGTTCCCGCCGGGATTCCCCGCCCGCCCCTCCCCAGCACGACCCGGCGGTGCCGCTGCCGGAGCCGGAGCCGAGCCGGGCCCTTCCCAGTACTCCCAGTCTGCCCAGCCATCGCCGAGCGCCCCAGGGAGGGCTTCGAGTGAGGACGGCATAGGAGCTGCTGGGGGGTCTCACCGCGGTTCTCTTTGGTTTGTTCTTCCTAAGCTGGGAAAAACACATTTTTGGAGTTTTCTGCCACAAATGTGTTCCCTCCTCCGCTCACCCAAAGGGATTTGGGGCTGTTTTCCCATTTTGGGGCGAATAAAACCAGTGCCATAAGTCTGTGCAGGACGCAGCATCCCTGCAGCCTGTGGAGCCTGTGCTGGCTTGTGCCTGGCAGTGGAATAAAGCGGGTCAGGGACCAATGAATCAGTGGTTAATCAGCCAAATAAATTGCTCCTAATTAGGGGGCGGGAGAAAAGAGGCCCCAGGGCTTCTGCTGAATCGCTGCTCTACAGCCGGGTATGAGCCCCACAACACGGTATTTGTGTCTATTTCTAAATAGGCATTTCATTCATTAATGTCTATTTCTAAATAGGCATTTCATTCATTAATTCTTGATATTTTATTCCTCTTTTATTGACATATTTTTGACTCTCTTAGAGATCAGTATCAACATTTGGTCTTTCATTTTCCCCATTCTTGGGGAGCGAGGAGGTTTTTCCCTCTCAGTCTCTCGTGCTGCAGCTCCTTGTCCCTGCCCCGGTTTTCCTCCCTGTGCACACAAACCCCAGACCGGCCCCTCGGTGCCCTCCCCGGGCCGTCAGGGCGAGTCCCCCCGCACTGTGGGGCTGTGGCTGGGCAGGGAGCTCGGGCCCCGCTGCCAGTTCCCCCCAGGCCGGGCCAGCGCGGGGTCAGCGGGGCTTTGGCTCCCCGTGCCCTCCCCCGTGTCCCAGCCCCGTGTCCCCAGCCCGGGTCTGTGTCCCCACCCTGTGCCCCCCCGGCTGTGCCGCCACATGCAGGACCAGGACGGCTGCAGGGTCTGAGCCCGACGGGGCAGGTGGGGGCTGCGGGGAGCCCCCCGTGCCCCTGGAGTGCAGGGACTGGGGGGTCGTGTCTGCTGGGCCCCCCAGATTGGTGGGGGAGAGGAACTGGAGGGGGTGCTGATGGGGGTGGAATGATGCCACCCCTCGGGTCCCCAAGGGCTGCCCAGGGTGGGCAAACTGAGGCCCGGACTGAGGGAGGAGGGGCTGGAGGGGCTTTTCTCGAGGCTCTGATTGGGGGTCCCACGCTGGGACCCCCAAAGGGGAGAGGAGAGGGTTTTTGGGGGACACTGAGCTCTTTCTGCTCCTGTGCAGAGGGATGTGCAGGGATGTGTTGGGTGTCACCAGGGAGCTTTACCCCAGGACACCCTGCCTTGGGCTCTGGGGTGGGGGGGATGATGGGTGCTCTTGAGTACCCTCTTTTTCCATGCCCCTTCCTTGAACAGGATCTGGCATTCCAGAACATGGGGGGTCTTCACCGCAGCCCCCCCCACTGTCCCCTCGGGGCCCTGATGGCCACCCCCAAACTATCCCTTGTGCTGGCAGAGGAGTTGCCCCCAGGGGCTATTTGGGGGGACGCTGCCCCTTCCCACCCCATCCCTGATGTCCCTGACGGGGCTCGGCATCCCCCTCTGCAGTGTCCTGGTGGGTGGCACAGAGGGGACAGCCCGCTTGTCCCAGCCTGAACGGCATCTCTGGGAGCTGCGCAGGATCCTGTGTCCCCTGCCAGGTCACCCACCCCCCCGGGGTCCCCTCAAGGCAGGGACAGGGTGTGACAGCCCGGGGAGAGCTCAGGGTCACACGGAGCCCGGAGAAAATGGGGCTGGGACAGACGCTCAGGGGGGATGTGGGAGCTGAGTAAGGGGATGTGGGAACCAGCGCTGCCATCCCTGTCCAACAATCACCTGCACAAATGAACGAGGCCCTTTCCTGGCTCTGCTCTCTGGTGGCCTCAAGCACCTGAGGAACAGGGAGCAAAATCCCCTGACACCCTCCCACGTCCCTTCCCGGGGGTTTCTTCCCTCCCCACCCCCGTGGGGTGTGTCCCACAGCTGCTTCCAGGGCTGCTGCAGCAGCACCTTTGGGGGGTCAGGGTTAGGGGTCCCTGAGAGCCCTGGATGCAGCCCCAGGTGAGCAAAGCCCCCCTGAGCACAGCCAGGGGTGTCCCCGCCCTGCTGCAGGGACAGACCCCCGGCCCCAGCACCACCTCTGCCCTCCCCAGCTCTGCCCCTCCCTCTTGTGCTGGGAGAGAGAAGGAGCCTTTCCCTGGAGCAGAGGCCTGGCCCAGGGCTGGGAAATGGTTCTGGGTGGGGAAGGCTGGTGGGTTCCATCCCCCTGACCCACTGGGGGCCGGTGGGGGAAGGGCTGGAGGGGCCCTTGGGAGGGGTTTGGGAGCTGCTGTCCCCCCACCCAGAGGAATCTCCTGGAGCTTTGATCCAAAACAGGCCTGGGGGTGGGTGGGAGTCAATGAATCTGAGAGAGAGGAAAGGAAGGGGAAATCTCTGAGGGAGAGACATTTCTGTGCCTCCATCACCATTTTCCCACCTCCCCCCCCCCCCCCCCCCCCCCCCCTCGGTTTTCCCTCCAAAATGCCCCAAGCTGCAGCCTGGAGCAGGAGGGATTTGGGGATGGGGAACAGGAACAAAATGCTGCTTCAGTGAAACCTTATTGAAAATTCCAGCATTTGGACAGGGAAAAACATCCTTTTGGGTCTTCCCTTTGCAAACACAGACAGGGGGTCCTCACCTGGAAACTCTTTACCTGTGGGGGAAGTACCAGGTGCAGGGGCTGGGAATAATTTTATTCACTGTGGTGATTGTAGGAACACCTGCTGGGCATTGATGTGGGGGGTTTATAGAGTTTTAATAAGTACAGAAACCCTTTGCAGTTGCCACTGACTAGACAGCAGCAGCCACAGGTATTTCTGCTCTGTGTCAGTTGGTCCTTGTTTTGTTGGTTTTTTGAATTTTCATGCTTATAAACATTCCACAAATTGCTCCTATGGAGCTGTTTTGCTTTGCTGAGGAGAGCTGTGAGTGCCTGGGGGGATTATCAGCTCTCTGTGCTTTATTTTAGGAGCACAGGAGCATCCTGGCAAAGCCCTGGGCTGGAGCAGGAGCTGTGCAGGCCCCGGGAGCTCGGGGTGTTGTCCGAGCTGAGGTGGTGGCAGGAGGAGCTGAGGGTGCCCCTGTCCCCTCTGTGCCCCCCCAGGGGTGGCGGCGCCTTCCCCAGCCCTTCCTCCCTGCGGGCTGGCCTTGCCCAGCTGCCAGGCTGTGGCTCCAGGCCTGGCTGGCCCCGGGAGGGGCTGGCACTGCCTCCTGCTCCGGAGCAGCGCTGGGACCCCGGGGCACGTTCATCCCCCCGGGCTCTGCCTTGCCCAGGGTGCCCTGGGCGGGAGCACAGCCAGGCTGGTGCTGAGGGTGTCCCCGGGGCAGGAGCAGCTGGGAGGGTCCCAGCCCCGTGCTCAGCACCCCCCACCCCCCACCCTGGCCTGGTTTAACCCCGGGGGCAGCTGATCCCTCCCAGCTGCTCCCACACTCTGCTCCACCCTGGGCTGGGGAACACAATCCAAGGGGGAAATGCCAATCCCCACGGGCTCAGCTGGGACAGTTTAATAAGGAAACCAAACCCAATCACATGATGGAAAAAGCCACGGGGGCTCCATCCCCAGCTCATTTTCCACCCCCCAAACTCACATTTTCCTCAGATTTGAGACACTTGGACCACTTCATGAAACAACCACCAATTCCCAACCTTGTCCCCTCCTTTTCCTTCATGTTTTTGGGTGTTGAGCCCAATTTTGGGCTGGCCCTGGAACCTTCCAGCAGTTCCTGTTCATAGAGGTAGAATGATTTATTTTCTCATGTATCCAAAACCTGGGGGGAAAAAACGGGAAAAAAAATCAGAAAATTTCTGCAGTTTGTTTCAGCATCAAGAAAGAGGATAAAAGAGGATAATCCCAAACCCACAGGGGAGCAGGGCAAGGACTCCAACCCCTCTCCCTGAGCAGCAGCACCAACAACTGGCTGGGACCCCCATTCCCAGCTCCCTGCCCCGCTGAGGGGGGAGGAGGAGAACTGGGAAGGAGGGAGGGGTGGGGGGAAGGGCTTGGTCGGGTTTAGTTCTCCTTCTCCTGCTCTCATTCCCGCAGTACCAATTTAATTCCCACGCCCACTGGGAGTCTGATTTGCCCGCGCTGGTGCTCGGGGAGGGATCTCTCCCGCTCCCCACGCCAAGTGCCGAGCCCTCCGTTGGATTTTCCCTGCCCTGCCCGCCGGCAGAGGGAGGGAGAGCGGCTTTCGTGGGTGCCGCCCCCAGGCAGGGCCCCCGCGCCCCCCGAGCTGTCCCGCAGCTCCCTCCTCAGCCGGCCCGGATCCATCTGCTGGCAGAGCCCGGGCAGCATCTCGGCGGCTCCGCAGGGCACTCGGGTGTGGGGGGGGAGCGGCACAGACGGCGCAGCGGGGCATGACGGGAGTTGTAGTACACGGGAACCTCAACATGGCGCGGGGCTCCGGGCTCCGCCCGACCGCTGCAGTTCTGAACGCCGATTGGCTGCGAGCGGTGACGGGCGGGGGCAGCGGCCAATGGGAGCGGCGCAGGCGGAGGGCGGGACGTGGGAGCGCCACGTGGAGCGGAGAGGGGAGAGCGGCGAGTTTGGGGGGACTCGGGGCGGGTTTTGGGGGTCCCTCCTGACTCCCCCCAGGCTGCGGGACCCCCCGTGCCGTGTGGGCCGTGACGGTGAAGGTGGAGAAGCCGGGTAAGCCCCTCCCCCCACCCGGGACTGCCGTCAGGGCCCTCCCAATACCCCCCAGAAATACCCCTGAGATCCCGAAACACCCACGTGGGACCCCCAAAGCTCCCCCAGGATGTCCCAAATCCCCTCCTAGGCCCTCCAGAGTCCCCCAAAACACCCCAGAGCCCCCTAAAACACCGCAGAGAACCTTCCAGACACTCAAAACCACCTCAGAGCCCCCCCCCCAGACTTTCGTCCAGACCCTGCAAACCGCCCCGGGCCCATCCAGCCTCCCCACAGACCTCCCCAAGTTCCATCAACCTCAAGCTGAAACTTGCTGGTTTGAATTCCCTTGGCCTTAATCTGCGTATTTTGGAGGGGGTTTTGCCTAATCTTGATGGTTTGGAGTTTTAGGGGATCTGTGCCAGGCACTCCATTTGGGGGGATGGGAGGATCCCAGGATTTTCCAGCATCCAGGGATGCTCCCCAAGCAAAGCCTTTCGCAGCCCAGCAAGGGAGAGCCCCAGAACCTCAAAGCAGAGACACCAGAGAGGGGAAACTCTTGGCAGACCTTTTTTGGGCTTAAACTTCCTGTTTTGGGGTGACTGTTGTGGGTGCAGGGGGGACACAGTGCTGGGGAAGGGGGTTTGAAGGGGTCAGAGGGCCAAGGAAAGGGGGTCCAGCGGGACCCTGTGCCAAGGAAAGGGGGGTCCGGGAAAGGGGTTCGTGGGCTAAGGAGACCCAGAGTAGCCAGAAAAAGGGGTTCAAGGGGCCCCCCAGTGTTTCAAAAAGGGGGGGTCTGTGGTCTGGAAAATGCAGGATTGGGGGTCCCAGGGGTCTCAGAGCAAAGGAAAAGCGGGAAGTGGAGGCGTGAAGAGGTGGAATGGCCAGGAAAGGGGGTGCAGGGGGAGTGTTGGTGCAGGATAAGGGGGTGCAGGGGTGTCCCAGTGCCTGGGAATGGGGGAACAGCAGGGTCCCAAAGTCAAGGAAGGGCAGGACTGGGGGTGGGGAGAAGTGTTTGGGAAGTCCAGGAGGTCCCTGTGCCCAGAAAAGGGGAGTGCAAGGGGTGTCAGGGTAAAGGAAAAGGGAGTGTGGAGTCTGGGAGAGGCAGGATGGGTGGGAAAGACGGGGCAGGGAGGAGGCGTCCTAGAGTTAAGGAAACGGGGTCTTATGTGAGGTGACCTGGGATGGCTGGGAATGGTGGCTGGAGGGTCCCTGGGATGAAAGAAAAGAGGGATCCAGGAGCTCGGAGAGGCAGTATGGGCAGGAAAGGGGGTGCAGGAGGATCCCGGAGTCAGGAAAAGGGGGGTGTGGGGGTTGGAAAACCAGGAATGGCTGGGCAGGGGGATTCCAGTGCCCGTGGAAAGGATGTTCTTGACGTTTTAGCCTTAATGGAATTCTCTCTCCCTACGAATCCCTAGGAATTTGGGAGCTTAGATAACAAAAGAACTAGCCAACTTCTTTGAATTCCAACTTGACTGGTGAGAAGGTGAGGGGGGACAGAGAGGTGTCTGTGAGGGGCCCTTGGATTCTGCTACAGATCCCTTGTCCTGAGCCAGCTTTTCCATCTGCAGAGGAGTGTCTGAGTGCCAGCACTGCCAGCCCCTGTCCCCAGCCTGTCGTCCCTGACCAGAGGACGAGGAGAGGACTCTGCACTGCCAGAGGGTTCCACCCCATCCTCTTCTGTGGCCTCCATCTCCCACCTGGGTTATTCGGAGGAGTCAGCACCTCACCTTTCCTCTGCAAGCTTGTGTCATTATGGCCTATCTCATGTTTGGAGGTAGGGCCAGGGCTTTTTGGGAGTGCACTCAGAGGCCCAGCCCAGCACAGGGGGAAAAAGAAGAGAGTAAAAGCCCCGACATCACAGTGAAGGGGGAACAGAAAGAGAGTAAAAGCCCTGATGTCACAGTGAAGGGGGAAAAGGAGGAGAATAAAACCTCTGATGTCACAGTGAAGGGGGAAAAGGAGGAGAATAAAACCCCTGATGTCACAGTGACACAGGATGGGGCTAAATCAGAAGAACAGTCCAAGCCAATGCTAAGTGTCCTTATCCAGAAAAGGAAATGTAAGACCAAACCAGCCCGTCCAGAGGACGATGAGGGGGCTGCTGCACCTCCACAGCAAGCAGACCCAGAGCCTGAGATCATCACTGAGTCATTGTCATTTGATAATCTCCGTAGTTTGCGGAAAGACATTGCTCGACACCCGGGTGAGCCCATCCCAACTTGGTTGATCCGAGTTTGGGACCTCATGGGTGAAACCTTACAACTGGATGGTGCTGAAGCCAGGTTTTTGGGGGCTCTGGCCCAGGATGTGGCTATTGAACAGGTGTTTGTGAGGGAATCAAAGCCCCTCTCACTCTGGGCACGACTTCTAACGAGTGTAAGAGAGACGCTGGTTTATGGAGAAATCCTGCAGGAACATCACATGAAGAAGACTTGGAAGACCATGGAAGAAGGAATTTTACGTCTGAGGGAGATGGCAGTGATGGATGTGCTTTTTGGAAGGGGTGGGCAAACCAATAATGACCCTGACAAGGTCAGATGCACACCATACATGTGGTGGATCCTTTCACGCACAGGGCCAGCTGAATACACCAATTTCCTGGCATCCATCTACAGGGAAGAGAACCAAGAAACAGTGGGCGCTGTAGCAAATAAACTCTGGATATATGAAGGCATGACCCACAGCCCAATGCAGGCCCGTATTTCTGCTGTAGAGACATTGGTTGCAGAGGTAAAGAATGAGCAGAGGAAACTTAGAGAGGAGATGAGAGAGATTAGAGAGGAGATCAAGGAAAGCCTCCAAGTGGCACCAGTGCCATTCAGAGCCTCAAAGGTCAGAGCCAGACGCCCCCCAGCTAAAGAAAGGGAACAGGCCTCATTAACTGAGATGTCGTATTTCCTGGCCAAACATGAGATAAATTTCCTGTAATGCACCTGAGAGGTTTGTTAGGGGAAACAGTTTGGTTTAACTCTGCCTCAAGCAAAGGCAAAGCCATTTGTGGGACTGTGTTTGCTCAAGGATGAGGTTGCACATGGTGGGTGATGCAGGAAGGTGGAGAAACATATTGTATACCTGAAGGGGACCTTATCTCTGTAAACTCCCCACAGCACTGTACCTGTATGTCTGTATCTGCAAATGTGTATATACTTGAAATGTGTAAGTTTGATATGGGGTGTTGGTATGGAAGAGAATTCAGGGTGGATAATGGTGCAGTTTTGGCTGTTAGAGAAATTCCCTCTTCCTACCAGCACAGAATTTCAGGAGTTAAAGCCCAACCCCCATACCACTAGATTTAAAAAGAAGTAGCCAACTGCTTTGAATTCCAGCTTGATTGCTGAGGGGGTAACTGTGGAGGGAGAGGGGTTTGTTTTGGGGGGGAGTGGAACGACATCACTCTTCTTGGCCAGCTGCGGTGAGTGCAAGCCACCATTTGCTGGACTCGTGAAGTTGTTTGGAGGGAGCCGAGTTGTCCTGGTTTTGGCCACCCACGACCCCAGCTCAGCTCTGGTGCTCTGTGCTGCTCATTGGAGGGAGAGAGAGGGAAGAGCTGTGGCCACTGCCCTGGATTCTTGCTACAGATCCCTTTCCTGAGCCAACTTTCAGTCTGCGGAGGAGTGAGCACCAACACCGCCAGCCCCTGTCCCCAGCCTCTCATCCCTGGGCAGAGGACAAGGAGAGGACTCTGCACTGCCTGCCAGAGGGTTCCACCCCATCCTCTTCTGTGGCCTCCATCTCCCACGGGAGTTATTTGGAGGAGTCGGCGCTTCACAGACCACCTTTCGTCTTTGTCTTACCAGAGAAACTGCGAGTCACTTCTCTGCCAGCCAAGGCTCGGCATCAGCCCCTGCTCCCATAAATACAATTGCACCAAGGGAGCAGAAACAAAAGATTCATTTAAAGGGATTTGTTCTTTTTTTTTTTCCTTTCAGGCTGCAGTGTAGTTGTTTTGTCCTAGTTTTGGTTATATATATTTGTAGTTAAGAACTGTTATTCTTTGTTCCTATACACTTTTTTTTCTGATAAAAACTCCTAAATTTCAAAGTTGTGGTGATTTTTTGGGGAAGCCCTTCTTTTCTGGTCCATAGAAATATCTTAGTTGTCTTCTAAACTAAGACAACCCTGCAGAGCATCACATCTGGTTTTGGTCTTGTGTGGGGGGCTGGCCCTGGGTGGACACCAGGGACCCACCACAGCTGCTCCCTCCCTCCTCTCTGCAACTTGGCAGAGGAGACAAAACACAACAAGGGATTCAGGAGTTAAAGGCTGGAGAGAGAACACTTTAGGTGGAATTTTCAGTGGATTTAAGGGAATTTTCTGTGAAGTGAAGAGGATTTTAGTGGAATCTTGAGGATTTGGGGTGAAATTCTGAGGATTCTAGGAAGGATTAAGGGTCTTTTGACTGGAATGATGAGATTTGGGGGCAATTAGGCATATGTTATGTGGAATTAAGTGAATTTGGGTGGATCTAAAGGGATTTGGGGTAAAATCAGCAAGATTTTGACAGGAATATAAGGATTTGAAGTGGAATTAGGATAACTTTGAGTAGAACCGTAGTGATATGAGGTGAAAATCTGGAGAGTTGAAGTGGAATTAGGGAAGTTTTGGTCGAAAGAAAAGAACTTGAGTGGAATTAAAGGGGAGTTCCTGTGGAATGCTGGGGATTTGAGGTGAAATTGGGGGGGATCTGGGATGAAATTCTGAGGGTTCTGGAAGGTATAAAGGGACTTTTGAGTGGAATTCAGGAATTTGGAGTGGAATTAGGGGCTCAGTGCCCCAGAAGAAATGATGGGACGGAACAGGTGTGTAAAGTCAACAGATTGGCTCTTCCCAATGAATTTCCAATGTTGGTCTGTGTCCTGATTAATGTTCCTCCTCCTGCATTCACCCAAGTGCCCACAGGGAACCAGGAGGATGTCAAGACCACCAGCCAGGTGTTTTCCCAACGTGGATCACTGGGAATGTGGGTCATCAGATGTGTTCTCAGTGTGGGTCCTCCAGTGCATGATGGAGTTGGAGCAGCAGATGAAGCTCTTCCAGCAGTTGGGGCACTTGTAGCGCTTCCCTTATTGGTGGGTGTGTTGATGTCTCGTCAAGGTGCAGCTTCAGTTGAAGCTCTTCCCACACAACTGTAGGGCCTCTCCCCAGTGTGGATGCATCAATGCCTGACAAGGATGGATTTCTGGTTGAATCTCTTCCCGCAGTCGGTGCAGCAGAAGGGCCTCTCCCCCGTGTGCGTCTGCTGATGCACGAGGAGATGGGAGCTGGTCTGAAACCTTCTCCCACACTCGGAACACTCATAAGGACGTTGCCTAGTGTGGATCTGCTGGTAGTGGATCAGGGTGGAGCTCTGGCAGAAGCCCTTCCCACATTCCCCACACGTAGAGGCCCATTCTCCAGTGTGGATGATCTGATGTTGAATTGTAAAAAAATGGATTGGGAATTGGTCACAAGTCAGTGTTTGAGTTGCTGAATATTTTGGATAGTTTACAGTTTGCACAGTTCTCTCAATTTCACACAGTTTCATGTTTTAATAAAGAATTAATAAAGGGTAATAGAAAGGGGGGAGTGTGGAAGGGTTTGAGGGGAGGCCGGGTTTATCACTTTAGCCAGGCATGAGGGCGGGAAGGCTGTGAGGTAACAGCTCCAATCAGGGGCTGTTGCCAGGGTCCAGGCAGCTGGGGATAGGGGTTGGAAGGGCAACGGGACCACCAGTTACAATTAATGTCACAGTAAAAATTGGCCATGAATAGATCTCCAATCCAAAGACTGGACCAGCCCAGGGGCAGGAACAGGGCGGGGAAACAACAGTATAAAAGCAACAGTTTCTCTTTGGTTCAGGGGCTCCTGGAGCAGCTCTAGTGAGCTAGCCAAGCTGCTGCAGGTGTTTCCCAGAGTTCCCCAGTGCACATTGTTAAATAAGTTTTTCCTATTTCACTTCTATTTGAATTCTGCCTCTAAATTTTTGGATCGAGGGATTTTTCCCGCAGGTGGGGGCTCATCTGGGATCCAAAGTCCACTGCCCTGACTGGGAATTCAGAGGACCCGCATGGTGTGCCCCGCCAAATTCGGCGGTCCGGGGACCCAAATTCCTTCTTGGAGCAGAAGTGAACTGAGAACCTGAGACTGCTGGCATGAAATAGGAAATTATTTTAAACTAAAGTCTGGATCCAGTGAAGATAAAAGACCAGGAAGACGGATGATGATGGATTGGGTAGGAAGGGGATAAATTCCCAGGGTCTCTGGGAAAGGGAAGGTGGGAGGGTTAAAGTGAGGGGAGTGCATGTAGTGTGGATGAGAGGAGACCTGGTCCCTCAGTGAGTGCAGAGCCCTTCTAGGTGCGGTTCTGCATCCCAGTGATGGCCACGGAAGAGGTGAAGTGAGTGGACAGTGGTGCCTGTGTGAGCTCCTTCAGGAAGGGAGGGGAACGGGGAGATGACCCAATCCCTGGGTTTGAGGTCCAAGAGATGGTCCAGAGAAGGGGGGAAACCTGAAAAAGGGCAAGTGGTCCCTGAGGGGTTCCGAGGGTGGACTGTCCAAACTCCATCCTCGGGATTCTAATAAAGATTGACGGGTCTCCACGGGCTGTCCTGGAGCGGGCTGGTGGTACCTGGGACAAGCTGTGTGTCTGTGTCTGTTTCTTTTGGTGGAGAACAGTTGGGTGGAGGTGTCTCTGAGGTCTAGAAGGGACAGCTTCCATTGATCGCTGCGGGAGGTCAGTTGAGTACCCCAGGGGTGGGACTCCAGGGACTGGCGGGTGGAGTCCTGGTCTTTGAGGGTGTTCCCCAAAATCCAGGGAAGGCAACCAGGAGGGGGCGATGCCAGTAGTAGGCGAAGGATGGAGACGTAGCGGAGCAGGGGTGGGCTGAGGAAGGCCCATTGTGGGTAGGCACAACCCACCAGGAGATCACCAGCGAGGGGTGGGGGGGTACCTACCCACAGGCACACGGGCTGAGGCCAGGTCCTTGAGTGGTGGTGTGAGGGTGAATGTGAAGTGTGAGTGTGTGTGTCAGCTATTGGGGGAATAATAGGAAGGTGTGGGAGTAAAATGGGGTTTAGGAGAAGGCAAGGGGAAAGGGGAATGAGAAAGGGATTAACAGAAATACCATACGATAGTCCGTTAGGATGGATGTCAGATGGGTGGGAAAAGGTGCAATGGGCCAAGAACTTGAGGAAATGCAAAATGATAGAGTATTGTACTGCGGTAGGGGTGAGAGAGCCAATTCGGAGTGACGGTGTGATGTGGCCAGAATATGGATCGAGTGAGTTTTGGTTGCGTAAAGCCTTGAATCTGTATGTGAAAAGGAAGTGTGATATTGGGGATCAGGAAATTGTATACGCTGCGTGTTGGGTGAAATCAGTGCGGGTGTTTGTGGTGTGATTGGGAAAGGGTGGAGATGCAAATGACAGAAGTGATAAGAGAGGAAAGGGAAAGAATAAGAGAAAGAATGATAATTGGACCCATTGAACTATCTCCTGGGAGAAGGGGCTCCCAATCCTCCACCTTATAACCTGAGATTTGAGGAGGATTCAGGGGAAGAGGAGTGGGGAGGGATCCCTGAGTCACCTAAGATTAAACCATCTAGGAACCCTAGCCCATCTTGTTCACCCTGCTATTAAGCAGATCCTAATCCAACCCCTTGTCCAGTAACTCAGTCCACCTTGACAGCCAGTCACTCGTAGTGCTGCTTGAAAAGAATGCAAAGGGGACGATGTGGCGGTAGAAATAGGGGAATTGTATCCATTATGAGAAGTGCCCATGCAAGGGGTCCCAGGGGGAATCGGATTTGTAGGTGCTCCTCTCACGAGTTCTGAAGTAAGGGAGTTTAAGTCCACCATGAAAAAGTTGTTGGAGGATCCCCTTGTGCTGGCCGAGGAGCTTGATCAGTTCCTCGGCCCAAACAAATACACATGGGATGAGTTACAGTCCATTACAGGTATCTTGTTTTCTACTGAAGAAACAGAAATGATACAAGTGGCAGCAATTAGGGTTTGGAACCAAGGCCATCCCTATGATTGTGCAAGAGGAGAAGAAAAGGTTCCCATTAGGCCGCCAATGTGGAACCAAAACACGATGAAGGGCAGACAGAATATGATGAATTATAGGATATACTTGATTAAAGGTATGAGTGAGGCGGCTTCCAGGGTTAAGAACATGCCATGGGCTTCTGAAGAGCAGCAAGAGAAGAATGAGACCTGGATGGAGTGGGTAGAGAGGTTGAAAGGGGCCATCCAGAAATACTCTGGTGTATCCATTGACACTCCAGAGGGGCAACAACTGCTAAAAATGTGTTTTGTTACTCATGCCTGGCCCAACATAAGAAGAAAATTAGAATAGTTAGATTATTGGAATGAGAGGGAGCTCAGTGAATTGCTAAAAAAGGCAGGGTTAGAGGGAACGTGGAGAACAGTGATTAACACGCTAAAAGTTATGAAAGCTGAATTGAAAGTGGCAGCTGCAGCTGTTACTGTACTTGCCCCAGAAAGGGAGAAGCGGGTTGAGCCTTCGACACCCCCGCTCCTGGCGGCGGAGCACGGAAAGAGCTGGAGGGCATTTCTAGGAATAGAGGGAAATGGCTTTGCTGTGAAAGGTATGACAGGGAAGATGCACCAATCTGTGAGCGAGTTCTTGTCCGATTGTGGTGCAGCAGCTTCTGATGAGGAAGTGAGCGGACCCACGGCTCCAAGCGAAGTTCCGAACAATATGGAAGTGACTACTGGGGCCACGGCTGAAGTGGGCAGTCCTAGCTGCCATCCCAAGGTTCCGCCTGCTGCTCCACCTCCACCAGAAGAGCCTGAGACCCCTGTGGGGAGGTCTAGAGGCAAACAAGAACGGACACTGACTCCATTGGAACAGCAGATGAAGGAGTTGTTAGAACAGATGTCTGAATCGAATAGACAAACCATGAAAGCCCTTGAAGAAAAAGCAAAGGTACCACGATCACTGCCTAGAACGCTACCGTCTACTATTCAAATGTATCGAGCCCCCTCTCTGACCTCAGGGGATGAGGAAGTAGGAGCACTTTGTCTGCCCCCCCGGAAGTCCAGAGAAACAACACCGATGAGTAACGGACAGCCCTGATTGGGCCGATGGACCGGCTTTGTCCGAGATGCTGTGCTGGAAGAAGAATGGTCAGCTGCTGACTTTGTAGTGTGCCCCATTATAGTAGATAATAATGCACCAAAATATGAGCAGCATGACTGGAAAGTGCTGCAACAAGCAAAAAAGACTCTAAAGGAAGGAGGAATAAAACCAGAGAATGAGCGTGCAGTGTTAGATTGGCTCTTCACAGCAGATACTAATAGCCCTCATGACTGTAAAAATCTTGCAAGCTATTTACTCACACCCTCTCAGCAAATAATTTGGCATAAGGAATGGAAATGGCTTGTGCAACTAGAAGCTGCTCGCCATTGTCCCGCCGGAGACCCTTTAGCAGGAGTTACTACAGAGATGTTTATCGGTGACGGAGCATACAGAAGTGTGCAAGTGCAGTTACACTATAGCTCCCAGCAAATATCACCCATACAGGAGGTACAAGTAACATACAAGGACTCAAAACAGGTCAGTGGGTAGATCCTAAGCCTCTGTTATTCACTGGACGAGGTTATAGTTCTGTCTCCACAGATACTGGACCTGTGTGGGTGCCCAGCAAATGGACTCGACCTGCTTTAGCTGCCGCATCTCTGGATAAGCCTGCCCACACATCAAGCGACAACGAGTGATACAGCAGCTGGCTGAGGAAGTGGCCGAATCCACCAGCATACCAGGCCTCTTCAGCATAGACCCTCGTGTCATGACTTTAAAGACCCTTGGAGATGGGGGACCGGGTGGAGTGTGGGAATTAAACAGAGAAATATATAAATGGTGTAATGGCGTATGTCCCGCCTGTAAAGAGCGTTTGCTGCTACAGATACAGTGTGGTAAATGTAAAGCAATAATATCGTGTCACACATCAGCAATTGCCACCCAGGGCAGCCTTTGTGAAAGGTGCTATGGAGACAGCCTGTCTGAATTTTATGGTGTAGCTGGAACTCTTTACAATATCCCAGTTAAAGAAGTTAATCTCGCAACTTTTGGGGATTCCCAAGACTTTGAGCAAGCTCAACAAATATTTGCATTGAAGCTGGCTTTGTTGCAGGTACAATGGGCAAAGAAATCATCAATTGTTTCTGTCGTATGTGCTTGTTGTGGATCTTAGTTAGCCCCGGTACAGCCACAACCCTCCAAAAAATAGAGCCTAATAGCAACATTTTGGTTACTATTGCTAACGAAACTGGAGAAGATTCCTTTTGTCTCTCTATGGCAACACCCAGAGACCTGTTTAGGACATGTTTAATAGGAGTCCCAACATTTGCCCGTGAATGGTTTAAGGGATATGTAAAGAATGAAACATTGTGTACAATGAACGATACCACGGCCAAAGCCACCAAACCAATATCTGCACAAAATTACACCTCTTGGTGGCAAGGCGCATTGATTATAGCACTAAACAAGACTATGGTAGAACCACAAGGGTTAGATCTCATTGCATCAGCACCCCCAAGTTTTGGAGCTGTGCAGTTTAAAGGAAATGAAGAAATTGCCACCCAATTAATTTCCAGTAGTGTTCGATCACCGAGATCCTCCATCTATAAAGAGATTAAAGAAGACGGCTATTGTCCTCCAAAATGTCTGTACTCCGACGTTTGAGGAAACAATACTATAGGACTGGCCTTATCAAGAGGATTGGTTTTGATCTGTGGGGATAGAGCATGGCCTGGTATCCCTGGTAATCCAGTAGGAGGCCCTTGCTATCTTGGTAAACTTACTCTGTTCAAACCTACCGTATCTCAGATGTTGGATGATAACCTATGGAACTGCACCAGGGCATTGCGTAGTAAACGATCAGTGTACCAGCTTGGGTCAAAGTGTGATAGCCAAGTGACCTTTTGGAGCACTCCCGTCAATATCATTGCATCCATAGTATCTGGAATAGGCACTGCGAAATCTTTAAGGTTAATTCAACAATTGGCTTGTTGAACAGCAAAGGAACTAAACATAACATCAAAAATCCTTTCACAATTGACCACTGATGTGAATAGCATCAAACATGCAGTTTTGCAAAATAGGGCGGCCATAGACCTCCTGCTGTTAGCTCAAAGCCATGGATGCAAAGACTTTGAAGGAATGTGTTGTATGAATCTGTCTGATCATTCCCAATCTGTACACAAGAGCCTTGAGCAACTGCAGGAAGGTTTTCGACAATTGACAGTTTTGATGCCGTGAATGACCCTTCCCCCCAAAAAAAGGACTCTGAGCCATGTTAGTGTAGGGTAAGATAAAAAGTAAAGGTCCTTTAATAACACAGGGCCTACAGCCCACAGGAATACAGGATGACATGCATGTGTCCCAGTTCTTGTTTCCATGGCTTTTATAATAAGATCCCTCCAATCATTGCTTTACACATTTCTCAGTTCAGCCCCAGTCCCACCCCTGGTCCAACCCCCTGGAATTGGGTCTGGGGTCGTCAGGACCCTCTGTCTTCATCAGCTCTTCTTCCTCAGGCACACAAAGGTCTTTTGGAGCTCATCCAATTCTGGCTTTTGGGTCACTCTGACCTGTGTTTATGTTTCATTCTGTGGGCCTTCTGATATCCTTCAGCTCTTTACCTTGGAAAGGAGTCTAAACAAGATTAATTAACTAAAGGAATTTGAGCTCCCTGTTCTGGGACAGGGGTAGTGATAGAAAGGCATTAAACTTAGACTGTTAGAAATATTAACCCTCTAAAAATCTACAACTACTGTGTTCCTAAAATCTACAAAATGTGAAAATCAGAACAAAAACCCTTTCGGCATCAGTTTCAACTTCTCCCTTCAGTGATTGGCTCGAATAGTTGGGCATTACTGGGAGGCTACAAAATTTACTTAAGCAAAGTGTTATGTGTTTAGTTACCATTTTAATCTGCTTGCTTGTGCTTAGCTGTGCCTTAAGTTGTGTAAAACGATTATTGTTGAAGGCACAACCAGGCCTGGGTTGTGCAAAAAGAAAAAGGGGGATTTGTAGAGAAATACTTGAACAGCCCAGGCCATGGCATGCTGCTAGAGGCCTGCATGCACAACCCAGCCTTTGGTGCAAGCTGTAAGGACACTGTGTCCTTGAGCTAGTTTCAAGAGGAGACAAATATGCAGTAAACAACTAAAGCGGACGGGCAGCAAGATGCAGGAGCTCGTGAAACAGGCAGGGACAGCGACGCAGAGGCGCATGACTTGGAAGGAAGCACCAATTGAAATGTCAGGTTAGGCGTGTGTACTGGGGGCAGGAGCCAATCAGGTTGTGCTGTGAGGCACATGCACACTGGCTATTAACCAATGATGTGCCTGTACTATCCACATGTTTAAGAAATATGTGATAAAAGTGTTTAGGTAAATAAAGTGAGCATTGATCATAACTCTATAAGGACTCATCTTTGACTCCGTGCCAAATCCCAGGACTCCTTACTTTAAAGAGGTCATTGTGACATTCAGGAATCTCATGGAATCAAGAGGTTGCTGTTACACTACAGGGTATGATGGAGCCAAAGGGGCCAAGGGACACTACAGAACCTCGTGGGAACAAAGGAGCACAGGGACACTGTGAAGGCTTGTGGAATCAAGGGGCCATTGTGACACAGGGCAAGCTCATTAAATGAAGGGGACTTTGTGGCACTGAGGGGCCTCATGGAGCCAAAGGGACCCTGTGACATGTTTGTAGCTTCGTGGATTGAAGGGGCCATTGTCACACTGCAGAACCTCTTGGAATCAAGGGGCCATTCTGGCACTGAGGAACTGTGTGAACACAAAAGGCCACTGTGACACTGGGGGCCCTCATGGAACCAAAGGAACCTGGGACTCAGTGGAACCTCATGGAACCAAAAGGTCATTGTGATGCAGAAAATCATGGAATCAAGGGGCCATTGTGACACTACAGGGCCTCATGGAACCAAAGGAGCATGGGGACAGTGAGATATCTGAGGGAATCAAGGGGCCATTGTGACATGCAGAGCCTCATGGAAGAAAAGGGACACTGAGGCATTTCAGAACCTCAGGAACCATGGGGCCACTGTGACCCCAGAACTGCATGGGATCAGCAGACCCGCTGCCTCCTCCCAGTGCCACACGGACCACAGTCACAGCTCTGCTGCTGCTTGGGCCCCTCTGGAGTCAGCATTTGCTTCAGCAGCAGAACTTGCCTTGGATGAGATAGTTTTCGGATTTTGCTTTGTCCCCTCTTTCCCATGGTTTTCATAGAATCATAGAATCATAGAATCGATTGGGTTGGAAAAGACCTCCGAGATCATCAAGTCCAACCCTTGGTCCAACTCCAGTCCCTTTACCAGATCATGGCACTCAGTGCCATGTCTAATCTGCGTTTAAAAACCTCCAGGGATGGTGAATCCACCACCTCTCTGGGCAGCCCATTCCAATGCCTGATTACCTTCTCTGTAAAGAATTTTTTTCTAATATCCAACTTAAATTTCCCCTGGCAGAGCTTGAGCCCATCGTGCCCCCTTGTCCTATTGGTGAGTGCCTGGGAGAGGAGACCAACCCCCACCTGGCCAGAACTTCCCTTCAGGCAGTTCTAGACAGTGCTGAGGTCACCTCTGAGCCTCCTCTTCTCCAGGCTAAACATCCCCAGCTCCCTCAGCCTCTCCCCACAGCACTTGTGCTCCAGTCCCTTCTCCAGCCTCGTTGCTCTTCTCTGGCCCCGCTCCAGCCCCTCAATCTCTTTCCTGAACTGAGGGTCCCAGAACTGAACACAGTACTCAAGGTGTGGCCTCCTCAAGGCAGAGTCCAGGGGAAGGGTCACTGCCCTGGGCCTGCTGGCCATGCTAGTTTGGATCCAGGACAGGATCCCATTGGCCTTCTTGGCCACCTGGGCACACTGTTGGCTCCTGCTGAGCTTCCTGTCCCTCAGTCCCCCCAGGTCCCTCTGCCTGGCTGCTCTCCAGCCACTCTGTGCCCAGCCTGTAGCGCTGCAGGGGGTTGTTGGGGCCAAAGGGCAGGACCTGCACTTGGCCTTGTTGAACTCCATCCCATTGCAATCAGCCCATCTCTCAAGTCTATCCAGATCCCTCTGCAGAGCCCTCCTGCCTTCCAGCAGGTCGACACTCCCTCCCAACTTGGTGTCATCAGCAAATTTGCTGATGATGGACTCAATCCCCTCATCTAAATCATCACTAAAGATGTTAAACAGGACTGGACCCAGCGCAGACCCCTGGGGGACACCACTGGTGACCAGCTGGACACAGCTCCGTTCACCAGCACTCTCTGGGCCCGGCCCTCCAGCCAGCTCCTGACCCAGCAGAGGGTACACTTGTCCAGGCCATGGGCTACCAGCTTTTCCAGGAGTATATTATGGAAGACAGTGTCAAAGGCCTTGCTGAAGTCCAGACAGACACATCCACAGCCTTCCCCTCATCCACCAGGTGGGTCACCTGATCGTAAAAAGAGAACAGGTTGGTCAGACAGGACCTGCCCCTCCTAAACCCCTGCTTTTTGTTCTTTGTTCCCCGGGGGTGTCTTGGGTTAAGCTGTCAAAATGCAAAGTGTCCGAGACAGAGGGAAAAGGGTTCCTCCTTCCCCCAACCAGCTAAGGGTAAAAAGAAGAGGGAGAGGAAAAACCCCCTCAAACCAGGTTTATGCTGAAACTAACTACATGTATTTATACAGAAAAGAGAAAGTTAGGAGAAAACTACAATATAACACACACTTACACAAGTTATGTGTGGTATAACAAGACATAACTTCCCACTCCCCAGTAATACAAAGTGTATTACTCTAAATCTATAAGCACTCTAAAAGACACCCTGCAAGAAAGAGAAAGAATAACAACAAAATATTTCTACTTCCCTGAACTCAAACAAAATGCAAGCAGCAGCAGCCAGAGCAGGGCCCAGCATAGTAGAGGAGCTGCCAGACGTCCTCCTCTTAGTGCAGCCATGATGGAACTAACCAAGCCACTCCCACACACTGGGTTTTACACCCTTTGAGATGATGTAGTATGGTATGGAATACAATATCATTGGCTAGAAGAAGTCAGCTGTTAGCTAGCTCAGCCCAGCTCAAGTCAGCTGACAATCCCAGGCCTAGCTGATCTTTAACACCTAAATTTAGGCCCATCTGGCCAAACCCATAAAAGGGGGGAAAAGGGGGATTGGAAGCACATGTTGATCCCTGCTCTATTTGTACACAAATGGGAGTTGGGGGAGGAGAGACGAAGTGATTTCTCTCTGTGTTGTTGATTTGCACTCTTGATAGTGTTGGTTTTGCTTCTATATTTCTTGCCAGTAAACTGATTTTTTCACTTACATGTCCTTGTATTTTGTCTTCTTGTATTGATGGTGAGTAAAAGGGGAGTGAGTTCATTTTATTGGAGTTCCCATTCCAATATTGGTCTTTAAGCCAAGACAGGTTGCGCAAGGGCTCCCTGAAATTTGGTAACATTCACAAAGGACTTGAAAATGCAGTTTGTCCCATTGGACAGAGAGATAATAAAGATGTTCTGCATTTGTGGTCAAGGGCTGATCACTGATGGGTCTCACCAGGAAGTTGCTGCCAAGAAGACTTTGTACCATGGATTTAACTTGACACTCTTCATTCAGTCAAACTCCCACCCATCACATGTTCCATTTCTGCAGACCAGCTGTCACCAATCTGGACATAAGGAGACCACAGGAGACCATGTCTAAGGCCTTCCTAAAGTCTGGGCGCACAACATCCCCTTCTTTTCCGTTCCACATGGGTTCTGCAATCCTTCCCTTGTCCTTCCCATGCCTGAAGATGGCTACAGGAGAACTTGTCGTGTTCCCTTCAGTGCTGAGTCTGACCAGTCTGGAACTCTCCCAATCCTCCCTCCTGCCCCGTTTGCAAACTGCTGTCATGCCTGCCTTTCCCAAGTCCCTGAGAATCTCTGGGATGGCTCTGGCCTTTCCCAAGGGGTTGAGAGAGGTCTCACAATGACCCTGCCCAGCCTGCTCAATATCCCTGGCACCAAAGGCCTTTTCCATATCCCACAGTTCCAGTTTAGTGCCCACCACACAACACAGGCCTTTCCAGTTCCCTGGGGTCATTCAGAAGCGAGGCAGGAGGGATTTCTTCCTACAGACTCACCACTCCAATGGTCTCTCTGAGCACTCCATGGCTGTCCTGAGCATTTTCCCTGGTGCCTCCCTGCCCTTGAATGTTTCTGGCCATCAGGCTGTAGGTGAGGGGGGTGAGCAGGTGCCTGAGGATGATGTAGAGCAAGGGCTGTGTCAAACTACCCCAGGAGGGCTGTGCTGGGAAAGGATGGGGATGCTGCAGAAAACAGTGGCCCTGGTGAGGTGAGAGGAGCAGGTGGAGAGACCTTGTGGCTGCCTGTGCTGGGCAGGAGCTGCCCCAGGATGGCAGCTCTGAAGCACACACAGGATGCTCCTGTAAGTGGAAAAGGAAGACTGGAGCTAAAAATCAGGCTGGGAAAGCAGAGCAAGAGTGTCATGGTGTCACTGCAGGAGAGTTCCAGCACCTCGACCAGACCACAGAAGACGTGATGCAGAAAGTCAGGGCCACAAACAGTGTGTGGGACAAAAGGGATACCATGACTGTGGATGACAGAACTCCCTTGAGCCAGGGTGTGGCTCTGCTGGAGACAACCCTTCCAGTCCATGAGTCTTGCAGACAGCAGGGCTGGCAAACAGTCCAGTGCTGGTCATGGGATGTGGCCACCAGCAGGAAACACTTGGTATGTGCCAAAGGTGCAGGAAATGGCAGTGACAGTGCTGGGAGCAGAGACTGTGCTGTCCCCAGCCAGGAGACCCTCAGGGTGGTGGAGCTGGAGCAGGTTTGCAAGTTTTCCTCCAGTAGCCCCATGATGAGGCTGTTCCCAACAGAGTCATGGGGCAGGTCATGAGAGAGAGGAGGAGGAGATTTTCTGAGGGCTGTGGAGAGTCCTCATTTCAAACAGTAAAAACTCCATGGATGATGTCTGAATTTCCCAGTCCCTTTTATCAATGGCAGTATTTACTCTTCCCTTTACCTTCTTTATCTCCTTTAATCTTCATGTCCCCTCTGCCCTGCTTGGACACCTGTGACTGAGAGCATTTGTTTCTCTGTTGGGTGCTCACTGAAGCTGTTCAGGCAGCTCAGAGGGGTGACCCATGGAGGTGTGTGTGCCTCTGGCTGCATCCCACTGCCCAGCTGTGCTCTGTGCTCTGGGAAAGGGCAGGAATGCTGCCTGCTGGAGGGCAAAGCTGCTCCTGCCTCCAGAGCCCTTTCTGCCTGCACAGGGGAAATGCTGCCCAGCCAGGCTGGTTTGCTGCTGGGCAGGGAAAGGGGCAGGCCAGAAGGCAGGACAGGGACATACAGAAGACATGCTGAAGTGCAAAGCAAACACGGACCTCTGACCTTGACATCCCTTCATGGAGACACAACCAACTCTTGCAGGTGGGATGAGAGGACAGAGCTCGGAATGGGGCTTGCAGGAATTGGTCTGTGACAATTGCTGTGGGGCACCTTTCAAGGCTCTCCAGGGAACAAAGACATAGCCCAGACCCTGCTCTGCTGGTCCTTCAAGTCTGTCCTAGGACCTCTGGCTGTGCAAGGAAACTGCTACAAGCCCACATCCTGCACGCTCACACTCTGCAACTGGGCACTGGGATTTGCCTTGCCAGGGAACTTCCTTGGGCACATTCCTGACAGTGACTTTGGAAGAGGAGCAAAGCCTTCCTGCCCTGCCCTCAGGACAACCCCTTTCCTGATGGAGCTGCTGTTGTGGAGCCCAGCTGTGTCCCAGCAGTGTCCATGAGCTGTCCCTGCCACTGTTCCCAGGATGGACATGCAGCAGGATGTGACCAAGCTGGCAGAGCACTTGGGCCTGGCACAAACATAAGGGCTGAGAAGGAGAGTGTGGAGCTGGAAAGAAAAGATGTGGAAAGAGCAAGTGCCCTTGTCCCTGGTTTTCCTGCTATGCTGGGAGTCTCTTCCCTCCCCCTGTGCACGCAGGCACTGACCCTGCAGTACAGAGAAGGGTTTAGGAACCATCTTGGACACCAAAAGTCAGTGCAGGGAAGTTTATTTCATTGAAAATCACAGGACTCATGACTTTTGAACAATAACTGAATATCCGGAGACTTGAAGATATTGTGGTAACATTAATCATTATTTAGACATAACGTTCTTTTATGGAAACATGTTTAATAAGAAAAGAAAAAAGAAAAACTACCAGAAATAAAACAAACACAAAAGAGGACACTTGACTAAAAGCCGACAGGGCTTGTAACGAGTTACATTCTGAATGCACTAAGAAGAAAACTGGTACTTCATTATTTCTGAAAGAAACCAATCATCAATTTCCTGAGACAATGCTTGAGCTCCTGGTTCCTCAGGCTGTAGATGAGGGGGTTCAGTGATGGAGCCACCACCGAGTACAGAACTGACACCACCAGGTCCAGGGATGGGGAGGAGATGGAGGGAGGCTTAAGGTAGGCAAACATACCAGTGCTGACAAACAGGGAGACCACGGCCAGGTGAGGGAGGCACGTGGAAAAGGCTTTGTGCCGTCCCTGCTCAGAGGGGATCCTCAGCACAGCCCTGAAGATCTGCACATAGGAGAAAACTATGAAAATGAAACAGCAAAAAGCTAAAGAGAAACTAACCAAAAGAAGCCGAAGTTCCCTGAGGTGGGAGTGTGAGCAGGAGAGCTTGAGGATCTGAGGGATTTCACAGAAGAACTGGCCCAGAGCATTGCCATGGCACAGGGGCAGGGAAAATGTATTGGCTGTGTGCAGTAGGGCATTGAGAAAGCCACTGGCCCAGGCAGCTGCTGCCATGTGGGCACAGGCTCTGCTGCCCAGGAGGGTCCCGTAGTGCAGGGGTTTGCAGATGGCAACGTAGCGGTCGTAGCACATGATGGTGAGGAGGGAATACTCTGCTGAAATGAAAAAGGCAAACAGAAACACCTGGGCAGCACATCCTGCATAGGAGATGGTTGTGGTGTCCCAGAGGGAGTTGTGCATGGCTTTGGGGACAGTGGTGCAGATGCAGCCCAGGTCTGTGAGGGACAGGTTGAGCAGGAAGAAGTGCATGGGGGTGTGCAGGTGGTGGTCGCAGGCTACGGCGCTGATGATGAGGCCGTTGCCCAGGAGGGCAGCCAGGGAGATGCCCAGGAAGAGCCACAAGTGCAGGAGCTGCAGCTGCCGCGTGTCTGCCAATGGCAGGAGGAGGAACTGGCTGATGGAGCTGCTGTTGGGCATTTGCTGCTTCTGGAGGTGGGGCACTGTCCAAGGAGGAAATAACAGTGACAAATCAGATGAGATATTTCTGAGAATAATCACAGCCATATCCCAATACCCCTTTCCCTTCTGCTCACGCTCCCCACTTTTCCTTTTTCAGGAAACTTTGCTTCATATCCATGGCTGGAGCCCTGCTTGGTGCTCACTACATTTCCCATGAGGAGCAGCCCCTCTGCCCACTGGCTGTGAGGGTCAGCCCTGCTCTGCTCCAGTGGGGTCATGGCCATGGTGGGGGCAGGGCCCATCCTGGTGTTCAGCTGTGTCAGATGAAACTGCTCCTAAAGCAAAAGTTCTCATGGGCATCTGCACTCCCAGTTTTGAGAAGATTTCAGGATTCCAGAAGACAGTTTCAGAGGTTTGGGTGTTTTGTTTCTGACTCCCCTCATCTTCCCTGTGGAGTTTTCCTGGATGTCAGAACCCCTCAGCATTTGTGCTGCCCTGAGGAAGAGCAGAGCAGGGCTTCCCAAACAGGACAATGTCTGTGGCTTAGTGCAGAGTGAGGGGAGCTGCTCTGTCCCTCTGCCTTCTTCCAGCTGCCCTGGACTTGGGCCTTCCTCAGACAGAGAGTGATCACACTCCCATTTTTGTCTGAAATTCCACTAGACACTGTTGAGAGCAGAGAGATCCATCACAGACCACTCAGTGTCTCAGCCTGGCTCAAGGTCTCAAGGACACACGTGGCTCATCTCACCAACTCAACAGCATTTCCTGGGATGGGCACAGCATCTCTGCCCCTCTGCACTGGGGATTTCAGATAACACAATTGTGCTATGAAGGTGATTTGCATTCTTGAGGGCAGCTCCCAGCTTGGAAGGACATCTCAGAGAAGAGCCAAGTGTCCTGACAATGGGGTTTGATTCTGGGAAACACACCTCATTCTCCAGGCACACAGAATTCACTACTGACAGCCCCACAGGTCAGAGGAAAATTGGAATGTCTCATTGCCAGGGACCCACCTGCCTGAGGGGGATCACAGGATCAGTGATTGACTCTGTAGCTTGAACTCCCATTCCCAGTGAACCTGACTGAGAGAAGGAGGAAACAACCCCAGCAACATGAGCAAGTTGAGTAAAAAGGAAATGCACACTGAGGGTCCGGCTGGGAGAAGCCAGGGCAGAACCAGGTGGGCACTCAGGGCAGTGTCACCCTGAGCCAGCTGTGCAACCTCCCAGACACCAGTAGTGCCAGGTATTTGTTCTCAACCCCTGTGCAGCTCCTCAGAGTTCCGTCTGCAACATAAACCAGCAGGCATGTGGCTTGAGAGCTTGATAGTAATCCCTCCTTTCACGTTCTCCTTGAAGTATCCCCTGGAAAATATCCTGCAGTGCTCTGGTTCTGTAAGCAGTCCTCACCTATGAAACTCTAACTTGATAGCTGAACTAACCTGCCCTGCCCTGCACTGCCCTGCACTGCTCTGCACTGCCCTGCCCGGGTTTGCTCTTTCCACCCACAGCCTCTCCCCCAGCACTGAGGGCGCTCCCCAGACCAGCTGAGAGCTGCCCCTGGCAGGTGGCAGAGCTCCTGCCCTGGCACAGCACCCTGGGGTGCAGGACCCTGCTCTGCAGGACAGTTTGGGACAGCCTGGGTGGCACAGCCTGGATTCAAACCCTGCAGCCATCCCTGGGAGAAGGAAACCCTGTTGGGATGTGTCTGGGATGGTGCAGCAGAGAGTCCCTGCTTTGCAGCACATCCTCCTCTTCAGCACCAGAGACACTGTGATATCCCACATTAGAAACCCCCCAGGCTGTGGGATGTGCCAGCGTTGGGAGATCTTCCCACAGACTGCACATACATTGCCCTTCATGCAGACTTACCTTCTGAAAGCCTGGAAAGATTCCTAATGTTTGGATCTTCCTCTCAACTTCCCTCACACCCCAGACTGTGTGTAACCTCTCTCTGCCCTGCTTTTCTGCCCTCGGTGTGTGCAGGCAGTGCCCTGAGCCCTGCTGGGCTGTGCACAGGAGCTGCTCCTGGGCAGAGCTGTCTCTCTGCAGCGCTGCCCGCTTGCCAGGAGCTCCCTGTGTGCCAGGAGCCCGGCCCAGCTCAGCAGCACAGCAACAGCCCAGGGCATTTAATGGCCCTCTGGGGGGTTTGGTGCTGTGTCCCTGAACATCAGACCCTGAGGAAAGGTGCAGGAACCTCTTGAGAAACCAAAGTCAGAATCAAACTTTAAACTTTCTTTTGTTGTTAATGGGTCCCTCTGAGGGACATAACTGAGAAAGTGTCCCCAGATTCCAGTTAGAAAACAAAGAGACAATGATGACAAATATGGACTAGGAAAGAAAGGTCACTCTGATACTGAGGAAAGTAAGAAGCATTTAATTAAACCAAAGGTCACAGCTGTGACCCCCCAGGCCTTGGGAAGGGAGATCCTGTCCCTCCCTCATTCCCCAGGGCTCTTCCTTGGGCACCGGGGTGTGGGATGTGGAATAGCAGGGACAGGAGGATGGGGTGGCACCTCCCAGGCCACTGAGCAGGGACAAGGAGGCAATGAGGCCCCAGGGCTGCAAGGCTCACTTGTCTCCTCATGCCATCAGGGGCACACACAGCAGCCATGGCCAAAGGCCTGCACAGCTTGGCTCTCTTGGGGCCTTTCAGCTTCTGCACATCCCTGTCTCCTCTCCAGCCCAGGCTGTCCTACGGTGTCCATGCCCTGCCCCTTTCCCTGCAGGCTGTCGGCATCCCCCGGCTGCCCCACCTTGCTGGCCCCTTCCTGCACTGACATCTCTCCCTCCTCTCTGGCTCTGCCTTGGAACACAAAGCCTTGAGCTGATCCAGACTCCTTCAGGGGGATGTGTTGCACCACAGCACTGCCCTTGGGCAGAAATTCCTTTCTCCTTGTGTGCAGTCTGGACCTCCCCAGTTTCCCTTCAGGGCCTCTCAGGCTTCTCCAGTTCTTTCCTCAGTCTCCACACCACTGGGCCCAGGGCTTGGAGGCTTCCAAACCCCTTCATACGATATCTCTGGTATTTAGCCATGAAAATGTTGTGCTCTTAGTGCAGGAGAGACAGAGTGACACTTTCTGCCAAGGGTTGTATTGGCAGAACAAGGCACAGGAACTGGAACTGAATGAGGGGAGATTTCCATTGGATGTCAGGAAGAAATATTTTGTGCTGAGGGTGGCAGGAACCTGGGCCAGGTTACAGAGTAAGTGGAAACCCCATTCCTGGAGCTGCCCAAGGTTTGGAATTTTGTACAACCTAAACTTGTGGAAGGTGTCCCTGAGTAACTGAAGTGCACTTTGACTAGTGGCTATTTTAGGTCTCTTGCAACACCAAAAGTTTAATTATTCTTTTTTCCAGTATCCCCAACTCCTTCTCCACAGGGTTGCAAATACCTTCATGCACCATGTTGGCATTTTAATGTGACCTAATCCCCAGCACTTTATGAAAATGGAAAAACAGTCCTTTTAGGAACATGAATTTCAATGACTTTGGAGGAACCTTTCAAAAGTCAAAAGTTACAAAGGAACTAATAGAGATTTCCAACATCTCTGCATGAAAGGCTGTTGCAGCTTCTAATTCAGGTGGGTCTGGAGGACCACATTACAGGTTTCGTTTTCACCTTAAAAGGACATGTTTCCAGCCTCAACCAATTGGAGTCAGACCACCGCACCTGGGGCGGGGTCACTTAAGGTCATATATACCTGTGTTTTTGAATAAACTTGGGATTTGCTTTACATCACATTGGTGTGTGCAGTCTCCTCTAGGCCTGGTCTGCAAGAAATGGTGGACCCCAACGTGTCTTAGAACATGAAACCCACCTGCACACCTGCCTAGAACCTTAAGAAGTGGCCCCTGAGAGCTGCTATGCCCCAGTTTTTTTGGGTGCTTTGTGGAGAAGCCCCCGAGAGCTTCTGTCTCCTGTAAACTTGGGAGTTTTGTGTAGTGGCCTTGAGAGCTGCTGGAAGAACGTGGACTGAAGGAACCACGACCTTCGAACTGGTGAGTTAAAGAAACATGGGAAATTCCAACTCGACTAAAATGAACTTATTGCTTGATAAATTTGAAAAACTAGCTCGTGTTACAAAAACAAACATTGAAAGACAAGCATTACAGGAATTTTGGATTGGTGTTTCACTCGAAGGCACCTAACAGATGCCAATTCCACACTTCCCATAGAAGTGTGTGATAAAATTGGGGCAGACTTGTGGAATTTAGTGCAAACTGCACCCGACGAATTTTTACAGCTCATTCCGTCATATGCAGCTGTAAGGAAAATGCTGTTAGAGGTAGAATGAGTCTGTAAAAACCTCGAGCTACCAGAGAGAAGGGAAAAAAGTCTGTTTCTACAGAGCAGTTTTTCTCCTGAACATCCTTCTGCACCACCGTGGGCACCGCCGCTCGCAGAAACGCCGCCGCGGTACCCTTCGGCATCGCCCGTGCCGCCTGCGGGACCCCCGCCGCGGTACCCACACGCGGCACCGCCCGCTCCCGCTCCAGAAAACCCGGCAAGACCACAGCAACCATGGAATCAAAGCTTTTCCACGCCGTTCGTCACCGCGAAAAGCCAAGAAGTCGTCTTTGCACCGCCTTACAACTACCAAGAAACAGCCTGTGCACAGCAAATGAGACCACCGGCTGCCGCTGTAGAAGCGGCCGGACCTCAGCAGCAACCTTGGAACCCCACGAGACACGCCGCAGAAAACCAAACCGTGAGTGACTTTTATTTAAATCCTAACTCCGAGAAGGCGCGATGGGGAATGCCCTCAGCCGAGAGAGACATGTGGAGGGGGGGACAAACCCCGTGGAGTTTCTCTTCCCCTGTCCATCCACCTTCGGCGCCGGCTCCGCCACCGCCGCCGCTGCCGCCAATGCCCTGCGGGTACCTCGGGGCTGCGGTCGCCCCGCCGCCGCGCTCCCCACCGCCCCACGGGTACGCCGGAGTTCCTCCGTTGTGGCAAGAGGCGGCCGCGGGAGACATTTTGGCAGGACTCGAAACCGCGTGGCCAGGAAAACAAAGAGACCACGTGATTGCAAATCCCGCAAAATCAAACAAAGGAACAGCGCGCCCTTACCATGAGGTGCAAGGACCGCCTGACCCCTCTCCCTACTCCATGGCAATCACAGCGCATGTGCCAGGCGCGGGTCCCCCGTAGCCTGCAGGGGTCGGGGGCGGATCAGTTCCCGCGCCATCCCCACCACCTCCTGCGTGGATCGACTGCGTCATGGAGAGGGGAGAGACTCCTCCCCAGTGGAGCGGAGCCACCAGAGCTCCCCCTGGGCGTTGCCTTCACTGCGTGCCATCCATAACGCAAGTGTCCCGAGAGCGAGTTCCCACAGCGCCAGTCGCGCAGGAGACAAGCTCTGCAGCACCAGCGGGGACCCTCACCCCGATAGCCGTGCGCTGCCCGCAGCTGCCAACACCGGCACTAGAACCCCCCGCGCCGGTATGGACTGCCCCTGCGCCGGCAACCTGGTACCTGCAGCCTCCATCACCGACAGCCACACCCACCAGCTGTATCCCAGAATGGAGAGCAAAAGAAAAAGAAGCCTCTGTTTGGGACATGCTGGGGGGAGCTGGGAATCACGATGTAGTAAAAAAGGGATTTGAAAGATCCAAAAATGCTGCTTTAGCTGTCTTTTCTAACCTTCCTAAAACAGGGAAGCCTCTGGTAACTCAAAAGACCATTTCAGAAGCCTTCACAGCTATGGTGAAGCCAGATGGAAAGCATCTAGCCACCATAATTCAAAGGTAGTTAAATCCAGAGAGTATTTTAAGTGTATCTCTTGCATTTGTAACTTGTCTTGTTGCTGTTACTAATCAAAATGTATGGATAATGCTTTCTCAACAGGCAAATCTAAAAAATTTCTGCTCAGATAACATGGTTAAAGCAGGAGAACCAAACAAAGTGTGCCTTATAGGAATGCCTTATCATAACATCAAAGATTTCATTCCTTTTGGTATTGAGGAAGCAAAAGTGTCCTGCAGTGGTACTGGAGAAACCATAGAAGACATCATATGGCAATTGAATACTTCCTTAGAGAGAGATCCACAAGAGCTAAGGTTAGTAGGAGCTCTCCCTGGAAATGAGTCATGTGTTGAATTTCACCCTGTGCATTCCAGTGTATCTGAATGGTCAAACAAACACTGGTCACAGCAATATTTTCCTGTGGGAAGCACAGATGTCACTCCTCATAATAAGAGTTACACCAATAGCAGTTGGTGTTGGAATGTTGTTGGTTCACAAAATACAAGTCACCCCAAAACAAGATTGGTTCACACAAAAGGTAACCAGAGAAGAGCGTTGCCTCCTGGATATTTCTTAATTTGTGGTAATAGAGCATGGCCTGGAATACCTGCCCAGGCAAAAAGTGAACCTTGTTACTTAGGCCAGCTGACCAAATTTACACAATCAATACAAGAGCATGTTAAGTGGTCTAGTCCTCAAGTTGAGGAAAACACCATAGAACATTGGAGTGATACAGGAAATTTGCTAGCAGCAGTTTTTTCCCCAGTTGGCGTAGACACAGCATTACGTTTAGTGCAAATGCTTAACTACTGGGTGCAGGAACAACTAAACATCATTGCCAAAATGCTTAATGATTTCTCAACAGATGCTGATAGGATAGAACAAGCAGTATTACAAAACAGAGAAGCCCTGAGATTCTTGTTGATGATTCATGGTTACCAATGTGATGAGTTTAAAGGGATATGTTCCACAGAATTAAGCAAACACTCCAAAAAAGCACAAGCAGTGAAAAATAATCCTGACAAGCTACCTATATTTTGAAATTCTGTTAACTTTCAGTTAAAGTGCAGTTTGAGCTTATTGCACTGCCAAGTTGCCCAGCAGGCTGTAGGGATAAGGACACCTGTCCCCTCAGCTGCTGAACATTTTCTGCAGAATGTAAGTAGTTATGTTTAGCCTTTGTGAATTTCCTCTGTGAATTCACACTTGTTTACTGCTTTACCAAGGGTGTATAAGGACTAAAAATCAAAGCTTCATTCTCAAACCTCTGTGATGGCCACACAGAAGTTCTGAGAATGGACCTTGAACATAAGGAGATTTAGCTCAGCTGGACTGAACTTGCTTCTTTGCTAAGGGAAGTCACTCTGCACTCTTGGACACTTTGCACAAAATTTAATAAAATTTGTAGTTTGTTTACAGTGGTCTGTGCGGTGACGACTGCACAAAAAGACCACAAATTCACGCGTGAAAGAAAAGTTTCTTGTTTTGCACTAGTTGTAAGTTTCAAATTCCAAACATACGTGTCTTAGTCATGTATTGGTTTGTGTTAGTTTACAAAGGTTACTGTACCTCCTTCCAAAAGTCTATTTTGAAAAGAGAGGGGGAGGTAGGGATGTGTAACCTGCAAATACGCTGTTAAGTCTTGAATTAGCAAAATTTAAGACTTTCAAAATGTTATTTCTCAATTTTCAAAATTTTCAGCCTTTCTCTTCAAGTTGCAATATGCATGATGTGTATTATGTTGTTTGCATTTTTGCTTTGTTCTTTGAAAAAAAAGGGGGGGATGTTGCAGCCCGATTCAGGTGGGTCTGGAGGACCACATTACACGTTTTGTTTTCACCTTAAAAGGACATGTTTCCAGCCTCAACCAATGGGAGTCAGACCACCACACCTGGGGTGGGGTCACTTGAGGTCATATATACTTGAGTTTTTGAATACACTTGGGATTTGCTTGAACATCACATTGGTGTGTGCAGTCTCCCTAGGCGCTGGTCGGCAACAGAGCATTGTGAGGTCATCCAGCACATCAGGGAACCCACACAACAGAAATTCCATCTGGGGGAGCTGAAGGAGTGGGGCAGGAGGGAGAGCCCCTCGGGTTCTGATTCTGGGGGCAGCTCTGTCACACAGCCCCACCAACCCTGGCAGGCAGGAAGGCAGCCTGGGCTTGTGGCCACCCTGCTCTGCACTGGCCCTGCAACTGGGGAAAAATCTTATCCTCATCTCCACGCTGAACATTCCCTGTTTCCCTCAACACCCCTTGTCTTTCATGCTCTTCACATGCCAGCTCCAGTCAAACCTTCCCTCCCTCAAAAACAGTCGCCATATCTAACACTTTCTTTGCAAACTGTCCTTGCTTTCACCTCCTGGCAGTGGCTTCATGGCCCCTGTCACAGCCAGCCCTGTCCCTGCACTGACCCAGCTCTGCTGCCCCACAGATGCTGCATCAGGAATGGAAGGTCCATGGGGGAGGGAAATGCACAGAGACTCATCCTGGAAGGGACCTCGGGTGGGTTCTGGGCCAAACCAAAGCACAGTGAGTGGAGAAAGGGACACAAGGATGGGCTGTTTGTGTGCTCTGCCATGTCAGGAGAAGATGTGGAGCTGCAGAGACACCCAGACAATGTGGATCCCTCAGGAGATGATCTCAGACAGCAGCTCCCAGGCCTCTGCCAATCCCTGTTTGCTCTGGTTTGCTGGTCACTGGTGGTTACACCCACTCACCCACCCACACACCCACCAGTGTTCTGTGCACACACACCAGTCTCACCAGTGTCTGGGCCCCCAAAAAACACAAGATATGATGATTTTGGGGCTCCCACTCCAGTGGTTGGCACTTGGACCTCCCTTCAAACCCAGAGTACAGAGATCCCTTCTCCCAGAAAGTTCTTGGCAGTGGAGGGATTAGAAAAATGGAACAGACTGTGGGATCAGTTACAGGGCACAGCCAGAAAAAGGCACTGACCAGTAACCTCTTTGCACATGCCCAGCTCCTTCATACCCTTTTCTCTCTGTTTTCTCATACCTCTTCCTCCACAAATCACTTTGGTCATTTCCTGGACATCCCATGGCAAGTCTTGCACTGTCCCTAAATGCACTTTCTGGCTGCCCATCCTCAGTCTCAGGACCTGAGTGAGAAAACCCCCAACCTCAGCTGCAAGGCCATCCTGGGGGGCTGTCACTGATCACTTGGGGAGCCTTTCATGCAGAGATGTTGGAAATCTCTATTAGTTCCTTTATAACTTTTGAGTTTTGAAAGGTTCCTCCAAAGTCATTGAAATTCATGTCCCTAAAAGGACTGTTTTTCCATTTTCATAAAGTGTTGGGGATTAGGTCACATTAAAATGACAACATGGTGCATGTCGGTATTTGCAACCCTGTGGAGAAGGTGTTAGGGATATAGGAAAAAAGAATAATAAACAGTTTGGATTGGAAGAGACCTAAAATAGCCACTAGTCAAAGTGCACTTCAATTACTCAGGGACACCTTCCATAAGTTTAGGTTGTACAAAATTCCAAACCTTGGGCAGCTCCAGGAATGGGGTTTCCACTTACTCTGTAACCTGGCCCAGGTTCCTGCCACCCTCATCACAAAATATTTCTTCCTGACATCCAATGGAAATCTCCCCTCATTCAGTTCCAGTTCCTGTGCCTTGTTCTGCCAATACAACCTTTGGCAAAAAGTGTCACTGTGTCTCTCCTGCACTAAGAGCACAACATTTTCATGGCTAAATACCAGAGATATCGTATGAAGGGGTTTGGAAGCCTCCAAGCCCTGGGCCCAGTGGTGTGGAGACTGAGGAATGAACAGGAGAAGCCTGAGAGTCCTTGAAGAGAAACTCAGGACGTCCAGACTGCACACAAGGAGAAAGGAATTTCTGCCCAAGGGCAGTGTTGTGGTGCAACACATCCCCCTGAAGGAGTCTGGATCAGCCCAAGGCTTTGTGTCCCAAGGCAGAGCCAGGGAGGAGGGAGAGATGTCAGTGCAGGAAGGGGCCAGCGAGGTGGGGCAGCCGGGGGATGCCGACAGCCTGCAGGGAAAGGGGCAGGGCATGGACACCGTAGGACAGCCTGGGCTGGAGAGGAGACAGGGATGTGCAAAAGCTGAAAGGACCCAAGAGAGCCAACTTGTGCAGGCCTTTGGCCATGGCTGCTGTGTGTGCCCCTGATGGCATGAGGAGACAAGTGAGCCTTGCAGCCCTGGGGCCTCATTGCCTCCTTGTCCCTGCTCAGCAGCCTGGGAGGTGCCACCCCATCATCCTGCCCTTGGCATTGCACATCCCACATCCCAGTGCCTCAGGAAGAGCCCTGAGGAATGAGGGAGAGACAGGACCTCTCTTCCCAGGGCTGGGGGCCACGACTGTGACCTTTGGGTTAATGAAATGCTTCTTACTTTCCTCAGCATCTGAGTGACCTTTCTTTCCTAGTCCATATTTGTCATCATTGTCTCTTTCTTTTCTAACTGGAATCTGGGGACACTTTCTCAGTTAAGTCACTCAGAGGGACCCATTAACAACAAAAGAAACTTTAAAGTTTGATTCTGACTTTTCTTTCTCAAGAGGTTCCTGCATCTTTCCTCAGGGTCTGATGTTCAGGGACTCAGCACCAAACCCCCCAGAGGGCCATTAAATGCCCTGGGCTGTTGCTGTGCTGCTGAGCTGGGCCGGGCTCCTGGCACACAGGGAGCTCCTGGCAAGCGGGCAGTGCTGCAGAGAGACAGCTCTGCCCAGGAGCAGCTCCTGTGCACAGCCCAGCAGGGCTCAGGGAACTGCCTGCACACACCGAGGGCAGAAAAGCAGGGCAGAGAGAGGTTACACACAGTCTGGGGTGTGAGGAAAGTTGAGAGGAAGATCCACAGAAGAGGAATCTTTCCAGGCTTTCACACGGTAAGTCTGCATGAAGGGCAATGTATGTGCAGTCTGTGGGAAGATTTCCCAACGCTGGCAAATCCCACAGCCTGGAGGGTCTCTAATGTGGGATATCACAGTTTCTCTGGTGCTGAAGATGAGGACGGGTTGCAAAGCAGGGACTCTCTGCTGCACCATCCCAGGGACATCCCAGCAGGGTTCCCTCTTCACAGACATGGCTGCAGGGTTTGAATCCTGGCTGTGCCACCCAGGCTGCCCCAAACTGTCCTGCAGAGCAGGGTTCTGCACCCCAGGGTGCTGTGCCAGGGCAGGAGCTCTGCCACCTACCAGGGGCAGCTCTCATCTGGTCTGGGGAGCTCCCTCAGTGCTGGGGGAGAGGCTGTGGGTGGAAAGAGCAAACCCTGGCTGAGCAGGGCAGGGCAGGGCAGGGCAGGGCAGGGCAGGTTTGTGAAGCTGTCAAGTGAGAGTTTCATAGGTGAGGACTGCTTACAGAACCAGAGCACTGCAGGATATTTTCCAGGGGATACCTCAAGGAGAAGGTGAAAGGAGGGAATTCTATCAAGCGCTCAAGCCACATACCTGGTGGTTTGTCATGTAGAGGGAACACTGAGGAGCTGCACAGGGGCTGAGAACTACCTGGCATTGTTGGAGCCTGGGAGGTGGCACAGCTGGCTCAGGGTGACACTGCCCTGAGTGCCCACCTGGTTCTGTCCTGGCTTCTCCCAGCCGGACCCTCAGTGTGCATTTCCTTTTTCCTCAACTTGCCCTTGTTACTGGGGTTGTTTCCTCCTTCTCTCAGTCAGGTTCACTGGGAATGGGAGTTCAAGCTACAGAGTCAATCACTGATCCTGTGATCCCCCTCAGGCAGGTGGGTCCCTGGGAATGAGACATTCCAATTTTCCTCTGACCTGTGGGGCTGTCAGTAGTGAATTCTGTGTGCCTGGAGAATGAGGTGTGTTTCCCAGAATCAAACCCCATTGTCAGGACACTTGGCTCTTCTCTGAGATGTCCTTCCAAGCTGGGAGCTGCCCTCAAGAGTGCAAATCACCTTCATAGCACAATTGTGTTATCTGAAATCCCCAGTGCAGAGGGGCAGAGATGCTGTGCCCATCCCAGGAAATGCTGTTGAGTTGGTGAGATGAACCATGTGTGTCCTTGAGACCTTGAGTCAGGCTGAGACATTGAGTGGTCTGTGATGGATCTCTCTGCTCTCAAGAGTGTCTGGTGGCTTTTCAGACAAAAATGGGAGTGTGATCACTCTCTCTCTGAGGAAGGTCCAAGTCCAGGGCAGCTGGAAGAAGGCAGAGGGACAGAGCAACTCCCCTCACTCTGCACTAAGCCACAGACATGGTCGTGTTTGGGAAGCCCTGCTCTGCCCTTTCTCAGGGCAGCACAAATGCTGAGGGGTTCTGACATCCAGGAAAACTCCACAGGGAAGATGAGGGGAGTCAGAAACAAAACAACCAAACCTCTGAAACTGTCTTCTGGAATCCTGAAATCTTCTCAAAACTGGGAGTGCAGATGCCCATGAGAACTTTTGCTTTAGGAGCAGTTTCATCTGACACAGCTGAACACCACGATGGGCCCTGCCCCCACGATGGCCATGACCCCCCTGGAGCAGAGCAGGGCTGACCCTCACAGCCAGTGGGCAGAGGGGCTGCTCCTCATGGGAAATGTAGGGAGCACCAAGCAGGGCTCCAGCCATGGATATGAAGCAAAGTTTCCTGAAAAGGGAAACGTGGGGAGTGTGAGCAGAAGGGAAAGGCGTATTGGGATATGGCTGTGATTATTCTCAGAAATATCTCATCTGATTTGTCACTGTTATTTCCTCCTTGGACAGTGCCCCACCTCCAGAAGCAGCAAATGTCCAACAGCAGCTCCATCAGCCAGTTCCTCCTCCTGCCATTGGCAGACACGTGGCAGCTGCAGCTCCTGCACTTGTGGCTCTTCCTGGGCATCAACCTGGCTGCCCTCCTGGGCAACGGTCTCATCATCAGCGCCGTAGCCTGCGACCACCACCTGCACACCCCCATGCACTTCTTCCTGCTCAACCTGTCCCTCACAGACCTGGGCACCATCTGCACCATTGTTCCCAAAGCCATGCACAACTCCCTCTGGGACACCACAACCATCTCCTTCATGGGATGTGCTGCACAGGTCTTCTTCCTTATTTTATTCATTGGAACAGAGATTTCCCTCCTCACCATCATGTGCTACGACCGCTACGTTGCCATCTGCAAACCCCTGCACTACGGGACCCTCCTGGGCAGCAGAGCTTGTGCCCACATGGCAGCAGCTGCCTGGGCCAGTGGCTTTCTCAATGCTCTGCTGCACACAGTCAACACATTTTCCCTGCCCCTGTGCCATGGCAATGCCCTGGGCCAGTTCTTCTGTGAAATCCCACAGATCCTCAAGCTCTCCTGCTCACACTCCAAACTCAGTGAAATTGGGCTCCTTGTGGTTACTGCCTGTTTACTGTTTGGTTGTTTCATTTTCATAGTTTTCTCCTATGTGCAGATCTTCAGGGCTGTGCTGAGGATCCCCTCTGAGCAGGGACGGCACAAAGCCTTTTCCACGTGCCTCCCTCACCTGGCTGTGGTCTCCCTGTTTCTCAGCACTGATGTGTTTGCCCACCTGAAGTCTCCCTCCATGTCCTCTCCATCTCTGGATGTGGTGGTGGCAGTTCTGTACCTGGTGGTGCCTCCCACACTGAACCCCCTCATCTACAGCCTGAGGAACCAGGAGCTCAAGGATGCTGTGAGGAAAATGATGACTGGATGCTCTTCAGAAGCATAAAACTGTTGTTTCTCTTGATGTCTGCATAGCATTGGGACTGGAACTCATTACAGCCCCATCCTGTTTTCTCAGCATTTTGGTGGGGGTCATGAGATAAGTTTGTGCACAAATAAATTTTTAATTAACCTCCATTATAATCTAGTATGTTTCTTTGGAGTTTGACCCAGAGACTGTCTAAATGAGTATTTCTTCCACTTGAGTAGTTACACAAAATAAAGGACAGTGCAGTGACTTGTTTGATCCTTCTTCTTAGGCATTCAGAAAGGACAGCTCACTGCAGGACAGTGCATGTTTACAGACAGGAGGGGACTGTTCAGAGCTGCCCTTTCTCTTCCACACTCTCCTAAGCCCTTGTGTTGGTCCAAGGCCTTGGTCCTCTGCCAGGTTGGTCACATCCTGCTGTGTGTCCATCCTGGGCTCACAGCCAGGGACAGGCCATGGGCACTGCTGGGACACAGCTGAGCTGCACAACAGCAGCTGCATCAGGAAAGGGGTTCTCCTGAGGGCAGGACAGGAAGGCTTTGGGCTTCCTCCGAAGTTGTTCTTAAGAACATGCCTAAGGAAGAGACATTCAAGAGGCAACTTGTCCTGCTTTGTCTGCCCATGGCTCAGTGTGATGAGATCAGGGTCCCAGTGTGACTTTCAAAGGACTTAGTTCTGGTTCAGGTTTTACTTGTTGGTGGCCAGAGACCATGCAGATGAGATTAACCTTCCTGGGGCTCAACAGCTTGTGACAGGGCTGATGACAGGAAAGTGCTTTGCTTAAGACACTTTGGAGCTGCCAGGAGAACACGAGACCTGCAGCAACAGTGTGAGCAGGAGCTGACAGTGAATAGAGCCCAAGGAGAACAGGCCTGTCCAGCTCGGAGTCACCCAGAGATAATATTCTACATCTGAGTGTGAACTGAAAAAAAAGAGCCCTGCAACCCCAGGGAATACAGCAGGTTAAGGGAAAGGAGTCCTGTGATTCATTTTACTTTCCATAAGCATTCATGGTCTGATCCAATGCAGCCCCCAGACCCATCTCCCAGCACTGGAACAAGGCAGGGCCCCTCTGAGCACCCTCCATGGCCACACAAGAGCTTGTGTGGCAGGGGGTCAGTGGCAGGGACCACCATCAGCTGGCTCTGCCTCCCAGCCTGACCAGCACAGCCCAGCAGAGCCCCCCCACGGCCCTGGGCACCACAGTCCCTGTGCCCTGCAGAGCAGCACCCCCAGATCAGGGTCTATGGGGAGCACGGGGAGGGGCTGCAGGAATGGCTGGTCAGGCCAGCACAGACGTGTTCCCCTGGGGAAAGGCTCTGTGGGGAGATGGGATGTGCCAGGAGAAGAGCAGGACAGGCTGTGTGTGTAGAGGAGCCATGGAAAGAGGCTGCCCTGTCCCTGGGGCTGTAGGTGATGCCTGAGGAGCCCCAGGACTGATTCTCTCCTGCTGTACTGGGGAGTGGGGCTGGCCCTGGGGCTGCAGGAGCTGCCTGAGATGATGGTCTCCTGAACATTCCAGACACAGAGTCACTGTCCCTGACCTCCATTGCCTCCATTTCTTGCTGCAGGGCCAGACATGGTTGTGCTGCTCTGTGGGGCTGGGGCTGGGGCAGGTGGATTGGTGGGACCAGGGAGGGGCTGGACTGGGCCATGCCAGGGAGAGGGAAACCCCAGTGTTGAGCTGAAGTGTGTGAGTGTGCAGGGTGGGGGCTCTGCAGGGCTGAGGTGCCTCCAGCCCCGGGCAGTGGCAGCAGGAGCCCAGGGAGACACTGCACCTGCTGCCAGGAACTGTCTGTGTGTGTTCAAGGGAAGGACTCGTGTCTCTGAACAGCCCTTGGGGTGTGAGCAGGGCATGAGCCCAGCTTAGGTGTGTGCACGAGCCCAGCTCAGGTGTGGGCACCTGTCAGAGCCCTGACATTTCTGGGTGTGACTGCAGGAACAACCTCCCTGTCCCAGGGACATTTATCTCACCAGCCTTGAGCATGCCCATTGCAAATGTCCATGTCTCCTCCATCCCTCTCCTCTGCCTTTATGTCCCTTTCTTCCCACACCAGGAAACAGCCTGGGGGAATCTCCCCTGTGCAGTCAGAGAGGCTCTGTGAGCAGGAGTGACAGTGTTCTCCAGAAGGTGCATTTGTCCCCTTGGACATGGCCCAGAGCTCAGGACTGTGAAAACATTCCCAGGCACACACAGCTTGGAGAGATCTTGGAAGGCAAATTGGGAGAGGAAGAACAGAAGAGGCAAAATTAGGGATATGAAACCATCCCAAAGAAGTTCAGTAGCTCCTCTGAGCAATGTTTCTGCATTCAAATCACTGGTAGGAAATGTACTCTGATAAATAGCTGAACAAATATTTTCACATAAACAGTGAGTGAATCAGATTAATAGAACAAGTGTGTGGTGTTGTCAGTAAAAAGAAAATTATGAAAAAAGTCTTGAAATTAAAAATAAACAGCACATCATAATGATAACCAGGAAGTCTTCAACAATTACCAGGATTTCTTGTCTGCAGACGTTTCAACTACCTCCTAAAACCCACACTCCTGGCTTCAGGCCATGACTTCTGTCCTAGTTCAGCTGGAGGGACCAGCTAACCCTGTGTGGTGGTGATCAAACCTGTGTATTCCACCCCCTCTATTCATTCCCCAAGGACAATGGGCCATTAGCAGCAGCTGCCCAGGGAGCCATTATCACTTCACACCCAGCCTGAGGGGGGCGGAGCTGCTAATTGGCCATCAACAGCTCAACAACCCCTGGCTCCCAGAGTTAATCGCCCATTGTGTGAGTCCCCGCCCAGGGGGAGGGACTGAGTGCTCCCTGAGGGTACATAAGTGGTGGGTAAGAAGACCTCAGGACCTTCTCGTCGGATCCAGAGCAGCAGCAGGACCTCGACAGCAGGAGATCACCGCTCTCGCCCAGACCACAGCCCTCGCCTGCACCAACAGGTTTTTCTTTTCCTTTTGCTCTGGACTTGGGGGAGCCACAGGGGTCTCAGCAGAAGGGCAAACAAACCCCCTTGGGTTTGTGCCCCAGGACACTGGGTTATACTGCTGGGGTATTGTGAGTTGAAAGCAATTTCCCTTGTGTATCAGTGTTGTTATTGTAATATTATTATTAAATTTTAGCTCTGACTTATAATCTCTCTCGTGGTGAGTTCATTTCCCCTGCTGGTTCACCTTCAAACCAGCACATCTTTTGGCGCCCAACGTGGGGCACGAGAGAGAAGTCAGAACTACAATTTCATTTTGTGTATTTGGGTACAGAAACTCCCTGACTACCATGTTGCTTGATGTATTCATGTGGATGGTGTATCTGGGCCTGTTCATATTTCGACACATGGGGAACTATGTGCCTGTTTTGATGCTCTCTTTAATACCAGGGAGAAGGATCAAAATTGCTTTATTAATATACTATGTTTATGTTGTCATAACATCAGAAGCAATGAATTTCATTGTGAATGTATATTCAGTCTGTTCTGCCTGTCCTGGTTTGGGTTGTTACCTCTGGGGTCTCATTAAAAATAGCACCCAGACTGTGGGGAAAACAGGCAGAGATGGTTACTTCCACCTTTTCACCTCTGCTACAACAATCACTGAAAATATTGAGCTTCCTTTTGATGTTAGGGACAGCATAATCCTGCTGTTAGTGTTGCTTTGTCTCCTCTGTACTGTATACACCATGTTTAGGGTCAGAACTGGGCTCTCTAAGGAGACTTGCTGGAGGCCTGCCCTGGGAGCGGATGATGTTGAGTGGCACGGGAAGTGGGAAGATATGGGCCAGTATTTGGAGACCTTCTCTCCTCAAATGATCTGGAAATTCACCCCGGAACAACTGCAGGACCCTGCCAAAATGCTAAGCTATGTGAAAGGAAGATGCTCTGGTAGTCCCAGAGATGTGCAGCTCACAGCAACCTGCTGGGCCCTGGCCACTGCCTACCGCACACTGCTTGGTGTGGTACAGCATCATCAGGAGGAGGAGAAAAGGAGCAAACCCACCAGCACCATGTCCACCCAGACCATGACTGAGCCAGAGAGGAAGAGAGATACATCAACTAGCGCCATGTCCACCCAGACCATGACTGAGCCAGCGAGGAAGAGAGATATATCAACTAGCGCCATGTCCACCCAGACCATGACTGAGCCAGAGAGGAAGAGAGATACATCAACTAGCGCCATGTCCACCCAGACCATGACTGAGCCAGCGAGGAAGAGAGATATATCAACTAGCGCCATGTCCACCCAGACCATGACTGAGCCAGAGAGGAAGAGAGATACATCAACTAGCGCCATGTCCACCCAGACCATGACTGAGCCAGAGAGGAAGAGAGATACATCAACCAGCACCATGTCCACGCAAACCATGGAGGAGCCAGAAGGACAACAGAAACCGATAGCAGTTGCCCCTGTCCAGAAAAGAAAATCAAAGACCAAATCAGTTCGTATAGTGCATGACGAGGAAGAGTCAGGACCTTCATCTCAAGCAGAAGAAATGGAGCCAGAAATAATCACCCGGTCCCTATCCCTGGGAGAGCTGCGTGAGCTCCGGAGAGAGTTCACACGACAGGCAAATGAGTCCATCTTGACCTGGCTACTTCGAATCTGGGATGCTGCAGCCAATGATACAATTCTAGATGGGAGTGAGGCAAGGCAGCTGGGATCCCTGTCTCGAGATGTTGTCATTGATCAGGGCATTGGAAAGAGACAGGAAACTCTCAGCCTCTGGCGGCGACTGTTGTCAAGCGTGAGGGAGAGATATCTTTGTAAGGAGGACCTCCACGTACAGCAAGGACAGTGGAACACGATGGAACAAGGTATCCGGTGCTTAAGGGAATTAGCCGTACTGGAGATAATCTTTTCAGAGGATGAGAGATTCCCTAAAAGTCCAGATGGTGTCCAGTGCACATCCCAGATGTGGTTAAAATTTGCACGACTTGGGCCAGAAATGTATTCTCGCTACCTTGCAACATTGCAGTGGAGAGAGGGAGAAGACAAGGTGGGTGCACTGGTCAGCAAACTCAGGATTTATGGGGACACTGTCACTGCTCCATTACGAGCCCACGTCTCAGCTGTGGAAACAAAACTGGCTGAACTGGAAGAGAAGATTAAGGAAGGACTCTTCCATATCTCTCCAGAACAAACAAGAGTCTCCGCCATCAGAAGCAGGCGTCTCCCAGCTAAGGAGAAAGGGTACACTCCACGCGGCAATCTGTGGTTTTACCTCCATGAGCATGGAGAAGATATGAGGAAGTGGGATGGGAAACCCACCTCTTCCTTAGCAGCTCGGGTACGTGAATTGCAAAGAGGCACAACTAACACAGGCAATTCTTCAAGGTTGAAGGCTGCTCCGGTCTCTCGTGGGCAAGGTTCCAGACAGTATAGGAATGATGATGTTATGCCCGATCCTCTTGAAGGAACCTCCCGGTCATATTCACAGGGAGAGCGCAGTGAATACCATGACCAGAACTAGGGGGGCCCTGCCTCTAGCCAGGTAGAGGAGAGGGACAATCGGGTTTATTGGACTGTGTGGATTCGGTGGCCTGGCTCATCAGACCCACAGAAATACAAAGCTTTAGTGGACACTGGTGCACAATGCACGTTGATGCCATCAGGATACGTTGGGGCAGAATCCATCTCTATTTCTGGGGTAACAGGGGGATCCCAACAGCTGACTGTACTGGAAGCTGAAGTCAGCTTGACTGGCAAGGAATGGCATAGACACCCCATTGTGACTGGTCCAGAAGCCCCATGTATCCTTGGCATAGACTACCTAAGGAATGGATATTTCAAAGACCCAAAGGGACTGCGTTGGGCCTTTGGCATAGCTGCTGTGGAGACAGAGGAAATCAGACAGCTGAGCACCTTGCCTGGCCTCTCAGAGGACCCTTCTGCTGTAGGACTGCTGAAAGTTGAAGAACAATTGGTACCGCTGGCCACAGCCACAGTGCACCGTCGGCAATACCGCACTGACCGAGACTCTGTGACCCCCATACACAAGATGATTCGTGAGCTGGAGAGCCAAGGGGTGGTCAGCAAGACTCACTCACCCTTTAATAGCCCCATATGGCCAGTACGAAAGTCCAGTGGAGAGTGGAGGCTGACGGTGGATTACCGTGGTCTCAATGAGGTCACACCCCCCCTGAGTGCCACTGTGCCGGACATGCTGGAGCTTCAATATGAGCTGGAGTCCAAGGCAGCCAAGTGGTGCCACCATCGACATTGCCAATGCCTTTTTCTCCATTCCGTTGGCAGCAGAGTGCAGGCCGCAGTTTGCTTTCACCTGGAAGGGGGTGCAGTACACCTGGAATCGACTGCCCCAGGGGTGGAAACACAGTCCCACCATTTGCCATGGACTGATCCAGACTGCATTGGAAAAGGGTGAGGCTCCAGAACATCTACAGTACATCGATGACATCATTGTATGGGGGAACTCAGCAGGGGAGGTTTATGAGAAAGGAAAGAAGATAATCCAGATTCTCCTAAGAGCTGGTTTTGCCATTAAACGAAGTAAGGTCAAGGGACCTGCTCAGGAAATTCAGTTCCTAGGAGTGAAGTGGCAAGACGGGCGTCGTCAGATTCCAACAGAGGTGATCAACAAAATAGCAGCTATGTCCCCACCGACCAGCAAGAAGGAAACTCAGGCTTTCCTAGGCGCCGTGGGCTTTTGGAGGATGCATATCCCTGAGTACAGTCAGATTGTAAGCCCTCTCTACCTTGTGACACGGAAGAAAAATGATTTCCAGTGGGGCCCTGAACAACAACAAGCCTTTGAGCAGATTAAACAGGAGATTACCCATGCAGTAGCCCTTGGGCCAGTCAGGACAGGACAGGATGTGAAGAATGTGCTCTACACTGCAGCCGGGGAGAATGGCCCATCCTGGAGCCTCTGGCAGAAAGTACCTGAGGAGACTCGAGGACGACCGCTGGGATTCTGGAGCCGGGGATACAAAGGATCTGAGGCCAGCTACACCCCAACTGAGAAAGAGATCCTGGCAGCTTATGAAGGAGTTCGAGCTGCCTCAGAAGTGATTGGCACTGAGGCACAGCTCATCCTGGCACCCCAACTACCAGTGTTGGGCTGGATGTTCAAAGGAAAAGCTCCTTCTACCCATCACGCCACTGATGCCACATGGAGTAAGTGGATCGCTCTGATCACGCAGCGAACCCGGATAGGGAATCCTAATCGCCCTGGGATTTTGGAAATCATCACCAACTGGCCGGAAGGTGAGAGTTTCGGATTGTCCTCTGAAGAAGAAGAGGAGCAGGTGACACGAGCTGAGGAGGCCCCACCATATAACCAGCTACCAGAAGAGGAGAAGCGATATGCTCTCTTCACAGATGGCTCCTGCCGCATTGTAGGGACAAGCCGGAAATGGAAAGCAGCTGTATGGAGTCCTACACGTCGAGTTGCAGAAGCGACTGAAGGACAAGGTGGATCAAGTCAGGTCGCAGAGCTGAAAGCTGTTCAGCTGGCTTTGGATATCGCCGAACGAGAGAAGTGGCCAAGACTCTACCTTTACACTGACTTGTGGATGGTGGCCAATGCTCTGTGGGGATGGCTGGAGCGCTGGAGAAAGGCCAGCTGGCAGCGCAAAGGGAAACCCATCTGGGCGGCTGAGATGTGGCAGGACATCGCTGCCCGGGTAGAGAAGCTGAGTGTGAAGGTCCGTCACGTAGATGCTCATGTACCCAAGAGCCGGGCTAATGAGGAGCATCGTAACAACGAGCAGGTGGATCGAGCTGCCAGGATTGAAGTCTCTCAGGTAGATCTGGACTGGCAGCATAAAGGTGAATTGTTTCTAGCCCGATGGGCCCATGATGCCTCTGGTCATCAGGGCAGAGATGCGACATACAGATGGGCTCGTGACCGAGGGGTGGATCTAACCATGGACAGTGTCTCACAGGTTATCCATGACTGTGACACATGTGCTGCCATCAAGCAGGCCAAGCGGGTGAAGCCTCTATGGTATGGTGGACGGTGGTCGAAATACAGGTATGGGGAAGCCTGGCAAGTTGACTACATCACACTTCCCCAAACACGCCAAGGCAAGCGCTACGTGCTGACCATGGTAGAGGCAACCACTGGATGGCTGGAGACATACCCCGTATCTCACGCCACTGCCCGGAATACCATCCTGGGCCTTGAGAAACAAGTCCTGTGGAGACACGGCACACCAGAAAGAATAGAGTCTGACAACGGCACCCACTTCAAGAACAGCCTCATAGACACCTGGGCCAGAGAGCACGGCATTGAGTGGGTGTATCATATCCCCTACCATGCTCCAGCTGCCGGGAAAGTTGAGCGATGTAATGGACTGCTGAAAACAACCTTGAAGGCGTTGGGTGGGGGAACTTTCAAACACTGGGAGCTGCATTTGGCAAAGGCCACCTGGTTGGTCAACACCTGGGGCTCCATCAATCGAGCTGGCCCTGCCCAATCAGAACTCTTGAATACTGTAGATGGAGATAAAGTCCCTGTGGTCCATATGAGAGGTATGTTAGGAAAGACTGTTTGGGTTAGTCCCACCTCAAACAAAGGCAAACCCACCCGAGGGATTGTCTTTGCTCAAGGACCTGGTTGCACTTGGTGGGTAATGCAAAAAGATGGAGAAACACGTTGTGTACCACAAGGGGACCTAATTTTGAGCGAGAAGAGTTTGTAATGTTTCATTGTATATATGTGTATATATATGTATAGGTAAAAAAGGGGGTTAATTTGGGAATGACTAGATGGAGTGGAATAAGGGGTGGATAATGTCCTAGTTCAGCTGGAGGGACCAGCTAACCCTGTGTGGTGGTGATCAAACCTGTGTATTCCACCCCCTCTATTCATTCCCCAAGGACAATGGGCCATTAGCAGCAGCTGCCCAGGGAGCCATTATCACTTCACACCCAGCCTGAGGGGGGCGGAGCTGCTAATGGGCCATCAACAGCTCAACACCCCCTGGCTCCCAGAGTTAATCACCCATTGTGTGAGTCCCCGCCCAGGGGGAGGGACTGAGTGCTCCCTGAGGGTACATAAGTGGTGGGTAAGAAGACCTCAGGACCTTCTCGTCGGATCCAGAGCAGCAGCAGGACCTCGACAGCAGGAGATCACCGCTCTCGCCCAGACCACAGCCCTCGCCTGCACCAACAGGTTTTTCTTTTCCTTTTGCTCTGGACTTGGGGGAGCCACAGGGGTCTCAGCAGAAGGGCAAACAAACCCCCTTGGGTTTGTGCCCCAGGACACTGGGTTATACTGCTGGGGTATTGTGAGTTGAAAGCAATTTCCCTTGTGTATCAGTGTTGTTATTGTAATATTATTATTAAATTTTAGCTCTGACTTATAATCTCTCTCGTGGTGAGTTCATTTCCCCTGCTGGTTCACCTTCAAACCAGCACACTTCCCAGAGCAGTCACAGAGTTGGCCACTGCCCCAGAGATGCCCCAGGGCAGCTCAAGGACCCAAGTATGAAAAGTCCCCCAGAGTGTCTGTGAGCCCTTCTGGAACAGGAGCTGCTGGGCAGGAAGGACCAGCTGGGGAGGGGCAGGGAATCCCCCCCTGCAGCACTGCTGGCCAGGCTGAGGAGGGTCCTCTCCAGCACAGCAGAACATCCTGTCCCCTTGGGGGCTGGGCTGTCAGGTGTGTTCCCAGAACTGACTGGCCAAGCTGGGCAGGCAGATGCTCAGGGATCATGAAGGGTGTCACAAAGCTGAGCCCAATCAGGTGAAAAATTTGGGGAGGTCAGGAGGAACTGAGACAAAAGGGATGGGATATCTGGGGGAGGGAATGGGGGCTTGGCCAACAGAGATGAAAGATTTTGGTGAGGTAAAACCAAGTTCAGATAATGCTGAGGGTGTTGAAACACTGACTTTGCAAACACTCCTGATGGACCTTTACCTATAATTTGTGTACCATTGCAACTTCTGTGAGGATAACTTGATACTCCTAATTTCACCCCCAGCAATCTTCTCTCAGGAACCAAAGGGACCCTGGGACACTGTGGAAAGCCTTGGAACCAAGGGGCCATTCTGACACTTGGGAACCTCATGGAATCAAAGTTCCATTGTGACCCTGCAGGACCTCAAGGAAACAGAAGCCCTTTGTGACCCTGTGGAGCCTCATGGAATCCAGGGATCATTGTGACACTCCAGGGCCTCATGGACTGCAAGGAACCCTGGGACACTGCAGAAATTCATGGAATCAAGGGTCCATTATGACACTGCAGGGTCTCATGGATTAAAAGAAATCCTGGAATATTTTGGAATCTGATGGAATCATCGTGCAATTGTAACACTACAGAAACTTATGGAACCCAGGGGCAATTTTGACCTTTCAGGGTCTCATGGAACAAAAGGGACTCTGGGACACTGTGGAAACTCATGGAAACAAGGGGCCATTGGGACACTGCAGGGCCTGAAGAAACGAAAGGTATCCTGGGACACTGCAGAGCTCACGGAACCAAAGGGTTCATTGTGACATGTGGGGCCTCTTGGAACAAAAGGGGTCTTGAGACAGTTTTTAACTTCATAGAATTAAGGGGTCATTGTCACACTGTGGAACCTCAGGGAACCAGGATGTCACCTGGACACTGCAGGGCCTCACAGAACTAAAGGAAACCTGGGACAGCACCGAACACTGTGGAAATATTTTGGGTCTGGGTGAGCTGGAGCTCATTTCCCCACAGCAGCCCTCCCAGTGCTGTGCTTTGTGTTGGGAGCTGGAAAGGTGCTGAGAACACACCAATGTATTGGCTACTGCTGAGCAGGGCTGGCACAGCCCCAGCACTGCAACGTTCCTTCCCCAACTGAGGGCGAGATCCTGGGAGGAAACACAGCCAGGCCAACTGAGCCAGAGTGACCAGAGGGGTATTCCAGACCATGGGATGTCAGCTCAGATATAAAAGCTGAGGAAAGGAGAAGGAAGGGGGGCATTCATTGTTTCCAATGTTTCCCTGCTGAGCAGCTGCTCCGTGTGCTGAAGCCTGGCTTGCTGGGACATGGCCAGACATCACTGATGATGGGAAGTAGAGAATAAATCTTGTCATTTTCCTCTTTCTTTGTGTGCAAACTTTGGCTTTTGATTTAGTAAAGTGCCTTATCCCAACCCAGGAGTCATTTTCCACCTTATTCTCTCTCCCCTGTCCATCTGGGAAGGGCAGTGATAGAGCGGCTTGATGGGCAGCCTGTAATTCTCCCCATTCTCATTTTGCTCCTCTTAAAGATGGGCTTGGCATCTGCGTTTTCCAAGGACCCCAGAACCTCTCAGATTGCTCTGGTCCTTTTGAGAGCACAGCCCAGAATCCCAGGCAAGGGTGATGCCGCAGTTCAGGAGCACTTGCAATGAACTGTCCAAGACCACGGAGATGAATCTCACTGGGCCAGTGGAGTTTGTTCCTGGAGTCACTCACAGAAATGTCGAGGTCCAGCAAGGCATCCACCTCTGAACTGGGATTGTGGGATTCTCATGCACCCAGGGGTGATCAGAGAGTCTTTCCCTTTTACACCCATGGGGAGATCATTGCAGGAGTCACAGTCTCTCCCTGGGCTCTCACTGCCACTGCTGGGGGCTGGAGGCACCTCAGCACTGTGGATTGTCACCTGCTCTGCCCCTCTCTGAGATGCCCCACGGCCTGAGGGATGGGCACAGGGGGAGCTCTGTGCTCAGAAGCACATCCCAGTGCTGCATCCTGGGGGGTTTCCAGGGGATGTGGGGCCCAGAGTGAAGTGACCTCGAGACACTATGTGTCCCACAGCCCTTCCCAGCATCTCCAGGATTAGGTGATGGTGTTTGTGTTCTCTTGGGTTCATCTCCCCCACATACACACTGTGCATGCTGAAGTCTCCTCTGTACAATTGCAGCATGGCCTTGTGAGCTGCTCATTTGGTGTCCTCATGGAGGGACAAACAACCTGTCAGTGGTGGGTGAGAGGCCAGTGCTGGGAATGGTGTTTGCAGGGGGTGATCTGTGACAATTGCCCTGGGGCCCCTTGCCCAGGGTGTCCAGGAAACAAAGACAAAGCCCAGACCCTGCTCTGCTGCTCCTTCAGGTGTGTCCCTGGAGGCCTGGCTGTGGAAGGGACTCTGAGTTGCTGCTTCCCCAGCCCCAGGGAGGGTCTTCTTGTCTGCTCATTCCCTCCGGGGTCTCTTTTCAGTCATGACCTCAGTGGGGCTTGCTGACACTCTCAGGAACTTGAAGGTTTGATGATGAATTTTCCTTTTTTAGAGGTTTGTTCAGTTTTCAAATCTTCAGTTCAGGAATTCAGTGCCAGAGTGCTCATTAACATTCAAAACATCCTAACAAGACAAGCCTTTGGGAATAATTTAATATTAAGTCTTCAATTCTTTTGTGCTTCATTAGACAGATACCAGAAGTGTATTCAAAGTGAGTGTACTACAGTGACGAAGAAATGAAGAACAATAACTTTTTGTCCCATTTCCTTTTTCCTGTTTATACACTGAGAGCAGCAAACCCTAATTGATATTGTTCCCAAGCACCAGGGATGGTCTCCTTGTCTGCTCTTTCCCTTCATGGTCTCTTTTCAGTGATGGCATTTTAACAAAACAAACCTCTGGGAATAATTTACTTTTACATTTTCAAATCTTCTGTGGTCAATTACAGAGATCTCAGAAATGCATTCAAAGTGAATCTTATACTTTAAAAACAAAAAAAAGCCACAAGCAAAAATGTCTTTTGTGTGGCCTGTTTATTTTTGCCTGTTTATACATTATTATCAGCAATTCTCTATTGATATTGACCCAGAGCATCTCCTAATTCAGTGTGAATAGATATGAAAATCAAGACCCTTTTTGTCTGACAATCCATCAGACTTTATCCCTAATCCCCACCCCACCATTACCCTCATCACATCCCTGGCACTCAAAGCAGCCTTGTGCAATCTGAGCTTCCTCCACTAAAGGCTGGACCTGCACCAACTCCCACCTGCTGTACTTGAAGAAAGAGCTGCAGGAGACACACAGGGATGTTCATGTATTGTCAGCAAACAAAACCAAAGGAAGGCACAGCTCAAAAATAGAAGAAATTCCTCTGCTGTATTTTAAGTTCACATCACTGACGTCCACTTTCCACAGCAGGCAATTTTAGACCAATGGAAAACATGTTATGTGTCAGGCACAGATCTAAAGGTCCCTCCAAGCGCTCCCTACCCCAATTCTGTCCATTTTGCTCTTTGTGCAAAGTGAGTCACTCACTGAAGTCAGAAGTTCCCTTGATCCAGAGCAGGAGTAAAAGAGAGAAAGTGAATGAATTACTTTGTTGTGCAGAGGGCAGGAAGGCTCTGCAGAGGGGTCTGGACAGGCTGGATCGATGGGCCCAGGTCAGATGGATAAAGTTCAACAAGGCCAATTGGTGGGTCCTGCCCTGAGGTCACAACCACCCCAAATCCCTGGCCATGCCCTGCAACTGCCCCACAGCTGGTCCCACAGCTCCCTGTGCAGCTCCATCCCAGGGCAGGAGCATCCACGGTGGGGAATGGCCCCTCTGATGGGATGCCCAGGGCAGTCCTTGGCCTTGGTCACAAAAGACTGGGTGGCTAATTAACTGGGATAAAATGAATAGTTTCTTTTTTTTTTTTTTATAAGAACAAAGTTAGAAGGGGAAAAAAAGAAAAATTATATAAGCGGACAGACTTGGTCTCTCATGAAATGCACTGGGTGCCACTGACAGAGCAAAGCAGGCAGTCTCTTCCTGCTGAAAAGCATCCAGTCATCATTTTCCTCACAGCATCCTTCAGCTCCTGGTTCCTCAGGCTGTAGATGAGGGGATTCACTGCTGGAGGCACCACCGAGTACACAAGTGCCACCACCAGGTCCAGGGATGGGGAGGACATGGAGGGAGGCTTCAGGCAAGCAAATGTACCAGTGCTGAGAAACAGGGAGACCACGGCCAGGTGAGGGAGGCACGTGGAAAAGGCTTTGTGCCGTCCCTGCTCAGAGGGGATCCTCAGCACAGCCCTGAAGATCTGCACATAGGAGAAAACTATGAAAATGAAACATCCCATAAATAAAAAAAAACTAGCCACAAGAAGCCGAAGTTCCCTGAGGTAGGAGTGTGAGCAGGAGAGCTTGAGGATCTGAGAGATTTCACAGAAGAACTGGCCCAGGGCATTGCCTTGGCACAGGGGCAGGGAAAATGTATTGGCTGTGTGCAGCAGAGAGTAGAGAAAGCCACTGGCCCAGGCAGCTGCTGCCATGTGGGCACAAGCTCTGCTGCCCAGGAGGGTCCCGTAGTGCAGGGGTTTGCAGATGGCAACGTAGCGGTCGTAGCACATGATGGTGAGGAGGGAAAACTCTGTTCCAATGAAGAAGACATAGAAAAAGACCTGTGAAGCACATCCTGTGTAGGAGATGGTTGTGGTGTCCCAGAGGGAGTTGTGAATGGCTTTGGGGACAGTGGTGCAGATGCAGCCCAGGTCTGTGAGGGACAGGTTGAGCAGGAAGAAGTGCATGGGGGTGTGCAGGTGGTGGTCGCAGGCTACGGCGCTGATGATGAGGCCGTTGCCCAGGAGGGCAGCCAGGAAGATGCCCAGGAAGAGCCACAAGTGCAGGAGCTGCAGCTGGTGCGAGTCTGCCAATGGCAGGAGGAGGAACTGGCTGACGGAGCTGCTGTTGGACATTTGCTGCCTTGGGGGAATGTTGTCTGTTGAGGAGGAAAAGGCAGAACTAAGTTAGCTCTGACTATTGTAGCAAAACACATTGTCTCACAGCAACTTGACAATAAGGGTCTCTCTTTTTAAGACCTCTCTGCATCCTGCTCACCTGAGCTCTGGGTTTTGTTGGCTGATGAGGCCATTAAAACAGGGGCACTGTAATGGACTCCTGAGGAGTCCTTTTTGCCTTGCAGAGAGAGGGAACTCAGAATGCAGGGTGAGCTCAAATTAATGTACTCGTGATACATCAAAGAGCTTCCAGCCCTACTGGTTGCAATTTGCCCAGCTGAGGAATTCAGCTGAGGGTATTCTTTGTATTTGTTCACCCAGTTGCACCTGCCACAGTTACCAGTGGTTGTGGGTGTCTGAAATGCCTGAAATTTTTATTGCACTGCAGGTCAAGTCTTGTGGGTCAAGAGACATGACCCACATCCCTGCCCTGCTCATCCCTGCCCTGCCATGAGAGGGTCACTCCTTCCACACACATCTTCTCCCTGCAGGGCCATGGGGAGCTCATTGGCCATGCTGAGCTGTCTCTGGCAGGCAGCAGAATCCCTGTCCCAGCACACAGAGCCCTGGGCTGCAGGACCCTGCCCTTTAGGAGAGCTCTGGGCACCCCTGGCTGCACCCCCACCCTCACACCCCACAGCCATTTCTGCCAGAAGGGAACCTTCTTGCCCTGTGCCTCTGATGCTCCACACCAGGAAATCCAGGAGAGCCATCCTGGCAGGTCCTGTCACTGCTGGCATTTGGCAGGTGTAAGAGACAATTCCAGAAACTCACCTGCAGTGCTCTGCAGCCAGAGACTTACCCTGGCAAAGTGCTGTGAAGATTCCTCTTCTGAAGAGCTCTCACCTGTCCTCCCACTCCAGGACACCTTCAACCTCTTTCTCACTTCTCTTGTCTGCCCTTGGTGCCTGCAGGTCCTGCCCTGCTCTGCCATATGGTCACCTCCTCTCCACTGAAGGTACTGTGGGAGTCCTTCTGAAAGATCCTGGGTGCTGTGGGATGTGCCAGCTTTAGGAGATCCCTGCAGGAAGGGAAGATTAACTTTCCTGCAGACAGAGAATTCTTCATTCAAATACTGTGGAGGTTTCTCCTTTAATGAGAGCTCAGTCCCCTCCCAGCCCAGGCTGCCTCTCATCTCTGTCCCTTCCCTGCTGTGCCCTCGGTGTGTGCAGGCAGTGCCCTGAGCCCTGCTGGGCTGTGCACAGGAGCTGCTCCTGGGCAGAGCTGTCTCTCTGCAGCGCTGCCCGCTTGCCAGGAGCTCCCTGTGTGCCAGGAGCCCGGCCCAGCTCAGCAGCACAGCAACAGCCCAGGGCATTTAATGGCCCTCGGGGGGGTTTGGTGCTGAGTCCCTGAACATCAGACCCTCAGGAAAGTTAAAGTGAGATTCAAACTGTAAAGTTTCTTGCAGTGCTAATGGGTCCCACTGAGGAACACGACTGTGAAAACATCCCCTGGGGTTTTTTTGAGCAGAAATTTGGAGGCAGTGATGACAGGTCTGAGACTTACAGATTTATCAAGGCTGGAAGAGACCTTCAAAGTCTTCTAGTCGAACTGTCATCCAAGCACCACTAGAATCATCCCTAAACCGTATTCCAAGATGTCACATCCATACAACACATGAGCCCTTCAAGATACCACCACCTCCCTGGGCTAATTATTTCATTGCATAAACACCCTCTCAGTGAAAAACATATTTTTAATATCTAATCAGATCCTTGACATACTCAAGTCAAGTCTGTTCCCTCTCTTTCCGTCCCTATAGGCTTGGCAGAAGAGAGGGAGAACCCTGCTCACTAAGACCTCCTTTTGAGTCTTTGAAGAGAGCAATGAGGTCCTCCCTGAGCCTCCTCTTCTCCAGATTCAAGAACACCAGTTCCTCATCCAACATGTTTTCCAGACTCTTTTCCAGTTCCATTCCCTTCTCTGGACATGCTCCAGCCCCTCAATGTCCTTTCTGTAGTGAGAGGCTCAGAACTGAGCACAGGACTTGAGGTGGGGCCTCAGCAGTGCCCAGCACAGAGGGACAATCCCTGTCCTGGTCCTGCTGGTCACATTATTCCTTACACTGGCCAGATGCCTTTGGCCTTCTTGCCCACTTGGGCATATTCTGACTCATATCCAGCAACTCTCCAGCAGCACCCCCAAGTCCCTTCCTGCTGAGCAGCTCTCCAGCAACTCTGCCTCCAGCCTGGAGTATTCCATGGGGTTGTTGGGACCCAAGGTCAGGATCTGACACTTGGTCTTATTGATCCAGCTTGTCCAGACGCCTCTGCAGAACTTTCCTGCCCTCCAGCAGACCCACAATCACACCCACCTTGGTGTTGTCCACCAATTTACTGAGGGTGAAAACAGTTCCCTCATCCCAGACATGAGCAGCCAGTTTCTGCTGGAGATGCTGTGGGAGGTGGTGCCAAAGGCTTGACTGAATTCCAGAGAGACACATCCACAGCCTTTCCCTCATCTCCTGAGTGGGTCATTTTGTCATAGAGGGTGATAAGGTTTGTCAACCAGGACCTGCCTTTCCCAAACCCACACTGACTGTGTGATGGCACTCAGGATGATCTCCTCAATGGGCTTCCCTGCAGACTAAGGAGAAAGCTGAGCTCTGCCTTGCTCCCTGCGTCAGTTCTGCTCCTGCTGACCCAGCCCTGGCCCTGTTCAGCCTGGGGTGGCTGCGCCGCTGCTGCCCGTGAGCGACAGCTCCGCGGAGCCTGAGAGCTCTGCAGAGAGCGAGGAGCAGCCCTGCTGCACAAGGGAGAGCAGCACAGACTGAGCATCACATCTGCACTGCAAGAGCTGCATTCCACACCTCTGCCTACAGGAACAGACACAACATCGCTTATCCCCCCCCCCCCACACTAACTTGGCAGAAAAATAGTTGGTTTTGATGATAAACTCTCTTCTTTTGTTGTTCTAAAAAGTATTCTTAGTGTTTTTCTAACTGTTCTTATTTCCCTCTCTTTTTGAATTTTTTAGCAATTTCTTGATAATAAAAAAACAGTTTTTTGAATTAACGGAGAACTTAGTTTGAGTTTTAATTTTGATGGGGAAAATATTTTGAACCTAACTTCCTTCTGTGATATTTAAGCAGTTTGTAACACCATCCCACCTCTCCCAGACTCCACACTCCCTTTTCTTTTACCCTGGCACCCACTGGACTTCCCTTTTCTGGGCACAGAGACCCCCTGCACCCCCAAACCACCTCTCCCCACCCCTAATCCTCCCTGTCCTTCAGCTTGGCACCTTCCTGATCCCAATTTCCAGAACTGGGACGCTCATGCACCCTCTTATCCTGCACACCCTTTCCTGGCCATCCCACCACTTCTAGCCCCCATATCCCCCTTTTCCTTGACTCTGGGACTCCCAGGACCCCCACTCCTGCATTTCCCAGACCCCAGGCACCCCTTTTCTGAACAATGGGGGACATCTTCAACACCCTTTCCTGGCCATTCTGGGTCTCTGTAACCCATGATCCCCTTTCCCCAACATCGGGGAACCCTGGACCGCCCTTTTCTAAGCACAGGGTCTGCCTGGAGCCCTCAACCCACTTATTCAAGCCCCTGCACCCCCCTGTCCTTGGCACTGGGATGCCCTGGAATATTTTTTTCCAGTACTGTGTTCCCCCTGCACCCCCGAAATTCAACCCAAAACCCACAAACATTGAGCCCCCCAAAAAACCCTGCCAGGAGTTCCCCCTCACTGGTCTCCCCACTTTGGGGTTTAGGGTGTCCCCCCTCTCCGGGCTGCCAACGAAGGGCCTGACCCAGGCACACCAACCCCCCCAAGGGGGGTCCCCGCATTCCCCCGCCCACCAAGGGGCTCTGCCGGGAACCGACACTGGGACCCCCAATATCCCAAATAGCCCCCAGGGGGCATTGGCGGCTCAGCTTTGGGGTCCCTCAAGCCCCACCCATCCCCCGAACACAACCCAAACCCCCAGAGCCCCCCCAGGCTATTCGGGGCTCGGCTCGGGGGTCCCGCAGCACTTTGTCGGGGCCCTTTGCCGTCCCTGTGTGCAGCTCCGGCCCCGCCCTGCAGCAGCCCCAGCGCGGGCTCCAAGGAGCGGCACATCCTGGTGCCCTTGGGGGCTTTGGCCGGGCCCATCCCGGCTCTCGTGTTCCATGGCACAGCCCGCACGGCCCTTGGGAGGGCACTGTGCAGTTTGGGGTCCCAGCCCCTCTTTTCCCCTCTGCCCGTTTCCCACCCCGTTTTCCCGCTCACCCGAGAGTTCCTGGCGCGCAGTCGGAGCGCTGGAAAGGAAGAGGAAAAGGAGGATCGTGACTGTCCCCTCCCCTTGTCCCGGGGATGTTCCTGGGTTGGCAGCGCCCACTCCGTTGGAAGGCGGTCCCGGCGGGGCGGCCGGAGCGGGTTTGGGAGCGGGTGTGGGTGGCGGTGTGAGAGAGAACAGGTCTACCCGCCCGCCGCCGCTACCAGGTCTACCCGTGGACGCCCAGGCTCCGGAAACCAGCGGCTGAAGCGCAAAGTCCGACGGAGACAGCAGGTCTACCGGCTGAGCTTAGAGAACAGATCTACCCGCCGCAGTGAAACAGGTCTGCCCTCTGGACTGAGGTAGTGATCAGGTCAACCCGCCAGACTAAAAAGGCTTCCCGCTGGACTGGAAAAGTGAACAAGTCAACCCGCCGGACTAGGAGAGACCAGGTCTACCTGCCCCACTGAGCGAACAGTACTAGCCGTGCTTAGAACAGGTCTACCCGTCGGGCTGAGGAGTACCCGTGGACGGGAAGAGAGAACAGGTCTACCTAGAGACTTGAAAATACCCGCCGACTGAGAGCAAACAGGTCTACCCACAAAACTGAAAGAGAACAGGTCTACCCGCCGGGCTGAGAGAACAGACATCCCCGCTGGAATGTTCAAGCAAACAATGCCCTGTTTGCACATGTATCGGTCTGACTTCAACACCTAATTAACATCCTGATGGTGAGGCAACCACTGGACTCAAATGACTGTCAGTCAATCCCTTTATATGATAAAAGTCCAGACTCCTTTCACAGAGGCAGGTTCTTCCCAGGTAACCCCTCCTGGCGGGTGTGTGTAGAGATTCCTCCCTTGGGTGGGAACCCCAGCTAAGGTCACTCCTGGAGGCTGAGAGCAGAGCTCTCCCCAGCAGCCTTGGGCTGTCTGAGCTACATCGATTGCTAATTAATAATTATTTCCTTTTTGGTAGCTTTAGTAGAATTGCTTCAAGAATTGCTTGAGGACAGTGCACTGTCCTCTCTTATACCACACTTACTGTAGTTTTAGGATTTATATTGTGTAATAAATAATTTTGATTAACATATTTTATCTCATCATTTCTAGTAATAAGTAATTCTTTTGTTATCAACTTTGTCTAAGCTTTCCACTCCCCCCTGCCCCACGGTGCCCCCTCCCAGCCCAGCAGCCCCAGCACCCCACAGCACATTGGGAGCTCAGGGAGCCACCCCTGAGTCCCCTTTTCCAAGCCCCGTCTGACCAAAGACCCCCATGGGACTGTCCATCCTGCCAGCCCACCCCTCCTTTTCCACCCTCTGTCTATTCCATTCCCATTCTCCCCTCAATCCCCAAGCCCCCCCAAGATCAGTTTGGGGGTCACAGCTCACACTTTCCCTCTTCTCCCATCCCTTAAATATCATCCCCCCAATTCTCATCCACCTCCTGATCAGTTTTGGGGGTCCCACCCTCTCCTTTTCCCTGCTCTTCTCACCTCTCCAGCTTCTTTCCCACCATGGATGGCAATGCTGTGAGGAGTCAGCTGTGCCTCAGCATCTCCAGGGGCCCGTGGCTGGGAAGGGGCTGCCAGGTCATCTGTCACCTCCCTGACAGGCAGCAGCAGCCTTGGGCACCCAGAGGCAGCTGAGCCACCTGTGCACACACCCTGAGAGCTGCCCCAGCTGAGAGTCCCTCTCAGGGGCCCTGAGGACCTCCGGGCTCTGGCAACACAAACCTGCTGGAGGTTTAGAAGGCAAAGAGGCCAGTCCTGCCCTGGGGTCACAATGACCCAGAGATGAGGGCAGGGACCTGAATAGCTCTGGAGTGACCCCGAGGAGGAGGGCTGGGCTGTGTGAGGGATGTCCTGTGGCACAGGGGCTCAGGATCAAAGTTAATAAGGACAACAGGACATGAGGCTGCCTTGGGGGAGTGTGGCCACCCAGACAAGGGAGGTGTCACCCCCTTTGAATGAGCCCTGGGGTAACACATCTGGACTGATGTGTCTGGGTTTGAGGTTCCCCATTGTGGAGGAATGAGGAAGAACTGGAGATGGTCCAAGGAAGATCTGGTTGGGCATTCGACAGGCTCCATGGGGCACTGGTCACAGCTCCAAGCCTGATAGAGCTCAAGACGCACTTGGATGATTCTCACATGGTGAGACTCTTGGGGATGGTCCTGTGCAGGGATAAGGGTTGGACTCAATTATCCTTCCAGGCCTCTTCCAGCTCAGCATATTCTGTGATTCTGCCAGGATGACAGAGCTTTTCTTGGTACTGGAAAGAGAAAGAAAGTCACAAAGTGCAGCTTGGAAGTTTCTGAGTGGAAGGGAGGAAAAAGAAATGTCACTCAGAGAGGAGCCTTGTGGTGCAAGGTTTCACCAAGAAGGAGTCAGTATCATCCCATGGCTTTGTGTTCCAGGGAACAGCCAGAGATGGAGCAGAGACATCAGTGAGGGCACAGAAATGCTGCTGGGAGGGCTGGTGGCAAAGCAGGATGGGTGTGTGCAGCCTGCAAGGCCAGAGGAGCAGCAGGGACAGGGCAGCACAGGCTGCAGGACAGATGGCCAAGGGCTCTGGGAGGGCTGAAAGGCACAAAGACACCCAGGGCTTTGTCCCCTGGGCTCTGGCAGCTGCCTCTGCCACTTAGAACAGCAGAAGGAACTTTCTTTTGAGGTTCTGGACTTTGTTTCTTCCTCACCCATCCCTGAGGAGGCTGGGAGGGGTTGCACAGAGTTGCACATTTGTTGTTCCTCCCCCTCCCATCCCACTGCCCCACAAACAGCCCTGAGCCACCTGTGAGGGACAGGACCTGCTGTGCCAGGAGGGAGGGAGGCTTTGTCAGTGCCTGCCCTCACTGGGGCCCATTGGTGCTTCAAGGGACTTGGAGTTTTCCTTCTGACTTCTTGAGTCACTTTTTCAATCTTCTCTCACTTCCTGAGAATCATGGACTCATCTCCAAATACACAGTGGGGCTCATTAAAACGCAGAAGAAAAAAATATTTCTCTTCCTTTATTTCTCTTCATGTCTGGAAGACCTGTACTAATTGGAGTTTGGTAGTTTAAGTAAGAAGGAAAAGTTCAAAGTGAACCTCAAAAAGCCCATATATTTTTGAAGGAAAGGGGATGATTTAAACAGAGACTTGGGATGGAAGAGGGTCAGAAAGCAAAGGGTTTGCATACAAAAGGGGGAAAAGGGATTAATAGCACTTAATCATTGACCAATGTAACAGTTATCAAGGGATTACACAGAATTTGCTGCAATCTCAACAGTGACTCAGTTACAGATTCACAATAACAACATTCACATCACAGTTAATTCACACACACAAACACAGGCAGAGATGTGTGAACACAACAATATCTGTGTGTGTAAAGGTGTCCACCCAAAATTCTCCTTGTTGTCAGTGAAACACTCCCAAGGACCTGGGATGTGGACCTGGGGACATTGGTGGACTTGGCAGTGCTGGGTTATGGTTGGACTGGGTGACCTTGGAGGGCTTTTCCAATCCAAGTGATTCTCTGATGCAATGACTCATCACCTCTATGATTCTGATAAATACTCTCCTGCAATCAACACACAGCCTGAAAATTCTCATTCTGACATGGCAGAAATTGTATTGACATTTCATTGAAAGTATTGAATCATTTCAATTGATAGAAAGAGGTTACTGAAAAATCAAGATATTGAAGGACACTGTTTGGGTTTCAGGCTGAGCTGCATTGACTGACCATCAGTACCCAGTGCCACTGGAGGCTCAGGTTTATTTGAGGTCCTTCCCTGGCACTGGCAGCTGTCACAGAGGACCTGCAGGACATGAGGAGCCCTTTGGAGCTGCAGATGGATCTTGGGCAGAGGGTCCAGGGAACCTACATAAGAGCATCAGGTATTTGTGCCCCTGTAACACAAGGAGGAGAACTAAAAAGAATATTAAGAGCTTAACATTTGTTTCCCTCTGGATGATTTTGGATACATTTCTGCCTAGAAATGTTCCCAGGACCCAGTTGAACCTTTCCTGCCCAGCACTGCCCCTGCCCCATCTCATACAAGGAGTTCCCTGAGGTTTCTGAGGTGAAGCTCTCTCACCTGACACAGGGGAGCAGTGACCAGTGTCAGTGACACCCCTGGGGTTTGGATGATCAGCTTTGCACTCATCTCACACATCTGTTACAGTGGCTTTCTGTAAGACTCCCTAAATCATCAAATCACTTTTCCTTTCCATCCCCTCCAGGGTACAGGATGTGTGACTCTGGTTTAGGAGATGAAATAGGTGGGAATGGTCTCACTTGGAGCTCACAGGAGGCATCGAGCTCACAGGCCCTTGTCCTGATGAGGGAATTCAATCCTCTGAACACCTCCTGGGAAAGCAGCATGGAGGGCTCTGGGCACTGCAGGAGACTCCTGGAATGCATGGGGGAAAATTTGCTGACCCAGGTAATAGGAGGCCTTTCCAGGGGGGATGTGTTACTGGATCTTTGGTCACCAAGGCAAGGGGTGACCAGTGGTGTCCTGGGCTGCCTCCAAAGCAGCCTGGGCAGCAGGGGAGGGGGATTCTGCCCCTCTGCCCTCTCAGGTGAGACCCCACCTGCAGTGCTACCTCCAGCTCTGTGGTCCCAGCACAGGAAGGACTTGGACCTGTTGGAGTGAGTCCAGATGAAGCACCAGGATGATCAGAGGGATGGAGCAGCTCTGCTGTGAGGAAAGGCTGGGAGAGCTGGGATTGTTCGGCTGGGAGAAGAGAATCTTTGGGGTGGCCTGATTGTAGCCTTCCAGAACCTGAAACAAGACAAAAAGAAAGATGGAGAGAAACCATTTACCAGGGCCTGGAGTGACAGGAAAATAGGCAATGGCTTCACACTGACAGAGAGTAAGTTTAGATGAGGTATTAGGAAGAAATTCTTCCCTGTGAGGGTGCTGAGAGTCTGGCACAGGTTTCCCAGAGAAGCTGTGGCTGCTCCATCTCTAGTGTTCAAGACCAGGCTGGCAGAGCTCTGGGCAACTTAGTCTAGTGGAAGTTGTGCATGTCCATGTCACTGAGGTTGTACCCAGGTGATCTTTTAAGGTCCTTGAAACTCAGGACACTCTATGATTCTGAGTTACTTCAGGCAGCTGTGCCAGACCCCCACATCTTGACCCAGCTGGGGAAAATATACACCTTCCAAAAAGGGAAATTAAAGGCAGTATTGCAGAAAGACCCACCAGGTCCAGCCCCATAGAAAGGGATGCAATGGCTGAGAGGGACTCCAGGTGCTGGGAGTCAGTCTGTTACCCGGAGGGGATGTGCTCCCACTCTGTCCCCCACCACGAGGTCTCCAGGGAGCCCAAAAAGAGCCACACAGAGACCACAGGAGAGAAATGAGAGAGAGAGTTTATTGATAAAGGGTAGGGGTATATAAAGGTTTTGGGGGACTCAAAATACCACCAATAGTGAGCAAGGGCGGATTTGGACTATTACCAATAGAAATCCAGGGATAACAACCAAGACAAAAGAGTAAATAAGAACCAATAAGAAAACTTGAAGCTTCCTCCAGGACACTACATGCATTCCTGAGTGACGAGGTAATGGTTATCTTGTGGGATTTTGGGAAGAGGACAGTGACTAGGCAAAAAAGAACAAAAGAATCCATGTTGTGACATGCATTTATACAACAGTAAAAGTTCTGTTTTCAAGGCATTTGGGGAAGCTTTTTCATCTTCTTCACAAGTCCATTTCTGACAAGAGTTCTTCCCTTCCAGATACTGCAGATCCATTGGCACAAAGGGCAGCTGATATTTCTTGTGCTGTGGGTGCAGAAGGCAATGGGTTGTGTCTCAGACCACTCAGGGAGGCTTTTCCCAAGCTGTGTTCTCAGAATGGCAGCTTTGGTTAAATTCTGCTGAGTGCTGGCTGAAAGTGATTTAAGGCCCAACACACAACTTGTCATTAATTCAAACAGTTCATTAAAAGGCTAATTAATACCATTCCTACAATATAATCTGAGACCAGACAGGGGCAGAGGGAAGGGGAGCCCAGGCATGGGGATATGGCTGGCATGTGATGGTTGTGAGGTCACTTCCACTGCAGCAGCCTGGGTGGCCCTCAGGAGACATTCTGGCCAGGGAGCATTGTGAGGTCATCCAGCACATCAGGGAACCCACACAACAGAAATTCCATCTGGGGTAGGTGAAAGAGTGGGGCAGGTGGGAGAGCCCCCCAGGTTCTGATTGTGGGGGCAGCTCTGTCACACAGCCCCACCAACCCTGGCAGGCAGGAAGGCAGCCTGGGCTTGTGGCCACCCTGCTCTGCACTGGCCCTTCAACTGGGAAAAAAGTCTTTTCCTTATCTCCAGGCTGAGCATTCCGTTTCCCTCAACACCCCTTGTCTTTCATCCTCTTCACATGCCACCTCCAGTCAAACCTTCCTTTCCTTAAAAAACAAAGTCCCCACATCTAATTTTTTTCTTTGCAAACTGTTCTTGCTGTCACCTCCTGGCAGTGGCTTCATGGCCCCTGTCACAGCCAGCCCTGGCCCTGCACTGACCCAGCTCTGCTGCCCCACAGATTCTGCATCAGGAAGGGAAGGTCCATGGGGGAGGGAAATGCACAGGGAATCATCCTGGAAGGGACCTCGGGAGGTTTCTGGGCCAAACCAAAGCACAGTCAGTGGGGAAAGGGACACAAGGATGGGCTGTTTGTGTGCTCTGCCATGTCAGGAGAAGATTTAGAGCTCCAGAGACACCCAGACAATGTGGATCCCTCAGGAGATGATCTCAGACAGCAGCTCCCAGGCCTCTGCCAATCCCTGTTTGCTCTGGTTTGATGGTCACTGGTGGTTACACCCACTCACCCACCCACACCCCCACCAGTGTTCTGTGCACACACACCAGTCTCACCAGTGTCTGGGCTCCCAAGGAACACAAGATCTGATGATTTTGGGGCTCCCACTTCAGTGGTTGGCACTTGGACCTCCCTTCAAACCCAGAGCACAGAGATCCCTTCTCCCAGAAAGTTCTTGGCAGTGGAGGGATTAGGAAAATGGAACAGACTGTGGGATCAGTTACAGGGCACAGCCAGAAAAAGGCACTGATCAGTCACCTCTTTGCACATGCCCAGCTCCTTCATACCCTTTTCTCTCTGTTTTCTCATGCCTGTTCCTCCACAAATAACTTTGGTCATTTCCTGGACATCCCATGGCAAGTCTTGTACAGTCCCTAAATGCACTTTCTGGCTGCCCATCCTGAGTCTCAGGACCTGAGTGCGAAAACCCCCAACCTCAGCTGCAAGGCCATCCTGGGGGCTGTCACTGATCACTTGGGGAGCCTTTCATGTTCCTTTATAACTTTTGAGGTTTGAAAGGTTCCTCCAAAGTCATTGAAATTCATGTCCCTAAAAGGACTGTTTTTCCATTTTCATAAAGTGTTGGGGATTAGGTCACATTAAAATGCCAACATGGTGCATGTCAGTATATGCAACCCTTTGGGGAAGGAGTTGGGCATATAAGAATGAAAGAATAATAAACTGTTTGGATTGGAAGAGACCTAAACTAGAAACTAGTCCAAGTCCCTTTGCATTAGCCAAGGACATCTTCCACAAGTTCAGGCTGTACAAAATTCTCAAACTTGGACAGATCCAGGGATGGAGTTTTCAGTTACTTAATAAGCTGGCCCAGGTTCCTGCCACCCTCAGCACAAAATATTTCTTCCTGACATTCAATGGAAATCTCCCCTCATTCAGTTCCAGTTCCTCTGCCTTGTTTTGCCAATACAACCCTTGGCAGAAAATATCACTGTGTCTCTCCTGCACTAAGAGCACAACATTTTCATGGCTAAACATCCTGGAGAGGGACCAGAAACATCCCATGGAGGGGTTTGGAGGCCTGAAGCACAAGTCCTGGACCCAGTGCTGTGGAGACTGAAGAAAGAACAGGAGAAGTTTGAGAGGGCTGAAGGGCAGTTAAAGGGCAAATGGGGAGGTCCAGACTGCACACAAGGAGAAAGGAATGTCCTCCCAAGGGCAGTGCTGTGGTGCAACACATCCCCCTGAAAGAGTCTGGATCAGCCCAAGGCTTTGTGTTCCAAGGCAGAGCCAGGGAGGAGGGAGAGATGTCAGTGCAGGAAGGGGCCAGCGAGGTGGGGCAGCCGGGGGATGCCGACAGCCTGCAGGGAAAGGGGCAGGACATGGACACCGTAGGACAGCCTGGGCTGGAGAGGAGACAGGGATGTGCAGAAGCTGAAAGGCCCCAAGAGAGCCAACTTGTGCAGGCCTTTGGCCATGGCTGCTGTGTGTGCCCCTGATGGCATGAGGAGACAAGGGAGCCTTGCAGCCCTGGGGCCTCATTGCCTCCTTGTCCCTGCTCAGCAGCCTGGGAGGTGCTACCCCATCCTCCTGCCCTTGGCATTGCACATCCCACATCCCAGTGCCCCAGGAAGAGCCCTGAGGAATGAGGGAGAGACAGGATCTCTCTTTCCAGGGCTCGGGGCCACGTCTGTGACCTTTGGGTTAATGAAATGGTTCTTACTTTCCTCAGCATCAGAGTGACCTTTCTTTCCTAGTCCATGTTTGTCATCATTGTCTCTTTGTTTTCTAACTGGAATCTGGGGACATTTTCTCAGTTATGTCCCTCAGAGGGACCCATTAACAACAAAAGAAACTTTAAAGTTTGATTCTGACTTTGATTTCTCATGAGCTTCCTGCAACTTTCCTCAGGGTCTGATGTTCAGGGACTCAGCACCAAACCCCCCAGAGGGCCATTAAATGCCCTGGGCTGTTGCTGTGCTGCTGAGCTGGGCCGGGCTCCTGGCACACAGGGAGCTCCTGGCAAGCGGGCAGCGCTGCAGAGAGACAGCTCTGCCCAGGAGCAGCTCCTGTGCACAGCCCAGCAGGGCTCAGGGCACTGCCAGGGCAGCTCAGGGACACCAGCAGGGCACAGACAGAGCTTAAAGGGCTCAGCATTGGGAGGATGACTGAGAGCTCATGGAGGAGAAATCTTTGCAGTGCTGGACACGGTGAGTGTCCAGTGTCTGTGGGTGCAGGGCAATGCAGGGGCAGCTCCTGGAGACATCTCCTAAAGCTGGCCCAGCCCCAGCTGATGGGATGTGTGAGGAGGGGGCTGTTGGGGGGCACTTTGGAGTAGCTGTGGAGCTGGGAGGTGCAGCCAGGGGTGCTCAGGGCTGTGGGGCAGAGCAGGGTCCTGCAGCCCAGGGTGCTGTGCTTGGGCAGGGACTCTGCTGCCTGCCAGGGTCAGCTCTCAGCCAGCCTGGGGAGCTGCTCACAGGGCTGGGGGGAAGGGCTGTGGGGAAGAATCAACCTCTGGAAGGGAAGGTCAGCATCTTTCTGCTCTCGAAAGTGAGCTGCAGAGGCAAGGGCTGCTTACAGCTCCAGATCAATGCAGGAAACTTATCAGGACCATTTTAACGAAGCACAGCATGAAAGGGAATACCTTATAAAGAACAGTCTTTTTCTTTCATTGTTATACTCTGGATTGTCTGGGTGTGAATCGAGACAGAGAAATTTATCTGAGCCTGGCAGGAGACTCTGAAACCTGTAATGTCTTGCTTTTAGAGGTGAAGAAACCAGGGTCTATCACAAACCACCACACAGTGGCTCACAGGCAGCATCAGTGTTTCTTTTCCAGCCTCCTCAGGGTTGCTCTGACACTGGCATCAGAGCCTGTCCAGCCAGAGCTGCCCCTGGGCAATGCTCTGTCCTGGGAGGGACCTGCAGGGCAGAGCTGAGCACCCAGGGCTGGAATGGGCTCTGGGAGCACTGCCAGGGCCGAGCCCTGGCCACAGGGAAGCAGCTGCGGGCAGGGACAGCTCCAGGCAGCAGAGCCCTGGGCAGGGAGTGGGGGGAAAGTTCCCCCAAGGCACCCCTGGGGGAGGGGACATCCAGACAGCTCAGGGCATCCTTCCCTGCAGCTCTGCTGGGCACTGTGTGCTGGGCCATGGAAATGAGGATTCCGCCAGTGGAAAAGAACCTTCACCAGATGTGTCTTCCGAGTCATGAGTGCAGAGGTGGAACTTTTGCATTCAAGGTGGGTTCCACCTGAATGTCCCTTTTGAATGTCAGAGCTGTAATAAAAAATTTCCATGTCAGCAGACTGACTCCTTAGCAGAACATTTGGCAACATTTGACACATTGATTTTGGTTAAAAACAGACTGGTTTTGTCAGGCAACTTTAGGCTTAATTAATCCCTGTGTTTTCCTTTTCGGAACAGACCGTCTTCTAAGAAACAACACATGTCCAACAGCAGCTCCATCAGCCAGTTCCTCCTCCTGCCATTGGCAGACACGCGGCAGCTGCAGCTCCTGCACTTGTGGCTCTTCCTGGGCATCTCCCTGGCTGCCCTCCTGGGCAACGGCCTCATCATCAGCGCCGTAGCCTGCGACCACCACCTGCACACCCCCATGCACTTCTTCCTGCTCAACCTGTCCCTCACAGACCTGGGCACCATCTGCACCACTGTCCCCAAAGCCATGCACAACTCCCTCTGGGACACCACAACCATCTCCTACATGGGATGTGCTGCACAGGTCTTTCTGTTTATGTTTTTTATGTCAGCTGAGTTTTTCCTCCTCACCATCATGTGCTACGACCGCTACGTTGCCATCTGCAAACCCCTGCACTACGGGACCCTCCTGGGCAGCAGAGCTTGTGCCCACATGGCAGCAGCTGCCTGGGCCAGCGGCTTTCTCAATGCTCTGCTGCAGACAGCCAATACATTTTCCCTGCCCCTGTGCCAGGGCAATGCCCTGGGCCAGTTCTTCTGTGAAATCCCACAGATCCTCAAGCTCTCCTGCTCACACTCCTACCTCAGGGAACTTGGGCTTCTCGTGGTTAGTGTCTGTTTAACTTTTGGTTGTTTCATTTTCATATTTTTCTCCTATGTGCAGATCTTCAGGGCTGTGCTGAGGATCCCCTCTGAGCAGGGACGGCACAAAGCCTTTTCCACGTGCCTCCCTCACCTGGCCGTGGTCTCCCTGTTTGTCAGCACTGGCACATTTTCCTACCTGAAGCCTCCCTCCATCTCATCCCCATCCCTGGATCTCGCCCTGTCAGTTCTGTACTCGGTGGTGCCTCCAGTAGTGAACCCCCTCATCTACAGCCTGAGGAACCAGGAGCTCAAGGATGGTGTGAGGAAAATTACGATTGGACATTTTTCAGCAGCAAGAACCTGCACGTTTTCTTCTGTACGGTCTTCACAATAAACCTCATGACAGGTTCATCTTGCCTTCCCAGACTTTTCTTGATGGTCAGTGCGTTCTTTTTTGTCATAATATTGTGGTCAATGAAATTATTTTATTCATCCTCTCATCTTAATTCTAGTTCTTTAATTTGAATCTTTAAATCTTTGAGTAATTGGTCTATCTGTATATTTAAACTAAATAAATTCTCTTGCAGTAGCCTTGATTATCTGATCTTTTTCCTTTGTGGCTTTCAGACAGCCGCTGGACAGTTCCATGTGTGCAGAGAAGGGCAAAAGAGTCCCAGCACAGCAGCACTGCCAGGGAGCACCAGCACTGGGCCTTTGCTGACCTGCTCTCTTTCCACTTGTACACTCTCCTGCAGAGCCCCTGGGCTGGACTAAGGCCTTGGTCCTCTGCCAGCTGGGACACAGACCTGCTGCATGTCCATCCTGGGCTCACAGGCAGGGGACAGGCCATGGGCACTGCTGGGACACAGCTGGGCTCCACAACAGCAGCTCCATCAGGAAAGGGATTCTCCTTAGCTCAAGACATGCAGTCTTAGGGCTTTTTGCAAAGTCAGTTGTTGTAGACGGGTCCAATGGAGACAGCAATACACCAATATGATGTTCAGGCAAATCCCAACTTTATTCAAATTAGACAACATTTATAACCTTAGATAACTTTGCCCCGGGCATAGCACATCTGACTCCATTGGCGAAGGTAAGAATCATGTACTTTTAAGGTAAAGTCCAAACCTTCTTCCAGGTGAGAGGCTGGACTCGTTATTGTTTGACTTCTGTGTCCAGTGTCATGTGGTTCCTCTGGACTCACCAGAGTCAGTGGGCGGCAACATCTCCCCCTCTTGTTTCAAAAAACAAAACAAACATGCAAACAACATAATGCACATAATAACACAATAATTCTAAGTCTTAGCTCCTTAGCTACTTATCCAATGGGGAAATTGTTACCATTAGGATATTACCTAGATTCATGTACACTGCAACTTGAACATCAAAAGCTGAAAAATTGAAAAATGGGAAAAACATTGTGAAAGATCTTAGATTGTGCCAATTCAAGACTTAACAGGGTATTTGCAGGTTACACATCCCTACCTCCCCCTCTCTTTTCAAAATAGACCTTTGGAAGGAGGTATAGTAACCTTTGTAAACTAACACAAACTAATACATGATCAAAACATGTAGGCTTGGGATTTACAAACTTACAACCAGTACAAAACAAGAAACTTTTCTCTCCCGCGTGAGGTTGGGGTCTTTCTGTGTAGTCGTCACTACACAAACCACTGTAAACAAAACTACAAATTTTTTTACAATGTCTATTTTGTGCAAAGTGTCTTAAGAATGCAGAGTGACTTTACTTAGCAAAGAAGCAAGTTCAGTCCAGCTGAGCTAAATCTCCTTATGCAATAGTTCAAGGTCAATTCTCAAAAACTTCTGTGTGGTCATCACAGAGGTCTGAGAGTAGCCTTGAGTCTCAGTCACTTTAGACACTCTTGGTACTGCAGTAACGCTTTGTGGAAACAAGTGTGAATTCACGGAGAAAATTCACAGAGAATAAACATAACCAACACTGAAAGAGAGCAAGTACTAGTGATCTTACGCTCTTTAGAAAATGTTCAGCAGCTGAGGGGGGCAGGTGCCTTTACCCCTGTAGCTCTGCTGCAGAACTTGACAGTGCAATAAGCTTAAAACTGCACTTCAACAGAAAATTAACAGACTTAACAAACTTTCAGACACCTTTGTGCTTTTAGGATTTGTTTGTAACTTGGAGATACAGGCTAAGAAACATGCCCTTGAACTGGACTGTTCTTGTTTGATTGGACAGTTAATGACTAGTTCTGCAAATAAGAGCAATCAAACAAATCATAATAACAATCAGAATTAATACTCCCTGTGTCAGCACTGCTTCTTGCCAGCTGATTAGGCTCAGGGAATGAACCTATTTTTTAAAGGAGAAATGTTAACTTAGCTTGTCCAGATTATTTTTCACCACTTGTATTTTATCATGGACTTCTTTGGAGTGTTTGCTTAATTCTTTGGAACACATCCCTTCAAACTCATCACATTGGTAGCCATGAATCATTAGCAAGAATTTTAGGGCTTCTCTATTTTGTAATACTGCTTGTTATATTTTATCAGCATCTGTTGAAAAATCATCAAGCATTTTGGCAATGATGTTTACTTGTTCTTGCACCCAGCTATTCAGCATTCGTACCAAACGTAATGCTCTGTTTACACCAACTGGGGCAAACACTGATGCTATCAAGTTACTTGTATCACTCCAATGTTCTATGGTGTTTTCCTCAGTTTGAGGACTGAAATCTTTAGACCATCAGACATGCTTTTGCATTGACTGTGTAAATTTGGTCAGCTTGCCTATATAGCACGGGCCACCTCTCACTTGAGTAGGTATTCCAGGCCATGCTCTATTACCACAGATTAAGAAATAGCCAAAAGGCAAAGCTCTTCTTTGGTTACCTTTTGTGTGAACCAATCTCGTTTCTGGGTAACTTGTATTTTGTGAACCAACAACATTCCAACACCAACTGCTATTGGTGTAACTCTTATTATGAAGAGTGACATCTGTGCTTCTCACAGGAAAATATTGCAGTGACCAATGATTTTCTGACCATTCTGATACACTAGAATGCACAGGGTGAAACTCAACACATGATTCATTTCCAGGGAGTGATCCCACTAACTTTAGCTCTTGGGGATCCCTCTCTAAGGAAGTATTTAATTGTTATATGATATCTGCTATGGTTTCTCCAATACCACAGCAGGACCCTTTTGCTTCCTCAATACCAAAAGGAATGAAATCTTTGATGTTATAATAAGGTATTCCTATAAGGCACACTCTGTTTGGTTCTCCTTCTCTAACCATGTTACCTGAACAGAAATTTTCCAGGTCTGCCTATTGAGAAAACATTATTGTTATGGGTTCCCCTAGGTGGGCCTAAACTTGGGCTCTGAAGTGTGGACTAGACCGAAGCTGTCAGCTGACTTGAGCTGGGCTGAGCTAACAGCTGACCTCTTCTAGCCAGTAACTTTGTATTCCATACCACATTATGACATCATCTCCAGGGAAGTAGGAACCAGTGTGGGAGTGGTTAAGGCAGTCGCTTCTCAGCCCTCCTCTTGAGAGGACACACGATGCTGTCCCAGGGGGGATGGAGAGGACAAGGCCCACCACTGGCTCACTGGGTATCTCAGGAAAGTAAAATGTGTTGTTCTGGGTCTCTCCTTTCTGCTTGAGTTTGTCTCCCTGGGGAATAAGTCTTTTCTTAAGTAATGTGTAGTTAGGACAGTAGAATTTGTGTGTTCGTTAAGAAGTTGAGGTGGGGAACTTGTTGTTGCAGACTTGTGTGAGTGTATATTTGTACTCTCTTCTAATTGTCTCTTTCTTTCTGTGAAAAATATATGTAGATTTAGTATAAATGCCATCTGAAGTGTTTTTTTCTTTCCCCTCTCTTTTCCTCCCTTTCCCTGGTGTTAGGAGGAAGGCTTTTCTCTCTGTGCTTGGGGGGGTTGGCAGTTGCTTATCTCAAACCAAGATAGTCAATGGTGCCGAAACCCGGGAGCGACGGAGGACCTTGGCAGGTGTCCCAGAATCTTGGCAGGCTTCCCGGGAGGATTGTTGTAGAAACACAGATTGATAACTGCCTTCTTTAGGTATATCCAGAACAGAAAATGTAAACAACTCTTCCTTACTGCTGAATGCTCGTTTTCACTGTTTCACTGTCTTTGTGAGTTCAAACAGCTCGACTGGTGCCTACTGTGACTGTAGCCACTGCAGAAAAGAGAGGCCCATGTAAGCTGTTCGTGTGTGGCAAGACATGGCTGTTTGATTTGAATCCCTGAGGACTCATCATGTGAATGCTGATGTGCCCAGGAGCTGAGCTGATGAGGAGCATCTCACCTGGACTGGTATGGGGAGGAGTTGTTCCTGGCTCAATGGGCCCATGGTGCCTCAGGCCACCTGTAGGTGGATAAAGTCGAGGGGTGGATTTAACCGTGAACGCTGTTCTTAAGGTTATCCACAGTTGTGAAGCGTGCTTGCCATTGTGAAACCCCAGTGAACAGGGAAAAGAGGAGATGCGGAACCCCCTGCAGAGAACCCGACAGATGTGGCGCCCGGAACCAGCGCCCGCAGTGCTGAGCGACCCGCAGGAGCCAGAGCTGTCACTGGGGGGGCTGCCGCCAGGGCTGCGAGCGAGCCGGGGGAGGCTGCGAGCCGTGAGAGGTTGCAAGCCATGAGAGGCTGCAAGCCATGAGAGGCTGTGAGCTGTGAGAGGCCACGAGCCATGAGAGGCTGTGAGCCGTGAGAGGCTGTGAGCTGTGAGAGGCTGTGAGCCGTGAGAGGCCGTGAGCCGTGAGAGGCTGTGAGCCGTGAGAGGCTGTGAGCCGTGAGAGGCTGTGAGCCGTGAGAGGCCGTGAGCCGTGAGAGGCTGCGAGCTGTGAGAGGCTGTGAGCTGTGAGAGGCTGCAAGCCATGAGAGGCTGTGAGCTGTGAGAGGTTGTGAGCTGTGAGAGGCTGCGACCCATGAGAGACCGTGAGCTGTGAGAGGCCGTGAGCTGTGAGAGGCTGCAAGCCGAGCCAGGGCTGCAAGCGAGCCAGGGCCGGCGAGCCGCCGTGGCTGCCTCTGCCTCTGCTGCTTGCTTGTGCTGCTGTCGGGGCTGCTTCCGAGGCTGCCAAAGCTGATAGGACTGCTGCTAAGGGGGATGGGTCACATGGTGAACTGTAGTACTTCTGTGTGACCGAGGAGAAAGACATGAAGAGAAGCCTGTGTAAGCTTTTGATGTGTGCTGGGACACTGCTGTTTGAGTTGAATCTTTGAAAACTCGTCATATGAGTGTTGATGTGCCCAAGAGCCGAGCCGATGAAGAACATCACACCCTGGACTGGCTGGGGGAGGGTTGTTCCTGGCTCAATGGGCCTATGATGCCTCAGACCACCTGTAGGTGGATGAGGCCAAGGGGTGGATCTGACTGTGAACACTATTCTAACCCCAACTCCAGTGGGAAACTAGAGACTCCTGAGGAGAGGATGGTAACCCTAGTGAAAGACATGAAGCATCAGATAAGATGACCTGAGTGGAACTGCTGTGTTCCCGTCTGAAATATCTACCCCATCCTAATGGACTCTTAGACACATTATGGAGGGGTGGGAAACAGCCCTGGAAAAATAAGGAGTGTTTAAGCATGAGAACCTAAGATACGAGCGACATAATATGGTATGGAATAAGGGGTGGAGAATGTTATGGGTTCACCTAGGTGGGCCTAGATTTGGGCTCTGAAGTTTCGACTAGGCCAAAGCTGTCAGCTGACTTGAGCTGGGCTGAGCTAACAGCTGACCTCTTCTGGCCAGTACTTTTGTATTCCATACCACATTATGACATCATCTCCAGGAAAGTAGGAACCAGTGTGGGAGTGGTTAAGGCAGTCGCTTCTCAGCCCTCCTCTTGGGAGGACGCACGATGCTGTCCCAGGGGGGATGGAGAGGACCAGGCCCACCACTGGCTCACTGGGTATCTCAGGAAAGTAAAATGTGTTGTTCTGGGTCTCTCCTTTCTGCTTGAGTTTGTCTCCCTGGGGAATAAGCTTCTTCTTAAGTAACGTGTAGTTAGGACAGTAAAGTTTGTGTGTTTGTTAAGAAGTGAGGAATTTGCTGTGTGTTGCAGACTTGTGTGAGTGTATATTTGTACTCTCTTCTAATTGTCTCTTTCTTTCTGTGAAAATATATGTAGTTTTAGTATAAATGTGGTTTGAAGTGTTTTTTTTTCTTTCCCCTCTCTTTTCCTCTCTTTCCCTGGTGTTAGGAGAGAGGCTTTTCTCTCTGTGCTTGGGGGGGTTGGCAGTTGCTTATCTCAAACCAAGACAGGGGGATTTGTCAGGAATGGCCCTTGGGGGATCCTTAAAGCTCCAAGGGACTGCAGGTTTTTCAAAGTACTTTGACTTTTGCTTTTGGTTTGGAGTTTCTGAGAGATTTGTTCAATTAAGGCCTCCAATTATCAGCTGTAAGGAGTCCCTTGAGATTCTTCATCAGTAGCAACACTCAGTGGGGCTCATTAATGCTTCAAGGTACTCAAAGCTTATTGAGGTGCTTCTCTTTGACACTGAGTCTATGAGAGGTTTGTGAAATCATGGCCTGCAATGATCTGCTTTAATTAGTCCCTTGAAAAGCTTTGTCAGTAATAGCCCAAGGTGAGGCTTGTTAAAGCTTCAAAGGACTCAATATTTATTAAGGTACTTTTCCTTTCCTTTTGAAACTGAGTCTATGAGAGGTTTGTTCAATCAAGGCTTCCAATTATCTCCACCTACCAGTCTGTGAAGAGCCTGTATTGGGAATGGCCCTCAGTGGGACCCATTAGTGCTTTGAGATACTTTGTGATTTTCTTCTGACTTTGACATGTGGAAAGGTTTGTGCAATGTCCTCTCAGGACCTGAGGTTCAAGGGCTCAGCATCAAATGCACCATGGGGCTTGTTAAGATAAAGCAAGTCCCAGCTGATCATGGCTCTTTCTAAGTTTGTCCTCTAATCAAGGAGAGTTAATTAAGAATGATGCCTAATAGAGTTTTGGAGAAAGGTTTGAAAGAGTTTATAATAAATGCGCATTCCTATTTTAAATTATGGGAATAATTACTTTTCTTTTTAGAGAAGAGGTGATTGCAGCATTCTCTGATTGATATTGGCCCAGGTTCACTCCTAAGAAGGTCTGGACTAATTGGAGAGTGATCCTTTGAGGTCTGACAGTGTGGACAACCTTGCTCCACACCTCGCTAGCCCCATCCTGTGTCTCATCAGTCAACTGGGACCTGCTTTGCTCTGAGAACTGGCTGAACACAGGCAAGAGGGATTTTTCCTCTATTTTTGCAGCAATCTGAAACTCATAAGTTTCACCATTGAAAATAAAACACACACCTCAACTCTGTGCCAGGTCCAAGATGCCACCATTGGGCTTCACCTTCCCCAAAGCATAACCATGCATGAAATGTATTAGAGAGAAAAGAAATGAAACAAACACACATAAAAAGCTGGCAGATGACAGAATTAGACCAATTACTGAGGGACAGGAAAGCTTTTCACTCCCTGAAGCTCAAAGCCCAAAGTTGGTCTTTGAGAGGTGTGTGAGTAACCCAAGAGTGAGGGGAAGGGAAATGCAGAGAGCACTGGCAAGTGCTGCTGTGCAGACAGGCTGCTGGGAAGGGGCCTTCAGCCATGGGCAGTTCAGACAGGACAGGTGGGAAGAGGTGAAAGGTGAGGGAGATGAAATGTGCAGCCCAAAGGACAGAATGCTGACAGTGCCAAGAGGGTGGGAGGGCAACAGTTCTGCCCTTGCTGTTGATGCACATCCTGAAAACATCTCAGTGTGATCCCGTGGGAGAACAGGGACATTTTATGACAAGTGTTCCATTGTTCCAGCTGATCAGGTCATGCTCAGACTTTTCAACATGGAACCCTTGAGAAGATCTGATTGGGACCTGACAACAAGGTCACTCAGAAGCAACCAGAACAGGAGTGGGCAGGAACTGTTGGCCAGAGGTCCATCTAGGAGGGGAAGGTGGATGTTTTAATTTTATTTGACACTACAGGGGCAATTTCTGGGGTGGCCTCTGGAATTTTATTCTATTTCAAGAGCACCAGCAACAGGGCTGTGTTTGAGTGCTGCAAATGAGGCCTGTATGGCCCTAATTGTCCTTGACTTAGTGCTCAGGGGCTTGTGGGCATTCCAGTGTCTGCTGATCACAACACCTGAGACAGAAACACTGAGTTCACTGTCACAAATGCACTGTGGGTGGTTGTGATCAAAAGAGGCAATTGCAGTTTTACTGATAAAATTCAGGTGGCAACCAGTAGCCATGGGGAAAAAATGAAAAACTAAATTTATACAGCATAAAGTTTTTATTAACAAAAATCAGATCTGTTCCAGAAATGCCTTTGTGCACTGCCTGTTTTAGATGGATGTTCCTGTGGTTCCATGGGAGCCCGAAAATGCTGCTCAGCCCATCATTGTCACACCTGCAGCGTCAGGGGCTGCAGGAGTAACGGGGACCCTGCAGGGAGGCTTCAGATCTGTTCCCTAAATCCCGTTCTGAAAGGAGATTGGATGAGGGAGAGCCCAGCAAGTTCTCAGTGAGAGACAGGCAGCTGCCAGCAGGTCCAACCAGCACACTGGATTTACACCATCTGATCTCTGCTGGGGGGTCCCTCTGGGCTCTGACACTGCCCCAGACCCCTCTCCCAGCCCCTCGCTGGAACAGAGGAGTCACTGCCCGTGCTGGGATGCTCAGGGACCACTGGGCTCTTGCCAGTGGCTTCCCTGCCCAGCCAAGCAGGGCTGCCTGAGCTTCTCATCAATCAACACCCCCAAGTCCTTCTCTTCAGGGCTGCTCTCAATCCATTCTCCACCCAGCCTGTGTTTGTGCTCCATAATCATGTGACAAACTGTAATGCATGGAAATAGAACAGACTGGGGCTAAGCCTTATCCTCCCAATCCCCAGAAGCAGAGGAAGTTTTGTATTCTGAGGAGGTTTTGTGTCAGGGACCAGAGTTGTCTCTGGGCCTGTCATGTTTGGTCTGTGGTTGTGCTCGTCCATGTGGTGTGAGAAAACAGTGCAAAGTTTCCCTCTGGAGAACTCAGGCCTGGAGAAAGAGCCATCAGTGTGAGCTGGAAGTGCTGAGAGCTTGGCCTGTGCCCCAGGGACAATAAAGGGCAGAGCCGTTGTTGTCCCAGAGTCAGCCCTTGAGCTGCTGCAGCCTGGGCTGGTGCGATGGGCATGCAGGGGCTGGTGCTGCAGCTGGCAAAGCTGCCCTGCAGAGAGAGGAGACAGGAGGGGTGGGCTGGGCTGGGGGTGAGGAGGCCCCGCTGGGCCTGGTTTGGTGCAGGGCATGACCTGAAGGGGCACTGCCTGACTGCCCTGGTGCCAGTGCCACTGCACCTGCTGCTCCTGCCCCACGGGCTGGGGAGATTGCAGGGCTGGGGATGTGCTGTTTGTGTGCCAAGGAACAGGATCCATTGGTTTGGGGAGATTGCAGGGCTGGGGATGTGCTGTGTGTGTGCCAAGGAACAGGATCCATTGGCCTGGGGAGATTGCAGGGCTGGGGATGTGCTCTGTGTGTGCCAAGGAACAGGATCCATTGGCTTTGCTCACCAATATATCTGCTTTGCTACCTCAGCTGTGGTTTTGTGTCTTTTAATTTGTGCTGGGAATACTCCTGAACCTGGAACATTGGGAACAACCTGGTGAGCCACATTCCCACTGACCCACGTTGGGAACACACCTGGGGACCCACATTCCCAGTGACCCACACTGGGAGCACACCTGGCTGGAGGACTCCACACCCTCCTGGTTCCCTGTGGGCACTTGGGTGAGTGCAGGGGGAGGAACATCCATCAGGACAAACAGATATTGGGAATTCATTGGGAACAGTGGATTTGTTGACTTTACACCCCAAAAATCTCACCTGCTCGTTCTCATCACTACTTCTGGTGGCATCAAGCCTCCTGATTCCACCCCAAATCCCTTAATTCCACTCAAAAGTCCCTTAATCCCTCCTAGAATCCTCGGACTTTCACTTCAAATCCCCCAAGTTTTACCCCAAATCCCCAGGATTCCACTCAAAATCCCATAATTACCCTCAAAATTCCTTTAATTCCACCGAAAGATACCCTGATTTTCACCTCATACCACAATGGTTCTACTCCAAGTTGCTTTAATTCCAACTCATATCTCTATAAACCCATCAAAGTCCTGCTGATTTTGCCCCAGATCTCCCGTGTCTTCCACCCAAAATTCTATTAATTCCACATAAAACTTCTCTCATTTACCCCCAAATCCACTTAATTTTCCTGAAGATCTCCATTATTTTTGCCCAGAGTTCCCTTAAATCCATCTCTAACTCCCCCAATCCCATATATTTCACCAAAAAATTATTTAATTTCACCTAAAATTTCTCAATTCTCTTTATTTCCACCTCAAATCTTCTTAACTACGTGCAAAAGTTCCTTATTTCTACCCAACATATCCCTAATTCCATCCCAAATTTATGACCTCCACTCAAAAATACCTTGATCTTACAATCCCAAGTAATTCATCCCAAATCCTGAAGGTTCCACAGAAATCCCCTTAATTTCACATAAGGATTATTTAGTTCCATCCCAAATTCCCTTAATTCCACCCAACCTCTCCTAATTTCACACCAAATCCACTAAATTCCACTCTAAATTCCCTCAAATCCACACAAAATCCCTTCACCAACTCATCAGCCCCCCAAGTGCCCCCAAATTCCCCCTAACCCCCAAGTGTCCCTTTGCAGCCCCAAATCCCGGGAAAGGGCCCATGGGAAGGGGGGGTTGGGGGGTTTGGGGAGGTTGAGGTGGATTTGGGGGCCTGGAAGGCACTTGGGGGGCACTTGGGGGTCCCATTGGGGTGTGAGGGGCATTTATGGGGCACTGGGAAAGAACTTGGGTGTCCGAGGGGACCCTTGGGGGGTCACTGGAGTGTCCAGGGACAGAATCTGGGGGTCCAAAGAAGATTTTAGGGGTCACTTGTAAGTTCTGAAGGAACTTGGGGGTCAGTTGGGGGTCCAGGGAGGTGATTTGTGGGTCCTGAGTGGGTATGGGGAGAGCATTTGGGGGTCCTGGGGCCCTTCTGGGGCAGTTTGGGGTCCGGGGGCACTTGGGGGGCTGCAATGGGGGTGGGACCGACCCGATTGGGCGTGGGGAGGGGGCGGGAGTTGTAGTCCCGTCTGTGATTGGCCAGAACTGGCCGCGGTGCATGACGGGAGATGTAGTACGGGACAGGATCAAAATGGCGCGGACTCCATGTCCCGTCACCGCCCGCTGCATTCCTGAACGCTGATTGGCTGCAGGCAGTGACGGGCAGGCGCTTCGCCCAATCAGAGGCGGTGCAGACGGAGGGCGGGACTCGACGGCGCTGCCGGGAGAGGTGAGCAATGGCCGCGCCATAGGGAGGTTTGGAAGATAATTGGGAACATTTAGAAAATATTCCGGGACTCGGGGCGGGCTTTGGGGATCCCTCACGACCCGCCCGCCACCCACAGACCCGCGGGACCCCCCCGGGGCCGTGTTGGCTGTGACGGTGAAGGACCCGGGTAAGCCCCTCCCCCCACCGCGGTATCCGCTTCGGGACCCCCCAAAATCACCCAAAAAATCCCTGAGACCCCAAAACCGCCCACCTGGGACCTCCCAAACTGCCTCGGCGCCCCAGGATGCCCCAAATCGCATTCTGAACGCTCTGGAGCATTGGAAACACTTCGGGCCCCCCCAAACGCCTCAGAGACCCCCTAAACCCCCTCCTAGACCCCCCCAAACCTCTTTCAGAGCGTCTAAACTGCCCAGAACCCACCGAACTACCCTCAGGCTATCCTGTGTTTCGTCCCAGACCCCCCAAACCACCGCAGGACCCGCCAAAATCCCTTTGTGAAGCAACCGGACCTGCCAAATTCCCTCAACCTCCCCCCAGACCCCCACCCAGACCTCTCCAGACTGCCCCAAGACTCCCAAACTACCTCAAACCCCTCCTAAATTCTCTCCCAGTCTCTCCAAACTGCCCCAAGGCCCTCAAACAACTTCCAGAACTCCCCAAACTAGGCCAGGATCCCCCTAAACCCCCTCCCAGAACCCCCATACTGCTCCCAGATCCCCCAAAACCATCTCTGGGTCCCCCAAACCTTTCCCAGGACCCCCACACTGCTGTCAGACCCCCCCTGTACCACCCCAGGATCCCCCAAACCCTTCCCTGGCCCTCCAAAGTACTTCTGAACCTCTAAACTGCCGTCAGACCCTCCAAAACAACCCTAGGACCCCCCTAAACTCTGTCCCAGGACTCACAAACTGCCCCAAGAGCCCCCTAAAACACCTCAGGAGCCCCAAACTGGAATCTGGAAGTGACAGCTGGAACAGAGAGAACTGAAGCTGAGTGAGACACGTGGGCAGTCCAAAAAAACTGGAAAATGGGATTGATTTATTGTTTATTTCTAGAAGTTGAAAGGGGGAAATTGGGGATGATGCTCTTGGAAAAGGGATCGGTGTGAGCGAGTGAGGAGTGACCTCAGTGTGGGGAACAAAGGGAGTCACCCCCAAAGGGGCTTTGCTTGGGGAGCATCCCTGGATGCTGGAAAATCCTGGGATCCTCCCATGCCCTCAAATGGAGGTGCCTGGCACAGATCCCCTAAAACCCCAAACCATCAAGATTTGGCCAAAACCCCCTCCAAAATATGCAGATTAAGGCCAAAGAAATTCAAAGCACCAAAATTCACCTCCAAATTTGCTCTCTCTGGTCTCTCCACTTTGGGGTTCTGGGGGCCCCCCCCTGTCCAGGCTGTTGGGGGTGCCTTGTGTTTTGGGGGCCCCTCTCTGGGGTTCTGCCTTTTCCAGGCTGCTGGAGATCCTGGAAATGCCAGGGGTCGCCCACTCTGTGATCTGACCCCTTTGGGGTTCTGGGATTCCCCCTCTCCAGGGTCGCAATTAGGAATGCCAAGGTTGCCAGAGGTCCCCTATGCCCTGACTCTCTACTCAGTGTGCTCGGGGATCCCCCTAGAATCCCAAAAAGGAGATCCCGGAAATGGGGCACCCTCAGGACCCCTGGCATCCTGGGGAAGGAGGGGGCCTATCCCCAAACTGGGGGACCCCAGAGAGGAGGGACACCAAGAAACCCAAAGTGGGGAGACCAGAGAGGAGGGTCCCCTTTGATTCCTGGGACCCCCGGCAGCCTGGAGAGGGCAGGGACCCCAGAGAGGGGGAACCCTCAATTGACGTGGGACCCCCAGCGGCCAAGACAGGGGAGACCCCCAGAACCCCAAAGTAAAGAGACCAGAGAGAGGAAACTCATGAGAGGGGATTTTTTTTACTTAATCTTACTGTTTTGGAGGGTTTTAAGGGCACAAGATGCCTGGTGAATTCCAGAGATGGACTTGGGCAGGAGGATCCCCCAACCTTATTTTTCCCCCCAAATCAGGATTTCTCCTGCCCAAAGCTTGTTGGAATGGAGGAAAAGGCTGTGAGGAAGAGGAAGATGCCCCGGGACCCCCAGGCAGGTGAGGAGGAAGTCAGTGCCCCTTTGCCCCTCCCTTGTGCTGCATCTTCCAGCCCAGCATGGCCCCGGCTGCAGGACAACCCCGCTGCCGACGCCGTCCTGCTGGGGCCGGGTTTGAGGGGATGTCCTTGGCCTTCCCTGTGGGCCGGAGGCAAATGCCCTGCCTGTCCTTGTTCCTTCCTGCCACAGGCCCCGAGCTGAGCACGGAGAGCATGGAGGACAAATCCCCCCGGCAGAACCTGCTGGCAGAGGCCGTTTTGAACAGTTCCAGGGTGCAGGAAGTGAGTGGGGAGGAAAAGCCACGGAGATCTGCCAGGAGGGGCTCCAAACCCAGCCCACTGTGCTCAGAGGAGGAAAGAAGCAGGGCCAGGAAGGCAGCCAGACTTTCAGCCAGAGCTCCAACCTGGTGGTGCAGCAGCATCTTCACACAAAGGAAAAGTGCTACAAGTGCTTGGAATGTGGGAAGAGCTTCAGCAGCAGCTCCGACCTGTTCCGCCACCAGCACATCCACACTGGGGAACGGCCCTACACCTGTGGGGAATGTGGGAAGAGCTTCAGATCCAGCTCCAACCTGATACAGCACAAGATTGTCCACACTGAGGAACGTCCCTACGAGTGTTCCCAGTGTGGGAAGAAGTTTCAGACCAGCTCAGCTCTCCTCCTGCATCAGCGCACACACACGGAGGAGAGGCCCTTCCGCTGCACCCACTGCGGGAAGAGCTTCAACCAGAACGCCCACCTCATCACCCACCAGAGCATCCACAGTGGGGAGAGGCCCTGTGAGTGTGGGGAGTGTGGGAAGAGCTTCAAACGCAACTCCCACCTCATCTCCCACTGGCTTATCCACACAGGGGAGAGGCCTTACAAGTGCTTGGAGTGTGGGAAGAGCTTCATCCGGAGCACTCACTTGACTTTACACCAACGGACCCACTGGTAAGTGAAGCCCTACAAGTGCCCCGACTGCAGGACAAGCTTTATCTGCTGCTCCATCTCCATCATCCATTGGAGGACCCATGTTGGATGATCCACAGTGACTCATTTTGGGCACAGACCTTGTGACCCATGTTGGGTAAAGATTTGATGACCAACATTCTTGATGAGTCTTGTTTAGGACAGACGTGGTGACCCACGTTCCAGGTGATCCATGCTGGGCACAGCCCTGGTGACCTGTAGGTACAGAAAATTCAGGGGTGAGCAACTGAGACCTATACAGACCCTGTGAGACTGGGGTAGCTATCAGCTGAGAAGCAGCAAGGAGCACAGCTGCTGGTAGGTGATAGGGAGGAGGTTACTCCCCAGGGATTCACACAGTAGTTTCTCACAGGACTCTGCAGGTGCTTGAAAAGATCGAGGATGAGATAATATAAACATTGGGCTTGTGAGATATGGGTTATAACCAATTGGGGTTTGCAGGTACATGGTGTGAGGTTCAATTTAGCCAATTGTACGTAGCTTTAGTTCCATATAAACTGTGTGTGGTGTGTAATAAATCTGCATTCACTTGATCATAATGATCTGTGTGGTGTCCAGTTCCTCCAACGTTTATTTTTTGTTTACTTTAACCAGTGCCCGAATGGCAGTGGATCCTCGTAACAGATGAAGATTTTCCCTTGGATTGCTGCATCCCTGACCCCTGCATCCTGAAAAAGGAGCAGTAGAATGAGAGGAAGAAAAGTGGAGAAGTTTTCCAACCAAAGAGACCGCTGCCCCGGCGGTCAGCAGGCCTGCAGTGCCCCATGGAGTCTGGAGTTAAGGGGTGCACCTCGGAGTGACGACAAGTCATCTGGAAATCTCGCTCAAAAATTCAGGTGAGCGAGCAGTTGGGGAGGTGATGGGGGTGAGCTCTTCCAATGCATCTGTTCTGAGAAAGGGATTTGCCATAATTTTTGGACTTTGAAGTATGTTTTAAAGTGGGCACAAAATAGAGACCTTTTCCCCGATGTTAATACAGTGTTTAAGTTGTTTACGTGGGAGGCCATGAGGTGAAGCCTCTGGTACAAGGGATTTGTTGCAGGAAATAAAACCGAAGGGACTGACGTGTTTTCTGCACTGGCTGCAAATGGCTCCCGCTCCCACCATCGCCCTCCCTTCTGGTTGCCGCCCTGTGGTCACCATTGCTACGGCTCCAGCCCTGGTCTCTCTGCAGGCTGCCATCCCGCCCCACCTCCCAGCGGCCACTGCCACGATACAGTGCCGTTCTCGTCTCCCCCAGCACTGTTCTCTGCTTGCCCCGGGCACACCGCAGGTCCGGCTCCATTCACTGTCAGAGCCACGGCCTCCTCCCCCCAGCCCTGGCCACCGCTGCCGCTTCCCCACTCCCGCTCTCCGCTGGCTCGCTGCCTGCTCTGGCCATGCCATGGCTTCGGCTCCTGCTGCCTTGGGAATGCCACTTCCTCCCCACCTCCCGCCCGCCGTTGCTGTTTCTCGTAGCCTTGGGAACACTGATTTTACCTCCCCCGCCCCCTCTCCTGCTGCCATGCAGGGTCTTCTAGAGTTGGCGATAGAAAGACAGTAAAAAACGGGTGTCCTAGTTCAGCAGGAGGAACCAGCTAACCCTGTGTGGGGGTGATAAAAGCTGTGTATTCTACCCCCTCTATTCATTCCCCAAGGTCAATGGTCCATTAGCAACAGCTGCCCAGGGAGCCATTATCACCTTCACACCCAGCCTGAGGGGGGCGGAGCTGCCAATGGGCCATCAACAGCTCAACACCCCCTGGCTCCCAGAGTTAATCACCCATTGTGTGAGTCCCCGCCCAGGGGGAGGGACTGAGTGCTCCCTGAGGGTACATAAGTGGTGGGTAAGAAGACCTCGGGATCCTCTCGTCGGATCCAGAGCAGCAGCAGGACCTTGACAGGAGGAGATCACCGCTCTCGCCCAGACCACAGCCCTCGCCTGCACCAACAGGTTTTTCTTTTCCTTTTGCTCTGGACTTGGGGGAACCACAGGGGTCTCAGCACAAGGGCAAACAAACCCCCTTGGGTGTGTGCCCCAGGACACTGGATTATACTGCTGGGGTTTTGTGAGTTGAAAGCAATTTCCCTTGTGTGTCAGTGTTGTTATTGTAATATTATTATTAAATTTTAGGTCTGACTTATAATCTCTCTCGTGGTGAGTTCATTTCCCCTGCTGGTTCACCTTTAGACCAGCACAACGGGATATGGGACACAAATCTGTACTTGCAGGGGACAATATAACCCTGAATGCAGCTGTTGGCCATCTCGCAGCACGTGGGCTGTGTCACGTTCTGTCTTCAAGCTCCACATTTTCTCCTCAGCCTGCTAGAAAACTGTAAGTTGCCGAAAATTGCTCTCTTGACTCTGTTCTGCTTTGTTCTTTCCTCTGGGAAGCTGCAAAAGTTTGTTGCCAGCCATTTTCCAGTTTGCCCATGCGAGAGAATTTTTGCAGCAGGGTTTAAAATGGCAAATCCCGCTCCGAGCAGGGCGGGGCCAGCCTGCCCTCCGATGGGGAGAGGGCGGCTCCCTCGCATTATGTCACCGAGCTTTCTGCCATGCACGAGTCTTGCAAAGGCTCATGGTTATTGTAGTTCGGACAGGTGGAGCTTTGCACTACATCATCAGGTTCTTGTACAGACTCCTAAGTAATGTAGTTCATTCATAAAGGACTCTGGGTATTGTAGTCAAAACAAATCCTGGTCGGACTCACTTTAACAAAGAGCCCAGCCTGTCTTTGGCACAGCGAAACACAGACCTGGTGCCCTTCGATCACAGCTCTACAATACATCATGCAAAGACAGAACGCAGCACCTTCCTTGAGCAATGCAGAGAAAAACACAGAAGTCTTGAAGAAATCTCCTGTTGAATTGATTCCTTTGTTAATTTGGCTCCTGTTAAAAAGTTATAGGTATTGTAACCCTTTAATAATTTGGAGAAAAGTTTCTATCCCTCAGATTCAAATCCATAACACCAGTAGTAAAAGATGTATTTCCATCTGATCGTATTAGGAATTTTCAAAAAGCTTTTTCTATGAGTACCGAAGTGAATGAGAACAGATAATGATTTTAGTTATATGGCATTAGAATGGTTAAAATTTGTTCTTTTAGATACAGAAATGCATATTCATTGCAAGAAACACTAGAATTACAAGAATTAGAAGTGTTAAGATCTGTTCTTATGAATGTAGAACTTAATGCAACATAATCAGTTTATAGAAATAATGTTGTTTGGTGGTGTTATATTTCTGTTAAGGTTTTTAAGCTCTTTGGTGCACCAATGACAATGCCTGCAGGAAAGTTTATTCATTTGTTAAGAAAATAATGACGTTAAGCAGATAGAACAATGTTTTTTCTTTGGTTAAGAAAATTAAGTTGTTAAGCTAATAGAATAATGTTTGTCATTTCTTAAGCAAATAAGGATGTTCGGTTATTGCAATAATGTTTTTAATTTGTTAAGAGGTTAAGAAGTTAAGGAGAATAATGTTAAGAGTTAAAGTGTTAATTGAGTCGGCAGAGTAATGTTAATTTGGTAAAGGTTTAAATCATTAGAGTAAGGCTACATTTATAGCTTTGAGTGTATTGTTAACTGGTACTGATAGTAAATAGGGTTAAGCTTGCTACATTACAGAACAGAGCAGCAATTAAGTGTCTGTTCCTGGTTCAAAAAATAAAAAGGGGGCATGAACAGTGGAAAAAGAAAGAATAAGAAAAAAGAGAAAAAGAAAAAATAAAAGAAAGGGTTCACAAAAAAACTCTGGGGGAGAACAATAAAGAAAATAAAAAGAGAAAAAGAAAATAGAAGTGAAAAAGTAAGTGATGAATGAATGATAGAGGAAGTTGGATAAACAAATTGCTTTAAGGATGAACTATAGATAGATTTTTTGTGCCTTTTGTGATTGTGACAATTGTGCTGCAGTTAACATCAGGTGCAGTAGCCTTCTGCTAAGGGCCCATGCTGAAGTGCTGCTGCCAATCTTGTGGCACAATTAGAGAGAATTGTCAGGTTGTGTGTGTGTGTCTGTGTGTGTGTGTGTGTGTGTGTCTGTGTGTGTGTGTGTGTCTGTGTGTGTGTGTGTGTCTGTGTGTGTGTGTGTGTGTGTCTGTGTGTGTGTGTGTCTGTGTGTGTCTGTGTGTGTGTGTGTCTGTGTGTGTGTCTGTGTGTGTGTCTGTGTGTGTGTCTGTGTGTGTGTCTGTGTGTGTGTCTGTTGTGTGTGTGTCTGTTGTGTGTGTGTCTGTTGTGTGTGTGTCTGTTGTGTGTGTGTGTGTGTGTGTGTGTGTGTGTCTGTGTCTGTGTGTGTGTCTGTGTATATGTGTGTGTGCGTGTGTCTGTGCGCGCGTGTCTGTGTGTGTGCGTGTGTCTGTGTGTGTGAGTCTCTGTCTGTGTCTCTGTCTGTGTCTCTGTCTGTGTCTCTGTCTGTGTCTCTGTCTGTGTGTGTGTCTGTGTGTGTGTGTGTCTCTGTGTGTCTCTGTGTGTGTGTGTCTGTGTGTGTGTGTCTGTGTGTGTGTCTGTGTGTGTGTGTGTCTGTGTGTGTGTGTGTCTGTGTGTGTGTGTGTCTGTGTGTGTGTGTGTCTCTGTGTGTGTGTGTCTGTGTGTGTGTCTCCTCTGACGTCTGCAATGACTGATGAATGCATCCTTAAGGACCAAAGAACTACCTGTAGAATGTAGATGCCATGTCTTGCCACTGATGCAGACAGTATTAGTCGTGCATTACTGCAAAATAGAGTTGCTTTTGCTTGTCTTTGCTTTCAGCACAGCTTTTACCTCAAGGCCTTAGTTTTGAGGAATTTCATAATGTACTGCATGAATTTATCAGACCATTCTGTGTCCATTTATGTACATTTGAGACAGTTGAAGGACAAAATGAAAAAGCTGACTGTAACAACATCTGCTTTTGATGATTGGTTGAAAAAGTTGGGATTTAATGGTTGGTCATTTGATTTTTTGAAAGAGGGCCAAACAATTGTATTTTTTGTAGCTGCTTTGGTTTTCTTGCCTTGTATATTGCAATGTGTTGTTAATACAGTTCACAAGTCTGTGGAGCAGGCCTGGATCACTCAAAATAAAGAGAGGGGATATGTTGAGGGGTTTCTTTCAGAAAATGGGCTCATGAACGATCCAGCCTGCATCAACCCTGTGAGACTGAAGGCAGCTGAGAATAAACAGTCACAGCTGCTTGGAGGAGTTGGCAACTCCCTAGAGGTTTCTCATGGGACCACCTCGACTTTCACATAGGATTCTGGAGGTGCACCCGAAAACATCGAGGATGAGATAATATAAACATTGGACTTGTGAGATATGGGTTATAACCAATTGGGATTTGCAGTTATATGGTGTGAGGTTCAATGTAGCCAATAGTACGCAGCTTTAGCTCCATATAAACAGTGTGTAGTGTGTAATAAATGGCCATTCACTCGATCACAATGATCCAGCTCCTCTGTGGTTTATTTATTGTTTACTTTAATTCCCCACCCCAGGCCTTTCACAGCCCCCAGAGCCAAACTTACACCCCAGGGGAGAGTGAGAGAATTGACCCAGCAGCTCCTCAGGCAGCTCAAGGGACAGGTCAGCCTTCCCAAAGCTGGGACCCACAGCCTCTTGGGCACCCACAGCCTGTCCTGCTCTTCTCCTGGCACATCCCATCTCCCCACAGAGCCTTTCCCCAGGGGGACACGTCTGTGCTGGCCTGACCAGCCATTCCTGCAGCCCCTCCCCGTGCTCCCCACAGCCCCTGAGCTGGGGGTGCTGCTCTGCAGGGCACGGGGGCTGTGGTGCCCAGGGCCATGGGGGGACTCTGCTGGGCTGTGCTGGTCAGGCTGGGAGGCAGAGCCAGCTGATGGTGGTCCCTGCCACTGACCCCCTGCCACACAAGCTCTTGTGTGGCCATGGAGGGTGCTCAGAGGGGCCCTGCCTTGTTCCAGTGCTGGGAGGTGGGTCTGGGTACTACACTGGATCCAAAGGTGGAATTTCTCTGAGGGTAAGACAGGTCACTTAGACTCCTTTCCCTGTACCTGATGTGTCCCCTGGATCTGCAGAGCTCTTGTTTTTCAGTTTACACCCAGATATAGAATATAATCATGGAGTGACCCCACACTTGACAGGCCTGTGCTCACTGGGCTGAATTTCCTGCTGACTCCTTGGCACAAACTGTCCCTGCAGGTCCTTTGAGTTCTCCTGGCTGTTCCCAGGTCTCTTCAATAAAACATTCTCCTGCCATCATTCCTGTCACAAGCTACAGAGACCCAGGAATGTTAATCCCAGATCATTCTCCATCTGCTTGGGCTCTGGCCATCAACAAGCAAAAGCAGATCTAATTTTCTCAAAGGCCACCCTGAGCCCCTGATCTCATCACACTGAGCCCCTGGAGAACAAGCCGAAAAAGGAGCCTCTTTAAGAGTCCATTCTCTGTGCATGTTCTTCAGAGTGACTTTAGAAGAAGACCACAACCTGCAGGCACTGTGCTGAGGAGATCCCTTTTCATGATGGAACTGCTGTTTGAGGCCAACTCTGCCACAGAAATGCCCATTGTCTGCTGGCAGTCACAGCACTCCCACTGAAGCAGAGCAAGCACAGGACTCAAAGAATTAACACAAAACAGTCTCTGAAGCCAGCCACAGGAAATACAGCTGGATAGAAACCAGGTTTGGGAGCTATCCAAAGGTGGTCTTGAGGTCCGTCCAAACCAATACGAAATATGCAGGCAATAACATATAAGGGAGAAGCACAGCCCGAGCACAGGGCACAGTGACCTGCAGGAAGAGACAAGAAATTTCAAACACAGCATTTTGGCACGATCTATATTAAAATCAGCAAAATTCAGTAGAAGTTGAAAAGTTCACCGAGGATGAGGAGGTGAAATGAGACCCCTACCAGATGAGGTAACAGGAACTCCCACCATAATATTCCTCAAAACGACGACTCCACCCCTGACTCCGCCTGGACTCCGCCTGCTCTATATATTATAACCAAGTGTTGCAATAACATGAATATGCATGTAAAAATGATGTAATCTCTCACAGAAACTGTATAAATACTCTGGCTTCACACTGCTGACTTCGGAACTCTGTTGTCCGACGAGAATCGGACGGTTCCCCAACGTTGCTTCAATAAATACCTTGCTGCTTAAAGATTAAAACTCTGTCTCTAAGCAGTTTCTTTGTGCCCCTTTGGGCATCACCACACAGAAACAGCCCGACCAACCTGGCAGAGCACTCAGATCTTACACCAACATGGGGTCTTAGAAGGAGAGTGTGGAAGTGGAAAGGAAGCAACTCTAAATAGTCCTCCTGGTCCCCAGCAGTGCTGCTGTGCTGGACTCTTTCCCCTTCTCCTCTGCACATATGAAATTGCCCTGCAGCTTTATGAAGGTCCCACAGATAGGATCACAGATGAACAAGAGCAGTTCAGGATAATTTATTTTCTTTGAATATAAAGAGAGCACAATTCCTCAGAGATTTTGAGTCACACAGAAAAACGAAGAATGACAAAAGAAATTAATAAAATTTTATTGTGCACAACATCCTGACAAGAAGAGCCAATTGACCATCAAGAAAAACCTGAGAAGGCATACTGTGCTTCTAATGCGTTACACTACAAACTCTATAGGGCAGAAAACAGACAGGTTATTGTTGCTGAAAAGCATCCAGTCATCATTTTCCTCACAGCATCCTTGAGCTCCTGGTTCCTCAGGCTGTAGATGAGGGGGTTCAGTGTGGGAGGCACCACGGAGTACAAAACTGACAGTGCAGATTCAGGGATGGGGAGGAGATGGAGGGAGGCTTCAGATAGGAAAACATGGAAGTGCTGATAAACAGGGAGACCACGGCCAGGTGAGGGAGGCACGTGGAAAAGGCTTTGTGCCGTCCCTGCTCAGAGGGGATCCTCAGCACAGCCCTGAAGATCTGCACATAGGAGAAAATTATGAAAATGAAACAACCAAAAGCTAAACAGGCACTAACGACAAGAAGCCCAAGTTCCCTGAGATCAGAGTGTGAGCAGGAGAGCTTGAGGATCTGTGGGATTTCACAGAAGAACTGGGCAAGAGCATTGCCCTGGCACAGGGGCAGGGAAAATGTATTGACTGTGTGCAGCAGAGCATTGAGAAAGCCACTGGCCCAGGCAGCTGCTGCCATGTGGGCACAAGCTCTGCTGCCCAGGAGGGTCCTGTAGTGCAGGGGTTTGCAGATGGCAACGTAGCGGTCGTAGCACATGATGGTGAGGAGATAAAAGTCAGCTGACATGAAGAACAGAAACAAAAACACCTGAGCAGCACATCCCATGTAGGAGATGGTTGTGGTGTCCCAGAGGGAGTTGTGAATGGCTTTGGGGACAGTGGTGCAGATGCAGCCCAGGTCTGTGAGGGACAGGTTGAGCAGGAAGAAGTGCATGGGGGTGTGCAGGTGGTGGTCGCAGGCTACGGCGCTGATGATGAGGCCGTTGCCCAGGAGGGCAGCCAGGGAGATGCCCAGGAAGAGACACAAGTGCAGGAGTTGCAGCTGCCGCGTGTCTGCCAATGGCAGGAGGAGGAACTGGCTGATGGAGCTGCTGTTCGACATGAGCTTCCCCTTGGGTATAGCACCTGTCCAAGGAGAAAAATTTAGTAACAAGTGACAGTACATGTTTCAGAAAAAACCTCTTCTAGTCCTTATCTAACACCCTCAGATCACCTCTTCTTTTTCACAAAATCCTTTAGCTGGTCCATTTGAGGACTTCTGTTGAGGCCTGGCTCAGAAAGCTCCAGGGAAAAAGGAGCTCTGCTGATGTTCTGGTATACTCAGTTCTGTCCTACAACAACAGATAAATAGGAACTGAGACTGATGTTAGTTTTAAGCCACCATGGTAATAAAAAGCTTCTCAACACTGTCTCTCCCAATTCACCCCAATGCAGAGCAGAGCTGTGGGGGTATAGTTTTGTTTCTTTCCTTCCATTTGCTCCAACACAAGTACTGAAATTTTTAAGCCAGGAATCCTTGGTATTTATACTTCTATCTAAGAGACAACCTGTGTGTCGTGTGAGGCAAAGAGATCATCCATTCCTGCAATGTTTGGCAAGATCCATCAGTCCTGCTCTCATCTGCCCAAGGCTGTCACCTCTCTGTTCTGCAGGGCAAAGGCACCCAGGGGTTCCCCTGAGGAGAAACTGGACACTGCTGAGAGCTGGTGACTCCAGGTTCCAAGTGCACATCTTCAAACTCCTCATCCTGTCTCATCCTACAGAAGAGAGATATCTCAGCTCTCCCCTCCCAGCAGGGGCACAGAGGGCTCATTGCAGCTGCCTGAACACACCTTGCAGCCCCACTGCCATGGCCTCAGTGCTGAGGTGCTGTGGGGAACACAGAGCTGCAATGGCACAGCTCTGCCCCTCAGGAAGCCATCCTGCAGGACAGCAGGATCATCCAGGGAAAGAACTGAATGTCCTAAAGATGTTACATCCTGACTGGAGAGTTCAGGAGACCCATTGCCCAGAGCTCCCACCTGAGCTGGGAGCAAAGGCAGGATGAAGAGGAGGGGAAAATAGAGAAATTCCAGCACACTCCTATGGAGACCCTACAGAGACAATCAGATGGCCAAAGGGAAGGACTCTGCTGGGTGGTGGATGAGATCAGGGGCTTGTTCTGGGCAGAAATCTGCAGAGCAGGGATGGCCCAGAGCTGCTCTAGCCCCTCTGCCACAGCATTTCAGCAGCAGCTCCCTCTCACTCCCTGCCCAGGGCTCTGCTGCCTGGAGCTGTCCCTGCCAGCAGCTGCTTCCCTGGCAGTGTTCCCAGAGTCCATCCCAGCCCTGGGTGCTCAGCTCTGCCCTGCAGAGCCCTCCCAGCACAGGGCACTGCCCAGGGACAGCTCTGCCTGTGCAGGATCTGCTGGCAATGTCAAAGCAACCCTGAGGAGAATGGAAAAGCAGCACTGATGACGTGTGTACCTGGCAGATTTCTAATCCTCCCAGGTTTATTCATCAGTAGGTGTAAACGATTTGAAATGGAAGTGCCACCTCCTGAAATGAGAAATTAATTTCTACTTTTTATGGGCCAGATAGCCCACAGAAAAAAAAGGTAAGAACAGGATAATTCCCTTTGAAGCAACCCCTGCCTTTTTGTGCTTCTTGAAAAATATCCTGTGAAATCTCCTGCACTGCTGTCCAGCTCTGAGCACCTTCAAACCACAGAGAACCTTATTCACATAAGGACCCAGCTCTCAGCCATGGCTCCTTCCCCACAGCCCTTCTCCCCAGCCCTGTGAGCAGCTCCCCAGGCTGGCTGAGAGCTGACCCTGGCAGGCAGCAGAGTCCCTGCCCCAGCACAGCACCCTGGGCTGCAGGACCCTGCTCTGCACCACAGCCCTGGGCACCCCTGGCTGCACCCCCCGGCTCCACAGCTATTCCAAAGTGTCCCCCAACAGCCCCCTCCTCACATATCCCATCAGCTGGGGCTGGGCCAGCTTTAGGAGATACCTCCAGGAGCTGCCCCTACATTGCCCTGCACCCACAGACTCACCGTGTCCAGCACTGCAAAGATTTCTCCTCCAAGAGCTCTCAGTCATCCTCCCAATGCTGAGCCCCTTTAAGCTCTGTCTGTGCCCTGCTGGTGTCCCTGAGCTGCCCTGGCAGTGCCCTGAGCCCTGCTGGGCTGTGCACAGGAGCTGCTCCTGGGCAGAGCTGTCTCTCTGCAGCGCTGCCCGCTTGCCAGGAGCTCCCTGTGTGCCAGGAGCCCGGCCCAGCTCAGCAGCACAGCAACAGCCCAGGGCATTTAATGGCCCTCTGGGGGGTTTGGTGCTGAGTCCCTGAATATCAGGCTCTGAGGAAAGTTAAAGTGAGATTCAAACTGTAAGGTTTCTTGCAGTGCAAATGGGTCCCACTGAGGGACACAACTGAGAAAACATCCCTAGGATTTTTTTGGAGCAGAAACATGGAGGCAGTGGTGACAGGTCAGAGAATCACAGGATCATCAAGGTTGGAAGAGACCTTCAAGATCTTCTAGTCCAACTGTCATTCAGCACCCCCATAATCACCCCTAAATTGTATTCCAAGGTGCCACATCCAAACACCACCTGAGCACTTGGAGATACCATCACCACCCTGGGCTACTTATTTCATTGCCTAAGCTCCCTTTCAGTGAATAAAAGTTTTATTTAATATTTAATCTGAACCTCCACCTATGCAATTCAAGTCTCTTTCCTCTTTCTGTCCCTATAGGTTTGGCAGAAGAGAGGGAGAATCCCCTCACTAAGACCTCCTTTTGGGTGTTTGTAGAGGAGCAACAAGGTCCTCCCTGAGCCTCCTCTTCTCCAGACTGAAAAACGCCAGTTCCTCATCCAACATGTTTTCCAGACCCTTCCCAGCTTGGATCCCTTCTCTGGACACACTCCAGGCCCTCAATGTCCTTTTTTTCAGTGAGGGGCCCAGAACTGGACACAGCACTGAAGGTGCGGCCTCATCAGTGTCCAGTGCAGAGGGACAGTCCTGCCCCAGTCCTGCTGGCCACATTATTCCTTACACTGGCCAGGATGTCTTTGGCCTTCTTGTCCACCTGAGCACACTCTGGCTCATACCCAGCTGCTCTCAAGCAGCACCCCGAAGTCCCTCCCTGCTGAGCAGCTCTCCAGCCACTCTGCTCACAGCCTGAAACATTCCATGGGGTTGTTGTGACTCAAGGACAGGATCTGACTCTTGACCTTGTCAATCCAGCCTGTCCACATCCCTCTGCGGAGCCTTCCTGCCCTCCAGCACATCCACAATCACACCCACCTTGGTGTTGTCCACAAATTTACTGAGGGTGCACTCCATCCCCTTATCCAGATCATTAAAACAATGTCAAACAGGACCGGCTCCAACATTCAGCCCTGGGGAATCCCACTAGTGACCAGCCCCACATGGATTTAGTTTCATTCCCCACCACTCTCTGGGTCATCAGTCAGTTTTTCACCCAGCAAACAGTTCCCTCATCCCATCCATCAGCAGCCAGTTTCTGCAGGAGATGCTGTGGGAGGTGGTGCCAAAGGCTGTACTGAATTCCAGAGAGACACATCCACAGCCTTTCCCTCATCTCCTGAGCGGGTCATTTTGTCATGGAAGGGGATCAGGTTGGTCAGCCAGGACTTGCCTTTCCCAAACCCACACTGACTGGGCCTGATCCCTTGATTGTCCTGTTTGTGCTGTGTGGTGGCACTCAGGATGATTTATTTGCTCCATGGACTTCTCTGGACCCAAGCTCAACCTGACAGGCCTCAAGTTGGCTGGAACTCCATCCAACCCTTCTCATAAATGGGCATCACAGTTGCTGATTTCTTGTCAGCTGGGACTACTCCAGTTCACCAGAACTGCTGGGCACTGAGTGAAAGTGGCTTGGCCAGCTCTTTTTCCAGCTCCCACAGTACCCTCAGGTGCATCTCATGTGGGCAGGGACTTGTGGGGTTCTCATTGACACAGCAGGTCACTGACCATTTCTCTCTGGGGTATGGGGGCTTCACTCAGCTCCCCATCACCACCTTCCAGCCCTGGGATCTGGGTATCCTGAGCACAACTGCATTTGGTGTTAAAAGACTGAGGCAAAGAAGTCATTAATTTCCGCAGCCATTTCCTCCTCCCCTGACCCTGTGCTGCCTCTGCATCCAGCAAAGGATGGAGACTCTCCTGAGCCCCCCTTTGGCTGCCCATGGGTTCAGAGACACATTTTTTGCTGTCTTTAACTGCAGTGGCCAAATTCAGTTCCAGTTTGTCTTTGGCCCTTCACATTTTCCCCCCTCCATAACTTCACCATATCCTTGTAGTGTCGCCCCCAAGTTTTCTGGCCCTCTTTCCAGAGGTGATACACTCTCTTTTTTTCCTGACATCCAGCCCATGGTCTGTGTTTCACCAGGCCACACTTTTTGACCCCTGGCTTGTCTCAGGCCACAGAGGCACAGCTCCTGGAGCTTTGAGATTTCCTTCTTAAAAAACCTGCATCCATCCTGCACTCCTTTCTCCTTCAGGACTGACTCCCAAGGGACTCCATCCATCAGTTTCTCAAACTGGCCAAAGTCTGTCAGCTGTCAGTCCAAGGTGTCAGTTCTGCTGGTGCCGCTCCTTCCTTCACGCACAATGGAAATCCCCATTATTTCATGGTCTCTGTGCCCAAGCCAGCCCTGACCACCACATCACCCACCAGCCACAGAATCACAGAAGGCTTTGGGTCATAAGGGACCTTAAAGAGCATCTCGTTCCAACCCCAGGGGCAGGAACAACTTTGACTAGACCAGGTTGCTCAGAGCCACATTCTGCTTGGCCTTGAACAACTTCTAATGATGGAGCAGCCAGAACTTCTCTGAGCAACCTGTGCCACGGCCTCACCACCCTCACCAAAAAGGATTTCTTACCAATGTCTCATCTAACCCTTCTCTCTATCAGTGTGAAACCATTGTCCCTTGTCCTGTCTCTCCAGATCCTTGTAAGCAGTCTCTCTTCATCTTTCTTGTTGACTCCCTTCAGCCACAATTAGGTAACCCAAGACCTCCCCTTCTCCAGGCTGAAAGATACCAATTATCTCAGCCTTCCCTTATGGCAAAGCTGCTCCATCACTCTTATAATCTTGGTGGTCTCCTCTGGACTCGCTCCAACAGCTCCTTGTCCTTGCTGTGCTGGGACCCCAGAGCTGGAGGCAGCTCTGCAGGTGGGGCAACATCCAACCAGGTGTGTTCCAGCAAGGACAGTGTGGAACCCTCTGGAACCAAAGGGCCAATGTGACACCATAGAACCTCCTGGAACCAAAGGGACATTGTGACACCACAGAACCTCCTGGAACCAAAGGGGACATTGAAACACTTTAGGGCCTCATGGGAACAAAGGAATCCCGTGAGACTGTGGAACCTCATGGAATCAAGAAGTCATTATGACACTCCAGGGCTTTTGGAACCCAAGGAAACCTGGGACACTGTGGATCCTCACGGAGCCATCGAGCAATTGTGACATGTGGGAACCAAAGGAATCCTCAGATAGTTTGGAACCTCCTGGAATCAAGGGGCCATTGTGACACTTCAGGGCCTCATGGAACCAAAGGAACCCTGGAACATTTTGGAACCTCATGGAATGAAGAGGCCACTGTGCCACCTGAGGTCTCATCAAACCAAATGAACTCAGGGACACTGTGGAACCTCTTGGATATGAGGGGCCATTGTGACACTGCAGGGCCCAGGGAACCCAGGGAACACTGAGACATTTCAGAACCTTATGGAACAAGGGGCTGTTGTTCCACTGAGGAGCCTGATGGAATGAAGGGGCTTTGTGACACTGCAGGGCATCATGGAGCCAAAGGGACTCTGGGGCACTGTGGAGACTTATGGAATCAAAGACCATTGTGACACTGCAGAGACTAATAGAACCAAAGGAACCCTGGGAGACTGAAACCTCCTGGAATCAATGGGCCATTTTGACACTGAAGAGCCTTATGGAGCGAAAGGGACCCTGGGGCACTGTGGAATCTCATGGAACTAAGGGGCCTTTGTGACTTGTGGGGACTCCTGGAACCAAATGAACCTCAGGACATTTTGGAACCTCATGGCCCCAAGGGGCCATTGTGGCACTGCAGAGCCTTATGGACCATGACAGGATGTTCTGCCCTGATCAGGCCCAGAATCCACTCAGAGAATGCAAACAATGCAGGCTCTCTGGGCTGAGTTACTGCTGCCACCAAGGGGCTGTTTTGGTGTTGAATTCTGCTAAAACCAGCCTGGTTCACCAAACTGCAAATGCACATCCTGCTTTTTGGAACAGGATCTGACAGAGAAGCTGCTCACTGGCCTGGAAATTCATGACTAGCAATCCCTCACTGTATAGCTCTAAAAGCTCTGTCCAACTTCCATATGGCAGATCCTTTCACAGACTGTCTTGAAGCATGTGGAGCTTCTCCCATGAAGCAGGGACGGCTCTTCATGGTCACTGCCCAGGGGTTAAGGGAAGGAGAGAGATCTGCCCTCTTTAGTTGTGTGAGAGTTACATCAATCTCTGCTTAATGATCGTTTGGTTTTGCTGGTTTCAACACAACTGTTTTAAAATAACTGCTTTGACACAGTGCACTGCACTATTTTATGCTATAATATACTCTACTAGGAGGTTTTTAGCTTTTCCACAGTGTACTGAATATTTAAGTAAATGATTAAGATCTTTCATCTGTTCACTTGTCTGTTCTTTTGTCTGTTCATTTCTCATAACAAATAACTCATTTTATGTATCTGATTGGCCATCATTAAAACCTGTGGAAAAAAGTGATTCAATCACAACTCTATAATTCCTGAAATTTAAATTGCACAGTAAATCTGCAGCTAAGATTGGATTCAGTCACCCCCAGGCTCCTCTCTGAGAAGGAGTTTAGAAAGCAAGGGGTCCTTTCTGACCCCACAGCTCAATGAGACATCTTCTCTAACAAACTCTGTCTAAAACTTCTATTACCTCTGTGACACCATGAGCTGCCACACTCTCCTAGGATTCCTTTGGTTCTATGAGACCCTGCAATGTCACAGTGATCCCTTCATTCCATGAGGTTCTGCAGTGTCCCAGGTTCCCTTCAGTTCCATGAGGTCCCAGAGCACCAAAATGACCCTTTGATTCCATGGGGTTCTGAAGTGTCAGTGTCCCTTTTGTTCCATCACTGTGGAGAGTCACAATGAGCCCTTAATTCCATGAGGTTGCAGAGTTACAATGAACCCATTGTTTCAATAAGACTCTGCAGTGTCACAATTCCATGAGGTTCCACAGTGTCACACTGGTCCCTTGTGCTACTCAAGGCCCTGCACTGAGACAAAGGTCCCTGAAATCCATGAGATTCCACAGTGACCCTGTGATTCCATGAGGTCCTGCAGTGTCACAGTGGTGGTTTCAGAGGTGGTGGAGCTTTTATTTTTGTAGTTAGAAATAGAATGTGAAAGAAATAATGTCACCAAGGGCACGTTGGAGGTCCAGAGTGGACATGCGAAGAAAGGAATTTCCCTCCAAGACAAGTGCTCTGATACAAAGTGTCACCAAGTATGAGTCAGGATGAGCCCAAGGCTTTGTGCTCCAAGGCAGAGCCAGGGAGGAGGGAGAGATGTCAGTGCAGGAAGAGGCCAGCGAGGTGGGGCAGCCGGGGGATGCCGACAGCCTGCAGGGAAAGGGGCAGGGCATGGACACCGTAGGACAGCCTGGGCTGGAGAGGAGACAGGGATGTGCAGAAGCTGAAAGGCCCCAAGAGAGCCAACTTGTGCAGGCCTTTGGCCATGGCTGCTGTGTGTGCCCCTGATGGCATGAGGAGACAAGTGAGCCTTGCAGTCCTGGGGCCTCATTGCCTCTTTGTCCCTGCTCAGCAGCCTGGGAGGTGCCACCCTTTGGCATTGCACATCCCACATGCCAGTGCCCCAGGAAAAGGCCTGAGGAATGAGGGAGGGAATGGATCTCCCTTCTCAGGGTCTGGAGGTCAGGGCTTGGACCTTTGAATTATGAAACACAGCCAGTTTAGCTCAGCATGAGAGACATCTTTGACTTGCTTGTCCGTAACTGTCATCACTGCCTCCAGTTTTCTGCTCTAACTGGAATCTGGGGACACTTTCTCAGTCCTGTTCCTCAGTGGGACCCATCAACACTACAAGAAACTTCATTGTTTCAATGTGAATTTGAGTTCTTGAGACAGTGTTTGAACTTATTCTGATGGACTGAGTTTAATGTAAACAACACAAACCCCCCAGAGGGCCATTAAATGCCCTGGGCTGTTGCTGTGCTGCTGAGCTGGGCCGGGCTCCTGGCACACAGGGAGCTCCTGGCAAGCGGGCAGCGCTGCAGAGAGACAGCTCTGCCCAGGAGCAGCTCCTGTGCACAGCCCAGCAGGGCTCAGGGCACTGCCAGGGCAGCTCAGGGACACCAGCAGGGCACAGACAGAGCTTAAAGGGGCTCAGCATTGGGAGGATGACTGAGAGCTCTTGGAGGAGAAATCTTTGCAGTGCTGGACACGGTGAGTCTGTGGGTGCAGGGCAATGTAGGGGCAGCTCCTGGAGGTATCTCCTAAAGCTGGCCCAGCCCCAGCTGATGGGATATGTGAGGAGGGGGCTGTTGGGGGACACTTTGGAATAGCTGTGGAGCCGGGGGGTGCAGCCAGGGGTGCCCAGGGCTGTGGGGCAGAGCAGGGTCCTGCAGCCCAGGGTGCTGTGCTGGGGCAGGGACTCTGCTGCCTGCCAGGGTCAGCTCTCAGCCAGCCTGGGGAGCTGCTCACAGGGCTGGGGAGAAGGGCTGTGGGGAAGAAGCAACCTCTGGCAGGGAAGGTCAGCATCTTTCTGCTCTCAAAAGTGAGCTGCAGAGGCAAGGGCTGCTTACAGCTCCAGATCAATGCAGGAAACTTATCAGGGCCATTTTAACGAAGCACAGCATGAAAGGGAATACCTTATAAAGAACAGTCTTTTTCTTTCATTGTTATACTCTGGATTGTCTGGGTGTGAATCGAGACAGAGAAATTTATCTGAGCCCAGCAGGAGACTCTGAAACCTGTAATGTCTTGCTTTTAGAGGTGAAGAAACCAGGGTCTATCACAAACCACCACACTGTGGCTCACAGGCAGCATCAGAGTTGCTTTTCCAGCCTCCTCAGGGTTGCTCTGACACTGGCATCAGAGCCTGTTCAGCCAGAGTTGGCCCTGGGCAGTGCCCTGTGCTGGGATGGCTTTGCAGGGCAGAGCTGAGCACCCAGGACTGGGATGGGCTCTGGGAGCACTGCCAGGGCCCAGCCCTGGGCGCAGGGAAGCAGCTGCTCGCAGGAACAGCTCCAGGCAGCAGAGCCCTGGGCAGGGAGTGGGGGGAAAGTTCCCCCAAGGCACCCCTGGGGGAGGGGGCATCCAGAGAGCTCAGGGCATCCTTCCCTGCAGCTCTGCTGGACACTGTGTGCTGGGCCATGGAAATGAGGATTCCGCCAGTGGAAAAGAACCTTCACCAGATGTATCTTCTGAGTCATGAGTGCAGAGGTGGAACTTTTGCATTCAAGGTGGGTTCCATCTGAATGTCCCTTTTGAATGTCAGAGCTGTGATAAAAAATTTCCATGTCAGCAGATTGACTCCTTGGCAGAACATTTGGAAACATTTGACACATTGATTCTGGTTAAAAACAGACTGGTTTTGTCAGAGAGCTTTAGGCTTAATTAATCCCTGAGTTTTCCTTTTCAGAACAGGCCGTCTTCTAAGAAACAACACATGTCCAACAGCAGCTCCATCAGCCAGTTCCTCCTCCTGCCATTGGCAGACACGCGGCAGCTGCAGCTCCTGCACTTGTGGCTCTTCCTGGGCATCTCCCTGGCTGCCCTCCTGGGCAACGGCCTCATCATCAGCGCCGTAGCCTGCGACCACCACCTGCACACCCCCATGCACTTCTTCCTGCTCAACCTGTCCCTCACAGACCTGGGCTCCATCTGCACCACTGTCCCCAAAGCCATTCACAACTCTCTCTGGGACACCACAACCATCTCCTACATGGGATGTGTTGCACAGGTGTTTTTTTATTTCTTCTTCATTTCAGCAGAGTTTTTCCTCCTCACCATCATGTGCTACGACCGCTACGTTGCCATCTGCAAACCCCTGCACTATGGGACCCTCCTGGGCAGCAGAGCTTGTGCCCACATGGCAGCAGCCGCCTGGGCCAGTGGCTTTCTCAATGCTCTGATGCACACAGTCAATACATTTTCCCTGCCCCTGTGCCATGGCAATGCCCTGGGCCAGTTCTTCTGTGAAATCCCACAGATCCTCAAGCTCTCCTGCTCACACTCCTACCTCAGGGAACTTGGGCTTCTTGTGGTTAGTGTCTGTTTAGGGTTTGGCTGTTTTATTTTCATAGTTTTCTCCTATGTGCAGATCTTCAGGGCTGTGCTGAGGATCCCCTCTGAGCAGGGACGGCACAAAGCCTTTTCCACGTGCCTCCCTCACCTGGCCGTGGTCTCTGTGTTCCTCAGCACTGCCATGTTTGCCTACCTGAAGCCTCCCTCCATCTCTTCCACATCCCTGGACCTGGTGGTGTCAATTCTTTACGCAGTGATTCCCCCAGCACTCAACCCCCTCATCTACAGTCTGAGAAACCAAAAGCTAATGGATGCCCTGAGAAAAATGATGACTGGATGCTTCTCAGCAGCAAGAACCTCCCAGTTTTCTTCTGTACAGTGTTCATATTAAAACTCAGGACAGGCTCAGTTTGCCTTCCCTGGTTTTTCTTGGTGGTGGGTGGTTGGGTTTTTTTTCGTAATGTTGTGCTCAATGAAAGTATTTTATTCATCTTCTCATCTAAATCACTGTCTCATTTATTAATTTAACTCTTTCAAACTTTAATTGAGTAATTGTGCTATCTCTATATTTAAACAAAATAAAATCCCTTGCAGTAGCCTTGTGTGTCTGAGGACATCATTGGAAATCATTGGAACCCATAACACCTGCTCTCTTTCCACTTGTACACTCTCCTGCAGAGTCCCTGGGCTGGACTAAGGCCTTGGTCCTCTGCCAGCTGGGACACAGACCTGCTGCATGTCCATCCTGGGCTCACAGGCAGGGACAGGCCATGGGCACTGCTGGGACACAGCTGGGCTCCACAACAGCAGCTCCATCAGGAAAGGGCTTCTCCTTAGCTCAAGACATGCAGTCTTAGGGCTTTTTGCAAAGTCACTCTCAAGAACATGCCAAGGAATAGACTCTGTAGAGGCTTCTTGTTTGCTTGTTCTCCAGGGGCTCTAAATCTGTGTGTGAACCACCAAACAGAGCCCTGGAACTGCAGGGGCTACAGCAGGAAACAGGGAAAATGATCTGGTGAGTGTTCTGTGTTACCCTCAGTGAACACACTGCTGCTACCCATGACAACAATAGCAGTAATAAAAGCTGGAACTATCACAAATAAACCCTACAAGAAGCACATGAGGTGCACAACACCATTGCTCCATTGCTCAGCACTCAGTGCCCAATGCCCAGCCCAGCCCAGACACAGATCAGCCCTTCCTGACCAACCCCCCATTAACACCCTGAGCACGGTCCTGCATCAAAGGGAACATCCCTTGGGCCAGTTGGGCTCAGCTGTCCTGGCCCTGCTCCCTCCCAGTCCTGTGACTCTGGGGAGATCATTGGAGGCCATGATTGCACAAACCTCTCAGACACTCAATGTGAAAAGTAAAACCCAAAACACCTTAAAAACACTGAGGTATATTGAAGCACTAAAGAGCCCTATTTAGCATCAATGCTGACAAAGCCTCTCAAGTGACTAATTAAAGCAGATCATTGGTGCACATAATTGCAGAAAACTCTCACAGACTCCAAGTCAGAACCAAAACTCAAACCCAAATCACCTTGAAAAACCTGCAGCCCCTGAAGCTTTAAGGAGGCCCCCAAAGGGCCAATCCTGACAAAGCCTCCCCAGGGACTCGCCCCAGCAGACCCTTGGAGGCCATGACTGCAGGGAGGCAAAGGCTCTGGGCAGCAGCTCAGGTGCTGAGCAAAGCCTGGCTTGGCTGGAGGCAGCAGAAAGGCCCAGCCCTGACCCTCAGCCTGGGGAAGGCACATCCTGTCCCTCACACCTTGCTCAGGGCTCTGCTGGGATCACTGGCATGGGGGGTGACGCTGAGAGCAGGAAAAGGGGTGAAAGTGCCCAGCCTTCCTGGGGCTGTGCCAGGAGGCCACGAGGCCCCAGAGCCTCAGCACAGCAGGTCTGCTCACAGCCCTTGGTGGCACAGACGATGCTGTGCCCGAGGGGAGAAAGACTTGGGATCTCTTGCACTTCTGGCCCAGTCACTTGATGTCCCTCTGGGAAGGAACAAACCACCTCTCAGAGGTGGGTGACAAACCAGTGCTGGGAATGGTCATTGGGAGGGGCTGGTCTGTGATCATTGTCCCAGAATTCTTTTGTTCCCATGAGCCTCTAAAGTGCCTCAATGGGCTCCTTGATTCCAGGACATTCTGCAGTGTCCATGGTCCCTTCCTGCTTTGAAAGGTTGTGCCATGTCACAATGTCCCTTTGGTTCCAGGAGGTTCTGTGGTGTCACAATGTCCCTTTGGTTCCAGGAGGTTCCAAACTGTCCTTGCTGGAACACACCTGGTTTGATGCTGCCCCACCTGCAGAGCTGCCTCCAGCTCTGGGGTCCCAGCACAGCAAGGACATGGAGCTGTTGGAGCGAGTCCAGAGGAGACCACCAGGATGATCAGAGGGATGGAGCAGCTCTGCCATGAGGGAAGGCTGAGAGAATTGGGTGTTGGAGTGACCTAATTGTGGCCTTCTAGTGCCTGAAAGGAGCCAACAAGAAAGATGGAGAGAGACTGTTTACAAGGGCCTGGAGTGACAAGACAAGGGACAATGGCTTCACACGGACAGAGGGAATGGTTAGATGGGATATCAGGAAGAAAATCTTTACTGGGAAAGAGTTGGGGCCCTGGCACTGGTTCCTCAGAGAAGTTCTGGCTGCCCCGTCCCTGGAAGTTGTTCAAGGCCAGGTTGCATGAGCAATCTGCTCTAGTGGAAGGTGTCCCTTCCCATGGCAGGGGATTGGAATTAGATGATCTTTAAGGTCCTTTTCCAACCCAAAGCATTCTGTGATTCTGTGACTGGTGGGTGATGTGGTGGTCAGGGCCATCTTGGGCACAAAGAATATGAAATAACAGAATTTTCCATTCTGACAGCTTGAACTGATAGCAGGGAGACTTTGCACTGTTGAAGAGATTGACTGAAGGAGTGTCTTGGGGGTCTGTCCTGAAGCAAAAAGCATTCTCATGGCCAGGCTTTGTGAACAAAGATTTGGGAAGGGCACTACCCACGCTTGCTGCAAGCTGCTGGTGGCTAAAAAGGCCAACACGGGATAGGCAAGTCCGGTCACAAAAGGCACAGGGGAACGTCTCCTTTGGCCATATTGGCAAGGAACGGTTCTGTCTGCGTTGTCTTTTCTCCTCCAGACTGACTGTGCTGCGTTCCCAAAGGAAGCAGCAGCGTCGTGAATGGTGTGTCTCCATGAATCCCGATTGGAGGCCACAGTGGACCATTGGGGCAGGCAATATGGCCAAGGCTGAGCTGTTGTTTCAGGCAGTCCTTGTATCTCCTCTTCGGGGCTCCTCTCTTGCAGCAGCCGGTGGCGAGTTCTCCACAGAGCACAATCTTCGGGAGGCAGTGGGTGATCCTCCATCCTGGAGACGTGCCCTGCCCAGCACAGCTGCGTTCTCAGCAGCATGGCCTCCATACTGGTGACCCCTGCCTGTTCAGAACAGACACATTGGTCACGTAATCAGACCAGTGGATGTTTAGGATTGAACGGAGGCAGCGCTGATGGAAGCGTTCGAGGAGCCGCAGGTGGTGGCGGTAGATGACCCAGGATTCAGACCCATAGAAAAGAGCAGACAGTACAATGGCTCTGTAGACACTGATCTTTGTACTTTTCTTCAGGTGTTTGTTGGACCAGACTCTTTTATGGAGTTTTCCGAAGGCTCTGTAAGCCATTGCTGGCCGGTTGTCTGTCTCTTTGTCAATCTTACTGTCCAAGGAAATGATGCTTCCCAGGTAGGGGAATGTTGTAGTTTGGGATTATTATGTAAATTCTCTCCCCTGCCACTTAACTGCCCAGGCCAGCGGTTAAAAAAAGAAGCAGTTAACTGTGATCGCTGGGGTGGGGGCAGGTTTGTCTCTTTTGGTTTTTTTTTTGGATATTCTCCTCAGTCTTGGCTCGGCGGAACGGGGGAGTGGGGGCTCCAAGGAGGCAGGCTGCCCTGCTGGTTACTGCTGGGGTTTTCCCTGGCTGTCTTGCCGCTGCCCACCTCGGACTACTTTTTCTTGCCGTGCTGCTGCCTGCCTTGGATTTGCTGCTGGTTGCTCGTACCTTTCTGCTTCTTGGACGGGGAACACAGGGGGAAGAGACTGAGTAAATCTGAAAGCCCACTGCTCGTCTGTTTCGCTGGAGAGGGACTGAAACTCACTCTGCAGCCAGCCGGGCTGTGACAAGGACACTTAAGTATAACCTTTTCTCCCGGAGGAAAACCTGCTGGGTTTTGTTCTTGTTTTTTTTTCTCTTATGGTGTCGGGGAAGTGGGTTGCACTAGTCTGTTTACATATATATATATATATATATATATATAGCAGTTATCCTTCTTGTATTAAAATTCTTTTTCTTAAATTTGATAAAGAGTGGTGTGATTATTGTGGAGGAGGCCCCTCCCCTGCTTGTGGGTAAAACATTTTGTTTTTTCCCCTCAAACCGAGACATTTCTTGGCGCCCAACGTGGGGCTTGTAAACAAAGAAGGATAACTGCTATTTTGTGGCACCATGTGGGTCTTGAGCTTAGGGTTCATCAGGACCATCCTGTATAATATATTGGCTTTTTGTTGGTACACATTCATGCCAAAAGGAGCGGCAGGTTTAAGTCTTATCAACAAATCAATGAGCAAAACTCAAATAGCCGCAATTATTATTGAGTTCTTACTCTGGATTTATGGTGCCATGAATTCGATGCCTTTGGATGTCATGTGGGTGGTGTTCTCCAGGTTGTTTTCCTGCCGCAACCTAAGCTGCTACCTCTGGGGATTCAGTGATAATAGTACGGACCCTTGGGAAGGAACAAAGGGGAATCTCTTCTCCCAACCCTTTGTCCATTCCCCATTCAAGTCTGCTACAACAGCTTTTGAGATGTTTAAATTCTCCCTGGATGCCAGAGATATCTTGCTCTTTATGGTTTTTCTTCAAGGTTGTATCCCTGCGGCTTACAGAATGTTTGAAGGTAGGGCCAGGGTTTTTCCAGAATGCATTCAGAAACCTAGCCCAGTGAAGGGGGAAAAGCGAGAGAATAAAACCCCTGATGCCACAGTGAAGGGAGAAAAGGATGAGGCTAAACCAAGAGGACAGGCCAAGCCTATGGAAGTTGCCCCTATTCAGAAAAGGAAATATAAGACCAAATTAGACCATCCAGCGGACGATGAGGGGGCTGCTGCACCTCCACAGCAAGCAGACCCAGAGCCTGAGATCATCACTGAGTCATTGTCATTTGATAATCTCCGTAGTTTGCGGAAAGACATTGCTCGACACCCGGGTGAGCCCATCCTGACTTGGTTGATCCGAGTTTGGGACCTTATGGGTGAAACCTTACAACTGGATGGTGCTGAAGCCAGGTTTTTGGGGGCTCTGGCCCAGGATGTGGCTATTGAACAGGTGTTCGTGAGGGAATCAAAGCCCCTTTCACTCTGGGCACGACTTCTAACGAGTGTAAGAGAGAAGTTTGTTTATAGAGAAATCCTGCAGGAACATCATATTAGGAAGACTTGGAAGACGATGGAAGAAGGAATTTTACGTCTGAGGGAGATGGCAATGATGGACGTGCTTTTTGGAAGAGGTGGGCAAGCCAATAATGACCCTGACAAGGTCAGATGCACACCACATATGTGGTGGAACCTTTCACGCTCGGGGCCAGCTGAATACACCGAGTTCCTGGCATCCATCTACAGGGAAGAGAACCATGAAACAGTGGGCACTGTAGCAAATAAGCTCCGGATATATGAAGGCATGACCCACAGCCCAATGCAGGCCCGTATTTCTGCTGTAGAGACATTGGTTGAGAGTCTCAAGACGCTGCCTGCAGAGGTAAAAGCGATCAGAGAGGAAATTAGGGAAAGTCTCCAAGTGGCACCAGTGCGAATGAGAACCTCTGAAGTCAGAGCCAGACGCCCCCCAGCCAGAGGAAGTGGACAGACCTCACGAACTGAGATGTGGTACTTCCTGGCCAAACATGGAGAAGACATGGGACGGTGGGATGGGAGACCCACCCGTGCCCTTGCAGCCCGAGTACAAGGAGAATGGAAGAAGGTCAGTGAGAGTAAGTGCAGTCCCAGTTTCCCACGGGCAAGAATCTGACCCACAGGAGGGCACCTCCCAGGTGTACTCATCGAGAAAAGGTTCTGACCGCTATGACCAGGATCAGTGTTAGAGGGGCCCTGCCTCTAGCCAGGTAGAGGCACGGGACAACCGTGTCTATTGGACTGTGTGGATTCGATGGCCTGGTACATCAGACCCACAAAAGTATAAGGCTTTGGTTGATACTGGCGCTCAATGCACATTAATGCCATCAGGACATGTGGGCTCAGAAACTATTTCTATTTCTGGGGTGACAGGGGGATCTCAAGAGTTGACTGTGCTAGAAGCTGAAGTGAGCTTGACAGGGAGAGATTGGCAGAAACACCCCATTGTGACTGGTCCAGCCGCCCCATGTATCCTGGGCATTGACTACCTCAGGAATGGATATTTTAAGGACCCAAAGGGGCATAGATGGGCTTTTGGAATAGCCACTGTACAGACAGAAGGGATTGAACAATTGAACTCATTGCCAGGTCTCTCAGAAAGTCCTTCTGCTGTTGTACTGTTGAAAGTTGAGGAACAGCAAGTGCCAATTGCCACCACGACAGTGCACCGTCGGCAATACCGAACGAACCGTGATGCTGTGATCCCCATCCATAAGATGATCCGTGAACTGGAGAGCCAAGGGGTGGTCAGCAAAACCCACTCACCCTTCAACAGCCCCATCTGGCCTGTGCATAAGTCTGATGGAGAATGGAGATTGACTGTGGACTATCGTGGCTTGAATGAAGTTACCCCACCGCTGAGTGCCGCTGTGCCGGACATGCTGGAGCTCCAGTATGAACTGGAGTCCAGGGCAGCAAAGTGGTATGCCACTATTGACATTGCTAATGCGTTCTTCTCCATTCCTCTGGCACCAGAGTGCAGGCCACAGTTTGCTTTTACCTGGAGGGGCGTGCAGTACACCTGGAACCGACTACCCCAGGGGTGGAAACACAGTCCCACCATCTGTCATGGACTGATCCAGACTGCACTGGAGAAGGGTGAGGCTCCAGAACACCTGCAATACATTGATGACATCATTGTGTGGGGGGACACAGCAGAAGAGGTTTTTCAGAAAGGAGAGAAAATCATCCACATCCTTTTGGGAGCTGGCTTTGCCATCAAACGGAGTAAGGTTAAGGGACCAGCCCAAGAGATCCAGTTCCTGGGAGTGAAGTGGCAGGATGGACACCGTCAGATTCCAACAGAAGTCATCAATAAGATCACAGCAATGTCTCCACCTACCAGCAAAAAGGAAACACAAGCCTTCCTGGGTGCCATAGGGTTCTGGAGGATGCATATCCCAGCATACAGTCAGATCGTAAGCCCTCTCTACTTGGTAACCCGTAAGAAGAATGATTTCCACTGGGGCCCTGAGCAGCAACAAGCCTTTGACCAGATCAAGCATGAGATTGCTCAGGCTGTAGCCCTTGGACCAGTCAGGACAGGACCAGACATACAGAACATGCTCTACTCCGCCGCCGGGAATAATGGCTTGTCTTGGAGCCTTTGGCAGAAGGTGCCTGGTGAGACTCGAGGCCGACCACTTGGATTCTGGAGCCGAGGCTACAGAGGATCTGAAGCCAACTATACCCCCACAGAGAAAGAGATCCTAGCCGCCTATGAAGGAGTTCAAGCCGCCTCAGAGGTGATTGGCACAGAAGCACAGCTGTTTCTGGCACCTCGACTACCAGTGCTGAAGTGGATGTTGTCAGGACAGGCTGCCTCTACACATCACGCCACTGATGCTACCTGGAGCAAGTGGATTGCCCTGATTACGCAGCGCGCCCGTATAGGAAAATCAAATCGCTCTGGGATCCTGGAAATCATCACAAACTGGCCTGAAGGTGAAAATTTTGGTCTAGCAGATGAAGAGGAAGAGCAGGTGACACGTGCGGAAGAAGCTCCACCATACAATCAATTGCCAAAAGAGGAAATACGCTACGCCCTCTTCACCGATGGCTCCTGTCGCATTGTAGGGACTAATCGCAAATGGAAAGCAGCTGTATGGAGTCCCACCTGACAAGTTGCAGAAGCTACTGAAGGAGAAGGTGGGTCGAGTCAGTTTGCAGAGCTTAAAGCCGTGCAGTTGGCCCTGGACATTGCTGAACGAGAGAAACGGCCAAAGCTTTACCTCTACACCGACTCATGGATGGTGGCCAATGCTCTCTGGGGATGGTTAGACCGATGGAAGAAAACCAATTGGAAACGCAGAGGGAAACCCATCTGGGCTGCCGATATATGGCAAGATATTGCCACCCGAGTAGAGAAGCTGATTGTGAGAGTCCGCCACGTAGACGCACACGTGCCCAAAAATCGGGCCAATGAGGAACATCTCAACAACCAACAGGCAGACCGAGCTGCGCAAGTGAAAGTATCACAGACAGATCTGGATTGGCAGCACAAGGGAGAGCTGTTCTTGGCTCGATGGGCCCATGATGCCTCGGGCCATCAGGGCAGAGATGCCACTTATAAATGGGCACGAGACCGAGGGGTGGATTTAACCATGGACATTATCTCTCAGGTTATCCACGACTGCGAGACATGTGCTGCCATTAAGCAGGCTAAGAGAGTGAAGCCCCTGTGGTATGGTGGGCGCTGGGATAAGTATAAGTACGGGGAGGCCTGGCAGGTTGACTACATCACACTGCCACAGACCCGCCAAGGCAAGCGCTATGTGCTCACCATGGTGGAAGCAACCACAGGGTGGCTGGAGACACACCCAGTGCCTCACGCCACTGCTCGGAACACCATCCTAGGCCTGGAAAAACAAGTGCTGTGGCGACATGGCACCCCAGAACGAATTGAGTCAGATAATGGAACTCATTTCAAAAACAGCTTAGTTGCTACCTGGGCGAGAGAACATGGCATTGAGTGGGTGTATCATATCCCCTACCATGCACCAGCTGCCGGGAAAGTTGAGCGGTGTAATGGACTGTTGAAAACCACTTTGAAGGCGTTGGGTGGAGGGACTTTCAAACACTGGGATCAACACTTAGCAAAGGCTACATGGCTAGTCAACACTAGAGGCTCTGTCAATCGAGCCGGCCCTGCCCAATCAGAACCCCTTCACACTGTAGATGGAGACAAAGTCCCTGTAATACACCTGAGAGGTATGCTAGGGAAAACAGTCTGGATCAACCCTGCCTCAGGCAAAGGCAAACCCATTCGTGGGGTTGTCTTTGCTCAAGGATCTGGTTCCACCTGGTGGGTGATGCAGGAAAATGGAGAGACACGATGTGTACCTCAAGGGGAACTTATCTCTGGGTAAACGACTCATATTACTGTATTTGTAAACACTTAATTATTTGAAAGAAAATTTAAGTTTAATGTAGAGTATCGGCATGGAAGAGAATTTAGGGGTGGATAATGTTGTAGTTTGGGATTATTATGTAAATTCTCTCCCCTGCCACTTAACTGCCCAGGCCAGCGGTTAACAAAAGAAGCAGTTAACTGTGATCGCTGGGGTGGGGGCAGGTTTGTCTCTTTTTTTTTTTTTTTTTTTGGATATTCTCGGGAGTCTTGGCTCGGCGGAACGGGGGAGTGGGGGCTCCAAGGAGGCAGGCTGCCCTGCTGGTTACTGCTGGGGTTTTCCCTGGCTGTCTTGCCGCTGCCTACTTCGGACTATTTTTTTTTTCCTGCCGTGCTGCTGCCTGCCTTGGATTTGCCGCTGGTTGCTCGTACCTTTTCTGCTTCTTGGACGGGGAACACAGGGGAAGAGACTGAGTCCATCTGAAAAGCCCACTGCTCGTCTGTTTCGCTGGAGAGGGACTGAAACTCACTCTGCAGCCAGCTGGGCTGTGACAAGGACACTTAAGTATAACCTTTTCTCCCGGAGGAAAACCTGCTGGGTTTTGTTGTTGTTTTTTTTTTCTCTTATGGTGTTGGGGAAGTGGGTTGCACTAGTCTGTTTACATATATATATATATATATATATAGCAGTTATCCTTCTTGTATTAAAATTCCTTTTCTTAAATTTGATAAAGAGTGGTGTGATTATTGTGGAGGAGGCCCCTCCCCTGCTTGTGGGTAAAACATTTTGGTTTTTTCCCCTCAAACCGAGACATACTTCTATCTAAGAGACAACCTGTGTGTCCTGTAAGGCAAAGAGATCATCCTTTCCTGCAATATTTGGCAAGATCCATCAGCCCTGCTCTCATCTGCCCAAGGCTGTCACCTCTCTGTTCTGCAGGGCAAAGGCACCCAGGGGTTCCCCTGAGGAGAAACTGGACACTGCTGAGAGCTGGTGACTCCAGTTTCCACGTGCACATCTTCAAACTCCTCATCCTGTCTCATCCTACAGAAGAGAGATATCTCAGCTCTCCCCTCCCACCAGGGGCACAGAGGGCTCATTGCAGCTGCCTGCACACACCTTGCAGCCCCACTGCCATGGCCTCAGTGCTGGGGGGCTGTGGGGAACACAGAGCTGCAATGGCACAGCTCTGCCCCTCAGGAAGGCATCCTGCAGGACAACAGGATCATCCAGGGAAAGAACTGAATGTCCTAAAGATGTTACATCCTGACTGGAGAGTCCAGGAGACCCATTGCCCAGAGCTCCCACCTGAGCTGGGAGCAAAGGCAGCATGAAGAGGAAGGGAAAATAGAGAAATTCCTCCACACTCCTATGGAGACCCTACAGAGACAATCAGATGGCCAAACGGAAGGACTCTCCTGGGTGGTGGATGAGATCAGGGGCTTGTTCTGGGCAGAAATCTGCAGAGCAGGAAATGGCCCATAGCTGCTCTAGCCCCCCTGCCACAGCATTTCAGCAGCAGCTCCCTCTCACTCCCTGCCCAGGGTGCTGCTGCCTGGAGCTGTCCCTGCCAGCAGCTGCTTCCCTGGCAGTGTTCCCAGAGTCCATCCCAGCCCTGGGTGCTCAGCTATGCTCTGCAGAGCCCTCCCAGCACAGGGCACTGGCCAGGGACAGCTCTGCCTGTGCAGGCTCTGCTGGCAGTGTCAAAGCAACCCTGAGGAGAATGGAAAAGCAGCACTGATGATGTGTGTACCTGGCAGATTTCTGATCCTCCCAGGTTTATTCATCAGTAGGTGTAAACGATTTGAAATGGAAGTGCCTCCTCCTGAAATGAGAAATTAATTTCTACTTTTTATGGGTCAGATAGCCCACAAAAAAAAAAAGTATGAACAGGATAATTCCCTTTGAAACAGCCTCTGCCTTTTTGTGCTTCTTGAAAAATATCCTGTGAAATCTCCTGCACTGCTGTCCAGCTCTGAACACCTTCAAACCGCAGAGAACCTTATTCACATAAGGACCCAGCTCTCAGCCATCGCTCCTTCCCCACAGCCCTTCTCCCCAGCCCTGTGAGCAGCTTCCCAGGCTGGCTGAGAGCTGACCCTGGCAGGCAGCAGAGTCCCTGCCCCAGCACAGCACCCTGGGCTGCAGGACCCTGCTCTGCCCCACAGCCCTGGGCACCCCTGGCTGCACCCACAGCTCTACAGCTATTCCAAAGTGTCCCCCAACAGCCCCCTCCTCACACATCCCATCAGCTGGGGCTGTGCCAGCTTTAGGAGATGCCTCCAGGAGCTGCCCCTGCATTGCCCTGCACCCACAGACTCACCGTGTCCAGCACTGCAAAGATTTCTCCTCCATGAGCTCTGAGTCATCCTCCCAATGCTGAGCCCCTTTAAGCTCTGTCTGTGCCCTGCTGGTGTCCCTGAGCTGGCCTGGCAGTGCCCTGAGCCCTGCTGGGCTGTGCACAGGAGCTGCTCCTGGGCAGAGCTGTCTCTCTGCAGCGCTGCCCGCTTGCCAGGAGCTCCCTGTGTGCCAGGAGCCCGGCCCAGCTCAGTAGCACAGCAACAGCCCAGGGCATTTAATGGCCCTCTGGGGGATTTGGTGCTCAGTCCCTGAACATCAGACCCTGAGGAAAGTTAAAGTGAGATTCAAACTCTAAAGTTTCTTGTAGTGCTAACAGGTCCCACTGAGCGACAAAACTGAGAAAACATCCCCAGGGTTTTTTTGGAGCAGAAACATGGAGGCAGTGATGACAGGTCAGAGAATCACAGGATCATCAAGGTTGGGAGAAACCTTCAAGATCTTCTAGTCCAACTGTCATTCAGTACTCCCATAATCACCCCGAAATCATATTCCAAGTTCCCACATCCAAACACCACCTCAGCACTTGGAGATACCACCACCACCCTGGGCTACTTATTTCATTGCCTAAGCTCCCTTTCAGTGAAAAAAAGTATTATTTAATATCTAATCTGAACCTTGACCTATGCAATTCAAGTCTCTTTCCTCTTTCTGTCCCTATAGGTTTGGCAGAAGCGAGGGAGAATCCCCTCACTAAGACCTCCTTTTGGGTGTTTGTAAAGGAGCAACAAGGTCCTCCCTGAGCCTCCTCATCTCCAGACTGAAAAACGCCAGTTCCTCATCCAACATGTTTTCCAGACCCTTCCCTAGCTCCGTTCCCTTCTCTGGACACACTCCAGCTTCTCAATGTCCTTTTTTTCAGTGAGGGGCCCAGAACTGGACACAGCACTAAAAGTGGGGCCTCATCAGTGGCCAGGGCAGAGGGACAGTCCTGCCCTGGTCCTGCTGGCCACATTATTCCTCATACTAGCCAGGATGCCTTTGGCCTTCTTGTCCACCTGGCCACATACCCAGCTGCTTTCAAGCAGCAGCCTCAAGTCTTTTCCTGATGAGCAGCTCTCAAACTACTCTGCTCACAGCCTGAAACATTCCATGGGGTTGTTGTGACTCAAGGACAGGATCTGACTCTTGACCTTATCAATCCAGCCTGTCCACATCCCTCTGTGGAGCCTTCCTGCTCTCCAGCACATCCACAATCACACCCACCTTGGTGTTGTCCACAACTTTTCTGAGGGTGCACTCCATCCCCTTATCCAGATCATTAAAACAATGTCAAACAGGACCAGCCCCAACACTGAGCCCTGGGGAACACCACTAGTGACCAGCCCCACATGGATTTAGTTCCATTCCCAACCACTCTCTGGGACATCAGCCAGTTTTTCATCCAACAAACAGTTCCCTCATCCCAGCCATGAGCAGCCAGTTTCTGCAGGAGATGCTGTGGGAGGTGGTGCCAAAGGCTGTACTGAATTCCAGAGAGACACATCCACAGCCCTTCCCTCATCTCCTGAGTGGGTCATTTTGTAATAGACGGGGATCAGTTTGGTCATGCAGGACCTGCCTTTCCCAAACCCACACTGACTGTCCCTAATCCCCTGGTTGTCCTGTTTGTGCTGTGTGATGGCACTCAGGATGATCTGCTCCATGGACTTCCCTGGCACCAAGGTCAGGCCTGACAGGCCTGGAGTTGTCCAGATCCTCCTCCTGGCCCTGCCTGTAAATCACAGTTTCTGATTTCTTTTCAGCTTGGACTTCTCCAGTTCACCAGGAGTGCTGGGCAATGAGTGAAAGTGGCTTGGCCAGCTCGTTTTCCAGCTCCTTCAGTACCCTCAGGTGCATCTCATGTGGGCCCAGGGACTTCTGGGGGCCTCATTGACACAGCAGGTCACTGACCATTTCTCCCTGAGTTATGGGGGCTTCACTCAGCTCCCCATCACCACCTTCCAGCCCTGGGATCTGGGTATCCTGAGAGCAACTGTATTTGCTGTTAAAGAAAGAGGCAAAGAGGGCATTAATTTCCTGAGCCATTTCCTCCTGCCCTGACCCAGTGCTGCCTCTGCATCCAGCAAAGGATGGAGACTCTCCTGAGCCCTCCTTTTGCTGCCCATGGATTTAGAGACACATTTTTTGTTGTCTTTATTTGCAGTGGACAAACTATTTCCCTGTTTGTATCTGCCCCTTCATATTTTCCCCCAACATAACCTCACAATACCCCTGTAGTCCCCCAGGTTTTCTGTCCCTCCTTCCACTCTCTTTTTTATCCCCCTGAGTTCCAAACTAAGTTGTCGGTTAAACCAAGCCCCCTTGCTTGTTTTAGGGCACAGCTTGATCCTGGAGCCTAATATTTCCTTCTTAAAGCAGGTCCAGCCTTCCTGGACTCCTCTGTTCTTTAGGACTGACTCCCAAGGGATTCCATCAATCACTCTCCCAGGCAGGCCACACTCTGCCCACCAGCAGTGCCAGGTGTCAGTTCTGCTGCCCCCTCCTTCCTCACCCAAATGGAAAATGCTGCCATTCAGTGTCTCTGTGCCCAAGATGGCCCCAACCACCACATCCCCCACCAGTCACAGAATCACAGAATGGTTTGTGTTGGGAGGAACCTTAAAGAACAGCTCGTTCCAACCTCCATCATGGGCAGGGACACCTTCCACTAGACCAAGTTGTTCAGAGCCCCATCCAACCTGGCCTTGAACAACTGCCAGGGATGGAGCAGCCAGAACTTCTCTGAGCAACCTGTGCCAGGGCCTCACCACACTCACCATAAAGAATTTCTTCCTACTGTCTCATCTAACCCTTTCCTCTATCAGTGTGAAGCCATTCCCCCTTGTCCTGTCACTCCAGGCTCATGTAAATAGTCTCTTCCCAACTTTCTTGTTGGCTCCCTTTAGGTCCTGGAAGGCCACAATTAAGTTACTCCGGAGCCTTCCCTTCTCCAGGCTGAACAACCCCAGTTCTCTCAGCCTTCCCTCATGGCAAAGCTGCTCCATCCCTCTGATCATCTTCGTGCCTCCTCTGGACTTGCTCGAACAGCTCCATGTCCTTGCTGTGCTGGGACCCCAGAGCTGGAGGCAGCTCTGCAGGTGGGGCAACATCCAACCAGGTGTGTTCCAGCAAGGACAGTGTGGAACCCCATGGAAACACCACAGAACCTGCTGGAACCAAGGGGCCCATCTGACATGTGGGGTCTCATGGAATCAAAGGAACCCTGAGAAACTGTGGAACCTCATTGAATCCAGGGGTAATTGTGACACTTCAGGGTCAAATGGTCATTGTCAAACTGCAGGGTGTCATGGAACCAAAGGAATTCTGGAGCACCACAGACCTCATGGATCCAAGGGGCCCCTGACACACTGCAGATACCTACGGAGCACAAGGAACCTGAGGACAACATGAAATACCATAGAAGCAAAAGGCCATTGTGACACTGCAGGGAGTTATGGAGCTGAAAAGGCAACCTCATTGCCAGGACAGGCTCCTCATGGGCTCACTGGAGGAGATCATTGGAGGCCATGACTGCACAAACCTCTCAAAAACTCAAAGCCCAACTAGCCCTAAAAAACTTAAGCACTTTGAAGAACTAATGAGCTCCACTGAGTGTCATTACTGACAAAGCCTCTCAAGGGACTAATTAAAGCAGATAATTGGAGGCTATAATTCCATAAATCTCTCATGGACTTACTGTCAAAAAGAATACTTTAATAAACCTTGAGTATCTTGAAGCATTAATGAGCCCCACTGAGTGTGGTTATTGACAAAAGAATCTCAAGGGATTCTCTACAGCAGGTCACAGGAAGCCAAAATTGCACAAACCTTTCAGAGACACAATGTCAAAAGCAAAACTCAAAGCAGTTTGAAAAACCTGCAGGCCCTTGAAACATTAAGGAGCACCCCCCCCCCCCTCCATGGGCCATTCCTGACAAAGCCTCCTGTCCTAGTTCAGCTGGAGGGACCAGCTAACCCTGTGTGGGGGTGATCAAAGCTGTCTATTCTACCCCCTCTATTAATTCCCCAAGGTCAATGGGCCATTAGCAGCAGCTGCCCAGGGAGCCATTATCACTTCACACCCAGCCTGAGGGGGGCGGAGCTGCCAATGGGCCATCAACAGCTCAACACCCCCTGGCTCCCAGAGTTAATCACCCATTGTGTGAGTCCCCGCCCAGGGGGAGGGACTGAGTGCTCCCTGAGGGTACATAAGTGGTGGGTAAGAAAACCTCGGGAACCTCTCGTCGGATCCAGAGCAGCAGCAGGACCTTGACAGGAGGAGATCTCCGCTCTCGCCCAGACCACAGCCCTCGCCTGCACCAACAGGTTTTTCTTTTCGTTTTGCTCTGGACTTGGGGGAACCACAGGGGTCTCAGCACAAGGGCAAACAAACCCCCTTGGGTTTGTGCCCCAGGACACTGGGTTATACTGCTGGGGTATTGTGAGTTGAAAGCAATCTCCCTTGTGTGTCAGTGTTGTTATTGTAATATTATTATTAAATTTTAGGTCTGACTTATAATCTCTCTCGTGGTGAGTTCATTTCCCCTGCTGGTTCAACTTTAAACCAGCACACCTCCCCAGGGACTCCTTCCAGCAGATCCCTGGAGGCCACGATTGCAGGGAGGTAAAGGCTCTGTGCAGGCAGCTCTGATGCTGACAAAAGCCTGGCTTGGCTGGATGTAGATTCCTTCCTTCCTTTTCAGACTTCCTCCGGGTTTAGGAAATGCTGTCAGTGAGACTGGCACCCCAGAACAAGGGCTCTGTCAGATTGCTGGGAGCAAAGACAGCCTGCCCTGGGCCCCACCCATGATCTTGGCAGCACTGAGACGTCTGAGAGTTAAAAATAGTAGGCTGTATCTTTGAGAACATTTGGCAACAAGCAGGGATTGCTGGTATGTGGATAACATGCATGGAAATGTTTGCTTTGAGTTAAAGCATTACATTAAAATAAATGTGAGTATCTCAATGTCTTGGGTTGCAAGGAGAATATTTATTTTTTCTGTATATTTGTATCATTCAGTTGGTAGTTTAGAAAACAATCATGTGGTGAGTTTACTCTCATGTGAAGTCTGATTTTATATTGTAATTTTTGAATCACATCTCAATGAGACAGATAAAACTCACAGGAAAATGGCACAAGTACTGTGGGAAAATAAGCAAAGTATTAGGACCATGTGTTTGTGTGAATTCAGGTTTTTCTCTTGAAGAAATGCCCTGTGCTAATTGGACACTTTATTGCATGTTCTCTGACCTGCTTCTCATCAGTAATACCTCAGAGTTTAAGAAGACTTCTCCAAGGGTGTTGCTGCTGGCTGAGAGATGCAGCAGCATCCTCAGTCCTCACCTGGGAGAGGATATTCCCTCCCCAGGCCAAACTGAGTTTCTGAAACACCTCTCAGCTGAGTTGTCACTTCTTTAGAAGAAACCTGTGATGGAGGTGCTGCCTTGTAGCTCACACCCTGTCTGTGTGCCCTGCAGGGAGTCTCTGTGCTCTGGGAGGGTGGGGAATGCAAAGGAAAGGCTCAGCTCCCCAGGCAGCAAGAACATTGCTCTGCCTCTGTGGGGGCTTGCACGGGTCTGCAAAGTGTTGCAGGGCTGGGATCAGAGGGAATGAATCTCTGGCTGGATTTGTAAGGGGTCAGGAATCCAAGTGACAGAGAAGGAAGGTTAGGAACGTTGAACTATCTGTGATTCATGCAGAAATTATAAAAGCCTGACCTGCACAGGAAAATTGGATATTGTCCGGAAATCACCCACTTTGAAGCATTTCTTCCCTAAATGACTTGAAAACTGCATTGCTGAAAAGGGGCATTGCTTGCACCAACCTGTGTCTTAACACCGTGAAAACTTTTTATTTAGACATAAACTGTTGCTTATCTGTCTTGCTAAAATGCCCTGGGGATGCATCAGAGTCACCTGATTCAGTGGAAGAGAGATGCCCCTGCCCAGGTAAAAGGGAAAGATTCAGATCTACAACAATCTCCCAAATCTTTGTGGTCTGACAGAGCACCAGGGGGTGAGCTCTTACATGTGACGAGAGCTGGGATTAATCTCTCTGCCTAAGGTCTAAGAACTGAGTCATGCCTTGCCTTGCAGTGTTAGGATTGCCTCTCCTCCCTGAGCCTTGCCTTGCTTTGTCTTCCCCGTTTTCATCACTTTCCTGCTTTTTCACCCTGTTTCTACTCAATGTTCTAACATTAAATGCATCTCTTAAAGATCTGGACAAGGAATGTAAACAACAGGGTTTTGCAAGGGGCTGGTATTTATCCATTTCCTTCCTTTTCTCTTTTGTCCCCAGGCATCCTATTTAATAAAATCACCTCTTAAAAAGCAAGGCAAGATTCTCTTCTCTCTGTGGCATCGCCGGGTCCTGCAGGCTCAGGGATTCTGTTCCTCCCTCCCTCTGCAATCCTCCCTGCAGCAAACAGCCCTGTTAGATTTCCAGCTCTCCTGCAGCCACCTGTGTGTGGTGTTTGGAGTCTTTCTCTGGCCTTCAGGTGCGTGTGGTGGCAGAGAGGCCACCAGCACCCTCTGAGAGCTGTTGCTTGGATTGCTCTGCAGAGGGAAAATGTCCCAAAGGAGAGGCTTGGAGAACCACACCGTTGGATCTGGATTCGTTCTTCTGGCATTTTGTGACCACTCCAGCCTGCAGGGCCTGTGCTTCACTGTGCTCCTGGTCATCTACCTGGTGGTGCTGGCAGGGAACAGCCTGATTGCCCTCATCACAGTGCTGGACTGCAGCCTGCACAGCCCCATGTACTTCTTCCTGAGGAACTTGTCCTTCCTGGAGATCTGCTACACCTCAGTCACTCTGCCAAAAATGCTGGTGGGTGTCCTGAGGGCAGATGGCAGGATCTCCTTCCTTGGCTGTGCTGCCCAGCTGTATTTCCTGGTCCTGTTGGGCAGCACCGAGTGCCTTCTCCTGGCTGCCATGGCCTATGACCGCTACGTGGCCATCTGCCACCCCCTGCACTACCCCCTGGCCATGAGCAGGGGGCTCTGCACCAGGCTGGTGCTGGGCTCCTGGGGGGCTGTCACACCAGTACAGGTAGGGCAGACCTACCAGCTGTTCACTTTGCCCTTCTGTGCCTCCCACGACCTTCGTCACTTCTTCTGTGACGTCCCTCCACTGCTGGACCTGGCCTGTGCAGACACATTCTGGAACCAAGTGGTGCTGCACACCATCATCCTGGGGTTTGCAGTTCTTCCCCTCTGCCTAATAGTTCTGTCTTACATTCAAATTATCAGGGCAATTCTGAAAATCCTCTCAGTTCTGGGCAGGCACAAAGCCTTTTCCACCTGCTCCTCACACCTCATGGTGCTGACACTCTTCTATGGCTCAGCCACAGTCATCTACTTAAAGGGACACTCCAGGGATTCCGGAGATCCTGACAAATACTTTGCCTTGTTTTACACAATTGTGACTCCCATGTTTAACCCTCTCATCTACAGCCTGAGGAATAAGGAAGTGAGAATTGCCCTGAAGAAACTCCTGTGGACAAAGTGATCCCACAGTGGATCCCAAACACAACAACTCTGTCAAGTTGTTTCTGACCAATGTCATGTGAGGTAGAAATAGTGCAATTGTGGCCAGTCATCAATGAGCCCCAGAGGGTGAGACAACCCATGAGGAGGTGACTCCTCTTGGATTTGAGCAATCACTTCCTAGACCTCATGGACTATGGGCAGTGTCCCTGCATGGAATCAGCTTCAAATGCTAAAAGATATGAAGGGCAACTTCCCCTCCTGTGATGTCTTGCACTGAGATCTGTAAAGCTGGACTAATTTATAAAGAATAAAAAAATAATAATTTAAAAACCCATCAAGGGAAAAATTCAGCACTGGAATAGCATCCCAGACACCTGTGGAGTTTCCATTTCTCAAGGTTGAGCAATGTCAGCCAGTACCTGAGCACTGCACAGTCGCTCACTCCCTTCTCATCAGTGGGATGGGTTGAGAGTCAGAAGGGTAAAAGTAACAAAACTTCTGGGTTGAGTTAAAGTCATGCACACATGCAGAGCAAAACCAGGAATTCATTCCCTGCTTCCCATGGCTGGGCAGGTGTTCAGCCATCTCCAGGAGTGCAGGGCCCCATCCTGTGTAAGGGTGACTTGGAAAGACAAACACCATCACTCCAAACTTCCTCCCACTTGACATACTGAGTGTGATGTCATATGGTCTGGGGCACCCCTGGGCTGGGAATGTGGAAACTGGAAATTGGGAATTTGGGAATGTGGAGAAGTCGCATGGGGGTTTCCCTCCCGCTCCTCACCATCCCAGACTTCCCAAAGCCAGAATCAGGATGAAATTTCATCCCTCATCTCTGCCATCATCATCCTCATCCTCATCGGATTCGGTGTCTGGAAGCTCCAAACTGGGAACACGTAGGATGGGGGTCAGGACGGGACATGGATTCACCCAGCAGCATCCCAGGGATCTCCCACCACATTTGCTGATCCCTCCTTATTTCCACAGGGAAGAGAGAGAGGAATGGATACAACACGGTTCCAGTGGCACATCTGGCTCTGGATCCTCTCCATGTGGATCCTGGGATGGATCCAGGGGTCTCCAGGCTGTCAAAGAGCCATGAGGTCCCACACTGTCCCAGGTGGTCTCTGGGGGTGACAAAGAGCTCTGTGGTCAGAGGCTGTCACAGCAGTTCCATGGTGACATCCCAGGGGACTTTGGGCTGCTCCAGCACCAACCTGTCTCAGGCACTCACAGGGCCTCCAAGGGACATTCCAAGGGTCTCCAGGCTGCCAAAGGACAGAGCGGTCACAGACAGTCACAGGATTCCTGTCACAGGCACAGTGGGAGCTGCAGGCATAGTCTCTTAGAAAAGGTCCCGTTCAGTCACATGAAGCAGAAAGGACCCCCAACACCACCAGAGACCCCGAGTGCCTCCCAGCACCCCCTGGGTTTCTAAAGTCCTTCTCCCAGAGGAGCCTGGAAGTGGCTGGATTCAATCCCAGCCCCAGACTTTGTCAATGGTTTCTGTGTAAAGGATTATACAGGTGAGACTGAACCTTTGTACAACTTTGTCCTGCCCAATCAAGGATGGAACACCAGATATACTTATAGAAATGTATATGATTTACTATGGTAATGATCAGACAAAAAGATCTGACTCAGATTTATTCACTAGACAGCACAGAAGCTGTAGGAACTATTATCATACACTGCACTAGGAAGCAATATTGAAACACTTGGATTGAAGCAAAACCAATCATTAAGCAGAGAGTGATGTCACTCACCAAGACCAACGACCCTGGACAAAGCTCTTTGGCTCAGCCTCGAGGAGTGACCCTGAGGGGCATCCCTGCTCCAGGCAGGAACCTCCACACACCCCCCAAGAAGGGATATGTCAGAAGACCCAATCTCTAAAATTTAGGCCTGGGCTTTTATAGTAGAAAGCGCTGGCCTGTCAGTCAGGTGTGTCCAGGCTGTGCCAGCTCAGCAGCTTTGGAGTTCTCAGGGGTGTAACTTGTTTGTTCCTTTATCCAGGGATTTCCCAGCTCTGCCACATCTTCCCCTTCCTCTCAGGATGTTTCACTTTGGGAGTGTTGGTTGACTCAGGCCACTCTCAGCTTTGTTCAACCCCAAAAGCAGGGTGACCCCCTTCTTCATTTCCCACTGGGGGCTTTGCAAACAGGGCCTTGTAGTAGTTATTTTCCCCCATTCCAGGCAGACCATCCTGCTACAGGACCCCCAAGATGCCCCTGCCCAGTTACCCACCTCTCCTTTCCTCACTATACCACTCCTTTCCCATTGTCCCAACAATCCCAAATTCCCTGCACAGCTCAGGTTGGGGGTGTCCCCCCCCTGCTTGGTTTTGGGGTCTAAGCCCATTTCTGCTCAGTTTGGGGGTCCAAAGCCTTCCTTTTCCCCCTTCTCCCCTCCTTTTCCTGTAAGACTTCAAACCCCACCTCCCTCAGAGTGTGGTTTACAGCTGTCCCCCTCACACTAAATTTGGGTGTCCCAATCCCCCTTTTCAATTGTCCCCCCAATCCCCAACCTCCTTCCCCCATTCCTGGTTTTGGGGGTTCCCACTCCCTTTGCAGCCTCATGCCCCTTTTTACCCCTTTTCCCCCTCAGTTTCCACTGCCCCACCCCCCCTTTCCCCACCCCCTTTACCAAGAGCTCCTCACCCTCAACCAGGGGGGCTTCCAGCACCACCAGTGCCACCAGTATGGCCCCAGCTCCTCCCAGTCCCAGCATCAGGCTTTAAAATCAATATATAGGTGATAAATGAAGTGTTATCCTTAAATCACACTTGGCCAGCATTTATCAAAGTTGTCTTAAGGTATTTTTGTGGGAAGAACTTGTGAAAAGTACCAGAACTTCAAGTTTTGATAAATAAACTCTGATCTGCCTCAGTGAACAAAGCCTGGAAGAGAGAGATGGGTGGTTGAGGGTGAACATCTGGAATGCAGAACATACAGACAACAGGGACATTTTGCAGAAACCAAAAGATAAAAGAAGAGGCTACGAAAGACGCAGTATTTATTTTGGAAAGTCCCTACCCAAGAAAAAAGATACTGAAAACACTAAAAAATAATATAGAAAGCAAGAAATCGATAACCAACAGAGGAGAGACTACTAATTAATGAAAGGGAATTATGCAATTTAGAACGAATGAACATTTGATTTATTTGTTTGCTGAAAAATGTATAAATAGGTGAAAAAGTCTTCTCTCGGTGTCTCTGTGGAAGCTGCAATTTTGTCAGTCAAAGCCAGAATAAAGGAACGTCTGACTCTTCGACACTGAAAAGATGGTGTTGAGGGTTTATTGCCCTAATGGTTTCCAAGGATTTCAGTAACATTATAAAGGCAGAGTATGGGAGAGGTGGTGCTGGCCATGGGGTCAGCTGTCAGCAAGATAAATGTTTATTTAGTATTTCTATCTGCACAGCAACACGTGTGGTGGAACCAGACCCCAGTGTCTCCACTTTTCAGGGGATGGAATGCTGATGGTTCATGGCTCCAACATTATCCAGTTGCAAAAGCAGAGGGTGCTTTGCTGCCCATGGGCAAAAGAACCACCCAGGGGCAGAGCGAGGCACACCCACCCCTGGAGGGGACAGGCTGGGCTTGGAGCCAGGGAAGGGAAGGGTTATTTTTATGCTTTTATGTCACTACAGACAGGAAACAAAACTGCTCCAAACCTACTTTACATGCAAACAAAACTGTTCTAAACCCTACATATACATATATATTGATAAAGTAAATCTAATCTACTCCAAAGGTTGGGTTAACAAGAACCTGGGTCAGCCTCACCTTCAGGGGGGTCTGGACAGGTGCTGTACAAGGGGGAAGCTTCTGACAGCCGCTCACAGAACCCATCCCTGGAGCCCCCCCACTACAAAATCTGGCCACACAAACGCAGTGCACTGCCCAGCGTGGATCACCTGGAACGTGGGTCACCAGGTCTCTGCTAAACAGGCCTCATCAAGAATGTTGGTCATCAACTCTTTACCCAACTTGTGTCGCCAAGTCTGTGACCAACATGGGTCACTGTGGATCATCCAAGGTGGGTCGTCCAATGGATGATGGAGTTGGAGCAGTGGATGAAGATGTTCCTGCAGTTGGGGCACTTGTAGGTCTTCCTTTACCGGTGGGTCCGTTGGTGTTGAGTCAAGTTACTTCTAAAGTTGAAGCTCTTCCCACACTCCCCACATTCATACGGCCTCTCCCCGGTGTGGATACGCCGGTGGATGGTGAGGGTGAACTTTCGGTTGAAGCTCTTCCCGCAGTCGGTGCAGCGGAAGGGCCTCTCCTCTGTGTGTGTGTGCTGATGCCTGAGGAGAGTTGAGCTCCTCTGATAACTCTTCCCACACTCCTCACACTTGTAGGGTCGCTCCTCTGTGTGTGTCTGCTGATGTTTGAGGAGATCTGATCTGCTCAGAAACATCTTCCCACACTCCCTACACTTGTATGGTCTCTCCCCGGTGTGGTTGCGCCGGTGCTTGATGAGGGTGTCGTTGCGGGTGAAGCTCTTCCCGCAGTCGGTGCAGCGGAAGGGCCTCTCCCCGGTGTGTGTGCGCTGGTGTGTGAGGAGATGCGAGCTGGTCTGAAACAGCATCCCACACTCTGAACACTCGTAGGGACGTTCCCCGGTGTGGATCATCTGATGGCGAATCAGGCTGTAGCTCTGGCTGAAGCTCTTCCCACATTCCAAGCACTTGTAGCGCTTCTCCTTTGTGTGAAGCTGCTGCTGCATCACCGGATCGGAGCTCTGGCTCAAGCTCTGACTGCCCTCCCAGGAGATGGAGGGTTTCTCCTCTTTAGAGCACCCTGTCCTGAGTTTGGAGCTCCTCCTCCTATGGGATCTCCATGGATTTTCCTCCCCAGTCACTTCCTGTGCTGTGGAGCCACTCAAATCGACCTCTGCCAGCAGGTTCTGCCGGGGGGATTTGTCCTCTGTGCTCTCCATGCTCAGTTCGGGGCCTGGGACAGGAAGGAACAAGCACAGGCAGGGCATTTGCCTGCGGCCCACAGGGAAGGCCAAGGACATCCCCCCAAACCCGGCCCCGGCAGGACGGCGTCGGCAGCGGGGTTGTCCTGCAGCCGGGGCCATGCTGGGCTGGAAGATGCAGCACAAGAGAGGGGCAAAGGGGCACTGAATTCCTCCTCACCTGCCTGGGGGTCCCGGGGCATCTTCCTCTTCCTCGCAGCCTCCTCCTCCATCTGGTCAATGTCTGGGAAGGAGAAATCCTGGTCTGGGGGAAAAACAAGGTGTGAGTGCCTTGGGTTGGGGGTTCCTCCTCCCAAAGACCATCTCTAGAACTCGCTGAACTTCCTGAGTCCAGAAAAATCTCCAAAATTCCAAGATTCAGGCAAGAAAACAATGAGAGGAGCTCCTCCTCTCTGGTCTCTCCATTTTGGAGTTGTGGGGGTACCCCCTGTCCTGGCTGCTGGGGGTCTCCTGTCTGTTCAGGGTCCTCCCTCTCCAGGCTGCCGGGGCTCCAGAAACCCCTGCCCAGCCATTCTCAGGTTTCCTGTCCCCACACCCCTTAATTCTGTGACTCCAGGAACACCCTGACCCCCCTTTCCCACCCATCCTACACTCCCTTTTCCTTTAACCTGCCATCCCCTGGACTCCCCTTTTAGGGGCACAGGGACCCCCTGGACCCACCAACTCCCTCTCCCCACCCCAGTCCTGCTTGTCCTTCGCCTTGGCACCCTCCTGATTGCCCACTCCCAGGCACTGGGATCCCCCTGCACCCCCTTATCCTGCACCAATACTCCCCTGCATACCCTTTCCTGGCCATTCCACCTCTTCCAGGTCCCACACCTCCTGTTTGTTATTTTTTTCACTCAGGGACCCCTGGAACTCCCACTCCTGAATTTCACAGACCACAGACTCCCCCTTCCCTTTTTGGAGCACTGGGGGACCCTTTCAATCCCTTTCCCTGGACACTCTGGATCTCCCTACCCCATGATTCCCCTTTCCCCAACCCCTGGACCCCCCTTTCCAGGGCACAGAATCCCCTGGACTCCCCATTTCCCTTCTCCAAGCTGCTACATCCCCCCTTCCTTGGACCTGTGGCCCCCTGAAAACCCCCTTCCCCAGCTCTGTGTCCCCCCTGCACAACAAAAGATTCAGCCCCAAAAAAGCCTCCCAGAAGTTCCTGCTCTCTGATCTCTCCACTTTGGGCTCTGGGGGGTCTCCCCTAACGGGCTTGCTGGGGGCCCTACAGGTATTGGGGGTCCCCCCTCTCCAGGCTCCCTGTTTTACTGTCCCAGGGGGGTCTCTGAGCACCCCGAGCAGAGACTCAGGGCAGAAGCCGCCCCTGGGACCCTCGGCATTCCTTGGAGGGGTTTGGAGGGCCCTGGAGTTGTTTTGGGAGGTCTGGGAGGGAGCTTTGGGGGGATCCTGGGATAGTTGGGGTAGGTCTAGAAGCGGTTTGGGGGACCTGGTGTGGTTTGGAGGGACTGGGAGAAAGACCGGGGGGGTCATGAAGAGGTTTAGGAGGGTCTGGGTGGGGGTCTGGGAGGAGGTTGAGAGAATTTGGGCAGGTCTGGGTGCCCTAGAAGGGGGTTTGGTGAGTCCTGCGGTGGTTTGAGGGGTCTGGGAGCTGAATTTAGGTGAGTATGGGGGCATTTTAGGGGTCCTGGGCAGTTTAGACGGTCTGGGAGAGGTTTGGGGGGTCTGGGAGGGGTTTAGGAGATCTCTGGGGTGTTTGGGGCGGCCCGGGGTGTTTCAGGGGCTCCGCAGAGTTCAGGACGGGATTTGGGGCATCCTGAGGCTCCAGGGCAGTTTGGGGGGTCCCAGGCGGTGGGTTAGGGGGGGGTCTCAGGGGTATTTTCGGGGGGGATTTGGGGCGTTCTGAGGCGCATCCCCGGGTGGGGGGAGGGGCTTACCCGGCTCCTTCACCGTCACGGCCAACACGGCCCCGGGGGGGGTCCCGGGGGGTCTGTGGGGGGTGGGTGGGTCTGAGGGACCCCCAAAACCCGCCCCGAGTCCCCGAATGCCCCCGAAATACTCCCAAATTTTCAGAAATTAGCCGAAACTCGCCGCCATTGCTCAACTTTCCAGCAGTGCCGTCCAGTCCCGCCCTCCGTCTGCACCGCCTCTGATTGGGCGCTGCTTCTGCCCGTCACCGCCTGCAGCCAATCAGCGCTCAGGAATGCAGCGGGCGGTGATGGGATATGGAGTCCAGCGCCATTTTGATCCTGTCCCGTACTACATTTCCCTTCATGCACCGCGGCCCGATCTGGCCAATCACAGACGCGACTACAACTCCCGCCCCCCCGGCGCCCAATCGGGTCGGTCCCACCCCCATTGCAGCCCCCCAAGTGCCCCCCGGACCCCAAACTGCCCCAGAAGGGCCTCAGGACCCCCAAGTGCTCCCCCAATACCCACTCAGGACTCCCAAATCACCTCCCTGGACCCCCACGTGACCCCCAAGTTCATCCAGAACTTACAAGTGACCCCTAAAATCCTCTTTGGACCCCCAGATTCCGTTGCCGGACACTCGAGTGACCCCCCAGGTGTCCTCTCGTACCCCCAAGTGCCCCATAAATGCCCCCACAGACCCCCGTGGGATTCCCATTGTTTCCCAAGTGCCCCCCAGATGGCAATTCCACCCCAATCCCTCCAAAGCCCCCCAGCCCCCCCTTTCCCGTGGGGCTTTTTCCCAGGATTTGGCTCTCCAAGGGGGCACTTGAGAGGCCGGGGGGGATCTGGGGGCACTTTGGGGGCTGGTGAGCTGGGGAAGGGATCTGGGGTGGGGTTAAGAGATTTGAGGTGCGATTATAGGAATTTTGGGTGGAATTCAGTGGTTTAAGGGCAGAATGAAATGGGTTTAAGATGACATTAGTAGAGATTGGGTGGAATGAAAGGAACTTGAGATGGAATTCAATATTCCTTGTGTGAAATTAAGGGGATTAGAGTGGAATCTTAATGATTTTGGATGGAATACCAGGGATTCTAAGAGGGATTAAGGAATTTTGGGGTGCAACTAAGAAATTTGGGGTAGAATTAGGGATACTTTGGGAAGAAATAAGAAAATTTTAGATAGAATAAATGGGATTTTAATTGGAAATATGAAGATTTGGGGAATTTTAGGTGGAATTAATAGAATTTTCAGTAAAATAAATGCAATTATGAAGATTTTAAATGAAATTAAATGAATTGTGAGAAATATTATTAGGGATTTTCAGTAAAACTAAGGGGATTTGGTTTAAAATTGGTGATTTGGGTAGAAATGAGAAGAATTTTATGTAGAATTAAGAAAATTTTGAATCAAATTCAGGGGATTTGAGGAAAAATCAGCAGGATTTTGATGGGTTTATAGGGATTGGAGGTGGAATTAAGGCAACTTTGAGGAGAATCAGTGTAATATAAGGTGAAAATCAGGGAATGTTTTGGTGGAATTAAAAGAAATTTGGGATAGAATTAAGGGAACTTTGAGTGGAATCTTTAGGGGTTTGGAGTAAAACTGGGGTGATTTGGGATGAAATTCTGGGCATTTCAGGAGACGTTCAGGGACTCTTGAGTGGAATTCAGGGACTTCAGGAGGAATTAGAAGGCTTGATGGCACCTTAAGAGATGATGGGATGGAGCAGGTGACATTTTTAGGGGTGTAAAGTCAATAAATCCCCTCTTCCCAATGAATTCCCAATGCTGGTCTGCGTCCTGATGGATGTTCCTCCCTCTGCACTCACCCAAGTGCCCACAGGGAACCAGGAGGGTGTGGAGACCCACGAGCCAGGTGTGCTCCCAGTGTGGGTCAGTGGGAATGTGGCTCACCAGGTTGTTCCCAATGTTCCAGGTTCATGAGGATTCCCAGAACAAAATACAAGACACTAAAACACAGCTGAGGTAGCAAAGCAAATTTATTGGTGAGCAAAGCCGATGGATCCTGTTCCTTGGCACACACACAGCACATCCCCAGCCCTGCAATCTCCCCAGGCCAATGGATCCTGTTCCTTGGCACACAAACAGCACATCCCCAGCCCTGCAATCTCCCCAGGCCAATGGATCCTGTTCCTTGGCACACACACAGCACATCCCCATCCCTGCAATCTCCCCAGGCCAATGGATCCTGTTCCTTGGCACACACACAGCACATCCCCAGCCCTGCAATCTCCCCAGGCCAATGGATCCTGTTCCTTGGCACACAAACAGCACATCCCCAGCCCTGCAGTCTCCCCAGGCCAATAGATCCTGTTCCTTGGCACACAAACAGCACATCCCCAGCCCTGCAATCTCCCCAGGCCAATGGATCCTGTTCCTTGGCACACACACAGCACATCCCCAGCCCTGCAATCTCTCCAGGCCAATGGATCCTGTTCCTTGGCACACACACAGCACATCCCCAGCCCTGCAATCTCCCAGGCCAATGGATCCTGTTCCTTGGCACACACACAGCACATCCCAGCCCTGCAATCTCCCCAGGCCAATGGATCCTGTTCCTTGGCACACACACAGCACATCCCCAGCCCTGCAATCTCCCCAGCCCGCGGGGCAGGAGCAGCAGGTGCAGCGGCACTGGCGCCAGGGCAGGCAGGCACTGCCCCTTCAGGCCCTGCCCTGCACCAAACCAGGCCCAGCGGGGCCTCCTCACCCCCAGCCCAGCCCACCCCTCCTGTCCCCTCTCTCTGCAGGGCAGCTTTGCCAGCTGCAGCACCAGCCCCTGCGTGCCCATCGCACCAGCCCAGGCTGCAGCAGCTCAAGGGGTGACTCCGGGACAACAACGGCTCTGCCCTTTATTGTCCCTGGGGCACAGGCCAAGCTCTCACCACTTCCAGCTCACACTGATGGCTCTTTCTCCAGGCCTGAGCTCTCCACAGGCAAACTCTGCAGAGTTTTCTCACACCAAATCAACAAGCACAACCACAGACCAAACATGACAGGCCCAGACTCGTCTCTGGTCCCTGACACAAAACCTCCTCAGAATTTATCCTTCCTCTGCTTCGGGGGATTGGGAGGATAAGGCTTAGCCACAGTCTGTTCTTTTTCCATGCATTGCAGTTTGTCACATGATTATGAAGCACAAACACAGGCTGGGTGGAGAACGGGTTGAGAGCAGCCCTGAGGAGAAGGACTTGGGGTGTTGATGGATGAGAAGTTCAGGCAGACCTGCTTGGCTGGGCAGGGAAGCCACTGGCAAGAGCCCAGTGGTCCCTGAGCATCCCAGCACGGGCAGTGGCTCCTCTGGGCCAGCAAGGGGCTGGGAGAGGGGTCTGGGGCAGTGTCAGAGCCCAGAGGGACCCCCCAGCAGAGATCAGATGGTGTAAATCCAGTGTGCTGGTTGGACCTGCTGGCAGCTGCCTGTCTCTCACTGAGAACTTGCTGGGCTCTCCCTCATCCAATCTTCTTTCAGAACGGGATTTAGGGAACAGATCTGAAGCCTCCCCGCAGGGTCCCCTTTACTCCTGCAGCCCCTGACGCTGCAGGTGTGACAATGATGGGCTGAGCAGCATTTTTGGGCTCCCATGGAACCACAGGAGCATCCATCTAAAACAGGCAGTGCACAAAGGCATTTCTGGAACAGATCTGATGTTTGTTAATAAAACTTTATGCTGTATAAATTTAGTTTTTAATTTTTTACTCATGGCTACTGGTTGCCACCTGAATTTTATCAGTAAAATTGCAATTGCCTCTTTTGATCAGAGCCACCCACAGTGTATATGTGACAGTGAACTCAGTGTTTCTGTCTCAGGTGTAGTGATCAGCAGACATTGGAATGCCCACAAGCCCCTGAGCACTAAGTCAAGGAGAGTTAGGGCCATACAGGCCTCATTCCCAGAACTCAAACACAGCCCTGTTGCTGGTGCTCTTGAAATAGAATAAAATTCCAGAGGCCACCCCAGAAATTGCCTCTGTAGTGTCAAATAAAATTAAAATATCCACCCTCCCCTCTTAGATGGACCTCTGGCCAACAGTTCCTGCCCACTCCTGTGCTGGTTGCTCCTGAATGACCTTGCTGGCAGGTCCTAAACTGGTCTTTTCAAGGGTTCCTTGTTTACAAACTAAACCCTGAGATCTTTTCCTTCACCAGAGATGTGTGAGAAAGGGCAGTGCTGGTGGCAGTCAGGGCAGGGCTGAACACTGGGGTGACTTGGCAGCTTCCACTGCACCGTCTGTGCCACCTGGATTCCTTTGGGAAATATTTCTGCCTCCAAAAGGAACACAACAGTGGCCTTTTGGACATGCTGCCCCCAAGGGGGTAACTCTGAACACTTAGAATAAAACAATGACCCCTCCCAAGAGTCAAGCAAAGCTTGTAGCTGTTTCCTAAAAGCATCATGTGTGGTGTCCCCAGTTGTGTCTCTGGGCAGGTCTGGAGGGGCTGCTTTGGGCAGGGCAGCCCTGGGGGCCCATTGCCATGGGCAGGGCTCAGGGATGGACAGGAGGGGCTGTGCCATCCCAGAGGAGCTGCTGCCATGGGCAGCTCTGCAGGGATGGAGAGGAGGGGCTGTGCCATCCCAGAGGAGCTGCTGCCATGGGCAGCTCTGCAGGGATGGAGAGGAGGGGCTGTGCCATCCCAGAGGAGCTGCTGCCATGGGCAGCTCTGCAGGGATGGAGAGGAGGGGCTGTGCCATCCCAGAGGAGCTGCTGCCATGGGCAGCTCTGCAGGGATGGAGAGGAGGGGCTGTGCCATCCCAGAGGAGCTGCTGCCATGGGCAGCTCTACAGGGATGGAGAGGAGGGGCTGTGCCATCCCAGAGGAGCTGCTGCCATGGGCAGCTCTGCAGGGATGGAGAGGAGGGGCTGTGCCATCCCAGAGGAGCTGCTACCATGGGCAACTCTGCAGGGATGGAGAGGAGGGGCTGTGCCATCCCAGAGGAGCTGCTGCCATGGGCAGCTCTGCAGGGATGGAGAGGAGGGGCTGTGCCATCCCAGAGGAGCTGCTGCCATGGGCAGCTCTGCAGGGATGGAGAGGAGGGGCTGTGCCATCCCAGAGGAGCTGCTGCCATGGGCAGCTCTGCAGGCCCCAGCAGGGCAGCTCAGTGTGGGGGTGATGCTGAGGGGCCCCCAAGGGAACCAGCACTGGGGGTGTCTGAGCAGGGGCAGCACAGGGGCTGGGGAGGGCCCTGGTCCTGCTGTCAGGGGCAGCCAATGGGGTGTTCTCTTAGGATTTTATGGATCTGTACATTTTATAGAGCTATGGAGTTCCTTACATTTAAAGTAGGAGCTGGCACCTTCTCAGACCTGAGCTACATTCCTGCATTTTCTGTCTTGAGGCTCAGAGAGCAACTGGAACATATTCTAGTCCAAATAAAGAGCCATTTCAGTCCTGGTGACAGAAGGCCCAGAAACAAGGCTGGCTGTGCTCCTGCCTGGTCACTGTGGTTACCTCCCTCTCCTGCAAAGTTACTGCCAAAGTCAGCAAAGGGGGGGCAAAGAAGGTTTTGTTGCCATGGTTACAAGCACGATTGTTTTGTAAGGGGTTTACTGTCAGTTTACTTTTAAACAGCCCAGAAGGGAAGTGAAAAGACTCCCAAAGGATGGATGGCTAATCTAATTCTAATAATATTGTCAAAACACCAGGCAATACCGTGACTGTTAATTACTGTATTTCAGGTGTCTTTCATTGCTTTCCAGATTTTTACTGTTAGTTTGATTATTTGTGAACCTCCTTACACTGATCTGAGTTTTCCTTTTACAGCTGATTCATGAAGAAGATAAAGCAGCAATAGAATTGAAAGCTTGTATTGTTTTGTGATATTGATTATTTGCAGTGTTCACATTTTGTATATACTTTGTCCCAATAGTTTTGCAGCATTTTGTGAACACCATTGGGAATATTCCTGTCTCCTCTCTGATTGCTGCAACTTGTGAAAAAGCCTTCCCTGAATTCAGTTTGAGAGTCAACACAGAATTTCATGTGATTGTAAGATCAAATTCATCTACCTTGAATTTGTCTCTCAAATGTTTTGTCATCTACTCAAACAGTGTGTGAGCTCACAGAAGCCTCACAGAGGAAGAGACCTGTGTTAAAAAGCACCAAGTGATTTGTTTGCCACACTGCAGCTGAAGAATTAGTTTTGTGGACTCTCCCATGGGCACTGCCTCACATCCTGTTTGCAATCTTGGAGATAAATTGGGACCATCATAGTTTCCAATGGTTTGTTTAGCTTGTACCCAGCTGAAATGAATGCCCTGACTGGCTTTAATGTAATACCCAGTTACTGTGGTGTCTATCCCAGACACCAACATGAGAAAATGCCAAAGTCAGTGGCCAATTGGATACTGACTGGTGTGCCACGATAACACACACATGAGCATTTTGGTATGGGTGGGGAAGCTTTTCTAGCATGGAGGCAAGAGGGCCCTGCACAGCCACTGCAGGAGACAGAGAGAGGGTTGAGCACAGTCAGAGGGCAGAGTGTGGCAGGAGGCTTTGCCCTCCATGAGGCCTGGAATCTGTTCAGAGAAGGCAAGCTCTCTGTGGGAAGCAATTCTGAGGACCAAGATGTTGTTTGGTGTTGCATCAAGCTGGGTACTGGGGGCAGGGTGTGCATCTCTCTGTGTGCTTTCCATCCTCTGTACACCTCAAACCCTGTAAGTAAAGAACTCCTCTGGACCCTACCCAGGGAACGTGCCTTGGAAAGTTTTTCCAGAAATTCCAGGCAACAGGGGAAGGCAGGATGGCCTCGTTCTTGTTGGCCAGAAGGGGTGAGGTGACAACCTGAACAGGAAGGGAGCAGGCAAGATTGGGAAATGGTGGGGATGGGAATTGACAAGGGAGAGGGCAGAGGAAAGGGAAAGGGATCCCAAGACACAGTGGAATGTCATGGAATGAAAAGGATATTGTGAATACAGAGGAACCTCATGGAACTGAAGGAACCTTGAGATGTGGAACCTCATGGAATCAAGGGGCCAGTGTGACACTGAGGAGCCTCATGGAGTCAAAGGTACCCTGAGACACTGTGGAACCTCATGGATACGGATGGTCAAACAGAGGAGCTGCCTGAAATCTTGAGACATTTGACACATGTTGAAAAGTCTGAGCATGACCTGATCAGCTGGAACAATGGAACACTTGTCATAAAATGTCCCTGTTCCCCCATGGGATCACACTGAGATGTTTTCAGGATGTGCATTAACAGCAAGGGCAGAACTGTTGCCCTCCCACCCTCTTGGCACTGTCAGCATTCTGTCCTTTGGGCTGCACATTTCATCTCCCTCACCTTTCACCTCTTCCCACCTGTCCTGTCTGAACTGCCCATGGCTGAAGGCCCCTTCCCAGCAGCCTGTCTGCACAGCAGCACTTACCAGTGCTCTCTGCATTTCCCTTCCCCTCACTATTGGGTTGCTCACACACCTCTCAAAGACCAACTTTGGGCTTTGAGCTTCAGGGAGTTAAAAGTTTGCCTGTCCCTCAGTAATTGGTCTAATTCTGTCATCTGCCAGCTTTTTATTTGTGTTTGTTTCATTTCTTTTCTCTCTAATACATTTCATGCATGGTTATACTTTGGGAAGTTGAAGCCCAATGGTGGCAATCTTGGACCTGACACAGAGTTGAGGAGTGTGTTTGTTTACAATGATGAAACTTATGAGTTTCAGATTGCTGCAAAAATAGAGGAAAAATCCCTCTCTGCCTGTGTTCAGTCAGTTCCCAGAGCAAAGCAGGTCCCAGTTGACTGATGAGGGACATGATGGGGCTGGGGAGGTGTGGAGCAAGGTTGTCCACACTGTCAGACCTCAAGGGATCACTCTCCAATTAGTCCAGACCTTCTTAGGAGTGAACCTGGGCCAATATCAATCAGAGAATGCTGCAATCACCTCTTCTCTAAAAAGAAAAGTAATTATCCACATAATTTAAAATAGAAATGCACATTTATTAGAAACTCTTTCAAACCTTTCTCCAAAACTGTATGAGGCATCTTTCTTAATTAACTCTCCTTGATTAGAGGGCAAACTCAGAAAGAGCCATGATCTGTTGGGACTTGCTTTATCTTAACAAGCCCCATGGTGCATTTGGTGCTGAGCCCTTGACCTCAGGTCCTGAGAGGAGATTGCACAAACCTTTCCATAAGTCAAAGTCAGAAGAAAATCACAAAGTATCTCAACGCACTAATGGTCCCACTGAGGGCCATTCCCAATACAGGCTCTTCACTGACTGGTAGGAGGAGATAATTGGAAGCCTTGATTGAACAAACCTCTAATAGACTCAGTTTCAAAAGGAAAGGGGAAGTACCTTAATAAATGTTGAGTTCCTTGAAGCATTAACAAGCCTCACCTTGGGCTGTTACTGACAAAGCCCATGAAGGGACTAATTAAAGCAGATCATTGCAGGCCGTGATTTCACAAACCTCTCACAGACTGGGTGCCAAAAAGAAGCACCTCAATAATCTTTGAGTACCTTGAAGCATTAACAAGCCCCACTGAGTGTTGTTACTTATCAAGAATCTCAAGGGACTCGTTACAGCTGATAATTGGAGGCCTTAATTGAACAACCTCTCAGAGACTCCAAACCAAAAGCAAAACTCAAAGTACTTTCAAAAACCTGCAGTCCCGTGGAGCTTTAAGGAGCCCCCCAAGGGCCACTCCTGAAGAATCCTCCCCAGGGATTTGTCCCAGCAGACCCTTGGAGGCCACGACTGCAGGGAGGCAAAGGCTCTGGGCAGCAGCTCAGGTGCTGAGCAAAGCCTGGCTTGGCTGGAGGCAGCAGAAAGGCCCAGCCCTGACCCCCAGCCTGGAGAAGGCACATCCTGTCCCTCACACCTTGCTCAGGACTCTGCTGGGGGCACTGGCATGGGGGGTGATGCTGAGGGCAGAACAAGGGGTGACAGTGCCCAGCCTTCCTGGGGCTGTGCCAGGAGGCCACGAGGCCCCAGAGCCTCAGCACAGCACGTCTGCTCACAGCCCTTGGTGGCACAGATGATGCTGTGCCTGAGGGGACAAGGACTTGGGATCTCCTGAAATTCTGACCCAGTCTCTTAATGTCCCTCTGGGAAGGAACAAACCACCTCTCAGAGATGGTGACAAACCAGTGCTGGGAATGGTCATTGGGAGGGGCTGGTCTGTGATGAGTTTCCTGGGGCACCTTCAGCAGAGTGTCCAGAAAACAAGGCCAGTCTGGGCCAGACACAATGTGGGGCTTTTCCTACTTGTCCCCTCCTAAACTCACCTCAGTCTCTAACACAAACAACTCCTGGCATCCCCCTGCCACTCCAGAGATCCAGAGGGTTCTGCACTCCTGTGCCCTGATGCCATCAGTGTGCACTGGGCACCAGTGTCTACTAAAGCTTTACACCTCTGTGGATCTGCTGTGACAGGCCATCGAATCCACACAGTGCAGTGTGCCTGGTCATCCCTTTCCTCCTCCTGGCCAAAGGCAGGGACCCTCTATCCTGTTCTTGGCCAGAGTATTCACTGTCTGACCTCTGTGATGACAGACCAGAATTCCCATCACCAGGATCAAAGGAGGTGATTTTAGTCCTTTGATGCCTGGGAGATTTCTGATTGTCTTCTTGTGTCCCTGCAGGAACTACATGGACATCCTTCTTGGCTGACCCCTTCTCCACACTCTCTTCCCTATCAATTCACGTCCATGGGCTCCCAGCTCAAAGGTGGGTTCACCATCCCACTTACTCATGTCTCCTTCTGGCCATGGAGAAAGAGCCAGAGATCACCACGTGGCCTGTGCTTGGGACTCCCTTTCCCTCTTGTTGGGGCAGGAGAGGACTGATCTCCTGGGCTTCCCCTGAGAGCTGAGCTGCTGGGCCGTGGGGGTGAGGAAGTGCCCTGAGTTTCTACTACATTTCAGAGCTAGGAGGATGCCATCTCCTGGTGTATCCCTTTGGGGGGAATACAATGCCATCAGGCTGTTGGAATGTGATCCAGGAGTGCTTTGAACCTCCTCATGGCCACTGTGCAAGGAACATCCTCTGAGTCTTTAGGGGTGTTTTCAATTTTTAGGTCACTATAGATGATTTCCAGCACAGTTAATTCCCTCAAGTACTGGATACTTTTGTTTCCAGAGCTCTACTTTCCTGGGGAGTTCACAACATCTTCCTGAAATGGATCTCTTGCCCTCACGCTTGAGAAGAGTCATCTCCAGAGACTCTAAATTTCTCCTTTTCCAATTCCTCTTTCAATTTCTGAATCTCTAGCAAAGGAATCTCAGCTTTTGGTCTTCATGACCTTGCAACTGCTGACTATCAGCCCCACTATCCCAGCATGGAAGCAGCCAGATGGAAATCCACTCAACTGGCTGGCAGCTCGAAACTTCACAAGTTTGAAAGTTCTGATGAGTTCAGGGACCAGGTAACTTTGGTTTCCTGCTTTCCTTTGTGTCACTCCTTTCAATTTCTTTGTTGAAAGATTGGCTTCTTGATCTGCCCCCTCCCCTCCTGATTCTCTTTATCTTGTCCTGCCCTCAGCATCACCCCCCATGCCAGTGCCCCCAGCAGAGCCCTGAGCAAGGTGTGAGGGACAGGATGTGCCTTCTCCAGGCTGGGGGTCAGAACTGGGCCTTTCTGCTGCCTCCAGCCAAGCCAGGCTTTGCTCAGCACCTGAGCTGCTGCCCAGAGCCTTTGCCTCCCTGCAGTCGTGGCCTCCAAGGGTCTGCTGGGATGAGTCCCTGGGGAGGCTTTGTCAGGATTGGCCCTTTGGGGGCTCCTTAAATCTTCAGGGGCTGCAGGTTTTTCAAGGTGCTTTGAATTTCAGTTTTAACTTGGAATCTGTGAGAGGTTTGTTCAATCATGGCCTCCAATGATCTCCTCAGGGTCACAGGACTGGGAGGGAGCAGGGCCAGGACAGCTGAGCCCCACTGGCCCATGGGATGTTCCCTTTGATGCAGGGCCGTGCTCAGGGTGTTAATGGGGGGTTGGTCAGGAAGGGCTGATCTGTGTCTGGGCTGGGCTGGGCATTGGGCACTGAGTGGTGAGCAGTGGAGCAATGGTGTTGTGCACCTCATGTGCTTCTTGTAGGGTTTATTTGTGATAGTTCCAGCTTTTATTACTGCTATTGTTGTCATGGGTAGCAGTAGTGTGTTCACTGAGGGTAACACAGAACACTCACCAGATCATTTTCCCTGTTTCCTGCTGTAGCCCCTGCAGTTACAGGGCTCTGTTTGCTGGTTCACATGCAGGTTTAGAGCCCCTGGAGAACAAGCAAACAAGGAGCCTCTATAGAGTCTCTTCCTTGGCATGTTCTTGAGAGTGACTTTGCAAAAAGCCCTAAGACTCCATGTCTTGAGCTAAGGAGAAGCCCTTTCCTGATGGAGCTGCTGTTGTGGAGCCCAGCTGTGTCCCAGCAGTGCCCATGGCCTGTCCCTGCCTGTGAGCCCAGGATGGACATGCAGCAGGTCTGTGTCCCAGCTGGCAGAGGACCAAGGCCTTAGTCCAGCCCAGGGGCTCTGCAGGAGAGTGTACAAGTGGAAAGAGAGCAGGTCAGCAAAGGCCCAGTGCTGGTGCTCCCTGGCAGTGCTGCTGTGCTGGGACTCTTTGCCCTTCTCTGCACACATGGAACTGCCCAGTAGGTGCCTGAAACTCTCAAAGGAAAAATCCACTGATCTCCAATGACCTCCTCAGACACACAAGGCTACTGCAAGGGAGTTTATTTTGTTTAAATTTAAAAATAGCACAATTACTCAATTAAAGACTGAAATAGTTAAATTAATAAATGAGACAGTGATTTAGATGAGAGGATGAATAAAATAATTTCATTGAGCACAACCTTAGGAAAAAACCCAAACCACTGACCACCAAGAAAAACCTGGGAAGGCAAACCGAGCCTGTCATGAGTTTTATTGTGAACACTGTACAGAAGAAAACTGGCAGCTTCTTGCTCCTGAAAAGCACACAGTCATCATTTTTCTCAGGGCATCCTTGAGCTCCTGGTTCCTCAGGCTGTAGATGAGGGGGTTCAGTACTGGAGGAATCACTGTGTAAAGAATTGACAGCACCAGGTCCAGGGATGGGGACGAGATGGAGGGAGGCTTCAGGTAGGCAAACACACCAGTGCTGAGAAACAGGGAGACCACGGCCAGGTGAGGGAGGCACGTGGAAAAGGCTTTGTGCCGTCCCTGCTCAGAGGGGATCCTCAGCACAGCCCTGAAGATCTGCACATAGGAGAAAACTATGAAAATGAAACAGCCGAAACCTAAACAGACACTAACCAAAATAAGCCCAATTTCCCTGAGATAGGAGTGTGAGCAGGAGAGCCTGAGGATCTGGGGGATTTCACAAAAAAACTGGCCCAGGGCATTGCCCTGGCACAGGGGCAGGGAAAATGTATTAGCTGTGTGCAGCAGAGAGTAGAGAAAGCCACTGGCCCAGGCAGCTGCTGCCATGTGGGCACAAGCTCTGCTGCCCAGGAGGGTCCTGTAGTGCAGGGGTTTGCAGATGGCAACGTAGCGGTCATAGCACATGATGGTGAGGAGGGAAAACTCTGCTGAAATGAAGAACAAAAAGAAAAAGAGCTGTGCAGCACATCCCATGAATGAGATGGTTGTGGTGTCCCAGAGTGAGTTGTGCATGGCTTTGGGGACAGTAGTGCAGATGGAGCCCAGGTCTGTGAGGGACAGGTTGAGCAGGAAGAAGTGCATGGGGGTGTGCAGGTGGTGGTCGCAGGCTACGGCGCTGATGATGAGGCCGTTGCCCAGGAGGGCAGCCAGGGAGATGCCCAGGAAGAGCCACAAGTGCAGGAGCTGCAGCTGCCGAGTGTCTGCCAATGGCAGGAGGAGGAACTGGCTGGTAGAGCTGATGTTGGACATGAGCTTCTCCTGGGTATAGCACCTGTCCAAGGAGTAAAATGCAGTAACATGTTACAGTAGATATGTCAGAAAAAAAGCCATTCCAGTCCTCATTGAAACCCCTGAAATTACATCCTCTGTTACACAAAAACTCTGGTTTATCGATTTTAGGACTTCTGGTGATATCTGGCTCAGAAAGCTCCAAGAACCCAGGGGGCTCTGCTGATGTTCTGGAAGACTCAGTTCTGTCCTACAAAAATAGACAAATAGGAACTGGGAGTCATGTTAGTTTAAAGCCTCCCATGGTGCTAAACAGCTTGTCAACATTGTCACTCCCATTTCACCTCAATGCATATCAGAGCTGTGGGGGTAGAATTTTGTTTGCTTGCTTCTATTTGCTCCAACACAAGGAGTGGATTTTTTAAGTCAAGAATCCTTGGCATTTATAGTCCTATCTAAGAGACGACTTGTGTGTCCTGTGAGGCAAAGACATCATCCTTTCCTGCACTGTGAGTCAGACAGCGTTTCCATCAGCCCTGCTCTCATCTGCCCAAGGCTGTCACCTCTCTGTTCTGCAGGGCAAAGGCACCCAGGGGTTCCCCTGAGGAGAAACTGGACACTGCTGAGAGCTGGTGACTCCAGTTTCCAAGTGGACATCTTCAAACTCCTCATGCTGTCTCATCCTACAGAAGAGAGATATCTCAGCTCTCCCCTCCCACCAGGGGCACAGAGGGCTCATTGCAGCTGCCTGCACACACCTTGCAGCCCCACTGCCATGGCCTCAGTGCTGGGGGGCTGTGGGGAACACAGGGCCGCAATGGCACATCTCTGCCCCTCAGGAAGGCATCCTGCAGGACAGCAGGATCATCCAGGGAAAGAACTGAATGTCCTAAAGATGTTACATCCTGACTGGAGAGTCCAGGAGACCCATTGCCCAGAACTCCCACCTGAGCTGGGAGAAAGGCAGCATGAAGAGGAGGGGAAAATAGAGAAATTCCTTCACACTCCTGTGGAGACCCTACAGAGACAATTAGATGGCCAAAGGGAAGGACTCTGTTGGGTGGTGGATGAGATCAGGGGCTTGTTCTGGGCAGAAATCTGCAGAGCAGGGCTGGCCCAGAGCTGCCTTAACCCCCCTGCCACAGCATTTCAGCAGCAATTCCCTCTCACTCCCTGTCCAGGGCTCTGCTGCCTGGAGCTGTCCCTACCAGCAGCTGCTTCCCTGGCAGTGCTCCCAGAGCCCATCCCAGCCCTGGGTGCTCAGCTCTGCCCTGCAGAGCCCTCCCAGCACAGGGCACTGCCCAGGGACAGCTCTGCCTGTGCAGGATCTGCTGGCAATGTCAAAGCAACCCTGAGGAGACTGGAAAAGCAGCACTGATGATGTGTGTACCTGGCAGATTTCTAATCTTCCCAGGTTTATTCATCAGTAGGTGTAAACAATTTGAAATGGAGGTGCCACCTCCTGAAATGAGAAATTAATTTCTACTTTTTATGGGCCAGATAGCCCACAAAAAAAAAAGTAAGAACAGGATAATTCCCTTTGAAACAGCCCCTGCCTTTTTGTGCTTCTTGAAAAATATCCTGTGAAATCTCCTGCACTGCTGTCCAGCTCTGAGCACCTTCAAACCACAGAGAACCTTATCCACACAAGGACCCAGCTCTCAGCCATTGCTCCTTCCCCACAACCCTTCTTCCCAGCCCCGGGAGCAGCTCCCCAGGCTGGCTGAGAGCTGACCCTGGCAGGCAGCAGAGTCCCTGTCCCAGCACAGCACCCTGGGCTGCAGGACCCTGCTCTGCACCACAGAGCAGCTGTGGTGCTCTGCACCCCTGTGGGGCACAGCACCCCTGGCTGCACTCCTCAGCTCCACATCTAATCCAAAGTGTCCCCCAACAGCCCCCTCCTCACACATCCCATCAGCTGGGGCTGGGCCAGTTTTAGGAGATGCCTCCAGGAGCTGCCCCTGCATTGCCCTGCACCCACAGACTCACCGTGTCCAGCACTGCAAAGATTTCTCCTCCAAGAGCTCTCAGTCATCCTCCCAATGCTGAACCCCTTTAAGCTCTGTCTGTGCCCTGCTGGTGTCCCTGAGCTGCCCTGGCAGTGCCCTGAGCCCTGCTGGGCTGTGCACAGGAGCTGCTCCTGGGCAGAGCTGTCTCTCTGCAGCGCTGCCCGCTTGCCAGGAGCTCCCTGTGTGCCAGGAGCCCGGCCCAGCTCAGCAGCCTAGCAACAGCCCAGGGCATTTAATGGCCCTCTGGGGGGTTTGGTGCTCAGTCCCTGAACATCAGACCCTGAGGAAAGTTAAAGTGAGACTCAAACTGTAAAGTTTCTTGCAGTGCAAATGGGTCCCACTGAGCGACACAACTGAGAAAACATCCCCAGGATTTTTTTGGAGCAGAAACATGGAGGCAGTGATGACAGGTCAGAGAATCACAGGATCATCAAGGTTGGAAGACACCTTCAAGATCTTCTAGTACAACTGACAACCAGCACCCCCACAATCACCCCTAAATTATATTCCAGGTGCCACATCCAAACACCACCACAGCACTTGGAGATACCACCACCTCCCTGGGCTACTTATTTCATTGCCTAAGCACCCTTTCAGTCAATAAAAGTTTTATTTAACATTTAATCTGAACCTCGATCTATGCAATTCAAGTCTCTTTCCTCTTTCTGTCCCTATAGGTTTGGCAGAAGCGAGGGAGAATCCCCTCAGTAAGACCTCCTTTTGGGTGTTTGTAGAGGAGCAACAAGGTCCTCCCTGAGCCTTCTCTTCTCCAGACTGAAAAACACCAGTTCCTCATCCAATATGTTTTCTAGACCCTTCCCAGCTAGTGTCCCTTCTGGACATGCTCCGGGCCCTCAATGTCCTTTTTTTCAGTGAGGGACCCAGAACTGGACACAGCACTGAAGGTGGGGCTTCATCAGTGGCCAGTGCACAGGGACAGTCCTGCCCTGGTCCTGCTGGTCACATTATTCCTCATACTGGCCAGGATGCCATTGGCCTTCTTGTCCACCTGGGCACACTCTGGCTCATACCCAGCTGCTCTCAAGCAGCAGCCTCAAGTCTTGTCCTGCTGACTAGCTCTCAAACCACTCTGCTCACAGCCTGGAACATTCCATGGGGTTGTTGTGACTCAAGGACAGGATCTGACTCTTGACCTTATCTATCCAGCCTGTCCACATTCCTCTGCAGAGCCTTCCTGCCCTCCAGCAGATCCACAATCACACCCACCTTGGTGTTGTCCACAACTTTTCTGAGCGTGCACTTGATTCCCTTATCCAGATCATTAAAACGATGTCAAACAGGACCAGCCCCAACACTGAGCCCTGGGGAACCCCACTAGTGACCAGCCCCACATTGATTTAGTTCCATTCCCCACCACTCTCTGGGTCATCAGACAGTTTTTCACCCAGCAAACAGTTCCCTCATCCCAGCCATGAGCAGCCAGTTTCTGCAGGAGATGCTGTGGGAGGTGGTGCCAAAGGCTTGACTGAATTCCAGAGAGACACATCCACAGCCTTTCCCTCCCTGAGTGGGTCATTTTGTAATAGACGGGGATCAGTTTGGTCCTGCAGGACCTGCCTTTCCCAAACCCACACTGACTGGGCCTGATCCCCTGGTTGTCCTGTTCGTGTGTCTGATGGCACTCAGGATGATCTCCTCAATGGACTTCCCTGTCACCAAGGTCAGGCCTGACAGGCCTGGAGTTGTCCAGATCCTCCTCCTGGCCCTGCCTGTAAATCATAGTTTCTGATTTCTTTTCAGCTGGGACTTCTCCAGTTCACCAGGACTGCTGGGCAATGAGTGAAAGTGGCTTGGCCAGCTCTTCCTCCAGCTCCCTCAGTACCCTCAGGTGCATCCCATCTAGGCCAGGGACTTGTGGGGGTCTTATTGACACATTTTTTGTTATCTTTATTTGCAGTGGACAAACTATGTCCCTGTTTGTATCTGCCCCTTCATCTTTTCCCCCAACATAACCTCACAATACCCCTGTAGTCCCCCAGGTTTTCTGTCCCTCCTTCCACTGTCTCTTTTTTATCCCCCTGAGTTCCAAACTAAGTTGTCTGTTTCATCAAGCCCCCTTGCTTGTTTTAGGGCACAGCCTGTTCCTGGAGCTTAATATTTCCTTCTTAAAGCAGGTCCAGCCTTCCTGGTCTCCTCTGTTCTTTAGGACTGACTCCCAAGGGATTCCATCAATCAATCTCCCAGGCAGGCCACACTCTGCCCACCAGCAGTGCCAGGTGTCAGTTCTGCTGCCCCCTCCTTCCTCACCCAAATGGAAAATGCTGCCATTCAGTGTCTCTGTGCCCAAGATGGCCCCAACCACCACATCCCCCACCAGTCACAGAATCACAGAATGGTTTGTGTTGGGAGGAACCTTAAAGAACAGCTCGTTCCAACCTCCATCATGGGCAGGGACAGCTTTCACTAGACCAAGTTATTCAGAGCCCTATCCAGCCTGGCCTTGAACAACTTCCAGGGATGGAGCAACCAGAAGTTCTCTGAGCAACCTGTGCCAGGGCCTCACCACACTCACCCTAAAGAATTTCTTTCTGCTATCTCATCTAACCCTTTCCTCTATCAGTGTGAAGCCATTCCCCCTTGTCCTGTCACTCCAGGCCTGTGTAAATAGTCTCTTTCTAACTTCCTTGTTGGTTCCCTTCAAGTCCTGGAAGGCCACAATTAAGTTACTATAGAGCCTTCTCTTCTTCAGCCTTAACAATCCCAATTCTCTCAGCCTTCCCTCATGGCAGAGCTGCTCCATCCCTCTGATCTTCCTGGTGCCTCCTCTGGACTCGCTCCAACAGCTCCATGTCCTTGCTGTGCTGGGACCCCAGAGCTGGAGGCAGCTCTGCAGGTGGGGCAACATCCAACCAGGTGTGTTCCAGCAAGGACAGTGTGGAACCTCCTGGAACCAAAGGGGCCATTGTCACACCACAGAACCTCCTGGAACTCAAGGGATATTATGAGACGACAGAACCTCATGGAATCATAGGGCAGTTGTGACAAATGGGGCCTCATGGATCCAGAGGAACCCAGAGATATTTTGGAACCTCCTGGAATGAAGGGGCCTTTGTGACACTGCAGAGGGTTATGGAGCCCAAACTACCCTGGGGACGCTGCTGAACACCATGGAATCAAAAGTACATTGTGATTCTGAAGGGATTAATGGAACTGAAAGAACCCTGAGAATCTGGAACCTCCTGGAATCAAGGGGCCAGTTTGACACTGAAGGGCCTTATGGAGCCAAAGGGACCCTGGGGCACTGTGGAACCTCATGGAACCAAGGGGCCTTTCTGACTTGTGGGGACTCCTGGAACCAAATGAACCCCAGAACATTTTGGAACCTCATGGCCCCAAGGGGCCATTGTGACACTGCAGAGCCTTATGGACCATGGCAGGATGTTCTGCCCTGATCAGGCCCAGAATCCACTCAGAGAATGCAAACAATGCAGGCTCTCTGGGCTGAGTTACTGCTGGCACCAAGGGGCTGATTTGGTGTTGAATTCTGCTAAAACCAGCCTGGTTCACCAAACTGCAAATGCGCATCCTGCTTTTTGAAGCACCATTGGACAGAGAAGCTGCTCACTGGCCTGGAAACATGTGACTAGCAATCCCTGTCCAACTTCCATATGGCAGATCCTTCCACAGACTGCCTTGAAGCATGTGGAGCTTCTCCCATGAAGCAGGGACGGCTCTTCATGGTCACTGCCCAGGGGTTAAGGGAAGGAGAGAGATCTGCCCTCTTTAGTTGTGTGAGTTACATCAGTCCCTTATAATGATTGATTCTTTTTGCTGCTTTTGATCAACTGCATTAAAATAATTGTTTTGACACAGTGCACTGCACTATTTTATGCTATAATATACTCTACTAGGAGGCTTTAGCTTTTCCAGAGTGTATTAAATATTTAAGAAAATATCTGTTCACTTGTCTGCTGTTCTGTCTGCTCATTTATCATAATATATAATGCAATTTATATAAGTGGATCTGATTTGCCATCATGAAAACCTGTGAGGAAAAGTGATTCAATCACCCCTCTATAATTCCTGAAATGAGCCCTTGATTCCATGAGGTTCCACAGAGTGACAATGAATCCATTGTATCAATAAGACTCTGCAGTGTCACACTGGGCTGTTCATTCCATGAGGTTCCACAGTGTCCCAGTGGTGGTGTGAGAGATGGTGGAGCTTTTCTTTTTGTAGTCAGAAATAGAATGAGAAAGAAATAATGTCACCAATGGCATCTGGGAAGGTCCAGACTGGACATGTGAAGAAAGAAATTTCCCTCCAAGAGAAGTGCTCTGATACAAAGCATCACCAAGAAGGGGTCTGGGCCAGCACAAGACTATGTGTGCCAAGGCAGAGCCAGGGAGGAGGGAGAGATGTCAGTGCAGGAAGGGGCCAGCGAGGTGGGGCAGCCGGGGGATGCCGACAGCCTGCAGGGAAAGGGGCAGGGCATGGACACCATAGGATAGCCTGGGCAGGAGAGGAGACAGGGATGTGCAGAAGCTGAAAAGCCCCAAGAGAGGCAACTTGTGCAGGCCTTTGGCAATGGCTACTGTGTGTGCCCCTGATGGCATGAGGAGACAAGTGAGCCTTGCAGCCCTGGGGCCTCATTGCCTCCTTGTCCCTGCTCAGCAGCCTGAGAGGTGCCACCCATCCTCCTGCCCCTGGTTTTCCACATCCCACACCCTGATATCCAAGGAAGAGCCCCGAGGAATGAGGGAGAGACAGGATCTCCCTTCCCAGGGCTGGGACCTTTGGGTTAATGAAATGCTTCTTACTTTCCTCAGCATCAGAGTGACCTTTCTTTCCTAGTCCATATTTGTCATCATTGTCTCTTTGTTTTCTAACTGGAATCTGGGGACACTTTCTCAGTTATGTCCCTCAGAGGGACCCATTAACAACAAAAGAAACTTTAAAGTTTGATTCTGACATTGCTTTCTCAAGAGGTTCCTGCACCTTTCCTCAGGGTCTGATGTTCAGGGACTCAGCACCAAACCCCCCAGAGGGCCATTAAATGCCCTGGGCTGTTGCTGTGCTGCTGAGCTGGGCCGGGCTCCTGGCACACAGGGAGCTCCTGGCAAGCGGGCAGCGCTGCAGAGAGACAGCTCTGCCCAGGAGCAGCTCCTGTGCACAGCCCAGCAGGGCTCAGGGCACTGCCTGCACACACCGAGGGCAGAAAAGCAGGGCAGAGAGAGGTTACACACAGTCTGGGATGTAAGGAAAGTTGAGAGGAAGATCCACAGAAGAGGAATCTTTCCAGGCTTTCAGAAGGTAAGTCTGCATGAAGGGCAATGTATGTGCAGTTTGTGGGAAGATCTCCCAACGCTGGCAAATCCCACAACCTGGGGGGTCTCTAATGTGGGATATCACAGTGTCTCTGGTGCTGAAGAGGAGGACGGGCTGCAAAGCAGGGACTCTCTGCTGCACCATCCCACGGACATCCCAACAGGGTTCCCTTCTCCCAGGGATGGCTGCAGGGTTTGAATCCTGGCTGTGCCAACCAGGCTGCCCCAAACTGTCCTGCAGAGTAGGGTCCTGCACCCCAGGGTGCTGTGCCAGTGCAGGAACTCTGCCACCTGCCAGGGGCAGCTCTCAGCTGGTCTGGGGAGCTCCCTCAGTGCTGGGGGAGAGGCTGTGGATGGAAACAGCAAACCCTGGTAGGGCAGGGGAGAACAGGTTTCTTCTGCTATCAAGTGAGAGTTTCATAGGTGAGGACTGCTTATAGAACCACAGCACTGCAGGATATTTTCCAGGGGATACTTGAAGGACAACGTGAAAGGAGGGATTTCTAGCAAGCTCTCAAGCCACATACCTGGTGGTTTGTCATGCAGAGGGAACACTGAGGAGCTGCACAGGGGCTGAGAACTACCTGGCATTGTTGGTGTCTGGGAGTTGGCACAGCTGGCTCAGGTGATGCTGCCCTGAGTGCCCACATTGTTTTGCCCTGGCTTCTCCCAGCTGGACCATCACTAATCATTTCCTTGTTTCTCAACTTGCTCATGTTACTGGGGTTGTTTCCTCCTCTCAGTTAGGCTCACTAGGAATTGGAGTTCAAGCTACAGAGTCAATCACTGATCCTGTGATCCCCCTCAGGCAGGTGGGTCCCTGGGAATGAGACATTCCAATTTTCCTCTGACCTGTGGGGCTGTCAGTAGTAAATTCTGTGTGCCTGGAGAATGAGGTGTGTTTCCCAGAATCAAACCCCATTGTCAGGACACTTGGCTCTTCTCTGAGATGTCCTTCCAAGCTGGGAGCTGCCCTCAAGAATGCAAATCATCTTCATAGCACAATTGTGTTATCTGAAATCCCCAGTGCAGAGGGGCAGAGATGCTGTGCCCATCCCAGGAAATGCTGTTGAGTTGGTGAGAAGAACCATGTGTGTCCTTGAGACCTTGAGCCAGGCTGAGACGCTGAGTGGTCTGTGATGGATCTCTTTGCTCTCTACAGTGTCTGGTGGCATTTCAGGCAAAAATGAGAGTGTGATCACCCTCTGTCTGAGGAAGGCCCAAGTCCAGGGCAGCTGGAAGAAGGCAGAGGGACAGAGCAGCTCCCCTCACTCTGCACTAAGCCACAGACATGGTCCTGTTTGGGAAGCCCTGCTCTGCTCTTCCTCAGGGCAGCACAAATGCTGAGGGGTTCTGCCATCCAGGAAAACTCCACAAGGAAGATGAGGGGAGTCAGAAACAAAACACCCAAACCTCTGAAACTGTCTTCTGGAATCCTGAAATCTTCTCAAAACTGGGAGTGCAGATGCCCATGAGAACTTTTGCTTTAGGAGCAGTTTCATCTGACACAGCTGAACACCAGGATAGGCCCTGCCCCCACCATGGCCATGACCCCCCTGGAGCAGAGCAGGGCTGACCCTCACAGCCAGTGGGCAGAGGCGCTGCTCCTCATGGGAAATGTAGTGAGCACCAAGCAGGGCTCCAGCCATGGATATGAAGCAAAGTTTCCTGAAAAAGGAAAATTGGGGAGTGTGAGCAGAAGGGAAAGGGGTATTGGGAAATGGCTTTGATTCTTTCAGAAATATCTAATCTGATTTGTCACTGTTATTTCCTCCTTGGACAGTGCCCCCCCTCCAGAAGCAGGAAATGCCCAACAGCAGCTCCATCAGCCAGTTCCTCCTCCTGCCATTGGCAGACACTCGGCAGCTGCAGCTCCTGCACTTGTGGCTCTTCCTGGGCATCTTCCTGGCTGCCCTCCTGGGCAACGGCCTCATCATCAGCGCCGTAGCCTGCGACCACCACCTGCACACCCCCATGCACTTCTTCCTCCTCAACCTGTCCCTCACAGACCTGGGCTCCATCTGCACCATTCTCCCCAAAGCCATGCACAACTCCCTCTGGGACACCACAACCATCTCCTACACAGGTTGTGCTGCACAGGTCTTCTTCCTTATTTTCTTCATTGGAACAGAGATTTCCCTGCTCACGATCATGTGCTACGACCGCTACGTTGCCATCTGCAAACCCCTGCACTACGGGACCCTCCTGGGCAGCAGAGCTTGTGCCCACATGGCAGCAGCTGCCTGGGCCACTGCTTTTCTCAATGCTCTGCTGCACACAGTCAATACATTTTCCCTGCCCCTGTGCCATGGCAATGCCCTAAGTCAGTTCTTCTGTGAAATCCCTCAGATCCTCAAGCTCTCCTGCTCACACTCCTACCTCAGGGAAATTGGGCTCCTTCTGGTTACTGCCTGTTTAGTGTTTGGTTATTTTGTTTTCATAGTTTTCTCCTATGTGCAGATCTTCAGGGCTGTGCTGAGGATCCCCTCTGAGCAGGGACGGCACAAAGCCTTTTCCACGTGCCTCCCTCACCTGGCTGTGGTCTCCCTGTTTCTCAGCACTGATGTGTTTGCCCACCTGAAGTCTCCCTCCATGTCCTCTCCATCTCTGGATGTGGTGGTGGCAGTTCTGTACTTGGTGGTGCCTCAAACACTGAACCCCCTCATCTACAGCCTGAGGAACCAGGAGCTCAAGAATGCTGTGAGGAAAATGATGACTTGATGCTCTCCAGAAGCATAAAACTGTTGTTTCTGTTGATGTCTGCATAGCATTCGGACTGGAACTCATTAGAGCCCCATCCTGGTTTCTCAGCATTTTGGTGGGGGTCATGTGATAAGTTTGTGCACAAATAAATTTTTTAATTAACCTCCATTATAATCTAGTATGTTTCTTTGCAGTTTGACCCAGAGACTGTCTAAATGAGGATTTGTTCCACTTGAGTAGTTACACAAAATAAAGGACAGTGCAGTGACTTGTTTGATCCTTCTTCTTAGGCATTCAGAAAGGACAGCTCACTGCAGGACAGTGCAGGTTTACAGAGAGGAGGGGACTGTTCAGAGCTGCCCTTTCCTCTTCCACACTCTCCTAAGCCCTTGTGTTGGTCCAAGGCCTTGGTTCTCTGCCAGCTTGGTCACATCCTGCTGTGTGTCCATCCTGGGCTCACAGCCAGGGACAGGCCATGGGCACTGCTGGGACACAGCTGGGCTGCACAACAGCAGCTCCATCAGGAAAGGGCAACTCCTGAGGGCAGGACAGGAAGGCTTTGGGCTTCCTCCAAAGTTGCTCTTAAGAACATGCCTAACAAAGAGACATTCAAGAGGCAACTTGTGCTGCTTTGTCTGCCCATGGCTCAGTGTGATGAGATCAGGTTCCCAGTGTGACTTTCAAAGGACTTAGTTCTGGTTCAGGTTTTACTTGTTGGTGGCCAGAGACCATGCAGATGAGATTAACCTTCCTGGGGTTCAACAGCTTGTGACAGGGCTGATGGCAGGAAAGTGATTTGCTTAAGACACTTTGGAGCTGCCAGGAGAACACGAGACCTGCAGCAACAGTGTGAGCAGGAGCTGACAGTGAATAGAGCCCAATGAGAACAGGCCTGTCCAGCTCGGAGTCACCCAGAGATAATATTCTACATCTGAGTGTGAACTGAAAAAAAAGAGCCCTGCAACCCCAGGGAATACAGCAGGTTGAGGGAAAGGAGCCTTGTGATTCATTTTACTTTCCATAAGCATTCATGGTCTGGATGCAGTGCAGCCCCCAGACCCATCTCCCAGCACTGGAACAAGGCAGGGCCCCTCTGAGCACCCTCCATGGTCACACAAGAGCTTGTGTGGCAGGGGGTCAGTGGCAGGGACCACCATCAGTTGGCTCTGCCTCCCAGCCTGACCAGCACAGCCCAGCAGAGCCCCCATATGGCCCTGGGCACCACAGCCCCTGTGCCCTGCAGAGCAGCATCCCCAGCTTGGGGGCTGTGGGGAGCACGGGGAGGGGCTGCAGGAATGGCTGGTCAGGCCAGCCCAGACGTGTTTCCCTGGGGAAAGGCTCTGTGGGGAGATGGGATGTGCCAGGAGAAGAGCAGGACAGGCTGTGGGTGCAGAGGAGCCATGGAAAGAGTCTGCCCTGTCCCTGGGGCTGCCTGAGATGATGATCTCCTGAACATTTCAGACACAGAGTCACTGTTCCTTACCTCCATTGCCTCCATTTCTTGCTGCAGGGCCAGACATGATTGTGCTGATCTGTGGGGCTGGGGCTGGGGCAGGTGGATTGGTGGGACCAGGGAGGGGCAGGACTGGGCCATGCCAGGGAGAGGGAAACCCCAGTGTTGAGCTGAAGTGTGTGAGTGTGCAGGGTGGGGGCTCTGCAGTGCTGAGGTGCCTCCAGCCCCGGGCAGTGGCAGCAGGAGCCCAGGGAGACACTGAACCTGCTGCCAGGAACTGTCTGTGTGTGTGCAAGGGAAGGACTCGTGTCTCTGAACAGCCCTGGGAGTGTGAGCAGGGCATGAGCCCAGCTCAGCTATGAACACCTGTCAGAGCCCTGACATTTCTGGGTGTGACTGCAGGAACAACCTCCCTGTCCCAGGGACATTTATCTCACCATCCTTGAGCATGCCCATTGCAAATGTCCATGTCTCCTCCATCCCTCTCCTCTGCCTTTATGTCCCTTTCTTCCCACACCAGGAAACAGCCTGGGGGAATCTCCTCTGTGCAGTCAAGAGAGGCTCTGTGAGCAGGAGTGACAGTGTTCTCCAGAAGGTGCATTTGTCCCGTTTGACATGGTCCAGAGCTCAGGACTGTGAAAACATTCCCAGGCACACACAGCTTGGAGAGATCTTGGAAGGCAAATTGGGAGAGGAAGAACAGAAGAGCCAAAATTAGGGATATGAAACCATCCCAAAGAAGTTCAGTAGCTCCTCTGAGCAATGTTTCTGCATTCTAAACACTGGTAGGAAATGTACTCTGATAAACAGCTGCACAAATATTTTCACATAAACAGTGAGTGAATCAGATTAATAGAACAAGTGTGTGGTGTTGTCAGTAAAAAGAAAATTATGAAAAAACCCTTGAAATTAAAAAAAAACAAATAAACAAACAACACGTCATAATGATAGGCCAGGAAGTCTTCAACAATTGCCAGAAATTCTTATCTGCAGAGGTTTCAACTATCTCCTAAAGTTCACACTCATGCCCTCAGGCCATGACTTCCCAGAGCAGTCACAGAGTTGGCCACTGCCCCAGAGATGCCCCAGGGCAGCTCAAGGACCCAAGTGTGAAAAGTCCCCCAGAGTGTCTGTGAGCCCTTCTGGAACAGGAGCTGCTGGGCAGGAAGGACCAGCTGGGGAGGGGCAGGGAATCCCCCCCTGCAGCACTGCTGGCCAGGCTGAGGAGGGTCCTCTCCAGCACAGCAGAACATCCTGTCCCCTTGGGGGCTGGGCTGTCAGGTGTGTTCCCAGAACTGACTGGCCAAGCTGGGCAGGCAGATGCTCAGGGGTCATGAAGGGTGTCACAAAGCTGAGCCCAATCAGGTGAAGGATTTGGGGAGGTCAGGAGGAACTGGGACAAAAGGGATGGGATATTTGGGGGAGGGAAGGGGGCTTAGCCAACAGAGAGGAAAGATTTTGGTGAGGTAAAACCAAGTTCAGGTAATGCTGAGGGTGTTGAAACACTGACTGTGCAAACACTCCTGATGGACCTTTACCTATAATTTGTGTACCATTGCAACTTCTGTGAGGATAACTTGATACTCCTCATTTCACCCCCAGCAATCTTCTCTCAGGAACCAAAGGGATCCTGGGACACTGTGGAAAGCCTTGGAACCGAGGGGCCATTCTGACACTTGGGAACCTCATGGAATCAAAGTTCCATTGTGACCCTGCAGGACCTCAAGGAAACAGAAGCCCACTGTGACCCTGTGGAGCCTCATGGAATCCAGGGATCATTGTGACACTCCAGGGCCTCATGGACTCCAAGGAACCCTGGGACACTGCAGAAATTCATGGAATCAAGGGGCCTTTATGACACTACAGGGTCTCATGGATTCAAAGGAATCCTGGAATATTTTGGAATCTGATGGAATCATCGTGCAATTGTAACACTACAGAAACTTATGGAACCAAGAGGCAATTTTGACCTTTCAGGGCCTCGTGGAACAAAAGAGACCCTGGGACACTGTGGAAACTCATGGAAACAAGGGACCATTGGGACACTGCAGGGCCAGAAGGAACCAAAGGTATCCTGGGACACTGCAGAGCTCAAGGAACCAAAGGGTTCATTGTGACAGGTGGGGCCTCATGGAACAAAAGGGGTCTTGAGACAGTTTTTAACCTCATAGAATCAAGGGGTCATTGTCACACTGTGGAACCTCAGGGAACCAGGATGCCACCTGGACACTGCAGGGCCTCACAGACCTAAAGCAATCCTGGGACAGCACCGAACACTGTGGAAATATTTTGGGTCTGGCTGAGGTGGAGCTCATTTCCCCACAGCAGCCCTCCCAGTGCTGTGCTTTGTGTTGGGAGCTGGAAAGGTGCTGAGAACACACCAATGTTTTGGCTACTGCTGAGCAGAGCTGGCACAGCCCCAGCACTGCAACGTTCCTTCACCAGACAAGGGCAAGGTCCTGGGAAGGGACACAGCCAGGCCAGCTGAGCCAGAGTGACCAGAGGGATATTCCAGATCATGGGATGTCAGCTCAGATATAAAAGATGAGGAAAGGAGGAGGAAGAGGGGCATTCACTGTTTACAATGTTTGCCTGCTGAGCAGCTGCTCCGTGTGCTGAAGCCTGGCTTGCTGGGACATGGCCAGACATCACTGATGATGGGGAGTAGAGAATAAATCTTGTAGTTTTCCTCTTTGTTTGTGTGCAAACTTGGCTTTTGATTTAGTAAAGCGCCTTATCCCAACCCAGGAGTCATTTTCCACCTTATTCTCTCTCCCCTGTCCATCTGGGAAGGGCAGTGATAGAGCGGCTTGATGGGCAGCCTGTAATTCTCCCCATTCTCACTTTGCTCTTCTTAAAGATGGGCTTGGCATCTGCCTTTTCCAGGGACCCCAGAACCTCTCAGATTGCTCCGGTCTTTTTGAGAGCACAGCCCAGAATCCCAGGCAAGGGTGATGCAGCAGTTCAGGAGCACTTGCAATGAACTGTCCAAGACCACGGAGATGAATCTCACTGCGCCAGTGGAGTTTGTTCCTGGAGTCACTCACAGAAATGTCGAGGTCCAGCAAGGCATCCACCTCTGAACTGGGATTGTGGGATTCTCATGCACCCAGGGGTGATCAGAGAGTCTTTCCCTTTTACACCCATGGGGAGATCATTGCAGGAGTCACAGTCTCCCCCTGGGCTCTCACTGCCACTGCTGGGGACTGGAGGCACCTCAGCCCTGTGGGGTGTCACCTGCTCTGCCCCTCTCTGAGATGCCCCACGGCCTGAGGAATGGACACAGGGGGAGTTCTGTGCTCAGAAGCACATCCCAGTGCTGCATCCTGGGGGTTTTCCAGGGGATGTGGGGCCCAGAGTGAAGTGACCTCGAGACACTGTGTGTCCCACAGCCCTTCCCAGCACCTCCAGGATTAGCTGATGGTCTTTGTGTTCTCTTGGGTTCATCTCCCCACACACACACTGTGCATGCTGAAGTCTCCCCTGTACAATTTCAGCATGGCCTTGTGAGCTGCTCATTTGGTGTCCTCATGGAGGGACAAACAACCTGTCAGTGGTGGGTGAGAGGCCAGTGCTGGGAATGGTGTTTGCAGGGAGTGATCTGTGACAATTGCCCTGGGGCCCCTTGCCCAGGGTGTCCAGGAAACAAAGACAAAGCCCAGACCCTGCTCTGCTGCTCCTTCAGGTGTGTCCCTGGAGGCCTGGCTGTGGAAGGGACACTGCTGTGCCCTCTCCTGCTCTCACACACTTTGGCTCTTCACTGTGCTTTTCTGCAACAGGGCAGTTTCCTGGGGCTTGACAGCCTAGGAGAAGACACCAGTTCCTTACAGCCCCAGGGCTTGTCACCTCCTCACCCACTCCATAGAGCTGTGGAGGTGTCCTACTGCTCTCCTGCACTCCCCATTCCACACCCCACATCACTCTGCTCCAGGAGCATCCTGTGAGGAACCAGAGATGGGTGGCAGGGCTTGGCTGTCCTGCTTGGCAAAGTCCATCAGGCACTTTCACAGCCACATTCCACAGTCCCTTTTCCACCTGTAACCAGTAACTCTGAGCTGCTGCTTCCCCAGCCCCAGGGAGGGTCTTTTTGTCTGCTCATTCCCTCCAGGGTCTCTTTTCAGTCATGGCCTCAGTGGGGCTTGCTGACACTCTCAGGAACTTGAAGGTTTGATGATGAATTTTGCTTTTTTAGAGGTTTTTTCAGTTTTCAAATCTTCAGTTCAGGAATTCAGTGCCAGAGTGCTCATTAACATTCAAAACATCCTAACAAGACAAGCCTTTGGGAATAATTTAATATTAAGTCTTCAATTCTTTTATGCTTCATTAGACAGATACCAGAAGTGTATTCAAAGTGAGTGTACTACAGTGACAAAAAAATGAAGAAATATAATTTTGTCCTATTTCCTTTTCCTGTTTATACACTGAGAGCAGCAAACCCTAATTGATATTGTCCCCAAGCACCAGGGATGGTCTCCTTGTCTGCTCTTTCCCTTCATGGTCTCTTTTCACTGATGGCATTTTAACAAAACAAACCCCTGGGAATAATTTACTTTTACATTTTCAAATCTTCTGTGGTCAATTACAGAGATCTCAGAAATGCATTCAAAGTGAATATCTTATACTTTAAAAACAAAAACAGAAGCAAAAATCTGTCTTTTGCGTAGCCTGTTTATTTTTGCCTGTTTATACATTATTATCAGCAATTCCCTATTGATATTGACCCAGAGCATCTCCTAATTCAGTGTGAATAGATATGAAAATCAAGACCCTTTTTGTCTGACAATCCATCAGACTTTATCCCTAATCCCCACCCCACCACTTCCCTCATCACATCCCTGGCACTCAAAGCAGCCTTGTGCAATCTGAGCTTCCTCCACTAAAGGCTGGACCTGCAGGTTTCAGCTCCTGGGCACCAACTCCCACCTGCTGTACTTGGAGAAAGAGCTGCAGGAGACACACAGGGATGTTCATGTATTGTCAGCAAACAAAACCAAAGGAAGGCACAGCTCAAAAATAGAAGAAATTCCTCTGCTGTATTTTAAGTTCACATTACTGACGTCCACTTTCCACAGCAGGCAATTTTAGACCAATGGAAAACATGTTATGTGTCAGGCACAGATCTAAAGGTCCCTCCAAGCGCTCCCTACCCCAATTCTGTCCATTTTGCTCTTTGCACACAAGAAGTCACACACTGAAGTCAGAAGTTCCCTTGATCCAGAGCAGGAGGAAAAGAGAGAAAGTGAATGAATTACTTTGTTGTGCAGAGCTAAATCTCCACTAATCCAAATATTTTGGGGTTACAGGAATTTTATTGGGCATGTTCTGCAGCATTTGTTCAGATGACAACAGGTTAGGTGGGATTGTTGATCTGCTGGAGTCCAAGAAGGCTCTGCAGAGGGGTCTGGACAGGCTTGATTTATGGGCCCAGGCCAACCGGATGAGGTTCAGCAATGCCAAGTGCTGGGTCCTGCCCTGGAGTCACAACCACTCCAAATCCCTGGTCATGCCCTGTAACTGTTCTCCACATCCTGTCCTGTGTCCTTAATCCCTCCATTTCAAGGAACGTTTTGGAATAAGGGAGCTTTGTACTCTGGGTATGGAGGGAGATCCAAGTGTCACTGGAGTAGGAACTCATCAGGTTTGTGCTCTTTAGGGGTTGAGGAACTGGTGACACTTAGAGACACAGAAAATCTCCCTTCATTGCCCACAGTACAAATTAAACAGGATACAATTTTTAAACTCCGCAGCTCTTTGTGCATCTTTCCTCAGCCACAGCAACCAGGATAAGCCCCGTCCTTGCTGTGCTGGTCCCACAGCCCAGGGTGCTCCTGGCCTCCCTTGCTGCCAGGGCACACGGCTGCCTCCTGCCCAGCTCCTGCCCACCCACAGCTGCCTTACAGGGCTGCTCCCAGCCAGGCAGCTCCCAGCCTGTGCCATGGCCAGGGCAGTGCCCTGCAGGGGCACACACTGCCATGTGTCCCTCTGCCATTGCAGGAGGTTCCTGCCAAGACGGGCTCTCCTCCTCCCTGAAGCTTTCCCTGAGCACAGAGGCCTGAGAGACCTTTCCAGTGAAGACTCAGGCAGAGAAGCCATGGAGTCCCTCAGCCCCACAGCAGTGTCTGCTGGAATTAAATCCCCCTCCCCATCCCACAGCAGCCCTGCATTTCCCTCCTTCAGCCTTGGTCTCCAGCACAGCCACTGAGGCTCTTTTGGCTCTTGACTTTTCCTGCAGCCACCAACTCCAGGGGAGCTTTGCTTTCCCCACAGTCCAACGTTCACAACACAGGCCATGCCCAGGAATTCCTTGTCTGTGCCTGGCCTTGCTGTCAACCCCTGGCAGAGATTCCATGGCCCCTTTGTGCCCCACTGCCCCACAGCTGGTCCCACAGCTCCCTGTGCAGCCCAAACCCAGGCCAGGAGCATCCATGGTGGGGAATGGCCCCTCTGATGTGATGCCCAGGGCAGTCCTTGGCCTTGGTCACAAAAGACTGGGTGGCTAATTAGCTATGATAAAATTAATACTTACTTCTTTTTTATAACAGTGAAGTTACAAGGAGAAAAAAAAGGAAAATTGTATAAGAGGAGAGACTTGGTCTCTCATGAAATGCACTGGGTGTCACTGACAGAGCAAAGCAGGCAGTCTCTTCCTGCTGAAAAGCATCCAGTCATCATTTTCCTCACAGCATCCTTCAGCTCCTGGTTCCTCAGGCTGTAGATGAGGGGATTCACTGCTGGAGGCACCACCGAGTACAGAACTGCCACCACCAGATCCAGGGATGGGGAGGACATGGAGGGAGGCTTCAGGTAGGAAAACATACCAGTGCTGACAAACAGGGAGACCACGGCCAGGTGAGGGAGGCACGTGGAAAAGGCTTTGTGCCGTCCCTGCTCAGAGGGGATCCTCAGCACAGCCCTGAAGATCTGCACATAGGAGAAAACTATGAAAATGAAACATCCCATAAATAAAAAAACACTAGCCACAAGAAGCCCAAGTTCCCTGAGGTAGGAGTGTGAGCAGGAGAGCTTGAGGATGTGGGGGATTTCACAGAAGAACTGGCCCAGAGCATTGCCCTGGCACAGGGGCAGGGAAAATGTATTGGCTGTGTGCAGCAGAGCATTGAGAAAGCCACTAGCCCAGGCAGCTGCTGCCATGTGGGCACAAGCTCTGCTGCCCAGGAGGGTCCCATAGTGCAGGGGTTTGCAGATGGCAACGTAGCGGTCGTAGCACATGATGGTGAGGAGGAAAAACTCTGTCGACATGGAAAAGGAAAAGGAAAAGACTTGTGTGACACATCCTGCATAGGAGATGGTTGTGGTGTCCCAGAGGGAGTTGTGAATGGCTTTGGGGACAGTGGTGTAGATCCAGCCCAGGTCTGTGAGGGACAGGTTGAGCAGGAAGAAGTGCATGGGGGTGTGCAGGTGGTGGTCGCAGGCTACGGCGCTGATGATGAGGCCGTTGCCCAGGAGGGCAGCCAGGGAGATGCCCAGGAAGAGCCACAAGTGCAGGAGCTGCTGCTGCCGCGTGTCTGCCAATGACAGGAGGAGGAACTGGCTGATGGAGCTGCTGTTGGGCATTTGCTGCCTCTGGATGTGGGGCACTGTCCAAGGAGGAAATAAGAGTGACAAGTCAGGGGAGAGGTTTCTGAATGCCGCCAGACACTGTTAAAAGCAGACAAAGCCATCACAGGCCACTAAATATCTCAGCCTGTCTCAAAGTCCCAAGATCCCAAGGATACACATGGCTCATATCACCAACCCAACAATATTTCCTGGGATGGGCACAGCATCTCTGCTCCTCTCCACTGGGGATTTCAGATAACATAATTGTGCCATGAGGATTATTTGCATTCTTGAGGGCAGCTCCCATCTTGGAAGGACACCTCAGAAGAGACACAAATGTCCTAACAAAGGAGATTGATTCTGGGAAAAACACCTCATTCTCCAGGCCCACAGACTTCCCTGCCTATAGCCCCACTGGTCACAGGAAAATTGGAATGTCTCATTCCCAGGGAGAAAATTTTGAGGGGGATCACAGGATCAGTGATTGAGTCTGTAGTTCGAACTCTCCTTCCCTGTAAGCCTGACTGAGAGAACAAGGAAAGAACCTCAGTAACAAGGGCAAGTTAAGAAACCAGGAAATACACAGGGAAGGTCCAGTGGGGAGAGACCAGGGTGGAGCTCACTGGAAACTCAGGGCAGCATCACCCTGAGCCAGCTGTGCCACCTCCCAGATACCAGCAGTGCCAGGTAGTTGTTCTCAGCACCTGTTCAGCTCCTCAGAGTTCCCTCTGCTATTCAAACCACAAGGTATGTGGCTTGAGAGCTTGATAGAAATCCCTCTTTTCACCTTGTCCTTGAAGTATCCCCTGGAAAATATCCTGCAGTGCTCTGGTTCTGTAAGCAGTCCTTAACTATGAAACTCTCACTTGATAGCAGAGGAAACCTGTCCTGCCCTGCCCTGACCTGCCCTGCCAGGGTTTGCTCTTTCCACCCACAGCCTCTCCCCCAGCATTGAGGGAGCTCCCCAGACCAGCTGAGAGCTGACCCTGGCAGGTGGCAGAGCTTCTGCCATGGCACAGCACCCTGGGGTGCAGGACCCTGCTCTGCAGGACAGTTTGGGCAAGCCTGGGTGGCACAGCCAGGGTTCAAACCCTACAGCCATCCCTGGGAGGCGGGAACCCTGTTGGGATGTCCCTGGGATGGTGCAGCAGAGAGTTCCTGCTTTGCAGCCCGTCCTCCTCTTCAGCACCAGAGAAACTGTGATATCCCACATTAGAGACCCCCCAGGCTGTGGGATGTGCCAGCGTTGGGAGATCTTCCCACAAACTGCACATACATTGCCCTTCATGCAGACTTACCTTCTGAAAGCCTGGAAAGATTCCTCTTCTGTGGATCTTCCTCTCAACTTTCCTCACATCCCAGACTGTAACCTCTCTCTGCCCTGCTTTTCTGCCCTCGGTGTGTGCAGGCAGTGCCCTGAGCCCTGCTGGGCTGTGCACAGGAGCTGCTCCTGGGCAGAGCTGTCTCTCTGCAGCGCTGCCCGCTTGCCAGGAGCTCCCAGTGTGCCAGGAGCCCGGCCCAGCTCAGCAGCACAGCAACAGCCCAGGGCATTTAATGGCCCTCTGGGGGGGTTGGTGCTGAGTCCCTGAACATCAGACCCTGAGGAAAGGTGCAGGAACCTCTTGAGAAAGTAAAGTCTGAATCAAACTTTAAAGTTTCTTTTGTTGTTAATGGGTCCCTCTGTGGGACATAACTGAGAAAGTGTCCCCAGATTCCAGTTAGAAAACAAAGACAATGATGACAAATATGGACTAGGAAAGAAAGGTCACTCTGATGCTGAGGAAAGTAAGAAGCATTTCATTAACCCAAAGGTTACAGCCGTGACCCCCAGCCCTGGGAAGGGAGATCCTCTCCCTCCCTCATTGCTCTGAGCTCTTCCTGGGGCACTGTGGTGTGGGATGTGCAATGGCAAGGGCAGGATGATGGGGTGTCACCTCCCAGGCTGCTGAGCAGGGACAAGGAGGCAATGAGGCCCCAGGGCTGCAAGGCTCACTTGTCTCCTCATGCCATCAGGGGCACACACAGCAGCCATGGCCAAAGGCCTGCACAAGTTGGCTCTCTTGGGGCCTTTCAGCCTCTGCACATCCCTGTCTTCTCTCCAGCCCAGGCTGTCCTATGGTGTCCATGCCCTGCCCCTTTCCCTGCAGGCTGTCGGCATCCCCCGGCTGCCTCACCTCGCTGGCCCCTTCCTGCACTGACATCTCTCCCTCCTCCCTGGCTCTGCCTTGGAGCAACACAAAGCCTTAGGCTGGCCCAGATTCCTTCAGGGGGATGTGTTGCAGCACAGCACTGCCCTTGGGGGGAAATTCCTTTCTCCTTTTTTGCAGTCTGGACTTCCCCAGTTTGCCTTCAAGGCCTCTCAGGCTTCTCCTGTTCTTTCCTCAGTCTCCACACCACTGGGCCCAGGGCTTGGAGGCTTCCAAACCCCTTCATACGATATCTCTGGTATTTAGCCATGAAAATGTTGTGCTCTTAGTGCAGGAGAGACACAGTGACGCTTTTTGCTGCTGCTGCCTGTCAGGGAGGTGACAGATGTGACCTGGCAGCCCCTTCCCAGCCATGGCCCCCTGGAGATGCTGAGGCCCAGCTGACTCCTCACAGCATTGCCACCCATCTGCTCCTTGTGTGCCATGAGCTGATCAGGTCCAGGTCACCTCACATTCCTCTCCCAACACCTCGTGCCTGGTCTGGGCCCTCAAGGTCCTTGTCCTGCTCCCAAGGGCTGTTTGGGAGTAGTTAATGGTCAGGGGTTGGGGTTTAGAGCTCAGGGTAGGCATTAGGCAGAAGTTTAGGGATGTTTGGGGTTCTTCTGACAGAGTGTGTTTCATGATTAGGTGAAAAGATTTTTGGTCTGGGTTAGGATTAAAGCTTGGGGGTTTCATAATAACACTGCAGGTGTAGGTTTGGGATGGGCATTAGAGTACAAATAAGAGTCTGGAGTGCTGGGTTTGGCCTTTTCCTTCGAGGTCAGATTGAGATTGGGATTAGAGGAGTGGATTCCTTTGAATGGGAGTAGCAGCACTTTTAAGCTGGGGCTTGAGATCAGAAATTGGGTAAAGGTCTGTCAAAAGTGTTTGCACAGTCAGTGTTTCAGAACCCTCAGCATGACCTGAACCTGTTTTGTCATCATCAAAATGTTTCCTCTCTGTTGTCCAAGCTCTTCTTTCCTTCCCCAGTTATCCCAGTTCCTCTCAGTCTCCCCAGAACTCCCATCTGGATGGGCTCAGCTTTGTGATGACACTGTGCAACCTCATGGAGTCAAAGGGCCATTGTGACATGCTGGACCTCATGGACAAAGTAACTGAAATGTTTCAGAACCTTATGGAATCAAGGGGTCATTTTGACACTGCTGGGTGTCATGGAAATAAAGGAACCCCGGGACACTGAGGAGCCTTTTCAAATCAAGGGGCAATTGTGACACCACAGGGTCTGATGGAGCCAAAGGAACTGAGGGATGCTGTTCAGCCTCATGAAATCAAGATGCCATAGGGACACTGGAACCTCATGGGATCAAGGGGCCATTGTGACATGCAGGGAAACTCATGGAAGAAAAGGGACCCTGAGTCATTTCAGAACCTCAGGAACCAAGGGGCCACTGGGACCCCAGAATTCCATGGGATCAGCAGACCCGCTGCCTCCCCCCCACTGCCACATGAACCAGAGTCGTGGCTCTGCCGCCCCTTGGGCCCCTCTGGAGTCAGCGTTTGCTTCAGCAGCACAACTTGTCTCGTATGAGGCATTTTCCAGATTTTGCTTTGTCTCCTCTTTCCTGTGGTTTTACTTTTTGTTCTTTGTTCCTCCAGGGGGGCAAAGGGGAATGGGAAGCACATGTTGATCAGCATTTCTATCTGTACAAAAAAGGGAGTTGGGACAAGGGTGGGGGAGAAATAAAAGCTATTTCTCTCTCTCTGTTGTTGGTTTGAACTGTTCCCTTGGTATTGTACTTTTGTTGCTGTATTTCTGGTCACTAAACTTATTTCTTTCATTTAATACCTCCTTGTATTTTGTCTCTGTGTATTTGTGGGGAATAAAAGGGGAAAGAGTTCATTTTATTGGAGTTCCCATTTCAATATTTGTCTTTAAACCAAGGTTGGTTGCTCAAGGGCTCCCTGAAATTGGTATCATACACAAAGGATTTGAAAATGCAGTTTGTCCCATTGGACAGAGAGATAATAAAAATGTTCTGTCTTGGTGGTCAAGGACTGGTCACTGAGGGATCTCACCAGAAAGTTGCTGCCAAGAGGACTCTGTATCATTACTTTTATTTGACACTTCTCCTTCAGCCAAATTCCCACCTATCACACGTTCCACTTCTTTAGTCCAGCTGTCACCAATCTGGCCATCAGGAGACTATGGGAGACCATGTCAAAGGCCTTGCTAAAGTTTGGGTACACAATGTCCCTTTCTTTTACCTCCCAAAAGGATTCTGCAATCTCTTCCCTTGTCCTTCCCATGCCTGGAAATGGCTGCAGGAGGACTTGCCATATCCCCTTCTCTGTTGAGCCTGACCAGTCTGGAACTCTCCCAATCCTCCCTCCTGCCCTGTTTGCAAACTGCTTCCATGTCTGCCTTTCTGAAGTCCCCAGAAATGTCTGGGATGGCTCTGGCCTTTCCAAGGGGTTTGAGAGAGGTCTCACAATGACCCTGCCCAGCCTGCTCAATATCCCTGGCACCAAAGTCCTTTTCCATATCCCACAGTTCCAGTTCAGTGCCCAGAACACAACACAGGCCTGTCCAGCTCCCTGGGGTCATTCAGAAGGGAGGCAGCAGGGATTTCTTCCTACAGACCCACCACTCCAATGGTCTCTCTGAGCACTCCATGGCTGTCCTGAGCATTTTCCCTGGTGCCTCCCTGCCCTGAATGTTTCTGGCCATCAGGCTGTAGGTGAGGGGGGTGAGCAGGTGCCTGAGGATGATGCAGAGCAAGGGCTGTGTGAAACTACCCCAGGAGGGCTGTGCTCGGCAAGGATGGGGATTCTGCAGAAAACAGTGGCCGTGGTGAGGTGAGAGGAGCAGGTGGTGAGACCTTGTGGCTGCCTGTGCTGGGCAGGAGCTGCCCCAGGATGGCAGCTCTGAAGCACACACAGGATGCTCCTGTAAATGGAAAACGAAGACTGGAGCTAAAAATCAGGCTGGGAAAGCAGAGCAAGAGTGTCATGGTGTCACTGCAGGAGAGTTCCAGCACCTCGACCAGGCCACAGAAGATGTGATGCAGAAAGTCAGGGCCACAAACAGTGTGTGGGACAAAAAGGATACCATGACTGTGGATGACAGAACTCCCTCGAGCCAGGGTGTGGCTCTGCTGGAGACAACCCTTCCAGTCCATGAGTCTTGCAGAGAGCAGGGCTGGCAAACAGTCCAGTGCTGGTCAGGGGATGTGGCCACCAGCAGGAAACACTCTGTATGTGCCAAAAGTACAGGAAATGGCAGTGACAGTGCTGGGAGAAGAGACTCTGCTGTCCACAGTCAGGGGACACTCGGGGTAGTGGAAGTGTGGCAGGTTTGAAAGTTTTCCTCTTGCAGCATCATGATGAGGCTGTTCCCAACAGAGTCATGGGGCAGGCCATGAGGGAGACAACAAGATTTTCTGAAGGTTGTGGAGAGTCCTCATTTCAAACAGTAAAACCTCTGGGGCTGATGTCTGAAATTCCTAGTCCCTTTTATCAATGGAAATATTTATTCTTCCCTTTACCTTCTTTATCTCCCTTAATCTTCATGTCCCCTCTGCCCTGCTTGGACACCTGTGACTGAGAGCATTTGTTTCTCTGCTGGGTGCTCACTGAAGCTGTGCAGGCAGCTCAGAGGGGTGACCCATGGAGGTGTGTGTGCCTCTGGCTGCATCCCACTGCCCAGCTGTGCTCTGTGCTCTGGGAAAGGGCAGGAATGCTGCCTGCTGGAGGGTAAAGCTGCTCCTGCCTGCAGAGCCCTTTCTGCCTGCACAGGGGAAATGCTGCCCAGCCAGGCTGGTTTCCTGCTGGGCAGGGAAAGGGATGGGCCAGAAGGGAGGGCAGGGGGACAGAACAAACAGGGAAAATTCCAGTGTATTTGAGGAGGGAAGTGGGAGAAATCTTATTGGGATAGACAGAGTTGTTCTTGGAATCACACCTAGGAATGTCAGGGCTCTTACAGGTGCCCACACTTGAACTGGGCTCATGACCTGCTCACACACCCAGGGCTGTTCAGAGAGTCCTTCCCTTGCACACACACAGACAGTTCCTGGCAGCAGGTGCAGTGACTCCTTGGGCTCCTGCTGCCACTGCCAGGGCCTGGAGGCACCTCAGCCCTGTGGGGTGTCACCTGCTCTGCCCCTCTCTGAGATGCCCCATGGCCCAAGGGAATGACACGGGGACCTCTGTGCTCAGAAGCACATCCCAGGGCTGCATCCAGGGGGTTTCCAAGGGCACATGAGTCTAAAATGGAAGTGACATCAGGACACTGCCTGTCCCATTAGATTTATGGCACCCCAGGAACAGCTGATGCTGTTTGTGCTCACTCAGGTTCATGTCCCCACACAGACATGATATACCTGCTGAAGTCACCTCTGTATGGAGGAAACATGAACTTCTGACCTGATCCCTTGATGCCTCTCTGTGGAGAGATAAATGTCCTCTTGCAGGTGGGGTGAGAGGCCAGTGCCAGGAATTGTGTTCTCAGGGGCTGGTCTGTGAGAATTGCTCTGGGTCACCTTCCCAGGCTGTCCACTGAACAAAGACACAGGCCAGACCCTGCTCTGCTGGTGCTTCAGACCCATCCCAGGAAATCTGGCTGTGCAAGGAAACTGCTTTGTGCCCCCAGCCTGCACACTCACATTCTGCACCTGGGCACTGGGATTTACGTTACCAGGACACTTCCTTGAGCACATTCCTATTGGCAACTTTGGAGAAAGCTGAAAGCCTTCCTGCCCTGCCCTCAGGAGATGCCCTTCCCTGATGGAGTTGCTGTTGTGCAGCCCAGCTGTGTCCCAGCAGTGCCCACGGCCTGTCCCTGCCTGTGAGCCCAGGACGGACATGCAGCAGGATGTGACCAAGTTGCAAGAGCACTGAGGCCTTATAGCAACAGTAGGGTTGGAAGAAGAGTGTGGAAGTGGAAAAGGAGCAGATATAAAAAGACAAAGTGCTGGTGCTCCCTGGCAATGCTGCTGTGCTGTGATAGTCTTACTCTCTCCCTCTGCACACAGGCACTGCCACTGGCCTTCCTGTGGCCACAAAAGAAGGAATTTGAACAAACAAACTGCACCAATATCTTTTATTTGCTTTAAATATTAAAATGATCATTCTCTTATTTACACCATCTCCAAGTAAAACACAAAAGATTAAGAATTAAAGAAAAACTGAGGATCAAAAATAAAGTTTAGTTGCACACAACTTAAGAAGAAAAAAGAAAAAATAAGCACCATAATCACCCAAAACCTGAGACAGAAGGTTGAACAGGTAATGAGTTTCTTTATGAGTGATTTGCACATGAAAACAGGCAGGTATTTACTGTAAAAATGCATCGAGTCATTATTTTCCTCACAGCATCCTTGAGTTCCTTATTTCTCAGGCTGTAGATGAAGGGGTTCAGTGCTGGAGGAACCACCGAGTACAGAACTGAGAATGCCAGATCCAGAGATGGGGAGGAGATGGAGGGAGGCTTCAGGTAGGCAAAAAATGATGTGCTGATAAAGAGGGAGACCACAGCCAGGTGAGGGAGGCACGTGGAAATGGCTTTGTGCCGTCCCTGCTCAGAGGGGATCCTCAGCACAGCCCTGAAGATCTGCACATAGGAGAAAATAATGAAAATGAAACAGCCAAACATTAAACAGGCACTGTCCACAGCAAGCCCAAGTTCCCTGAGGTAGGAGTGTGAGCAGGAGAGCTTGAGGATCTGAGGGATTTCACAAAAGAACTGATTCAGGGCATTGCCCTTGCACAGGGGCAGGGAAAATGTATTGACTGTGTGCAGCAGAGCATTGAGAAAGCCACTGGCCCAGGCAGCTGCTGCCATGTGGGCACAAGCTCTGCTGCCCAGGAGGGTCCCGTAGTGCAGGGGTTTGCAGATGGCAACGTAGCGGTCGTAGCACATGATGGTGAGGAGGCAAAATTCTGTTGAGATGAAGAGCATAAAGAAGACCTGTGCAGCACATCCCATGTAGGAGATGGTTGTGGTGTCCCAGAGAGAGTTGTGCATGGCTTTGGGGACAGTGGTACAGATGCAGCCCAGGTCTGTGAGGGACAGGTTGAGCAGGAAGAAGTGCATGGGGGTGTGCAGGTGGTGGTCGCAGGCTACGGCGCTGATGATGAGGCCGTTGCCCAGGAGGGCAGCCAGGGAGATGCCCAGGAAGAGCCACAAGTGCAGGAGCTGCAGCTGCCGTGTGTCTGCCAATGGCAGGAGGAGGAACTGGCTGATGGAGCTGCTGTTGGACATTTCGTTCCTCAGAATATTTTGATCTGTTGAGGAGGAAAAGACAGGAATTATTTAGGCCAGATTTCTACAAGCAAAACACTGCATATGTCACAGCCACTCCACTCTCAGGCTCTGTCCCCACAGTCAGACTTCCCTGCAGCTCCTTCCCCTGAGCTCTGGGGTTTGCTGCATAAGGGGCCCACTGGAACCAGTAACTCTGTGATGGGCTCCTGAGGAGTCCTTCTTGTTTATCGGTGAGAGGGAACCCAGAACACAGGGTGATCTCTGAATGTACTCACAGAATATTCTGAGCTGGAAAAGACCCTCAAGGATCATGGAATCCAACCCTTAGCCCTGCAGAGAATCATTCCCAAGAATTACAGCATGTCCCTGAGAGCTTTCTACAAGTGCATCCTGAGCTCTGTCCGCCTTGGTGCTGTGACCACTGCCCTGGGCAGCCTCTTCAAGTGCCCAATCAGTCTCTGGGAGAAGAACCTTTTTCTAATATCCAACCTTAACTTTCCTTGAAATGTTCGGTCATTCCCTCGGGTTTTGTCACTGGCCAGGGACAGAGTTCAGTATCTCTCCTTTCTTCTTCTCCTCCCTTGTGTTACTTCAAAGAGCTTCTCAGCATGGCTGTTTGCACTTTGCCAGCTGAAGAACTGAGCTGAGGGAATTATTTCTATTTGTTCACCCAGTTGCACCTGCCATAGTTAGTAATGGTTGTGGATGCTTGAAATCACTGACAATCTATTTGCTCTGTAGGTCAAGTCTTGTGCATCCGGAGAGGCAAAGGGACAGTCCCTTAGTGGAGACAGAAGAGCTGTTCTGTCCATCAGTGCTGTTCTCACCTGCCCTGTGCTGGCAGCTTGGAGCTGGATGAGCATCACACACAACTGTTCCCCCAAAACAAAACTGCACACTGCTGAGAGCAGAGGAACCCAGAAATCTGGGTCCAAAGAGCAGAAAGACAAACTCCTCACCTTTTTCATCTCTCTCCTCCCAGACTGAGACACAGAGCAATCATTGCAGATGCCCAGAGCATTTCCATGGATTTAGCACTGAGGTGATTTCTCCATGGAGTTCCTAGACAGCACAGAGATACTGTGGGAGAGCTGTGCCCCTTTGGAGGGCATCCTGCAACCCTGCAGGAGACCCCAGGAAACAGATGGATATCCTGAAGTTGCCTGGAGGGTTCCTGGGCACTTTGCTCCCACAGAAACATCACTACAGCAGGACCCAAAGGGTTTGTGTCCGGACAGGAACTGAACCTGCCACCCTGAATCCCCCTGCACTGGCTCACAAGAGCCAATGGTGAGAACAAGCACAGCACAGGCAACAGGGGATGGCAGTGAAATGCCACAATGCTCCTGCCAAGGGAGGAGGGACACACAGAGATAGATGGAAATCAGAGGCTTATCCTTCCCCGGGCTCTGGCTGCTGCAGGGCAATGCCCACCTGAGCCCCACGGGCCTGAGGGCAGAGGCTCTGCTTAGGCTGGGAAAGGAGCCCAGGGAGGAGTTGGTCAGGGGAAGGTGTCTGTGCCACACGGCCAGCAGGGAGGTGCCCACATGCGCCTCCCCAGCATCTGTGGCAGCAGCTCCCTCTCCCTCCCTGCCTGTCTGTGCTGTGAGGAGCTGTTCCTGCCAGCAGCCACCTCCCTGTGCCCAGCTCAGCTCCCTCCAGTGCTCACACAGCCCATGCCCACCCCACCGCCCAGGGGCAGCTCTCCATGTGCAGGGGCTGGAGAGCAGATCCCAGACAAGCTGAGGTGTCTGGGAAGGGGAAGGTGTTCTGAGTGGATGTGGTTCCTGAGAAGTACCCTTGGACATGGCAGGAGGTAGAACTGAAGCTGAGAGAAGCCCAGAGCCATTGCAGCTGAAGGACCCTGCCCTGCTCTGTTCATCCCTGCCCTGCTCATCCCTGCCCTGCCATGAGGGGGCCACTCATTCCACCCACACTTTCTCCCTGCAGGGCCCTGGGGAGCTCCTTGACCAGGCTGAGCTGACCCTGGCAGGCAGCAGAGTCCCTGCCCCAGCACACAGAGCCCTGGGCTGCAGGACCCTGCCCTTCAGGACAGCCCTGGACACCCCTGGCTGCACCCCCACCCTCACAGCCCACAGCCAGCCCTGGGAGAAGGGAACATTCTTGCCCTGTGTCTCTGATGGTGCAGAAGGCAAGTCCTGCTCTGGAGCATGTTCTCCTGATGCACACCAGGAAATCCAGAAGAGCCATCCTGACAGGTCCTGCCAGTGGTGGCATTTGGTAGATTTAAGACATACTTCTAGGAACTCACCTGCATTCAGAGACTTACCCTGGCAAAGGGCTGTGAAGGTTTCTCTCCTGATCAGCCCTCAGCTGTTCTCTCACCCAACGATACCTAAAACTCTTTCTTACTTCTCTTGTCTGCCCTTGCTGCCTGAAGGTCCTTCCACTGGAAGAACTGTGGGAGTCCTTCTGAAAGATCCTGGAAGCTGTGGGATGTGCCAGCATTAGGAGATCCTTGCAGGAAGGGAAGATTAACTTTCCTATAGCCAGAGAATTCTTCATTGAAATACTGTGGAGGTTTCTCCTTTAATGAGAGCTCAGTCCCCTCCCAGCCCAGGCTGCCTCTCATCTCTGTCCCTTCTCTGCTGTGCCCTCGGTGTGTGCAGGCAGTGCCCTGAGCCCTGCTGGGCTGTGCACAGGAGCTGCTCCTGGGCAGAGCTGTCTCTCTGCAGCGCTGCCCGCTTGCCAGGAGCTCCCTGTGTGCCAGGAGCCCGGCCCAGCTCAGCAGCACAGCAACAGCCCAGGGCATTTAATGGCCCTCTGGGGGGTTTGCTGCTGAGTCCCTGAACCTCAGACCCTGAGGAAAGTTGCAGGAACCTCTTGATAACCCAAAGTCAGATTCAAACTGTAAAGTTTCTTGTAGTGCTAATGGGTCCCACTGAGGGACACAACTGAGAAAACATCTACAGGATCTTGTAAAAGTGCAAACCTGGAAACAGCAATGACAGGTCACAGAATCTTAGATCCATCAGGGTTGGAACAGACCTTCAAATCTTTATGTCCAACTCTGAATGCAGCACCACCATAATCACCCGTAAACCATATCCAGTAGTGATGTATCCAGACGCCATGTGAACACTTCCGGAGACACCACCACCTTCCTGGCCTACTTATTTCAGTGCATAAACTCTCTCTCAGTGAAAAAAGGTTTTTTTAAATACGTAATCTGAACCTTGATCGATGCACTTTAAGGCCATTTCGTCTCTTCCTCTCACTGTAGCCTTGGTAGAACAGACCAAATTCCACCCCACTAGAACCTCCTTTTGGGTCTTCGTGGATAGCAACAAGGTCCTCCCTGACCCTCCTCTTCTCCAGACTCAAGAACACCAGTTCCCTCAGCTGTTCCTCATGACCCATTTTCTCGAACCCTCCTCTCTAGGGGGAGCCCCCTACACCCAGCTGGGCTGTGGACTGGTGGGCAGAAGAGCTCCAGCACAGCAGACATCAGAAGGCTTGATCAGAAGGCTCACATCTTAGGGAGTTTATTCAAATAGGTTAACAGACAGTTCTCATAGCTCATAGTAGAAGAAGTTAGTTCCTATTACATCAGTAGATCTAGATCTGACTCACTCTCACATCCTAGTAAGTCTCTCTCTCTCATGCAGTAATGTCCACACCTTTTAAGCACTCTCATATCCAACATGCCAACACATCATTGGTTAACAAATTCACCTGGCATACACCACAGCCTCTCATTGGTCACCGGCCACCACACATACTCCAGGTAGCTCTGTTCTCTTTAAGGTAGAACTCCAAACAGCTTTCCTTAAGGGATGCACTTACACTCACCCCCACACTCCCCCAGCTCCATTCCCTTCCCTGGACACACTCCAGCCCCTCAATGTCCTTTTTGCAGTGAGGGGCCCAGAACTGGACATAGCACTGAAGGTGGGGCCTCACCAGTGACCAATGCAGATGGAAATCACTGTGCTGGTTGTGCTGTCCACCTTATTCCTGACACTGGTCAGGATGCCACTGCCCTTCTTGCCCACCTGAGCACACACTGGCTCATATACAGCCACACTCATAACCATCACCCCAAATTCCTTCCTGCTGAGCAGCTCTCAAGCTACTCTGCCCCAATCCTGGAGCATTCCATGGGGTTGTTGTGATCCAAAGGCAGGACCCTACACTTGGTCTTAGTCCTATTGATCCAGATTGTCCAGATCCCTCTGCAAATCCTTCCTGCCCTCCAGCACACCCACAATCACATAAAACTTGGTGCTGTCCATGAATTTACTGAGGGTGCACTCCATCCCCTTGTCCAGATTATCAATAATGATGTTAAACAGGACCAGCCCCAACACTGAGCCCTGGGGAACACCACTAGTGACCAGCCCCACCTGGATTTAGTTCCATTCACCACCACTCTCTGGGCCATCAGACAGTTTTTCACCCAGCAAACAGTTCCCTCATCCCAGCCATGAGCAGCCAGTTTCTGCAGGAGATGCTGTGGGAGGTGGTGCCAAAGGCTGTACTGAATTCCAGAGAGATACATCCACAGCCTTTCCCTCATCTCCTGAGTGGGTCATTCTGTCATAGAAGGAGATCAGGTTGGTCAGGCAGGATCTGCCTTTCCCAAACCCACCCTGACTGGGCCTGATCCCTCGGTTGTCCTGTTTGTCCTGTCTGATGGCACTCAGGATGATCTGCTCCATGGACTTCCCTGGCACCAAGGTCAGGCTGACAGGCCTGGACTTGTCCAGATGCTCCTTCCAACCCTTCTTGTGGATGGGCATCACATTTGCTGATTTCCAGTCAGCTGGGACTTCTCCAGTTCACCAGGACTGCTGGGCAATGAGTGAAAGTGGCTTGGCCAGCTCTTTCTCCAGCTCCCTCAGCACTCTCAGGTGCGTCCCATCTCAGCCAGGGACTTGTGGAAGTCTCACTGGCAGAGCAGGTCACTCATCATTTACCCCTGGATTTTACAGGGGATTCACTCAAACTCTCATCACCAACTTCTAGCCCTGGGATCTGGGTATCCTGAGGATAACTGGGTTTAGTGTAGAGGCAAAGAAGGCATGAGGTCCCTCATCATTTTCCTCCTTCCCTGACCCTGTGCTGCCTCTGCATCCAGCAAAGGATGGAGACTCTCCTGAGCCCTCCTTCTGCTGCCCATGGATTTAGAGACACACTTTGTTTTCTTTAAGTGCAGAGCAAAACTCAGTTCCTGTTTGTCTTCAGCCCTTCAAATTTTCTGCCAACATAACCTCACAATATCCCTGTAGTCCCCTAAGTATTTTGCCCATCTTCCCAGAGGTGACACACTCTCGTTTTTCCCACCCTGAGTTCCAGCCTGGGTTCTCTGTTTAACCAGGCCATGCTTTTTGCCCTCTGGCTTGTCTTATGGCACAAAGGCAGAGCTCCTGGAGCTTTCAGATTTTTCTTCTTAACGTACCTCCAGCCTTCCTGGACCCCATCTTTTGAGGATTGACTCCCCAGGGGCTCCATCAATCATTCTCCCAAAGAGGCCAATTTCTGCCTGTTGTCAGTCCCAGGTGTCAGTTCTGCTGCCCCCTCCTTCCTTCACCCACCATGGAAAATGCTGCCATTCAGTGTCTCTGTGCCCAAGATGGCCCCAACCACCACATCGCCCACCAGTCACAGAATCATTGAATGGTTTTGGGTTAGAAGGGACCTTAAAGAGCATCTCCTTCCAACCCCCTGCCATGGGCAGGGACACCTTCCACTAGACCAGGTTGCTCAGAGCCTCATCCAGAACTTCTGAGGATGGGGCAGTCAGAACTTCTCTGAGCAACCTGTGCCAGGGCATCACCATCCTCACTGTAAAGAATTTCTTCTAAATATCTCATCTAACCCTTCCTTCTGTCAGTGTGAAGCCATTTCCCCCTTCCCCTGTCACTCCAGGACCTTGGAATTAGTCTTTCTCCATCTTTCTTTTAGGCTCCCTTCAGGTCCTGGAAGGCCACAATTAGGTCACCCCAAGACCTTCTGTTCTCCAGGCTGAACAATCTCAGCTCTCTCAGCCTTCCCTCATGGCAGAGCTGCTCCATCCCTCTGATCATCTTGGTGGTCTCCTCTGGACTCGCTCCAACAGCTCCATGTCCTTGCTGTGCTGGGACCCCAGAGCTGGAGGCAGCTCTGCAGGTGGGGCAACATCCAACCAGGTGTGTTCCAGCAAGGACAGTGTGGAACCTCCTGGAACCAAAGGGACATTGTGACACCACAAAATCTCCTGGAACTGAAGGGATATTATGAGACGACAGAACCTCATGGAATCATAGGGCAATTGTGACAAATGGGGCCTCATGGATCCAGACGAACCCTGAGATATTTTGGAACCTCCTGGAATGAAGGGGCCTTTGTGACACTGCAGAGGGTTTTGGAGCCCAAACTACCCTGGGGTCGCTGCTGAACACCATGGAATCAAAAGTCCATTGTGACACTGCAGGGATTAATGGAACTGAAAGAACCCTGGGAGACTGAAACCTCCTGGAATCAAGGGGCCATTTTGACACTGAAGAGCCTTATGGAGCCAAAGGGACCCTGGGGCACTGTGGAACCTCATGGAACTAAGAGGCCTTTGTGACTTGTGGGAACTCCTGGAACCAAATGAACCTCAGGACATTTTGGAACCTCATGGCACCAAGGGGCCATTGTGACACTGCAGAGCCTTATGGACCATGACAGGATGTTCTGCCCTGATCAGGCCCAGAGTCCACTCAGAGAATGCAAACAATGCAGGCTCTCTGGGCTGAGTTACTGCTGGCACCAAGGGGCTGTTTTGGTGTTGAATTCTGCTAAAACCAGCCTGGTTCACTAAACTGCAAATGCCCATCCTGCTTTTTGAAGCACCATTGGACAGAGAAGCTGCTCACTGGCCAGGAAACATGTGACCAGCAATCCCTGACAGTGTAACTATAAAAGCTCAGTCCAACTTCCATATGGCAGATCCTTCCACAGACTGCCTTGAAGCATGTGGAGCTTCTCCCATGAAGCAGGGATGGCTCTTCATGGTCACTGCCCAGGGGTTAAGGGAAGGAGAGAGATCTGCCTTCTTTAGTTGTGTGAGAGTTACATCAGTCCCTTTTTAATGATTGTTTCTTTTTGCTGCTTTTGATCAACTGCATTAAAATAATTGTTTTGATACAGTGCACTGCACTATTTTATGCTATAATATACTCTACTAGGAGGCTTTAGCTTTTCCAGTGTATTAAATATTTAAGAAAATATCTGTTCACTTGTCTACTGTTCTGTCTGCTCATTTATCATAATATATAATGCAATTTATATAAGTGGATCTGATTTGCCATCATTAAAACCTGTGAGGAAAAGTGATTCAATCACCCCTCTATAATTCCTGAAATGACCCCTTGATTTCATGAGGTTCCACAGCGTGACAATGAATCCATTGTATCAATAAGACTCTGCAGTGTCACACTGGGCTGTTCATTCCATGAGGTTCCACAGTGTCCCAGTGGTGGTGTGAGAGATGGTGGAGCTTTTCTTTTTGTAGTCAGAAATAGAATGAGAAAGAAATAATGTCACCAATGGCATCTGGGAAGGTCCAGACTGGATATGTGAAGAAAGAAATTTCTCTTCAAGACAAGTGCTCTGATACAAAGCATCGCCCAGAAAGAGTCTGGATCAGCCCAAGGCTTTGTGTGCCAAGGCAGAGCCAGGGAGGAGGGAGAGATGTCAGTGCAGGAAGGGGCCAGCGAGGTGGGGCAGCCGGGGGATGCCGACAGCCTGCAGGGAAAGGGGCAGGGCATGGACACCGTAGGACAGCCTGGGCTGGAGAGGAGACAGGGATGTACAGAAGCTGAAAGGCCCCAGGAGAGCCAAGTTGTGCAGGCCTTTGGCCATGGCTGCTGTGTGTGCCCCTGATGGCATGAGGAGACAAGTGAGCCTTGCAGCCCTGGGGCCTCATTGCCTCCTTGTCCCTGCTCAGCAGCCTGGGAGGTGCCACCCCATTGTGCTGCCCTTGGCATTGCACATCCCACATCCCAGTGCCCCAGGAAGAGCTCAGAGCAATGAGGGAGGGAGAGGATCTCCCTTCCCAGAGTCTGAGGGTCATGGTTGTGACCTTTGGGTTAATGAAATGTTTCTTACTTTCCTCAGCATCAGAGTGACCTTTCTTTCCTAGTCCATATTTGTCATCATTGTCTCTTTGTTTTCTAACTGGAATCTGGGGACACTTTCTCAGTTATGTCCCTCAGAGGGACCCATTAACAACAAAAGAAACCTTAAAGTTTGATTCTGACTTTGCTTTCTCAAGAGGGTCCTGCAACTTTCCTCAGGGTCTGATGTTCAGGGACTCTGCACCAATCCCCCCAGAGGGCCATTAAATGCCCTGGGCTGTTGCTGTGCTGCTGAGCTGGGCCGGGCTCCTGGCACACAGGGAGCACCTGGCAAGCGGGCAGCGCTGCAGAGAGACAGCTCTGCCCAGGAGCAGCTCCTGTGCACAGCCCAGCAGGGCTCAGGGCACTGCCTGCACACACCGAGGGCAGAAAAGCAGCGCAGAGAGAGGTTACACACAGTCTGGGGTGTGAGGAAAGTTGAGAGGAAGATCCACAGAAGAGGAATCTTTCCAGGCTTTCAGAAGGTAAGTCTGCATGAAGGACAATGTATGTGCAGTCTGTGGGAAGATCTCCCAACGCTGGCACATCCCACAGCCTGGGGGGTCTCTAATGTGGGATATCACAGTTTCTCTGGTGCTGAAGAGGAGGATGTGCTGCAAAGCAGGGACTCTCTGCTGCACCATCCTAGGGACATCCCAGCAGGGTTCCCTCCTCCCAGGGATGGCTGTAGGGTTTGAACCCTGTCTGTGGCATCCAGGCTGCCCCAAACTGTCCTGCAGAGCAGGGTCCTGCACCCCAGGGTGCTGTGCCAGGGCAGGAGCTCTGCCACATGCCAGAGGCAGCTCTCAGCTGGTCTGGGGAGCTCCCTCAGTGCTGGGGGAGAGGCTGTGTGTGGAAAGAGCAAACCCTGACAGGGCAGAGCAGGGCAGGGCAGGTTTGTTCAGCTATCAAGTGAGAGTTTCATAGGTGAGGATTGCTTACAGAACCAGAGCACTCTGGGATATTTTCCAGGGGATACTTCAAGGACAAGGTGAAAGGAGGGATTTCTATCAGGCTTTCAAGCCACATGCCTGGTGGTTTGTGTTGCAGAGGGAACACTGAGGAGCTGAACAGGGGCTGAGAACTACCTGGCATTGCTGGTGTCTGGGAGGTGGCACAGCTGGCTCAGGGTGACACTGCCCTGAGTGCCCACCTAGTTCTGCCCTGGCTTCTCCCAGCCGGACCCTCAGTGTGCATTTCCTTTTTCCTCAACTTGCTCATGTTGCTGGGGTTGTTTCCTCCTTCTCTCAGTCAGGCTCACTGGGAATGGGAGTTCAAGCTACAGAGTCAATCACTGATCCTGTGATCCCCCTCAGGCAGGTGGGTGCCTGGGAATGAGACATTCCAATTTTCCTCTGACCTGTGGGGCTGTCAGTAGTGAATTCTGTGTGCCTGGAGAATGAGGTGTGTTTCCCAGAATCAAACCCCATTGTCAGGACACTTGGCTCTTCTCTGAGATTTCCTTCCAAGCTGGGAGCGGCCCTCAAGAATGCAAATCACCTTCATAGCACAATTGTGTTATCTGAAATCCCCAGTGCAGAGGGGCAGAGATGCTGTGCCCATCCCAGGAAATGCTGCTGGGTTGGTGGGATGAGCCATGTGTGTCCTTGAGACCTTGAGCCAGGATGAGACATTGAGTGGTCTGTGATGGATCTCTCTGCTCTCAACAGTGTCTAGTGGAATTTCAGACAAAACTGGGAGTGTGATCACTCTGTCTGAGGAAGGTCCAAGTCCAGGGCAGCTGGAAGAAGGCAGAGGGAGAGAGCAGCTCCCCTCACTCTGCATTAAGCCACAGACATTGTCCTGTTCAGGAAGCCCTGCTATGCTCTTCCTCAGGGCAGCACAAATGCTGAGGGGTTCTGCCATCCAGGAAAACTCCACAGGGAAGATGAGGAGAGTCAGAAACAAAACACCCAAGCCTCTGAAACTGCCTTCTGGAATCCTGAAATCTTCTCAAAACTGGGAGTGCAGATGCCCATGAGAACTTTTGTTTTAGGAGCAGTTTCATCTGACACAGCTGAACACCAGGATGGGCTCAGTCCCCACCATGGCCATGACCCCCCTGGAGCAGAGCAGGGCTGACCCTCACAGCCAGTGGGCAGAGGGGCTGCTCCTCATGGGAAATGTAGTGAGCACAAAGCTGGGCTCCAGCCATGGATATGAAGCAAAGTTTCCTGAAAAAGGAAAAGTGGGGAGCGTGAGCAGAAGGGAAAGGGGTATTGGGATATGGCTGTGATTATTCTCAGAAATATCTCATCTGATTTGTCACTGTTATTCCCTTCTTGGACAGTGCCCCACCTCCAGAGGCAGCAGATGCCCAACAACAGCTCCATCAGCCAGTTCCTCCTCCTGCCATTGGCAGACACGCGGCAGCTGCAGCTCCTGCACTTGTGGCTCTTCCTGGGCATCTCCCTGGCTGCCTTCCTGGGCAACGGCCTCATCATCAGCGCCGTAGCCTGCGACCACCACCTGCACACCCCCATGCACTTCTTCCTGCTCAACCTGTCCCTCACAGACCTGGGCTGCATCTGCACCACTGTCCCCAAAGCCATGCACAACTCCCTCTGGGACACCACAACCATCTCCTACATGGGATGTGCTGCGCAGGTCTTTTCTTTTATGTTGTTCATTACAACAGAATTTTCCCTCCTCACCATCATGTGCTATGACCGCTACGTTGCCATCTGCAAACCCCTGCACTACGGGACCCTCCTGGGCAGCAGAGCTTGTGCCCACATGGCAGCAGCTGCCTGGGCCAGTGGCTTTCTCAATGCTCTGCTGCACACAGCCAATACATTTTCCCTGCCCCTGTGCCAGGGCAATGTCCTGGGCCAGTTCTTCTGTGAAATCCCTCAGATCCTCAAGCTCTCCTGCTCACATTCCTACCTCAGGGAACTTGGGCTCATTGTGGTTAGTGTCTGTTTAGGTTTTGGCTGTTTCATTTTCATGGTTTTCTCATATGTGCAGATCTTCAGGGCTGTGCTGAGGATCCCCTCTGAGCAGGGACGGCACAAAGCCTTTTCCACGTGCCTCCCTCACCTGGCCGTGGTCTCCCTGTTCCTCAGCACTGCCTTGTTTGCCTACCTGAAGCCTCCCACCATCTCTTCCACATCCCTGGACCTGGTGGTGTCAATTCTTTACGCAGTGATTCCTTCAGCACTGAACCCCCTCATCTACAGCCTGAGGAACCAGGAGCTCAAGGATGCTGTGAGGAAAATGATGACTGGAGGCTTTTCAGCAGCAAGAACCTCCCAGTTTTCTTCTGTACAGTGTTCACAATAAAACTCATGACAGGCTCAGTTGCCTCCCCAGGTTTTTCTTGGTGGTCAGTTGTTTGGTTTTTTTCCTAAGGTTGTTCTCAATGAAATTTTGTTATTCATCCTCTCATCTAAATCACTGTCTCTTTTTTTAATTTAACTCTTTCAATCTTTAATTGAGTAATTGTGCTATCTTTATATTTAAACAAAATAAACTCTCTTGCAGTAGCCTTGTGTGTCTGAGGAGGTCATTGGAGATCATTGGATTTTTCCTTTGAGACTTTCAGGCACCTACTGGGCAGTTCCATGTGTGCAGAGATGGGCAAAAGAGTCCCAGCACAGCAGCACTGCCAGGGAGCACCAGCACTGGGCCTTTGCTGACCTGCTCTCTTTCCACTTGTACACTCTCCTGCAGAGCCCCTGGGCTGGACTAAGGCCTTGGTCCTCTGCCAGCTGGGACACAGACCTGCTGCATGTCCATCCTGGGCTCACAGGCAGGGACAGGCCATGGGCACTGCTGGGACACAGCTGGGCTCCACAACAGCAGCTCCATCAGGAAAGGGCTTCTCCTTAGCTCAGGACATGCAGTCTTAGGGCTTTTTGCAAAGTCACTCTCAAGAACATGCCAAGGGATAGACTCTATAGAGGCTCCTTGTTTGCTTGTTCTCCAGGGGCTCTAAACCTGCATGTGAACCAGCAAACAGAGCCCTGTAACTGCAGGGGCTACAGCAGGAAACAGGGAAAATGATCTGGTGAGTGTTCTGTGTTACCCTCAGTGAACACACTGCTGCTACCCATGACAACAATAGCAGTAATAAAAGCTGGAACTATAACAAAAAATCCCACAAGAAGCACATGAGGTGCACAACACCATTGCTCCACTGCTCACCACTCAGTGCCCAATGCCCAGCCCAGCCCAGACACAGATCAGCCCTTCCTGACCAACCCCCCATTAACACCCTGAGCACGGCCCTGCATCAAAGGGAACATGCCTTGGGCCAGTTGGGCTCAGCTGTCCTGGCCCTGCTCCCATTCCTGGAACCCTGAGAAGATCATTGGAGGCCATGATTGAACAAACCTCTCACAGACTCCAAACCAAAAGCAAAACTCAAAGCACCTGGAAAAACCTGCAGCCCCTGAAGCTTTAAGGAGGCCCCCCAAGGGCCAATCCTGACAAAGCCTCCCCAGGGACTCGCCCCAGCAGAGCCTTGGAGGCCACGACTGCAGGGAGGCAAAGGCTCTGAGCAGCAGCTCAGGTGCTGAGCAAAGCCTGGCTTGGCTGGAGGCAGCAGAAAGGCCCAGCCCTGACCCCCAATCTGGGGAAGGCACATCCTGTCCCTCACACCTTGCTCAGGGCTCTGCTGGGGGCACTGGCATGGGGGGTGATGCTGAGGGCAGGACAAGAGAAAGAGAATCAGGAGGGGAGGGGGCAGATCAAGAAGCCAATCTTTCAACAAAGAAATTGAAAGGAGTGACACAAATGAAAACAGGAAACCAAAGTTACCTGGTCCCTGAACTCAACAAAACTTTCAGACTTGTGAAAAGACTCCAGCTGCCAGCCAGGTGAGTGGATTTCCATCTGGCTTCTTCCATGCTGGGATAGTGGGGCTGATAGTCAGCAGTTGCAAGGTCATGAAGCCCAAAAGCTGAGATTCCTTTGCTAGAGATTAGGAAATTGAAAGAGGAATTGGAAAAGAAGGAGAAATTTACAGTCTCTGGAGATGACTCTTCTCAAGCGTGAGGGCAAGAGTTCCATTTCAGGAAGATGTCGTGAACTCCCCAGGAAAGTGGAGCTCTGCAGATGAAGGTATCCAGTACTTGAGGGAATTACCTGCGCTGGAAATCATCTATAGTGACCTAAAAATTGAAAACACCCCTAAAGACTCAGAGGATGTTCCTTGCATAGTGGCCATGAGGAGGTTCAAAGCACTCCTGGATCACATTCCAACAGCCTGATGGCATTGTATTCCCCCCAAAGGGATACACCAGGAGATGGCACCCTCCTGGCTCTGAAATGTAGTAGAAACTCAGGGCACTTCCTCACCCCCATGGCCCAGCAGCTCAGCTCTCAGGGGCAGCCCAGGAGATCAGTCCTCTCCTGTCACAGCCAGAGGGAAAGGGAGCCCCAAGCACAGGCCACGTGGTGATCTCTGGTTCTTTCTGCATGGCCAGAGGGAGACATGAGGAAGTGGGATGGTGAACCCACCTTTGAGCTGGGAGCCCATGGAGGTGAACTGAGAGGGAAGAGAGCTGTGGAGAAGGGGTCAGCCAAGAAGGATGTCCATGTAGTTGCTGCAGGGATACAAGAAAGCAATCAGAAATCTCCCAGGCATAAAAGGACTAAAATCAACTCTTTTGATCCTGGTGATGGGACTTGTGGTCTGGTATCACAGAGGTCAGACAGTGAATACTCTGGCCAGGAACAGGAATAGAGGGTCCCTGCCTTTGGCCAGGAGGAGGAAAGGGATGACCAGGCACACTGTACTGTGTGGATTCGATGGCCTGGCACAGCAGATTCACAGAGGTGTAAAGCTTTAGTAGACACTGGTGCCCAGTGCACACTGATGGCATCAGGGCACAGGAGTGCAGAACCCTCTGGATCTCTGGAGTGGTAGGGGGATGCCAGGAGTTGTCTGTGTTAGAGACTGAGGTGAGTTTAGGAGGGGAGAAGTGGGAAAAGCCCCACATTGTGTCTGTCCCAGACTGGCCTTGTTTTCTGGACACTCTGCTCAAGGTGCCCCAGGAAACTCATCACAGACCAGCCCCTCCCAATGACCATTCCCAGCACTGGTTTGTCACCCACCTCTGAGAGGTGGTTTCTTCCTTCCCAGAGGGACATCAAGTGACTGGGCCAGAAGTGCAAGAGATCCCAAGTCCTTGTCCCCTCAGGCACAGCATCACCTGTGCCACCAAGGGCTGTGAGCAGACCTGTTGTGCTGAGGCTCTGGGGCCTCGTGGCCTCCTGGCACAGCCCCAGGAAGGCTGGGCACTGTCACCCCTTGTCCTGCCCTCAGCATCACCCCCCATGCCAGTGCCCCCAGCAGAGCCCTGAGCAAGGTGTGAGGGACAGGATGTGCCTTCCCCAGGCTGGAGGTCAGGGCTGGGCCTTTCTGCTGCCTCCAGCCAAGCCAGGCTTTGCTCAGCACCTGAGCTGCTGCCCAGAGCCTTTGCCTCCCTGGAGTCATGGCCTCCAAGGGTCTGCTGGGGTGAGTCCCTGGGGAGGCTTTGTCAGGAATGACCCTGTGGGGTTCCTTAAAGCTCCAAGGGACTGCAGGTTTTTCAAAGTACTTTGACTTTTGCTTTAGGTTTGGAGTTTCTTAGAGATTTGTTCAGTTAAGGCCTCCAATTATCAGCTGTAACGAGTCCCTTGAGATTCTTAGTCAGTATCAACACTCAGTGGGGCTCATTAATGCTTCGAGGTACTCAAAGCTTATTGAGTTGCTTCTTTTTGACACCCAGTCTGTGAGAGGTTTGCAATATCATGGCCTGCAATGATCTGCTTTAATTAGTCCCTTGAGAGGCTTTGTCAGTAACAGCCCACAATGAGGCTTGTTAATCCTTCAAGGGACTCAACATTTATTAAGGTACTTTCCCTTTCCTTTTGAAACCGAGTCTATGAGAGGTTTGTTCAATCAGAACTTCCAATTATCTCCTCCTACCAGTCAGTGAAGAGCCTGTATTGGGAATGGCCCTCAGTGGGACCCATTAGTGCTTTGAGATACTTTGTGATTTTCTTCTGACTTTGACATATGGAAAGGTTTGTGCAATCTCCTCTCAGTACCTGAGGTTCAAGGGCTCAGCACCAAATGCACCACGGGGCTTGTTAAGATAAAGCAAGACCTAACAGATCATGGCTCTTTCTGAGTTTGTCCTCTAATCAAGGAGAGTTAATTAAGAAAGTTCCCTAATACAGTTTTGAAGAAAGGTTTCAATGAGCTTCTAATAAATGTGTATTTCTATTTTAAATGATATGGATAATTACTTTTCTTTTTAGAGAAGAGGTGATTGCAGCATTCTCTGATTGATGTTGACCAAGGTTCCCTCCTGAAAAGGTTTGGACTAATTGGAGAGCAATCCCTTGAGGTCTGACAGTGTGGACAACCTTGCTCCACACCTCCCCAGCCCCATCATGTCTCTCATCAGTGAACTGGGACCTGCTTTGCTCTGAGAACTGGCTGAACACAGGCAAGAGGGATTTTTCCTCTATTTTTGCAGCAATCTGAAACTCCTAAGTTTCATCATTGAAAACAAACACACTCCTCGGACTTTCACCTCAAATCCCCCCAGTTTTACCCCAAATCCTCAGGATTCCACTCAAAGTCCCATAATTACCCTCAAAATTCCTTTAATTCCACCGAAAGATACCCTGATTTTCCCCTCATACCACAATGGTTCTACTCCAAGTTGCTTTAATTCCAACTCATATCTCTACAAACCCATCAAAGTCCTGCTGATTTTGCCCCAGATCTGCCGTGTCTTCCACCCAAAATTCTATTAATTCCACATAAAACTCTTCTCATTTACCCCCAAATCCACTTAATTTTCCTGAAGATCTCCATTATTTTTGCCCAGAGTTCCCTTAATTCCATCTATAACCTCCCCAATCCCATATATTTCACTAAAAATTACTTTAATTTCACCGAAATTTTCTCAACTCTCTTTATTTCCACCTCAAATCTTCTTAACTAAGTGCAAAATTTCCTTATTTCTACACAACATATCCCTAATTCCATCCCAAATCTCTGACCTCCACTCAAAAATTCCTTAATCCCTCTTACAATCCCAAGTAATTCATCCCAAATTCTGAAGGTTCCACAGAAATCCCCTTAATTTCACATAAGGATTATTTAATTCCATCCCAAATCCCTTAATTCCACCCAAACTCTCCTAATTTCACCTCAAATCCACTGAATTCCACTCTGAATTCCCTCAATTCCACACAAAATCCCTTCCCCAACTCACCAGCCCCCCAAGTGCCCCCAAATCACCCCCGACCCCCAAGTGTCTCTTTGGAGCCCCAAATCCCGGGGAAGGGCCCATGGGAAGGGGGGGCTGGGGGGCTTTGGGGAGGTTGGGGTCGATTTGGGGGCCTGGAAGGCACTTGGGGGGCACTTGGGGGTCCCATTGGGGTGTGAGGGGAATTTATGGGGCACTGGAAAAGAACTTGGGTGTCCGAGGGGACCCTTGGGGGGTCACTCGAGTGTCCAGGGACGGAGTCTGGGGGTCCAAAGAGGATTTTAGGGGTCACTTGTAAGTCCTGGATGAACTTGGGGGTCACTTGGGGGTCCAGGGAGGTGATTTGGGAATCCTGAGTGGGTATTGGGGGAGCACTTGGGGGACCTGGGGCCCTTCTGGGGCAGTTTGGGGTCCGGGGGACATTTGGAGGGCTGCAAAGGTGGTGGGACCGACCCGATTGGGCGCGGAGGGGGGCGGGAGTTGTAGTCCCGCCTGTGATTGGCCAGAACGGGCCGCGGTGCATGACGGGAGATGTAGTACGGGACAGGCTTAAAATGGCGCGGACTCCATGGCCCGTCACCGCCCCCTGCATTCCTTAACGCTGATTGGCTGCAGGCGGTGACGGGCAGTCTCAGCGCCCAATCAGAGGCGGCGCAGACGGAGGGCGGGACTCGACGGCGCTGCCGGGAGAGTCGAGCAATGGCGGCGAATTTGGGGTAATTTCGGAAAGTTTCGGAGCATTTCAGGGGCATTCGGGGACTCGGGGCGGGTTTTGGGGGTCCCTCAGGACCCACCCACCCCCACAGACCCCCCGTGACCCCCCCGGGGCCGTGTTGGCCGTGACGGTGAAGGAGCCGGGTAAGCCCCTCCCCCCACCCCGGGATGCGCCTCAGAACGCCCCAAATCCCCCCCGAAAATACCCCTGAGACCCCCCTAACCCACCGCCTGGGACCCCCCAAGCTGCCCTGGAGCCCCAGGATGCCCCAAATCCCGTCCTGAACTCTGCGGAGCCCCTGAAACACCCCGGACCGCCCCAAACACCCCAGAGATCTCCTAAACCCCTCCCAGACCCCCCAGACCTCTCCCAGACCGTCTAAGCTGCCCAGGACCCCTAAAATGCCCCCATACTCACCTAACTTCAGCTCCCAGACCCCTCAAACACCGCAGGACTCACCAAACCCCCTTCTAGGGCACCCAGACCTGCCCAAATTCTCTCAACCTCCTCCCAGACCCCCACCCAGACCCTCCTAAACCTCTTCAGGACCCCCTCTATTCTTTCTCCCAGTCCCTCCAAACCACACCAGGTCCCCCAAACCGCTTCGAGACCTACCCCAACTATCCCAGGATCCCCCCAAAGCTCCCTCCCAGACCTCCCAAAACAACTCCAGGGCCCTCCAAACCCCTCCAAGGAATGCCGAGGGTCCCAGGGGCGGCTTCTGCCCTGAGTCTCTGCTCGGGGTGCTCAGAGACCCCCCTGGGACACTAAAACAGGGAGCCTGGAGAGGGGGGACCCCCAATACCTGTAGGACCCCCAGCAAGCCCATTAGGGGGTACCCCCGAAAGCCCAAAGTGGAGAGATCAGAGAGCAGGAACTTCTGGGAGGCTTTTTTGGGGCTGAATCTTTTGTTGTGCAGGGGGGACACAGAGCTGGGGAAGGGGGTTTTCAGGGGGCCAGAGGTCCAAGGAAGGGGGGATGTAGCAGCTTGGAGAAGGGAAATGGGGGGTCCAGGGGAATCTGTGCCCAGGAAAGGGGGGTCCAGGGGTCGGGGAAAGGGGAATCATGGGGTAGGGAGATCCAGAGTATCCAGAGAAACTGATTTAAGTGGAACCCCAGTGTTCCAAAAAGGGTGAGTCTGTGGTCTGGGAAATTCAGGAGTGGGGGTTCCAGGGGACCCAGAGTGAAAAAAACCAAAACAAAACAGGAGGTGTGGGGGCTGGAAGAGGTGGAATGGCCAGGCAAGGGTATGCAGGGGAGTATTGGTGCAGGATAAGGGGGTGCAGGGGGATCCCAGTGCCTGGGAGTGGGCAATCAGGAGGGTGCCAAGGTGAAGGACAGGCAGGACTGGGGTGGGGAGAGGGAGTTGGTGGGTCCAGGGGATGGCAGGTTAAAGGAAAAGGGAGTGTGGGATGGGTGGGAAAGGGGGGTCAGGGTGTTCCTGGAGTCAGAATTAAGAGGTGTGGGGACAGGAAACCTGAGAATGGCCGGGCAGGGGTTTCTGGAGCCCCGGCAGCCTGGAGAGGGAGGACACTGAACAGACAGGAGACCCCAAGCAGCCAGGACAGGGGGTACCCCCAGAACCCCAAAATGGAGAGGCCAGAGAGGAGGAGTTCCTTTCAGTATTTTCTTGGCTGAATCTTGGAATTTTGGAGATTTTTATGGACGCAAGAAGCTTGTTAAGTTCTAGAGATGGTCTTTGGGAGGAGGAACCCCCAACCCAAGGCACTCACACCTTGTTTTTCCCCAAACCAGGATTTCTCCTTCCCGAAGCTTGTCAGGATGGAGGAGGAGGCTGGGAGGAAGAGGAAGATGCCACGGGACCCCCAGGCAGGTGAGGAGGAAGTCAGTGCCCCTTTGCCCCTCTCTTGTGCTGCATCTTCCAGCCCAGCATGGCCCCGGCTGCAGGACAACCCCGCTGCCGACGCCGTCCTGCCAGGGCCGGGTTTGGGGGGATGTCCTTGGCCTTCCCTGTGGGCCGGAGGCAAATGCCCTGAGTGTCCTTGTTCCTTCCTGCCCCAGGCCCTGAGCTGAGCACGGAGAGCACGGAGGACAAATCCCCCCGGCAGAACCTGCTGGCAGAGGTCGATTTGAGTGGCTCCACAGCACAGGAAGTGACTGGGGAGGAAAATCCATGGAGATCCCATAGGAGGAGGAGCTCCAAACTCAGGACAGGGTGCTCTAAAGAGGAGAAACCCTCCATCTCCTGGGAGGGCAGTCAGAGCTTGAGCCAGAGCTCCGATCCGGTGATGCAGCAGCAGCTTCACACAAAGGAGAAGCGCTACAAGTGCTTGGAATGTGGGAAGAGCTTCAGCCAGAGCTACAGCCTGATTCGCCATCAGATGATCCACACCGGGGAACGTCCGTACGAGTGTTCAGAGTGTGGGATGCTGTTTCAGACCAGCTCGCATCTCCTCACACACCAGCGCACACACACCGGGGAGCGGCCCTTCCGCTGCACCGACTGCGGGAAGAGCTTCACCCGCAACGACACCCTCATCAAGCACCGGCGCAACCACACCGGGGAGAGACCATACAAGTGTAGGGAGTGTGGGAAGATGTTTATGAGCAGATCAGATCTCCTCAAACATCAGCAGACACACACAGAGGAGCGACCCTACAAGTGTGAGGAGTGTGGGAAGAGTTATCAGAGGAGCTCAACTCTCCTCAGGCATCAGCGCACACACACAGAGGAGAGGCCCTTCCGCTGCACCGACTGCGGGAAGAGCTTCAACCGAAACTTCACCCTCACCATCCACCGGCGTATCCACACCGGGGAGAGGCCTTATGAGTGTGGGGAGTGTGGGAAGAGCTTCAACTTTAGAAGTAACTTGACTCAACACCAACGGACCCACCGGTAAAGGAAGACCTACAAGTGCCCCAGCTGCATGAACATCTTCATCCGCTGCTCCAACTCCATCATCCATTGGACAACCCACCTTGGATGATCCACAGTGACCCATGTTGGTCACAGACTTTGCGACACAAGTTGGGTAAAGAGTTGATGACCAACATTCTTGACGAGGCCTGTTTAGCAGAGACCTGGTGACCCACGTTCCAGGTGATCCATGCTGGGCAGTGCACTGCGTTTGTGTGGCCAGATTTTGTAGTGGGGGGGGCTCCAGGGATGGGTTCTGTGAGCGGCTGTCAGAAGCTTCCCCCTTGTACAGCACCTGTCCAGACCCCCCTGAAGGTGAGGCTGACCCAGGTTCTTGTTAACCCAACCTTTGGAGTAGATTACATTTACTTTATCAATATATATGTATATGTAGGGTTTAGAACAGTTTTGTTTGCATGTAAAGTAGGTTTGGAGCAGTTTTGTTTCCTGTCTGTAGTGACATAAAAGCATAAAAATAACCCTTCCCTTCCCTGGCTCCAAGCCCAGCCTGTCCCCTCCAGGGGTGGGTGTGCCTCCCTCTGCTCCTGGGTGGTTCTTTTGCCCATGGGCAGCAAAGCACCCTCTGCTTTTGCAACTGGATAATGTTGGAGCCATGAACCATCAGCATTCCATCCCCTGAAAAGTGGAGGCACTGGGGTCTGGTTCCACCACACGTGTTCATGTGCAGATAGAAATACTAAATAAACATTTATCTTGCTGACAGCTGACCCCATGTCCAGCAGCACCTCTCCCATACTCTGCCTTTATAATGTTACTGAAATCCTTGGAAACCATTAGGGCAATAAACCCTCAACACCATCTTTTCAGTGTCGAAGAGTCAGACGTTCCTTATTCTGGGTTTGACTGACAAAATTGCAGCTTCCACAGAGACACCGAGAGAAGACTTTTTCACCTATTTATACATTTTTCAGCAAACAAATAAATCAAATGTTCATTGGTTCTAAATTGCATAATTCCCTTTCATTAATTAGTAGTCTCTCCTCTGTTGGTTATCGATTTCTTGCTTTCTATATTATTTTTTAGTGTTTTCAGTATCTTTTTTCTTGGGTAGGGACTTTTCAAAATAAATACTGTGTCTTTCGTAGCCTCTTCTTTTATCATGTCCCTGTGGTCTGTATGTTCTGCATTCCAGATGTCCAGCCTCAACCACCCATCTCTCTCTTCCAGGCTTTGTTCACTGAGGCAGATCGGAGTTTATTTATCAAAACTTGAAGTTCTGGTACTTTTCACAAGTTCTTCCCACAAAAATACCTTAAGACAACTTTGATAAATGCTGGCCAAGTGTGATTTAAGGTTAACACTTTACTTATCACCAATATATATTGATTTTAAAGCCTGATGCTGGGACTGGGAGGAGCTGGGACCATCTTGCTGGCACTGGTGGTGCTGGAAGCCCCCCTGGTTGAGAGTGAGGAGCTCTTGGTAAAGGGAGTGGGGAAAGGGTGGGTAGGGCAGTGGAAACTGGGGGGAAAAGGGGGCAAAAACTGGGTGTGGGGCTGCAAAGGGAGTGGGAACCCCCAAAACCAGGAATGGGGGAAGGAGGTTGGGGACTGGGGGGACAATTGAAAAGGGGGGTTGGGACACCCAAATTTAGTGGGAGGGGGACAGCTGTAAACCACACTCTGAGGGAGGAGGGGTTTGAAGTCTTACAGGAAAAGGAGGGGAGAGGGAGGAAAAGGAAGGCTTTGGACCCCCAAACTGAGCAGAAATGGGTTTAGACCCCAAAACCAAGCAGGGGGGGACACCCCCAACCTGAGCTGTGTGGGGAATTTAGGATTGTTGGGACAATGGGAAAGGAGTGGTATAGTGGGGAAAGGAGAGGTGGGTAACTGGGCAGGGGCATCTTGGGGGTTCTGTAGCAGGATAGTCTGCCTGGAATGGGGGAAAATAACTACTACAAGGCCCAGTTTGCAAAGCCCCCAGTGGGAAATGAAGGGGGTCACCCTGCTTTTGGGGTTGAACAAAGCTGAGAGTGGCCTGAGTCAACCAACACTCCCAAAGTGAAACATCCTGAGAGGAAGGGGAAGATGTGGCAGAGCTGGGAAATCCCTGGATAAAGGAACAAACAAGTTCCACCCCTGAGAACTCCAAAGCTGCTTAGCTGGCACAGCCTGGACACACCTGACTGACAGGCCAGCGCTTTCTACTATAAAAGCCCAGGCCTAAATTTTAGAGATTGGGTCTTCTGACATATCCCTTCTTGGGGGGTGTGTGGAGATTCCTGCCTGGAGCGGGGATGCCCCTCGGGGTCACTCCTCGAGGCTGAGCCAAAGAGCTTTGTCCAGGGTCGTTGGTCTTGGTGAGTGACATCACTCTCTGCTTAATGATTGGCTTTGCTTCAATCCAAGTGTTTCAATATTGCTTCCTAGTGCAGTGTATGATAATAGTTCCTAAAGCTTCTGTGCTGTCTAGTGAATAAATCTGAGTCAGATCTTTTTGTCTAATCATTACCATAGTAAATCATATACATTTCTATAAGTTTATCTGGTGTTCCATCCTTCATTAGGCAGGACAAAGTTGTACAAAGGTTCAGTCTCACCTGTATAATCCTTTACACAGAAACCATTGACAAAGTCTGGGGCTAGGATTGGATCTAGCCACTTCCAGGCTCCTCTGGGAGAAGGACTTTAGAAACCCAGGGGGTGCTGAGAGGCACTCGGGGTCTCTGGTGGTGTTGGGGGTCCTTTCTGCATCATGTGACTGAACGGGACCTTTTCTAAGAGACTATGCCTGCAGCTCCCACTGTGCCTGTGACAGGAATCCTGTGACTGTCTGTGACCGCTCTGTCCTTTGGCAGCCTGGAGACCCTTGGAATGTCCCTTGGAGGCCCTGTGAGTGCCTGAGACAGGTTGGTGCTGGAGCAGCCCAAAGTCCCCTGGGATGTCACCATGGAACTGCTGTGACAGCCTCTGACCACACAGCTCTTTGTCACCCCCAGAAACCCCTGGGAGGTCACAAGGGAGCCCCTGGGACAGTGTGGGACCTCATGGCTCTTTGGCATCCTGGAGACCCCTGGATCCATCCCAGGATCCACATGGAGAGGATCCAGAGCCAGGTGTGCCACTGGAACTGTGTTGTATCCATTACTCTCTCTCTTCCCCGTGGAAATAAAGAGGGATCAGCAAATGTAGTGGGAGATCCCTGGGATGCTGCTGGGTAATTCATGTCCCTTCCTGACCCCCATCCTACGTGTTCCCAGTTTGGAGCTTCCAGACACCGAATCCGATGAGGATGATGATGATGATGGCAGAGATGAGGGATGAAATTTCATCCTGATTCTGGCTTTGGGAAGTCTGGGCTGGTGAGGAGCGGGAGGGAAACCCCCATGAGACTTCTCCACATTCCCAAATTCCCAATTTCCAATTTCCACATTCCCAGCCCAGGGGTGCCCCAGACCATATGACATCACACTCGGTATGTCAAGTGGGAGGAAGTTTGGAGTGATGGTGTTTGTCTTTCCAAGTCATCCTTACACAGGATGGGGCCCTGCCCTCCTGGAGATGGCTGAACACCTGCCCAGCCATGGGAAGCAGGGAATGAATTCCTGGTTTTGCTCTGCATGTGTGCATGACTTTAACTCAACCCAGAAGTTTTGTTACTTTTACCCTTCTGACCCTCCCCCCCATCCCACTGATGAGAAGGGAGTGAGCGACTGTGCAGTGCTCAGGTACTGGCTGACATTGCTCAACCTTGACAAATGGAAACTCCACAGGTGTCTGGGATGCTATTCCAGTGCTCAATTGTTCCCTTGATGGGTTTTTAAATTATTATTTTTTTATTCTTTATGATAAATTAGTCCAGCTTTACAGATCTCAGTGCAAGACATCACAGCAGGGGAAGTTGCCCTTCATATCTTTTAGCATTTGAAGCTGATTCCATGCAGGGACACTGCCCATAGTCCATGAGGTCTAGGAAGTGATTGCTCAAATCCAAGAGGAGTCACCTCCTCATGGGTTGTCTCACCCTCTGGGGCTCATTGATGACTGGCCACAATTGCACTATTTCTACCTCACATGACATTGGTCAGAAACAACTTGACAGAATTGTAGTGTTTGGGATCCACTGTGGGATCACTTTGTCCACAGGAGTTTCTTCAGGGCAATTCTCACTTCCTTATTCCTCAGACTGTAGATGAGAGGGTTAAACATGGGAGTCACAATTGTGTAAAACAAGGCAAAGTATTTGTCAGGATCTCCGGAATCCCTGGAGTGTCCCTTTAAGTAGATGACTGTGGCTGAGCCATAGAAGAGTGTCAGCACCATGAGGTGTGAGGAGCAGGTGGAAAAGGCTTTGTGCCTGCCCAGAACTGAGGGGATTTTCAGAATTGCCCTGATAATTTGAATGTAAGACAGAACTATTAGGCAGAAGGGAAGAACTGCAAACCCCAGGATGATGGTGTGCAGCACCACTTGGTTCCAGAATGTGTCTGCACAGGCCAGGTCCAGCAGTGGAGGGACGTCACAGAAGAAGTGACGAAGGTCGTGGGAGGCACAGAAGGGCAAAGTGAACAGCTGGTAGGTCTGCCCTACCTGTACTGGTGTGACAGCCCCCCAGGAGCCCAGCACCAGCCTGGTGCAGAGCCCCCTGCTCATGGCCAAGGGGTAGTGCAGGGGGTGGCAGATGGCCACGTAGCGGTCGTAGGCCATGGCAGCCAGGAGAAGGCACTCGGTGCTGCCCAACAGGACCAGGAAATACAGCTGGGCAGCACAGCCAAGGAAGGAGATCCTGCCATCTGCCCTCAGGACACTCACCAGCATTTTTGGCAGAGTGACTGAGGTGTAGCAGATCTCCAGGAAGGACAAGTTCCTCAGGAAGAAGTACATGGGGCTGTGCAGGCTGCAGTCCAGCACTGTGATGAGGCCAATCAGGCTGTTCCCTGCCAGCACCACCAGGTAGATGACCAGGAGCACAGTGAAGCACAGGCCCTGCAGGCTGGAGTGGTCACAAAATGCCAGAAGAACGAATCCAGATCCAACGGTGTGGTTCTCCAAGCCTCTCCTTTGGGACATTTTCCCTCTGCAGAGCAATCCAAGCAGCAGCTCTGAGGGTGCTGGTGGCCTCTCTGCCACCACACGCACCTGAAGGCCAGAGAAAGACTCCAAACACCACACACAGGTGGCTGCAGGAGAGTTGGAAATCTAACAGGGCTGTTTGCTGCAGGGAGGATTGCAGAGGGAGGGAGGAACAGAATCCCTGAGCCTGCAGGACCCGGCGATGCCACAGAGAGAAGAGAATCTTGCCTTGCTTTTTCAGAGGTGATTTTATTAAATAGGATGCCTGGGGATAAAAGAGAAAAGGAAGGAAATGGATAAATACCAGCCCCTTGCAAAACCATCTTGTTTACATTCCTTGTCCAGATCTTTAAGAGATGCATTTAATGTTAGAACATTGAGTAGAAACAGGGTGAAAAAGCAGGAAAGTGATGAAAACGGGGAAGACAAAGCAAGGCAAGGCTCGGGGAGGAGAGGCAATCCTAACACTGCAAGGCAAGGCATGACTCAGTTCTTAGGCCTTAGGCAGAGAGATTAATCCCAGCTCTCGTCACATGTAAGAGCTCACCCCCTGGTGCTCTGTCAGACCACAAAGATTTGGGAGATTGTTGTAGATCTGAATCCTTCCCTTTTACCTGGGGAGGGGCATCTCTCTTCCACTGAATCAGGTGACTCTGATGCATCCCCAGGGCATTTTAGCAAGACAGATAAGCAACAGTTTATGTCTAAATAGAAAGTTTTCACGGTGTTAAGAAACAGGTTGGTGCAAGCAATGCCCCTTTTCAGCAATGCAGTTTTCAAGTCATTTAGGGAAGAAATGCTTCAAAGTGGGTGATTTCCCCACAATATCCAATTTTCCTGTGCAGGTCAGGCTTTTATAATTTCTAGATGAATCACAGATAGTTCAACATTCCTTTTCTTCCTTCTCTGTCACTTGGATTCCTGACCCCTTACAAATCCAGCCAGAGATTCACTCCCTCTGATCCCAGCCCTGCAACACTTTGCAGACCCGTGCAAGCCCCCACAGAGGCAGAGCAATGTTCTTGCTGCCTGGGGAGCTGAGCCTTTCCTTTGCATTCCCACCCTCCCAGAGCACAGAGACTCCCTGCAGGGCACACAGACAGGGTGTGAGCTACAAGGCAGCACCTCCATCACAGGTTTCTTCTAAAGAAGTGACAGCTCAGCTGAGAGGTGTTTCAGAAACTCAGTTTGGCCTGGGGAGGGAATATCCTCTCCCAGGTGAGGACTGAGGATGCTGCTGCATCTCTCAGCCAGCAGTAACACCCTTGGAGAAGTCTTCTTAAACTCTGAGGTATTACTGATGAGAAGCAGGTCAGAGAACATGCAATAGAGTGTCCAATTAGCACAGGCCATTTCTTCAAGAGAAAAACCTGAATTCACACAAACACATGGTCCTAATACTTTGCTTATTTTCCCATAGTACTTGTGCCATTTTCCTGTGAGTTTTATCTGTCTCATTTAAATGTGATGCAAAAATTACAATATAAAATCAGACTTCACATGAGAGTAAACTCACCACATGACTGTTTTCTAAACTACCAACTGAATGATACAAATATACAGAAAAAATAAATATTCTCATTGCAACCCAAGACATTGAGATACTCACATTTATTTTAATGTAATGCTTTAACTCAAAGCAAACATTTCCATGCAGGTTATCCACATACCAGCAATCCCTGCTTGTTGCCAAATGTTCTCAAAGATACAGCCTACTATTTTTAACTCTCAGGTGTCTCAGTGCTGCCAAGATCATGGGTGGAGCCCAGAGCAGGCTGTCTTTGCTCCCAGCAATCTGCCAGAGCCCTTCTTATGGGGTACCAGTCTCACTGACAGCATTTCCTAAACCTGGAGGAAGTCTGAAAAGGAAGGAAGGAATCTTCACCCAAGCCAGGCTTTTCTCAGCATCAGAGCTGCCTGCACAGAGCCTTTACCTCCCTGCAATCATGGCCTCCCGGGATCTGCTGGAAGGAGTCCCTGGGGAGGCTTTGTCAGGAATGGCCCCTGGGGGCAGGGGGGGCTCCTTAATGTTTCAAGGGCCTGCAGGTTTTTCAAACTGCTTTGAGTTTTGCTTTTGACTTTGTGTCTCTGAAAGGTTTGTGCAATTTTGGCTTCCTGTGACCTGCTGCAGAGAATCCCTTGAGATTCTTTTGTCAATAACCACACTCAGTGGGGCTCATTAATGCCTCGAGGTACTCAGGGTTTATTAAAGTATTCTTTTTGACACTAAGTCCATGAGAGATTTATGGAATCATAGCCTCCAATGATCTGCTTTAATTAGTCCCTTGAGAGGCTTTATCAGTAATGACACTCAGTGGAGCTCATTAGTTCTTCAAAGTGCTTCAGTTTTTTAGGGCTAGTTGTGCTTTCCTTTTGATACTGAGTTTTTGAGAGGTTTGTGCAATCATGGCCTCCAATGATCTCCTCCAGTGAGCCCATGAGGAGCCTGTGCTGGTAATGAGGTTGCCTTTTCAGCTCCATAACTCCCTGCAGTGTCACAATGGCCTTTTGCTTCTATGGTATTTCATGTTGTCCTCAGGTTCCTTGTGCTCTGTAGGTATCTGCAGTGTGTCAGGGGCCCCTTGCATCCATGAGGTCTGTGGTGCTCCAGAATTCCTTTGGTTCCATGACACCCTGCAGTTTGACAATGACCATTTGACCCTGAAGTGTCACAATTACCCCTTGATTTGCTGAGGTTCCACAGTTTCTCAGGGTTCCTTTGATTCCATGAGACCCCACATGTCAGATGGGCCCCTTGGTTCCAGCAGGTTCTGTGGTGTTTCCATGGGGTTCCACACTGTCCTTGCTGGAACAGACCTGGTTGGATGTTGCCCCACCTGCAGAGCTGCCTCCAGCTCTGGGGTCCCAGCAGAGCAAGGACAAGGAGCTGTTGGGGGAAGTCCAGAGGAGGCACCAGGAAGATCAGAGGGATGGAGCAGCTCTGCCATGAGGGAAGGCTGAGAGAATTGGGATTGTTCAGCCTGAAGAAGAGAAGGCTCTGGAGTAACTTAATTGTGGCCTTCCAGGACCTAAAGGGAGCCAACAAGGAAGTTAGAAAGAGACTATTTACATGGGCCTGGAGTGACAGGACAAGGGGGAATGGCTTCACACTGATACAGGAAAAGGTTAGATGAGATAGTAGGAAGAAATTCTTTATGGTGAGTGTGGTGAGGCCCTGGCACAGGTTGCTCAGAGAAGTTCTGGCTGCACCATCCCTGGCAGTTGTTCAAGGCCAGGTTGGATGGGGCTCTGAACAACTTGGTCTAGTGAAAGCTGTCCCTGTCCATGATGGAGGTCGGAATGAGCTGTTCTTTAAGGTTCCTCCCAACACAAACCATTCTGTGATTCTGTGACTGGTGGGGGATGTGGTGGTTGGGGCCATCTTGGGCACAGAGACACTGAATGGCAGCATTTTCCATTCGGGTGAGGAAGGAGGGGGCAGAACTGACACCTGGCACTGATGGTGGGCAGACTGTGGCCTGCCTGGGAGATTGATTGATGGAATCCTTTGGGTGTCAGTCCTAAAGAACAGAGGAGTCCAGGAAGGCTGGACCTGCTTTAAGAAGGAAATATTAAGCTCCAGGAACAGGCTGTGTCCCCATGTACCCTAAAAGAAATGAGGGGGCTTTATTAAGCAGAGAACTTAGTTTGGAACTCAGGGGGAAAAAAAGAGAGTATATTACCTGTGGAAGGAGGGACAGAAATCCTTGGGTACTACAGGGGTCTCGGGATCCGAATCGGGAAGCGGCTCCTGGGAAATAATCCAGACGCACATGAGGAGTGGTGGAAAATTGCCAAAAGCCTTTACTTTCGGTTTGGGACTAGGTATAAGGACAAGGATGAGGGAGTGGCTTGGCAAAAGGGGTGTAAGCTTGAAAGAGGTTTGACAATGCAAGAGTCAATAACTTAATACAACCAATAACAAGTCCCTTGGGGGTTGACTCCAGGACGGGGGTTCCAAACTGGTGGAGAAGGTGAAACCGCGTGGCGGTAGCGAGGTCATGGCGGGTGCAACCCGGCTCTGCTGGCCGGCCGTGCGTCTCTGTCTGGCCGGGACCCGCCGCAGCCCATTGTTGGGTCCCCAGAGCCAGCACCGGTCCAGCAGGGCCCGTGCCACACTTCACAGCCCGGCGCTGGGGGCCCTGGGGGGTCCGTAACCCACACAAACCCCACCGGGGCCAGCGCCATCCATGCCAGCTTTTACACGGCTTTTATCTGCCGCGGCCCTGTGTGGCGCTGCTATCGCTACACCTCAGCCCATCCTGGGGCCGGTGGCTCCCCCCGGGGCGCCACCACCACCACCAGCCACCCCCACCCGAACACGTGGGCAGGGGGAGCCCCCCCATCGGGGGCAGTCCCGGACTCGGTGGGGACCGGGCAGGATCCCTTGATGTCACCATGGCAACACAGGGACGGAGCCTCCCCGGGAAGCTTGGAACTCAATGCAGACTAACAGAACCAGGTTAGAACAGTGTGAACTAAACCTAAACTTCTGCCTGTTTCTTCCTCGTCTTCCAGGGAAGGAATATCCACAGGCACACACACCAGTCTCACCAGTGTCTGGGCACAAAAAGGACACAAGACCTGGTGATTTGTGGTTCCAACTCCAGTGAAACTTGAACCGCCGTCTGTTCCCAGATCACAGAGTTCTTTTGTCCCAGAGATTTCTTGGGAATGGAGGGATTAAGAAAATGGGACAGGCAATTAGGTCAGTTGCAGGGCATGGCCAGGGACGGTCACTGACCAGTCACCTGTTTGCACATGATCAGCTCCTTCCATCCCCTTTTCTCTCTCTTTACTCACACCTGTTCCTTCACAAATCACTTTGATCTTTCCCTAGACTTCCCATGACAAGTCTTGCACTGTCCCCAAATGCACATTCTGGCTGCCCATCCTGACTCTCAGTACCTGAGTGAGAAAACCCCCAACCTCAGCTGCAAGGCCATCACTGATCACTTGGGGAGCCTTTCATGCAGAGATGTTGGAAATCTCTATTGGTTTCTTTGAAACTTTTGAGTTTTGAAAGGTTCCTCCAAAAACATAGAACCTCATAACCCTAAAATGCCAATTTTTCCATTTTCACAAAGTGTTGGGGATTAGGTCACATTAAAATGCCAACATGGTGCATGTAGGTATTTGCAGCCCTGTGGAGAAGGAACTGGGGACATAGGAATAAAAGAATAATGAAACTTTTTGGGCTGGAAGAGAGCTAAAACAACCACTAGTCCAAGTCCACTTCCATTAGCCAGGGACACCTTCCACAAGTTCAGACTGCACAAAAATCCCACCCTTGGAGAGCTTCACAGATGGGGTTTCCACTTTGTAAGCTGGCCCAGGTTCCTGCCACCCTCAGCACAAAATATTTCTTCCTTAAATCCAGTGCAAATCTCCACTCTGATGCCGAAGTGGTTTCTGATTCTTCACTTTTATAGATTTTAAGAACACAGTAACTGTAGCAAATGTAGTGTTCATATTTGTAACAGCTTAAGTTCATTGTTTATACATCCTAACCCCTACCACAGACTAGTAGGTCAAATTCTTTTAGCTCTTTAGGCTCTCTTCAAGATGCAAGAGGTGAAGACTATCAGAAAGGCCTGCAGAACAAGACCAAACATAAACCAACAACCTTGAGTCTAAGAACACTGGAAAAACTCCAAAGTCCGAGGAAGAAGCGAATGAAGACAGAGGGTCCCACTGACCCCAGCCCCAAAATCCTGGGAGATGGCACAGGGGTGGGACTGGGGCTGGACTGAGAGATGTGTAAACTGGGGATTGGGTGGGCAATATTATAAAAACCATGGAAATCAGTGTTCTGAGGAGAGGGTGCACGAAGATGTCACCATGTATTCCTAAAATCCCTAAGCCTGGACATTAAAGAATGTACCTTTTTATCTTATCCCACATTGACTTGGCTCAGAGCCCTGCTTTGTGGGGGGCACTCACAGCATCACCTCATTGAGTTCCAGTTCCTGTGCCTCGTTCTGCCAATATAACCCTTGGCAAAAAGTGTAACTCTGTTTCTCCTGCACTAAGAGCACTACATTTTCATGGCTAAACATCTTGGATAGGGACCAGAGAGGGGTTGGGAGGCCTCAAGCACAAGCTGTGGGACAAGTGGTGTGGAGATTTCAGAAGGAACAGGAGAAACTTGAGAGGACTTCAAGGGCAACTGTGGAGGTCCAGACTGCACAGAAGGAGAAAGGAATTTCCACTCCAGGGCATTGCTGTGGTGCAACATAATACCCTGTAAGAGGTCTGGGTCAGCCCGAGGCTTTGTGTGTCAAGGCAGAGCCAGGGAGGAGGGAGAGATGTCAGTGCAGGAAGGGGCCAGCGAGGTGGGGCAGCCGGGGGATGCCGACAGCCTGCAGGGAAAGGGGCAGGGCATGGACACCGTAGGACAGCCTGCGCTGGAGAGGAGACAGGGATGTGCAGAAGCTGAAAGGCCCCAAGAGAGCCAACTTGTGCAGGCCTTTGGCCATGGCTGTTGTGTGTGCCCCTGATGGCATGAGGAGACAAGTGAGCCTTGCAGCCCTGGGGCCTCATTGCCTCCTTGTCCCTGCTCAGCAGCCTGGGAGGTGCCACTACATTTTCTGCCCTTGGCATTGTACATCCCACATCCCAGTGCCCCAGGAAGGGCCTGGAGGAACGAGGGAGGGCCAAGATCTCCCTTCCCAGGTGCTGGGGTCAGGCCTTAAGCCCTTTGAATTCTGAAACACATCCAGTTTTATTAAACATGAGAGTCATCTTTCCCTTCCTTGTCTATACTTGCCATCATTCCTTCCAGTTTTATGCTCTATCTGGAATCTGGGGACACTTTCTTAGTCCTGTTCCTCAGTGGGACCCATTAGCACTACAAGAAACTTCAGTGTTTCAATGTCAATTTGAGTTCTTGAGAAGTTGTTTGAAGTTACTCTGATGGACTGAGTTTAATGTAAACAACACAAACCCCCCAGAGGGCCATTAAATGCCCTGGGCTGTTGCTGTGCTGCTGAGCTGGGCCGGGCTCCTGGCACACAGGGAGCTCCTGGCAAGCGGGCAGCGCTGCAGAGAGACAGCTCTGCCCAGGAGCAGCTCCTGTGCACAGCCCAGCAGGGCTCAGGGCACTGCCAGGGCAGCTCAGGGACACCAGCAGGGCACAGACAGAGCTTAAATGGGCTCAGCATTGGGAGGGTGACTCAGAGCTCATGTAGGAGAAATCTTTGCAGTGCTGGACACGGTGAGTCTGTGGGTGCAGGGCAATGCAGGGGCAGCACCTGGAGGCATCTCCTAAAGCTGGCCCAGCCCCATCTGATGGGATGTGTGGGGAGGGGGCTGTTGGGGGACACTTTGGAATAGCTGTGGAGCTGGGGGTGCAGCCAGGTGTGCCCAGGGCTGTGGTGCAGAGCAGGGTCCTGCAGCTCAGGGTGCTGTGCTGGGGAGGGACTCTGCTGCCTGCCAGGGTCAGCTCTCAGCCGGCCTGGGGAGCTGCTCACAGGGCTGGGGAGAAGGAACAAACCATGATGGGTGAGGGCAGGATCCTTCCACTCTTAGGGTGCTGAAGGTGACTGGTTGCTCACAGCTCCAAATCTCAACAGGACATTCAAGAATGGAGTTTTAAAGAAGCACAGAAGGTTTTGTGACACATGACTGGAATTGATACTGTTCTTTATGTCTTCTGCTCTGGCTTGCCCAGGTAGGCAATGGGACACAGAAATTAATTTCTCAATCCAGCAGCAGGCACACAAATTCCAACCTTTTACAATGAGAACTGAATAAAACAGGTAATGTGAGAAATCACCACACTGTGCCCTACAGGCACCATCAGTGTCCCTTTTCCAGCCTTCTCAGGGTTGCTCTGACATGGCCATCGGAACCTGCACAGATATTTTACTCTGCAATCAGCTCTGAGGCACCATGAATGGAAGTGCAGGGCAGGTGGGAAACAGAGCAGTCAGCACTGTATCTGTCTGTGCTGTCTCAATTAAACCACCAAGAGCTGAGCACTATTATCTGTCCCATCCTAAGGATGTTCACACTTTTGTTCACTAAAAATTAGAATTTCTACACTTAAAATACCTTTTGACAGAAATGAGAGTAGGAAAATACAATCAAACATCCAGAACAAAAACCTCAGACAAAATCACTATAAGTTCAGCTAAGCCTCTCTTTTTCAGCCCAGGATCTTATGCTACAAGAGCAGAGAGTGAAATTTTCTTACACCTGGCACTCCTTGTGAGTACTGGAGCTTTCAGAAGCAGCTTCCATGTACCCCCTGGAGCAAGGCTGAACTAACTCCTTGGAGCAGCACAGTCAGCCCAGAGGGAGAAAAAGCATCTGGAATTGGAGGAGTGTGCAGGGAATTCTATGAGATATTGGCTGGTTTTGCCCTGAGAAATCTGTCCTAAATTGTCTCTATCTATTCCTTCTTGGACAGTGCTCCATGCCCAGAGAAAGCTCATGAGTAACAGCAGTTCCATCATCCAGTTCCTCCTCCTGCCATTGGCAGACACGCGGCAGCTGCAGCTCCTGCACTTGTGGCTCTTCCTGGGCATCTCCCTGGCTGCCCTCCTGGGCAACGGCCTCATCATCAGCGCCGTAGCCTGCGACCACCACCTGCACACCCCCATGCACTTCTTCCTGCTCAACCTGTCCCTCACAGACCTGGGCTGCATCTGCACCACTGTCCCCAAAGCCATGCACAACTCCCTCTGGGACACCACAACCATCTCCTACATGGGATGTGCTGCACAGCTCTTCTTTGTATTCTTTCTTATGGGAACAGAGTTTTCCCTCCTCACCATCATGTGCTACGACCGCTACGTTGCCATCTGCAAACCCCTGCACTACGGGACCCTCCTGGGCAGCAGAGCTTGTGCCCACATGGCAGCAGCTGCCTGGGCCAGTGGCTTTCTCTACTCTCTGCTGCACACAGTCAATATATTTTCCCTGCCCCTGTGCCATGGCAATGCCCTGGGCCAGTTCTTTTGTGAAATCCCTCAGATCCTCAAGCTCTCCTGCTCACACTCCTACCTCAGGGAACTTGGGCTCATGGTGATTAGTGCCGGTTTAGTTTTTTGTTGCTTTGTTTTCATAGTTTTCTCTTATGTGCAGATCTTCAGGGCTGTGCTGAGGATCCCCTCTGAGCAGGGACGGCACAAAGCCTTTTCCACGTGCCTCTCTCACCTGGCCATGGTCTCCCTGTTTGTCAGCACTGGTGTGTTTTCCTACCTGAAGCCTCCCTCCATGTCCTCCCCATCCCTGGATGTGGCACTGTCAGTTCTGTACTCAGTGGTGACTCCAGCAATAAATCCCATCATTTACAGCCTGAGGAACCAGGAGCTCAAGGGTGCTGTGAGGAAAATGATGACCAGATGCTCTCCAGATGCATGACACTAACTTTTGTTTTCTGCATAGTATTCAGAATGGAACACATTTCAGGTCCATCCTGCCTTCTCAGCATTTTGATGGGGGGCATTGGTTCATCTTGTCATGAGTTTGTGCACAATTAAATTTTTTAATTAACCTCCATTCAAGTCCAATATCCACCTTTTGTATTTGACCCAGAGACTGTCTAAATGAGAATAAAGGACTGTGGAGTCACTTGTTTGATCCTTCTTAGGCATTCACAAAGGACAGGTCACTGCAGGACAGTCCATGTTTACAGAGAGGAGGGGTCAGTTCAGAGCTGCCTTTTCCACTTCCACACTCTCCTTCTGAGCCCCTGTGTTGGTCCAAGGCCTTGGTCCTCTGCCAGCTTGGTCACGTCATGCTGTGTGTCTGTCCTGGGCTCACAGGCAGGGACAGGCCATGGGCACTGCTGGGACACAGCTGGGCTGCACAACAGCAGCTCCATCAGGAAAGGGGTTCTCCTGAGGACAGGGCAGGAAGGCTTTGGGCTTCCTCCAAAGTTGTTCTTAAGAACATGCCAAAGGAAGAGACATTCAAGAGGCTCCTTGTGCTGCTTTGTCCTCCCTGGGATTCAGTGTGATGAGATGATTGTCCAGTTTGGTCCTCAAGAGACTCAGTTCTGCTTCAGGTTTTGCTTGCTGGTGACCAGTGTCCATGCAGACAGGAAATGGTTTATGATGATCCATCCTGGGTTTCCATGGCTTGTGACAGGGCTGATGGCAGGTGAATGTTTTTCCAAACAGACTTGGAAGCTGCCAGGAGAACTCAGGGGACCTGCAAGGACAATTTGTGCAGGGAGTCAGCAGGAAAGTTTTGGCACTGATCATAAGCCTGTCCAGCTTGGTGTGATCCAGAGATAAAATTTTAAAGTCTTGGTGTGAACTGGCAAATGGCTCTTCATGGATAATAGGCTGGATCCAGTGGAGCCCCCAGACCCATCTCCCAGCACTGGAACAAGGCAGGGCCCCTCTGAGCACCCTCCATGGCCACACAAGAGCTTGTGTGGCAGGGGGTCAGTGGCAGGGACCACCATCAGCTGGCTCTGCCTCCCAGCCTGACCAGCACAGCCCAGCAGAGCCCCCCCATGGCCCTGGGCACCACAGTCCCTGTGCCCTGCAGAGCAGCATCCCCAGCTCAGGGGCTATGGGGAGCACAGGGAAGGGCTGCAGGAATGGCTGGTCAGGCCAGCACAGACGTGTTCCCCTGGGGAAAGGCTCTGTGGGGAGATGGGATGTGCCAGGAGAAGAGCAGGACAGGCTGTGTGTGCAGAGGAGCCATGGAAAGAGAATGTCCGGTCCCTGGGTCTGTAGGAGATGCCTGAGGAGCCTCAGGACTGATTCTCTCCTGCTGTCCTGGGGAGTGGGGCTGGCCCTGGGGTGCAGGAGATGCCTGAGATGATGGTCTCCTGAACATTCCAGACACAGAATCACTGTCCCTGACCTCCATTGCCTCCATTTCCTGCTGCAGGGCCAGACATGATTGTGCTACTCTGTGGGGCTGGGGCTGGGGCAGGTGGATTGGTGGGACCAGGGAGGGGCAGGACTGGGCCATGCCAGGCAGAGGGAAACCCCAGTGTTGAGCTGAAGTGTGTGAGTGTGCAGGGTGGGGGCTCTGCAGGGCTGAGGTGCCTCCAGCCCCGGGCAGTGGCAGCAGGAGCCCAGGGAGACACTGCACCTGCTGCCAGGAACTGTCTGTGTGTGTGCAAGGGAAGGACTCGTGTCTCTGAACAGCCCTGGGGGTGTGAGCAGGGCATGAGCCCAGCTCAGGTGTGGGCACCTGTCAGAGCCCTGACATTTCTGGGTGTGACTGCAGGGACATTTATCTCACCATCCTTGAGCATGCCCATTGCAAATGTCCATGTCTCCTCCATCCCTCTCCTCTGCCTTTATGTCCCTTTCTTCCCACACCAGGAAACAGCCTGGGGGAATCTCCTCTGTGCAGTCAGAGAGGCTCTGTGAGCAGGAGTGACAGTGTTCTCCAGAAGGTGCATTTGTCCCCTTTGACATGGCCCAGAGCTCAGGACTGTGAAAACATTCCCAGGCACACACAGCTTGGAGAGATCTTGGAAGGAAAATTGGGAGAGGAAGAAGAGAAGAGACAAAATTAGGGATATGAAACCATCCCAAAGAAGTTCAGTAGCTCCTCTGAGCAATGTTTCTGCATTCAAAACACTGGTAGGAAATGTACTCTGATAAACAGCTGCTCAAATATTTTCAGATAAACAGGGAGTGAATCAGATTAATAGAAAAAGAGTGTGGTGTTGTCAGGAAAAAGAAAATTATGAAAAAATCTTGAAATTAAAAATAAACAGCACATCATAATGATAGCCAGGAAGTCTTCAACAATTATCAGGATTTCTTGTCTGCAGAGGTTTCAACTACCTCCTAAAACCCACACTCCTGGCTTCAGGCCATGACTTCCCAGAGCAGTCACAGAGTTGGCCACTGCCTCAGAGATGCCCCAGGGCAGCTCAAGGACCCAAGTGTGAAAAGTCCCCCAGAGTGTCTGTGAGCCCTTCTGGAGCAGGAGCTGCTGGGCAGGAAGGACCAGCTGGGGAGGGGCAGGGAATCCCCCCTGCAGCACTGCTGGCCAGGCTGAGGAGGGTCCTCTCCAGCATAGCAGAACATCCTGTCCCCTTGGGGGCTGGGCTGTCAGGTGTGTTCCCAGAACTGACTGACCAAGCTGGGCAGGCAGATGCTCAGGGGTCATGAAGGGTGTCACGAAGCTGAGCCCATCAAGCTGAAGGATTTGGGAAGGTCAGGAGGAACTGGGACAAAAGGGATGGGATATTTGGGGGAGGGAAGGGGGGCTTGGCCAACAGAGAGGAAAGATTTTGGTGAGGTAAAACCAAGTTCAGGTGATGCTGAGGGTGTTGAAACACTGACTGTGCAAACACTCCTGATGGACCTTTACCTATAATTTGTGTACCATTGCAACTTCTGTGAGGATAACTTGATACTCCTAATTTCACCCCCAGCAATCTTCTCTCAGGAACCAAAGGGACCCTGGGACAGCAGAAACTCATGGAATAAAGGTGTCACTGTGACAATTTAGGTCCTTATGTAGCCAAAGGAACCCTGGGACACTGTGGAAAGCCTTGGAACCAAGGGGCCATTCTGACACTTGGGAACCTCATGGAATCAAAGCTCCATTGTGACCCTGCAGGACCTCAAGGAAACAGAAGCCCATTGTGACACTGTGGAGCCTCATGGAATCCAGGGATCATTGTGACACTCCAGGGCCTCATGGACTGCAAGGAACCCTGGGACACTGCAGAAATTCATGGAATCAAGGGGCCATTATGACACTGCCGGGTGTCATGGATTCAAAGGAATCCTGGAATATTTTGGAATCTGATGAAATCATTGTGCAATCGTAACACTGCAGAAACTTATGGAACCAAGAGGCAATTTTGACCTTTCAGGGCCTCATGGAACAAAAGGGACTCTGGGACTCTGTGGAAACTCATGGAAACAAGGGGCCATTGGGACACTGCAGGGCATGAATGTTTTGGCTACTGCTGAGCAGAGCTGGCACAGCCCCAGCACTGCAACGTTCCTTCCCCAACTGAGGGGAAGGTCCTGGGAAGGGACAGAGCCAGGCCAGCTGAGCCAGAGTGACCAGAGGGATATTCCAGACCATGGGATGTCAGCTCAGATATAAAAGATTAGGAAAGGAGGAGGAAGGGGTGACATTCATTGTTTACAATGTTTGCCTGCTGAGCAGCTGCTCCATGTGCTGAAGCCTGGCTTGCTGGGACATGGTCAGACATCACTGATGATGGGGAGTAGAGAATAAATCTTGTCATTTTCCTCTTTGTTTGTGTGCAAACTTTGGCTTTTCCTTTAGTAAAGTGCCTTATCCCAACCCATGAGTCATTTTCCACCTTATTGTCTCTCCCCTGTCCATCTGGGAAGGGCAGTGATAGAGCGGCTTGATGGGCAGCCTGTAATTCTTCCCATTCTCATTTTGCTCTTCTTAAAGATGGGCTTGGCATCTGCATTTTCCAAGGACCCCAGAACCTCTCAGATTGCTCTGGCCCTTTTGAGAGCACAGCCCAGAATCCCAGGCAAGGGTGATGCAGCAGCTCAGGAGCACTTGCAATGAACTGTCCAAGACCACGGAGATGAATCTCACTGGGCCAGTAGAGTTTGTTCCTGGAGTCACTCACAGAAATGTCGAGGTCCAGCAAGGCATCCACCTCTGAACTGGGATTGTGGGATTCTCATGTACCCAGGGGTGATCAGAGAGTCTTTCCCTTTTACACCCATGGGGAGATCATTGCAGGAGTCACAGTCTCTCCCTGGGCTCTCACTGCCACTGCTGGGGGCTGGAGGCACCTCAGCCCTGTGGGATGTGACCTGCTCTGCCCCTCTCTGAGATGCCCCACGGCCTGAGGGATGGGCACAGTGGGAGCTCTGTGCTCAGAAGCACATCCCAGTGCTGCATCCTGGGGCTTTTCCAGGGGATGTGGGGCCCAGAGTGAAGTGACCTCGAGACACTGTGTGTCCCACAGCCCTTCCCAGCACCTCCAGGATTAGCTGATGGTCTTTGTGTTCTCTTGGGTTCATCTCCCCACATACACACTGTGCATGCTGAAGTCTCCTCTGTACAATTGCAGCATGGCCTTGTGAGCTGCTCATTTGGTGTCCCCATGGAGGGACAAACAACCTGTCAGTGGTGGGTGAGAGGCCAGTGCTGGGAATGGTGTTTGCAGGGGGTGATCTGTGACAATTGCCCTGGGGCCCCTTGCCCAGGGTGTCCAGGAAACAAAGACAAAGCCCAGACCCTGCTCTGCTGCTCCTTCAGGTGTGTCCCTGGAGGCCTGGCTGTGGAAGGGACACTGCTGTGCCCTCTCCTGCTCTCACACACTTTGGCTCTTCACTGTGCTTTTCTGCAACAGGGCAGTTTCCTGGGGCTTGACAGCCTATGAGAAGACACCAGTTCCTTACAGCCCCAGGGCTTGTCTCCTCCTCACCCACTCCATAGAGCTGTGGAGGTGTCCTACTGCTCTCCTGCACTCCCCATTCCACACCCCACATCACTCTGCTCCAGGAGCATTCTGTAAGGAACCAGAGATGGGTGCCAGGGCTTGGCTGCCCTGCTTGGCAAAGTCCATCAGGCACTTTCACAGCCACATTCCACAGTCCCTTTTCCGCCTGTAACCAGTGACTCTGAGCTGCTGCTTCCCCAGCCCCAGGGAGGGTCTTTTTGTCTGCTCATTCCCTCCGGGGTCTCTTTTCACTCATAGCCTCAGTGGGGCTTGCTGACACTCTCAGGAACTTGAAGGTTTGATGATGAATTTTGCTTTTTTAGAGGTTTGTTCAGTTTTCAAATCTTCAGTTCAGGAATTCAGTGCCAGAGTGCTCATTAACATTCAAAACATCCTAACAAGACAAGCCTTTGGGAATAATTTAATATTAAGGCTTCAATTCTTTTATGCTTCATTAGACAGATACCAGAAGTGTATTCAAAGTCAGTGTACTACAGTGACAAAAAAATGAAGAAATATAACTTTTTGTCCCATTTCCTTTTTCCTGTTTATACACTGAGAGCAGCAAACCCTAATTGATATTGTTCCCAAGCACCAGGGATGGTCTCCTTGTCTGCTCTTTCCCTTCATGGTCTCTTTTCACTGATGGCATTTTAACAAAACAAACCCCTGGGAATAATTTACTTTTACATTTTCAAATCTTCTGTGGTCAATTACAGAGATCTCAGAAATGCATTCAGTGTGAATATCTTACACTTTAAAAAAAAACAAACCATAAGCAAAACTATGTCTTTTTTGTGGCCTGTTTATTTTTGCCTGTTCATACATTATTGTCAGCAATTCCCTATTGATATTGACCCAGAGCATCTCCTAATTCAGTGTGAATAGATATGAAAATCAAGACCCTTTTTGTCTGACAATCCATCAGACTTTATCCCCAATCCCCACCCCACCATTTCCCTCATCACATCCCTGGCACTCAAAGCAGCCTTGTGGAATCTGAGCTTCCTCCACTAAAGGCTGGACCTGCAGGTTTCAGCTCCTTGGCACCAACTCCCACCTACTTTATTGGAGAAAGAGCTGCAGGAGACACACAGGGATGTTCATGTATTGTCAGCAAACAAAACCAAAGGAAGGCACAGCTCAGTAAAAAGTAAAAGTCCTTCCTCTGATGTATATTAAGTCTACCTTGCATCCCCTGAAGTCCACTTGCCACACCTTAGATCAATGCCAAACACTTTCTGTGTCAAGCCCAAATCCCAAGGTCCCCTCAAACACTCCCTGTCACCAGTTCTGCCCATATTTGCTCTTTCACAAGCAAGTCACACTCAGTAGTCACAAGGTCCCTTGGTCCACAGAGGGAGGAAAAGAGAAAAAGTGAATGAAATTATCTATTGTACAGAGGTAAATATGCACTTACCCCAATATTCTGGGGCTACAGGAACTTTATCAAACATTCTCTGCAACATCTGTTCACTGGGGATAAATCTGTCTGGATGGCCAAGCCCAAGGAATGGTGGGGAATGGAGTTACACCCAGGGGAATTCCCAGGGATCAGTATTGGGGTCAGCTCAGTTAAACACCTTTATCAATGATCTGGATGAGGGGATCTAGTGCACCCTCAGTCAGTTCACAAATCACACCAGGCTGGGTGGGATTGCTGATCTGCTGGAGGGCAGGAAGGCTCTGCAGAGGGGTCTGGACAGGCTGGATCAATGGGCCCAGGTCAGATGGATGAGGTTCAACAAGGCCAAGTGCTGGGTCCTGCCCTGGGGTCACAACCACCCCAAATCCCTGGCCATGCCCCGCAACTGATCCACACAGCCTGTTCTGTGTCCTTCATCCCTCCATTTTCAAGAACTTTGAGGGACAAGGGAGCTTCATGCTCTAGGTGTGGAGCAAGATCTAAGTGCCACTGGAGTGGGAACCACAACTCATCAGGTTTGTGCTCTTTGGGAGGACCAGAAAGTGCTGAGATTTAGACCCACAGAAAGCTCCTTTTCATGGCCAAAACACAAAAATTAAAGAGGATACAGTTTCTAAACTCCACAGCTCTTTGTGCAGCTTTCCTCAGCCACAGCAACCAGGATAAGCCACGGCCTTGGTGTGCTGGTCCCACAGCCCAGGGTGCTCCTGGCCTCCCTTGCTGCCAGGGCACACGGCTGCCTCCTGCCCAGCTCCTGCCCACCCACAGCTGCCTTACGGGGCTGCTCCCAGCCAGGCAGCTCCCAGCCTGTGCCATGGCCAGGGCAGTGCCCTGCAGGGGCACACACTGCCATGTGTCCCTCTGCCATTGCAGGAGGTTCCTGCCAAGACGGGCTCTCCCCCTCCCTGAAGCTTTCCCTGAGCACAGAGGCCTGAGAGACCTTTCCAGTGAAGACTCAGGCACAGAAGCCATGGAGTCTCTCAGCCCCACAGCAGTGTCTGCTGGAATTAAATCCCCCTCCCCATCCCACAGCAGCCCTGCATTTCCCTCCTTCAGCCTTGGTCTCCAGCACCCACTGAGACTCTTTTGGCTCTTGACTTTTCCTGCAACCACCAACTCCAGGGGAGCTTTGCCTATTGGGGCCCGTTGGGGGTCACCATTTATTGGTGTTACCCTTACCCCGAGCAAGGGGCAGCGTGAAGGACAGTCAGAAGAGCTCAGGCACAGCAGGCATCAGAAGGCTTGATCAGAAGGCTTACAAGAGTTTATTCAAGATAGTTTCACAGACAGTTTCCTCATAGCTAACAGAGCATAGTAGTAGTAATAGTAGAAGAAGTTCTAGTTAGTTCTGTCCTCAGTAACATCCACACCTTTTATATCCTCTCACATCCCACACGTCATGACATTATTGGCTGGCCCATTCATCTCACATTCACCAAAACATCTCATTGGTCACAAGACCCCACAGACACTCCAGGTAGTTATCTTCTTTTTAAGGGAGAACTCTAGACTGCTTTCCTTAAGGGATGCACTTAGAGTCACCCCTACATTTGACTTTCCCACAGTCCCACATGCACAGCATGGGCCATGCCCAGGAATTCCTTGTCTGTGGCCTTGCTGTCAGCCCCTGGCTGTGGCTTCATGGTCCCTTTGTGCCCCACTGACCCACAGCTGGTCCCACTGGCCCCTGTGCAGCCCCAGCCACTGGGAAGGCACAGCAGGTCCTCAGAGAGGACCCAACACCGTTGATGGGTGGAATGTGCTTGGCAAAAGGAAAAGGAGACAGCTGCATGCCCCGCTCCTGTCTTCAGGAGATTCTGAAACCTCTCAGCCCTTCCCTGCCATCCCATCTCCCCAGGCAAACGCAAAAGCCCCAGCCATTTGAATCTTCAATATATCTTCCTGCTCCAAGCACAGAGCCTATCCCAAAGCTGGGGCAAACTGAAAGCTGTTCTTATTTCCTATTCATTCCAGGTCTGCTGAGGATGGATCTGCGACAAAAAGATGTTGCAACTTCCTTTATTTCCATTAAACACAATGTGAAGCTGCCCAATTACACAAAGTCTCTGTGTCACAAAAGGTTGGTGGATTATGAATAAGAAGGGGATGAGTAATGATATTGCATTGAAGACAAAAAACATGACAAGTGAATAGAAAAAAATTTAATACGGAAAGACACTCTTGGCCTGTTATGACATGTAGGGGGAGCCACGGACAGAGCGAAGCAGGCAGTCTCTGGCTGCTGAAAAGCATCCAGTCATCATTTTCCTCAGGGCATCCTTGAGTTCCTGGTTCCTCAGGCTGTAAATGAGGGGGTTCAGTGCTGGAGGAACTACCGAGTACAGAACTGACAGAGCCAGATCCAGGGATGGGGAGGAGATGGAGGGAGGCTTCAGGTGCGCAAACACGGCAGTGCTGACAAACAGAGAGACCATGGCCAGGTGAGGGAGGCACGTGAAAAGGCTTTGTGCCGTCCCTGCTCAGAGGGGATCCTCAGCACAGCCCTGAAGATCTGCACATAGGAGAAAACTATGAAAACAAAACAACCAAACACTAAACAGGTAGTAACCAGAAGGAGCCCAATTTCCCTGAGTTTGGAGTCTGAGCAGGAGAGCTTGAGGATCTGTGGGATTTCACAGAAGAACTGGTCCAGGGCATTGCCATGGCACAGGGGCAGGGAAAATGTATTGGCTGTGTGCAGCAGAGCATTGAGAAAGCCACTGGCCCAGGCAGCTGCTGCCATGTGGGCACAAGCTCTGCTGCCCTGGAGGGTCCCGTAGTGCAGGGGTTTGCAGATGGCAAAGTAGCGGTCGTAGCACATGATGGTGAGGAGGGAAATCCCTGTCACAATGAATAAAATAAGGAAGAAGACCTGAGCAGCACATCCCATGTAGGAGATGGTTGTGGTGTCCCAGAGGGAGTTGTGCATGGCTTTGGGGACAGTGGTGCAGATGCAGCCCAGGTCTGTGAGGGACAGGTTGAGCAGGAAGAAGTGCATGGGGGTGTGCAGGTGGTGGTCGCAGGCTACGGCGCTGATGATGAGGCCGTTGCCCAGGAGGGCAGCCAGGGAGATGCCCAGGAAGAGCCACAAGTGCAGGAGCTGCAGCTGCCGCGTGTCTGCCAATGGCAGGAGGAGGAACTGGCTGATGGAGCTGCTGTTGGGCATTTGCTGTTTCTGGAGGTGGGGCACTGTCCAAAGAGGAAATAACAGTGACAAATCAGATGAGATATTTCTGAGAATAATCACAGCCATGTCCCAATACCCCTATCCCTTCTGTTCACACTCCCCACTTTTCCTTTTTCAGGAAAATTTGCTTCATATCCATGGCTAGAGCCCTGCTTGGTGCTCACTACATTTCCCATGAGGAGCAGCCCCTCTGCCCACTGGCTGGCAGGGTCAGCCCTGCTCTGCTCCAGTGGGGTCATTGCCATGGTGGGGGCAGGGCCCATCCTGGTGTTCAGCTCTGTCAGATGAAACTGCTCCTGAAGCAAAAGATCTCATGGGCACCTGCACTCCCAGTTTTGAGAATATTTCAGGATTCCAGAAGGCAGTTTCAGAGGTTTGGGTGTTTTGTTTCTGACTCCCCTCATCTTCCCTATGGAGTTTTCCTGGATGGCAGAACCCCTCAGCATTTGTGCTGCCCTGAGGAAGAGCAGAGCAGGGCTTCCCAAACAGGACGATTGTCTGTGGCTTAGTGCAGAGTGAGGGGAGCTGCACTGTCCCTCTGCCTTCTTCCAGCTGGCCTGGGCTTGGGCCTTCCTCAGACAGAGAGTGATCACACTCCCATTTTTGTCTGAAATGCCACCAGACACTGTTGAGAGTAGAGAGATCCATCACAGACCACTAAATGTCTCAGCCTGGCTCAAGGTCTCAAGGACACCCATGGCTCATCTCACCAACTCAACAGCATTTCCTGGGATGGGCACAGCATCTCTGCCCCTCTGCACTGGGGATTTCAGATAACACAATTGTGCTATGAAGGTGATTTGCATTCTTGAGGGAAACTCCCAGCTTGGAAGGACATCTCAGAGAAGAGCCAAGTGTCCTGACAATGGGGTTTGATTCTGGGAAACACACCTCATTCTCCAGGCACACAGAATTCACTACTGACAGCCCCACAGGTCAGAGAAGAATTGGAATGTCTCATTCCCAGGGATCCACCTGCCTGAGGGGGATCACAGGATCAGTGATTGACTCTGTAGCTTGAACTCCCATTCCCAGTGAGCCTGACTGAGAGAAGGAGGAAAAAACTCCAGTAACAAGGGCAAGTTGAGAAACAAGGAAATACACAGGGAGGGTCCAGCTGGGACAGGCCAGGGCAGAGCTCACTGGACACTCAGGGCAGTGTCACCCTGAGCCAGCTGTGCCATGTCAAAAACACGAACATTGCCAGGTACTTGTTTTCAGGCACTTTACCTCAGAGTTCCCTCTGCAACTGAAACCAGGCGTGTGGCTTGAGAGCCTGATAGAAATCCCTCCTTTCACCTTCCCCTTGAAGTATCCCTTGGAAAATATCCCTGAGTGCTCTAGTTCTGTAAGAAGTACTCAACTATGAAACTCTCACTTGATAGCTGAATAAACCTGCTCTGCCCTGCCCTGCGCTGCCAGGGTTTGCTCTTTCCATCCACAGCCTCTCTCCCAGCACTGAGGGAGCTCCCCAGACCAGCTGAGAGCTGCCCCTGGCAGGTGGCAGAGCTCCTGCACTGGCACAGCACCCTGGGGTGCAGGACCCTGCTCTGCAGGACAGTTTGGGGCAGCCTGGGTGGCACAGCCTGAATTCAAACACTGCAGCCATCCCTGAGAGGAGGGAACCCTGCTGGGATGTCCCTGGGATGGTGCAGCAGAGAGTCCCTGCTTTGCAGCCCGTCCTCATCTTCAGCAACAGAGAAATTGTGATATCCCACATTAGAGACCCCCCAGGCTGTGGGATGTGCCAGCGTTGGGAGATCGTTCCACAGACTGCACATACATTGCCCTTCGTGCAGACTTACCCTCTGAAAGCCTGGAAAGATTTCTCTTCTGTGGATCTTCCTCTCAACTTTCCTCACACCCCAGACTGTGTGTAACCTCTCTCTGCCCTGCTTTTCTGCCCTGGGTGTGTGCAGGCAGTGCCCTGAGCCCTGCTGGGCTGTGCACAGGAGCTGCTCCTGGGCAGAGCTGTCTCTCTGCAGCGCTGCCCGCTTGCCAGGAGCTCCCTGTGTGCCAGGAGCCCGGCCCAGCTCAGCAGCACAGCAACAGCCCAGGGCATTTAATGGCCCTCTGGGGGGTTTGGTGCTGAGTCCCTGAACATCAGACCCTGAGGAAAGTTGCAGGGACCTCTTGAGAAAGTAAAGTCAGGATCAAACTTTACAGTTTCTTTTGTTGTTAATGGGTCCCTCTGAGGGACATAACTGAGAAAGTGTCCCCAGATTCCAGTTAGAAAACAAAGAGACAATGATGACAAATATGGACTAGGAAAGAAAGGTCACTCTGATGCTGAGGAAAGTAAGAAGCATTTCATTAATCCAAAGGTCACAGCCGTGACCCCCAGGGCCTGGGAAGGGAGATCCTGTCTCTCCCTCATTCCCCAGGGCACTTCCTTGGGCATCGGGGTGTGGGATGTGGAATAGCAGGGACAGAAGGATGGGGTGGCACCTCCCAGGCTGCTGAGCAGGGACAAGGAGGCAATGAGGCCCCAGGGCTGCAAGGCTCACTTGTCTCCTCATGCCATCAGGGGCACACACAGCAGCCATGGCCAAAGGCCTGCACAACTTGGCTCTCTTGGGGCCTTTCAGCTTCTGCACATCCCTGTCTCCTCTCCAGCCCAGGCTGTCCTACGGTGTCCATGCCCTGCCCCTTTCCCTGCAGGCTGTCGGCATCCCCCGGCTGCCCCACCTCGCTGGCCCCTTCCTGCACTGACATCTCTCCCTCCTCCCTGGCTCTGCCTTGGCACACAAAGCCTTGGACTGATCCAGACTCCTTCTGGGTGATGCTTTGTATCAGAGCACTTGTCTTGGAGGGAAATTTCTTTCTTCACATGTCCAGTCTGGACCTTCCCAGATGCCATTGGTGACATTATTTCTTTCTCATTCTATTTCTGACCACAAAAAGAAAAGCTCCACCATCTCTGACACCACCACTGGGACACTGTGGAACCTCATGGAATGAACAGCCCAGTGTGACACTGCAGAGTCTTATTGATACAATGGATTCATTGTCACTCTGTGGAACCTCATGGAATCAAGGGGTCATTTCAGGATTTATAGAGGGGTGATTGAATCACTTTTCCTCACAGGTTTTAATGACTGCAAATGAGATCTACTTATATAAATTGCATTATATATTATGATAAATGAGCAGGCAGAACAGTAGACAAGTGAACAGATATTTTCTTAAATATTTAATACACTGTGGAAAAGCTAAAGCCTCCTAGTAGAGTATATTATAGCATAAAATAGTGCAGTGCACTGTATCAAAACAATAATTTTAAAGCAGTTGATCAAAAGCAGCGAAAAGAATCAATCATTTAAAAGGGACTGATGTAACTCTCACACAGCTAAAGAGGGCAGATCTCTCTTCTTCCCTTAACCCCTGGGCAGTGACCATGAAGAGCCATCCCTGCTTCATGGGAGAAGCTCCACATGTTTCAAGGCAGTCTGTGGAAGGATCTGCCATATGGAAGTTGGACTGAGCTTTTATGGTTACACTGTCAGGGGTTGCTGGTCACATGTTTCCTGGCCAGTGAGCAACTTCTCTGTCAGATCCTGTTCCAAAAAGCAGGATGGGCATTTGCAGTTTGGTGAACCAGGCTGGTTTTAGCAGAATTCAACACCAAATCAGCCCCTTGGTGCCAGCAGTAACTCAGCACAGAGAGCCTGCATTGTTTGCATTCTCTGAGTGGATTCTGGGCCTGATCAGGGCAGAACATCCTGCCATGGTCCATAAGGCTCTGCAGTGCCACAATGGACCCTTGATATTATGAGGTTCAAAAATGATCTGAGGTTCCTTTGGTTCCAGGAGTCCCCACAAGTCACAAAGGCCTCTTAGTTCCATGAGGTTCCACAGTGCCCCAGGGTCCCTTTGACTCCATAAGGCTCTTCAGTGTCAAAATGGCCTCTTGATTCCAGGAGGTTCCAGTCTCCCAGGGTTCTTTCAGTTCCATTAATCCCTGCAGTATCACAATGGACTTTTGATTCCATGGTGTTCAGCAGCGGCCCCAGGGTAGTTTGGGCTCCATAACTCTCTGCAATGTCACAAAGGCCCCTTCATTCCTGGAGGTTCCAAAATATCTCAGTTTTCCTCTGGATACATGAGGCCCCATTTGTCACAACTGCCCTATGATTCCATGAGGTTCTGTTGTCTCATAATATCCCTTGAGTTCCAGGAGGTTCTATGCTGTCACAGTGTCCCTTTGGTTCCCGGAGGTTCCACACTGTCCTTGCTGGAACACACCTGGTTGGATGTTGCCCCTCCTGCAGAGCTGCCTCCAGCCCTGGGCTCTCAGCACAGCAAGGACATGGAGCTGTTGGAGTGAGTCCAGAGGAGACCACCAGGATGATCAGAGGGATGGAGCAGCTCTGCCATGAGGGAAGGCTGAGAGAATTGGGATTGTTGAGTCTGGAGAAGGGAAGGCCTTGGGGTGACCTAATTGTGGTTTTCCAGGACCTGAACGGAGCCAACAAGAAAGATGGAGAGAGACTTTACAAGGGCCTGGAGTGACAGGACAAGGGACAATGGCTTCACACTGATAGAGGGAAGGGTTAGATGAGATATTGGCAAGAAATTCTTTACTGTAAAAGTGGTGAGGTCCTCGCAAATGTTGTTCTGGAAAGTTCTGGCTGCTCCATCCTTGGAAGTTGTTCAAGGCCAAGTAGAATGTGGCTCTGAGCAACCTGGTCTAGTCAAAGTTGTTCCTGCCCCTGGGGTTGGAACGAGATCCTCTTTAAGGTCCCTTATGACTCAAAGCATTCTGTGATTCTGTGGCTGGTGGGTGATGTGGTGGTCAGGGCTGTCTTGGGCACAGAGACCATGAAATAATGGGGATTTCCATTGTGGGTGAAGGAAGGAGGGGCACCAGCAGAACTGACACCTTGGACTGACAGCTGACAGACTTTGGCCAGTTTGGGAAACTGATGGATGGAGTCCCTTGGGAGTCAGTTCTGAAGGAGAAAGGAGTGCAGGATGGATGCAGGTGTTTTAAGAAGGAAATCTCAAAGCTCCAGCAGCTGTGCCTCTGTGGCCTGAGACAAGCCAGGGGGCAAAAAGTGTGGCCTGGTGAAACACAGACCATGGGGCTGGATGTCAGGAAAAAAGGAGAGTGTGTCACCTCTGGAAAGAGGGGCAGAAAACTTGGGGGAACTACAAGGATATGGTGAAGTTATGGAGGGGGGAAATGTGAAGGGCCAAAGACAAACTGGAACTGAATTTGGCCACTGCAGTTAAAAGACAGCAAAAAAATGTGTCTCTGAATCCATGGGCAGCAAAAGGAGGGCTCAGGAGAGTCTCCATCCTTTGCTGGATGCAGAGGCAGCGCAGGGTCAGGGCAGGAGGAAAAGGCTGAAAGAATTAATGCCTTTCTTGTCTCAGTCTTTTAACACCAAATGCAGTTGTCCTCAGGATACCCAGGTCCCAGGGCTGGAAGGTGGTGATGGGGAGCTGAGTGAAGCCCCCATCATCATCATCATCATCATCATCATCATCATCATCATCATCATCATCATCATCATAGTCATGGCCAGGCTTCGCAAACGAAGATTTGGGAAGGGCACTACCCACGCTTGCTGCAAGTGTACTGGTGGCTAAAAAGGCCGATACGGGATAGGCAGGTCCGGTCACAAAAGGCACAGGGGAACGTCTCCCCAGGTGACCTTGGCAAGGAACGGTTCTGTCTGCGTTGTCTTTTCTCCTCAAGTCTGACTCTCTGTGCATTCTCAAAGGAAGCAGCAGCGTCGTGAATGGTGTGTCTCCATGAATCCCGATTGGAGGCCACAGTGGACCATTGGGGCAGGCAATATGGCCAAGGCTGAGCTGTTGTTTCAGGCAGTCCTTGTATCTCCTCTTCGGGGCTCCTCTCTTGCGGCAGCCGGTGGCGAGTTCTCCACAGAGGACAATCTTCAGGCGGCAGTGGGTGATCCTCCATCCTGGAGACGTGCCCGGCCCAGGACAGCTGCGTTCTCAGCAGCATGGCCTCCATACTGGTGACCCCTGCCTGTTCAGAACAGACACACTGGTCACGTAATCAGACCAGTGGATGTTTAGGATTGAACGGAGGCAGCGCTGATGGAAGTGTTCGAGGAGCTGCAGGTGGTGGCGGTAGATGACCCAGGATTCAGACCCATAGAAAAGAGTAGACAGTACAATGGCTCTGTAGACACTGATCTTTGTACTTTTCCTCAGGTGTTTATTGGACCAGACTCTTTTATGGAGTTTTCCGAAGGCTCTGTAAGCCATTGCTGGCCTGTTGTCTGTCTCTTTGTCGATCTTACCATCTGAGGAAATGATACTTCCCAGGTAGATGAACTGCTGGACTGACTTAAGCTCTGAATTGCCTATGGTGATGTGAGGATGATGGAAGACTTCTTGAGGTGCAGGTTGGTAGAGAACTTCTGTCTTCTTCAGGCAGACTTTCAGCCCAAAAACTCAGCAGCCTCTGCAAAGCAGGATGTTAAGCTCTGCAGAGCTGCTTCTGTGTCAGCAACGAGGGCGGCATCGTCAGTTGACACCTTTGGTTATTGGAAAGGGCTCAGAGAGTGCATCGTCATATTCCAACATTCGAGTGTTAGTTTGAGCACACCTTTGCAGGCAGGTGTCTGCCTTTGAAATCTCTTTGTTTTTGTTTGACCGCATGGAAGATGCCGGTTGGCCGCGATTATCCAACCGGGTGTGGAGATGAGCTTTGTTTAGGCCACCTTTGCTAGGCCCCTCTCCGTGTGGAGCAAGCAGTGCTGTCCCTAGAAAAGGCTGCTTGGTCATTCAGGATGCTGCCGCAAGAGACTGTCATCTCCGGGGTCAAGTCTCTAATGATCCATATCCTGCCCCGCCTGCATGCAGGGTTGGGTCTGCGGCTTCCAGCTGCTTCCTATCACCTGACATTTCGACCCTCACCTGTCGCTACAGGGCTTTGCAATGTGGGTGAACCCTTCTGGCCTGCGCAATGGATTTTTTAGGTGAGGCACAGCGTGCGCAGAACTGGCCCCACCCTTTACTCCTGAGGTTCATCTGCCACGGCCTAGCGAGCTTGGACGGTGAGAGCGAATACCTCAGGACGTAGGTTTGGTTAGAGTATCCTTCTCTAAATGGATGGCCTTACAGGGCTAAGCGAGCTCCATCTGCCTGGGTTTGGGGTTGGAGTTGTTCTTCTCCTAGGATGGTTGCCAGACGGCTGGCGAGCCCATCCTGCCCGTGGACACACTTTGTCTGACCCTTCAGCTGAGACCTATCTGGCATGGGAGACCCTACCGGCGGCACAAACCACCGCCAGCATCGCTCTCAACCTCATGAGGGCATGCAAGCTTCTCCCCCATGACAAGGGATTGTCCCCGGAGAAGGTCTAGTGTGTAATAAATGGGCATTCACTCGATCACAATGATCCAGTTCCTCTATGGTTTATTTATTGTTTACTTTAATTCCCCACCCCAGGACTTTCACAGACCCCAGAGCCAAACTTGCTCCCCAGGGGAGAGTGAGAGAATTGACCCAGCAGCTCCTCAGGCAGCTCAAGGGACAGGGCAGCCTTCCCAAAGCTGGGACCCACAGCAAAGTGTTTCTCTTTCCACCCTCATGGGCACACACAGCCTGTCCTGCTCTTCTCCTGGCACATCCCATCTCCCCACAGAGCCTTTCCCCAGGGGAACACGTCTGGGCTGGCCTGACCAGCCATTCCTGCAGCCCCTCCCCGTGCTCCCCACAGCCCCCGAGCTGGGGGTGCTGCTCTGCAGGGCACAGGGACTGTGGTGCCCGGGGTCATGGGGGGGCTCTGCTGGGCTGTGCTGGTAAGGCTGGGAGGCAGAGCCAGCTGATGGTGGTCCCTGCCTCTGACCCCCTGCCACACAAGCTCTTGTGTGGCCATGGAGGGTGCTCAGAGGGGCCCTGCCTTGTTCCAGTGCTGGGAGATGGGTCTGGGTACTACACTGGATCCAACGGTGGAGTTTCACTGAGGGTAAGACAGGTCACTTAGACTCCTTTCCCTGTACCTGATGTGTCCCCTGGATCTGCAGAGCTCTTGTTTTTCAGTTTACACCCAGATATAGAATATAATCATGGAGTGACCCCACACTTGACAGGCCTGTGCTCACTGGGCTGAATTTCCTGCTGACTCCTTGGCACAAACTGTCCCTGCAGGTCCTTTGAGTTCTCCTGGCTGTTCCCAGGTCTCTTCAATAAAACACTCTCCTGCCATCATTCCTGTCACAAGCTACAGAGACCCAGGAATGTTAATCCCAGATCATTCTCCATCTGCTTGGGCTCTGGCCATCAACAAGCAAAAGCAGATCTAATTTTCTCGAAGGCCACCCTGAGCCCCTGATCTCATCACACTGAGCCCCTGGAGAACAAGCCAAAAAAGGAGCCTCTTTAAGAGTCCATTCTCTGTGCATGTTCTTCAGAGTGACTTTAGAAGAAGACCACAACCTGCAGGCACTGTGCTGAGGAGATCCCTTTTCATGATGGAATTGCTGTTTGAGGCCAACTCTGCCACAGAAATGCCCATTGTCTGCTGGCAGTCACAGCACTCCCACTGAAGCAGAGCAAGCACAGGACCCAAAGAATTAACACAGAACAGTCTCTGAAGCCAGCCACAGGAAATATAGCTGGATAGAAACCAGGTTTGGGAGCTATCCAAAGGTGGTCTTGAGGTCCGTCCAAACCAGTACGAAATATGCAGGCAATAACATATAAGGGAGAAGCACAGCCCGAGCACAGGGCACGGTGACCTGTAGGAAGAGACAAGAAATTTCAAACACAGCATTTTGGCACAATCTATATTAAAATCAGCAAAATTCAGTAGAAGTTGAAAAGTTCACCGAGGATGAGGAGGTGAAATGAGACCCCTACCAGATGAGGTAACAGGAACTCCCACCATAATATTCCTCAAAACAACGACTCCACCCCTGACTCCGCCTGGACTCTGCCTGCTCTATATATTATAACCAAGTGTTGCAATAACATCAATATGCATGTAAAAATGATGTAATCTCTCACAGAAACTGTATAAATACTCTGGCTTCACACTGCTGACTTTGGAACTCTGTTGTCCGACGAGAATCGGACGGTTCCCCAACGTTGCTTCAATAAATACCTTGCTGCTGAAAGATTAAAACTCTGTCTCTAAGCAGTTTCTTTGTGCCCCTTTGGGCATCACCACACAGAAACAGCCCGACCAAACTGGCAGAGCACTCAGATCTTACACCAATATGGGGTCTTAGAAGGAGAGTGTGGAAGTGGAAAGGAAGCAACTCTAAATAGTCCTGCTGGTCCCCAGGAGTGCCGCTGTGCTGGACTCTTTCCCCTTCTCCTCTGCACATATGAAATTGCCCTGCATCTTTATGAAGGTCCCACAGATAGGATCACAGATGAACAAGAACAGTTCAGGATAATTTATTTTCTTTGAATATAAAGAGAGCACAATTCCTCATTTACAGAGATTCTGGGTCACGCAGGAAAACAAAGAATGACAAAAGAAATTAATAAAAAAATTTATTGTGCACAACATCCTGACAAGAAGAGACAATTGACCATCACCAGAAACCTGAGAAGGCATGCTGGGCTTCTAATGAGTTACACTATGAACTCTATAGAGCAGAAAAGACAGGTTATTGTTGCTGAAAAGCACCCAGTCATCATTTTCCTCACAGCAACCTTGAGTTCCTGGTTCCTCAGGCTGTAGATGAGGGGGTTCAGTGCTGGAGGCACCACACAGTACAGAACTGACAGTGCCAGATCCAGGGATGGGGACGAGATGGAGGGAGGCTTCAAGTAGGAAAACATGGAAGTGCTGATAAACAGGGAGACCACGGCCAGGTGAGGGAGGCACATGGAAAAGGCTTTGTGCCGTCCCTGCTCAGAGGGGATCCTCAGCACAACCCTGAAGATCTGCACATAGGAGAAAACCATGAAAATGAAACAACCAAAAGCTAAACAGGCACTAACCACAATGAGTCCAATTTCCCTGAGGTAGGAATGTGAGCAGGAGAGCTTGAGGATCTGGGGCACTTCACAGAAGAACTGGCCCAGGGCATTGCCCTGGCACAGGGGCAGGGAAAATGTATTGGCTGTGTGCAGCAGAGCATGGAGAAAGCCACTGGCCCAGGCAGCTGCTGCCATGTGGGCACAAGCTCTGCTGCCCAGGAGGGTCCCGTAGTGCAGGGGTTTGCAGATGGCAACGTAGCGGTCGTAGCACATGATGGTGAGGAGGCAAAACTCTGCTCCAATGAAGAAAATAAGGAAGAAGAGCTGTGCAGCACATCCTGTGTAGGAGATGGTTGTAGTGTCCCAGAGGGAGTTGTGCATGGCTTTGGGGACAGTGGTGCAGATGCAGCCCAGGTCTGTGAGGGACAGGTTGAGCAGGAAGAAGTGCCTGGGGGTGTGCAGGTGGTGGTCGCAGGCTACGGCGCTGATGATGAGGCCGTTGCCCAGGAGGGCAGCCAGGGAGATGCCCAGGAAGAGCCACAAGTGCAGGAGCTGCAGCTGCCGCGTGTCTGCCAATGGCAGGAGGAGGAACTGGCTGATGGAGCTGCTGTTGAGCATGAGCTTCCTCTTCAGTATAGCATCTGTCCAAGGAGAAAAATATAGTAACAAGTCACAGTACATGTTTCAGAAAAAAACTCTTCCAGTCCTTATGTAACACCCTCAAATCACCTCTTCTTTTTCACAAAAACCCTTTAGCTGGTCCATTTGAGGACTTGTGTTGATGCCTGGCTCAGAAAGCTCCAGGGAAAACGGAGCTCTGCTGATGTTCTGGTATACTCAGTTCTGTCCTACAACAAAAGATAAATAGGAACTGAGACTGATGTTAGTTTTAAGCCACCCATGGTACTAAAAAGCTTCTCAACATTGTCACTCCCATTTCACCCTATTGCAGAGCAGAGCTGTGGGGGTATAGTTTTGTTTGTTTGCTTCTATTTGCTCCAACACAAGTACTGAAAGTTTTAAGGCAGGAATCCTTGGTATTTATACTTCTATCTAAGAGACAACTTGTGTGTCCTGTGAGTCAAAGAGATCATCCATTCCTTCAATGCTTGGCAAGATCCATCAGCCCTGCTCTCATCTGCCCAAGGCTGTCACCTCTCTGTTCTGCAGGGCAAAGGCACCCAGGGGTTCCCCTGAGGAGAAACTGGACACTGCTGAGAACTGGTGACTCCAGTTTCCAAGCGCACATCTTCAAACTCCTCATCCTGTCTCATCCTACAGAAGAGAGATATCTCAGCTCTCCCCTCCCAGCAGGGGCACAGAGGGCTCATTGCAGCTGCCTGCACACACCTTGCAGCCCCACTGTCATGGCCTCAGTGCTGAGGGGCTGTGGGGGACACAGGGCTGCAATGGCACAGCTCTGCCCCTCAGGAAGGCATCCTGCAGGACAACAGGATCATCCAGGGAAAGAACTGAATGTCCTAAAGATGTTACATCCTGACTGGAGAGTCCAGGAGACCCATTGCCCAGAGCTCCCACCTGAGCAGGGAGCAAAGGTAGCATGAAGAGGAAGGGAAAATAGAGAAATTCCTCCACACTCCTATGGAGACCCTACAGAGACAATCAGATGACCAAAGGGAAGGACTCTGCTGGGTGGTGGATGAGATCAGTGGCTTGTTCTCGGCAGAAATCTGCAGAGCAGGAATGGCCCAGAGCTGCTCTAGCCCCCCTGCCACAGCATTTCAGCAGCAGCTCCCTCTCACTCCCTGTCCAGGGCTCTACTGCCTGGAGCTGTCCCTGCCAGCAGCTGCTTCCCTGGCAGTGCTCCCAGAGCCCATCCCAGCCCTGGGTGCTCAGCTCTGCCCTGCAGAGCCCTCCCAGCACAGGGCACTGCCCAGGGACAGCTCTGCCTGTGCAGGATCTGCTGGCAATGTCAAAGCAACCCTGAGGAGAATGGAAAAGCAGCACTGATGATGTGTGTACCTGGCAGATTTCTAATCCTCCCAGGTTTATTCATCAGTAGGTGTAAACGATTTGAAATGGAAGTGCCACGTCCTGAAATGAGAAATTAATTTCTACTTTTTATGGGCCAGATAGCCCACAAAAAAAAAGGTAAGAACAGGATAATTCCCTTTGAAGCAGCGCCTGCCTTTCTGTGCTTCTTGAAAAATATCCTGTGAAATCTCCTGCACTGCTGTCCAGCTCTGAGCACCTTCAAACCACAGAGAACCTTATTCACATAAGGACCCAGCTCTCAGGCATGGCTCCCCCACAGCCCTTCTCCCCAGCCCTGTGAGCAGCTCCCCAGGCTGGCTGAGAGCTGATCCTGGCAGGCAGCAGAGTCCCTGCCCCAGCACAGCACCCTGGGCTGCAGGACCCTGCTGTGCACCACAGCCCTGGGCACCCCTGGCTGCAGCCCCGGGCTCCACAGCTATTCCAAAGTGTCCCCCAACAGCCCCCTCATCACACATCCCATCAGCTGGGGCTGGGCCAGCTTTTGGAGATACCTCCAGGAGCTGCCCCTACATTGCCCTGCACCCACAGACTCACCGTGTCCAGCACTGCAAAGATTTCTCCTCCAAGAGCTCTCAGTCATCCTCCCAATGCTGAGCCCCTTTAAGCTCTGTCTGTGCCCTGCTGGTGTCCCTGAGCTGCCCTGGCAGTGCCCTGAGCCCTGCTGGGCTGTGCACAGGAGCTGCTCCTGGGCAGAGCTGTCTCTCTGCAGCGCTGCCCGCTTGCCAGGAGCTCCCTGTGTGCCAGGAGCCCGGCCCAGCTCAGCAGCACAGCAACAGCCCAGGGCATTTAATGGCCCTCTGGGGGGTTTGGTGCTGAGTCCCTGAATATCAGGCTCTGAGGAAAGTTAAAGTGAGATTCAAACTGTAAGGTTTCTTGCAGTGCAAATGGGTCCCACTGAGGGACACAACTGAGAAAACATCCCTAGGATTTTTTTGGAGCAGAAACATGGAGGCAGTGGTGACAGGTCAGAGAATCACAGGATCATCAAGGTTGGAAGAGACCTTCAAGATCTTCTAGTCCAACCGTCATTCAGCACCCCCATAATCACCCCTAAATTGTATTCCAAGGTGCCACATCCAAACACCACCTGAGCACTTGGAGATACCATCACCACCCTGGGCTACTTATTTCATTGCCTAAGCTTCCTTTCAGTGAATAAAAGTTTTATTTAATATTTAATCTGAACCTCGACCTATGCAATTCAAGTCTCTTTCCTCTTTCTGTCCCTATAGGTTTGGCAGAAGAGAGGGAGAATCCCCTCACTAAGACCTCCTTTTGGGTGTTTGTAGAGGAGCAACAAGGTCCTCCCTGAGCCTCCTCTTCTCCAGACTGAAAAACGCCAGTTCCTCATCCAACATGTTTTCCAGACCCTTCCCAGCTTGGATCCCTTCTCTGGACACACTCCAGGCCCTCAATGTCCTTTTTTTCAGTGAGGGGCCCAGAACTGGACACAGCACTGAAGGTGCGGCCTCATCAGTGTCCAGTGCAGAGGGACAGTCCTGCCCCAGTCCTGCTGGCCACATTATTCCTTACACTGGCCAGGATGTCTTTGGCCTTCTTGTCCACCTGAGCACACTCTGGCTCATACCCAGCTGCTCTCAAGCAGCACCCCGAAGTCCCTCCCTGCTGAGCAGCTCTCCAGCCACTCTGCTCACAGCCTGAAACATTCCATGGGGTTGTTGTGACTCAAGGACAGGATCTGACTCTTGACCTTGTCAATCCAGCCTGTCCACATCCCTCTGCGGAGCCTTCCTGCTCTCCAGCACATCCACAATCACACCCACCTTGGTGTTGTCCACAAATTTACTGAGGGTGCACTCCATCCCCTTATCCAGATCATTAAAACAATGTCAAACAGGACCGGCTCCAACATTCAGCCCTGGGGAATCCCACTAGTGACCAGCCCCACATGGATTTAGTTCCATTCCCCACCACTCTCTGGGTCATCAGTCAGTTTTTCACCCAGCAAACAGTTCCCTCATCCCAGCCATCAGCAGCCAGTTTCTGCAGGAGATGCTGTGGGAGGTGGTGCCAAAGGCTGTACTGAATTCCAGAGAGACACATCCACAGCCTTTCCCTCATCTCCTGAGCGGGTCATTTTGTCATGGAAGGGGATCAGGTTGGTCAGCCAGGACTTGCCTTTCCCAAACCCACACTGACTGGGCCTGATCCCTTGATTGTCCTGTTTGTGCTGTGTGGTGGCACTCAGGATGATTTATTTGCTCCATGGACTTCTCTGGACCCAAGCTCAACCTGACAGGCCTCAAGTTGGCTGGAACTCCATCCAACCCTTCTCATAAATGGGCATCACAGTTGCTGATTTCTTGTCAGCTGGGACTACTCCAGTTCACCAGAACTGCTGGGCACTGAGTGAAAGTGGCTTGGCCAGCTCTTTTTCCAGCTCCCACAGTACCCTCAGGTGCATCTCATGTGGGCAGGGACTTGTGGGGTTCTCATTGACACAGCAGGTCACTGACCATTTCTCTCTGGGGTATGGGGGCTTCACTCAGCTCCCCATCACCACCTTCCAGCCCTGGGATCTGGGTATCCTGAGCACAACTGCATTTGGTGTTAAAAGACTGAGGCAAAGAAGTCATTAATTTCCGCAGCCATTTCCTCCTCCCCTGACCCTGTGCTGCCTCTGCATCCAGCAAAGGATGGAGACTCTCCTGAGCCCCCCTTTGGCTGCCCATGGGTTCAGAGACACATTTTTTGCTGTCTTTAACTGCAGTGGCCAAATTCAGTTCCAGTTTGTCTTTGGCCCTTCACATTTTCCCCCCTCCATAACTTCACCATATCCTTGTAGTGTCGCCCCCAGGTTTTCTGCCCCTCTTTCCAGAGGTGACACACTCTCTTTTTTTTCCTGACATCCAGCCCATGGTCTGTGTTTCACCAGGCCACACTTTTTGACCCCTGGCTTGTCTCAGGCCACAGAGGCACAGCTGCTGGAGCTTTGAGATTTCCTTCTTAAAAAACCTGCATCCATCCTGCACTCCTTTCTCCTTCAGGACTGACTCCCAAGTGACTCCATCCATCAGTTTCTCAAACTGGCCAAAGTCTGTCAGCGGTCAGTCCAAGGTGTCAGTTCTGCTGATGCCGCTCCTTCCTTCACCCACAATGGAAATCCCCATTATTTCATGGTCTCTGTGCCCAAGACAGCCCTGACCACCACATCACCCACCAGCCACAGAATCACAGAAGGCTTTGGGTCATAAGGGACCTTAAAGAGCATCTCGTTCCAACCCCAGGGGCAGGAACAACTTTGACTAGACCAGGTTGCTCAGAGCCACATTCTGCTTGGCCTTGAACAACTTCTAATGATGGAGCAGCCAGAACTTCTCTGAGCAACCTGTGCCACGGCCTCACCACCCTCACCAAAAAGGATTTCTTACCAATGTCTCATCTAACCCTTCTCTCTATCAGTGTGAAACCAATATCCCTTGTCCTGTCTCTCCAGATCCTTGTAAGCAGTCTCTCTTCATCTTTCTTGTTGGCTCCCTTCAGCCACAATTAGGTCACCCCAAGGCCTTCCCTTCTCCAGGCTGAAAGATACCAATTATCTCAGCCTTCCCTTATGGCAAAGCTGCTCCATCACTCTTATAATCTTGGTGGTCTCCTCTGGACTCGCTCCAACAGCTCCTTGTCCTTGCTGTGCTGGGACCCCAGAGCTGGAGGCAGCTCTGCAGGTGGGGCAACATCCAACCAGGTGTGTTCCAGCAAGGACAGTGTGGAACCCTCTGGAACCAAAGGGCCAATGTGACACCACAGAACCTCCTGGAACCAAAGGGACATTGTGACACCACAGAACCTCCTGGAACCAAAGGGGACATTGAAACACTTTAGGGCCTCATGGGAACAAAGGAATCCCGTGAGACTGTGGAACCTCATGGAATCAAGAAGTCATTATGACACTCCAGGGCTTTTGGAACCCAAGGAAACCTGGGACACTGTGGATCCTCACGGAGCCATCGAGCAATTGTGACATGTGGGAACCAAAGGAATCCTCAGATAGTTTGGAACCTCCTGGAATCAAGGGGCCATTGTGACACTTCAGGGCCTCATGGAACCAAAGGAACCCTGGAACATTTTGGAACCTCATGGAATGAAGAGGCCACTGTGCCACCTGAGGTCTCATCAAACCAAATGAACTCAGGGACACTGTGGAACCTCTTGGATATGAGGGGCCATTGTGACACTGCAGGGCCCAGGGAACCCAGGGAACACTGAGACATTTCAGAACCTTCTGGAACAAGGGGCTGTTGTTACACTGAGGAGCCTGATGGAATGAAGGGGCTTTGTGACACTGCAGGGCATCATGGAGCCAAAGGGACTCTGGGGCACTGTGGAGACTTATGGAATCAAAGACCATTGTGACACTGCAGAGACTAATAGAACCAAAGGAACCCTGGGAGACTGAAACCTCCTGGAATCAATGGGCCATTTTGACACTGAAGAGCCTTATGGAGCCAAAGGGACCCTGGGGCACTGTGGAATCTCATGGAACTAAGGGGCCTTTGTGACTTGTGGGGACTCCTGGAACCAAATGAACCTCAGGACATTTTGGAACCTCATGGCACCAAGGGGCCATTGTGGCACTTCAGAGCCTTATGGACCATGACAGGATGTTCTGCCCTGATCAGGCCCAGAATCCACTCAGAGAATGCAAACAATGCAGGCTCTCTGGGCTGAGTTACTGCTGGCACCAAGGGGCTGTTTTGGTGTTGAATTCTGCTAAAACCAGCCTGGTTCACCAAACTGCAAATGCACATCCTGCTTTTTGGAACAGGATCTGACAGAGAAGCTGCTCACTGGCCTGGAAATTCATGACTAGCAATCCCTCACTGTATAGCTCTAAAAGCTCTGTCCAACTTCCATATGGCAGATCCTTCCACAGACTGTCTTGAAGCATGTGGAGCTTCTCCCATGAAGCAGGGATGGCTCTTCATGGTCACTGCCCAGGGGTTAAGGGAAGGAGAGAGATCTGCCCTCTTTAGTTGTGCGAGAGTTACATCAATCTCTGCTTAATGATAGTTTCTTTTTGCTGGTTTCAACACAACTGTTTTAAAATAACTGCTTTGACACAGTGCACTGCACTATTTTATGCTATAATAGACTCTACTAGGAGGTTTTTAGCTTTTCCACAGTGTACTGAATATTTAAGTAAATGATTAAGATCTTTCATCTGTTCACTTGTCTGTTCTTTTGTCTGTTCATTTCTCATAACAAATAACTCATTTTATAGATCTGATTTGCCATCATTAAAACCTGTGGAAAAAAGTGATTCAATCACAACTCTATAATTCCTGAAATTTAAATTGCACAGTAAATCTGCAGCTAAGATTGGATTCAGTCACCCCCAGGCTCCTCTCTGAGAAGGAGTTTAGAAAGCAAGGGGTCCTTTCTGCCCCAACAGCTCAATGAGACATCTTCTCTAACAAACTCTGTCTAAAACTTCTATTAACTCTGTGACACCATGAGCTTCCACACTCTCCTAGGATTCCTTTGGTTCAATGAGACCCTGCAATGTCACAGTGATCCCTTCATTCCATGAGGTTCTGCAGTGTCCAAGGTTCCCTTCAGTTCCATGAGGTCCCAGAGCACCAAAATGACCCTTTGATTCCATGGGGTTCTGAAGTGTCAGTGTCCCTTTTGTTCCATCACTGTGGAGAGTCACAATTATCCCTTAATTCCATGAGGTTGCAGAGTTACAATGATCTCATTGTTTCAATAAGACTCTGCAGTGTCACAATTCCATGAAGTTCCACAGTGTCACACTGGTCCCTTGTGCTACTCAAGGCTCTGCACTGAGACAAAGGTCCCTGAAATCCATGAGATTCCACAGTGACCCCGTGATTCCATGAGGTCCTGAAGCGTCACAGTGGTGGTGTCAGAGATGGTGGACTTTTATTTTTGTAGTTAGAAAGAGAATGAAAAAGAAATACTGTCACCAAGGGCACCTTGGAGATGGAGACTGGACATGCGAAGAAAGGAATTTCCCTCCAAGAGAAATGCTCTGATACAAAGCATCACCCAGAAGGGGTCTGGATCAGCCCCAGGCTTTGTTCTCTAAGGCAGAGCCAGGGAGGAGGGAGAGATGTGAGTGCAGGAAGGGGCCAGCGAGGTGGGGCAGCCGGGGGATGCCGACAGCCTGCAGGGAAAGGGGCAGGGCATGGACACCGTAGGACAGCCTGGGCTGGAGAGGAGACAGGGATGTGTAGAAGCTGAAAGGCCCCAAGAGAGCCAAGTTGTGCAGGCCTTTGGCCATGGCTGCTGTGTGTGCCCCTGATGGCATGAGGAGACAAGTGAGCCTTGCAGCCCTGGGGCCTCATTGCCTCCTTATCCCTGCTCAGCAGCCTGGGAGGTGCCACTCCTTCCTCCTGTCCCTGGCATTCCACATCCCACACCCCGGTGTCCAAGAAAGAGCCCCGAGGAATGAGGCACAGACAGGATCTCACTTCCCAGGGCTGGGACCTTTGGGTTAATGAAATGCTTCTTACTTTCCTCAGCATCAGAGTGACCTTTCTTTCCTAGTCCATATTTGTCATCATTGTCTCTTTGTTTTCTAACTGGAACTGGGGACACTTTCTCAGTTATTTCCCTCAGAGGGACCCATTAACGACAAAAGAAACTTTAAAGTTTGATTCTGACTTTGCTTTCTCATGAGGTTCCTGCATCTTTCCTCAGGGTCTGAGGTTCAGGGACTCAGCAGCAACCCCCCCAGAGGGCCATTAAATGCCCTGGGCTGTTGCTGTGCTGCTGAGCTGGGCCAGGCTCCTGGCACACAGGGAGCTCCTGGCAAGCGGGCAGCGCTGCAGAGAGACAGCTCTGCCCAGGAGCAGCTCCTGTGCACAGCCCAGCAGGGCTCAGGGCACTGCCTGCACACACCCAGGGCAGAAAAGCAGGGCAGAGAGAGGTTACACACAGTCTGGGGTGTGAGGAAAGTTGAGAGGAAGATCCACAGAAGAGGAATCTTTCCAGGCTCTCACATGGTAAGTCTGCATGAAGGGCAATGTATGTGCAGTTTGTAGGAAGATCTCCCAACGCTGGCACATCCCACAGCCTGGGGGGTCTCTAATGTGGTATATCACAGTGTCTCTGGTGCTGAAGAGGAGGACAGGCTGCAAAGCAGGGACTCTCTGCTGCACCATCCCAGGGACATCCCAGCAGGGTTCCCTCCTCCCACAGATATCTGTAGGGTTTGAACCCTGGCTGTGCCACCCAGGCTGTCCCAAACTGTCCTGCAGAGCAGGGTCCTGCACCCCAGGGTGCTGAGCCAGTGCAGGAGCTCTGCCACCGTACATGGGCAGCTCTCAGCTGGTCTGGGGAGCTCCCTCAGTGCTGGGAGAGAGGCTGTGGATGGAAAGAGCAAACCCTGGCAGGGCAGGGCAGGGCAGGGCAGGTTTGTTCAACTATCAAGTGAGAGTTTCATAGGTGAGGACTGCTTACAGAACCAGAGCACTCAGGGATATTTTCCAGGGGATACTTCAAGGGGAAGGTGAAAGGAGGGATTTCTATCAAGCTCTCAAGTCACATGGCTGGTGATTTGTGTTGCAGAGGGAACTCTGAGGAGCCACACAGGGGCTGAGAACAACTACCCGGCACTACTGGTGTCTGGAAGGTGGCACAGCTGGCTCAGGGTGACAATACCCTGAGTGCCCACCTGGTTCTGCCCTGGCTTCTCCCAGCTGGACACTCGGTGTGCATTTCCTTTTTCCTCAACTTCCCCATGTTACTGGGGTTGTTTCCTCCTTCTCTAAGTCAGGCTCACTGGGGATGGGAGTTCAAGCTACAGAGTCAATCACTGATCCTGTGATCCCCCTCAGGCAGGTGGGTCCCTGGGAATGAGACATTCCAATTTTCCTCTGACCTGTGGGGCTGTCAGTAGTGAATTCTGTGTGCCTGGAGAATGAGGTGTGTTTCCCAGAATCAAACCCCATTGTTAGGACACTTGGCTCTTCTCTGAGATGTCCTTCCAAGCTGGGAGCTGCCCTCAAGAATGGAAAACACACTCAGCACAATTGTGTTATCTGAAATCCCCAGTGCAGAGGGGCAGAGATGCTGTGCCCATCCCAGGAAACGCTGTTGAGTTGGTGAGATGAGCCACGTGTGTCCTTGAGACCTTGAGCCAGGCTGAGACATTGAGTGGTCTGTGATGGATCTCTCTGCTCTCAACAGTGTCTGGTGGAACTTCAGACAAAATTGGGAGTGTGATCACTCTCTGTCTGAGGAAGGCCCAAGTCCAGGGCAGCTGGAAGAAGGCAGAGGGACAGAGCAGCTCCCCTCACTCTGCACTAAGCCACAGACATGGTCCTGTTTGGGAAGCCCTGCTCTGCTCTTTCTCAGGGCAGCACAAATGCTGAGGGGTTCTGACATCCAGGAAAACTCCACAGGGAAGATGAGGGGAGTCAGAAACAAAACACCCAAACCTCTGAAACTGCCTTCTGGAATCCTGAAATCTCAAAACTGGGAGTGCAGATGCCCATGAGAACTTTTGCTTTAGGAGCAGTTTCATCTGACACAGCTGAACACCAGGATGGGCCCTGCCCCCACCATGGCCATGACCCCCCTGGAGCAGAGCAGGGCTGACCCTCACAGCCAGTGGGCAGAGGGGCTGCTCCTCATGGGAAATGTAGTGAGCACCAAGCAGGGCTCCAGCCATGGATATGAAGCAATGTTTCCTGAAAAAGGAAAAGTGGGGAGCGTGAGCAGAAGGGAAATGGGTATTGGGAAATGGCTGTGACTCTTTGAAAAGTATCTCATATGATTTGTCACTGTTATTTCCTCTTTGGACAGTGCCCCACCTCCAGAAGCAGCTCATGCCCAACAGCAGCTCCATCAGCCAGTTCCTCCTCCTGCCATTGGCAGACACGCGGCAGCTGCAGCTCCTGCACTTCTGGCTCTTCCTGGGCATCTCCCTGGCTGCCCTCCTGGGCAACGGCCTCATCATCAGCGCCGTAGCCTGCGACCACCACCTGCACACCCCCATGCACTTCTTCCTGCTCAACCTGTCCCTCACAGACCTGGGCTGCATCTGCACCACTGTCCCCAAAGCCATGCACAACTCCCTCTGGGACACCACAACCATCTCCTACATGGGATGTGCTACACAGGTCTTTTTCTTTGTCTTCTTCATTGGTACAGAGTTTTCCCTCCTCACCATCATGTGCTACGACCGCTACGTTGCCATCTGCAAACCCCTGCACTACGGGACCCTCCTGGGCAGCAGAGCTTGTGCCCACATGGCAGCAGCTGCCTGGGCCAGTGGCTTTCTCTACTCTCTGCTGCACACAGCCAATACATTTTCCCTGCCCCTGTGCCAGGGCAATGCCCTGGACCAGTTCTTCTGTGAAATCCCTCAGATCCTCAAGCTCTCCTGCTCACAATCCTACCTCAAGGAAGTTGCGCTTCTTGTTCTTAGTGTCTGTTTAACTTTTGGTTGTTTCATTTTCATAGTTTTCTCCTACGTGCAGATCTTCAGGGCTGTGCTGAGGATCCCCTCTGAGCAGGGACGGCACAAAGCCTTTTCCACGTGCCTCCCTCACCTGGCCGTGGTCTCCCTGTTTCTCAGCACTGCCATATTTTCTAACCTCAAGCCTCCCTCCATCTCATCCCCAGTTCTAGATCTGGTAGTCTCAGTTCTGTACTCAGTGGTTCCTCCAGTATTGAACCCCCTCATCTACAGCCTGAGAAACAAGGAAATCAAGGATGCCCTCTGCAAAGTCTTTGAACACAGTCCACTTCAGATTAAGATTTTCAATTCCCCCACTGGGGCTCCAATTGTACCTCAAGAATAGCCAGAAATAACTTTTCTTTTTCCGCTTTTCTGTTCTATACCTGTGATAGAATTCAATCATCACATAACTGTTCTGTTGGGATGAGACCTTAAAGATCAATCTAGTTCCAACTTCTCCACCACTGGCAGGGGTGGCACTCCCTAGATCAGGTTACTCATGTTGGTATTAGTCAGGTTTCTCTGTATTATCTTGGCCTTCTCTCAGCTTATTCTTAACCCAACATACTCAAGTACAGATGGATCCCTGTGATGATGATCTCATTAAAAGACAAAGGAAAAAATTATTTCTCTCAGCTCCCATTTATTTCACCCTCTGGAGCTGTTGGAGCAGCCCCAGCTCTCAGGAGGCTCTCAGCAGCCCAATGTGCAGCTGCCCCATGGAGGAGCAGCCCTGGTGCCCTTGGGGCTGGCCCTGGTGCCTTGGTGGGCACTCGCTCTCTGTGCCTGTGACTCATGGCGGCTGCTCCCCTGAATCCCTGGCCAAGGACAGCAGCACATGGTCTTTCCATGGCTGGGCTCCCCTCCCTTCCACAGTGTCCTCTTGTGCCCTGAGTGTTGTGGGAGCCCCAAGGTGTCCTGTAACCTGTGACAATCCTGTTGTCCCTACAGAGTCATCCCCGTGGTTGCAGGAGGAATGGGCCATGTGACCCCTGTGTCAGAGCTGGGCTCTGGGCAGGCACCACCATGGCCAAAGGGTCTCACTGCAGGGCAGGGCCAGGGGCTGGACACCTCTTCAGAGCTGGGGGCAGGAACACACCCAGGGAGCTCATCCGTTAAAATGGTTTTGGCTCTTGGCTTCTTGATGGATTCAGAGGGATGGGATCAGATACCCACGGGAATCTGTTGGGACCAAGGGATGGACCAAGAGCCCCATTCTTGGTTGCACATGTTGAAGCAGAGTGTTACAGGTCTTTGATGGATCTGCCTGTTGCTGTCCCACCTGCAGTGGGACAGGTGGCTGATGCCGTCCTGGAGAGAAGATATTGTAGCATCTGGGAAAGCCCAAGGGATGCCTGGGGCATCCTAAAATGAATGACCATTGAAAGAGGAGTCATAAAGAGGAAAAGATGAACCTGTGGAGAACACTCCTTGCCCCTCAATGCCAGGAGCTGCTTTGGGGAGCCAGCAGACAAAGGGACACAAGCCTGGGGTATGTTTCAGAGGAGCCCATGGGATGGATGTAGTGCAACCCCACCCTGTCCTGGTGCCATTGGAGACACTCCCTGGTCCTGCCCAGCCTTGTCCTTGGCTCCTGAGCCATCTGGGAACATGGAAAGGAGCTCAGCAGCTGTGATCCCCACCCAGCTGTGTCTGCTTCCCACCCTGACCAGCATGGCCAGTGCAGGGTCACCCCATGGCCCCAGGGCACCACAGTCCCCTCCCTCTGCAGAGCAGCCTCACCAGCTCAGGGCCCTTCAGGGAGCAGGGAGTGGAAACCAGGAGCTGCCACCCAGGCCAGTATGGACACACTCATGTGGGGAAAGGCTCTCTGGAGAGAGGAGATGACTCTGAAGAAATAGAGTGAATTTAGGGGAGAGAAAAGTAGCTTGGCAAACAGAGATGAAAGAATTTGATGGGGTAAAAATTGGTTCAGGTAACACTGAGGGTGCTGCAATGCTGACTGTGCAAACATTCCTGATAGGCCTTTACCCAGTTTCTTACCAGTAGCCTCAAACCCTGACACCACCTAAAGGTGCTGCCCTCACAGGGGAAGGAATCCACTACTCTGATCCGAATTTCAGCTTTACCAGGAAGTCAAAGCTCACGCTCCCTGTACCCTTAGTTGGACTCTGTTGCTGGCACTAATCCATGGCCCCATCACAAGCATTAAACCTCTCAATTTAATCCTAACCCTCCCTCACAAATATACCCCACTTGCTAAGGACAAATCAGACACTCAGCACAACACCAAACCTTCCTAAACTTGTGCCCAAGCCCTACTCCTGAATGTCAAACTCTAAACCCTAATACATCAATCCTTACCTCAACACCACAACCGAGGGCATTTCTTCCCACACTCTGAGCTTGCAACCATTTACTCTCCATGCCCCTTCCTGGGATCAGGGAAAAGACCTTGAGGGCCCAGAGCAGGCACAAGTGTTGGAGAGGAATGTGAGGTGACCTGGACCTGATCAGCTCATGGCACACAAGGAGCAGATGGGTGGCAATGCTGTGAGGAGTCAGCTGGGCCTCAGCATCTCCAGGGGGCCATGGCTGGGAAGGGGCTGCCAGGTCACATCTGTCACCTCCCTGACAGGCAGCAGCAGCCTTGGGCACCCAGAGGCAGCTGAGCCACCTGTGCACACACCCTGAGAGCTGCCCCAGCTGAGAGTCCCTCTCAGGGGCCCTGAGGAGCTCTGGGCTCTGGCAACACAAACCTGCTGGAGTTTAAGAAGGCAAAGAGGCCAGTCCTGCCCTGGGGTCACAATGACCCAGAGATGAGGGCAGGGACCTGAACAGCTCTGGAGTGACACCGAGGAGAAGGGCCTGGGCTGTGTGAGGGATGTCCTGAGGCACAGGGACTCATGATCAAAGGCAGTAAGGGTAACTGGCCATGGGGCTGCCTTGGGGGAGTGTGGCCACCCAGACAAGGGAGGTGTCACCCCCTTTCAGTGAGCCCTGGGGCAACACATCTGGACTGATGTGTCTGGGTTTGAGGTTCCCATTGTGGAAGAATGCAGAAGAACTGTATAATCCCATGGCTTTGTGTTTCAGGGAACAGCCAGTGATGGGAGCAGAGACATCAGTGAGGGCACAGAAATGCTGCTGAGGAAGAACTGGTGAGGGCTCAAGGAAGATCTGGCTGGGCATTGAACAGTCACCCTGGGGCACTGGTCACAGCTCCAAGCCTGACAGAGCTCAAGGAGGGTTTGGATGATCCTCACATGTTTTCACTCCTATGGATGGTCCTGTGCAGGGCTAAGGGTTGGACTTGATTATCCTTACAGGCCTCTTCCAGCTCAGCATATTCTGTGATTCTTCCAGGATGACAGACCTTTTCTTGGTAGTGGAAAGAGAAGGAAAGTCACAAAGTGCAGATGGAAGTCTCTGAGTGGAAGGGAGGAAAAAGAAATGTCACTCAGAGAGGAGCCTTGTGGTGCAAGAGGTCACCAAGAGGGTGTCACTATCATCCCATGGCTTTGTGTTCCAGGGAACAGCCAGAGATGGTGCAGAGACATCAGTGAGGGCACAGAAATGCTGCTGGGAGGGCTGGTGGCAAAGCAGGATGGGTGTGTGCAGCCTGCAAGGCCAGAGGAGCAGCAGGGATAGGGCAGGACAGGCTGCAGGACAGATGGCCAAGGGCTCTGGCAGGGCTGGAAGGCACAAAGGCACCCAGGGATTTGTCCCTCTGGGCTCAGGCAGGTGCCTCTGCCACTGAGGCCACCAGAAGGAACTTTCCTTTGAGGTTCTGGACTTTGTTTCTCCCTCAGCCCTCCCTGAGGAGGCTGGGAGGGATTGCACAGGTTTTGACATTTGTTGTTCCTCCCTCTCTCATCCCACTGCCCCACAAACAGCCCTGAGCCACCTGTGAGGGACAGGACCTGCTGTCCCAGGGCCTGGGGCTCAGGCCTTGGCCTTTGTGCTTCCTCCAACCAGCCCAGGGTTTTCTCAGCATTGCAGGTGCCTGCACAGAGCCTTTGTCTCCCTGCAATCAGGGCCTCCAAGGATCTGCTCTAAGGAGTCCCTGGGGAGGCTTTGTCAGTGCCTGCCCTCAGTGGGGCCCATTGGTGCTTCAAGGGACTTGGAGTTTGGCTTCTGACTTCTTGAGCAGTGAGGCTCATTAAAACACAGAAAAACAATTTCTTTCTCTTCCTTTAATTTTCTTCAAGTCTTCAAAATTTGTACTAATTGGAGTTGTTTTGTAGTTTTGCTAAGGAGGAAATTTCAAAGTGGACTGCACAAAAAATATATATATTTTTTTTAGTGAAAGGGAATGATTTACACAGAGACATGGGATGGAAGAGGATCAGGGTGCAAAGGATTTGGATACAAAAATGTTAAAACAGTTTAGTAGCACTCTATCACGGACAAATCTAACAGTTATCAAGTGAATCAACACCATTTGCTACAATTTTAACAGTGACTCAGTTATAGATTCACAACAACAACATTCACACCACACTCAATTCACACACACACAGGCAGAGATGTGTGGACACATCAATATCTGTGTGTGTAAAGGTGCCCATCCACAATTCTCCTGGTTGTCAGTGAAACACTCCCATCCCATCCCTTTGTGTTTCCCAAGAGACAAGGGGGGCACCTGGAGGGGTGTGTTTGTTGAGGGGGGATCAGAATTGTCCTGGGCTTCAGCGACGCTCTTTGGAGTGTTGCAAACTTGAGGGTTCCCGAGCTCCGAGAGGCTCCCAGAGGTGCCCACTGAGAGGGAGGTGCTGGGGAGCTCCAGGGGCCTCCCTCAGGACCTCTGTTTGTGGGGTCACAGGGTGACTGGCTTTAGTTCTCTGCTGAATTTCCATCCTCATGTCAGTAATTCCTGGAGATTCCAAAATGTTTGGGAATTGTTCCACTCGTGCTACATACAATTCATGTAGGGAATGTTCCAAGGCTTTCAGAGAGTGGGTGATTGTCCTGTGATCCCCACCTGTTACGGTCAGGATTGTCCCCACCTTTATCATACAGGAGCACCTGGCACAGTCAAGGGACACTTCACCACACACCTGGAAAAGTCAAGGGATACTCCTGGAATGCATGGGGGAAAATTTCCTGACTCAGGTAATAGGAGGCCTTTCCAGGGGGGATGTGTTACTGGATCTTTGGTCAGCAAGGCAAGGGGTGACCAGTGGTGTCCTGGGCTGTCTCCAAAGCAGCCTGGGCAGCAGGGGAGGGGGATTCTGCCCTCTCAGGTGAGACCCCACCTGCAGAGCTGCCTCCAGCGCTGTGGTCCCAGCACAAGAAGGACATGGAGCTGTTTCAGTGAGTTCAGAGGAGGGACCAAGCTGATCAGAGGGATGGAGCAGCTCTGCTGTGAGGAAAGGCTGGGAGAGCTGGGATTGTTCGGCTGGGAGAAGGGAACCTTTAGGGGTGACCTGATTGTGACCTTCCTGTACCCTAAAAAGCCTGCAGGGAAGATGAAGAGAGACTATTTAGCAGGGCCTGGAGTGACAGGAGAAGGGGGAATGGCTTCACATTGAGAGAAGGAAGGGTAAGAGGAGGTATTAGGAAGAAATTTTTCCCTGTAAGGGTGCTGAGGCACTGGCACAGGTTTCCCAGAGAAGCTGTGACTGGCCCATCCTTGCAGTGTTCAAGGCCAGGCTGGGCAGAGCTCTGGGCAACCCGGTCTAGTGGAAGTTGTCCCTGTCCATGTCATTGGGACTGGAATTAGATGATCTTTTATGGTCCCTCAAACTCAGGACATTCTGTGATTCTGAGTTACTTCAGGAGACTGTGAAAGAGCCCGATATCTTGACCCAACTGGGGAAAATGTCACCTTCCAAAAAGTGGAATTAAAAGCAGGAATGCAAAAAGGCCCATCAGGTCCAGCCCCATAGAAAGGGAAAATGATATTTCTTAAGCTGTGGGTGCAGAAACAGTAAGTGTAGATTGTGCCTCAGAACACTCAAGCAGATCTGATCAAGTGAAGAGCCAAGGCAAACACTGAGCGAAGTGAGGGGCAGTGAGTGGGGGCCTGACATGCAGAAGGAGCAGATTGCTGGGGGAGGAACTGCCTTTCCTGTGCCAGGACCAGGGCACATTCCACTGCAGGAAAAGCCCCAGGCCAGCCCCAGCACATTGAAGGCCACAGTCACAACTCAGAGTGACTTGGTGGCACCTCTGCCAGGGAGAGCCTGAAACCCCAAATGCATCTTGGCAGCAGCAGGTCCTGCCAGTCCATGACCAGGAGCCCTCCCTTGCCAGCCCAGCCTGGTGGGCAGCACTGCAGAGCTGCTGGTTAAGGGTGTTCTTTCTTGCTGGGCTCTGCAAAGCCACTTCTGCTACAGGAGCCTCATGGGGAAGAAATTCGGCCCCATCAACTTGGAGACAAGATATTAATCAAAACCTGCTCATGCTGTTGCCAAACCCCTCTGAAATGATTGGGGTAATAAAACCCCCTAACACTGCATGTTTGGTGTTAGAAAGGAAGGCATCACTTTATTCCCAGTGTTATCTGTGTGTGTGTCCAACAGAAATCCTTTCACACAGACACCAATGCATCACTTCTTCACCTATTTATAAATTTTTAGCAAACAAATCAATGTTCATTGTTCTAAATGACATAATTTTATTGAACTAATTTTGAATTAATATTGAATTAATTTTTATCTTCTATTAGTTATGGATTTCTCCCTCTCTAGGCTAATTAGTCCATATTTTTAGTCTTTTTCTCCTGGCTGGGACTTTCCATCACATCTACTAAGTCCTTGTTAGCCATCTTTTTCTACTGGTTTCTGCAAAATGTCCTTGTGGTCCATAAATTCTGCATTCCAGATGTCCAACATCAACAGTCCATCTTTCTATCCCGGGCTTTGTTCATCAAAGCATATCAAGGTTCACTTAACAAAACTTAGAGAATTAGTACTTTTCCCAAGCTGTGTTCTCACAGTGGTAGGTTAAATTCTGCTGAGTGCTGGCTGAAAGAGATTTAAGGCCCAACACACAACTTGTCTTTAATTCAAGCAGTTCACTAAAAGGCTAATTAAAACCATTATGAAATTAGAAGAGTTATATAATTTCCTACAATCTAAGCAGAGACCAGACAGGGGCAGAGGAAAGGGGAGGCCAGGCATGGGGGATATGGCTGGAATGTGATGGTTGTGAGGTCACTTCCACTGCAGCAGCCTGGGTGGCCCTCAGGAGACGTTCTGGCCAGGGAGCATTGTGAGGTCATCCAGCACATCAGGGAACCCACACAATAGAAATTCCATCTGGGGGAGGTGAAGGAGTGGGGCAGGTGGGAGAGCCCCCCAGGTTCTGATTCTGGGGGCAGCTCTGTCACACAGCCCCACCAACCCTGGCAGGCAGGAAGGCAGCCTGGGCTTGTGGCCACCCTGCTCTGCACTGGCCCTACAACTGGGAGAAAATCTTTTCCTCATCTCCAGGCTGAGCATTCCATTTCCCTCAAGACCCTTTGTCTTTCATCCTCTTCACATGCCAGCTCCAGCCAAGCCTTCCTTTCCTCAAAAAACAAAGTCCCAATTTCTATTTTTATTCTCTGCCAGCTGTGCTTGCTGTCACCTCCTGGCAGTGGCTTCATGGCCCCTGTCACAGCCAGCCCTGGCCCTGCACTGACCCAGCTCTGCTGCCCCACAGATGCTGCATCAGGAAGGGAAGGTCCATGGGGGAGGGAAATGCACAGGGACTCATCCTGGAAGGGACCTCAGGCGGGTTCTGGGCCAAACCAAAGCACAGTGAGTGGGGAAAGGGACACAAGGATGGGCTGTTTGTGTGCTCTGCCATGTCAGGAGAAGATTTAGAGCTCCAGAGACACCCAGACAATGTGGATCCCTCAGGAGATGATCTCAGACAGCGGCTCCCAGGCCTCTGCCAATCCCTGTTTGCTCTGCTTTGATGGTCACTGGTGGTTACACCCACTCACCCACCCACATACCCACCAGTGTTCTGTGCACACACACCAGTCTCACCAGTGTCTGGGCCCCCAAAGAACACAAGATCTGATGATTTTGGGGCTCCCACTCCAGTGGTTGGCACTTGGACCTCCCTTCAAACCCAGAGCACAGAGATCCCTTCTCCCAGAAAGTTCTTGGCAGTGGAGGGATTAGGAAAATGGAACAAACTGTGGGATCAGTTACAGGGCACAGCCAGAAAAAGGCACTGACCAGTCACCTCTTTGCACGTGCCCAGGTCCTTCATACCCTTTTCGCTCTGTTTTCTCATGCCTGTTCCTCCACAAATCACTTTGGTCATTTCCTGGACATCCCATGGCAAGTCTTGCACAGTCCCTAAATGCACTTTCTGGCTGCCCATCCTGAGTCTCAGTACCTGAGTGAGAAAACCCCCAACCTCAGCTGCAAGGCCATCCTGGGGGCTGTCACTGATCACTTGGGGAGCCTTTCATGCAGAGATGTTGGAAATCTCTATTAGTTCCTTTATAACTTTTGAGGTTTGAAAGGTTCCTCCAAAGTCATTGAAATTCATGTCCCTAAAAGGACTGTTTTTCCATTTTCATAAAGTGTTGGGGATCAGGTCACATTAAAATGCCAACATGGTGCATGTAGGTATTTGTAGCCCTGTGGAGAAGGAGTTGGGAATATAAGAATAGAAGAATAATAAACTGTTTGGGTTGGCAGAGACCTAAAATAGCCACTAGTCAAAGTGCACTTCAATTACTCAGGGACACCTTCCACAAGTTTAGGTCGCACCAAATTCCAAACCTTGGGCAGCTCCAGGAATGGGGTTTCCACGTACTCTGTACCAGGCCCAGGTTCCTGCCACCCTCAGCACAAAATATTTCTTCCTGACATCCAATGGAAATCTCCCCTCATTCAGTTCCAGTTCCTGTGCCTTGTTCTGCCAATACAACCTTTGGCAAAAAGTGTCACTCTGTCTCTCCTGCACTAAGAGCACAACATTTTCATGGCTAAATACCAGAGATATCGTATGAAGGGGTTTGGAAGCCTCCAAGCCATGGGCCCAGTGTGGTGGAGACTGAGGAAAGAACCAGAGAAGCCTGAGAGGCCTTGAAGGGAAACTGGAGAGGTCCAGACTGCACACAAGGAGAAAGAAATTTCTGCCCAAGGGCAGTGCTGTGGTGCAACACATCCCCCTGAAGGAGTCTGGATCAGTCCAAGGCTTTGTGTGCCAAGGCAGAGCCAGGGAGGAGGGAGAGATGTCAGTGCAGGAAGGGGCCAGCGAGGTGGGGCAGCCGGGGGATGCCGACAGCCTGCAGGGAAAGGGGCAGGGCATGGACACCATAGGACAGCCTGGGCTGGAGAGGAGACAGGGATGTGCAGAAGCTGAAAGGCCCCAAGAGAGCCAAGTTGTGCAGGCCTTTGGCTATGGCTGCTGTGTGTGCCCCTGATGGCATGAGGAGACAAGTGAGCCTTGCAGCCCTGGGGCCTCATTGCCTCCTTGTCCCTGCTCAGCAGCCTGGGAGGTGCCACCCCATCCTCCTGGCCCTGGTATTCCACATCCCACACCACAGTGCCCAAGGAAGAACCCTGAGGAATGAGGGAGAGACAGGATCTCTCTTCCCAGGGCTGGGGGTCATGGCTGTGACCTTTGGGTTAATGAAATGCTTCTTACTTTCCTCAGCATCAGAGTGACCTTTCTTTCCTAGTCCATATTTGTCATCATTGTCTCTTTGTTTTCTAACTGGTATCTGGGGACATTTTCTCAGTTATGTTCCTCAGAGGGACCCATTAACAACAAAAGAAACTTTAAAGTTTGATTCTGACTTTGCTTTCTCAAGAGGTTCCTGCACCTTTCCTCAGGGTCTGATTTTCAGGGACTCAGCACCAAACTCCCCCGAGGGCCATTAAATGCCCTGGGCTGTTGCTGTGCTGCTGAGCTGGGCCGGGCTCCTGGCACACAGGGAGCTCCTGGCAAGCGGGCAGTGCTGCAGAGAGACAGCTCTGCCCAGGAGCAGCTCCTGTGCACAGCCCAGCAGGGCTCAGGGCACTGCCTGCACACACCGAGGGCAGAAAAGCAGGGCAGAGAGAGGTTACACACAGTCTGGGGTGTGAGGAAATCTGAGAGGAAGATCCACTGGAAGAGGAACCTTTCCAGGCTTTCCCATGGTAAGTCTGCATGAAGGGCAATGTATGTGCCGTCTGTGGGAAGATCTCCCAATGCTGGCACATTCCACAGCCTGGGGGGTCTCTAATGTGGGATATCACAATTTCTCTGGTGCTGAAGAGGAGGACGTGCTGCAAAGCAGGGACTCTCTGCTGCACCATCCCAGGGACAACCCAGCAGGGTTCCCTTCTCCCAGGGATGGCTGTAGGGTTTGAACCGCCACTGTGCCACCCAGGCTGTCCCAAACTGTCCTGCAGAGCAGGATCCTGCACCCCACGGTGCTGTGCCAGGGCAGGAGCTCTGCCACCTGCCAGGGACAGCTCTCAGCTGGTCTGGGGAGCTCCCTCAGTGCTGGGGGAGAGGCTGTGGTTGGAAAGAGCAAACCCGGGCAGGGCAGGGCAGGGCAGGGCAGGGCAGGGCAGGGCAGGGCAGGTTTGTTCAACTATCAAGTGAGAGTTTCATAGGTGAGGACTGCTTACAGAACCAGAGCACTGCAGGGATATTTTCCAGGGGATACTTCAAGGACAAGGTGAAAGGAGGGATTTCTATCAAGGTCTCAAGCCACATACCTGGTGGTTTGTCATGCAAAGGGAACACTGAGGAGCTGCACAGGGGCTGAGAACTACCTGGCATTGTTGGTGTCTGGAAGGTGGCACAGCTGGCTCAGGGTGACAATGCCCTGAGTGCCCACCTGGTTCTGCCCTGGCTTCTCCCAGCTGGACCCTCAGTGTGCATTTCGTTTTTCCTCAAATTGCTGATGTTTCTAGGGTTGTTTCCTCCTTCTCTTAGTCAGGTTCACTGGGAATGGTAGTTCAAGATCCAGAGTCAATCACTGATCTGTGATCCACCTCAGGCAGGTGGGTCCCTGGGAATGAGACATTCCAATTTTCCTCTGACCTGTGGGGCTGTCAGTAGTGAATTCTGTGTGCCTGGAGAATGAGGTGTGTTTCCCAGAATCAAACCCCATTGTCAGGACACTTGGCTCTTCTCTGAGATGTCCTTTCAAGCTGGGAGCTGCCCTCAAGAATGCAAATCACCTTCATAGCACAATTGTGTTATCTGAAATCCCCAGTGCAGAGGGGCAGAGATGCTGTGCCCATCCCAGGAAATGCTGTTGAGTTGGTGAGATGAGCCACGTGTGTCCCTGAGACCTTGAGCCAGGCTGAGACATTGAGTGGTCTGTGATGGATCTCTCTGCTCTCAACAGTGTCTGGTGGCATTTCAGACAAAAATGGGAGTGTGATCACTCTCTGTCTCAGGAAGGTCCAAGTCCAGGGCGGCTGGAACAAGGCAGAGGGACAGAGCAACTTCCCTCACTCTGCACTAAGCCACAGACATTGTCCTGTTTGGGAAGCCCTGCTCTGCTCTTTCTCAGGGCAGCACAAATGCTGAGGGGTTCTGCCATCCAGGAAAACTCCACAGGGAAGATGAGGAGAGTCAGAAACAAAACACCCAAACCTCTGAAACTGTCTTCTGGAATCCTGAAATCTTCTCAAAACTGGGAGTGCAGATGCCCATGAGAACTTTTGCTTTAGGAGCAGTTTCATCTGACACAGCTGAACACCAGGATGGGCCCTGCCCTCACCATGCCCATGACCCCACTGGAGCAGAGCAGGGCTGACCCTCACAGCCAATGGGTAGAGGGGCTGCTCCTCATGGGAAATGTAGTGAGCACCAAGCAGGGCTCAAGCCATGGATATGAAGCAAAGTTTTCTGAAAAAGGAAAAGTGGGGACTGTGAGCAGAAGGGAAAGGGGTATTGGGATATGGCTGTGATTATTCTCAGAAATATCTCATCTGATTTGTCACTGTTATTTCCTCTTTGGACAGTGCCCCACCTCCAGAAGCAGCAAATGCCCAACAGCAGCTCCATCAGCCAGTTCCTCCTCCTGCCATTGGCAGACACGCGGCAGCTGCAGCTCCTGCACTTGTGGCTCTTCCTGGGCATCTCCCTGGCTGCCCTCCTGGGCAACGGCCTCATCATCAGCGCCGTAGCCTGCGACCACCACCTGCACACCCCCAGGCACTTCTTCCTGCTCAACCTGTCCCTCACAGACCTGGGCTGCATCTGCACCACTGTCCCCAAAGCCATGCACAACTCCCTCTGGGACACCACAACCATCTCCTACACAGCATGTGCTGCACAGGTCTTCTTCCTTATTTTATTCTTTGGAACAGAGTTTTCCCTCCTCACCATCATGTGCTACGACCGCTACGTTGCCATCTGCAAACCCCTGCACTACGGGACCCTCCTGGGCAGCAGAGCTTGTGCCCACATGGCAGCAGCTGCCTGGGCCAGTGGTTTTCTCAATGCTCTGCTGCACACAGTCAATATATTTTCCCTGCCCCTGTGCCAGGGCAATGCCCTGGGCCAGTTCTTTTGTGAAATCCCTCAGATCCTCAAGCTCTCCTGTTCATATTCCTACCTCAGGGAAATTGGACTCCTTCTGGTTAGTGCCTGTTTCGTGTTTGGTTGTTTTGCTTTCATAGTTTTCTCCTATGTGCAGATCTTCAGGGCTGTGCTGAGGATCCCCTCTGAGCAGGGACGGCACAAAGCCTTTTCCACGTGCCTCCCTCACCTGGCTGTGGTCTCCCTGTTTGTCAGCACTGATGTGTTTGCCCACCTGAAGTCTCCCTCCATGTCCTCTCCATCTCTGGATGTGGTGGTGGCAGTTCTGTACTTGGTGGTGCCTCAAACACTGAACCCCCTCATCTACAGCCTGAGGAACCAGGAGCTCAAGGATGCTGTGAGGAAAATGATGACTTGATGCTCTCCAGAAGCATAAAACTGTTTTTTCTGTTGATGTCTGCATAGCATTTGGACTGGAACTCATTACAGCCCCATCCTGTTTTCTCAGCATTTTGGTGGGGGTCATGTGATAAGTTTGTGCACAATTAATTTTTTTAACTAACCTCCATTATAATCTCTTATGTTTCTTTGGAATTTGGCCCACACACTGTCTAAATAAGGATTTGTTCCACTTGAGTATTTACACAAAATAAAGGACAGTGCAGTGACTTGTTTGATCCTTCTTCTTAGGCATTCAGAAAGGACAGTTCACTGCAGGACAGTGCATGTTTACAGAGAGGAGGGGACTGTTCAGAGCTGCCTTTTCCACTTCCACACTCTCCTAAATCCTTGTGTTGGTCCAAGGCCTTGGTCCTCTGCCAAGCTGGTCACATCCTGCTGTGTGTCTGTCCTGGGATCACAGGCAGGGACAGGCGATGGGGACAGCTGGGACACAGCTGGGCTGCACAACAGCAGCTCCATCAGGAAAGGGCTTCTCCTGAGGGCAGGGCAGGGTAGGAAGGCTTAGGGCTTCCTCCGAAGTTGTTCTTAAGAACATGCCAAAGGAAGACACATTCAAGAGGCTCCTTGTGCTGCTTTGTCCTCCCTGGCATTCAGGGTGATGAGATGATTGTCCCAGTTTGGTCCTCAAGGGACTTAGTTCTGCTTCAGGTTTTGCTTGCTGGTGACCAGTGTCCATGCAGATAGGAAATGGTTTATGATGATCCATCCTGGGTTTCTACTGCTTGTGACAGGGGTGATGGCAGGTGAATGTTTTTACAAACAGACTTGGGAGCTGACAGGAGAGCTCAGGGGAACTGCAAGGACAATTTGTGCAGGGAGTCAGCAGGAAAGTTTTGGCACTGATCATGAGCCTGTCCAGCTTGGTGTGATCCAGAGATAAAATTTTAAAGTTTTAATGTGAACTGGCAAACGGCTCTTCAATCACAGGGACTACAGTGAGTTCAGGAGAGGCATTCTTTCAAATGATTAATTTTACTCTTCATGGATCATAGGCTGGATCCAGCGCAGCCCCCAAATCCATCTCCCAGCACTGGAATAAGGCAGGGCCCCTCTGAGCACCCTCCATGGTCACACAAGAGCTTGTGTGATAGGGGGACAGTGGCAGGGACCACCATCAGCAGGCTTTGCCTCCCAGCCTGACCAGCACAGCCCAGCAGAGTCCCCCCATGGCCCCAGGCACCACAGCCCCTGTGCCCTGCAGAGCAGCACCCCCAGCTCGGGGGCTGTGGGGAGCACGGGGAGGGCCTGCAGGAATGGCTGGTCAGGCCAGCACAGACGTGTTCCCCTGGGGAAAGGTTCTGTGGGGAGATGGGATGTGCCAGGAGAAGAGCAGGACAGGCTGTGGGTGCCTGTGAAGATGGAAACAGAAACACTTTGCTGTGGGTCCCAGCTTTGGGAAGGCTGCCCTATCCCTGGAACTGCCTGAGGAGCTGCTGGGTCAATTCTCTTACGCTCTCCTTGGGAGCAAGTTTGGCTTTGGTGGCCGCAAAGGGCCTGGGGTGGGGAATCACTTCAGCCTTTGACTGAATGCACATTCTGACTCGCTTCCAGTTCTTGCTGTGGGTCCAGCCCCAGTAAGGATGTTCTGCTGAGTTTGTCTGGGGTGAGGACAGGGAGGGGACAGGATTCAGTGAGGGGCTAGGCTGACTGTGCTGGGAAATGTCCTGGGGAGGGAAAGTTTAGTGAAAAGCTCATGTGAGTGAGAGTGCAGAATGAGGGCACACAGCAGTGTCCTTGCATGGACAGGGCTCCTGTGAGAGACAGGAAGGACCAGCAGAGCAGGGTCTGGGCTGTGCCTTTCTTTGCTGAACATGCCAGTGAAGGAGTCCCAGGGCAAGTGTCACAGACCAGCCAATAACAACCCCAGTTTCAAGCCTTGACCTCTCACCCAACATAGAAGGTCAAAAAGCGACCAGGTCAGAACTCCATGTTTGCATTGTATGAAAAAGATACAAATGGACATTGGGTGTCTGTGATGACATCAGTCTGAGTCAGAACAAACACCATCAGTTATTCCATGTGCAATGAAGGCCTCTGGGACAGAGATTGTCTTGAGATCACTTTCATTTTAGACTAATGTTGTCTGAGAAACCCCCTGGATGCAGCACTGGGATTTGCTTCTGTGCACAGAGCTCTCTGTGTCCATCCCTCAGGCCGTGGGGCATCTCAGACGGGGGCAGAGCAGGTGACACCCCACAGGGCTGAGGTGCCTCCAGCCCCTGGCAGTGGCAGCAGGAGCCCAGGGAGACACTGCACCTGCTGCCAGGAACTGTCTCTGTGTGTGTGCAAGGGAAGGACTCGTGTCTCTGAACAGCCCTGGGAGTGTGAGCAGGGCATGAGCCCAGCTCAGGTGTGGGCACCTGTCAGAACCCTGACATTTCTGGGTGTGACTGCAGGAACAACCTCCCTGTCCCAGGGACATTCATCTCTCCAGCTTTGGATGCATCCATTGCAAAAGGCCCTGTCTTCTTCATCCCTCTTTTCAGCCTTTCTGGCCTGTCCCTTTCATCCCACCCCACGAAGCAGACTGAGGAGCATCTCACCTGTGCAGTCAGAGGGGTTCTGTGAGCAGGAGTGGCAGAGTTCTGTAGAAGATTTATTTCTGCCCTTCCCAATGGCACAAGGCACATCTTAGGAGTATGAAAACACTCCCTGGAAAACTCTCCTTGCAGAGACTTTTGAAGAAAAAAACGAGGAGAGGAGAGGAGAGGAGAGGAGAGGAGAGGAGAGGAGAGGAGAGGAGAGGAGAGGAGAGGAGAGGAGAGGAGAGGAGAGGAGAGGAGAGGAGAGGAGAGGAGAGGAGAGGAGAGGAGAGGAGAGGAGAGGAGAGGAGAGGAGAGGAGAGGAGAGGAGAGGAGAGGAGAGGAGAGATATGAAACATGTCCAAAAATCCAGTAGCTCCTCTGAGCAATGTTTCTGCATTTGAATCATTGGTAGGAAATGTATTTTGAAAAGTAGCTGTACAAAGCTATTCCTATAGACAGTGAGTGGATCAGGTTAAGTAAATATATCTGTGGTGTTTTCAATGAAAAAAAAAAGTTTAAAATAACCCTTACAATGCTGGCCAGGAATCCTCCAGCAATTATCAAGAGTTCTGTTCTCCAGAGGTTTCAACTATCTCCTCAAATCCACACTCCTGACTTCAGGCCATGACATCCCAGAGCAGTCACAGAGTTGGCCACTGCCCCAGAGATACCCCAGGGCAGCTCAAGGACACAAGTGTGAAAAGTCCCCCAGAGTGTCTGTGAGCCCATCTGGAACAGGAGCTGCTGGGCAGGAAGGACCAGCTGGGGAGGGACAGGGAATCCCCCCCTGCAGCACTGCTGGCCACGCTGAGGAGGGTCCTCTCCAGCACAGCAGAACATCCTGTCCCCTTGGGGGCTGGGCTGTCAGGTGTGTTCCCAGAACTGACTGGCCAAGCTCGGCAGGCAGATGCTCAGGGTTCATGAAGGACATCACAAAGCTGAGTCCATCCAGCTGAAGGATTTGGGAAGGTCAGGAGGAACTGGGACAAAAAGGATGGGATATTTGGAGGAGGGAATTGGGGCTTGGCCAACAGAGATGAAAGATTTGTGCACTTTGGCCACACCAATCCCCTGCAGTGCTCCAGGCTGGGCACAGAGTGGCTGGAGAGCAGCCAGGCAGAAAGACACCTGGGGGTACTAATTGACAGGAAGTTCAACATGAGACAACAGTGTGCCCAGGTGGCCAAGAAGGCCAGTGGGATCCTATGCTGGATCAAAAATAGCGTGTCCAGCAGGCCCAGGGCAGTGACCCTTCCCCTGGACTCTGCCTTGGGGAGGCCAGACCTTGAGTGTTGTGTTCAGTTCTGGGCCCCTCAGTCCAGGAAGGATATTGATTGAGGGGCTGGAGCGGGGCCAGAGAAGAGCAACAAGGCTGGTGAAGGGACTGGAGCACAAGTGCTGTGGGGAGAGGCTGAGAGAGCTGGGGGTGTTTAGCCTGGAGAAGAGGAGGCTCAGGGGAGACCTTACCACTGTCTAGAACACCCTGGAGGGAAGTTCTGGCCAGGTGGGGGTTGGTCTCTTCTCCCAGGCACTCAGCAATAGGACAAGGGGTCACAATGGGCTCAAGCTCTGCCAGGGGAAATTGAAGTTGGATATTAGAAAAATATTCTTTGCAGAGAGAGTGCTCAGGCATTGGAATGGGCTGCCCAGAGAGGGGGTGGATTCCCCATCCTTGGAGGTTTTAAACGCAGATTGGCTGTGGCACTGAGTGCCATGATCTGGTAAAGGGACTGGAGTTGGACCAAGGGTTGGACTTGATGATCTCAGAGGGCTTTTCCAACCCAATCTATTCAATGATTCTATGATTTTGGTGAGGTAAAATCAGGTTCAGGTAATGCTGAGAGTGTTGAAACACTGACTGTGCAAACACTCATGATGGACCTTTACCTATAATTTGTGTACCATTGCAACTTCTGTTGGGATGTGAATATAACTTGATACTCCTAATTTTATCCCCAGCAATCTTCTCTCAGGAACCAAAGGAACCCTGGGACACTGGGGAAAGCCTTGGAACCAAGGGGCCATTCTGACACTTGGGAACCTCGTGGAATCAAAGTTCCATTGTGACCCTGCAGGACCTCAAGGAAACAGAAGCCCACTGTGACCCTGCGGAGCCTCATGGAATCCAGGGATCATTGTGACACTCCAGGGCCTCATGGACTGCAAGGAACCCTGGGACACTGCAGAAATTCATGGAATCAAGGGGCCATGATGACACCGCAGGGTCTCATGGATTCAAAGGAATCCTGGAACATTCTGGAAACTGATGGAATCATCGTGCAATTGTAACACTACAGAAACTTATGGAACCAAGGGGCAATTTTGACCTTTCAGGGCCTCATGGAACAAAAGGGACCCTGAGACACTGTGGAAACTCATGGAAACAAGGGGCCTTTGGGATACTGCAGGGCCTGAAGGAACCAAAGGTATCCTGGGACACTGCAGAGCTCATGGAACCAAAGGGTTCATTGTGACATGTGGGGCCTCTTGGAACAAAAGGGGTCTTGAGACAGTTTTTAACTTCATAGAATCAAGGGGTCATTGTCACACTGTGGAACCTCAGGGAACCAGGATGTCACCTGGACACTGCAGGGCCTCACAGAACTAAAGGCATCCTGGGACAGTACCGAACACTGGAAATATTTTGGGTCTGGCTGAGCTGGAGGTCATTTACCCACAGCAGCCCTCCCAGTGCTGTGCTTTGTGTTGGGAGCTGGAAAGGTGCTGAGAACACACCAATGTTTTGGCTACTGCTGAGCAGGGCTGGCACAGCCCCAGCACTGCAACGTTCCTTCACCAGACCAGGGCAAGATCCTGGGAGGGGACACAGCCAGGCCAGCAGAGCCAGAGTGACCAGAGGGATATTCCAGATCATGGGATGTCAGCTCAGATATAAAAGATGAGGAAAGGAGGAGGAAGGGGTGACATTCATTGTTTGCAATGTTTGCCTGCTGAGCAGCTGCTCCATGTGCTGAAGCCTGGCTTGCTGGGACATGGCCAGACATCATTGATGATGGGAAGTAGAGAACAAACCTGGTTATTTTCCTCTTTGTTCGTGTGCAAACTTTGGCTTTTGATTTAGTAAAATATCTTATCCCAACCCACCAGTCATTTTCTATTTTATTGTCTCTCCCCTGTCCATCTGGGAAGGGCAGTGATAGAGCAGCTTGATGGGCAGCCTGTAATTTTCCCCATTCTCATTTTGCTCTTCTTAAAGACGGGCTTGGCATCTGCCTTTTCCAAGGACCCCAGAACCTCTCAGATTGCTCTGGCCCTTTTGAGAGCACAGCCCAGAATCCCAGGCAAGGGTGATGCAGCAGTTCAGGAGCACTTGCAATGAACTGTCCAAGACCACTGAGATGAATCTCACTGGGCCAGCGGAGTTTGTTCATGGAGTCACTCAGAAATGTCGAGGTCCAGCAAGTCATCCACCTCTGAACTGGGATTGTGGGATTCTCATGCACCCAGGGGTGATCAGAGAGTCTTTCCCTTTTACACCCATGGGGAGATCATTGCAGGAGTCACAGTCTCTCCCTGGGCTCTCACTGCCACTGCCAGGGGCTGGAGGCATCTCAGCCCTCTGGGGTGTCACCTGCTCTGCCCCTCTCTGAGATGCCCCACGGCCTGAGGGATGGACACAGGGGGAGCTCTGTGCTCAGAAGCACATGCCAGTGCTGCATCCTGGGGGTTTTCCAGGGGATGTGGGGCCCAGAGTGAAGTGACCTCGAGACACTGTGTGTCCCACAGCCCTTCCCAGCATCTCCAGGATTAGCTGATGGTCTTTGTGTTCTCTTGGGTTCATCTCCCCCCACACACACTGTGCATGCTGAAGTCTCCTCTCTACAATTGCAGCATGGCCTTGTGAGCTGCTCATTTGGTGTCCTTATGGAGGGACAAACAACCTGTCAGTGGTGGGTGAGAGGCCAGTGCTGGGAATGGTGTTTGCAGGCGGCGATCTGTGACAATTGCCCTGGGGCCCCTTGCCCAGGGTGTCCAGGAAACAAAGACAAAGCCCAGACCCTGCTCTGCTGCTCCTTCAGGTGTGTCCCTGGAGGCCTGGCTGTGGAAGGGACACTGCTGTGCCCTCTCCTGCTCTCACACACTTTGGCTCTTCACTGTGCTTTTCTGCAACAGGGCAGTTTCCTGGGGCTTGACAGCCTAGGAGAAGACACCAGTTCCTTACAGCCCCAGGGCTTGTCACCTCCTCACCCACTCCATAGAGCTGTGGAGGTGTCCTACTGCTCTCCTGCACTCCCCATTCCACACCCCACATCACTCTGCTCCAGGAGCATCCTGTGAGGAACCAGAGATGGGTGGCAGGGCTTGGCTGTCCTGCTTGGCAAAGTCCATCAGGCCCTTTCACAGCCACATTCCACAATCCATTTTCCACCTGTAACCAGTGACTCTGAGCTGCTCCTTCCCCAGCCCCAGGGAGGGTGTCCTTGTCGGCTCATTCCCTCCGGGGTCTCTTTTCAGTCATGGCCTCAGTGGGGCTTGCTGACACTCTCAGGAACCTGAAGGTTTGATGATGAATTTTGCTTTTTTAGAGTTTTTTTTCAGTTTTCAAATCTTCAGTTCAGGAATTCAGTGCCAGGGTGCTCATTAACATTCAAAACATCCCAACAAGACAAGCCTTTGAGAATAATTTAATATTAAGGCTTCAATTCTTTTATGCTTCATTAGACAGATACCAGAAGTGTATTCAAAGTGAGTGTGCGACAGTGACAAAAAAATGAAGAAATATAACTTTTTGTCCCATTTCCTTTTTCCTGTTTATACACTGAGAGCAGCAAACCCTAATTGATATTGTTCCCAAGCACCAGGGATGGTCTCCTTGTCTGTTCATTCCCTTCACGGTCTCTTTTCACTGATGGCATTTTAACAAAACAAACCCCTGGGAATAATTTACTTTTACATTTTCAAATCTTCTGTGGTCAATTACAAAAATCTCAGAAATGCATTCAAAGTGAATATCTTATACTTAAAAAAAGAAAAACCTACAAGCAAAAATATGTCTTTTTTGTGGCCTGTTTATTTTTGCCTGTTTATACATTATTATCAGCAATTCCCTATTGATATTGACCCAGAGCATCTCCTAATTCAGTGTGAATAGATATGAAAATCAAGACCCTTTTTGTCTGACAATCCATCTGATTTTTCCCTAATCCCCACCCCACCATATCCCTCATCACATCCCTGGTACTCAAAGCAGCCTTGTGGAATCTGAGCTTCCTCCACTAAAGGCTGGACCTGCAGGTTTCAGTTCCTGGGCACCAACTCCCACCTCCTGTACTTGGAGAAAGAGCTGCAGGGATGTTCATGTATTGTCAGCAAACAAAACCAAAGGAAGGCACAGCTCAAAAATAGAAGAAATTCCTCTGCTATTTTAAGTTCACATTACTGACGTCCACTTTCCACAGCAGGCAATTTTAGACCAATGGAAAACATGTTATGTGTCAAGTACAGATCTAAATGTCCCTCCAAGCGCTCCCTACCCCAATTCTGTCCATTTTGCCCTTTGCACAAGGTGAGTCACACACTGAAGTCAGAAGTTCCCTTGATCCAGAGCAGGAGGAAAAGAGAGAAAGTGAATGAATTACTTTGTTGTGCAGAGCTAAATCTCCACTAATCCAAATATTTTGGGGTTACAGGAATTTTATTGGGCATGTTCTGCAGCATTTGTTCAGGTCACAACAGGTAAGGTGGGATTGCTGACTGCTGGAGGGCAGGAAGGCTCTGCAGAGGGGTCTGGACAGGCTGGATCGATGGGCCCAGGCCAACTGGATGAGGTTCAACAAGGCCAAGTGGTGGGTCCTGCCCTGACGTCACAACCACCCCAAATCCCTGGCCATGCCCTGCATCTGATCCCAAAGCCTGTCCTGTGTCCTTAATACGTCCATTTCCAAGGACTGTGTGGGACAAGGGAGCTTCATACTCTGGGTATGGAGCGAGATCCAAGTGTGACTGGAGTGGGAACCACAACTCATCAGGCTTGTGCTCTTTAGGGGATCGGGAACTGGTGACACTTAGAGGCACAGAAAGTTTCCCTTCATTGCTCACAGTAAAAAATTAACCAGGATACAATTTAAAACCTCCACAGCTCTTTGTGCAGCTTTCCTCAGCCACAGCAACCAGGAAAAGCCACATCCTTGCTGTGCTGGTCCCACAGCCCAGGGTGCTCCTGGCCTCCCTTGCTGCCAGGGCACACGGCTGCCTCCTGCCCAACTCCTGCCCACCCACAGCTGCCTTACAGGGCTGCTCCCAGCCAGGCAGCTCCCAGCCTGTGCCATGGCCAGGGCAGTGCCCTGCAGGGGCACACACTGCCATGTGTCCCTCTGCCATTGCAGGAGGTTCCTGCCAAGACGGGCTCTCCTCCTCCCTGAAGCTTTCCCTGAGCACAGAGGCCTGAGAGACCTTTCCAGTGAAGACTCAGGCAGAGAAGCCATGGAGTCCCTCAGCCCCACAGCAGTGTCTGCTGGAATTAAATCCCCCTCCCCATCCCACAGCAGCTCTGCATTTCCCTCCTTCAGCCTTGGTCTCCAGCACAGCCACTGAGGCTCTTTTGGCTCCTGACTTTTCCTGCATCCAGCAACTCCAGGGGAGCTTTGCCTTCCCCACAGTCCCACGTACAAAGCACAGGCCATGCCCAGGAATTCCTTGTCTGTGCCTGGCCTTGCTATCAACCCCTGGCAGAGATTCCATGGCCCCTTTGTGCCCCACTGCCCCGCAGCTGGTCCCACAGCCCTTTGTGCAGCCGAAACACAGGGCAGGAGCATCCAGGGTGGGGAATGGCCCCTCTGATGGGATGGCCAGGGCAGTCCTTGGCCTTCGTCACAAAAGACTGGGGGTGCAATTAACTGGGATAAAATGAATAGTTACTTTTTTTTTTTGATAACAGCAAAGTTAGAAGGGGGAAAAAAGGAAAATAATATAAGCGGACAGACATGGTCTCTCATGAAATGCAGTGGCTGTCACTGACAGAGCAAAGCAGGCAGTCTCTTCCTGCTAAAAAGCATCCAGTCATCATTTTCCTCACAGCATCCTTCAGCTCCTGGTTCCTCAGGCTGTAGATGAGGGGATTCACTGCTGGAGGCACCACTGCGTACAGAAGTGCCACCACCAGATCCAGGGATGGGGAGGACATGGAGGGAGGCTTCAGGCAAGCAAATGTGCCAGTGCTGATAAACAGGGAGACCACGGCCAGGTGAGGGAGGCACGTGGAAAACGCTTTGTGCCGTCCCTGCTCAGAGGGGATCCTCAGCACAGCCCTGAAGATCTGCACATAGGAGAAAGCTATGAAAATGAAACATCCCAGTAATAAAAAAAAACTAGCCACAAAAATCCCAACTTCCCTGAGGTAGGAGTATGAGCAGGACAGCTTGAGGATCTGGGGCACTTCACAGAAGAACTGGCCCAGGGCATTGCCCTGGCACAGGGGCAAGGAAAATGCATTGGCTGTGTGCAGCAGAGTATACAGAAAGCCACTGGCCCAGACAGCTGCTGCCATGTGGGCACAAGCTCTGCTGTCCAGGAGGGTCCCGTAGTGCAGGGGTTTGCAGATGGCAACGTAGCGGTCGTAGCACATGATGGTGAGAAGGAAAAACCCTGCTGACATGAAGAAGACAAAGAAAAAGACCTGTGCAGCACATCCCATGTAGGAGATGGCTGTGGTGTGCCAGAGGGAGTTGTGAATGGCTTTGGGGACAGTGGTGCAGATGGAGCCCAGGTCTGTGAGGGACAGGTTGAGCAGGAAGAAGTGCATGGGGGTGTGCAGGTGGTGGTCGCAGGCTATGGCGCTGATGATGAGGCCGTTGCCCAGGAGGGCAGCCAGGAAGATGCCCAGGAAGAGCCACAAGTGCAGGAGCTGCAGCTGCCGCGTGTCTGCCAATGGCAGGAGGAGGAACTGGCTGATGGAGCTGCTGTTGGACATTTGCTGCCTTGGGGGACTGTTGTCTGTTGAGGAGGAAAAGGCAGAACTAAGTTAGCTCTGACCATTGTAGCAAAACACATTGTCTCACAGCAACTTGACAATAAGGGTCTCTCTTTTTAAGACCTCTCTGCATCCTGCTCACCTGAGCTCTGGGTTTTGTTGGCTGATGAGGCCATTAAAACAGGGACACTGTAATGGACTCCTGAGGAGTCCTTTTTGCCTTGCAGAGAGAGGGAACTCAGAATGCAGGGTGAGCTCAAATTAATGTACTAGTGATACACCAAAGAGCTTCCAGCCCTACTGGTTGCAATTTGCCCAGCTGAGGAATTGAGCTGAGGGTATTCTTTGTATTTGTTCACGCAGTTGTACCTGCCACAATTACCAGTGGTTGTGGGTGTCTGAAATGCCTGAAATTTTTATTGCACTGCAGGTCAAGTCTTCTGGGTCAAGAGACATGACCCATATCCCTGCCCTGCTCATCCCTGCCCTGCCACGAGGGGGTCACTCCTTCCACCCACACTTTCTCCCTGCAGGGCCATGGGGAGCCCCTTGACCAGGCTGAGCTGACCCTGGCAGGCAGCAGAGACCCTGCCCCAGCACACAGAGCCCTGGGCTGCAGGACCCTGCTCTGCAGGACAGCCCTGGGCACCCCTGGCTGCACCCCCACCCTCACACCCAACAGCCATTCCTGCCAGAAGGGAACCTTCTTGCCCTGTGCCTCTGATGCTCCACACCAGGAAATCCAGGCAAGCCATCCTGACAGGTCCTGTCAGTGCTGGCATTTGGCAGGTGTAAGAGACACTTCCAGGAACTCACCTGCACTGCTCTGCAGCCAGAGACTTACCCTGGCAAAGGGCTGTGAAGATTCCTCTCCTGATGAGCTCTCACCTGTCCTCCCACTCCAGGACACCTTCAACCTCTTTCTCACTTCCCTTGCCTGCCCTTGGAGCCTGCAGGTCCTGCCCTGCTCTGCTGTATGGTCACCTCCTCTCCACTGTAGAACTGTGGGAGTCCTTCTGAAAGATCCTGGATGCTGTGGGATGTGCCAGCTTTAGGAGATCCTTGCAGGAAGAGAAGATTAACTTTCCTATAGCCAGAGAATTCTTCATTCAAATACTGTGGAGGTTTCTCCTTTAATGAAAGCTCAGTTCCCTCCCAGCCCAGGCTGCCTCTCACCTCTGTCCCTTCTCTGCTGTGCCCTCGGTGTGTGCAGGCAGTGCCCTGAGCCCTGCTGGGCTGTGCACAGGAGCTGCTCCTGGGCAGAGCTGTCTCTCTGCAGCGCTGCCCGCTTGCCAGGAGCTCCCTGTGTGCCAGGAGCCCGGCCCAGCTCAGCAGCACAGCAACAGCCCAGGGCATTTAATGGCCCTCTGGGGGGTTTGGTGCTGAGTCCCTGAACATCAGACCCTGAGGAAAGTTAAAGTGAGATTCAAACTGTAAAGTTTCTTGTAGTGCTAATGGGTCCCACTGAGGGACACAACTGAGAAAACATCCCCAGGAGTTTTTTGAGCAGAAACGTGGAAACAGGGATGACAGGTCAGAGAATCACAGGATCATCAATGCTGGAAGAGATTTTCAAGATCTTCTAGTCCAATTATCATCCAAGCACCACTACAATCCTCCCCAAATCATATTCCAAGGTGCCAAATCCAACCAACACCTGAGCACTTCAAGATACCACCAACTCCTTTGGCTACTTTTTTCATTGCCTAAAGAAAGTCTCAGTGTAAAAAGAATTTTTTGATATCTAATCTGAACCTTGACCTATGCAAGTCAAGTCTGTTTCCTCTCTTTCCCTCCATATAGTCTTGGCAGAAGAGAGGGAGACCCCTGCTCACTAAGACCTCCTTTTGGGTCTTTGAAGAGAGCAACAAGGTCCTCCCTGAGCCTCCTCTTCTCCAGACTCAAGAACACCAGTTCCTCATCCACAGCAGCACTCAGCGGTGGCGTAACTTCATTCAGGCCACGATAGTCCACAGTCAATCTTCATTCTCCATCTGATTTACGTACAGGCCAGATAGGGCTGTTGAAGGGTGAGTGTGTTCTGCTGACCACCCCTTGGCTCTCCAGCTTCCTGATCATTTTATGGATGGGAATCACAGCATCTCGGTTTGTACGATACTGTCGCCTATGTACAGTTGCAGTGGCCATCGGTACTTCTTGATCATTGACTCGGAGTAATCCCACAGCAGAAGGGTCTTCTGAGAGACCAGGGAGAGTAGATAACTGTTTGGACTCTCCTTCAATCACTGTGGCTACACCAAAAGCCCACCGGTACCCCTTTGGGTCCTTGAAGTGTCCTCTTTTTAAATAGTCCATACCAAGGATGCTAGGGGCTTCTGATCCTGTCACAATGGAATGCTTTTCCCATTGGTCTCCTGTTAGGCTCATGTCAGCCTCTACCACCGACAGGTCCTGAGACCCTCCGGTTACTCCAGAAATAGACACAGTCTCTGTACTCTCATGTTCTGATGGCATTAATGTACATTGGGCACCAGTATCTACCAAAGCTCGATATTTCTGAGGATCCGATGTGCCAGGCCATCGAACCCACACAGCCCAGTAAACCCGATTATCATCCTCGTCCCTCTCCTCCTCCTGGCAGGAGGCAGGGCCCCTCTATTGTTGTTCCTGGTCGGAGCATTCTCCATCTGACATGTGCGATGCTCTGTCAGAGGCTCCTTCATCAGCATGGGGGGAGTTGTTTCTTTTGCGTCTCGGAGATCGATGTTTCTTTTCCGGGGTCTTTGCTTCAACTATGTGGACAGCTTTCTTGCCAGCTACTTTCTGTTTTAATTCTTGCACTCGGGCTCTAAGTTTAGAGGTGGGTTCACCGTGCCATTTTTTCATGTTTTCCCCTAGCTCGCGCAGAAGGACCCACAAGAAACCACGCTCACTTTGTGTCTTACTCCTGGGGCTTCCAGTTTTCTCTCGTGCTGCATGAGATGACCGAGAACGGGAATGGGAACGAGAACGGGAACTGGAACGAGAATAAGAACAAGACCTTTCTTTGCGACCTCTAGAACGTCTGTGTCTAGGTTCTTCTTCATACACAGAGCGTCTAGTATTCCTCTGGTGGCCTCTAGTTCTCCCTCGTGCTGCATGAGGTGACCAAGAACGGGAACGGGACCGAGAACGGGAACAGGAACTTGAACGAGAATGAGAACGAGACCTTTCTTTGTGACCTCTGGGACCTTTGCCTCTAGGTTCTTCTTCATACACAGAGCGTCTAGCATTCCTCCCTACCCTTTCCCCACTGTAGAGGGAAGAATGCTGGTAGTTAGAGGGGACCCTCATGGTTTCTGATATTCTCCGTATCCAGTGACACATTCTGTCAATGTGTATCTCATTCTCGTCCATACTTAGAGGGTATGCAGATATCAGACATGGCATATAAGACTTAGGGGCCCCATTCATCACCTTATCCCACATTGGCTGTGTGCATGGCATCTTCTCTGGGACCAAGATGTCATAGTAATTTGGATCAGAGTATATAATCTCCAGCATGGCCAGTTCCCACAGATACTGGATGCCTTCTTCTGCAGTATTCCACTCTCTTGGAGCACTCACCAAATACTCTTTAAATGGCTATCTTGCCCTCACGGCACGGAGGATTCGGGTCCAGAGACTGGATGCCATCTCCCCCTGTCCCATTTCCTGTTCTATTTCACGGTCTCGGGCAAGAGATCCCAATTGTTGTGCTTCATGACCTTCCAGCATATGACTACTGGCCCCCTGGTCCCAACATCGCACCAGCCAGGTGAGGATGCGTTCATCGGGCCACCGATTGTAATCCCTTCGTATATCTCGAATCTCCTTTGGGGTCAATGATCGTATAATTTCACTTTCCCTCATTATTTCCTGTCCATCTCTCCCACGTACTATTCTCTCTACCTGTGTTTTTACTCTTCCACTCCTTCGTGGAACCTCTCTCACTTCCTTTCTGACCCTCTCACGCAAAGATGGGGATTGTTCGCGCCGTGAGGATGAGCTTCTATGGTGTTCACTCCGGGAGGATGGGCTCCTACGTCGCCCATGCTGTGGAGAGAGACTTCTACTTCGTTCGAGCCGTGGGGAAAGACTCCTAGCTCGTGCACCCCGTGAAAGGGAGCTCCTGCGTTGTTCATCAGGTCTGATGAATGGAGGTAGCACATAGTCCTTGGAAGGCTGGGGTAAGGGCCTTCCCCGGTCATCTATTCCCTCAAATGTAGGTCTAGTATGGGGAGGTGGAATCATACCTCCAAAGGAGGGTTGCCTTTGGAGAGGCTGAAACGGTCCTTCCTCAGGCTGACGGAAGCGCGTTGACCTCCTCTCTTCCTCCACTGGGTACTTGCGTATGTAGTCAGAGCACCAATCGTCGAATGTTATTCTATCCCAGGATGCTCGCACCGTCCCTTTCCTTTCTCCAGGCATGCCTCTGGTCTCTTTTGGGCGTGCCCCCAGTCCCATTAGGTGTGCCCCATCCCTTGTGACCACTCCTCCCTCTCTGGCGGCTGCTCCCTCTTCTACTGTGACTATTCTTTCCTCTCGTGCCGTTGCTCCTTCCATCGTCACAGTAGTTTCTTCCTCTCTCGCAGCTGCTTCTTCGTCTACTTCTTCTTCTTCTTCTTCTTCTTCTTGTTCCTCTTCTTCTTCTTCTTGTTCCAATTGCGGAGGTGGCTCTATGGGTTTTGTAGTCTCCTTTGTCCTCGTTGTTTTCTTCTTTATGGGGGCAATGATAATCTTCCGGTCCATAACTTCAGTTTGAGTTCCCACAGAGCGAATAGGAACTGTATCCGCGTCGGCTTGAGTTTGAGCTTCAACTGTGGTCTTGGTGGGTTTAGTAGGAATGGCCACTTCCAGATCTACAGCTTGAGTCTGAGTTTCCACAGAGCAAATAGAAACTGTATTGACGTCGGCCTGAGTCTGAGCTTCAACTGTGGTCGTAGCAGGCTTAATAGAGATGGCAACCTCCAGATCTACGGCTTGAGTCTGAATTTCTATGGAGCAACTGGAAGCTGTATTAGCTTCAGCTTGCATCTGGGTTTCAGCCGTGGTTGTAGCGGAGACAGCAGAAATAGCCTTGTCCAGATTTGCAGCCTGAGTTTGGGTTTCTGTCGAGCAAACAGAGACTGTATTTGCTTCAGCCTGCGTCTGAGTTTCAGCTGTGGTTGTAGAAGGGACAGCAGAAATGGCCTTGTCCAGATTTGAAACCTGAGTTTGGGTTTCTACTGAGCAAACAGAGGCTGAAACTTGAGTTTGGGTCCCTACAGAGTGAATGGGGGCTTTGTAGGCCTCTGTTTGAGTCTGAGTCTCAACTGTAGTTTTAGCAGGGACAGCGGAGGTAGCCATGTCCGGGTCTGCAGCTTGAGTTTGGGTTTCTACAGATCGGACGGAGGCTGTATTAGTTTCAGCTGCTTGAGTTTGGGTCTCTACAGAAACAGCCTTGACCTCATGCTGTGTTTGGACTCCGCTTTCGGTAGTCTGAACAGGGACTGCACGGGTCTCGGATGGCATATCTCCATATTCTATCCTGTCCTCAAGCCATTGACAGTAGTCTATGGCACATCGATAAGCACTAGCCAGGCCCCAACACAAAGCAGAGACTCGCGTATACGGGTCCTCATAGGAAAAACACTCTTCTGATAAGCAGAGGGCCACCTCAGCAGAGTCACACACTTCTTCTGGCGTGAACTTCCAAAGAGCGGAGGGTGAGATACGCCCTAGCACTTTACCGAGATCCGACCAAGGCCCATCCCACCCTGGGACTGGCCTGTCCGAAGCCCCTTCCAAAGTTCCAGCGAGTCCCCCAGAGGCATAGCCTTTCTTAGGTACGAAACAAGGGAAGCAACAAAGTGCCAGCATTCTTCCAATCTTATACAACAGTTTCGTTACCTTCATAAACACTAGTGCTGTCACAATACAATTTAGGTAATAACTGGGACCAATTGTAAAGTAGGGATCTCTCTCAATAGTCCATTAATGTCATAATTTAACAGGCCTTTAATGCCAAGATTCAGGAGGGCCTTACATGGATGACAATTATCAGGCAGACCTAGGTATGTCCCTAGGAGACCTCTCAGAGTGGGAGTAAGCATTAGCACCATCAGTATGTAAAAGAATAGAAAGACACTTAACAGGAGGCCTTTCACTACAAGAGACTGCCAGGCCATGCCAGCAGGGTTGGACTGACCTCCTCTGGTACCTCTCAGGTATTTGCTAAAAAGGGTGAAAACCATTCTTTCTATTGTTTACCTTATGCCTGAGTCTCTGTTCCCAAACAAAAACCTTGTTTATAACAAAAAGATACTCTTTTGATAATACCACTTCAGTTGGCAGTTCTCCCAGACACTGTTCTCTAAACAGAGAATTATTTACAAAACAACTCAAGGTCAGTATCTCCGTGGAACCTCCAATAATGTCCCAGGTTTGGCCTAGCTGTTGCCAACCCTGGACTGGCCCCCCCCTTCCCCTTCCCAGAACCTTCCCAGCAAAGGAAAGGGGAAAAAAAAACTGAAGAGAAACGCACTCTAAAGAAACTGAACTGAATAAAAAGAATAAATTATATTTACTAACATTTACAAACCACACTGTATACACAATACATAGGATCCCACCTCCCAGGGGAGAGGGGAAGGGAGAAAAGGGGATTGATTAGCTGGGAAATAGGGAAGACACCAACCCAACCTAAAGAAACCGAATGAATCAAAAGAAACACAATTAAAAACCTCAAGGAAGGGGAACAAGAATGAAACAATCTCACCCAGGACAGGAGAAACACCAGGGACCAGAGGGACCAGACTTCAACCACCTCCCTCCAGCTCCTCAGCCAAGGAAGGGAAAGTAAGAACAACCACTCCCCCACTGCTACGTGGAAGACACGTGTGGAATACTTGTAACTTCCTTAGATACAATGGTTACTGAGGAAGCCATGGGTCAAACCATTACACAATGGCCTCAACTAGAGTACCCCACCACATCCAGAATAATACTACTAATGTTGACTTCGCAACACTATTCGAGTTGGAGATAGTGGTTCCACCGTCCATTGTGTGGGGACCTTCTTCACCCTGGTATAATGAATCCAATTGTCGATTCCTTGAACTTTCACAGCGGTGTACGTAGTCATGATCACCTGATGAGGTCCGTCCCATTTTTCCTTTAAAGGCTCCTCAGACCAATTCTTTACGTACACCTGGTCCCCTGGAAGGATGTCGTGGACTGGATTCTCCAGGGGCAGAGGTCGATTCCACTGCAACGCTCCCCTTATAGCTGTAAGAGTTTTGTTTAAAGCCAACACATAATTTAACAACATTTGGTCTCCCGTTAAATGAGGGTTTCCCTGATAAGTGGAAGCATGATAGGGTTTACCATATAAAATCTCATATGGGCTCACCCCTAACTTTTCCCTTGGTTTTATCCTAATTCTTAGCAGAGCTAAAGGTAACGCCTGCGGCCACTGGATCTCCGCTTCCTGACAGATCTTTTTAATTTGGTTTTTCATTGTTTGATTCATTTTTTCTACCTGACCACTTGACTGAGGTCTCCAGGGGGTGTGCAAGTCCCAGGAAATTCCTAGGGCCTTTGAAATTTCTTGTACAATCCCGGCCACAAAATGAGGACCTCTGTCTGATGATATCCCTAAAGGTACTCCAAACCTCGGGATTATCTCCTTTAACAATGTTTTGACAACTTCCTTTGCTTGATTAGTTCTACAAGGAAAAGTTTCTGGCCATCCTGAAAAGGTACAAACATAAACCAGTAAATATTTAAAATTCTGAGCCTTTGGGAGCTCAGAAAAATCCACCTGCCAATAATCTCCGGGCTGTGGTCCTGTTTTAATCACACCCATCTTGATCTGTTTCCTCACCACTGGATTATTCCTAATACATACCGTACACATAGCATTAACTCTTTTTGCTAATGTTAACATCTGGTTCGAGAATATTTCCTTCTTTAAAAATTTCACCAAAGCTTCTGCCCCCCAATGGCACTTACTATGTTCCATTTCGAGCACGTGTTTCATGACCTTTACTGGCAATATTACTTGCCCTACGGGGGTAACATACCATCCTTTAACATTCCTCTTCGCCTGAATCATCTGCGCTAGTTTTTCATCCTCTGGAGAGTAATGGGGTACTGCCTCCATGTGTGCCGCAGCAGGGTTTCCTCGAACCGGCAGCAATGCTAATTGAGTCCATGCTTCCCGGGCCACCTGTCTGGCCACTTGATCCGCTTGCCGATTTCCTTGGAATTCCTTCCCCGGATCATTTTGGTGTCCTTTAACATGCATTATCGCAACAGCAGCGGGTTTATATATTGCCTCCAGTAATTGGAGTATTTCCTCATGATACTTTATGGACGATCCCTGTGAATTAAGTAGGCCCCGTTCTTTCCACAAAGCCCCATGTACGTGTACTGCTCCAAAGGCATTTTTAGAATCAGTCCAAATGTTCACCCTTTTGCCTTGGCTCAAAATCAAAGCCCTTACCAGTGCCCAGATTTCGGCTTTTTGTGCTGAGGTTCCCGGGGGTAGCGCCTTCGCCTCCACTATCTGCTGCAGAGTGACTACTGCATAACCAGCATACCTGGTGCCGTTTTCCACAAAACTGGAACCATCCGTGAATAATTCCCAGTCTGGGTCCGACAATGGTTCGTCCTTTAGATCCTTGCGGCTAGCATATACTTGTTCGATCACCTCTACACAATCGTGTTCCAGTTCTCCCTCCTCCTGAACCGACATAAGGAATTCTGCCGGATTAAGGTGGTTAGTCAATTTTAACTCGATGTCATCCTGTTCCCTCAGCAATACCTGGTACTGAAGCATACGACTCGAAGAGAGCCAATGCCCCCCTTTTTGTTCTAATACAGTAATCACCATATGTGGCACATAAACAGTCATGCGCTTTCCCAAGGTTAGTTTACACGCTTCTTGAATCAGGATTACTGTGGCTGCCACTGCCCTCAGGCATCCCGGCCAGCCACTACTCACTGTGTCCAGTTGTTTAGAAAAGTACCCAACGGGCCTTTTCCACGACCCCAACTTTTGTGTAAGTACTCCCAGGGCCAATTGTTGCCTCTCATGTACATACAATTGAAAGTCCTTGGTTAAGTCAGGCAATCCCAAGGCTGGTGCCTCCTTAAGAGCTTGCTTCAGCTCCCGAAACGCTTTTTCCTCCGCCGGTTCCCATATGAACTCCTGCCTTTTCACCGCCTCATACAGCGGTTTAGCCATCAGTCCACAGTCAGGGATCCATAGTCGACACCAGCCAATCATTCCTAGAAAAGATCTCAGTTCATGGTGATTACGAGACACTGGAATGTCACAGATTGCTTTTATGCGGTTCGTTCCCAATCGACGTACCCCTTGGGAAATTTCACAACCCAGGTAGATAACTTTCTGTTTTGCCAACTGTGCCTTTTCCCTAGAAATTCGGTATCCTGCTTGCCCCAACATGTTCAATAGATCAATAGTCAGTTTACAACAGAGTTCTCGTTCTGTGGCTCCCAGGAATATATCGTCTGTGTATTGTAGAATTACATATGAAAAAGGTGAATCTTTTACCTGAGTAGTTCTCCATTCTTCCAATTCTTTGGCTAGCTGATTACCAAATATAGTAGGTGACGATTTGAATCCTTGAGGCAGTCTAGTCCAAGTAAGTTGGCACTTCCGTCCCGTGTCTGGATTTTCCCATTCGAATGCAAAGATATGTTGGCTTTTGGGTGCCAGAGGGATGCAGAAGAAGGCATCCTTTAAATCAATTACTGTGAACCACTGAAATTTCTCAGAAACAGATGTTAACAGAGTGTACGGGTTAGCTACCACAGGGTGTATATCCTTAGTAATTGCATTAATTGCTCTTAAATCCAGGACCAACCTATAATTTCCGTTTGGTTTTCTGACGGGAAAAATAGGAGTATTATATTCTGATTCACATTCCTGCAAAATACCTAAACTTAAAAATTGATCAATCATAGGAGCAACTCCTTTCCTAGCCTCAAGCCTTATAGGGTACTGTTTCACCCGCACCGGTTGTGATCCTTCTTTTAATTTCACTATCACTGGTTCAGCAGCTTTAGATTTACCAGGAGTCCCTGTTTCCCATACCCAAGGTACTACCGCCTGCTCAATTTCCTGAGGTATCATCTCTTTCTCTACTTCCTTAATCACAAATAATTTTGCTATATTTTCCTCAGGTATTTCCAATTTTACTCTATCCTTTTCAAATATTATCCTTGCCTGTAACGCTGAGAGCAAGTCCCTCCCAAGCAACGATTCCGGACTATTTGGCATATATAAAAACTGATGATCCAATTCCTTTCCCCCAAATTTAATATCGAGTGGCCGCAGGAATGTCCTTTCCTCTACTTCCCCGGATACCCCAACTACCGATACTTTTGATTCACTTAATGCCCCCCGCAATTCATTCATTGCAGAATAACTAGCCCCCGTATCCACTCTAAATTCCATAGGTTCCCCCTCTATTTCCATTATCACTTTGAGATCCCGATCTAGTCAGCTCTGATTCTGAGTATTTCCCATCATCAATGATTGAGCGACACCTTGTGGATTTCCCACAAATGGATTCATTCCATTCCCCATAGTATTTACTGGGGTCATTCCATTATTAAAAGGACCCCCAACCATTTGTATGCCCTGATTAAGTGGGCATTCATTCTTCCAATGTCCCAACCCTTTACAAAGTGCACATTGATTAGGCCCCAATATTCCACGAACATTCATTCCTTGGTTACCGAAATCCCCTCTCCCGAATCCACCACGTCCTCTTCCGCGACCCCTACCTCAAAAATTTCCCCCACTACCACTCGTAGCCTGTTTCAATACAGCCAACATGCCTGCCTGCTGTTTCTTTGTCGTCTCCTTTTCCCTATTATTATATACTTTCCATGCCACCTCTAACAGCTTTTCCAAATTCCGCATTTCTTCTCCTTCTAATTTTTGCAGCTTTTTCCTAATATCTTCCTGTGAGTGTCCCATAAATATTGAGGCCAGCTGAAGTTTACCAGGTTCTGACTCTACATCCAAGTTAGTATATTTTCGAGCAGTATCCTTCAACCTTTCCAAAAATGCCGACGGAGATTCCCCCTTTTCCTGTCTCACCGAGTATAGCTTTGACCAATTCAAAGTTTTAGGAATACCATCACGAATTCCTTCAACCAACAATTCTTGATACTCCTTAAGTGCCTCATACCCCCTCGATGTATTAGGGTTCCATCCTGGATCCTCCCTTGGTACCAAATCATTAAGCATGCTATGAGTCACTTGGGCCCTAATCATAACTCTAGCCTGGTCAGTCATAACCTTCATCACCATCTCCTTTTCAGTAGAATCCATAAGTGTGTCTAACAAAACTTGTAAATCATTCCAATCCAGGTTTTGCGCCTTAATAACCATTTTTACCACCCGTGCAACCTTCTCCGGATTCTCCCGATAAGCTCCGGCTGACTGTTTCCAAATCATCAAATCGCTAGGTGAAAACGGGACCTTAACTATAACCCTTCCACCATCTGCCCCCACCGCCTCCCGTAGAGGCGCCATCAATTTAGGTCACACGTCCCCCTCCTTCCCCTTTTGCCTTCCCCGGCGTGTGCGTCCAGTTAATGGGGTTCTTTGTACATCACCCCTATTATCTAACTCCGACTCTTCATCTGAAGAGGAGGGAGCAGAGGTCTTTTCCTATTTTAAGGCTTTCAAGAGAGGGACACAGAGGTGCACTAGGGGAGACCAACAACGACACGTCTTCCTCCGTGGGCTCAATAAAGCGCAACTTTCGCTCTTTACAACCCACACATTCATTATTAATAGTTTCCAAAACCAGCATACCACATTCTTTTAACCATTCAGTTTTTCCTTTTAAATGATAAAACAAATCTAAGTAAGGTATCTCATCCCATTTATCATTTTCCCTTAAGAAACCCATCAAAGGAGCGATAATCTCCGTAATCATTGTACCATTCCGCGGCCATTGCATTCCCCCCATTTCATATTCTGGCCAAACATGATTACAGTAATCAATCAAGTTCTTTTTCTTCATCCTTTGTTCAAAATTCTCCGTTTTCCAGTGCTTCAACAAACACCCGAGGGGGGAATCCTCGGGAATATCCTCATCGTTAGAAGACATTATCCCACAGCTCCAGAATGACAACATATATAACAGAAATATGTACGACGCTGCGACTAACCACCAACCTATATCCCCAACTTGCCAATTCTAGTCGCTACCGAATGGCAAGTACCGGACCTGCACGGTTCCTATGTACGTGTCTTACGGCCGGTGCCCAGGCTTCCAATACCAACCAACCAATCTTACCACCCCCTTTCAGAATAAAGCCACCCCCCTTTCAAAATAAAGCACCTTCAGGCTCACCTCTATGTAGTTGTCCGACAGGCGCAGGGTCGAGCATGAACTGATGACTCCCCGAGGAAAATGCTCGGTGTCGGCTTGGAGTGGATCAAGACGCGAACCGCCCCAGCAGCCCTCGGAGCCCCACGTTTGGGCACCAAAAACTGTTGCCCGTTTAAAGGAGAACACAAACCAACAGTATGTCAGTTTATGCGGTGCTTTATTTGCTGGGCCCGGGAAACCTGGGGACTATTGTCCTAAGCCAGGATTCCAACGAGCCATTCTTGAAGACTGCTTTTATACTTTTTCTACAGCGTTGTACGTGCACAAAGACACACGGTCTTGTCCATAAATCAGTTACATAGGTTATACATATACAATTGATATCCGTCTTCAAGGGTTAAAAATCTACCATGCTCGTCTAACACAGGATACTGGTTAATTAGACTCCCATCACCAAACCATTTGCAAAACCCCTTACATATGTTGATTCTAATCTTATCTTTAAGCAACAGTTTGTTTTCTTCCTCAGGTTCTATTTACTTCACTAATCCCTTTAATTATTGTCCTGCTGTTCCTAGCAAATTCCCAATAGTTTCTAGGCCCCCACTACTGTTTCAAGTTACCCCACCTCAGGCCCAGTTAAACCCCGTAAACCTTAGCATAACTACTTCCACGATTAGATTTACGAATATATTTGTAACAACATGAACAGAGGAATCTTTCACAAGACCAGGTTACCCAGAGCTCTGTCCAATCTGGCCTTGAACACTCCAGGGTTCAGGCAGTCACAGCTTCTTTGGGAAACCTGTGCAAGTTCTTCCACACCTTTAGAGGAAAAAACTACTTCCTAAAGTCTCATCTAAAGCTACTCTTTGTCAATGTGAAGCCATTCCTCCTTGTCCTGTCACTCCTGGCCCTTGTAAACAGTCTCTCTCCATCTCTTTGTTGGCTCTTTTTCAGGTCCTGGAAGGCCACAAATAGGTCACCTCAAAGGTTGACTTCTTCAGGCTGAACAATCCCAGCTCTCTCAGCCTTCCCTCATGGCAGAGTTGCTCCATCCCTCTCATCATCTTGGTGCCTCTTCTGGGCTCACTCCAACAGGTCCATGTCCTTGCTGTGCTGAGACCACAGAGCTGGTGGCAGCTCTGCAGGTGGGGTCTCACCTGAGAGGGCAGAGGGGCAGAATCCCCCTCCCCTGCTGCCCAGGCTGCTTTGGAGGCAGCCCAAGACACCACTGGTCACCACTTGCCTTGGTGACCAAAGATCCAGGAACACATCCCCCCTGGAAAGGCCTCCTATTACCTGGGTCAAGAAGTTTCCCCCCTATGCATTCCAGGAGTTTCCTGGAGTGTCCAGAGCCCTCCTTGCTGCTTTCCCAGGAGGTGTCGAGCAGGTTCGCTCAGCAGGAGAAGGGCCTGTGAGCTGTGGCACCTGGGAATATGGTTTAGTTGTTGGTGAAGGTGACAGTGATGATAACTTGGGCTCCAGGATCTTAGAGGTCATTTCCAGCCTTAACTACTCTGTGATTCCATGGTGACTCAGTCACTTCCCTGGACATTCTCTTCCAATGCTTGATAACCTCAGTTGCACAGACACCACAGGCAGCCAAGCCCTGTCCTGCCAGCCTGCACAGCCCAGCCCTGCATCTCTCTGGCCCTGGGGACAGCAGGGGACACCTCAGTTCCTCTTTCATTGCCATGTGCCACCCAGCAGGCTCTGAATCAAACCTGTTGCTTACCTGGGACTTTGGGCACTTGGTACCAGCTTTCTGTGTTCCAGTGAGGAGTGATAAAGATCCTCACTGGGCACCTGGAAGTCACATCAACCTCCCAGTCCCTTCACAGTCACAGCTGAGCTCAGCACAAAAGCTCCTTTAGGTCTGGAGGTTCTTTGCAGCAGCTTTTTAGCAGAGCTGCCACCTGGGCCAGCAAAGGGGATGCTGAAACCTCTGTGAGCCTTGTCAGCCTTGGCTCCTGTAGGACAATAAGGAACTACAGAATCATAAACAGTTTGAGTCAGAAGGGCCCTTATAGGTCATCCAATCCAACTCCCTGCAATGAAAAGGGACATTTTCAACTAGGTCAGGTTGCTCAGAGCCCCATCCAAGCTGCCCTTGAATGTTTCCAAGGGTGGGGCACCGACCACCTCTCTGGACAACAACCCGCAGTGTAAAAGATTCTTGTTTATATCTAGTTTGAATCTGCCCTCTGTAAGTTTAAAATTGTGATCTCTTGTCTTATCAAGCCCATCAAGCTCATCTGCCCAGGCCCTGTTGAAAAGTCTTTCAGGTGCTCCTCACAAGCCTTGACCAAACCAGATGAGCCATGAAAGTTCCCTTGGCTGTTCCAGGTGTGTGGTGAAGTGCCCTTGACTGTGCCAGGTGCTCCTGTATGATAAAGGTGGGGACAATCCTGACCATAACAGGTGGGGATCACAGGACAATCACCCACTTTCTGAAAGCCTTGGAACATTCCCTACATGAATCGTATGTAGCACAAGTGGAACAATTCCCAAACATTTTGGAAACTCCAGTAATTACTGACATGAGGATGGAAATTCAGCAGAGAACTAAAGCCAGTCACCCTGTGACCCCACAAACAGAGGTCCTGAGGGAGGCCCCTGGAGCTCCCCAGCACCTCCCTCTCAGTGGGCACCTCTGGGAGCCTCTCGGAGCTCGGGAACCCTCAAGTTTGCAACACTCCAAAGAGCGTCGCTGATGCCCAGGACAATTCTGATCCCCCTCAACAAACACACCCCTCCAGGTGCCCCCCTTGTCTCTTGGGAAACACAAAGGGACGGGATGGAAGTGTTTCACTGACAACCAGGAGAATTGTGGATGGGCACCTTTACTCACACAGATATTGATGTGTCCACACATCTCTGCCTGTGTGTGTGTGAGCTGAGTGTGGTGTGAATGTTGTTGTTGTGTATCTATAACTGAGTCACTGTTAAAATTGTAGCAAATGGTGCAGATTCACTTGATAACTGATAAACTCATAAATGATACAGTGCTACTACCCTGTTTTAACTCTTTTGTATCAAAATCCTTTGTACTCTGACCATCTTGCAGCTCAACCCTCTGTGTAAATCATTCTCTTTCATTAAAAAAAATATTTTTTTTGTGACGCCCAATTTGAAATTTCCTCCTTAGCAAAACTACAAAACAACTCCAATTAGTACAAATCTTGAAGACTTGAAAACAATTAAAGAAAGAGAAATAAATTGTTTTTCTGTGTTTTAATGAGCCCCACTGTGTATTTGGAGATGAGTCCATGATCCTCAAGTAGTGAGACAAAATTTGAAATACTGCTCAAGAAGTCAGAAGCCAAACTCCAAGTCCCTTGAAGCATCAATGGGCCCCATTGAGGGCAGGCACTGACAAAGCCTCCCCAGGGACTCCTTAGAGCAGATCCCTGGAGGCCCTGATTGCAGGGAGACAAAGGCTCTGTGCAGGCACCTGCAATGCTGAGAAAACCCTGGGCTGGTTGGAGAAAGTACAAAAGTCAAGGCCTGAACCCCAGGCCCTGGGACAGCAGGTGCTGTCCCTCACAGGTGGCTCAGGGCTGTTTGTGGGGCAGTGGGATGGGAGGGGGAGGAACAACAAATGTCCAAATCTGTGCAACACCTCCCAGCCTCCTCAGGGAGGGCTGAGGGAGAAACCAAGTCCAGAATGTGCAAAGAAAGTTCCTTCTGGTGACCTCAGTGGCAGAGACACCTGCCAGACCCCAGAGGACAAAGGCCTGGGTGCTTTTGTGCCTTCCAGCCCTGCCAGAGCCCTTGGCCATCTGTCCTGCAGCCTGTCCTGCCCTGTCCCTGCTGCTCCTCTGGCCTTGCAGGCTGCACACACCCATCCTGCTTTGCCACCAGCCCTCCCAGCAGCATTTCTGTGCCCTCACTGATGTCTCTGCTCCATCTCTGGCTGTTCCCTGGAACACAAAGCCATGGGATGATACTGACACCCTCTGGGTGACCTCTTGCACCTCAAGGCTCCTTTCTGAGTGACATTTCTTTATCCTCCCTTCCACTCAGAAACTTCCCAGTTGCACTTTGTGACTTTCCTTCTCTTTCCACTACCAAGAAAAGCTCTGTCATCCTGGCAGAATCACAGAATATGCTGAGCTGGAAGAGGCCTGTAAGGATAATCAAGTCCGACACTTAGCCCTGCACAGGACCATCCATAGGAGTGAAACCATGTGAGGATCATCCAAACCCTCCTTGAGCTCTATCATGCTTGGAGCTGTGACCAGTGCCCCAGGGTGAGTGTTCAATGCTCACCCAGATCCTCCTTGAGCCCTCTCCAGTTCTTCCTCATTCTTCCACAATGAGGAACCTCAAACCCAAACACATCAGTCCAGATGTGTTACCCCAGGGTTCATTCAAAGGGGGTGACACCTCCCTTGTCCGGGTGGCCACACTCCCTCCAAGGCAGCCTCATGTTCTGTTGTCCTTATTAACTTTGATCCTGAGCCCCTGTGCCACGGGACATCCCTCACACAGCCCAGGCCCTTCTCCTCGGGGTCACTCCAGAGCTGTTCAGGTCCCTGCCCTCATCTCTGGGTCATTGTGCCCCCAGGGCAGGACTGGCCTCTTTGCCTTCTTAAACTCCAACAGGTTTGTGTTGCCAGAGCCCAGAGCTCCTCAGGTCCCCTGAGAGGGCCTCTCAGCTGGGGCAGCTCTCAGGGTGTGTGCACAGGTGGCTCAGCTGCCTCTGGGTGCCCAAGGCTGCTGCTGCCTGTCAGGGAGGTGACAGATGTGACCTGGTAGCCCCTTCCCAGCCATGGGCCCCTGGAGATGCTGAGGCACAGCTGACTCCTCACAGCATTGCCACCCATCTGCTCCTTGTGTGCCATGAGCTGATCAGGTCCAGGTCACCTCACATTCCTCTCCCAACACCTTGTGCCTGCCCTGGGCCCTCAAGGTCTTTGCCCTGATCCCAGGAAGGGGCATGGAGAGTAAATGGTTGCAAGCTTAGAGTGTGGGAAGAAATGCCCTCAGTTGTGGTGTTGAGGTAAGGATTGATGTATTAGGGTTTAGAGTTTGACATTCAGGGGTAGGGCTTGGGCAGAAGTTTAGGAAGGTTTGGTGTTGTGCTGAGTGTCTGATTTGTCCTCAGCAAGTGGGGTATATTTGTGAGAGAGGGTTAGGATTAAATTGAGAGGTTTAATGCTTGTGATGGGGCCATGGATTAGTGCCAGCAACAGAGTCCAACTAAGGGTACAGGGAGCTTGAGCTTTGACTTCCTGGTAAAGCTGAGATTGGGATCAGAGTAGTGGATTCCTTGTCCTGTGAGGGCAGCACCTTTCAGTGGTGTCAGGGTTTGAGGCTACTGGTAAGAAACTGGGTAAAGGCCTATCAGGAATATTTGCACAGTCAGCATTGCAGCACCCTCAGTGTTACCTGAACCAATTTTTACCCCATCAAATTCTTTCATCTCTGTTTGCCAAGCTACTTTTCTCTCCCCTAAATTCACTGTATTTCTTCAGAGCCTTCTTCTCTCTCCAGAGAGCCTGTCCCGAAATGAGTCTGTCCATACTGGCCTGGGTGGCAGCTCCTGGTTCCCACTCCCTGCTCCCTGCAGGGCCCTGAGCTGGTGAAGCTGCTCTGCAGAGGGAGGGGACTGTGGTGCCCTGGGGCCATGGGGTGACCCTGCACTGGCCATGCTTGCCAGGGTGGGAAGCAGACACAGCTGGGTGGGGATCACAGCTGCTGAGCTTCTGTCCATGTTTCCAGATGGCTCAGGAGCCAAGGACAAGGCTGAGCAGGACCAGGGGGTGTCTCCAATGGCACCAGGGCAGGGTGGGGTGGCACTACATCCAGCCCATGGGCTCCTCTGAAACATGCCACAGGCTTGTATCCCTTTGCCTACTGGCTCCCCAAAGCATCTCCTGGCACTGAGGAGCCAGGAGTGTTCTCTACAGGTTCGTCTTTTCTTCTGCATGACTCCTCTTTCAATGGTCATTCCTTTTAGGAAATGCCACTCCTGGCTCATCCAGGCTCACTAACTGGCCACAGGGATCCCTTGAGCTCTCCTGGACACTACAATAGCTTCTCTCCAGGACGGCATCAGCCACCAGTCCCACTGCAGGTGGGACAGCAACAGGCAGATCCATCAAAGACCTGTAACACTCTGCTTCAACATGTGCAACCAAGAATGGGGCTCTTGGTCCAGCCCTTGGTCCCAACAGATTCCCATGGGTATCTGATCCCGTCCCTCTGAATCCATCAAGAACCCAAGAGCCAAAACCATTTTAACGGATGAGCTCCCTGGGTGTGTTCCTACCCCCAGCTCTGAAGAGATGTCCAGCCCCTGGCCCTGCCCTGCAGTGAGACCCTTTGGCCATGGTGGTGCCTGCCCAGAGCCCAGCTTTGACACAGGGGTCACATGGCCCGTTCCTGCTGCAACCACGAGGATGGCTCTGTAGGGACAACAGGATTGTCACAGGTTACAGGACACCTTGGGGCTCCCACAACACTCAGGGCAAGAAAGGACACTGTGGAAGGGAGGGGAGCCCATCCATGGAAAGACCATGTGCTGCTGTCCTTGGCCAGGGATTCAGGGGAGCAGCAGCCCCGAGTCACAGGCACAGAGATTGAGTGCCCACCAAGGCACCAGGGCCAGCCCCAAGGGCACCAGGGCTGCTCCTCCACGGGGCAGCTGCACGTTGGGCTGCTGAGACCCTCCTGAGAGCTGGGGCTGCTCCAGCAGCTCCAGAGGGTGGAATAAATGGGAGCTGAGAGAAATAATTTTTTCCTGTGTCCTTTAATGAGATCATCATCACAGGGATCCATCTGTACTTGAGTATGTTGGGTTAAGAATAAGCTGAGAGAAGGCCAAGATAATACAGAGAAACCTGACTAATACCACCATGAGTAACCTGACCTAGTGAGTGCCACCCCTGCCAGTGGTGGAGTAGTTGGAACTAGATTGATCTTCAAGGTCTCATCCCAACAGAACACTTCTGGGATGATTCAATTCTATCACAGGTATAGAACAGAAAAACGGAAAAAGAAAAGTTATTTCTGGCTATTCTTGAGGCACAATTGGAGCCCCAGTGGGGTAATTGGAAATCTTAATCTGAAGTGGACTGTGTTCAAAGGCTTTGCAGAGGGCATCCTTGATTTCCTTGTTTCTCAGGCTGTAGATGAGGGGGTTCAATGCTGGAGGAGCCACTGAGTACAGAACTGAAACTACCAGATCTAGAACTGGGGATGAGATGGAGGGAGGCTTGAGGTTAGAAAATATGCCAGTGATGACAAACAGGGAGACCACAGCCAGGTGAGGGAGGCACGTGGAAAAGGCTTTGTGCCGTCCCTGCTCAGAGGGGATCCTCAGCACAGCCCTGAAGATCTGCACATAGGAGAAAACTATGAAAATGAAACAGCCAAAAACTGATAAGGCAGTAACCACAATGAGCCCAATTTTCCTGAGGTAGGATTGTGAGCAGGAGAGTTTGAGGATGTGAGGGATTTCACAGAAGAACTGGCCCAGGGCATTGCCATGGCACAGGGGCAGGGAAAATGTATTGGCTGTGTGCAGCAGAGCATTGAGAAAGCCACTGGCCCAGGCAGCTGCTGCCATGTGGGCACAAGCTCTGCTGCCCAGGAGGGTCCCGTAGTGCAGGGGTTTGCAGATGGCAACGTAGCGGTCGTAGCACATGATGGTGAGGAGATAAAACTCTGTCATGATGAAGAACAGAAAGAAAAACACCTGTGCAGCACATCCCATGTAGGAGATGGTTGTGGTGTCCCAGAGGGAGTTGTGCATGGCTTTGGGGACAGTGGTGCAGATGCAGCCCAGGTCTGTGAGGGACAGGTTGAGCAGGAAGAAGTGCATGGGGGTGTGCAGGTGGTGGTCGCAGGCTATGGCGCTGATGATGAGGCCGTTGCCCAGGAGGGCAGCCAGGGAGATGCCCAGGAAGAGCCAGAAGTGCAGGAGCTGCAGCTGCCGCGTGTCTGCCAGTGGCAGGAGGAGGAACTGGCTGATGGAGCTGCTGTTGAACATTTGCTGCCTCTGGATATGGTTATCTATTGAGGAAGAAAAGGCAGGACTGAGTTAGGCCAGACCATATTAGCAAAATGTATTCGACATTCAGGGTCTCTCTTTTAAGGAAGACCTTTTTGCACTCATCTCCCCTGAGTTCTGAGTTTTTCTGGCTCATGGAGTCATTGAGAGCAGGGATCCTGTAATGGGCTCCTGAGGATTCATTCTTGCTGTGCAGTAAGAGGCAACTGAGAACATGGGGTTACATCAAATTAAATGCACTTCTGATGTTTCAAAGTGTTCCCAGCATTGCTGGTCACAGCCTGCCCAACTGTGGAACAGACCTGAGGAAATTTGGTGTCTTTTATTTGGTTTCAGTTCAACTTGTCAGGAGTGGGTTTGGATGGCTGAAAACTCTGGAATTTCTAATGTGCTCCAAGTGAAATCTTGTCAGTCCTGAGAGGCAAAGGAATGGTCTCTTACTGCAATGGCAGGAGAGCTGCTCTGGTCATCAGTTCTGTTCTCAGCTGACCTGTGCTGGCAGCTTGGCCTGGAGGAGGATCACGCAGAGGAATTCCCTTAAAAAGAAACAAGTCACAACTGTGATCAGAGAAATTCAGGTTCAAAGGGACTTCTCATCTTTCCTCAGGGTGCCCCATCTTTCTCCTCCCCGACTGAGACACAGAGGGATCAGTTCAGCTGCCCAAGAGCAGCTGCCCAGAGCATTTCCATGGATTTAGCCCTGAGGTGTCCTCTCCATGGGATCTTATACAGAACAGAGACAATATGGGAGAGCTGTGCCCTTCTGGAGGGCACCCTGCAGTCCTGCAGGACAGCAAGGGAAGCAGCTGAATGTCTTCAAGTTGCCTGGAGGGGACTTGGGAACTTTGCTCCCACAGATACTTCCTCACAGCAGGACTCAAACGGTTTGTGTCTCAACAGGAACTGAACCTACCGCTCTCAATACCCCATATGGGCTCAGAAGTCCAATTGTGAGAGCAAGAGCAGCACAGGCCACATCCTTCCGTGGGCTCTGGCTGCTGCAGGGCAATGCACACCTGAGCCCCCACGGGCCTGAGGGCAGAGGCTCTGCTGAGGCTGGGAAAGGAGCCCAGGGAGGAGTTGGTCAGGGGAAGGTGTCTGTGCCCCAGGGCCAGCAGGGAGGTGCCCACATGCCCCTCCCCAGCATCTGTGGCAGCAGCTCCCTCTCCCTCCCTGCCTGTCTGTGCTGTGAGGAGCTGTTCCTGCCAGCAGCCACCTCCCTGTGCCCAGCTCAGCTCCCTCCAGTGCTCACACAGCCCATGCCCACCCCACTGCCCAGGGGCAGCTCTGCATGTGCAGGGGCTGGAGAGCAGATCCCAGACAAGCTGAGGTGGCTGGGAAGGGGAAGGTGTTCTGAGTGGATGTGGTTCCTGAGAAGTGCCCTTGGACATGGCAGGAGGTGGAGCTGAAGCTGAGAGAAGCCCAGAGCCATTGTAGCTGAAGGACCCTGCCCTCCCTTGCTCATCCCTGCCCTGCTCATCCCTGCCCTGCCAGAAGGGGGTCACTCCTTCCACCCACACTTTCTCCCTGCACTGCCATGGGGAGCTCCTTGACCAGGCTGAGCTGACCCTGGCAGGCAGCAGAGCCCCTGCCCCAGCACACAGAGCCCTGGGCTGCAGGACCCTGCCCTGCAGGACAGCCCTGGGCACCCCTGGCTGCACCCCCACCCTCACACCCAACAGCCATCCCTGGGAGAAGGGAACCTTCTTGCCCTCTGCCTCTGATGCTCCACACCAGGAAATCCAGGCGAGCCATCCTGACAGATCCTGTCAGTGATGGCTTTTGGCAGCTTTAAGAGACATCTCTGGAACTCACCTGCACTGCTCTGCAGCCTGGCCAAGGGCTGTGAAGGTTTCTCTCCTGATGAGCTCTGACCTGTCCTCCCACCCCTGAATCCCTTCAACCTCTTTCGCACTTCCCTTGTCTACCTTTAATGCCTGCAGGTTCTGCCTTGCTCTGCCTTATGGCCTCATCCTCTCTGCTAGAGGAACTGTGGGAGTCCTTCTGAAAGATCCTGGAAGCTGTGGGATGTGCCAGCTTTAGGAGATCCTTGCAGGAAGAGAAGATTAACTTTCCTATAGGCAGAGAATTCTTCCTTCAAATTCTGTGCAGTTTTCTCCTGGAATGAGAGCTCAGTTCCCTCCCAGCCCAGGCTGCCTCTCACCTCTGTCCCTTCTCTGCTGTGCCCTCAGTGTGTGCAGGCAGTGCCCTGAGCCCTGCTGGGCTGTGCACAGGAGCTGCTCCTGGGCAGAGCTGTCTCTCTGCAGCGCTGCCCGCTTGCCAGGAGCTCCCTGTGTGCCAGGAGCCCGGCCCAGCTCAGCAGCACAGCAACAGCCCAGGGCATTTAATGGCCCTCTGGGGGGTTTGGTGCTGAGTCCCTGAACCTCAGACCCTGAGGAAAGGTGCAGGAACCTCTTGAGAAACCAAAGTCAGAATCAAACTTTAAAGTTTCTTTGGTTGTTAATGGGTCCCTCTGAGGGACATAACTGAGAAAATGTCCCCAGATTCCAGTTAGAAAACAAAGAGACAATTATGAAAATATGGACTAGGAAAGAAAGGTCACTCTGATGCTGAGGAAAGTAAGAAGCATTTCATTAACCCAAAGGTCACAGCCGTGACCCCCAGCCCTGGGAAGGGAGATCCTCTCCCTCCCTCATTGCTCTGATCTCCCTGGGGCACTGGGATGTGGGATGTGCAATACCAAGGGCAGGAGGATGGGGTGGCACCTCCCAGGCTGCTGAGCTGGGACAAGGAGGCAATGAGGCCCCAGGGCTGCAAGGCTCACTTGTCTCCTCATGCCATCAGGGGCACACACAGCAACCATGGCCAAAGGTCTGCACAACTTGGCTCTGACAGCACCTTTCAGCTTCTGCACATCCCTGTCTCCTCTCCAGCCCAGGCTGTCCTACGGTGTCCATGCCCTGCCCCTTTCCCTGCAGGCTGTCGGCATCCCCCGGCTGCCCCACCTCGCTGGCCCCTTCCTGCACTAACATCTCTCCCTCCTCCCTGGCTCTGCCTTGGAATACAAACCACTGGGCTGATCCAGACTCCTTCTGTGTTACATGTTGCACCACAGCACTGCTCTCAGAGGGAAATTCCTTTCTCCTTGTGTGCAGTCTGGACCTCCCCAGCTGCCCTTGGTGACATTATTTCTTTCTCATGCTGTTTCTCACTACAAAGAAAAGCTCCACCATCTCTGGGGGAGAGCACTTCAAGCACTCTCAGCCTTCTCCTGTTCTCAGTCTCCACACCACTGAGCCCAGGGCTTTCAGTCCTTATACATTGGTCATGTGCTTGAGACTTTCAAATGCCTTCATGAGCCCTCTCTGTGTCCTCTACAAGGTGTTTAGCCATGAAAATGCAGTGCCCCTTGTCCAGGAAAGGCAGAGTGCTTTTTTTTGCTAAGGATTTTTTTTGGCAGAACAAAACACAGTAATTGAAACATAATGAGGGGAGATTTCCATTGGATGGCAGGAAGAAATATTTTCTGATTAAGGTAGCAGGAACCTGGAGCAGGTTGCCCACTAAGTGGAAATCCCATCCCTGGAGGTGTCCAAGGTGAGGAACTTTGTGCAGCCTGTACTGGTGGAAGGATTCCCTCGTTAATGGGAGGGAAGTTGGACTGGAGGTTCCTTTAGGTCTCCTTCAACCCAAACTATTTAATCATTCTTTCATTCCTGTATCTCCAATTCCTTCTCCACTGGGCAGGAAATACCTACATACACCATGTTGAGCATTTAATGTGACCTAATCCCCAACACTTTATAAATATGAAAGATCTGCCCTTTTAGGTACATAAATTTTCATGTTTTTGGAGGAATGGTTCAAAACTCAAAATTTCCAAATGAAATTAGAGGGATTTCCAACATCTCTGCATGAAAGGCTCACCAAGGGGTCAATGGCAGAGCCTCCCAGGATGACCTTGGAGCTGAGGTTGGCCATTTCTCTCTCAGAGTCTGAGAGTCATGATGGGCAACCAGAAAGTACATTTGGGGACTGTGCAAGACTTGCCATGGGACATTTAGGAAAAAAAATCCTAGAATGGAAAGGGTGGGGGGAACATTGATGTCCCTGGTGCAACAAGCATAAGAAAACAGACAAAAAGGAGATGGAAGGAGCTGATCATGTGTTAACAGGTGACTGGGCAGTTCCTGTCCCTGGTCATGCCCTGCAACTGATCCCACAGCCTGTCCCATTTTCTCAATCTCTCCATTGTCAAGAACTCTCTGAGACAAGGGATCTCTGTACCCTGGGTATGAAGGCAGGTTCAAATGCCAACCACTGGAGTGGGAGCCACAAACCATCAAGTCCTATGTCCTTTGTGGTGCCAGACACTGGTGAGACTGGTGTGTGTGCACAGAACACTGGTGGGTGTGGGTGGGTGTAACCACCAGTGACCATCAAACCAGAGTAACCAGGAAGTGGCAGAGGCCTGAGAGCCGCTGTCTGAGATAATCTCCTGAGGGATTCACATTGTCTGGGTATCTCTGGAGCTCTGCATCTTCTCCTGACATGGCAGAGCACACAAACAGCCCATTCTTGTGTCCCTTTCTCCACTGAGATTTCCTCAACCCTCAGTGATTAATTTGTCTATCAGGGTCCCAGGAAATCCATGACCCTCGTGCCCCACCAGTCTGTCAGTGTCCCATTCTGGTGAGCCTTCACCCAACATTCCTGTGGGATCGGAGGGGTATTCGACTTCCCTTTCCAGGGGGCTGAGGCAACAGCACAAGGGAGACCCCTGAGTGTGTCTTCCCACTTTATTCCAGTGTGTTCCTGCTGCAGGATCTGCAGTGCCCAGGAAGGACTCACAGAGACATTTCCCAGAATAACACTCTTTATAATGTAAAATTGTGACAGGTTAAGGTTCAAAGGTTGTCAGTGACAGAATATGAGTGTAAATATGTATTTAGAGCAATACCCAGACCAGCTCTAATCCCAATTAAAGTATTCAGTGTATGCAGAGCACAGTTCCTACCCAAGAGGCCCCTGTGGGGCAGAGACAGGTCCAGCCCTGCAGTTATGATTAACTCTTCCCTTTCTTTTCTTCCATTCTCGAGTTACTTTTATACTATTTCTTTATGTTTAGGTGGAGCATGAGTGATTTTAGACACAAAGACCTTTGTTTATGGCTTGCATGAAATTGTCTCACTTTGCTGTTAGGGACAGAAGCAAAAAAATGCCCAGTGGTTGGTGGTTGTACCTTGGAGGGGCGTAACTCGGGGTTGGATGTGTGTGTTAATATTACAATTAGGCTTTAATGAACCAAGTTCACCTGAGGACAGAGATCTCCCCATGGCTGTTGGCTCAGCAGCAGGACATCTCCTCCTCTGCCCCTGGGCTGGCAGGGGCTGTGCAGTTTATCAGCTGCAAAGACCCCTCGAGTTCCCCTCCCTGCAGGGATTCCCACAAAGCCCCCTGAGGAGTCTCCACTCCCCCCACCCTCCATTCCATCCCCTGGGCAGGTGTTGACTCTTGTGTGAGGAATCCTCATGGAGCTGCCCCCACGTCCCATCCAGGGAGCAGCAGCTGCATTTTACCCTGGAATTTCTGTATCACTACAACTTCTTTTGGGATGTGAATAGAACTGGAATCCCCTAATTTCACCCTCAGTAATCTTCCCTCAGGAACCAAAGGGACCATAGGAGTCTGCAAAACTTCATGGAATGCACTATGACATTCCAGGGCATCATGGAATCAAAGGAATCATTGGAAATATGGCACCTCATGGAATCATCAGGAAGTTGTGACATTGTGGAATGTCATGGAACCAAAAGGCCTTAGAGACACTGTGGAGCCCCATGGAATCACAGATGCCTTTGTGACACTGCAGAACCTCATGGACTCAAGGGATCATTGTGAAACTACAGGGCCTTATGGAACCAAAGGAACCCTTGGACACTGCAGTGACCCCTGGAATCAAACAGCCTTTGTGACACTGCAGGGCCTTATGGAGCCAAAGGGACCATTGTGACACTCTGGAACCACATAATATAAATGGTCTATTGTGACACTGTGGAATTTCATGGAATCTAAAGGGCCATTGTGACACTCCAAGCCCTCATGGATTCAAAGGAATCCTGAGACACTTTGAATCCAGAAGTAATCATGAAAGAATTGTGAAACTATGGAGCCTCATGGAATCAAAACACTGGATCAATATATTAATTATGGATTATTATATTTATTATTAGCTCGGACCAACTCAAGTGTGTTTGTGGGGTTAAAGGGAAAAGTCCAAATCCCAAAACTGAGGTAGTGCCCTGTTCCATACCCAGCCCCTTGTATCTTCCTTGGGCAGCCCTGGAGCAGCTGTCAGGGAAAAACAGTCTGGGAGTACTGCCCCATAGCCCTGCCCCACAGCACTGCCTCATAGCACTGCCCCATAGCAGTGGCCCACAGCACTGCCCCAAAGCACTGCCCCACAGCACTGACCCATAGCACTGGCCCACACCACACCCTCTGGAACTCCTAATCCAGCCCCACACCGCCTATGGCACACCAGGAGCACTGTCCCTCACCCTCCCCAGAGCCCCACAGTGGCCACTGGGCCAGAAGTCCCTGCTGGGGGTGTGAGTTGGGGTGGCCACAGGGAGCAGAACAAATAAAATGAACACTGTGTGGCCATTGCATGGTCAGACCATCCCACCTGGACAGGTGGAAGCTGGACTTGCATGGGACTGTGGGTGGTAGCTCTAATTCTGTCTTTTTCTCTCTCTCTTTTTTTTAATCACCTTCTCTTAAATCTCCCTTCTTCATTTTTAGGGTAACATAAAACCAAATGGGTTGGATTTTGCTGACTTGTATGGCTCAGCATGTGCTCAGTCAGTGCTCTGTGGGATGCTCTGTTCTGGTTGAATGCTGCCCTTTAAACTTTTGCCAAGCTCCCTCATTTTCTAAAATTTGCCAGTAAAAGTGTGTTATTTGACCTCCTGAGAAAAGGTGTAGATTTTCTCCCTTGTGGTCCCTCTCAAGATATTAAAAGAGCTAAAGGACCTTTTAAAATACCTGGAGGGAGAATATTTTTGGTGCCTTGTATATTTTTTAAACTAAAACTCCTTGGATGAGCTCATAGCTCAAACCTGGTGTCCTACAGTCACCATCTCTGGAAGTGTTCAAAAAACATGGAACTGTGACACCTGGGGACACGGTTCAGTGGGGAAGATGCCAGTGTGAGGTTAATGATTGGACTCCATCACCTTAGAGGTCTTTCCAACCTTAACAATTCTATGATTCTAAATGATTAAGATCTTTCATCTTGTCACTTGTCTCTTCTTTTGTCTGCTCATTTGTCATAATAAATAATTCATTTTACATAAGTATATCTGATTTGCCATTGTTAAAACCTGTGGGAAAAAGTGATTCAATCACACCTCTGTAATTTACACTGCAGAGTAAATCTGAGGCTAAGATTGGATCCAGTCACACCAGGCTCCTCTCTGAGAAGGAGTTTAGAAAGCAAGAGGTCCTTTCTGCCCCTCACAGCTCAATGAGGCAGCTTCTCCAGTAAACTCTGTCTAAGTCTTCTATTTCCACCATCACCCCATGAGGTTCCACACAGTCCCAAGGTTCCTTTTATCCTGTGAGCTTCCAGAGTGTCCCAGGATTCCTTTGGATCTCTGAGGCCCTGAAGGGTCGTGATGATCCCTTCATTTGATGAGGTTCTGCAGACTGACAATGATCCCTTTGGATCAATAAGACTCTGCAGTGTCACACAGGGCCATTCATTCCATGAGGTTCCACAGTGTCACACTGGTCCCTTGTGCTCCACAAGGCCCTGCACTGTGACAAAGGTCCCTTAAATTCATGAGATTCCACAGTGACCTCGTGATTCCATGAGGTCCTGCAATGTCACAGTGGTGGTGTTAGAGATGGTGGAGCTTTTACTTTTGTGGTCAGAAATAGAATGAGAAAGAAATAATGTCACCAAGGGCAGCTGGGGGAGGTCCAGTCTGGACTTGTGCAGAAAGGAATTTCCCTCCAAGACAAGTGCTCCGATACAAAACCTCACCAAGAAAGGGCCTGGGTCAGCCCAAGGCTTTCTGTGTCAAGAAGAGCCAGGGAGGAGGGAGAGATGTCAGTGCAGGAAGGGGCCAGCGAGGTGGGGCAGCCGGGGGATGCCGACAGCCTGCAGGGAAAGGGGCAGGGCATGGACACCGTAGGACAGCCTGGGCTGGAGAGGAGACAGGGATGTGCAGAAGCTGAAAGGCCCCAAGAGAGCCAAGTTGTGCAGGCCCTTGGCCATGGCTGCTGTGTGTGCCCCTGATGGCATGAGGAGACAAGTGAGCCTTGCAGCCCTGGGGCCTCATTGCCTCCTTGTCCCAGCTCAGCAGCCTGGGAGGTGCCACCCCATCCTCCTGCCCTTGGCATTGCACATCCAACATGTCAGTGCCCCAGGAAGAGCCCTGACCAATGAGGGAGGGACAGGATCCCTCTTCCCAGGGTATCGGGGTCAGGGCTTTGACCTTTGAATTCTGAAACACAGCCAGTTTAACTCAGCATCAGAGACATCTTTGACTTGCTTGTCCCTACTTGCCATCACTGTCTGCAGTTTTATGATCTGACTGGAATCTGGGGACACTTTCTCAGTCGGGTCCCTCAGTGGGACCCATTAGCACTACAAGAAACTTCAGTGTTTCAATCTCACTGATACTTCTTGAGAAGTTGTTTGAACTTACTCTGAGGGACTGAGTCTGATGTAAACAACACAAACCCCCCAGAGGGCCATTAAATGCCCTGGGCTGTTGCTGTGCTGCTGAGCTGGGCCGGGCTCCTGGCACACAGGGAGCTCCTGGCAAGCGGGCAGCACTGCAGAGAGACAGCTCTGCCCAGGAGCAGCTCCTGTGCACAGCCCAGCAGGGCTCAGGGCACTGCCAGGGCAGCTCAGGGACACCAGCAGGGCACAGACAGAGCTTAAAGGGGCTCAACATTGGGAGGATGACTCAGAGCTCTTGGAGGAGAAATCTTTGCAGTGCTGGACACGGTGAGTCTGTGGGTGCAGGGCAATGCAGGGGCAGCTCCTGGAGGCATCTCCTAAAGCTGGCCCAGCCCCAGCTGATGGGATGTGTGAGGAGGGGGCTTTTGGTGGACACCTTGGAATAGCTGTAGAGCTGGAGGTGCAGCCAGGTGTGCCCAGGGCTGTGGTGCAGAGCAGGGTCCTGCAGCCCAGGGTCCTGAGCTGGGGCAGGGACTCTGCTACCTGCCAGGGTCAGCTCTCAGCCAGCTTGGGGAGCTGCTCAGAGGGCTGGGGGAGAAGCTGTGGGTGGAAGGAGCAACCCTGAGCAGGGCAGGTTCCTGTTGCTGAGAGGGAGCTGTGTGGGTCAGGGATGCTCACAGCTCCAGGTCTGTTTGGGTATGGGTCTGGAGGATGCTTCCCAAGAAGATGGTAAGTCAGGGATTACGGAAATGATCGGAAAATTTCTTGAGTATGTTTTCAATTTTCTTACATGGAGAAGGGTGAGATGGTTTGGCAATGAAAGAAGAACAATAGGAGTTGCAATCACAGAATCAGACAATCTTCTGACTTGGAAGAGATACACAAGTAACCTCAACACAATGTTTGAACATGTACTGAGACTGCTGATGTGTAACTTTGAGTCAGTCAGTTTTCTGGGAGCCTCCTGAAGTGCCTCAGCTATGGACAGCACAATGACCACCTTTTCTGGGCCCATCAGGGATGTTCTGACCTGCCCTTTCCCACCTGCAGACAGAACATGCCCCAGGCAGTGCCCTGCAGACAGGCAGGTTCCTGTAGGGCCAGGGTGAGTGCACAGAGGTTGGGATGGGACTGGGAGTGCTGACAGGGAAAAGGCACCTCTCAGGAGGAAATGTCCAGGCCGCAGGGACATGATCAAAGCATGAAGGGGAGCTAAAAAGAGAAATGCTGTGGGAAGGAGGGCACTGTTGGTGTCTGGCAGGTAGCACAGCTGGGTCAGGGTAACACTGTCCTCAGGGCCTGCTGTCTCTTCCCTGGCTTCTCACACAGAGCACCATAATATTTTTCCCTTGTCTCTCCACTACTCTGATATTGTTCTTGTTGCCTTGTTCTCTCAGTGAGACTCTGGAATTTGCAGCTCCTGAGTCTGGCACTGCCCTTGTGAATCCAGCCATGCAGGTGTGTCCTTAGGAATGGAATGTCCAAGCTTTCCTCTAACTGGTGAGCTGTGAGCCAGCCAGTCTGTGTGACAGGGGAATGAGCTGACTATCATTTAATGACATACCATCCTCAGGGCACTCAGGTATCTCCTTGTAATGTCCTAATGTTCTGTAGCAGACTGGTGTTACCTGAATGCCCCATGGCGATGTACAAAGATGTTACAACTGAGGAAATGCTTCTGGGTTTGTCAAATGAACTTCGTATGTCTTTGGCAGAATTGAGTCGCCCTCAGAGACCTTAAGAAAGGCTGAGACATTTAGTGATCCCTCTGCTCTCAGCAGGGTCTGGTTTCTACTCAGGGTAACGTGTGAGGGTGATTGACCTCTGATCCTCGAAGGTCAAACACAGAGCAGTTGGGAACAAGCCTGTCCAGCCACTCACCTTGTCCTAAGCCACAGGAATCCCTTTGCCTCCCACACCTCTCAGGGTCTCCCTCCAAGTGCAGTAGAAAGGCGTAGAAAGTGGGTCGGAAAAAATTCCCTAAATCCACTTTGTGCCACCCACCTGGTTTAGACCTGGGAGTGGAGATGGTAACGAACCTTTCTGCATTAGGAGTGATTCCATGTGACAAATTCTGAATATCCAGCCTAGTCCCTCTGCCCCATGGCCACAAACCCACTGCAGAGGTGCAGGGATGGCTCCTCCAGTGCCCACACACACAGGCCTGGCTGCTCATGGCACTCCCAGAAAGCACAAAGTAAGCTCAAGATAGGGAGCTTGATGAAGGATTTTCCAAGAGAGGTAACAAGGGTGGATGAGTCAAAATGAGACAGCCTGTGGGAAATGGCATCATTTAGCTCAAGGAAGCATGACATGACTTGTCTCTGTCTTTTTGTCCATGAACAGGTCCCCAAACCCAGAGGTAGCAAATGCCCAACAGCAGCTCCATCAGCCAGTTCCTCCTCCTGCCATTGGCAGACACGCGGCAGCTGCAGCTCCTGCACTTGTGGCTCTTCCTGGGCATCTCCCTGGCTGCCCTCCTGGGCAACGGCCTCATCATCAGCGCCGTAGCCTGCGACCACCACCTGCACACCCCCATGCACTTCTTCCTGCTCAACCTGTCCCTCACAGACCTGGGCTCCATCTGCACCACTGTCCCCAAAGCCATGCACAACTCCCTCTGGGACACCACAACCATCTCCTACATGGGATGTGCTGCACAGCTCTTCTTCCTTATATTCTTCCTTGGAGCAGAGTTTTATCTCCTCACCATCATGTGCTACGACCGCTACGTTGCCATCTGCAAACCCCTGCACTACGGGACCCTCCTGGGCAGCAGAGCTTGTGCCCACATGGCAGCAGCTGCCTGGGCCAGTGGCTTTCTCAATGCTCTGCTGTACACAGCCAATACATTTTCCCTGCCCCTGTGCCAGGGCAATGCCCTGGGCCAGTTCTTCTGTGAAATCCCACAGATCCTCAAGCTGTCCTGCTCACACTCCTACCTCAGGGAACTTGGGCTTATTGTGGTTAGTGCCTGTTTAGGTTTTTGCTGTTTCATTTTCATTATTTTCTCGTATGTGCAGATCTTCAGGGCTGTGCTGAGGATCCCCTCTGAGCAGGGACGGCACAAAGCCTTTTCCACGTGCCTCCCTCACCTGTCCGCGGTCTCCCTGTTTGTCAGCACTGCCATGTTTGCCTACCTGAAGCCTCCCTCCATCTCCTCCCCATCCCTGGATCTGGCCCTGTCAGTTCTGTACTCAGTGGTGCCTCCAGTACTGAATCCCCTCATCTACAGCCTGAGGAACCAGGACCTCAAGGATGCCCTTAGGAAAATGATGTCTGGATGCTTTTCAGCAGGAGGAACCTGCCAGTTTTCTTCTGTACAGTGTTCACAATAAAACTCATGAGAGGCTCAGTTTGCCTTCCCAGGTTTTCCTTGGTGCTCAGTGGGTTCTCTCATAATGTTGTGCTCAATGAAATTATTTTATTCATCCTCTCATCTAAATCACTGTATTGTTTATTAATTTGACTCTTTAACTATTTAATTGAGCAACTGTGCTATCTTTTTATTTAAACAAAATAACACTTTTGTAGTTGCCTTGCGTACCTGGGATTTTTCCTTTTAGACTTTCAGGGACCTACGGTGCAGTTCCATGTGTGCAGAGAAGGGCAAAGAGTCCCAGCACAGCAGCACTGCCAGGGAGCACCAGCACTGGGCCTTTGCTCACCTGCTCTCTTTCCACTTGTACACTCTCCTGCAGAGCCCCTGGGCTGGACTAAGGCCTTGGTCCTCTGCCAGCTGGGACACAGACCTGCTGCATGTCCATCCTGGACTCACAGGCAGGGACAGGCCATGGGCACTGCTGGGACACAGCTGGGCTCCACAACAGCAGCTCCATCAGGAAAGGGCTTCTCCTTAGCTCAAGACATGCAGTCTTAGGGCTTTTTGCAAAGTCACTCTCAAGAACATGCCAAGGGATAGACTCTATAGAGGCTCCTTGTTTGCTTGTTCTTCAGGGGCCCATTGTGATGAGATCAGGGTTCCAGTGAGGTCCTCAACAGACTCAGATCTGCTTCAAGTACTGCTTGTTCATGGCCAGTGAGCTTGGAGATGGCAAGTCGTTATTTTTAACCTCTCAGTGGCTTTAGAGAAGGTGACAGAGCTGGTTTGAGGTGAATATTTAAGTGAACCAAGTTGGGAGCTGCCAGGAGAACACAGGGGACCTGCAGGCCTAGTGCGTGCCAGGGATCAGCAATAAAGGGAGGCCTGTGAGCACAGACCTGTCCAGGGTCTTGACACTCACAGATAAAACTCTAAATCTGGTTGTGAACCAGCAAACAGAGCCCTGGAACTGCAGGGGCTACAGCAGGAAACAGGGAAAATGATCTGGTGAGTGTTCTGTGTTACCCTCAGTGAACACACTGCTGCTACCCATGACAACAATAGCAGTAATAAAAGCTGGAACTATAACAAATAAACCCCACAAGAAGCACATGAGGTGCACAACACCATTGCTCCACTGCTCACCACTCAGTGCCCAATGCCCAGCCCAGCCCAGACACAGATCAGCCCTTCCTGACCAGCTCCCCATTAACACCCTGAGCACGGCCCTGAATCAAAGGGAACATCCCTTGGGCCAGTTGGGCTCAGCTGTCCTGGCCCTGCTCCCTCCCAGTCCTGTGACCCTGAGGAGATCATTGGAGGCCATGATTGAACAAACCTCTCAGACACTCAGTGTGGGAAGGAAAACCCAAAGCACCTGAAAAACCTGGAGTCCCTTGGAGCATTAACAAGACCCACCAAAGGGCCATTCCTGACAAAGCCTCCCCAGGGACTCATCCCAGCAGACCCTTGGAGGCCACGACTGCAGGGAGGCAAAGGCTCTGGGCAGCAGCTCAGGTGCTGAGCAAAGCCTGGCTTGGCTGGAGGCAGCAGAAAGGCCCAGCCCAGGGAAGGCACATCCTATCCCTCACACCTTGCTCAGGGCTCTGCTGGGGGCACTGGCATGGGGGGTGATGCTGAGGGCAGGACAAGAGAAAGAGAATCAGGAGGGGAGGGGGCAGATCAAGAAGCCAGTCTTTCAACAAAGAAATTGAAAGGAGTGACAGAATGAAAACAGGAAACCAAAGTTACCTGGTCCCTGAACTCATCAAAACTTTCAAACTTGTGAAAAGAGTCCAGCTGCCAGCTAGGTGAGTGGATTTCCATCTGGCTGCTTCCATGCTGGGATAGTGGGGCTGATAGTCAGCAGTTGCAAGGTCATGAAGGCCAAAAGCTGAGATTCCTTTGCTAGAGATTAGGAAATTGAAAGAGGAATTGGAAAAGAAGGAGAAATTTACAGTTTCTGGAGATGACTCTTCTCAAGCGTGAGGGCAAGAGATCCATTTCAGGAAGATGTTGTGAACTCCCAAGGAAAGTGAAGCTCTGGAAACAAAGGTATCCAGTACTTGAGGGAATTACCTGCGCTGGAAATCATCTATAGTGACCTAAAAAGTGAAAACACCCCTGAAGACTCAGAGGATGTTCCTTGCACAATGGGCATGAGGAGGTTCAAAGCACTCCTGGATCACGTTCCAACAGCCTGATGGCATTGTATTCCCCCCAAAGGGATACACCAGGAGATGGCACCCTCCTGGCTCTGAAATGTAGAAGAAACTCTGGGCACTTCCTCATCCCCACGGCCCAGCAGTTCAGCTCTCAGAGGAAGCCCAGGAGATCAGTCCTCTCATGCCCCAGCCAGAGGGAAAGGGAGTCCCAAGCACAGGCCATGTGGTGATCTCTGGTTCTTTCTGCGTGACCAGAGGGAGACATGAGGAAGTGGGATGGTGAACCCACCTTTGAGCTGGGAGCCCATGGAGGTGAACTGAGAGGGAAGAGAGCTGCGGAGAAGGGGTCAGCCAAGAAGGATGTCCATGTAGTTGCTGCAGGGACACAAGAAGACAATCAGAAATCTCCCAGGCATAAAAGGACTAAACTCAACTCTTTTGATCCTGGTAACGGGACTTCTGGTCTGGTATCACAGAGGTCAGACAGTGAATACTCTGGACAAGAACAGGAGTAGAGGGTCCCTGCCTTTGGCCAGGAGAAGCAAAGGGATGACCAGGCACACTGCACTGTGTGGATTCAATGGCCTGGCACAGCAGATCCACAGAGGTGTAAAGCTTTAGTTGACACTGGTGCCCAGTGCACACTGATGGCATCAGGGCACAGGAGTGCAGAACCCTCTGGATCTCTGGAGTGGAAAAGGGGGATGCCAGGAGCTGTCTGTGTTAGAGACTGAGGTGAGTTTAGAGGGACAAGTGGGAAAAGCCTCCCATGGAGAGTGGCCCAGACTGGCCTTGTTTTCATCTCAAGGTGTCCCGGGACATCCATCACAGACCAGCCCCTCCCAATGACCATTCCCAGCACTGGTTTGTCACCCACCTCTGAGAGGTGGTTTGTTCCTTCCCAGAGGGACATCAAGTGACTGGGCCAGAAGTGCAAGAGATCCTAAGTCTTTGTCTCCTTGGGCACAGCATTGTCTGTGCCACCAAGGGCTGTGAGCAGACCTGCTGTGCTGAGGCTCTGGGGCATCGTGGCCTCCTGGCACAGCTCCAGGAAAGCTGGGCACTGTCACCCCTTGTCCTGCCCTCAGCATCACCCCCCATGCCAGTGCCCCCAGCAGAGCCCTGAGCAAGGTGTGAGGGACAGGATGTGCCTTCCCCAGGCTGGGGGTCAGGGCTGGGCCTTTCTGCTGCCTCCAGCCAAGCCAGGCTTTGCTCAGCACCTGAGCTGCTGCCCAGAGCCTTTGCCTCCCTGCAGTCGTGGCCTCCAAGGGTCTGCTGGGGTGAGTCCCTGGGGAGGCTTTGTCAGGAATGGCCCTTGGGGGGGCTCCTTAAAGCTCCAATGGACTGCAGGTTTTTCAAAGTACTTTGACTTTTGCTTTTGGTTTGGAGTTTCTGAGAGGTTTGTTCAATTAAGGCCTCCAATTATCAGCTGTAACGAGTCCCTTGAGAGTCTTAGTCAGTATCAACACTCAGTGGGGCTCATTAATGCTTCAAGGTACTCAAAGCTTATTGAAGTATTTCTTTTTCACACCCAGTCTATGAGAGGTTTGTGAAATCATGGCCTGCAATGATCTGCTTTAATTAGTCCCTTGAGAGGCTTTGTCAGTAACAGCCCACAGTGAGGCTGGTTAATGCATCAAGGGACTCAATATTTATTAAGATACTTTCCCTTTCCTTTCGAAACTGAGTCTATGAGAGGTTTGTTCAATCAAGGCTTTCAATTATCTCCTCCTACCAGTCAGTGAAGAGCCTGTATTGGGAATGGCCCTTAGTGGGACCCATTAGTGCTTTGAGATACTTTGTGATTTTCTTGTCACTTTGACTTATGGAAAGGTTTGTGCAATCTCCTCTCAGTACCTGAGGTTCAGGGGCTCAGCACCAAATGCACCATGGGGCTTGTTAAGATAAAGCAAGACCTAAGAGATCATGGCTCTTTCTGAGTTGTTCCTCTAATCAAGGAGAGTTAATTAAGAACGATGCCTAATACAGTTTTGGAGAAATATTTCAAAGAGCTTCTAATAAATGTGCATTTCTATTTTAAATGATATGGATAATTACTTTTCTTTTTAGAGAAAAGGTGATTGCAGCATTCTCTGATTGGTATGGACCCACGTTTCCACCTGAAAAGGTTTGGACTAATAGGAGAGCGATCCCTTGAGGTCTGACAGTGGGGACAACCTTGCTCCACACCTTCCCAGCACCATCATGTCTCTCATCAGTCAACTGGGACCTGCTTTGCTCTGAGAACTGGCTGAACACAGGCAAGAGGGATTTTTCCTCTATTTTTGCAGCAATCTAAACCTCCTAAGTTTCATCATTGAAAACAAACACACTCCTCAACTCTGTGCCAGGTCCAAGATGCCACCATTGGGCTTCACCTTCCCCAAAGCATAACCATGCATGAAATGTATTAGAGAGAAAAGAAATGAAACAAACACAAATACAAAGCTGTCTGAAGACAGAATTACACCAATTACTGGGGGACAGGCAAACTTTTTACTCCCTGAAGCTCAAAGCCCAAAGTTGGTCTTTGAGAGGTGTGTGAGCAACCCAAGAGTGAGGGGAAGGGAAATGCAGAGAGCACTGGCAAGTGCTGCTGTGCAGACAGGCTGCTGGGAAGGGGACTTCAGCCATGGGCAGTTCAGACAGGACAGGTGAGAAGAGGTGAAAGTTGAGGCAGATGAAATGTGCAGCCCAAAGGACAGAATGCTGACAGTGCCAAGAGGGTGGGAGGGCAACAGTTCTGCCCTTGCTGTTAATGCACATCCTGAAAACATCTCAGTGTGATCCCATGGGAGAACAGGGACATTTTATGACAAGTGTTCCATTGTCCCAGCTGATCAGGTCATGCTCAGACTTTTCAACATGTGTCAAATTCAGGATTTCAGGAAGCTCCTCTGTTTGACCATCCATATCCATGTGGTTCCACAGTCTCTCAGGGTACCTTTGACTCCATGAGGCTCCAGAGTGTCACACTGGCCCCTTGATTCCATGAGGTTCCACATCTCAAGGTTCCTTCAGTTCCATGAGGTTCCTCTGTATTCACAATATCCTTTTCATTCCATGACATTCCACTGTGTCTTGGGATCCCTTTCCCTTTCCTCTGCCCTCTCCCTTGTCAATTCCCATCCCCACCATTTCCCAATCTTGCCTGCTCCCTTCCTGTTCAGGTTGTCACCTCACCCCTTGTGGCCAACAAAGATGAGGCCATTCTGCCTTTCCCCGTTGCCTGGAATTTCTGGAAAAAACTTTCCAAAACACGTTCCCTGGGTAGGGTCGAGAGGAGTTCTTTACTTACAGGGTTTGAGGTGTACAGAGGATGGAAAGCACACAGAGAGGTGCACACCCTGCCCCCAGTACCCAGCTTGATGCAACACCAAACAACATCTTGGTCCTCGGAATTGCTTCCCACAGAGAGCTTGCCTTCTCTGAACAGATTCCAGGCCTCATGGAGAGCAAACCCTCCTGCCACACTCTGCCCTCTGACTGTGCTCAACCCTCTCTCTGTCTCCTGCAGTGGCTGTGCAGGGCCCTCTTGCCTCCATGCTAGAAAAGCATCCCCATCCATACCAAAATGCTCATGTGTGTGTTGTCGTGGCACACCAGTCAGTATCCAATTGGCCACTGACTTTGGCATTTTCACATGTTGGTGTCTGGGATAGACACCACAGTAACTGGGTATTACATTAAAGCCAGCCAGGGCATTCATTTCAGCTGGGTACAAGCTAAACAAACCATTGGAAACCATGATGGTACCAATTTATCTCCAAGATTGCAAACAGGATGTGAGGCAGTGCCTATGGGAGAGTCCACAAAACTAATCCTTCAGCTGCAGTGTGGCAAACAAACACTTGGTGCTTTTTAACACAGGTCTCTTCCTCTGTGAGGCTTCTGTGAGCTCACACACTGTTTGAGTAGATGACAAAACATTTGAGAGACAAATTCAAGGTAGATGAATTTGATCTTACAATCACATGAAATTTTGTGTTGACTCTCAAACTGAATTCAGGGAAGGCTTTTTCACAAGTTGCAGCAATCAGAGAGGACACAGGAATATTCCCAATGGTGTTCACAAAATGCTGCAAAACTATTAGTATGAAATATATAAGAATATGAATATTGCAAAACAATATCACAAAACAATACAAGCTCTCAATTCTATTGCTGCATTATCTTCTTCATGAATCAGCTGTAAAAGGAAAACTCAGTTCAGTGTAAGGAGGTTCACAAATAATCAAACTAACAGTAAAAATCTGGAAAGCAATGAAAGACACCTGAAATACAGTAATTAACAATCACTGTATTGTCTGGTGTTTTGACAATATTATTAGAATTAGATTAGCCATCCATCCTTTGGGAGTCTTTTCACTTCCCTTCTGGGCTGTTTAAAAGTAAATTGACATTAAACCCCTTACAAAAAAATGGTGCTTGTAACCATGGCAACAAAACCTTCTTTGCCCCCCCTTTGCTGACTTTGGCAGTAACTTTGCAGGAGAGGGAGGTAACCACAGTGACCAGGCAGTGGCACAGCCAGCCTGGTTTCTGGGCCTTCTGTCACCAGGACTGAAATGGCTCCTTAATTGGACTAGAATATGTTCTAGTTGCTCTCTGAGCCTCAAGACAGAAAATGCAGGAATGTAGCTCAGGGCTGAGAAGGTGCCAGTTCCTACTTTAAAGGTAAGGAACTCCATAGCTCTATAAAATGTACAGATCCATAAAATCCTAAGGGAACACCCCACTGCTGCCCCTGACAGCAGGACCAGGGCCCTCCCCAGCCCCTGTGCTGCCCCTGCTCAGACACCCCCAGTGCTGGTTCCCTTGGGGGCCCCTCAGCATCACCCCCACACTGAGCTGCCCTGCTGGGCCCTGCAGAGCTGCCCATGGCAGCAGCTCCTCTGGGATGGCACAGCCCCTCCTGTCCATCCCTGCAGAGCTGCCCATGGCAGCAGCTCCTCTGGGATGGCACAGCCCCTCCTCTCCATCCCTGCAGAGCTGCCCATGGCAGCAGCTCCTCTGGGATGGCACAGCCCCTCCTGTCCATCCCTGAGCCCTGCCCATGGCAATGGGCCCCCAGGGCTGCCCTGCACAAAGCAGCCCCTCCAGACCTGCCCAGAGACACAACTGGGGACACCACACATGATGCTTTTAGGAAACAGCTACAATCTTTGCTTGGCTCTTGGGAGGGGTCATTGTTTTATTCCAAATGTTCAGAGTTACCCCCTTGGGGGCAGCATGTCCAAAAGGCCACTCTTGTGTTCCATTTGGAGGCAGAAATATTTCCCAAAGGAATCCAGGTGGCACAGACGGTGCAGTGGAAGCTGCCAAGTCACCCCAGTGTTCAGCCCTGCCCTGACTGGCACCAGCACTGCCCTTTCTCACACATCTCTGGTGAAGAAAAAGATCTCAGGGTTTAGTTTGTAAACAAGGAACCCTTGAAAAGACCAGTTTAGGACCTGCCAGCAAGGTCATTCAGGAGCAACCAGCACAGGAGTGGGCAGGAACTGTTGGCCAGAGGTCCATCTAAGAGGGGAGGGTGGATATTTTAATTTTATTTGACACTACAGAGGCAATTTCTGGGGTGGCCTCTGGAATTTTATTCTATTTCAAGAGCACCAGCAACAGGGCTGTGTTTGAGTTCTGGGAATGAGGCCTGGATGGCCCTAATTGTCCTTGACTTAGCGCTCAAGGGCTTGTGGGCATTCCAGTGTCTGCTGATCACTACACCTGAGACAGAAATACCGAGCTCACTGTCACAAATGCACTGTGGGTGGCTCTGATCAAAAGAGGCAATTGCAATTTTACTGATAAAATTCAGGTGGCAACCAGTAGCCATGAGTAAAAAATTAAAAACTAAATTTATACAGCATAAAGTTTTATTAACAAAAATCAGATCTGTTCCAGAAATGCCTTTGTGCACTGCCTGTTTTAGATGGATGTTCCTGTGGTTCCATGGGAGCCCGAAAATGCTGCTCAGCCCATCATTGTCACACCTGCAGCATCAGGGGCTGCAGGAGTAAAGGGGACCCTGCAGGGAGGCTTCAGATCTGTTCCCTAAATCCCATTCTGAAAGGAGATTGGATGAGGAAGAGCCCAGCAAGTTCTCAGTGAGAGACAGGCAGCTGCCAGCAGGTCCAACCAGCACACTGGATTTACACCATCTGATCTCTGCTGGGGGGTCCCTCTGGGCTCTGACACTGCCCCAGACCCCTCTCCCAGCCCCTCGCTGGCCCAGAGGAGCCACTGCCCGTGCTGGGATGCTCAGGGACCACTGGGCTCTTGCCAGTGGCTTCCCTGCCCAGCCAAGCAGGGCTGCCTGAGCTTCTCATCAATCACCACCCCAAGTCCTTCTCTTCAGGGCTGCTCTCAATCCATTCTCCATCCAGCCTGTGTTTGTGCTCCATAATCATGTGACAAACTGTAATGCATGGAAATAGAACAGACTGGGGCTAAGCCTTATCCTCCCAATCCCCAGAAGCAGAGGAAGGATAAATTCTGAGGAGGTTTTGTGTCAGGGACCAGAGTTGTCTCTGGGCCTGTCATGTTTGGTCTGTGGTTGTGCTTGTTGATTTGGTGTGAGAAAACTCTGCAGAGTTTGCCTGTGGAGAACTCAGGCCTGGAGAAAGAGCCATCAGTGTGAGCTGGAAGTGGTGAGAGCTTGGCCTGTGCCCCAGGGACAATAAAGGGCAGAGCCGTTGTTGTCCCGGAGTCAGCCCTTGAGCTGCTGCAGCCTGGGCTGGTGCGATGGGCACGCAGGGGCTGGTGCTGCAGCTGGCAAAGCTGCCCTGCAGAGAGAGGGGACAGGAGGGGTGGGCTGGGCTGGGGGTGAGGAGGCCCCGCTGGGCCTGGTTTGGTGCAGGGCAGGGCCTGAAGGGGCAGTGCCTGCCTGCCCTGGTGCCAGTGCCGCTGCACCTGCTGCTCCTGCCCTGCGGGCTGGGGAGATTGCAGGGCTGGGGATGTGGTGTTTGTGTGCCAAGGAACAGGATCCATTGGCCTGGGGAGATTGCAGGGCTGGGGATGTGCTGTTTGTGTGCCAAGGAACAGGATCCATTGGCCTGGGGAGATTGCAGGGCTGGGGATGTGCTGTGTGTGTGCCAAGGAACAGGATCCATTGGCCTGGGGAGATTGCAGGGCTGGGGATGTGCTGTTTGTGTGCCAAGGAACAGGATCCATTGGCCTGGGGAGATTGCAGGGCTGGGGATGTGCTGTGTGTGTGCCAAGGAACAGGATCCATTGGCTTTGCTCACCAATAAATTTGTTTTGCTACCTCAGCTGTGTTTTAGTGTCTTGTATTTTGTTCTGGTAATCCTCGTGAACCTGGAACATTGGGAACAACCTGGTGAGCCACATTCCCACTGACCCACGTTGGGAACACACCTGGAGACCCACATTCCCAGTGACCCACGTTGGGAACACACCTGGGGACCCACATTCCCAGTGACCCACACTGGGAGCACACCAGGCTGGAGGACTCCACATCCTCCTGGTTCCCTGTGGGCACTTGGGTGAGTTCAGGGGGAGGAACATCCATCAGGACACACACCAGCATTGGGAATTCATTGGGAAGAGGGGATTTATTGACTTTACACCCCTAAAAATGTCACCTGCTCCACCCCATCATCTCTTAAGGTGCCATCCAGCCTCCTAATTCCTCCTGAAATCCCTGAATTCCACTCAAGAGTCCCTGAACGTCTCCTGAAATGCCCAGAATTTCATCCCAAATCACCCCAGTTTTACTCCAAACCCCTAAAGATTCCACTCAAAGTTCCCTTAATTCTATCCCAAATTTCTTTTAATTCCACCAAAACATTCCCTGATTTTCACCTTATACTGCACTGATTCTCCTCAAAGTTGCCTTAATTCCACCTCCAATCCCTATAAACCCATCAAAATCCTGCTGATTTTTCCTCAAATCCCCTGAATTTGATTCAAAATTTTCTTAATTCTACATAAAATTCTTCTCATTTCTACCCAAATCACCAATTTTAAACCAAATCCCCTTAGTTTTACTGAAAATCCCTAATAATATTTCTCACAATTCATTTAATTTCATTTAAAATCTTCATAATTGAATTTATTTTACTGAAAATTTTATTAATTCCACCTATAATTCCCCAAATCCTCATATTTCTAATTAAAAACCCATTAATTCTATTTAAAATTTTCTTATTTCTACCCAAAGTATCCCTAATTCTACCCCAAATTTCTTAGTTGCACCCCAAAATTCCTTAATCCCTCTTAGAATCCCTGGTATTCCATCCAAAATCATTAAGATTCCACTCTAATCCCCTTAATTTCACACAAGGAATATTGAATTACGTCTCAAGTTCCTTTCATTCCACCCAATCTCTCCTAATGTCACCTTAAACCCATTTAATTCTGCACTAAAACCACTGAATTCCACCCAAAATTCCTATAATCCCACCACAAATCTCTTAATCCCAACCCAGATCCCTTCCCCAACTCACCAGCCCCCGAAGTGCCCCCAGTTCCCCCCCGGCCTCTCAAGTGCCCCCTTGGAGAGCCAAATCCGGGGAAAAAGCCCCACGGGAAACGGGGGGCTGGGGGGCTTTGGAGGGATTGGGGTGGAATTGCCATCTGGGGGGCACTTGGGACACAAAGGGAATCCCACGGGGGTCTGTGGGGGCATTTATGGGGCACTTGGGGGTACGAGAGGACACCTGGGGGGTCACTCGAGTGTCCAGGGACGGAATCTGGGGATCCAGAGAGGATTTTAGGGGTCACTTGTAAGTCCTGGAGGAACTTGGGGGTCACGTGGGGGTTCAGGGAGGTGATTTGTGGGTCCTGAGTGGGCATTGGGGGAGCACTTGGGGGTCCTGGGGCCCTTCCGGGGCAGTTTGGGGTCCGGGGGGCACTTGGGGGGCTGCAATGGGGGTGGGACCGACCCGATTGGGCGCGGGGGGGGCGGGAGTTGTAGTCCCGTCTGTGATTGGCCAGGACGGACCGCGGTGCATGACGGGAGATGTAGTACAGAACAGGCTCAAAATGGCGCGGAGTCCGTGGCCCGTCACCGCCCGCTGCATTCCTGAAAGCTGATTGGCTGCAGGCGGTGACGGGCAGGCGCAGTGCCCAATCAGAGGCGGCGCAGACGGAGGGCGGGACTCGACGGCGCTGCCGGGAGAGCTGAGCACTGGCGGTGCCATAGGGAGGTTTGGAAGATAATTGGGAACATTTAGGAAATATTCGGGGACTCGGGGCGGGCTTTGGGGATCCCTCACGACCCGCCCACCCCTCACAGACCCCCCGGGACCCCCCCGGGGCCGTGTTGGCCGTGACGGTGAAGGAGCCGGGTGAGCCTCTCCCCCCACCCCGGGATCCGCTTCGGGACCCCCCAAAATCACCCAAAAAAATCCCTGAGACCCCAAAACCGCCCACCTGGGACCTCCCAAACTGCCTCGGCGCCCCAGGATGCCCCAAATCGCATTCTGAACGCTCTGGAGCATTGGAAACACTTCGGGCCCCCCCAAACGCCTCAGAGACCCCCTAAACCCCCTCCTAGACCCCCCCAAACCTCTTTCAGAGCGTCTAAACTGCCCAGAACCCACCGAACTACCCTCAGGCTATCCTGTATTTCGTCCCAGACCCCCCAAACCACCGCAGGACCCGCCAAAATCCCTTTGTGAAGCAACCAGACCTGCCAAATTCCCTCAACCTCCCCCCAGATCCCCACCCAGACCTCTCCAAACTGCCCCAAGACTCCCAAACTACCTCAAACCCCTCCTAAATTCTCTCCCAGTCTCTCCAAACTGCCCCAAGGCCCTCAAACAACTTCCAGAACTCCCCAAACTAGGCCAGGATCCCCCTAAACCCCCTCCCAGAACCCCCATACTGCTCCCAGATCCCCCAAAACCATCCCTGGGTCCCCCAAACCTTTCCCAGGACCCCCACACTGCTGTCAGACCCCCCCTGTACCACCCCAGGACCCCCCAAACCCTTCCCTGGCCCTCCAAAGTACTTCTGAACCTCTAAACTGCCGTCAGACCCTCCAAAACAACCCTAGGACCCCCCTAAACTCTGTCCCAGGACTCCCAAACTGCCCCAAGAGCCCCCTAAAACACCTCAGGAGCCCCAAACTGGGATCTGGAAGTGACAGCTGAAACAGAGAGAACTGAAGCTGAGTGAGACACGTGGGCAGCCCAAAAAACTGGAAAATGGGGTTTATTTGTTGTTTTTTTCTGCAAGTTGAAAGAGGGAAATTGGGGATGATGCTCTTGGAAAAGGGAATGGTGTGAGCGAGTGAGGAGTGACCTCAGTGTGGGGAACAAAGGGAGTCACCCCCAAAGGGACTTTGCTTGGGGAGCATCCCTGGATGCTGGAAAATCCTGGGATCCTCCCATCCCCCCAAATGGAGGTGCCTGGCACAGATCCCCTAAAACCCCAAACCATCAAGATTTGGCCAAAACCCCCTCCAAAATATGCAGATTAAGGCCAAAGGAATTCAAAGCACCAAAAATCACCTCCAAATTTTCTCTCTGTGGTCTCTCCACTTTGGGGTTCTGGGGGTCTCTCCTCTCCAGGCTGTTGGGGGTGCCTTGTGTTTTGGGGGTCCCTCTCTGATGTTCTGCCTTTTCCAGGCTGCTGGAGATCCTGGGAATGCCAGGGGTCCCCACTCTGTGATCTGACCCCTTTGGGGTTCTGGGATTCCCCCTCTCCAGGGTCCCAATTAGGAATGCCGAGGGTGCCAGAGGTCCCCTATGCCCTGACTCTCTGCTCAGGGATCCCTGTGGGATCCCAAAAAGGAGATCCCGGAAATGGGGCACCCTCAGGACCCCTGGCATCCTGGGGAGGGGGGACCCCTATCCCCAAACTGGGGTACCCCAGAGAGGAGGGACCCCAAGAATCCCAAAGTGGGGAGACCAGAGAGGAGGGACCCCTTTGATTCCCAGGACCCCCGGCAGCCTGGAGAGGGCAGGGACCCCAGAGAGGGGGAACCCTCAATTGACGTGGGACCCCCAGCGGCCAAGAGAGGGGAGACCCCCAGAACCCCAAAGTAAAGAGAGCAGAGAGAGGAAACTCCTGAGATGTTTTTTATTTACTTAATCTTACTGTTTTAGAGGGTTTTAAGGGCACAAGATACCTGGTGAATTCCAGAGATGGACTTGGGCAGGAGGATCCCCCAACCTTATTTTTCCCCCCAAACCAGGATTTCTCCTTTCCAAAGCTTGTCAGGATGGAGGAAGAGGCTGCGAGGAAGAGGAAGGTGCCCCAGAACCCCCAGGCAGGTGATGAGGAAGTCAGTGCCCCTTTGCCCCTCCCTTGTGCTGCATCTTCCAGCCCAGCATGGCCCCGGCTGCAGGACAACCCCGCTGCCGACGCCGTCCTGCCAGGGCCGGGTTTGGGGGGATGTCCTTGGCCTTCCCTGTGGGCCGGAGGCAAATGCCCTGCCTGCTCTTCTTTTTTCTTCCTTCTTTTTCTCTTTGTTCCTCCCTCTTCTTTTTCCTTCTAATTTTTCCCTTCCTCTTTTCCTTCTTTTCGTTCTTTCCTACTTTTTTCTTTTTGTTCCTTCCTCCCTTTTTTTTTATTGTTTCTTTTTCTCCTTTCTCATTCCTACCGTTCTTTTTTCTCTTTGTTCTGTCTTCTTTCTTTTTCTGTTTCTTCCTTTTCCTATTTCCTTCATCTTGTTCTTCTCCTCCTCATTCCTTCCTCTCCCTCCTTTGTCTTTCTTATTCCTTCCTATTCCTTCTTTATTCTCCCACTTCCGTCTTCTTCTTTCTCCTTTATTGTCATCCTTCCTTTTCCTTCTTCCTTTTTCCCTTCCTTTCCATATTCATTTCTTCTTCCTTCCTTTCCTTCATTTTCTTCCTTCTTACCTTTCCTTCTCCTCTGTCCTTCTCTCCTTCCTGCTTCTACTTGTTTTTTTATTCTCCTTTCTTTTCATGTTCCTTCTTCTCCTTCTTCCTTTTCCTTCTGTTCTTTTTTTTTATTCTTAATCTTCCTTCTCCTTGTTCCTTTCTGTCTTTGTTTCTTCTTCTTCCTTTTCCTTGTTCCCTCCTCACCTTTTCCTTCTTTCCTCAGGCTCCAATCTGAGCACGGAGAGCACGGAGGACAAATCCCCCCAGCAGAACCTGCTGGCAGAGGCCGTTTTGAACGGCTCCAGGGCACAGGAAGTCAATGGGAAGCAAAAGCCACGGAGATACCCCAGAAGGAGAAGCTCCAACTCCAGCCCAGGTTGCTCCAAAGTAAAAACACCAAACCTGTCCCAGGAAGGCAGGCAGAGTTTCAGTCAGAGCCCTGACCTGGTGGTGCCGCAGCAGCTTCACACAATGGAGAAGCGCTACAAGTGCTTGGAATGTGGGAAGAGCTTCAGCCAGAGCTCCAACCTGATCAAGCACCAGCACATCCACACTGGGGAACGGCCCTACACCTGTGGGGAATGTGGGAAGAGCTTCAGACAGAGCTCCAACCTGATCCAACACAAGATGGTCCACACTGGGGAACGGCCCTATGAGTGTTCTGAGTGTGGGAAGAGGTTTCAGAGAAGCTCAGATCTCCTCACACATCAGCGCACACACACCGGGGTGAGGCCCTTCTGCTGCACCGACTGCGGGAAGAGATTCAGCCGCAACGACACCCTTGTCATCCACCGGCGCACCCACACCGGGGAGAGGCCGTACCAGTGTGTGGAGTGCGGGAAGAGGTTTCAGAGCAGATCAGATCTCCGCAAACATCAGAAGACGCACACAGGGGAGCGACCTTACAAGTGTGAGGAGTGTGGGAAGAGGTTTCGGAGGAGTTCAGTTCTTCTCAGGCATCAGCGGACTCACACGGGAGAGAAGCCCTTCCACTGCACCGACTGCGGGAAGAGCTTCAACCGAAACTTCAGCCTCACCATCCACCGGTGTATCCACACTGGGGAGAGGCCTTATGAGTGTGGGGAGTGTGGAAAGAGCTTCACCCAGAGCTCCATCTTGACCCAGCACCAACGGACCCACCAGTAAGGGAAGCCCTACGAGTGCCCTGACTATGGGAACAGCTTCGTCCACTGCTGCAACTCCATCACCCGTTGGAGGACCTACGTGGATGATCCACAGTGACCCATGCTGGGCACAGACCTGGTGACCCATGCTGGATAAAGGCTCGATCACACACATTCCTGAATAGGCCTGCTTAGCAGAGACCTGGTGACCCACATTCCAGGTGATCCATACTGGGCACAAGACCTGGTGACCCACGTTCCAGATGATCCATGCTGGGCAGTGCACTGCGTTTGTGTGGCCAGATTTTGTAGTGAGGGGGCTCCAGGGATGGGTTCTGTGAGCGGCTGTCAGAAGCTTCCCCCTTGTCCAGCACCTGTCCCCAGCCCCCTGCAGGTGAGGCTGACCCAGGTTCTTGTTAACCCAACCCTTGGGGCAGATTACATTTTCTTTATCAATATATATGTATATGTAGGGTTTAGAACAGTTTTGTTTGCATGTAAAGTAGGTTTGGAGCAGTTTTGTTTCCTGTATGTATTTACATAAAAGCATAAAAATAAACCCTTCCCTTCCCTGGCTCCAAGCCCAGCCTGTCCCCTCCAGGGGTGAGTGTTCCCCCCTCTGCCCCTGGGTGGTTCTTTTGCCCATGGGCAGCAAAGGACCTGCTGCTTTTGCAGCTGGATAATGTTGGAGCCATGAACCATCAGCATTCCATCCCCTGAAAAGTGGAGACACTGGGGTCTGGTCCCACCACACGTGTTCCTGTGCAGATAGAAATACTAAATAAACATTTATCTTGCTGACACCTGACCCCATGTCCAGCACCACCTCTCCCATACTCTGCCTTTATAATGTTACTGAAATCCTTGGAAACCATTAGGGCAATAAACCCTCAACACCATCTTTTCAGTGTTGAAGAGTCAGACGTTCCTTTATTCTGGCTTTGACTGACAAAATTGCAGCTTCCACAGACACACCGAGAGAAGACTTTTTCACCTATTTATACATTTTTCAGCAAACAAATAAATGTTCATTGGTTCTAAATTAGATAATTCCCTTTCATTAATTAGTAGTCTCTCCTCTGTTGGTTATCGATTTCTTGCTTTCTATATTATTTTTTAGTGTTTTCAGTATCTTTTTTCTTGGGTAGGGACTTTCCAAAATAAATACTGGGTCTTTCGTAGCCTCTTCTTTATCTTTTGGTTTCTGCAAAATGTCCCTGTGGTCTGTATGTTCTGCATTCCAGATGTCCAACCTCAACCACCCATCTCTCTCTTCCAGGCTTTGTTCACTGAGGCAGATCAGAGTTTATTTATCAAAACTTGAAGTTCTGGTACTTTTCACAAGTTCTTCCCACAAAAATACCTTAAGACAACTTTGATAAATGCTGGCCAAGTGTGATTTAAGGATAACACTTTATTTATCACCAATATATATTGATTTTAAAGCCTGATGCTGGGACTGGGAGGAGCTGGGGCCATACTGGTGGCACTGGTGGTGCTGGGAGCCCCCCTGGTTGAGGGTGAGGAACTCTTGGTAAAGGGGGTGGGGAAAGGGGGGTGGGGCAGTGGAAACTGGGGGGAAAAGGGGGCAAAAACTGGGTGTGGGGCTGCAAAGGGAGTGGGAACCCCCAAAACCAGGAATGGGGGAAGGAGGTTGGGGATTGGGGGGACAATTGAAAAGGGGGGTTGGGACACCCAAATTTAGTGGGAGGGGGACAGCTGTAAACCACACTCTGAGGGAGGAGGGGTTTGAAGTCTTACAGGAAAAGGAGGGGAGAGGGGGGGAAAAGGAAGGCTTTGGACCCCCAAACTGAGCAGAAATGGGCTTAGACCCCAAAACCAAGCAGGGGGGGACACCCCCAACCTGAGCTGTGTGGGGAATTTGGGATTGTTGGGACAATGGGAAAGGAGTGGTATAGTGAGGAAAGGAGAGGTGGGTAACTGGGCAGGGGCATCTTGGGGGTCCTGTAGCAGGATGGTCTGCCTGGAATGGGGGAAAATAACTACTACAAGGCCCAGTTTGCAAAGCCCCCAGTGGGAAATGAAGAAGGGGGTCACCCTACTTTTGGGGTTGAACAAAGCTGAAAGCGGCCTGAGTCAACCAACACTCCCAAAGTGAAATATCCTGAGAGGAAGGGGAAGATGTGGCAGAGCTGGGAAATCCCTGGATAAAGGAACAAACAAGTGACACCCCTGAGAACTCCAAAGCTGCTGAGCTGGCACAGCCTGGACACACCTGACTGACAGGCCAGCGCTTTCTACTATAAAAGCCCAGGCCTAAATTTTAGAGATTGGGTCTTCTGACATATCCCTTCTTGGGGGGTGTGTGGAGGTTCCTGCCTGGAGCAGGGATGCCCCTCAAGGTCAGTCCTTGAGGCTGAGCCAAAGAGCTTTGTCCAGGGTCGTTGGTCTTGGTGAGTGACATCACTCTCTGCTTAATGATTGGTTTTGCTTCAATCCAAGTGTTTCAATATTGCTTCCTAGTGCAGTGTATGATAATAGTTCCTAAAGCTTCTGTGCTGTCTAGTGAATAAATCTGAGTCAGATCTTTTTGTCTAATCATTACCATAGTAAATCATATACATTTCTATATCTGGTTTTCCATCCTTGATTGTGCAGGACAAAGTTGTACAAAGGTTCAGTCTCACCTGTATAACCCTTTACACAGAAACCATTGACAAAGTCTGGGGCTGGGAGCCACTTCCAGGCTCCTCTGGGAGAAGCACTTTAGAAACCCAGGGGGTGCTGGGAGGCACTCGGGGTCTCTGGTGGTGTTGGGGGTCCTTTCTGCTTCATGTGACTGAACGGGACCTTTTCTAAGAGACTATGCCTGCAGCTCCCTCTCTGCCTGTGACAGGAATCCTGTGACTGTACCCGCTCTGTCCTTTGGCAGCCTGGAGACGTTTGGAATGTCCCCACGGTGCCCCTGTGACTGTCTGTGACCTCCCTGTCCTTTGGCAACCTGGAGACCCTTGGAATGTCCCTTGGAGGCCCTGTGAGTGCCTGAGACAGGTTGGTGCTGGAGCAGCCCAAAGTCCCCTGGGATGTCACCATGGAACTGCTGTGACAGCCTCTGACCACAGAGCTCTTTGTCACCCCCAGAGACCCCTGGGAGGTCACCAGGGAGCCCCTGGGACAGTGTGGGACCTCATGGCTCTTTGGCAGCCTGGAGACCCCTGGATCCATTCCAGGATCCACATGGAGAGGATCCAGAGCCAGATGTGGCACTGGAACCATGTTGTATCCATTCCTCTCTCTATTCCCTGTGGAAATAAAGAGGGATCAGCAAATGTGGTGGGAGATCCCTGGGATGCTGCTGGGTGATCCATGTCCCTTCCTGACCCCCATCCTACGTGTTCCCGGTTCGGAGCTTCCAGACACCGAATCCGATGAGGATGAGGATGATGATGGCAGAGATGAGGGATGAAATTTCATCCTGATTCTGGCTTTGGGAAGTCTGGGATGGTGAGGAGTGGGAGGGAAACCCCCATGCGACTTCTCCACATTCCCAAATTCCCAATTTCCAATTTCCACATTCCCAGCCCAGGGGTGCCCTAGACCATATGACATCACACTCACTATCTGAAGTGGGAGGAAGTTTGGAGTGATGGTGTTTGTCTTTCCAAGTCACCCTTTCACAGGATGGGGCCCTGCACTCCTGGAGATGGCTGAACACCTGCCCAGCCATGGGAAGCAGGGAATGAATTCCTGGTTTTGCTCTGCATGTGTGCATGACTTTAACTCAACCCAGAAGTTTTGTTACTTTTACACTTCTGACTCTCCCCCCATCCCACTGATGAGAAGGGAGTGAGCGACTGTGCAGTGCTCAGGTACTGGCTGACATTGCTCAACCTTGACAAATGGAAACTCCACAGGTGTCTGGGATGCTATTCCAGTGCTGAATTGTTCCCTTGATGGGTTTTTAAAATTATTATTTTTTTATTCTTTATGATAAAGTAGTCCAGCTTTACAGATCTCAGTGCAAGACATCACAGCAGGGGAAGTTGCCCTTCATATCTTTTAGCATTTGAAGCTGATTCCATGCAGGGACACTGCCCATAGTCCATGAGGTCTAGGAAGTGATTGCTCAAATCCAAGAGGAGTCACCTCCTCATGGGTTGTCTCACCCTCTGGGGCTCACTGATGACTGGCCACAATTGCACTATTTCTACCTCACATGACCTTGGTCAGAAACAACTTGACAGAATTGTAGTGTTTGGGATCCACTGTGGGATCACTTTGTCCACAGGAGTTTCTTCAGGGCAATTCTCACTTCCTTATTCCTCAGGCTGTAGATGAGAGGGTTAAACATGGGAGTCACAATTGTGTAAAACAAGGCAAAGTATTTGTCAGGATCTCCGGAATCCCTGGAGTGTCCCTTTAAGTAGATGACTGTGGCTGAGCCATAGAAGAGTGTCAGCACCATGAGGTGTGAGGAGCAGGTGGAAAAGGCTTTGTGCCTGCCCAGAACTGAGGGGATTTTCAGAATTGCCCTGATAATTTGGATATAAGACAGAACTATTAGGCAGAGGGGAAGAACTGCAAAACCCAGGATGATGGTGTGCAGCACCACTTGGTTCCAGAATGTGTCTGCACAGGCCAGGTCCAGCAGTGGAGGGACGTCACAGAAGAAGTGACGAAGGTCGTGGGAGGCACAGAAGGGCAAAGTGAACAGCTGGTAGGTCTGCCCTACCTGTACTGGTGTGACAGCCCCCCAGGAGCCCAGCACCAGCCTGGTGCAGAGCCCCCTGCTCATGGCCAGGGGGTAGTGCAGGGGGTGGCAGATGGCCACGTAGCGGTCGTAGGCCATGGCAGCCAGGAGAAGGCACTCGGTGCTGCCCAACAGGACCAGGAAATACAGCTGGGCAGCACAGCCAAGGAAGGAGATCCTGCCATCTGCCCTCAGGACACCCACCAGCATTTTTGGAAGAGTGACTGAGGTGTAGCAGATCTCCAGGAAGGACAAGTTCCTCAGGAAGAAGTACATGGGGCTGTGCAGGCTGCAGTCCAGCAATGTGATGAGGGCAATCAGGCTGTTCCCTGCCAGCACCACCAGGTAGATGACCAGGAGCACAGTGAAGCACAGGCCCTGCAGGCTGGAGTGGTCACAAAATGCCAGAAGAACAAATCCAGATCCAACGGTGTGGTTCTCCAAGCCTCTCCTTTGGGACATTTTCCCTCTGCAGAGCAATCCAAGCAACAGCTCTCAGAGGGTGCTGGTGGCCTCTCTGCCACCACACGCACCTGAAGGCCAGAGAAAGACTCCAAACAACACACACAGGTGGCTGCAGGAGAGCTGGAAATCTAACAGGGCTGTTTGCTGCAGGGAGGATTGCAGAGGGAGGGAGGAACAGAATCCCTGAGCCTGCAGGACCCGGCGTTGCCACAGAGAGAAGAGAATCTTGACTTGCTTTTTCAGAGGTGATTTTATTAAATAGGATGCCTGGGGATAAAAGAGAAAAAAGGAAGGGAAATGGATAAATACCAGCCCCTTGCAAAACCCTGTTGTTTACATTCCTTGTCCAGATCTTTAAGAGATGCATTTAATGTTAGAACATTGAGTAGAAACAGGGTGAAAAAGCAGGAAAGTGATGAAAATGGGGAAGACAAAGCAAGGCAAGGCTCGGGGAGGAGAGGCAATCCTAACACTGCAAGGCAAGGCATGACTCAGTTCTTAGGCCTTAGGCAGAGAGATTAATCCCAGCTCTCCTCACATGTAAGAGCTCACCCCTGGTGCTCTGTCAGACCACAAAGATGTGGGAGACTGTTGTAGATCTGAATCCTTCCCTTTTACCTGGGGAGGGGCATCTCTCTTCCAGTGAATCAGGTGACTCTGATGCATCCCCAGGGCATTTTAGCAAGACAGATAAGCAACAGTTTATGTCTAAATAAAAAGTTTTCACGGTGTTAAGACACAGGTTGGTGCAAGCAATGCCCCTTTTCAGCAATGCAGTTTTCAAGTCATTTAGGGAAGAAATGCTTCAAAGTGGGTGATTTCCCCACAATATCCAATTTTCCTGTGCAGGTCAGGCTTTTATAATTTCTGGATGAATCACAGATAGTTCAACATTCCTTACCTTCCTTCTCTGTCACTTGGATTCCTGACCCCTTACAAATCCAGCCAGAGATTCATTCCCTCCGATCCCAGCCCTGCAACACTTTGCAGACCCGTGCAAGCCCCCACAGAGGCAGAGCAATGTTCTTGCTGCCTGGGGACCTGAGCCTTTCCTTTGCATTCCCCACCCTCCCAGAGCACAGACTCCCTGCAGGGCACACAGACAGGGTGTGAGCTACAAGGCAGCACCTCCATCACAGGTTTCTTCTAAAGAAGTGACAACTCAGCTGAGAGGTGTTTCAGAAACTCAGTTTGGCCTGGGGAGGGAATATCCTCTCCCAGGTGAGGACTGAGGGTGCTGCTGCATCTCTCAGCCAGCAGTAACACCCTTGGAGAAGTCCTCTTAAACTCTGAGGTATTACTGATGAGAAGCAGGTCAGAGAACATGCAATAGAGTGTCCAGTTAGCACAGGGCATTTCTTCAAGAGAAAATCCTGAATTCACACAAACACATGGTCCTAATACTTTGCTTATTTTCCCATAGTACTTGTGCCATTTTCCTGTGAGTTTTATCTGTCTCATTGAGATGTGATTCAAAAATTACAATATAAAATCAGACTTCACATGAGAGTAAACTCACCACATGATTCTTTTCTAAACTACCAACTGAATGATACAAATATACATAAAAAATAAATATTCTCATTGCAACCCAAGACATTGAGATACTCACATTTATTTTAATGTAATGCTTTAAGTCAAAGCAAACATTTCCATGCAGGTTATCCACATACCAGCAATCCCTGCTTGTAGCCAAATGTTCTCAAAGATACAGCCTACTATTTTTAACTCTCAGGTGTCTCAGTGCTGCCAAGATCATGGGTGGAGCCCAGGGCAGGCTGTCTTTGCTCCCAGCAATCTGCCAGAGCCCTTCTTATGGGGTGCCAGTCTCACTGACAGCACTTCCTAAAGCTGAAGGAACTGTGAAAAGGAATTAAGGAAACTTCATCCAGCCAAGCCAGGCTTTTCTCAGCATCTGAGCTGCCTGCACAGAGCCTTTACCTCCCTGCAATCGTGGCCTCCAGGGATCTGCTGGAAGGAGTCCCTGGGGAGGCTTTGTCAGGAATGGCCCCTGGGGGGGGGCTCCTTAATGTTTCAAGGTTTTTCAGACAGCTTTGGCTTTTGCTTTTGACTTTGTGTTTCTGAAAGGTTTGTGCAATTATGGCTTCCTGTGACCTGCTGTAGAGAATCCCTTGAGATTCTTTTGTCAATAACCACACTCAGTGGGGCTCATTAATGCCTCGAGGTACTCAGGGTTTATTAAAGTATTCTTTTTGACACTAAGTCCATGAGAGATTTATGGAATTATAGCCTCCAATTATCTGCTTTAATTAGTCCCTTGAGAGGCTTTGTCAGTAATGACACTCAGTGGAGCTCATTAGTTCTTCAAAGTGCTTCAGTTTTTTAGGGCTAGTTGGGCTTTCCTTTTGATAGTGAGTTTTTGAGAGGTTTGTGCAATCATGGCCTCCAATGATCTCCTCCAGTGAGTCCATGAGAAGCCTGTCCTGGTAAGGAGGTTGCCTTTTCAGCTCCATAACTCCCTGCAGTGTCACAATGGCCTTTTGCTTCTATGGTATTTCATGTTGTCCTCAGGCTCCTTGTGCTCTGTAGGTATCTGCAGTGTGTCAGGGGCCCCTTGGATCCATGAGGTCTGTGGTGCTCCAGAATTCCTTTGGTTCCATGACACCCTGCAGTTTGACAATGACCATTTGACGCTGAAGTGTCACAATTACCCCTTGATTTGCTGAGGTTCCACAGTTTCTCAGGGTTCCTTTGATTCCATGAGACCCCACATGTCAGATGGGCCCCTTGGTTCCAGGAGGTTCTGTGGTGTTTCCATGGGGTTCCACACTGTCCTTGCTGGAACACACGTGGTTGGATGTTGCCCCACCTGCAGAGCTGCCTCCGTCTCTGGGTCCCAGCACAGCAAGGACATGGAGCTGTTGGAGCGAGTCCAGAGGAGGCACCAAGATGATCAGAGGGATGGAGCAGCTCTGCCATGAGGGAAGGCTGAGAGAATTGGGATTGTACAGCCTGGAGAAGGGAAGACCTTTGGGGTGACCTAATTGTGGCCTTCCAGGACCTAAAGGCAGCCAAGAAGGAAGTTGGAAAGAGACTATTTACACGGACCTGGAGTGACAGGACAAGGGGGAATGTCTTCACCCTGATAGAGGAAAGGGTTAGATGAGATATTAGGAAGAAATTCTTTATGGTGAGTGTGGTGAGGCCCTGGCACAGGTTGCTCAGAGGAGTTCTGGCTGCACCATCCCTGGAAGTTGTTCAAGGTCATGTTGGATGGGGCTCTGCACAACTTGGTCTAGTGAAAGCTGTCCCTGCCCATGATGGAGGTTGGAATGAGCTGTTCTTTAAGGTTCTTCCCAACACAAATCATTCTGTGATTCTCTGACTGGTGGGGGATGTGGTGGTTGGGGCCATCTTGGGCACAGAGACACTGAATGGCAGCATTTTCCATTTGGGGGAGGAAGGAGGGGGCAGCAGAACTGACACCTGGCACTGATGGTGGGCAGACTGTGGCCTGCCTGGGAGAGTGATTGATGGAATCCCTTGGGAGTCAGTCCTAAAGAACAGAGGAGTCCAGGAAGGCTGGACCTGCTTTAAGAAGGAAATATTAAGCTCCAGGAACAGGCTGTGTCCCCATGTACCCTAAAAGAAATGAGGGGGCTTTATTAAACAGAGAACTTAATTTGGAACTCAGGGGGAAAAAAAGAGAGTATATTACCTGTGGAAGGAGGGACAGAAATCCTGTGGTATTACAGGGGTCTCGGGATCCGAATCGGGAAGCAGCTCCCGGGAAATAATCCAGACACACACGAGGAGTGGTGGAAAATTGCCAAAAGCCTTTACTTTCGGTTTGGGACTAGGTATAAGGACAAGGATGAGGGAGTGGCTTGGCAAAAGGGGTGTAAACTTGAAAGAGGTTTGACAATGCAAGAGTCAATAACTTAATACAACCAATAACAAGTCCCTTGGGGGTTGACTCCGGGACGGGGGTTCCAAAATGGTGGAGAAGGTGAAACCGTGTGGCGGTAGCGAGGTCATGGCGGGTGCAACCCGGCTCTGCCGGCCGGCCGTGCGTCTCTGTCTGGACGGGACCCGCCACAGCCCATTGTTGGGTCCCCAGAGCCAGCACCGGTCCAGCAGGGCCCGTGCCACACCGCACGGCCCGGCGCTGGGGGCCCTGGGGGGTCCGTAACCCACACAAACCCCACCGGAGCCAGCGCCATCCATGCCAGCTTTTACGTGGCTTTTATCTGCCGCGGCCCTGTGTGGCGCTGCTATCGCTACACCTCAGCCGATCCCAGGGCCGGCAGCTCCCCCCGGGGCGCCACCACCACCAGCCACCCCCACCCGAACACGTGGGCAGGGGGAGCCCCCCCAGCGGGGGCAGTCCCGGACTTGGTGGGGACCGGGCAGGATCCCTTGATGTCACCATGGCAACACAGGGACGGAGCCTCCCCGGGAAGCTTGGAACTCAATGCAGACTAACAGAACCAGGTTAGAACAGTGTGAACTAAACCTAAACTTCTGCCTGTTTCTTCCTCGTCTTCCAGGGAAGGAATATCCACAGGCACACACACCAGTCTCACCAGTGTCTGGGCACAAAAAGGACACAAGACCTGGTGATTTGTGGTTCCAACTCCAGTGAAACTTGAACCACCGTCTGTTCCCAGAACACAGAGTTCTTTTGTCCCAGAGATTTCTTGGGAATGGAGGGATTAAGAAAATGGGACAGGCAATTAGGTCAGTTGCAGGGCATGGCCAGGGACGGTCACTGACCAGTCACCTGTTTGCACATGATCAGCTCCTTCCATCCCCTTTTCTCTCTCTTTACTCACACCTGTTCCTTCACAAATCACTTTGATCTTTCCCTAGACGTCCCATGGCAAGTCTTGCACTGTCCCCAAATGCACATTCTGGTTGCCCATCCTGACTCTCAGTACCTGAGTGAGAAAACCCCCAACCTCAGCTGCAAGGCCATCACTGATCACTTGGGGAGCCTTTCATGCAGAGATGTTGGAAATCTCTATTGGTTTCTTTGAAACTTTTGAATTTTGAAACGTTCCTCCAAAAACATAGAACCTCATAACCCTAAAATGCCAATTTTTCCATTTTCACAAAGTATTGGGGATTAGGTCACATTAAAATACCAACATGGTGCATGTAGGTATTTGCAGCCCTGTGGAGAAGGAATTGGGGACATAGGAATAAAAGAATAATAAAACTTTTTGGGCTGGAAGAGAGCTAAAACAACCACTAGTCCAAGTCCACTTCCATTAGCCAGGGACACCTTCCACAAGTTCAGACTGCACAAAAATCCCACCCTTGGAGAGCTTCACAGATGGGGTTTCCACTTTGTAAGCTGGCCCAGGTTCCTGCCACCCTCAGCACAAAATATTTCTTCCTTAAATCCAGTGCAAATCTCCACTCTGATGCCGAAGTGGTTTCTGATTCTTCACTTTTATAGATTTTAAGAACACAGTAACTGTAGCAAATGTAGTGTTCATATTTGTAACAGCTTAAATTCATTGTTTATACATCCTAACCCCTACCACAGACTAGTAGCTCAAACTCTTTTAGCTCTTTAGGCTCTCTTCAAGATGCAAGAGGTGCAGACTATCAGAAAGGCCTGCAGAACAAGACCAAACATAAACCAACAACCTTGAGTCTAAGAACACTGGAAAAACTCCAAAGCCCGAGGAAGAAGCGAATGAAGACAGAGGGTCCCAGTGACCCCAGCCCCAAAATCCTGGGAGATGGCACAGGGGTGGGACTGGGGCTGGACTGAGAGATGTGTAAACTGAGGGTTGGGTGGGCAATATTATAAAAACCATGGAAATCAGTGTTCTGAGGAGAGGGTGCACGAAGATGTCATCATGTATTCCTAAAATCCCTAAGCCTGGACATTAAAGAATGTACCTTTTTATCTTATCCCACATTAACTTGGCTCACAGTCCTGCTTTGTGGGGGGGCACTCACGGCATCACCTCATTGAGTTCCAGTTCCTGTGCCTTGTTCTGCCAATACAACCCTTGGCAGAAAGTGTCACTCTGTTTCTCCTGCACTAAGAGCACCACATTTTCATGGCTAAACATCTTGGATAGGGACCAGAGTGGGGTTTGGAGGCCTCAAGCACAAGCTGTGGGCCAAGTGGTGTGGAGACTTCAGAAGGAACAGGAGAAACTTGAGAGGCCTTCAAGGGCAACTGGGGAGGTCTAGACTGCACAAAAGGAGAAAGGAATTTCCACGCCAGGGCATTGCTGTGGTGCAACATAATTCCCTGTAAGAGGTCTGGGTCAGCCAAAGGCTTTGTGTGTCAAGAAGAGCCAGGGAGGAGGGAGAGATGTCAGTGCAGGAAGGGGCCAGCGAGGTGGGGCAGCTGGGGGATGCCGACAGCCTGCAGGGAAAGGGGCAGGACATGGACACCGGACAGCCTGGGCTGGAGAGGAGACAGGGATGTGCAGAAGCTGAAAGGCCCCAAGAGAGCCAAGTTGTGCAGGCCTTTGGCCATGGCTGCTGTGTGTGCCCCTGATGGCATGAGGAGACAAGTGAGCCTTGCAGTCCTGGGGCCTCATTGCCTCCTTGTCCCTGCTCAGCAGCCTGGGAGGTGCCACCCCATCCTCCTGCCCTTGGCATTGCACATCCCACATCCCAGTGCCCCAGGATAAGACGTGAGAGTGAGTAAGGGACTGGAGATGCCTTTCCAGGGGCTGGGTGTCAGGGCTTGGCCCTTTGGAATAAGGAAACATATAGAGGTTTCCTAAGCATGAGAGACACCTTTCCTTGCTTCTTCAGAATTGTCACCACTGTGCAGTTTTCTGCTCTACCTGGAATCTGGGGACACTTTCTCAGTCTTATCTCTTAACTGGACCTATTAGCACTACGAGAAACTTCAGAGTTTCACTCTCACTTTGACTTCTTGAGAAGTTGTTTGAAGTTACTCTGATGGACTGAGTCTGTTGTAAACAACACAAACCCCCCAGAGGGCCATTAAATGCCCTGGGCTGTTGCTGTGCTGCTGAGCTGGGCCGGGCTCCTGGCACACAGGGAGCTCCTGGCAAGCGGGCAGCGCTGCAGAGAGACAGCTCTGCCCAGGAGCAGCTCCTGTGCACAGCCCAGCAGGGCTCAGGGCACTGCCAGGGCAGCTCAGGGACACCAGCAGGGCACAGACAGAGCTTAAAGGGGCTCAGCATTGGGAGGATGACTCAGAGCTCATGGAGGAGAAATCTTTGCAGTGCTGGACACGGTGAGTCTGTGGGTGCAGGGCAATGCAGGGGCAGCTCCTCAAGGCATCTCCTAAAACTGGCCCAGCCCCAGCTGACGGGATGTGTGAGGAGGGGGCTGTTGGGGGACACTTTGGAATAGCTGTGGAGCCTGGGGGTGCAGCCAGGGGTGCCCAGGGCTGTGGTGCAGAGCAGGGTCCTTCAGCCCAGGGTGCTGTGCTGGGGCAGGGACTCTGCTGCCTGCCAGGGTCAGATCTCAGCCGGCCTGGGGAGCTGCTCACAGGGCTGGGGGAGAAGGAACAAACCATGATAGGTGAGGGCAGGATCCTTCCACTCTCAGGGTACTGAAGGTGACTGGCTGCTCACAGCTCCAAATCACAACAGGACATTCAAGAATGGAGTTTTAAAGAAGCACAGAATGTTTTGTGACACATGACTGGAATTGATACTGCTCTTTATGTCTTCTGCTCTGGCTTGCCCAGGTAGGCAATGGGACACAGAAATTAATTTCTCAGTCCAGCAGCAGGCACACAAATTCCAACCTTTTACAAAGAGAACTGAATAAAACAGGTAATGTGAGAAATCACCACACTGTGCCCTACAGGCACCATCAGTATCCCTTTTCCAGCCTCCTCAGGGTTGCTCTGACATTGCCATCAGAACCTGCACAGATATTTTTCTCTGCAATCAGCTCGGAGGCACAACAAGTTGAAGTGCAGGGCAGATGGGAAACAGAGCAGTCAGCACTGTATCTGTCTGTGCTGACTATGAACTAAAGCACTGAGAGCTGAGCACTATTACCTGTCCCGTGTTAAGGATGTTCACACTTTTGTTCACTAAAAATTAGAATTTCTACACTTAAAATACCATTTGACAGATATGAGAGTAGAAAAATACAATAAAATATCCAAAACAAAAACCTCAGAAAAAATCACTATTAAGTTCAGCTAAACCTCTCTTTTTCAGCCCAGGATGTTATGCTACAAGAGCAGAGAGTGAAATTTTCTTACACCTGGCTTTCCTTGTGAGTACTGGAGCTTTCAGTAGAAGCTTCCATGTACCCATTGGAACAGGGCTGAACTAACTCGCTGGAGCAGCACAATCAGCCCAGAGAGACCAAATGAATCTGAAATTGGGGGAGTGGGCTGGAAATTCTATGAGATATTTGCTGATTTTGTCCTTAGAAATCTGTCCTAAATTGTCACTATCTTTTCCTTCTTGGACAGTGCTCCATTGCCAGATGAAGCTCATGTCGAACAGCATCTCCATCAGCCAGTTCCTCCTCCTGCCATTGGCAGACATGCGGCAGCTGCAGCTCCTGCACTTGTGTCTCTTCCTGGGCATCTCCCTGGCTGCCCTCCTGGGCAACGGCCTCATCATCAGCGCCGTAGCCTGCGACCACCACCTGCACACCCCCATGCACTTCTTCCTGCTCAACCTGTCCCTCACAGACCTGGGCTGCATCTGCACCACTGTCCCCAAAGCCATGCACAACTCCCTCTGGGACACCACAACCATCTCCTACATGGGATGCGTCACACAGCTCTTTCTCTTTACCTTTTTCATGTCAGCAGAGTTTTCCCTCCTCACCATCATGTGCTACGACCGCTACGTTGCCATCTGCAAAGCCCTGCACTACGGGACCCTCCTGGGCAGCAGAGCTTGTGCCCACATGGCAGCAGCTGCCTGGGCCAGTGGCTTTCTCAATGCTCTGCTGCACACAGCCAATACATTTTACCTGCCTCTGTGCAAGGGCAATGCCCTGGGTCAGTTCTTCTGTGAGATCCCACAGATCCTCAAGCTCTCCTGCTCAGACTCCTACCTCAGGGGGCATGGGGTTCTTGTGGTTAGTGCTTTTTCATTTTTCAGATGTTTCATTTTCATAGTTTTCTCCTATGTGCAGATCTTCAGGGCTGTGCTGAGGATCCCCTCTGAGCAGGGACGGCACAAAGCCTTTTCCACGTGCCTCCCTCACCTGAACACTGAACCCCCTCATCTACAGCCTGAGGAACCAGGAACTCAAGGATGCTGTGAGGAAAATGATGACTGGATTCTTTTGAGCAGCCACAGACTACCTGCTTTGCTCTGTCCATGGCTCGTAGTGTATGTCATGAGAGGTCAAGTTAGTTCTCTTACAAAATTCTCCGTTTTTTCCTCTTCTGACTTTACTGTCTTCAAAAAAAAAAGTCACTCTTCAATATTCCAGTTAATTGCAACCCCAGTCTTTTGAGACCAAGGCCAAGGACTGCCCTGGGCATCCCATCAGAGGGGCCATTCCCCACCCTGGATGCTCCTGCCCTGGGCTGGGGCTGCACAGGGGGCTGTGAGATCATCTGTGGGGCAGTGGGGCACAAAGGGGCCATAGAGCTGCTGCCAGAGGGTTAAAGCAAGGCCAGGCACAGACAAGGAATTCCTGGGCATGGCCTGTGGTGTGCATGTGGGACTGTGGGGAAGGCAAAGCTCCCCTGGAGTTGGTGGTTGCAGGAAAAGTCAGGAGCCAAAAGAGCCTCCATGACTGTGCTGGAGACCAAGGCTGAAGCACAGAAATGCAGGGCTGCTGTGGGATGGGGAGGGGGATTTAATTCCAGCAGACACTGCTGTGGGGCTGAAGGACTCCATGGTTTCTCTGTCTGAGTCTTCACTGGAAAGGTCTCTCAGGCCTCTGTGCTCAGGGAAAGCTTCAGGGAGGAGGAGAGCCCGTCTTGGCAGGAACCTCCTGCAATGGCAGAGGGACACACGGCAGTGTGTGCCCCTGCAGGGCACTGCCCTGGCCATGGCACAGGCTGGGAGCTGCCTGGCTGGGAGCAGCCCCGTAAGGCAGCTGTGGGTGGGCAGGAGCTGGGCAGGAGGCAGCCGTGTGCCCTGGCAGCAAGGGAGGCCAGGAGCACCCTGGGCTGTGGGACCAGCACAGCAAGGACGTGGCTTATCCTGGTTGCTGTGGCTGAGGAACGCTGCACAAAGAGCTCTGGAGTTTAGAAATTGTATCCTGTTTAATTTGTACTGTGGGCAATAAAGGAAAACTTTCTGTGTCTCTAAATGGCACCAGTTCCTGATCCCCTAAAGAGCACAAACCTGGTGGGTTGTGGTTCCACTCCAGTGCCACTTGGATCTTGTCCCACATCCAGAGCACGGAGCTTCCCTGTCCAAGAGAGTTCTTGAAAATGAAGAGATTAGAGACACAGGACAGGCTGTGGGGTTCAGCTTCAAGACATGGCCAGGGATTTGGGGTGGTTGTTACCCCAGGGCAGGACCCACCACTTGGCCTTGTTGAACCTCATCCAGTTGGCCTGGGCCCATCGATCCAGCCTGTCCAGACCCCTCTGCAGAGCCTTCCTGCCCTCCAGCAGATCAGCAATCCCACCTAACCTGTTGTAATCTGAACAAATGCTGCAGAACATGCCCAATAAAGTTCCTGTAACCCCAAAATATTTGGATTAGTGGAGATTTATCTCTGCACAAAAAAGTAATTCATTCACTTTCTCTCTTTTCCTCCTACTCTGGATCAAGGGAACTTCTGACTTCAGTGTGTGACTCACTTTGTGCAAACAGCAAAATGGACAGAATTGGGGTAGGGAGAGCTTGGAGGGACCTTTAGATCTGTGCCTGACACATAATGTGTTTTCCATTGGTCTAAAATTGCCTGCTGTGGAAACTGGACATCAGAAATGTGAACTTAAAATAGCAGAGGAATTTCTTCTATTTTTGAGCTGTGCCTTCCTTTGGTTTTGTTTGCTGACAATACATGAACATCCCTGTGTGTCTCCTGCAGCTCTTTCTCCAAGTACAGCAGGTGGGAGTTGGTGCCAAGGAGCTGAAACCTGCAGGTCCAGCCTTTAGTGGAGGAAGCTCAGATTCCACAAGGCTGCTTTGAGTGCCAGGGATGTGATGAGAGAAATGGTGGGGTGGGGATTAGGGATAAAGTCTGATGGATTGTCAGACAAAAGGGTCTTGATTTTCATATCTATTCACACTGAATTAGGAGATGCTCTGGGTCAATATCAATAGGGAATTGCTGATAATAGTGTTTTTTTAAAGTGTAAGGTATTCACTTTGAATGCATTTCTGAGTTCTCTGTAATTGACCACAGAAGATTTGAAAATGTAAAAGTAAATTATTCCCAGGGGATTGTTTTGTTAAAATGCCATCAGTGAAAAGAGACCATGAAGGGAACAAGCAGACAAGGAGACCATCCCTGGTGCTTGGGAACAATATCAATTAGGGTTTGCTGCTCTCAGTGTATAAACAGGAAAATGGAAATGGGACAAAAAGTTATATTTCTTCAAATTTTTGTCACTGTATTGCACTCACTTTGAATACACTTCTGGTATCTGTCTAATGAAGAATAAAAGAATTGAAGACTTAATATTAAAGTATTCCCAAAGGCTTGTCTTGTTAGGATGTTTTGAATGTTAATGAGCACTCTGGCACTGAATTCCTGAACTGAAGATTTGAAAACTGAAAAAACCTCTAAAAAAGTAAAATTCATCATCAAACCTTCAAGTTTCTGAGAGTGTCAGCAAGTCCCACTGAGGTCATGACTGAAAAAAGACCCCGGAGGGAAGGAGCAGACAAAAAGACCCTCCCTGGGGCTGGGGAAGCAGCAGCTCAGAGTCACTGGTTACATGTGGAAAATGGACTGTGGAACGTGGCTGTGAAAGTGCCTGATGGACTTTGCCAAGCAGGACAGCCAAGCCCTGCCACCCATCTCTGGTTCCTCACAGGATGCTCCTGGAGCAGAGTGATGTGGGGTGTGGAATGGGGAGTGCAGGAGAGCAGTAGGACACCTCCACAGCTCTATGGAGTGGGTGAGGAGGTGACAAGCCCTGGGGCTGTAAGGAACTGGTGTCTTCTCATAGGCTGTCAAGAGCCAGGAAACTGCCCTATTGCAGAAAAGCACAGTGAAGAGCCAAAGTGTGTGAGAGCAGGAGAGGGCACAGCAGTGTCCCTTCCACAGCCAGGCCTCCAGGGACACACCTGAAGGAGCAGCAGAGCAGGGTCTGGGCTTTGTCTTTGTTTCCTGGACACCCTGGGCAAGGGGCCCCAGGGCAATTGTCACAGATCACCCCCTGCAAACACCATTCCCAGCCCTGGCCTCTCACCCACCACTGACAGGTTGTTTGTCACTCCATGAGGACACCAAATGAGCAGTTCACAAGGTCATGCTGCAATTGTACAGAGGAGACTTCAGCATGCACAGTGTATGTGTGGGGGAGATGAACCCAAGAGAACACAAAGACCATCACCTAATCCTGGAGATGCTGGGAAGGGCTGTGGGACACACAGTGTCTCGAGGTCACTTCACTCTGGGCCCCACATCCCCTGGAAAACCCCCAGGATGCAGCACTGGGATGTGCTTCTGAGCACAGAGCTCCCCCTGTGTCCATTCCTCAGGCCGTGGGGCATCTCAGAGAGGGGCAGAGCAGGTGACACCCCACAGGGCTGAAGTGCCTCCAGCCCCTGGCAGTGGCAGTGAGAGCCCAGGGAGAGACTGTGACTCCTGCAATGATCTCCCCATGGGTGTAAAAGGGAAAGACTCTCTGATCACCCCTGGGTGCATGAGAATCCCACAATCCCAGTTCAGAGGTGGATGCCTTGCTGGACCTTGACATTTCTGTGAGTGACTCCAGGAACAAACTCCACTGGCCCAGTGAGATTCACCTCAATGGTCTTGGACAGTTCATTGCAAGTGCTCCTGAACTGCTGCATCACCCTTGCCTGGCATTCTGGGCTGTGCTCTCAAAAGGGCCAGAGCAATCTGAGAGGTTCTGGGGTCCTTGGAAAAGGCACATGCCAAGCCCATCTTTAAGAAGAGCAAAATGAGAATGGGGAGAATTATAGGCTGCCCATCAAGCTGCTCTATCACTGCCCTTCCCAGATGGAGAGGGGAGAGAGAATAAGGTGGAAAATGACTCATGGGTTGGGATACGGCACTTTACTAAATCAAAAGTCAAAGTTTGCACACAAACAAAGAGGAAAATGACAAGATTTATTCTCTACTTCCCATCATCAGTGATGTCTGGCCATGTCCCAGCAAGCCAGGCTTCAGCACACGGAGCAGCTGCTCAGCAGGCAAACATTGGAAACAGTGAATGTCCCCCTTCCTCATCCTTTCCTCAGCTTTTATATCTGAGCTGACATCCCATGGTCTGGAATATCCCTCTGGTCACTCTGGCTCAGCTGGCCTGGCTCTGTCCCTTCCCAGGACCTTGCCCTCAGTTGGGGAAGGAATGTTGCAGTGCTGGGGCTGTGCCAGCCCTGCTCAGCAGTAGCCAAAACATTGGTGTGTTCTCAGCACCTTTCCAGCTCCCAGCACAAAGCACAGCACTGGGAGGGCTGCTGTGGGGAAATGAGCTCCAGCTCTGCCAGACCCAAAATAGTTCCATAATGTTCCATAGTGTTCCAGAATTCCTTTAGTTCTGTGAGGCCCTGCAGTGTCCATGTGGCATCCTGGTTCCCTGAGGTTCCACAGTGTGATAATGACCCCTTGATTCTATTAAGTTAAAAACTGTCTCAAGACCCCTTTTGTTCCATGAGGCCCCACAAATTACAATGAACCCTTTGGTTCCGTGAGCTCTGCAGTGTCCCAGGATACCTTTGGTTCCTTCAGGCCCTGCAGTGTCCCAGTGGCCCCTTCTTTTCATGAGTTTCCACAGTGTCCCAGGGTCCCTTTTGTTCCATGGGGCCCGAAAGGTCAAAATTGCCTCTTGGTTCCATAAGTTTCTGCAGTGTTACAATTGCACGATGATTCCATCAGATTCCAAAATATTCCAGGATTCCATTGAATCCATGACACCCTGCAGTGTCATCATGGCCCCTTGATTCCATGAATTTCTGCAGTGTCCCAGGGTTGCTTGGAGTCCATGAGGCCCTGTAGTGTCACAATGATCTCTGGATTCCATGAGGCTCCACAGGGTCACAATGGGCTTCTGTTTCCTTGAGGTCCTGCAGGGTCACAATGGAACTTTGATTCCATGAGGTTCCCAAGTGTCAGAAAGGCCCCTTGGTTCCAAGGCTTTCCACAGTGTCCCAGGGTTCCTTTGGTTCCTGAGAGAAGATTGCTGGGGGTGAAATTAGGAGTATCAAGTTATCCTGACAGAAGTTGCAATGGTACACAAATTATGGGTAAAGGTCCATCAGGAGTGTTTGCACAGTCAGTGTTTCAACACCCTCAGCATTACCTGAACTTGGTTTTATCTCACCAAAATCTTTCCTCTCTGTTGGCCCAGTCCCCCTTCCCTCCCCCAAATATCCCATCCCTTTTGTCCCAGTTCCTCCTGACCTCCCCAAATCCTTCAGCTGGATGGGCTCAGCTTTGTGACACCATTCATGACCCCTGAGCATCTGCGTGCCCAGCTTGGCCAGTCAGTTCTGGGAACACACCTGACAGCCCAGCCCCCAAGGGGACAGGATGTTCTGCTGTGCTGGAGAGGACCCTCCTCAGCCTGGCCAGCAGTGCTGCAGGGGGGGATTCCCTGCCCCTCCCCAGCTGGTCCTTCCTGCCCAGCAGCTCCTGTTCCAGAAGGGCTCACAGACACTCTGGGGGACTTTTCACACTTGGGTCCTTGAGCTGCCCTGGGGCATCTCTGGGGCAGTGGCCAACTCTGTGACTGCTCTGGGAAGTCATGGCCTGAATCCAGGAGTGTGGGTTTTAGGAGGTAGTTGAAACCTCTGCAGACAAGAAATCCTGGTAATTGTTGAAGACTTCATGGCCTATCTTACGATGTGTTGTTTGTTTATTTTTTAATTTCATGAATCTTTTTCATAATTTTCTTTTTACTGACAACACCACACACTTGTTCTATTAATCTGATTCACTCTCTGTTTATGTGAAAATATTTGTGCAGCTATTTATCAGAGTACATTTCCTACCAGTGTTTTGAATGCAGAAACATTGCTCAGAGGAGCTACTGAACTTGTTTGGGATGGCTTCATATCCCTAAATTTGCCTCTTCTGTTCTTCCTCTCCCAATTTGCCTTCCAAGATCTCTCCAAGCTGTGTGTGCCTGGGAATGTTTTCACAGTCCTGAGCTCTGGGCCATGTCAAAGGGGACAAATGCACCTTCTGGAGAACACTGTCACTCCTGCTCACAGAGCCTCTCTGACTGCACAGGGGAGATTCCCCCAGGCTATTTCCTGGTGTGGGAAGAAAGGGACATAAAGGCAGAGGAGAGGGATGGAGGAGACATGGACATTTGCAATGGGCATGCTCAAGGCTGGTGAGATAAATGTCCCTGGGACAGGGAGGTTGTTCCTGCAGTCACACCCAGAAATGTCAGGGCTCTGACAGGTGCCCACACCTGAGCTGGGCTCATGCCCTGCTCACACCCCCAGGGCTGTTCAGAGACACGAGTCCTTCCCTTGCACACACACAGACAGTTCCTGGCAGCAGGTGCAGTGTCTCCCTGGGCTCCTGCTGCCACTGCCCGGGGCTGGAGGCACCTCAGCCCTGCAGAGCCCTCACCCTGCACACTCACACACTTCAGCTCAACATTTGGCTTTCCCTCTTCCTGGCCCTTCCCAGTCCATCCTCTTCCTGGTCTCCCGATCTTCCTGTGCCTGCCCCAGCCCAGCAGAGCAGCACAGTCACGTCTGGCCCTCCAGCGAGAAATGGAGGAAATGGAGGTCAGGAACAGTGACCTTGTCTGTGGAATGCTCAGGAGATCTTCAGGTCGGGCATCTCCTACAGCCACAGGGACAGGACAGCCTCTTTCCATGGCTCCTCTGCACACACAGCCTGTCCTGCTCTTCTCCTGGCACATCCCATCTCCCCACAGAGCCTTTCCCCAGGGAAACACGTCTGTGCTGGCCTGACCAGCCATTCCTGCAGCCCCTCCCCGTTCTCCCCACAGCCCCCGAGCTGGGGATGCTGCTCTGCAGGGCATGGGGGCTGTGGTGCCTGGGGCCATGTGGGGACTCTGCTGGGCTGTGCTGGTCAGGCTGGGAGGCAGAGCCAGCTGATGGTGGTCCCTGCCACTGACCCCCTGCCACACAAGCTCTTGTGTGGCCATGGAGGGTGCTCAGAGGGGCCCTGCCTTGTTCCAGTGCTGGGAGATGGGTCTGGGGGCTGCACTGCATCCAGACCATGAATGCTTATGGAAAGTAAAATGAATCACAGGACTCCTTTCCCTTAACCTGCTGTATTCCCTGGGGTTGCAGGGCTCTTTTTTTTCAGTTCACACTCAGATGTAGAATATTATCTCTGGGTGACTCCGAGCTGGACAGGCCTGTTCTCATTGGGCTCTATTCACTGTCAGCTCCTGCTCACACTGTTGCTGCAGGTCTCGTGTTCTCCTGGCAGCTCCAAAGTGTCTTAAGCAAATCACTTTCCTGCCATCAGCCCTGTCACAAGCTGTTGAGCCCCAGGAAGGTTAATCTCATCTGCATGGTCTCTGGCCACCAACAAGTAAAACCTGAACCAGAACTAAGTCCTTTGAAAGTCACACTGGGACCCTGATCTCATCACACTGAGCCATGGGCAGACAAAGCAGCACAAGTTGCCTCTTGAATGTCTCTTCCTTAGGCATGTTCTTAAGAACAACTTCGGAGGAAGCCCAAAGCCTTCCTGCCCTGCCCTCAGGAGATGCCCTTTCCTGATGGAGCTGCTGTTGTGCAGCCCAGCTGTGTCCCAGCAGTGCCCATGGCCTGTCCCTGGCTGTGAGCCCAGGATGGACACACAGCAGGATGTGACCAGCCTGGCAGAGAACCAAGGTCTTGGACCAACACAAGGGCTTAGGAGAGTGTGGAAGCAGAAAGGGCAGCTCTGAACAGTCCCCTCCTCTCTGAAAACATGCACTGTCCTGCACTGAGCTGTCCTTTCTGAATGCCTAAGAAGAAGGATCAAACAAGTCACTGCACTGTCCTTTATTTTGTGTAACTACTCAAGTGGAACAAATCCTCATTTAGACCAGTCTATAGGTCAAACTCCAAAGAAAAACACTAGATTAGAATGGAGATTAATTGTGCACACACTTGTCACAAGATGAACCCATGACCCCCAACAAATGCTGAGAAAAGAGGAGGGGCTGTAATGAGTTCCAGTCCGAATACTAGGCAGTCAGCAGCAGAAACAACAGTTTTATGTTTTTGGAGAGCATCAAGTCATCATTTTCCTCACAGCATCCTTGAGCTCCTGGTTCCTCAGGCTGTAGATGAGGGGGTTCAGTGTTGGAGGCACCACCGAGTACAGAACTGACATCACATCCAGAGATGGAGAGGACATGGAGGGAGACTTCATGTGGGCAACCACATCAGTGCTGATAAACAGGGAGACCACGGCCAGGTGAGGGAGGCACGTGGAAAAGGCTTTGTGCCGTCCCTGCTCAGAGGGGATCCTCAGCACAGCCCTGAAGATCTGCACATAGGAGAAAACTATGAAAACAAAATAACCAAACACTAAACAGGCAGTAACCAGAAGGAGCCCAAGTTCCCTGAGGTAGGAGTGTGAGCAGGAGAGCTTGAGGATCTGTGGGATTTCACAGAAGAACTGGCTCAGGGCATTGCCCTGGCACAGGGGCAGGGAAAATGTATTGGCTGTGTGCAGTAGAGCATTGAGAAACGCAGTGGCCCAGGCAGCTGCTGCCATGTGGGCACAAGCTCTGCTGCCCAGGAGGGTCCCGTAGTGCAGGGGTTTGCAGATGGCAACATAGCGGTCGTAGCACATGATGGTGAGGAGGGAAAACTCTGTTCCAATGAAGAAAATAAGGAAGAAGACCTGTGCAGCACATCCCATGTAGGAGATGGTTGTGGTGTCCCAGAGGGAGTTGTGCATGGCTTTGGGGACAGTGGTGCAGATGGAGCCCAGGTCTGTGAGGGACAGGTTGAGCAGGAAGAAGTGCCTGGGGGTGTGCAGGTGGTGGTCGCAGGCTACGGCGCTGATGATGAGGCCGTTGCCCAGGAGGGCAGCCAGGGAGATGCCCAGGAAGAGCCACAAGTGCAGGAGCTGCAGCTGCCGCGTATCTGCCAATGGCAGGAGGAGGAACTGGCTGATGGAGCTGCTGTTCGACATGAGCTTCATCTGGCAATGGAGCACTGTCCAAGAAGGAAAAGATAGTGACAATTTAGGACAGATTTCTAAGGACAAAATCAGCAAATATCTCATAGAATTTCCAGGCCACTCCCCAAATTTTGGATTCATTTTCTCTCTCTGGGTTGATTGTGCTGCTCCAGCGAGTTAGTTCAGCCCTGATGCAGTGGGCACACAGAATCTGGCTTGTGAAAGCTCCAGTACTCACAAGGAGTGCCAGGTGTAAGAACATTTCACTCTCTGCTCTTGTGGCAGAAGATTCTGTGCTGCAGAAACAGGTTTAGCTGAACGTAATAGTGAGTTTGTGATAAGCGAGAACGCCACAAAAATAACTGCTAAGAGAAGGTGTTTGCACCCGTTAGCAGCAGGTATTTATTTCTGAGCAGGAAGCAAGGCTGCAAAACTTCAAGCAGAGGCTTGCTCACCTGGCAGGTGTCAAAGGAGGCTGTATTATACATTTGAACATAATTGATTACAACATCTCATTGCATATTGTTTACAGGCGGGGTCTGGGCGGAGCTGGGGCGGTGTTTTCTTCTGGCATCAGTTCTGTGGAGGGGTCCTTCCGTTCTTCATCCCCAAAAGGAGGGTCCCAGGTAGTCTTCCTCTCCTTGACCCAGCTTGGTTTCTTTCATAGGTGACCCAGCCAAAACTAGTAGAAAAAATCTTGGCTAGCTACCATTTTGCTCTATTCAACTGTCCACCATTACCTGATTAATTCGGCTCCAGGCTACAGTACAGAGAACTGAACAACAATCATGTCCTAGGAAAGAGAACAGAACATGCTTGGTAGTAAGGCTGGAGCAAACAGGTCTGGAACTTAGGGAGGGGGTTTGGTTATTGGCCCTTGTTCCTTCTTGGTTTCTTTGAGGTTTTTGTTCTAGTTGTTTGCTTTGTTTTTGTTTTTTTTTCTATTGCCATATCAATCAAGTGGTATTATTAAGTCTAGAAATTCTAATTTTTGGTGAATGAAAGTGTGAACATCCTTAGGACGGGACAGATAATAGTGCTCAGCTCTCAGTGTTTTAGTTCATAGTCAGCACAGATAGATACAGTGTTGAATGCTCTGTTTCCCATCTGCCCTGCACTTCCATTTGTGGTGCCTCAGAGCTGATTAAAGAGAAAAATATCTGTGCAGGTTCTGGTGACAATGTCAGAGCAACCCTGAGGAGGCTGGAAAAGGGACACTGATGGTGCCTGTAGGGCACAGTGTGGTGATTTCTCATATTGCCTGTTTTCTTCAGTTCTAATTGTAGAAGATGGAGAATTTTTGTGCCTGCTGCTGGACTGAGAAATTAATTTCTGTGTCCCATTGCCTACCTGGGCAAGCCAGAGCAGAAGACATAAAGAGCAGTATCAATTCCAGTCATGTGTCACAAAACCTTCTGTGCTTCTTTAAAACTCCATTCTTGAATGTCCTGTTGTGATTTGGAGCTGTGAGCAGCCAGCCACCGTCAGCACCCTGAGAGTGGAAGGATCCTGCTCTCACCTATCATTGATTGCTCCTTCCCCACAGCCCTTGTCCCCCAGCCCTGTGAGCAGCTCCCCAGGCTGGCTGAGAGCTGATCCTGGCAGGCAGCAGAGTCCCTGCCCCAGCACAGCACCCTGGGCTGCAGGACCCTGCTCTGCCCCACAGCCCTGGGCACCCCTAGCTGCACCCCCCGGCTCCACAGCTATTCCAAAGTGTCCACGAACAGCACCCTCCTCACACATCACATCAGCTGGGGCTGCGCCAGCTTTAGGAGATGTCTCCAGGAGCTGCCCCTGCATTACCCTGCACCCACACACTCACCGTGTCCAGCACTGCAAAGGTTTCTCCTCCATAAGGTCTGAGTCATCCTCCGGGTGCTGAGCCCCTTTAAGCTCTGTCTGTGCCCTGCTGGTGTCCCTGAGCTGCCCTGGTAGTGCCCTGAGCCCTGCTGGGCTGTGCACAGGAGCTGCTCCTGGGCACAGCTGTCTCTCTGCAGCGCTGCCCGCTTGCCAGGAGCTCCCTGTGTGCCAGGAGCCTGGCCCAGCTCAGCAGCACAGCAACAGCCCAGGGCATTTAATGGCCCTCTGGGGGGTTTGTGTTGTTTACATTAAACTCAGTCCATCAGACTAAGTTCAAACAACTTCTCAAGAACTCAAATTGACAATTAAACACTGAAGTTTCTTGCAGTGCTAATGGGTCCCATTGAGGAACAGGACTGAGAAAGTGTCCCCAGATTCCAGTTAGAGCAGAAAACTGGAAGGAGTAATGGCAAGTATAGACAAGGAAGGGAAAGATGACTCTCATGGTTAATAAAACTGGCTGTGTTTCAGAATTCAAAGGGCTTAAGGCCTGAACCCCAGGACCTGGGAAGGGAGATTTTCGCCCTACCTCATTCCTCCAGGCCCTTCCTGGGGCACTGGGATGTGGGATGTGCAATGCCAAGGGCAGGAGGATGGGGTGGCACCTCCCAGGCTGCTGAGCAGGGACAAGGAGGCAATGAGGCCCCAGGGCTGCAAGGCTCACTTGTCTCCTCATGCCATCAGGGGCACACACAGCAGCCATGGCCAAAGGCCTGCACAACTTGGCTCTCTTGGGGCCTTTCAGCTTCTGCACATCCCCGTCTTCTCTCCAGCCCAGGCTGTCCTACGGTGTCCATGCCCTGCCCCTTTCCCTGCAGGCTGTCGGCATCCCCCGGCTGCCCCACCTCGCTGGCCCCTTCCTGCACTGACATCTCCCCCTCCTCCCTGGCTCTGCCTTGGAACACAAAGCCTTGGGCTGATCCAGACTCCTTCAGGGGGATGTGTTGCACCACAGCACTGCCCTTGGGCAGAAATTCCTTTCTCCTTGTGTGCAGGCTGGACCTCCCCAGTTGCCCTTGAAGGCCTCTCAAGTTTCTCCTGTTCCTTCTGAAATCTCGACACCACTTGTCCCAGAGCTTGTGCTTGAGGTCTCCAAACCCCTCTCTGGTCACTCTCCAAGATGTTTAGCCATGAAAATGTAGTGCTCTTAGTGCAGGAGAAACAGAGTGACACTTTTTGCCAAGGGTTGTATTGGCAGAACGAGGCACAGGAACTGGAACTCAATGAGGTGATGCCGTGAGTGCCCCCCACAAAGCAGGACTGTGAGCCAAGTTAATGTGGGATAAGAAAAAAAGGTACATTCTTTAATGTCCAGGCTTAGGGATTTTAGGAATACATGATGACATCTTCGTGCACCCTCTCCTCAGAACACTGATTTCCACGGTTTTTATAATATTGCCCACCCAACCCTCAGTTTACACATCTCTCAGTCCAGCCCCAGTCCCACCCCTGTGCCATCTCCCAGGATTTTGGGGCTGGGGTCACTGGGACCCTCTGTCTTCATTCGCTTCTTCCTCGGGCTTTGGAGTTTTTCCAGTGTTCTTAGACTCAAGGTTGTTGGTTTATGTTTGGTCTTGTTCTGTAGGCCTTTCTGATAGTCTGCACCTCTTGCATCTTGAAGAGAGCCTAAAGAGCTAAAAGAGTTTGAGCTACTAGTCTGTGGTAGGGGTTAGGATGTATAAACAATGAATTTAAGCTGTTACAAATATGAACACTACATTTGCTACAGTTACTGTGTTCTTAAAATCTATAAAAGTGAAGAATCAGAAACCACTTCTGCATCAGAGTGGAGATTTGCACTGGATTTAAGGAAGAAATATTTTGTGCTGAGGGTGGCAGGAACCTGGGCCAGCTTACAAAGTGGAAACCCCATCTGTGAAGCTCTCCAAGGGTGGGATTTTTGTGCAGTCTGAACTTGTGGAAGGTGTCCCTGGCTAATGGAAGTGGACTTGGACTAGTGGTTGTTTTAGCTCTCTTCCAGCCCAAACAGTTTTATTATTCTTTTATTCCTATGTCCCCAGTTCCTTCTCCACAGGGCTGCAAATACCTACATGCACCATGCTGGCATTTTAATGTGACCTAATCCCCAATATTTTGTGAAAATGGAAAAATTGGCATTTTAGGGTTATGAGGTTCTATGTTTTTGGAGGAACCTTTCAAAACTCAAAAGTTTCAAAGAAACCAATTGAGATTTCCAACATCTCTGCATGAAAGGCTCCCCAAGTGATCAGTGATAGCCCCCCAGGATGGCCTTGCAGCTGAGGCTGGGGGTTTTCTCACTCAGGTACTGAGAGTCAGGATGGGCAGCCAGAATGTGCATTTGGGGACAGTGCAAGACTTGTCATGGGAAGTCTAGGAAAAGATCAAAGTGATTTGTGAAGGAACAGGTGTGAGTAAAGAGAGAGAAAAGGGGATGGAAGGAGCTGATCATGTGCAAACAGGTGACTGGTCAGTGACCGTCCCTGGCCATGCCCTGCAACTGACCTAATTGCCTGTCCCATTTTCTTAATCCCTCCATTCCCAAGAAATCTCTGGGACAAAAGAACACTGTGTTCTGGGAACAGACGGTGGTTCAAGTTTCACTGGAGTTGGAACCACAAATCACCAGGTCTTGTGTCCTTTTCGTGCCCAGACACTGGTGAGACTGGTGTGTGTGCCTGTGGATATTCCTTCCCTGGAAGACGAGGAAGAAACAGGCAGAAGTTTAGGTTTAGTTCACACTGTTCTAACCTGGTTCTGTTAGTCTGCATTGAGTTCCAAGCTTCCCGGGAGGCTCCGTCCCTGTGTTGCCATGGTGACATCAAGGGATCCTGCCCGGTCCCCACCAAGTCCGGGACTGCCCCCGATGGGGGGGCTCCCCCTGCCCTCGTGTTCGGGTGGGGGTGGCTGGTGGTGGTGGCGCCCCGGGGGGAGCCACCGGCCCCGGGATCGGCTGAGGTGTAGCGATAGCAGCGCCACACAGGGCCGCGGCAGATAAAAGCCGCGTAAAAGCTGGCATGGATGGCGCTGGCCCCGGTGGGGTTTGTGTGGGTTACGGACCCCCCAGGGCCCCCAGCGCTGGGCTGTGAAGTGTGGCACGGGCCCTGCTGGACCGGTGCTGGCTCTGGGGACCCAACAATGGGCTGCGACGGGTCCCAGCCAGACAGAGACGCACGGCCGGCCGGCAGAGCCGGGTTGCACCCACCATGACCTCGCTACCGCCACGCGGTTTCACCTTCTCCACCAGTTTGGAACCCCCGTCCCGGAGTCAACCCCCAAGGGACTTGTTATTGGTTGTATTAAGTTATTGACTCTTGCATTGTCAAACCTCTTTCAAGTTTACACCCCTTTTGCCAAGCCACTCCCTCATCCTTGTCCTTATGCCTAGTCCCAAACCGAAAGAAAAGGCTTTTGGCAATTTTCCACCACTCCTCGTGTGCGTCTGGATTATTTCCCGGGAGCCGCTTCCCGATTCGGATCCCGAGACCCCTGTAGTACCACAGGATTTCTGTCCCTCCTTCCACAGGTAATATACTCTCTTTTTCCCGCTGAGTTCCAAACTAAGTTCTCTGTTTAATAAAGCCCCCTCATTTCTTTTAGGGTACATGGGGACACAGCCTGTTCCTGGAGCTTAATATTGCCTTCTTAAAGCAGGTCCAGCCTTCCTGGACTCCTCTGTTCTTTAGGACTGACTCCCAAGGGATTCCATCAATCAATCTCCCAGGCAGGCCACAGTCTGCCCACCATCAGTGCCAGCTGTCAGTTCTGCTGCCCCCTCCTTCCTCACCCAAATGGAAAATGCTGCCATTCAGTGTCTCTGTGCCCAAGATGGCCCCAACCACCACATCCCCCACCAGTCAGAGAATCACAGAATGATTTGTGTTGGGAGGAACCTTAAAGAACAGCTCATTCCGACCTCCATCATGGACAGGGATAGCTTTCACTAGACCAAGTTGTTCAGAGCCCCATCCAACATGACCTTGAACAACTTCCAGGGATGGTGCAGCCAGAACTTCTCTGAGCAACCTGTGCCAGGGCCTCACCACACTCACCATAAAGAATTTCTTCCTAATATCTCATGTAACCCTTTCCTCTATCAGGGTGAAGACATTCCCCCTTGTCCTGTCACTCCAGACCTGTGTAAATAGTCTCTTTCTAACTTCCTTGTTGGTTCCCTTAAGTCCTGGAAGGCCACAATTAGGTCACCCCAAAGGTCTTCCGTTCTCCAGGCTGTACAATCCCAATTCTCTCAGCCTTCCCTCATGGCAGAGCTGCTCCATCCCTCTGATCATCTTGGTGCCTCCTCTGGACTTGCTCCAACAGCTCCATGTCCTTGCTGTGCTGGGACCCCAGAGCTGGAGGCAGCTCTGCAGGTGGGGCAACATCCAACCAGGTGTGTTCCAGCAAGGACAGTGTGGAACCCCATGAAAACACCACAGAACCTGCTGGAACCAAGGGGCCCATCTGACATGTGGGGTCTCATGGAATCAAAGGAACCCTGAGAAACTGTGGAACCTCGTTGAATCAAGGGGTAATTGTGACACTTCAGCGTCAAATGGTCCTTGTCAAACTGCAGGGTGTCATGGAACCAAAGGAATTCTGGAGCACCACAGACCTCATGGATCCAAGGGGCCCCTGACACACTGCAGATACCTACGGAGCACAAGGAACCTGAGGACAACATGAAATACCATAGAAGCAAAAGGCCATTGTGACACTGCAGGGAGTTATGGAGCTGAAAAGGAAACCTCATTACCAGCACAGGCTCCTCATGGGCTCACTGGAGATCATTGGAGGCCATGATTGCACAAACCTCTCAAAAACTCACTATCAAAAGGAAAGCCCAACTAGCCCTAAAAAACTGAAGCACTTTGAGGAACTAATGAGCTCCACTGAGTGTCATTACTGACAAAGCCTCTCAGGGGACTAATTAAAGCAGATAATTGGAGGCTATGATTCCATAAATCTCTCATGGACTTAGTGTCAAAAAGAATACTTTAATAAACCTTGAGTATCTTGAAGCATTAATGAGCCCCACTGAGTGTGGTTATTGACAAAAGAATCTCAAGGGATTCTCTACAGCAGGTCACAGGAAGCCATAATTGCACAAACCTTTCAGAGACACAAAGTCAAAAGCAAAACTCAAAGCAGTTTGAAAAACCTGCAGGCCCTTGAAACATTAAGGAGCCCCCCGCCATGGGCCATTCCTGACAAAGCCTCCTCAGGGACTCCTTCCAGCAGATCCCTGGAGGCCACGATTGCAGGGAGGTAAAGGCTCTGTGCAGGCAGCTCAGATGCTGACAAAAGCCTGGCTTGGATGAAGATTCCTTCCTTCCTTTTCAGACTTTCTCCAGGTTTAGGAAATGCTGTCAGTGAGACTGGCACCCCAGAACAAGGGCTCTGGCAGATTGCTGGGAGCAAAGACAGCCTGCCCTGGGCTCCACTCATGAGCTTGGCAGCACTGAGACACCTGAGAGTTAAAAATAGTAGGCTGTATCTTTGAGAACATTTGGCAACAAGCAGGGATTTCTGGTATGTGGATAACCTGCATGGAAATGTTTGCTTTGAGTTAAAGCATTACATTAAAATAAATGTGAGTATCTCAATGTCTTGGGTTACAATGAGAATATTTATTTTTTCTGTATATTTGTATCATTCAGTTGGTAGTTTAGAAAACAGTCATGTGGTGAGTTTACTCTCATGTGAAGTCTGATTTTATATTGTAATTTTTGAATCACATCTCAATGAGACAGATAAAACTCACAGGAAAATGGCACAAGTACTATGGGAAAATAAGCAAAGTATTAGGACCATGTGTTTGTGTGAATTCAGGTTTTTCTCTTGAAGAAATGCCCTGTGCTAATTGGACACTTTATTGCATGTTCTCTGACCTGCTTCTCATCAGTAATACCTCAGAGTTTAAGAAGACTTCTCCAAGGGTGTTGCTGCTGGCTGAGAGATGCAGCAGCATCCTCAGTCCTCACCTGGGAGAGGATATTCCCTCCCCAGGCCAAACTGAGTTTCTGAAACACCTCTCAGCTGAGTTGTCACTTCTTTAGAAGAAACCTGTGATGGAGGTGCTGCCTTGTAGCTCACACCCTGTCTGTGTGCCCTGCAGGGAGTCTCTGTGCTCTGGGAGGGTGGGGAATGCAAAGGAAAGGCTCAGCTCCCCAGGCAGCAAGAACATTGCTCTGCCTCTGTGGGGGCTTGCACGGGTCTGCAAAGTGTTGCAGGGCTGGGATCAGAGGGAATGAATCTCTGGCTGGACTTGTAAGGGGTCAGGAATCCAAGTGACAGAGAAAGAAGGTAAGGAATGTTGAACTATCTGTGATTCATCCAGAAATTATAAAAGCCTGACCTGCACAGGAAAATTGGATATTGTGGGGAAATCACCCACTTTGAAGCATTTCTTCCCTAAATGACTTGAAAACTGCATTGCTGAAAAGGGGCATTGCTTGCACCAACCTGTGTCTTAACACCGTGAAAACTTTTTATTTAGACATAAACTGTTGCTTATCTGTCTTGCTAAAATGCCCTGGGGATGCATCAGAGTCACCGGATTCACTGGAAGAGAGATGCCCCTCCCCAGGTAAAAGGGAAGGTTTCAGATCTACAACAATCTCCCAAATCTTTGTGGTCTGACAGAGCACCAGGGGGTGAGCTCTTACATGTGAGGAGAGCTGGGATTAATCTCTCTGCCTAAGGTCTAAGAACTGAGTCATGACTTGCCTTGCAGTGTTAGGATTGCCTCTCCTCCCCGAGCCTTGCCTTGCTTTGTCTTCCCCGTTTTCATCACTTTCCTGCTTTTTCACCCTGTTTCTACTCAATGTTCTAACATTAAATGCATCTCAAAAGATCTGGACAAGGAATGTAAACAAGATGGTTTTGCAAGGGGCTGGAATTTATCCATTTCCTTCCTTTTCCCTTTTATCCCCAGGCATCCTATTTAATAAAATCACCTCTGAAAAAGCAAGGCAAGATTCTCTTCTCTCTGTGGCAACGCCGGGTCCTGCAGGCTCAGGGATTCTGTTCCTCCCTCCCTCTGCAATCCTCCCTGCAGCAAACAGCCCTGTTAGATTTCCAGCTCTCCTGCAGCCACCTGTGTGTGGTGTTTGGAGTCTTTCTCTGGCCTTCAGGTGCGTGTGGTGGCAGAGAGGCCACCAGCACCCTCTGAGAGCTGCTGCCTGGATTGCTCTGCAGAGGGAAAATGTCCCAAAGGAGAGGCTTGGAGAACCACACCGTTGGATCTGGATTCGTTCTTCTGGCATTTTGTGACCACTCCAGCCTGCAGGGCCTGTGCTTCACTGTGCTCCTGGTCATCTACCTGGTGGTGCTGGCAGGGAACAGCCTGATTGCCCTCATCACAGTGCTGGACTGCAGCCTGCACAGCCCCATGTACTTCTTCCTGAGGAACTTGTCCTTCCTGGAGATCTGCTACACCTCAGTCACTCTGCCAAAAATGCTGGTGAGTGTCCTGAGGGCAGATGGCAGGATCTCCTTCCTTGGCTGTGCTGCCCAGCTGTATTTCCTGGTCCTGTTGGGCAGCACTGAAAGCCTTCTCCTGGCTGCCATGGCCTACGACCGCTACGTGGCCATCTGCCACCCCCTGCACAACCCCTTGGCCATGAGCAGGGGGCTCTGCACCAGGCTGGTGCTGGGCTCCTGGGGGGCTGTCACACCAGTACAGGTAGGGCAGACCTACCAGCTGTTCACTTTGCCCTTCTGTGCCTCCCACGACCTTCGTCACTTCTTCTGTGATGTCCCTCCACTGCTGGACCTGGCCTGTGCAGACACATTCTGGAACCAAGTGGTGCTGCACACCATCATCCTGGGGTTTGCAATTCTTCCCTTCTGCCTAATAGTTCTGTCTTACATTCAAATTATCAGGGCAATTCTGAAAATCCCCTCAGTTCTGGGCAGGCACAAAGCCTTTTCCACCTGCTCCTCACACCTCATGGTGCTGACACTCTTCTATGGCTCAGCCACAGTCATCTACTTAAAGGGACACTCCAGGGATTCCGGAGATCCTGACAAATACTTTGCCTTGTTTTACACAATTGTGACTCCCATGTTTAACCCTCTCATCTACAGTCTGAGGAATAAGGAAGTGAGAATTGCCCTGAAGAAACTCCTGTGGACAAAGTGATCCCACAGTGGATCCCAAACACAACAACTCTGTCAAGCTGTGTCTGACCAATGTCATGTGAGGTAGAAATAGTGCAATTGTGGCCAGTCATCAATGAGCCCCAGAGGGTGAGACAACCCATGAGGAGGTGACTCCTCTTGGATTTGAGCAATCACTTCCTAGACCTCATGGACTATGGGCAGTGTCCCTGCATGGAATCAGCTTCAAATGCTAAAAGATATGAAGGGCAACTTCCCCTGCTGTGATGTCTTGCACTGAGATCTGTAAAGCTGGACTAATTTATCATAAAGAATAAAAAAATAATAATTTAAAAACCCATCAAGGGAACAATTGAGCACTGGAATAGCATCCCAGACACCTGTGGAGTTTCCATTTGTCAAGGCTGAGTAATGTCAGCCAGTACCTGAGCACTGCACAGTCGCTCACTCCCTTCTCATCAGTGGGATGGGGGGGAGGGTCAGAAGGGTAAAAGTAACAAAACTTCTGGGTTGAGTTAAAGTCATGCACACATGCAGAGCAAAACCAGGAATTCATTCCCTGCTTCCCATGGCTGGGCAGGTGTTCAGCCATCTCCAGGAGGGCAGGGCCCCATCCTGTGTAAGGATGACTTGGAAAGACAAACACCATCACTCCAAACTTCCTCCCACTTGACATACCGAGTGTGATGTCATATAGTCTGGGGCACCCCTGGGCTGGGAATGTGGAAATTGGAAATTGGGAATTTTGGAATGTGGAGAAATCTCATGGGGGTTTCCCTCCCGCTCCTCACCATCCCAGACTTCCCAAAGCCAGAATCAGGATGAAATTTCATCCCTCATCTCTGCCATCATCATCATCATCCTCATCGGATTCGGTGTCTGGAAGCTCCAAACTGGGAACACGTAGGATGGGGGTCAGGAAGGGACATGGATCACCCAGCAGCATCCCAGGGATCTCCCACTACATTTGCTGATCCCTCTTTATTTCCACAGGGAAGAGAGAGAGTAATGGATACAACACAGTTCCAGTGGCACACCTGGCTCTGGATCCTCTCCATGTGGATCCTGGGATGGATCCAGGGGTCTCCAGGATGCCAAAGAGCCATGAGGTCCCACACTGTCCCAGGGGCTCCCTTGTGACCTCCCAGGGGTTTCTGGGGGTGACAAAGAGCTGTGTGGTCAGAGGCTGTCACAGCAGTTCCATGGTGACATCCCAGGGGACTTTGGGCTGCTCCAGCACCAACCTGTCTCAGGCACTCACAGGGCCTCCAAGGGACATTCCAAGGGTCTCCAGGCTGCCAAAGGACAGAGCGGTCACAGACAGTCACAGGATTCCTGTCACAGGCACAGTGGGAGCTGCAGGCATAGTCTCTTAGAAAAGGTCCCGTTCAGTCACATGATGCAGAAAGGACCCCCAACACCACCAGAGACCCCGAGTGCCTCTCAGCACCCCCTGGGTTTCTAAAGTCCTTCTCCCAGAGGAGCCTGGAAGTGGCTAGATCCAATCCTAGCCCCAGACTTTGTCAATGGTTTCTGTGTAAAGGATTATACAGGTGAGACTGAACCTTTGTACAACTTTGTCCTGCCCAATCAAGGATGGAACACCAGATAAACTTATAGAAATGTATATGATTTACTATGGTAATGATTAGACAAAAAGATCTGACTCAGATTTATTCACTAGACAGCACAGAAGCTGTAGGAACTATTATCATACACTGCACTAGGAAGCAATATTGAAACACTTGGATTGAAGCAAAACCAATCATTAAGCAGAGAGTGATGTCACTCACCAAGACCAATGACCCTGGACAAAGCTCTTTGGCTCAGCCTCGAGGAGTGACCCCGAGGGGCATCCCCGCTCCAGGCAGGAACCTCCACACACCCCCCAAGAAGGGATATGTCAGAAGACCCAATCTCTAAAATTTAGGCCTGGGCTTTTATAGTAGAAAGCGCTGGCCTGTCAGTCAGGTGTGTCCAGGCTGTGCCAGCTCAGCAGCTTTGGAGTTCTCAGGGGTGGAACTTGTTTGTTCCTTTATCCAGGGATTTCCCAGCTCTGCCACATCTTCCCCTTCCTCTCAGGATGTTTCACTTTGGGAGTGTTGGTTGACTCAGGCCGCTCTCAGCTTTGTTCAACCCCAAAAGCAGGGTGACCCCCTTCTTCATTTCCCACTGGGGGCTTTGCAAACTGGGCCTTGTAGTAGTTATTTTCCCCCATTCCAGGCAGACTATCCTGCTACAGGACCCCCAAGATGCCCCTGCCCAGTTACCCACCTCTCCTTTCCCCACTATACCACTCCTTTCCCATTGTCCCAACAATCCTAAATTCCCCACACAGCTCAGGTTGGGGGTGTCCCCCCCTGCTTGGTTTTGGGGTCTAAGCCCATTTCTGCTCAGTTTGGGGGTCCAAAGCCTTCCTTTTCCTCCCTCTCCCCTCCTTTTCCTGTAAGACTTCAAACCCCTCCTCCCTCAGAGTGTGGTTTACAGCTGTCCCCCTCCCACTAAATTTGGGTGTCCCAACCCCCCTTTTCAATTGTCCCCCCAGTCCCCAACCTCCTTCCCCCATTCCTGGTTTTGGGGGTTCCCACTCCCTTTGCAGCCCCACACCCAGTTTTTGCCCCCTTTTCCCCCCAGTTTCCACTGCCCTACCCACCCTTTCCCCACCCCCTTTACCAAGAGCTCCTCACTCTCAACCAGGGGGGCTTCCAGCACCACCAGTGCCAGCAAGATGGCCCCAGCTCCTTCCAGTCCCAGCATCAGGCTTTAAAATCAATATATATTGGTGATAAGTAAAGTGTTATCCTTAAATCACACTTGGTCAGCATTTATCAAAGTTGTCTTAAGGTATTTTTGTGGGAAGAACTTGTGAAAAGTACCAGAACTTCAAGTTTTGATAAATAAACTCTGATCTGCCTCAGTGAACAAAGCCTGGAAGAGAGAGATGGGTGGTTGAGGTTGGACATCTGGAATGCAGAACATACAGACCACAGGGACATGATAAAAGAAGAGGCTACGAAAGACACAGTATTTATTTTGAAAAGTCCCTACCCAAGAAAAAAGATACTGAAAACACTAAAAAATAATATAGAAAGCAAGAAATCGATAACCAAGAGAGGAGAGACTACTAATTAATGAAAGGGAATTATGCAATTTAGAACGAATGAACATTTGATTTATTTGTTTGCTGAAAAATGTATAAATAGGTGAAAAAGTCTTCTCTCGGTGTCTCTGTGGAAGCTGCAATTTTGTCAGTCAAACCCAGAATAAGGAACGTCTGACTCTTCAACACTGAAAAGATGGTGTTGAGGGTTTATTGCCCTAATGGTTTCCAAGGATTTCAGTAACATTATAAAGGCAGAGTATGGGAGAGGTGGTGCTGGACATGGGGTCAGCTGTCAGCAAGATAAATGTTTATTTAGTATTTCTATCTGCACAGGAACACATGTGGTGGAACCAGACCCCAGTGCCTCCACTTTTCAGGGGATGGAATGCTGATGGTTCATGGCTCCAACATTATCCAGCTGCAACAGCAGTGGGTGCTTTGCTGCCCATGGGCAAAAGAACCACCCAGGAGCAGAGGGAGGCACACCCAGCCCTGGAGGGGACAGGCTGGGCTTGGAGCCAGGGAACGGAAGGGTTATTTTTATGCTTTTATGTCACTACAGACAGGAAACAAAACTGCTCCAAACCTACTTTACATGCAAACAAAACTGTTCTAAACCCTACATATACATATATATTGATAAAGTAAATGTAATCTACTCCAAAGGTTGGGTTAACAAGAACCTGGGTCAGCCTCACCTTCAGGGGGGTCTGGACAGGTGCTGTACAAGGGGGAAGCTTCTGACAGCCGCTCACAGAACCCATCCCTGGAGCCCCCCCACTACAAAATCTGGCCGCACAAACGCAGTGCACTGCCCAGCATGGATCACCTGGAACGTGGGTCACCAGGTCTCTGCTAAACAGGCCTCATCAAGAATGTTGGTCATCAACTCTTTACCCAACTTGTGTCGCAAAGTCTGTGACCAACATGGGTCACTGTGGATCATCCAAGGTGGGTTGTCCAATGGATGATGGAGTTGGAGCAGCGGATGAAGACGTTCATGCAGCTGGGGCACTTGTAGGTCTTCCTTTACCGGTGGGTCCGTTGGTGTTGAGTCAAGTTACTTCTAAAGTTGAAGCTCTTCCCACACTCCCCACACTCATAAGGCCTCTCCCCGGTGTGGATACGCCGGTGGATGGTGAGGCTGAAGTTTCGGTTGAAGCTCTTCCCGCAGTCGGTGCAGCGGAAGGGCCTCTCCTCTGTGTGTGTGCGCTGATGCCTGAGGAGAGTTGAGCTCCTCTGATAACTCTTCCCACACTCCTCACACTTGTAGGGTCGCTCCTCTGTGTGTGTCTGCTGATGTTTGAGGAGATCTGATCTGCTCATAAACATCTTCCCACACTCCCTACACTTGTATGGTCTCTCCCCGGTGTGGTTGCGCCGGTGCTTGATGAGGGTGTCCTTGCGGCTGAAGCTCTTCCCGCAGTCGGTGCAGCGGAAGGGCCTCTCCCCGGTGTGTGTGCGCTGGTGTGTGAGGAGATGCGAGCTGGTCTGAAACAGCATCCCACACTCTGAACACTCGTACGGACGTTCCCCGGTGTGGATCATCTGATGGCGGATCAGGCTGTAGCTCTGGCTGAAGCTCTTCCCACATTCCAAGCACTTGTAGCGCTTCTCCTTTGTGTGAAGCTGCTGCTGCATCACCGGATCGGAGCTCTGGCTCAAGCTCTGACTGCCCTCCCAGGAGATGGAGGGTTTCTCCTCTTTAGAGCACCCTGTCCTGAGTTTGGAGCTCCTCCTCCTATGGGATCTCCATGGATTTTCCTCCCCACTCACTTCCTGTGCTGTGGAGCCACTCAAATCGACCTCTGCCAGCAGGTTCTGCCGGGGGGATTTGTCCTCCGTGCTCTCCGTGCTCAGCTCAGGGCCTGGGGCAGGAAGGAACAAGGACACTCAGGGCATTTGCCTCCGGCCCACAGGGAAGGCCAAGGACATCCCCCCAAACCTGGCCCCGGCAGGACGGCGTCGGCAGCGGGGTTGTCCTGCAGCCGGGGCCATGCTGGGCTGGAAGATGCAGCACAAGGGAGGGGCAAAGGGGCACTGACTTCCTCCTCACCTGCCTGGGGGTCCCGGGGCATCTTCCTCTTCCTCCCAGCCTCCTCCTCCATCCTGACAAGCTTTGGGAAGGAGAAATCCTGGTTTGGGGAAAAACAAGGTGTGAGTGCCTTGGGTTGGGGGTTCCTCCTCCCAAAGACCATCTCTAGAACTTAACAAGCTTCTTGCGTCCATAAAAATCTCCAAAATTCCAAGATTCAGCCAAGAAAATACTGAAAGGAACTCCTCCTCTCTGGCCTCTCCATTTTGGGGTTCTGGGGGTACCCCCTGTCCTGGCTGCTTGGGGTCTCCTGTCTGTTCAGTGTCCTCCCTCTCCAGGCTGCCGGGGCTCCAGAAACCCCTGCCCGGCCATTCTCAGGTTTCCTGTCCCCACACCTCTTAATTCTGACTCCAGGAACACCCTGACCCCCCTTTCCCACCCATCCCACACTCCCTTTTCCTTTAACCTGCCATCCCCTGGACCCACCAACTACCTCTCCCCACCCCAGTCCTGCCTGTCCTTCACCTTGGCACCCTCCTGATCGCCCACTCCCAGGCACTGGGATCCCCCTGCACCCCCTTATCCTGCACCAATATTCCCCTGCATACCCTTGCCTGGCCATTCCACCTCTTCCAGCCCCCACACCTCCTCTTTTGTTTTGGTTTTTTCACTCTGGGTCCCCTGGAACCCCCACTCCTGAATTTCCCAGACCACAGACTCCCGCTTTTTGGAACACTGGGGGTCCACTTGAATCAGTTTCTCTGGATACTCTGGATCTCTCTACCCCATGATTCCCCTTTCCCCGACCCCTGGACCCCCCTTTCCTGGGCACAGAGTCCCCCTGGACCCTCCATTTCCCTTCTCCAAGCTGCTATATCCCCCCTTCCTTGGACCTGTGGCCCCCTGAAAACCCCCTTCCCCAGCTCTGTGTCCTCCCTACACAACAAAAGATTCAGCCCCAAAAAAGCCTCCCAGAAGTTCCTGCTCTCTGATCTCTCCACTTTGGGCTTTCGGGGGTACCCCCTAATGGGCTTGCTGGGGGTCCTACAGGTATTGGGGGTCCCCCCTCTCCAGGCTCCCTGTTTTAGTGTCCCAGGGGGGTCTCTGAGCACCCCGAGCAGAGACTCAGGGCAGAAGCCGCCCCTGGGACCCTCGGCATTCCTTGGAGGGGTTTGGAGGGCCCTGGAGTTGTTTTGGGAGGTCTGGGAGGGAGCTTTGGGGGGATCCTGGGATAGTTGGGGTAGGTCTGGAAGCGGTTTGGGGGACCTGGTGTGGTTTGGAGGGACTGGGAGAAAGACTAGGGGTGGTTCTGAAGAGGTTTAGGGATGGTCTGGGTGGGGGTCTGGGAGGAGGTTGAGAGAATTTGGGCAGGTCTGGGTGCCCTAGAAGGGGGTTTGGTGAGTCCTGCGATTGTTTCGGGTGTCTGGGAGCTGAATTTAGGTGAGTATGGGGGCATTTTAGGGGTCCTGGGCAGTTTAGACGGTCTGGGAGAGGTTTGGGGGGTCTGGGAGAGGTTTAAGAGATCTCTGGGATGTTTGGGGCGGCCCGGGGTGTTTCAGGGGCTCCGGAGAGTTCAGGACCGGATTTGGGGCATCCTGGGGCTCCAGGGCAGTTTGGGGGGTCCCAGGCGGTGGGTTAGGGGGGTCTCAGGGGTATTTTCGGGGGGGATTTGGGGCGTTCTGAGGCGCATCCCGGGGTGGGGGGAGGGGCTTACCCGGCTCCTTCACCGTCACGGCCAACACGGCCCCGGGGGGGTCACGGGGGGTCTGTGGGGGGTGGGTGGGTCCTGAGGGACCCCCAAAACCCGCCCCGAGTCCCCGAATGCCCCCGAAATGCTCCCAAATTTTCAGAAATTAGCCAAACTCGCCGCCACTGCTCAGCTCTCCCGGCAGCGCCATCGAGTCCCGCCCTCCGTCTCCGCCGCCTCTGATTGGGCGCTGCGCCTGCCCGTCAACGCCTGCAGCCAATCAGCGGTCAGGAATGCAGGGGGGCGGTGACGGGAGATGGAGTCCGCGCCATTTTGAGCCTGTCCCGTACTACATTTCCCGTCATGCATCGCGGCCCGCTCTGGCCAATCACAGGCGGGACTACAACTCCCGCCCCCCCCGCGCCCATTCGGGTCGGTCCCACCCCCATTGCAGCCCCCCAAGTGCCCCCCGGACCCCAAACTGCCCCAGAAGGGCCCCAGGACTCCCAAGTCCTCCCCGAATGCCCACTCAGGACTCCCAAATCACCTCCCTGGACCCCCAAGTGACCCCCAAGTTCCTTCAGAACTTACATGTGACCCCTAAAATCCTCTTTGGACCCCCAGATTCTGTCCCTGGACAATCGAGTGACCCCCCAGGGCCCCTCGGACACCCAAGTTCTTTCCCAGTGCCCCATAAATGCCCCTCACACCCCAATGGGACCCCCACCTGCCCCCCAAGTGCCTTCCAGGCCTTCAAATCCACCCCAACATCCCCAAAGCCCCCCAGCCTCCCCTTCCCATGGGCCCTTCCCCGGGATTTGGGGCTCCAAAGAGACACTTGGGAGTCGGGGGGGATTGGGGGGCACTTGGGGGGCTGGTGAGTTGGGGAAGGGATTTTGTGTGGAATTGAGGGAATTCAGAGTGGAATTCAGTGGATTTGAGGTGAAATTAGAAGAGGTTGGGTGGAATTAAAGGGATTTGGGATGGAATTAAATAATCCTTATGTGAAATTAAGGGGATTTCTGTGGAATCTTCAGGATTTGGGATGAAATACCTGGGATTCTGTGAGGGATTAAATTATTTTTGAGTGGAGGTCAGAGATTTGGGATGGAATTAGGGATATGTTGTGTAGATATAAGGAAACTTTGCACTTAGTTAAGAAGATTTGAGGTGGAAATAAAGAGAGTTGAGAAAATTTCGGTGAAATTAAAGTAATTTTTAGTGAAATATATGGGATTGGGGAGGTTATAGATGGAATTAAGGGAACTCTGGGCAAAAATAATGGAGATCTTCAGGAAAATTAAGTGGATTTGGGGGTAAATCAGAGGAGTTTTATGTGGAATTTATAGAATTTTGGGTGGAAGACACGGGAGATTTGGGGCAAAATCAGCAGGACTTTGATGGGTTTATAGAGATATGAGTTGGAATTAAAGCAACTTGGAGTAGAACCATTGTGGTATGAGGTGAAAATCAGGGAATCTTTCGGTGGAATTAAAGGAATTTTGAGGGTAATTATGGGATTTTGAGTGGAATCCTGGGGATTTGGGGTAAAACTGGGGGGATTTGAGGTGAAAGTCCAAGGAGTGTGTTTGTTTTCAATGGTGAAACTTATGAGTTTCAGATTGCAGCAAAAATACAGGAAAAATCCCTCTCTGCCTGTGTTCAGCCAGTTCTCAGAGAAAAGCAGGCCCCAGTTGACTGATGAGGGACATGATGATGCTGGGGAGTTGTGGAGCAAGGTTGTCCACACTCTCAAACCTCAAGGGATTGCTCTCCAATTAGTCCAGACCTTCTTAGGAGAGAACCTGGGCCAATATCAATCAGAGAATGCTGCAATCACCTCTTCTCTAAAAAGAAAAGTAATTATCCAAAGCACTTAAAATAAGAATACACATTTTTTAGAAGCTCTTTCAAACCTTTTTCCAAGACTGTATGAGGCATCTCTCTTAATTAACTCTCCTGGATTAGAGGACAAACTCAGAAAGAGCCATGATCTGTTAGGACTTCCTTTATCTTAACAAGCCCCGTGGTGCATTTGGTGCTGAGCCCTTGACCTCAGGTCCTGAGAGGAGATTGCACAAACCTTTCCATATGTCAAAGTCAGAAGAAAATCACAAAGTATCTCAAAGCACTAATGGGTCCCACTGAGGGCCATTCCCAATACAGGCTCTTCACAGACTGGTAGGAGGAGATAATTGGAAGTTCTGATTGAACAAACCTCTCATAGACTCGGTTTCAAAAGGAAAGGGAAAGTATCTTAATAAATGTTGAGTCCCTTGAAGCATTAACAAGCCTCATTGTGGGCTGTTACTGACAAAGCCTCTCAAGGGACTAATTAAAGCAGATCATTGCAGGCCATGATATTGCAAACCTCTCACAGACTGGGTGTCAAAAAGAAGCACCTCAATAAGCTTTGAGTACCTTGAAGCATTAATGAGCCCCACTGAGTGTTGATACTGACTAAGAATCTCAAGGGACTCAATACAGCTGATAATTGGAGGCCTTAATTGAACAAATCTCTAAGAAACTCCAAACCTAAAGCAAAAGTCAAAGTACTTTGAAAAACCTGCAGTCCCTTGGAGCTTTAAGGAACCCCACAGGGCCATTCCTGACAAAGCCTCCCCAGGGACTCATCCCAGCAGATCCTTGGAGGCCATGACTCCAGGGAGGCAAAGGCTCTGGGCAGCAGCTCAGGTGCTGAGCAAAGACTGGCTTGGCTGGAGGCAGTAGAAATGCCCAGCCCTGACCTCCAGCCTGGGGAAGGCACATCCTGTCCCTCACACCTTGCTCAGGGCTCTGCTGGGGGCACTGGCATGGGGGGTGATGCTGAGGGCAGGAGAAGGGGTGACAGTGCCCAGCCTTCCTGGGGTTGTGCCAGGAGGCCACATGGCCCCAGAGCCTCAGCACAGCAGGTCTGCTCACAGCCCCTGGTGGCACAGATGATGCTGTGCCCGAGGGGACAAAGACTTGGGATCTCTTGCACTTCTGGCCCAGTCACTTGAAGTCCCTCTGGGAAGGAACAAACCACCTCTCAGAGGTGGGTGACAAACCAGTACTGGGAATGGTCATTGGGAGGGGCTGGTCTGTGATGAGTTTCCTGGAGCACCTTGAGCAGAGTGTCCAGAAAACAAGGCCAGTCTGGGCCATACACAATGTGGGGCTTTTCCCACTTCTCCCCTCCTAAACTCACCTCAGTCTCTAACACAGACAACTCCTGGCATCCCCCTGCCACTCCAGAGATCCAGAGGGTTCTGCACTCCTGTGCCCTGATGCCATCAGTGTGCACTGGGCACCAGTGTCTACTAAAGCTTTACACCTCTGTGGATCGGCTGTGCCAGGCCATGGAATCCACACAGTGCAGTGTGCCTGGTCATCCGTTTTCTCCTCCTGGCCAAAGGCAGGAACCCTCTATTCCTGTTCCTGGCCAGAGTATTCACTGTCTGACCTCTGTGATACCAGACCAGAAGTCCCGTTACCAGGATCAAAAGAGTTGATTTTAGTCCTTTTATGCCTGGGAGATTTCTGATTGCTTTCTTGTATCCCTGCAGCAACTACATGGACATCCTTCTTGGCTGACCCCTTCTCCACAGCTCTCTTCCCTCTCAGTTCACCTCCATGGGCTCCCAGCTCAAAGGTGGGTTCACCATCCCACTTCCTCATGTCTCCCTCTGGCCATGCAGAAAGAACCAGAGATCACCATGTGGCCTGTGCTTGGGACTCCCTTTCCCTCTGGCTGGGGCAGGAGAGGACTGATCTCCTGGGCTGCCCCTGAGAGCTGAGCTGCTGGGCCATGGGGATGAGGAAGTGCCCTGAGTTTCTACTACATTTCAGAGCCAGGAGGGTGCCATCCCCTGGTGTATCCCTTTGGAGGGAATACAATGCCATCAGGCTGTTGGAATGTGATCCAGGAGTGCTTTGAACCTCCTCATGGCCACTGTGCAAGGAACATCCTGTGAGTCTTTAGGGGTGTTTTCACTTTTTAGGTCACTATAGATGATTTCCAGCACTGCTAATTCCCTCAAGTACTGGATACTTTTGTTTCCAGAGCTTCACTTTCCTAGGGAGTTCACAACATCTTCCTGAAATGGATCTCTTCCCCTCACGCTTGAGAAGAGTCATCTCCAGAGACTGTAAATTTCTCCTTCTTTTCCAATTCCTCTTTCAATTTCCTAATCTCTAGCAAAGGAATCTCAGCTTTTGGGCTTCATGAGCTTGCAACTGCTGACTATCAGCCCCACTATCCCAGCATGGAAGCAGCCAGGTGGAAATCCACTCACCTGGCTGGCAGCTGGAATATTTTCACAAGTTTGAAAGTTTTGTTGAGTTCAGGGACCAGGTAACTTTGGTTTCCTGTTTTCATTTGTGTCACAGATTTCAATTTCTTTGTGGAAAAATTGGCTTCTTGATCTGTCCCCTCCCCTCCTGATTCTCTTTCTCTTCCCCTGCCCTCAGCATCACCCCCCATGCCAGTGCCCCCAGCAGAGCCCTGAGCAAGGTGTGAGGGACAGGATGTGCCTTCCCCAGGCTGGGGGTCAGGGCTGGGCCTTTCTGCTGCCTCCAGCCAAGCCAGGCTTTGCTCAGCACCTGAGCTGCTGCCCAGAGCCTTTGCCTCCCTGCAGTCGTGGCCTCCAAGGATCTGCTGGGGCGAGTCCCTGGAGAGGCTTTGTCAGGAATGGCCCTTGAGAGCTCCTTAAAGCTTCAGGGGCTGCAGGTGTTTTGGGTTTGGATTTTGACTTGGTGTCACTTAGAGGTTTGTGCAATCATGGCCTCCAATGGTGTGCTTCAATTAGTCCCTTGAGATTCTTTTTCAGTATTGACGCTGAGTAGGGCTCTTCAGTGCTTCAAGATACTTCAGGATTTTAAGGTGTTTTGTGTTTTCTTTTCCACACTGAGTGTCTGAGATGTTTGTTCAATCATGACCTCCAATGATCTCCTCAGGGTCACAGGACTGGGAGGGAGCAGGGCCAGGACAGCTGAGCCCAACTGGCCCAAGGGATGTTCCCTTTGATGCAGGGCTGTGATCAGGGTGTTAATGGGGGGTTGGTCAGGAAGGGCTGATCTGTGTCTGGGCTGGGCTGGGCATTGGGCACAGAGTGGTGAGCAGTGGAGCAATGGTGTTGTGCACCTCATGTGCTTCTTGTGGGGTTTCTTTGTTATAGTTCCAGCTTTTATTACTGCTATTGTTGTCATGGGTAGCAGTAGTGTGTTCACTGAGGGTAACACAGAACACTCACCAGATCATTTTCCCTGTTTCCTGCTGTAGCCCCTGCAGTTACAGGGCTCTGTTTGCTGGTTCACATGCAGGTTTAGAGCCCCTGGAGAACAAGCAAACAAGGAGCCTCTATAGAGTCTATTCCTTGGCATGTTCTTGAGAGTGACTTTGCAAAAAGCCCTAAGACTGCATGTCTTGAGCTAAGGAGAAGCCCTTTCCTGATGGAGCTGCTGTTGTGGAGCCCAGCTGTGTCCCAGCAGTGCCCATGGCCTGTCCCTGCCTGTGAGCCCAGGATGGACATGCAGCAGGTCTGTGTCCCAGCTGGCAGAGGACCAAGGCCTTAGTCCAGCCCAGGGGCTCTGCAGGAGAGTGTACAAGTGGAAAGAGAACAGGTCAGCAAAGGCCCAGAGCTGGTGCTCCCTGGCAGTGCTGCTGTGCTGGGACTATTTTGCCCTTCTCTGCACACATGGAACTGTCCAGTAGGTGCCTTAAATTGTCAAAGGAAAAATCCTAGATAAGCAAGGCTACTGCAAATTTTTTTATTTTGTTTAAATAAAAAGATAGCACAATTACTCAATTAAATATTTAAAGAGTCAAATTAATAAACAAGATAGTGATTTAGGTAAGAGGAAGAATAAAATAATTGAATTGAGCACAACATTATGACAAAAAGAACCCACTGACCACTAAGAAAAACCTGGGAAGGCAAGCTGAACCTGTCACGAGTTTTATTGTGAACACTGTACAGAAGAAAACTGGCAGGTTCTTGCTGCTGAGCAGCATCCAGTCATCATTTTCCTCAGGGCATCCTTGAGCTCCTTGTTCCTCAGGCTGTAGATGAGGGGGTTCAGTGCTGGAGGCACCACTGAGTACAGAACTGACAGGGCCAGATCCAGGGATTGGGAGGAGATGGAAGGAGGCTTCAGGTAGGAAAATATGGCAGTGCTGAGAAACAGGGAGACCACGGCCAGGTGAGGGAGGCACGTGGAAAAGGCTTTGTGCCGTCCCTGCTCAGAGGGGATCCTCAGCACAGCCCTGAAGATCTGCACATAGGAGAAAACTATGAAAATGAAACATCCTGTGGCTAAAGATAAACTAACCACAAGAAGCCCAAGTTCCCTGAGGTAGAAATGTGAGCAGGAGAGCTTGAGGATCTGTGGGATTTCACAAAAGAACTGGCCCAGTACATTGCCATGGCACAGGGGCAGGGAAAATGTATTGGCTGTGTGCAGCAGAGCATTGAGAAAGCCACTGGCCCAGGCAGCTGCTGCCATGTGGGCACAAGCTCTGCTGCCCAGGAGGGCTCCATAGTGCAGGGGTTTGCAGATGGCAACGTAGCGGTCGTAGCACATGAGGATGAGGAGAGAATATTCTGTCCCAAGGAAGAAGAAAAGCAGAAAGACCTGTGCAGCACATCCCATGTAGGAGATGGTTGTGGTGTCCCAGAGGGAGTTGTGAATGGCTTTGGGGACAGTGGTGCAGATGCAGCCCAGGTCTGTGAGGGACAGGTTGAGCAGGAAGAAGTGCATGGGGGTGTGCAGGTGGTGGTCGCAGGCTACGGCGCTGATGATGAGGCCGTTGCCCAGGAGGGCAGCCAGGTTGATGCCCAGGAAGAGCCACAAGTGCAGGAGCTGCAGCTGCCGCGTGTCTGCCAATGACAGGAGGAGGAACTGGCTGATGGAGCTGCTGTTGGGCATTTATGCCTCTGGGTGCAAGGATCTGTTGATGGAGAAAAAGACAGTGACAAGTCAGGACAGGCTGCTTTGAGCTAAACTGATGCCATTTCCTGTAGACTTTCTCACTTTGATTCATCCACCCTCGTTTCTACTATGGGGACAACCTTTTCCCATCTCCCTGACTTGAGCTCCCTTTCTGTTGTCTGGGAGTGCCATGACCAGCCAGGCCTGTGTGTGTGGGCTCTGGAGGAGCCATCCCTGCCCCACTGTAGTGGGTTTGTGGCCATGTGGTAGAGGGACTATGCTGGATATTCAGAATTTGTCACATGGAATCACTCCTAATGCAGACATGTTAGTTAGCACCTCCACTCCCAGGTCTAAACCAGGTGGGTGGAACAAAGTGGATTTAGGGAATCTTTTCCTACCCACTTTCCATGCCTTTCTACTGCACTTGGAGGGAGACCCTGAGAGGTGTGGGAGGCAAAGGGATTCCTGTGCCTTAGGACAAGGTGAGTGGCTGGACAGGCTTGTTCCCAACTGCTCTGTGTTTGACCTTCGAGGATCAGAGGTCAATCATCCTCACACGTTACCCTGAGTAGAAACCAGACCCTGCTGAGAGCAGAGGGATCACTAAATGTCTCAGCCTTTCTTAAGGTCTCTGAGGAAGACTCAATTCTGCCAAAGGCATACGAAGTTCATTTGACAAACCCAGCAGCATTTGCTCAGTTATAACATCTTTGTACATCGCCATGGGGCATTCAGGTAACACCAGTGTGCTACAGAACATTAGGACATTACAAGGAGATGCCTGAGTGCCCTGAGGATGGTATGTCATTAAAGGATAGTCACCTCATTCCCCTGTCACACAGACTGGCTGGCTCACAGCTCACTAGATAGAGGAAAGCTTGGACATTCCATTCCTAAGGACACACCTGCATGGCTGGATTCACAAGGGCAGTGCCAGACTCAGGAGCTGCAAATCCCAGAGTCTCACTGAGAGAACAAGGCAACAAGAACAAGAGTAGTGGAGAGACAAGGGAAAATTATTGTGGTGCTCTGTGTGAGAAGCCAGGGAAGAGACAGCAGGCCCTGAGGACAGTGTTACCCTGACCCAGCTGTGCCACCTGCCAGACACCAACAGTGCCCTCCTTCCCACAGCATTTCTCTTAGCTCCCCTGCATGCTTTGATCATGTCCCTGCGGCCTGGACATTTCCTCCTGAGAGGTGCCTTTTCCCTGTCAGCACTCCCAGTCCCATCCCAACCTCTGTGCACTCACCCTGACCCTACAGGAACCTGCCTGTCTGCAGGGCACTGCCTGGGGCATGTTCTGTCTGCAGGTGGGAAAGGGCAGGTCAGAACATCCCTGATGTACCCAGGAATGGTGATCATTGTGCTGTCCATAGCTGAGGCACTTCAGGAGGCTCCCAGAAGACTGACTGTCTCAAAGTTACACATCAGCAGTCTCAGTACATGTTCAAACATTGTGTTGAGGTTACTTGTGTATCTCTTCCAAGTCAGAAGATTGTCTGATTCTGTGATTGCAACTCCTATTGTTCTTCTTTCATTGCCGAACCATCTCACCCTTCTCCAAGTAAGAAAATTGAAAACATACTCAAGAAATTTTCCTATCATTACCATAATCCCTGACTTACCATCTTCTTGGGAAGCATCATCCATACCCATCCCCATACAGACCTGGAGCTGTGAGCATCCCTTACCCACACAGCTCCCTCTCAGCAACAGGACGCTGCCCTGCTCAGGGTTGCTCCTTCCACCCACAGCTGCTCCCCCAGCCCTCTGAGCAGCTCCACAGGCCAGCTGAGAGCTGACCCTGGCAGGCAGCAGAGTCCCTGCCCCAGCACAGCACCCTGGGCTGCAGGACCCTGCTCTGCCCCACAGCCCTGGGCACTCCTGGCTGCACCCCCAGCTCTATAGCTATTCCAAAGTGTCCCTCAACAGACCCCTCCTCACACATCCCATCAGCTGGGGCTGTGCCAGCTCTAGGAGCTGCCTCCAGGAGCTGCCCCTGCATTGCCCTGCACCCACAGACTCACCGTGTCCAGCACTGCAAAGATTTCTCCTCCATGAGCTGAGTCATCCTCCCAATGCTGAGCCCCTTTAAGTTCTGTCTGTGCCCTGCTGGTGTCCCTGAGCTGCCCTGGCAGTGCCCTGAGCCCTGCTGGGCTGTGCACAGGAGCTGCTCCTGGGCAGAGCTGTCTCTCTGCAGCGCTGCCCGCTTGCCAGGAGCTCCCTGTGTGCCAGGAGCCCGGCCCAGCTCAGCAGCACAGCAACAGCCCAGGGCATTTAATGGCCCTCTGGGGGGTTTCTGTTGTTTACATCAGATTCAGTCCATCACAGTAAGTTCAAACAACTTCTCAAGAACTCAAAGCAGACTGAAACACTGAAGTTTCTTGTAGTGCTAATGGGTCCCACTGAGGGACACCACTGAGAAATTCTCCCCAAATTCCAGTTAGAGCAGAAAACTGGAAGGAGTGATGGCAAGTATAGACAAAGAAGGGAAAGATAACTCTCATGTTTAATACAACTGGCTGTGTTTCAGAATTCAGAGGGCTAAGGCCTGACCCCCAGGCCCTTGGACGGGAGATCTTGGCCCTCCCTCATTCCTCCAGGCCCTTCCTGAGGCACTTGGAATGTGGGAATATGCAATGCCAAGGTCAGGACAATGGGGTGGCACCTCCCAGGCTGCTGAGCAGGGACAAGGAGGCAATGAGGCCCCAGGGCTGCAAGGCTCACTTGTCTCCTCATGCCATCAGGGGCACACACAGCAGCCATGGCCAAAGGCCTGCACAAGTTGGCTCTCTTGGGGCCTTTCAGCTTCTGCACATCCCTGTCTCCTCTCCAGCCCAGGCTGTCCTACGGTGTCCATGCCCTGCCCCTTTCCCTGCAGGCTGTCGGCATCCCCCGGCTGCCCCACCTCGCTGGCCCCTTCCTGCACTGACATCTCTCCCTCCTCCCTGGCTCTGCCTCCCCAGCTGCCCTTGGTGACATTATTTCTTTCTCATTCTATTTCTGACCACAAAAGTAAAAGCTCCACCATCTCTGAAACCACCACTGTGACACTGCAGGACTGGGGGTTTTAACTCAGTGGGTCTGTGAACCCTCTAATGTCTGAGGTAGGTGATTAAGAGATTGATATGGTGCAGTTCAGAGTGTATTCTTGAATGAAAGAAGTTTGCAGTGCACCCTGAAGGGGGAAGGAGCCACCTACAGAATGCAGGAGACCTTTTGGCCAGTAGAATGTTTCCATGCATGCTTAACTGAGCTGACTGACCAGTTCTGAGATGACTTGCTGTGGAAGAAAGTAGATGAAAGTAAAGCTGTAACTGAAAATAAAGTCCTTTGTCTTCAGTGTAAGCCTTCTGATTTAACTGCTGCCTGGGTTTGTCTCTGCCTCCTCTGACCGCCGTAAATCAACCTTACCCCGACACAGGACCTTGTGGAATCACGAGGTCACTGTGGAATCTCATGGATTTAAGGGACCTTTGTCACAGTGCAGGGCCTTGTGGAGCACAGGGGACCAGTGTGACACTGTGGGACCTCATGGAATTGTGACACTGCAGAGTCTCATTGATCCAAAGGGATCATTGTCACTCTGTGCAACCTCATGGAATCAAAGGGTCATTGTGACACTTCAGAGCCTGATGAAACAAAGGGGACATTGTGACACTGCAGAACCTCATGGAATCATGGGGTCACTGTGGAATCTCATGGATTTAGGGGGCCATTATAACAGTGCAGGGCCTTGTGGAGCATAAGGGACCAGTGTGACACTGTGGAACCTCATGGAATGAATGGCCCTGTGTGACACTGCAGAGTCTTACTGATCCAAAGGGATCATTGTTTGTCTGAAGAACCTCATGGAATCAAAGGGTCATCTGGACCCTGCAGGGACTCAGAGAACCAAAAGAACTTTGGGACTCCATGGAACCTCATGGGGTGATGGTGGAAATAGAAATCTCAGATAACGTTTACTGGAGAAGCTGCCTCATTGAGCGGTGAGGGGCAGAAAGGACCCCTTGCTTTCTAAACTCCTTCTCAGAGAGGAGCCTGGTGTGACTGAATCCAATCTTAGCCTCAGATTTACTCTGCAGTGTAAATTATAGAGGTGTTTTCCCCACAGGTTTTAGTGATGGCAAATCAGATATACTTATGTAAAATGAATTACTTATTATGGGAAATGAGTAGGAAAAAGAACAGACAAGTGAACAGATGAAATATCTTAATAATTTACTTAAATATGTACTATCCAGTGGAAAAGCTAAAAATCACCTAGTGTCAAAGCAATTATTTAAAACAGTTGTATTGAAACCAGCAAAAAGAAACTATCATTAAGCAGAGATTGATGTAACTCTCACACAACTAAAGAGGGCAGATCTCTCTTCTTCCCTTACCCCTGGGCAGTGACCATGAAGAGCCATCCCTGCTTCATGGGAGAAGCTCCACACACTTCAAGACAGTCTGTGAAAGGATCTGCCATATGGAAGTTGGACTGAGCTTTTAGAGCTATATAGTGAGGGATTGGTAGTCACAAATTTCCAGGCCAGTGAGCAGCTTATCTGTCAGATCCTGTTCCAAAAAGCAGGATGTGCATTTGCAGTTTGGTGAACCAGGCTGGTTTTAGCAGAATTCAACACCCAAACAGCCCCTTGGTGCCAGCAGTAACTCAGCCCAGAGAGCCTGCATTGTTTGCCTTCCCTGAGTGGATTCTGGGCCTGATCAGGGCAGAACATCCTGTCATGGTCCATAAGGCTCTACAGTGTCACAATGGCCCCTTGATGCCATGAGGTTCCAAAATGTCCTGAGGTTCATTTGATTCCAGGAGTCCCCACAAGTCAGAAAGGCCCCTTGGTTCCATGAGGTTCCACAGTGCCCCAGGGTCCCTTTGGCTCCACAAGGCTCTTCAGTGTCAAAATGGCCCCTTGATTGCAGGAGGTTCCAGTTTTCCAGGGTTCTTTCAGTTCCATTAATCTCTGCAGTATCACAAGGGACTTTTGATTCCATGGTGTTCAGCAGCGGCCCCAGGGTAGTTTGGGCTCCATAACCCTCTGCAGTGTCCCAAAGGCCCCTTCATTCCTGGAGGTTCCAAAATATCTCAGGGATCCTCTGGATCCCTGAGGCCCCATTTGTCACAATTGCCCTATGATTCCATGAGGGTCTGTCGTCTCATAATATCCCTTGAGTTCCAGAAAGTTCTGTGGTGTCACAATGGCCCTTTGGTTCCAGGAGGTTCCACACTGTCCTTGCTGGAACACACCTGGTTGGATGTTGCCCCACCTGCAGAGCTGCCTCCATCTCTGGGGTCCCAGCACAGCAAGGACATGGAGCTGTTGGAGCGAGTCCAGAGGATTCCACCAGGATGATCAGAGGGATGGAGCAGCTCTGCCATGAGGGAAGGCTGAGAGAATTGGGATTGTACAGCCTGGAGAAGGGAAGGCCTTGGAGTGACCTAATTGTGACCTTCCAGGACCTGAATGCAACCAAGAAGAAAGATGCAGAGAGAGTATTTACAAGGGCCTGGAGTGACAGGACAAGGGGAAATGGCTTCACACTGATAGAAAGAAGGGTTAGATGAGATATTGGTAAGAAATTCTTTATGGTTGAGGGTGGTGAGGCCCAGGCACAGGTTGTTCAGAGAAGTTCTGGCTGCTCCATCACTAGAGTTGTTCAAGGCCAAGCAGAATGTGGCTCTGAGCAACCTGGTCTAGTCAAAGGTGTTCCTGCCCCTAGGGTTGGAATGAGAAGCTCTTTAAGGTCACTTATGACCCAAAGCATTCTGTGATTCTGTGTCTGGTGGGTGATGTGGTGATCAGGGCTCTCTTGGCACATTTCATGGGCACAGAGACCATGAAATAATGGGGATTTCCATTGTGGGTGAAAGGAGGGGCACCAGCAGAGCTGACACCTTGGATTGACAGCTGACAGACTTTGGCCAGTTTGGGAAACTGATGGATGGAGTCCCTTGGGAGTCAGTCCTGAAGGAGAAAGGAGTGCAGGATGGATGCAGGTGTTTTAAGAAGGAAATCTCAAAGCTCCAGGAGCTGTGCCTCTGTGGCCTGAGACAATCCAGAGGGCAAAAAGTGTGGCCTGGTGAAACACAGACCATGGGTTGGATGTCAGGGAATAAAAGAGAGTGTATCGCCTCTGGAAAGAGGGACAGAAATCATGGGGGCACCAAAAGGATATGGTGAAGTTATGGAGGGTTAAAATGTGAAGGGCCAAAGACAAACTGGAACTGAATTTGGCCACTGCAGTTAAAGACAGCAAAAAATGTGTCTCTGAATCCATGGGCAGCAAAAGGAGGGCTCAGGAGAGTCTCCATCCTTTGCTGGATGCAGAGGCAGGACAGGGTCAGGGCAGGAGGAAATGGCTGAGAATGAATGTCTTCTTTGCCGTGGTGTTTAACACCAAAACTTAGTTGTCTTTTGGATACCCAAGTTCCCTGACAAGAAGTTGGTGATGAGAGTCTGAATGAAGCCCCTGCAATCCAGGAGGAAAATGTGAGTGACCTGCTCTGCCAATGAGACCCCCACAAGTCCCTGCCCACATGGGATGCACCTGAGGGCACTGTGGGAGCTGGAGAAAGAGCTGGCCAAGCCACTTTCACTCATTGCCCAGCACTCCTGGTGAACTGGAGAAGTCCCAGCTGACAAACTGTGATGCCAATTTACAGACAGGGCCAGAAGGATCTGGACAACTACAGACCTGTCAGCCCGAGCTTAGTACCGGGTTAATCCATGAAGCAGATCATCCTGAGTGCCATCACACGGCATGTGAAGGAACCCAAGGAATAAGGGTCAGTCACTGTGGGTTTGGGAAAGGCAGATCCTGCATGACCATACTGATCCCCTTCTATGACAAAATGACCCACTCAGGAGATGAGGGAAAGGCTGTGGATGTGTCTCTCTGGAATTCAGTCAAGCCTTTGGCACCACCTCCCACAGCATCTCCTGCAGAAAGTGGCTGCTCATGGCTGGGATGAGGGAACTGTTTGCTGGGTGAAAAACTGTCTGATGGCCCAGAGAGTGGTGGGAATGGAACTAAATCCAGGTGGGGCTGGTCACTAGTGGGGTTCCCCAGGGCTCAGTGTTGGGGCTGGTCCTGTTTAACATCATTATTGATGATCTGGACAAGGAGATGGAGTGCACCCTCAGTAAATTTGTGGACAACACCAAGGTGACTGTGATTGTGGATCTGCTGGAGGGCAGGAAGGCTCTGCATAGGGATGTGGACAGGCTGGATTGATAAGGCCAAGAGTTAGATCCTGACCTTGGGTCACAACAACCCCATGGAATACTCCAGGCTGTGGGCAGTGTGGCTTGAGAGCTGCTCAGCAGGAAGGGACTTGGGGCTGCTGCTGGAGAGTGGCTGGATATGAGTCAGTGTGCCCAGGGGGACAAGAAGGCCAAAGGCATCTGGCCAGTGTCAGGAATAATGTGGCCAGCAGGACCAGGACAGGGATTGTCCCTCTGTGCTGGACACTGCTGAGGCCACACTTTGAGTGCTGTGTCCAGTTCTGGGCCCCTCCCTGCAAAAAGGACATTGAGGGGCTGGAGTGTGTCCAGAGAAGTGAACGGAGCTGGAGAAGGGTCTGGAAAACGTTGTTTGAGGAACTGGTGTTCTTGAATCTGGAGAAGAGGAGGCTCAGGGAGGACCTTGTTGCTCTCTTCAAAGACCCAAAAGGAGGTCTTAGTGAGCAGGGGTCTCCCTCTCTTCTGCCAAGCCTATATGGAGGGAAAGAGAGGAAACAGACTTGATTTGCATAGGTCAAGGTTCAGATTAGATATTAAAAAATTTTTTTAGAATGAGAGTTTCTTTAGGCAATGAAATAAGTAGCCAAAGGAGTTGGTAGTATCTTGAAGTGCTCAGGTGGTGTTTGGATTTGGCACCTTGGAATATGATTTTGGGAGGATTGTAGTGGTGCATGGATGACAGCTGGACTAGAAGATCTTGAAAGTCTCTTCCAGCATTGATGATCCTGTGATTCTCTGACCTGTCATCCTTGTTTACACGTTTCTGCTCAAAAAAATCCTGGGGATGTTTTCTCAGTTGTGTCCCTCAGTGGGACCCATTAGCACTGCAAGAAAGTTCACAGTTTGAATCTCACTTTAACTTTCCTCAGGGTCTGATTTTCAGGGACTCAGCACCAAACCCCCCAGAGGGCCATTAAATGCCCTGGGCTGTTGCTGTGCTGCTGAGCTGGGCCGGGCTCCTGGCACACAGGGAGCTCCTGGCAAGCGGGCAGCGCTGCAGAGAGACAGCTCTGCCCAGGAGCAGCTCCTGTGCACAGCCCAGCAGGGCTCAGGGCACTGCCTGCACACACCGAGGGCAGAAAAGCAGGGCAGAGAGAGGTTACACACAGTCTGGGATGTGATGGAAGTTGAGAGGAAGATCCACAGAAGAGGAATCTTTCCAGGCTCTCACACGGTAAGTCTGCATGAAGGGCAATGTATGTGCAGTTTGTGGGAAGATCTCCCAACGCTGGCACATCCCACAGCCTGGGGGGTCTCTAATGTGGGATATCACAGTGTCTCTGGTGCTGAAGTTGAGGTTGTGCTGCAAAGCAGGGACTCTCTGCTGCACCATCCCAGGGACATCCCAGCAGGGTTCCCTTCTCCCAGGGATGGCTGTAGGGTTTGAATCCATGCTGTGCCACCCATGCTGTCCCAAACTGTCCTGCAGAGCAGGGTCCTGCACCCCAGGGTGCTGTGCCAGAACAGGAGCTCTGCCACCTGCCAGGGGCAGCTCTCAGCTGGTCTGGGGAGCTCCCTCAGTGCTGGGATAGAGGCTGTGGGTGGAAAGAGCAAACCCTGGCAGGGCAGTGCAGTGTAGTGCAGGGCAAGGCAGGGCAGGGCAGGGGAGGGAAGGGCAGGGCAGGTTTCTTCTGCTATCTAGTGAGAGTTTCATAGGTGAGGACTGCTTACAGAACCAGAACACTCCAGGATGTTTTCCAGGGGATACTCCTAGGGGGAGGTGAAAGCAGGGATTTCTATCAGGCTCTCAAGCCACATGCCTGGTGGCTTGAGTAGCAGAGGGAACTCTGAGGAGCTGAAGAGGGGCTGAGAACAACTACCTGGCACGGCTGGTGTCTGGGAGGTGGCACTGCTGGTGTCTGGGAGGTGGCACAGCTGGCTCAGGGTGATGCTGCCTTGAGTGTCCAGTGAACTCTGCTCTGGTCTCTCCCCACTGGATCCTCCCTGTATATTTCCTTGTTTCTTAACTTGCCCTTGTTACTGAGGTTGTTTCCTTGTTCTCTCAGTCAGGCTTACAGGGAAGGAGAGTTCGAGCTACAGAGTCAATCACTGATCCTGTGATCCCCCTCAAAATTTTCTCCCTGGGAATGAGACATTCCAATTTTCCTGTGACCAGTGGGGCTATAGGCAGGGAAGTCTGTGGGCCTGGAGAAAGAGCTGTTTTTCCCAGAATTAATCTCCTTCTTTAGGACCCTTTTTTCTCTTCTGAGGTGTCCTTCCAAGATGGGAGCTGCCCACAAGAATGCAAATAATCCTCATGGCACAATTGTTTTATCTGAAAGCCCCAGTGGGGAGGGGCAGAGATGCTGTGCCAATCCCAGGAAATGCTGTTGAGGTGGTGAGATGAGTCACGTGTGTCCTTGGGACCATGAGATGTTGAGACAGGCTGAGATATTTAGTGGCCTGTGATGGCTTTGTCTGCTTTTAACAGTGTCTGGCACATTCAGAACCCTCTCCCCTGACTTGTCACTCTTATTTCCTCCTTTGACAGTGCCTCTGCTTCCAGAGGCAGCAAATGCCCAACAGCAGCTCCATCAGCCAGTTCCTCCTCCTGCCATTGGCAGACACGTGGCAGCTGCAGCTCCTGCACTTGTGGCTCTTCCTGGGCATCTCCCTGGCTGCCCTCCTGGGCAACGGCCTCATCATCAGCGCCGTAGCCTGCGACCACCACCTGCACACCCCCATGCACTTCTTCCTGCTCAACCTGTCCCTCACAGACCTGGGCTGCATCTGCACCACTGTCCCCAAAGCCATGCACAACTCCCTCTGGGACACCACAACCATCTCCTACATGGGATGTGCTGCACAGGTCTTCTCCTTTATGCTCTTCATCACAACAGAATTTTCCCTGCTCACCATCATGTGCTACGACCGCTACGTTGCCATCTGCAAACCCCTGCACTACGGGACCCTCCTGGGCAGCAGAGCTTGTGCCCACATGGCAGCAGCTGCCTGGGCCAGTGGCTTTCTCTACTCTCTGCTGCACACAGCCAATACATTTTCCCTGTCCCTGTGCAAGGGCAATGCCCTGGGCCAGTTCTTCTGTGAAATCCCTCAGATCCTCAAGCTCTCCTGCTCACACTCCTACCTCAGGGAACTTGGGCTTCTTGTGGCTAGTTTTTTTTTATTTATGGGATGTTTCATTTTCATAGTTTTCTCCTATGTGCAGATCTTCAGGGCTGTGCTGAGGATCCCCTCTGAGCAGGGACGGCACAAAGCCTTTTCCACGTGTCTCCCTCACCTGGCCGTGGTCTCCCTGTTTCTCAGCACTGGCACATTTTCTTACCTGAAGCCTCCCTCCATGTCCTCCCCATCCCTGGATCTGGTGGTGGCAGTTCTGTACTCGGTGGTGCCTCCAGTAGTGAATCCCCTCATCTACAGCCTGAGGAACCAGGAGCTGAAGGATGCTGTGAGGAAAATGATGACTGGATGCTTTTTAGCAGGAAGAGGCTGCCTGCTTTGCTCTGTCAGTGACACCCAGTGCATTTCATGAGAGACCAAGTCTCTCCTCTTATACAGTTTTCCTTTTTTCTCCTAACTTTACTGTTATTAAAAAAAAATAGTAACTATTCATTTTATCCCAGTTTGTTAGTCCAGTCTTGTGACCAAGGCCAAGTACTGCCCCAGGCATGTCAACAGATGGGCCATTCCCCACCATGGATGCTCCTGCCCTGGGCTGGGGCTGCACAGGGAGCTGTGGGACCAGCTGTGGGGCAGTGGGGCACAAAGGGGCCATGGAACATTTGCCAGGGGGTGACAGCAAGGCCAGGAACAAACAAACAATTCCTGGGCATGGTCTCAGCTGTGCATGTGGGACTGTGGGGAAGGCAAAGCTCCCCTGGAGTTGGTGGCTGCAGGAAAAGTCAAGAGCCAAAAGAGCCCCAGTGGCTCTGCTGGAGACCAAGGCTGAAGGAGGGAAATGCAGGGCTGCTGTGGGATGGGGAGGGGGATTTAATTCCAGCAGACACTGCTGTGGGGCTGAGGGACTCCATGGCTTCTCTGCCTGAGTCTTCACTGGAAAGGTCTCTCAGGCCTCTGTGCTCAGGGAAAGCTTCAGGGAGGAGGAGAGCCCGTCTTGGCAGGAACCTCCTGCGATGGCAGAGGGACACATGGCAGTGTGTGCCCCTGCAGGGCACTGCCCTGGCCATGGCACAGGCTGGGAGCTGCCTGGCTGGGAGCAGCCCTGTAAGGCAGCTGTGGGTGGGCAGGAGCTGGGCAGGAGGCAGCCGTGTGCCCTGGCAGCAAGGGAGGCCAGGAGCACCCTGGGCTGTGGGACCAGCACAGCAAGGACGTGGCTTATCCTGGTTGCTGTGGCTGAGGAAAGCTGCACAAAGAGCTGTGGAGTTTAGAAACTGTATCCTCTTTAATTTTTGTGTTTTGGCCATGAAAAGGAACTTTCTGTGGGTCTAAATCTCAGCACTTTTTTGTCCTCCCAAAGAGCACAAACCTCATGAGTTGTGGTTCCCACTCCAGTGGCACTTAGATCTTGCTCCACACCCAGAGCATGAAGCTCCCTTGTCCCTCAAAGGTCTTGAAAATGGAGAGATGAAGGACACAGGACAGACTGTGGGGATGAGCTACAGGGCATGGCCAGGGATTTGGGGTGGTTGTTACCCCAGGGCAGGACCCAGCACTCGGCCTTGTTGAACCTCATCCAGTTGGCCTGGGCCCATCGATCCAGCCTGTCCAGACCCCTCTGCAGAGCCTTCCTGCCCTCCAGCAGATCAACAATCCCACCTAACCTGTTGTCATCTGAACAAATGCTGCAGAACATGTCCAATAAAATTCCTGTAACCCCAAAATATTTGGATTAGTGGAGATTTAGCTCTGTACAACTAAGTAATTCATTCACTTTCTCTCTTTTCCTCCCGCTCTGGATCAAGGGAACTTCTGACATCAGTGTGTGACTCACTTTGTGCAAACAGCAAAATGGACAGAATTGGGGTAGGGAGCTCTTGGAGGGACCTTTAGATCTGTACTTGACACATAACATGTTTCCCATTGGTCTAAAATTGCCTGCTGTGGAAAGTGGACGTCAGTAATGTGAACTTAAAATACAGCAGAGGAATTTCTTCTATTTTTGAGCTGTGCCTTCCTTTGGTTTTGTTTGCTGACAATACATGAACATCCCTGTGTGTCTCCTGCAGCTCTTTCTCCAAGTACAGCAGGTGGGAGTTGGTGCCCAGGAGCTGAAACCTGCAGGTCCAGCCTTTGGTGGAGGAAGCTCAGATTCCACAAGGCTGCTTTGAGTGCCAGGGATGTGATGAGGGAAATCTTGGGGTGGGGATTAGGGATAAAGTCTGATGGATTATCAGACAAAAAAAGGTCTTGATTTTCATATCTATTCACACTGAATTAGGAGATGCTCTGGGTCAATATCAATAGGGAATTGCTGATAATAATGTATAAACAACCAAAAATAAACAGGCCACAAAAAGACATATTTTTGCTCTGTGAGGTTTTTTTTTAAAGAATAAGATGTTCACTTTGAATGCATTTCTGAGATCTGTGTAATTGACCACAGATGATTTGAAAATGTAAAAGTAAATTATTCCCAGGGGTTTGATTTGTTAAAATGCCATCAGTGAAAAGAGACCATGAAGGGAAAGAGCAGACAAGGAGACCATCCCTGGTGCTTGGGAACAATATCAATTAGGGTTTGCTGCTCTCAGTGTATAAACAGGAAAAAGGAAATGGGACAAAAAGTTCTATTTCTTCATTTTTTTGTCACTGTAGTACACTCACTTTGAATACACTTCTGGTATCTGTCTAATGAAGCAAAGAAGAATTGAAGACTTAATATTAAATTATTCCCCAAGGCTTGTCTTGTTAGGATGTTTTGAATGTTAATGAGCACTCTGGCACTGAATTCCTGAAATGAAGATTTGAAAACTGAACAAACCTCTAAAAAAGCAAAATTCATCATCAAACCTTCAAGTTCCTGAGAGTGTCAGCAAGCTCCACTGAGGCCATCACTGAAAAGAGACCCCAGAGGGGAAGAACAGACAAGGAGACCATTCCTGAGGACTGGGGAAGCAGCAACTCAGAGTCATTGGTTACAGGTGGAAAAGGGACTGTGGAATGTGGCTGTGAAAGGGCCTGATGGACTTTGCCAAGCAGGACAGTCAAGCCCTGCCACCCATCTCTGGTTCCTCACAGGATGCTCCTGGAGCAGAGTGATGTGAGGTGTGGAATGGGGAGTGCAGGAGAGCAGTAGGACACCTCCACAGCTCTATGGAGTGGGTGAGGAGGTGACAAGCCCTGGGGCTGTAAGGAACTGGTGTCTTCTCATAGGCTGTCAAGAGCCAGGAAACTGCCCTGTTGCAGAAAAGCACAGTGAAGAGCCAAAGTGTGTGAGAGCAGGAGAGGGCACAGCAGTGTCCCTTCCACAGCCAGGCCTCCAGGGACACACCTGAAGGAGCAGCAGAGCAGGGTCTGGGCTTTGTCTTTGTTTCCTGGACACCCTGGACAAGGGGCCCCAGGGCAATTGTCACAGATCACCCCCTGCAAACACCATTCCCAGCCCTGGCCTCTCACCCACCACTGACAGGTTGTTTGTCCCTCCATGAGGACACCAAATGAGCAGCTCACAAGGCCATGCTGCAATTGTACAGAGGAGACTTCAGCATTCACAGTGTGTGTGTGGGGAGATGAACCCAAGAGAACACAAAGATCATCAGCTAATCCTGGAGGTGCTGGGAAGGGCTGTGGGACACACAGTGTCTCGAGGTCACTTCACTCTGGGCCCCACATCCCCTGGAAAACCCCCAGGATGCAGCACTGGGATGTGCTTCTGAGCACAGAGCTCCCCCTGTGCCCATCCCTCAGGCCGTGGGGCATCTCAGAGAGGGGCAGAGCAGGTGACATCCCACAGGGCTGAGGTGCCTCCAGTCCATGGCAGTGGCAGTGAGAGCCCAGGGAGAGACTGTGACTCCTGCAATGATCTCCCCATGGGTGTAAAAGGGAAAGACTCTCTGATCACCCCTGGGTGCATGAGAATCCCACAATCCCAGTTCAGAGGAGGATGCCTTGCTGGACCTCGACATTTCTGTCAGTGACTCCAGGAACAAACTCCACTGGCCCAGTGAGATTCATCTCCGTGGTCTTGGACAGTTCATTGCAAGTGCTCCTGAACTGCTGCATCACCCTTGCCTGGGATTCTGGGCTGTGCTCTCAAAAGGGCCAGAGCACTCTGAGAGGTTCTGGGTTCCTTGGAAAAGGCAGATGCCAAGCCCATCTTTAAGAAGAGCAAAATGAGAAAGGGAAGAATTACAGGCTGCCCATCAAGCCGCTCTATCACTGCCCTTCCCAGATGGACAGGGGAGAGAGAAAAAGATGGAAAATGACTGGTGGGCTGGGATAAGGCACTTTACTGAATGAAAAGCCAAAGTTTGCACACGAACAAATAGGAAAATAACCAGGTTTGTTCTCTACTTCCCATCATCAGTGATGTCTGGCCATGTCCCAGCAAACCAGGCTTCGGCACACGGGGCTGCTCAGCAGGGAAATATTGTAAACAATGAATGCCCCCCTTCCTCCTCCTTTCCTCATCTTTTATATCTGAGCTGACATCCCATGATCTGGAATATCCCTCTGGTCACTCTGGCACAGCTGGCCTGGCTGTGTCCCTTCCCAGGACCTTGCCCTCAGTTGGGGAAGGAACGTTGCAGTGCTGGGGCTGTGCCAGCCCTGCTCAGCGGTAGCCAAAACACTGGTGTGTTCTCAGCACCTTTCCAGCTCCCAACACAAAGCCCAGCACTGGGAGGGCTGCTGTGGGGAAATGAGCTCCAGCTCAGCCAGACCCAAAATATTTCCATAATGTTCCATAGTGTTCCAGAATTCCTTTAGTTCTGTGAGGCCCTGCAGTGTCCAGGTGGCATCCTGGTTCCCTGAGGTTCCACAGTGTGACAATGACCCCTTGATTCTATGAAGATAAAAACTGTCTCAAGACCCCTTTTGTTCCATGAGGCCCCACCTGTCACAATGAACCCTTTGGTTCCGTGAGCTCTGCAGTGTCCCAGGATCCCTTTGGTTCCTTCAGGCCCTGCAGTGTCCCAATGGCCCCTTGTTTCCATGAGTTTCCACAGTGTCCCAGGGACCCTTTTGTTCCATGGAGCCCTGAAAGGTCAAAATTGCCCCTGGGTTCCATAAGTTTCTGTAGTGTTGCAATTGCACGATGATTACATCAGATTGAGACTGTTTTAGGATTCGTTGAATCCATGAGGCCCTGGAGTGTCATAAGGCCCCTTGATTCCATGAATTTCTGCAGTGTCCCAGGGTTCCTTGGAGTCCATGAGGCCCTGTAGTGTCACAATGATCCCTGGATTCCATGAGGCTCCACAGGGTCACAGTGGGCTTCTGTTTCCTTGAGGTTCTGCAGAGTCACAATGGATCTTTGATTCCATGAGGTTCCCAAGTGTCAGAATGGCCCCTTGGTTCCAAGGCTTTCCACAGTGTCCCAGGGTTCCTTTGGTTCCTGAGAGAAGATTGCTGGGGGTGAAATTAGGAGTATCAGGTTATCCTCACAGAAGTTGCAATGGTACACAAATTACAGGTAAAGGCCCATCAGGAGTGTTTGCACAGTCAGTGTTTCAACACCCTCAGCATTACCTGAACTTGGTTTTACCTCACAAAAATCTTTGCTCTCTGTTGGCCAAGCCCCCCTCCCTTCCCCGAAATATCCCATCCCTTTTGTCCCAGTTCCTTCTGACCTCCCCAAATCCTTCAGCTGGATGGGCTCAGCTTTGTGACACCCTTCATGACCCCTGAGCATCTGCCTGCCCAGCTTGGCCAGTCAGTTCTGGGAACACACCTGACAGCCCAGCCCCCAAGGGGACAGGATGTTCTGCTGTGCTGGAGAGGACCCTCCTCAGCCTGGCCAGCAGTGCTGCAGGGGGGGATTCCCTGCCCCTCCCCAGCTGGTCCTTCCTGCCCAGCAGCTCCTGTTCCAGATGGGCTGACAGACACTCTGGGGGACTTTTCACACTTGGGTCCTTGAGTTGCCCTAAGGCATCTCTGGGGCAGTGGCCAACTCTGTGACTGCTCTGGGAAGTCATGGCCTGAAGCCAGGAGTGTGGGTTTTAGGAGGTAGTTGAAACCTCTGCAGACAAGAAATCCTGGTAACTGTTGAAGACTTCCTTGCCTATCATTATGATGTGCTGTTTATTTTTCATTTCAAGGGTTTTTTCATAGTTTTCTTTCTACTGAAAACACCACACACTTGTTCTATTAATCTGATTCACTCTCTGTTTATGTGAAAATGTTTGTGCAGCTTTTTATCAGAGTACATTTCCTACCAGTGTTTTGAATGCAGAAACATTGCTCAGAGGAGCTACTGAACTTCTTTGGGATGGTTTCATATCCCTAATTTTGCCTCTTCTGTTCTTCCTCTCCCAATTTGCCTTCCATGATCTCTCCAAGCTGTGTGTGCCTGGGAATGTTTTCACAGTCCTGAGCTCTGGGCCATGTCCAAGGGGACAAATGCACCTTCTGGAGAACACTGTCACTCCTGCTCACAGAGCCTCTCTGACTGCACAGAGGAGATTCCCCCAGGCTGTTTCCTGGTGTGGAAAGAAAGGGACATAAAGGCAGAGCAGAGGGATGGAGGAGACATGGACATTTGCAATGGGCATGCTCAAGGCTGGTGAGATAAATGTCCCTGGGACAGGGAGGTTGTTCCTGCAGTCACACCCAGAAATGTCAGGGCTCTGACAGGTGCCCACACCTGAGCTGGGCTCATGCCCTGCTCACACCCCCACGGCTGTTCAGAGACACGAGTCCTTCCCTTGCACACACACAGACAGTTCCTGGCAGCAGGTGCAGTGTCTCCCTGGGCTCCTGCTGCCACTGCCCGGGGCTGGAGGCACCTCAGCCCTGCAGAGCCCTCACCCTGCACACTCACACACTTCAGCTCAACATTTGGCTTTCCCTCTTCCTGGCCCTTCCCAGTCCATCCTCTTCCTGGTCTCCCGATCTTCCTGTGCCTGCCCCAGCCCAGCAGAGCAGCACAGTCACGTCTGGCCCTCCAGCGAGAAATGGAGGAAATGGAGGTCAGGAACAGTGACCTTGTCTGTGAAATGCTCAGGAGATCTTCAGGTCGGGCATCTCCTACAGCCCCAGGGACAGGGCAGACTCTTTCCATGGCTCCTCTGCACACACAGCCTGTCCTGCTCTTCTCCTGGCACATCCCATCTCCCCACAGAGCCTTTCCCCAGGGAAACACGTCTGTGCTGGCCTGACCAGCCATTCCTGCAGCCCCTTCCCGTTCTCCCCACAGCCCCCGAGCTGGGGATGCTGCTCTGCAGGGCATGGGGGCTGTGGTGCCTGGGGTCATGTGGGGAATCTGCTGGGCTGTGCTGGTCAGGCTGGGAGGCAGAGCCAGCTGATGGTGGTCCCTGCCACTGAGCCCCTGCCACACAAGCTCTTGTGTGGCCATGGAGGGTCCTCAGAGGGGCCCTGCCTTGTTCCAGTGCTGGGAGATGGGTCTGGGGGCTGCACTGCATCCAGACCATGAATGCTTATGGAAAGTAAAATGAATCACAGGACTCCTTTCCCTCAACCTGCTGTATTCCCTGGGGTTGCAGGGCTCTTTTTTTTCAGTTCACACTCAGATGTAGAATATTATGTCTGGGTGACACCGAGCTGGACAGGCCTCTTCTCATTGGGCTCTATTCACTCTCAGCTCCTGCTCACACTGTTGCTGCAGGTCTCGTGTTCTCCTGGCAGCTCAAAAGTGTCTTAAGCAAATCACTTTCCTGCCATCAGCCCTGTCACAAGCTGTTGGGCCCCAGGAAGGTTAATCTCATCTGCATGGTCTCTGGCCACCAACAAGGAAAACCTGAAGCAGAACTAAGTCCTTTGAAAGTCACACTGGGACCCTGATCTCATCACACTGAGCCATGGGCAGACAAAGCAGCACAAGTTGCCTCATGAATGTCTCTTCCTTAGGCATGTTCTTAAGATCAACTTCGGAGGAAGCCCAAAGCCTTCCTGCCCTGCCCTCAGGAGAACCCCTTTCCTGATGGAGCTGCTGTTGTGCAGCCCAGCTGTGTCCCAGCAGTGCCCATGGCCTGTCCCTGGCTGTGAGCCCAGGATGGACACACAGCAGGATGTGTGGTTTACAGCTGTCCCCCTCCCAGTAAATTTGGGTGTCCCAACCCCCCTTTTCAATTGTCCCCCCAATCCCCAGCCGTCCTCCCCCATTCCTGGTTTTGGGGGTTTCCACTCCCTTTGCAGCCCCACACCCAGTTTTTGCCCCCTTTTCCCCCCAGTTTCCACTGCCCCACCCCCCCTTTCCCCACCCCCTTTACCAAGAGCTCCTCACCCTCAACCAGGGGGGCTTCCAGCACCACCAGTGCCACCAGTATGGCCCCAGCTCCTCCCAGTCCCAGCATCAGGCTTTAAAATCAATATATATTGGTGATAAGTAAAGTGTTATCCTTAAATCACACTTGGCCAGCATTTATCAAAGTTGTCTTAAGGTATTTTTGTGGGAAGAACTTGTGAAAAGTACCAGAACTTCAAGTTTTGATAAATAAACTCTGATCTGCCTCAGTGAACAAAGCTTGGAAGAGAGAGATGCGTGGTTGAGGTTGGACATCTGGAATGCAGAACATACAGACCACAGGGACATGATAAAAGAAGAGGCTACGAAAGACACAGTATTTATTTTGAAAAGTCCCTACCCAAGAAAAAAGATACTGAAAACACTAAAAAATAATATAGAAAGCAAGAAATCGATAACCAACAGAGGAGAGACTACTAATTAATGAAAGGGAATTATGCAATTTAGAACGAATGAACATTTGATTTATTTGTTTGCTGAAAAATGTATAAATAGGTGAAAAAGTCTTCTCTCGGTGTCTCTGTGGAAGCTGCAATTTTGTCAGTCAAACCCAGAATAAGGAACGTCTGACTCTTCGACACTGAAAAGATGGTGTTGAGGGTTTATTGCCCTAATGGTTTCCAAGGATTTCAGTAACATTATAAAGGCAGAGTATGGGAGAGGTGGTGCTGGACATGGGGTCAGCTGTCAGCAAGATAAATGTTTATTTAGTATTTCTATCTGCACAGGAACACGTGTGGTGGAACCAGACCCCAGTGCCTCCACTTTTCAGGGGATGGAATGCTGATGGTTCATGGCTCCAACATTATCCAGTTGCAAAAGCAGAGGGTGCTTTGCTGCCCATGGGCAAAAGAACCACCCAGGGGCAGAGCGAGGCACACCCACCCCTGGAGGGGACAGGCTGGGCTTGGAGCCAGGGAAGGGAAGGGTTATTTTTATGCTTTTATGTCACTACAGACAGGAAACAAAACTGCTCCAAACCTACTTTACATGCAAACAAAACTGTTCTAAACCCTACATCTACATAAATATTGATAAAGTAAATGTAATCTACCCCAAGGGTTGGGTTAACAAGAACCTGGGTCGGCCTCACCTTCAGGGGGGTCTGGACAGGTGCTCTGCAAGGGGGAAGCTTCTGACATCTGCTCACAGAACCCATCCCTGGAGCCCCCCCACTACAAAATCTGGCCACACAAATGCAGTGCACTGCCCAGCATGGATCACCTGGAACGTGGGTCACCAGGTCTCTGCTAAACAGGCCTCTTCAAGAATGTTGGTCATCAACTCTTTACCCAACTTGTGTCGCCAAGTCTGTGACCAACATGGGTCACTGTGGATCATCCAAGGTGGGTCGTCCAATGGATGATGGAGTTGGAGCAGTGGATGAAGATGTTCCTGCAGTTGGGGCACCTGTAGGTCTTCCTTTACCGGTGGGTCCGTTGGTGTTGAGTCAAGTTACTTCTAAAGTTGAAGCTCTTCCCACACTCCCCACACTCATAAGGCCTCTCCCCGGTGTGGATACGCCGGTGGATGGTGAGGGTGAAGTTTCGGTTGAAGCTCTTCCCGCAGTCAGTGCAGCGGAAGGGCCTCTCCTCTGTGTGTGTGCGCTGATGCCTGAGGAGAGTTGAGCTCCTCTGATAACTCTTCCCACACTCCTCACACTTGTAGGGTCGCTCCTCTGTGTGTGTCTGCTGATGTTTGAGGAGATCTGATCTGCTCAGAAACATCTTCCCACACTCCCTACACTTGTATGGTCTCTCCCCGGTGTGGTTGCGCCGGTGCTTGATGAGGGTGTCCTTGCGGCTGAAGCTCCTCCCGCAGTCCGTGCAGCGGAAGGGCCTCTCCCCGGTGTGCGTGCGCTGATGTGTGAGGAGATGCGAGCTGGTCTGAAACAGCATCCCACACTCGGAACACTCGTAGGGACGTTCCCCGGTGTGGATCATCTGATGGCGGATCAGGCTGTAGCTCTGGCTGAAGCTCTTCCCACATTCCAAGCACTTGTAGCGCTTCTCCTTTGTGTGAAGCTGCTGCTGCATCACCGGGTCAGAGCTCTGGCTCAAGCTCTGACTGCCTTCCCAGGAGATGGAGGGTTTCTCCTCTTTGGAGCACCCTGTCCTGAGTTTGGAGCTCCTCCTCCTATGGGATCTCCATGGATTTTCCTCCCCACTCACTTCCTGTGCTGTGGAGCCACTCAAATCGACCTCTGCCAGCAGGTTATGCCGGGGGGATTTGTCCTCCGTGCTCTCCGTGCTCAGCTCGGGGCCTGGGGCAGGAAGGAACAAGGACACTCAAGGCATTTGCCTCTGGCCCACAGGGAAGGCCAAGGACATCCCCCCAAACCCGGCCCCGGCAGGACGGCATCGGCAGCGGGGTTGTCCTGCAGCCGGGGCCATGCTGGGCTGGAAGATGCAGCACAAGAGAGGGGCAAAGGGGCACTGACTTCCTCCTCACCTGCCTGGGGGTCCCGGGGCATCTTCCTCTTCCTCCCAGCCTCCTCCTCCATCCTGACAAGCTTTGGGAAGGAGAAATCCTGGTTTGGGGAAAAACAAGGTGTGAGTGCCTTGGGTTGGGGGTTCCTCCTCCCAAAGACCATCTCTAGAACTTAACAAGCTTCTTGTGTCCATAAAAATCTCCAAAATTCCAAGATTCAGCCAAGAAAATACTGAAAGGAACTCCTCCTCTCTGGCCTCTCCATTTTGGGGTTCTGGGGGTCCCTCCTGTCCTGGCTGCTGGGGGTCTCCTGTCTGTTCAGTGTCCTCCCTCTCCAGGCTGCCGGGGCTCCAGAAACCCCTGCCCGGCCATTCTCAGGTTTCCTGTCCCCACACCTCTTAATTCTGACTCCAGGAACACCCTGACCCCCCTTTCCCACCCATCCCACACTCCCTTTTCCTTTAACCTGCCATCCCCTGGACCCACCAACTACCTCTCCCCACCCCAGTCCTGCCTGTCCTTCACCTTGGCACCCTCCTGATTGCCCACTCCCAGGCACTGGGATCCCCCTGCACCCCCTTATCCTGCACCAATATTCCCCTGCATACCCTTGCCTGGCCATTCCACCTCTTCCAGGTCCCACACCTCCTGTTTTGTTTTGTTTTTTTTCACTCTGGGTCCCCTGGAACCCCCACTCCTGAATTTCCCAGACCACAGACTCCCCCTTTTTGGAATACTGGGGGTCCACTTGAATCAGTTTCTCTGGATACTCTGGATCTCTCTACCCCATGATTCCCCTTTCCCCGACCCCTGGACCCCCCTTTCCTGGGCACAGAGTCCCCTGGACCCTCCATTTCCCTTCTCCAAGCTGCTATATCCCCCCTTCCTTGGACCTGTGGCCCCCTGAAAACCCCCTTCCCCAGCTCTGTGTCCCCCCTACACAACAAAAGATTCAGCCCCAAAAAAGCCTCCCAGAAGTTCCTGCTCTCTGATCTCTCCACTTTGGGCTTTGGGGGGTCTCCCCTAATGGGCTTGCTGGGGGTCCTACAGGTATTGGGGGTCCCCCCTCTCCAGGCTCCCTGTTTTACTGTCCCAGGGGGGTCTCTGAGCACCCCGAGCAGAGACTCAGGGCAGAAGCCGCCCCTGGGACCCTCGGCATTCCTTGGAGGGGTTTGGAGGGCCCTGGAGTTGTTTTGGGAGGTCTGGGAGGGAGCTTTGGGGGGATCCTGGGATAGTTGGGGTAGGTCTGGAAGCGGTTTGGGGGACCTGGTGTGGTTTGGAGGGACTGGGAGAAAGACTAGGGGTGGTTCTGAAGAGGTTTAGGGATGGTCTGGGTGGGGGTCTGGGAGGAGGTTGAGAGAATTTGGGCAGGTCTGGGTGCCCTAGAAGGGGGTTTGGTGAGTCCTGCGATGGTTTCGGGGGTCTGGGAGCTGAATTTAGGTGAGTATGGGGGCATTTTAGGGGTCCTGGGCAGTTTAGACGGTCTGGGAGAGGTTTGGGGGGTCTGGGAGGGGTTTAGGAGATCTCTGGGATGTTTGGGGCGGCCCGGGGTGTTTCAGGGGCTCCGGAGAGTTCAGGAGGGGATTTGGGGCATCCTGGGGCTCCAGAGCAGTTTGCGGGGTCCCAGGTGGTGGGTTAGGGGGGTCTCAGGGGTATTTTCCGGGGGGATTTGGGGCGTTCTGAGGCGCATCCCGGGGTGGGGGGAGGGGCTTACCCGGCTCCTTCACCGTCACGGCCAACACGGCCCCGGGGGGGGTGCCGGGGGGTCTGTGGGGGGTGGGTGGGTCGTGAGGGACCCCCAAAACCCGCCCCGAGTCCCCGAATGCCCCCGAAATACTCCCAAATTTTCAGAAATTAGCCGAAACTCGCCGCCATTGCTCAACTTTCCAGCAGTGCCGTCCAGTCCCGCCCTCCGTCTGCGCCGCCTCTGATTGGGCGCTGCTTCTGCCCGTCACCGCCTGCAGCCAATCAGCGCTCAGGAATGCAGCGGGCGGTGATGGGATATGGAGTCCGCGCCATTTTGAGCCTGTCCCGTACTACATTTCCCGTCATGCGCCGCGGCCCGTTCTGGCCAATCACAGGCGGGACTACAACTCCCGCCACCCCCCGCGCCCAATCGGGTCGGTCCCACCCCCATTGCAGCCCCCAAGTGCCCCCCGGACCCCAAACTGCCCCAGAAGGGCCCCAGGACCCCCAAGTGCTCCCGCAATACCCACCAGGACTCCCAAATCACTCTCTGGACCCCCACGTGACCCCCAAGTTCATCCAGAACTTACAAGTGACCCCTAAAATCCTCTTTGGACCCCCAGATTCCGTTGCCGGACACTCGAGTGACCCCCCAGGTGTCCTCTCGTAAACCCAAGTGCCCCATAAATGCCCCCACAGACCCCCGTGGGATTCCCTTTGTGTCCCAAGTGCCCCCCAGACGGCAATTCCACCCCAATCCCTCCAAAGCCCCCCAGCCCCCCCTTTCCCGTGGGGCTTTTTCCCAGGATTTGGCTCTCCAAGGGGGCACTTGAGAGGCCGGGGGGGATCTGGGGCCACTTTGGGGGCTGGTGAGCTGGGGAAGGGATCTGGGGTGGGGTTAAGAGATTTGAGGTGTGATTATAGGAATTTTGGGTGGAATTCAGTGTTTTTAGTGCAGAATTAAGGGGGTTTAAGGTGACATTAGGAGAGATTGGGTGGAATGAAAGGAACTTGAGATGGAATTCAATATTCCTTGTGTGAAATTAAGGGGATTAGAGTGGAATCTTAATGATTTTGGATGGAATACCAGGGATTCTAAGAGGGATTAAGGAATTTTGGGGTGCAACTAAGACATTTGGGGTAGAATTAGGGATACTTTGGGAAGAAATAAGAAAATTTTAGATAGAATAAATGGGATTTTAATTGGAAATATGAAGATTTGGGGAATTTTAGGTGGAATTAATAGAATTTTCAGTAAAATAAATGCAATTATGAAGATTTTAAATGAAATTAAATGAATTGTGAGAAATATTATTAGGGATTTTCAGTAAAACTAAGGGGATTTGGTTTAAAATTGGTGATTTGGGTAGAAATGAGAAGAATTTTATGTAGAATTAAGAAAATTTTGAATCAAATTCAGGGGATTTGAGGAAAAATCAGCAGGATTTTGATGGGTTTATAGGGATTAGAGGTGGAATTAAGGCAACTTTGAGGAGAATCAGTGTAAAATAAGGTGAAAATCAGGGAATGTTTTGGTGGAATTAAAAGAAATTTGGGATAGAATTAAGGGAACTTTGAGTGGAATCTTTAGGGGTTTGGAGTAAAACTGGGGTGATTTGGGATGAAATTCTGGGCATTTCAGGAGACGTTCAGGGACTCTTGAGTGGAATTCAGGGATTTCAGGAGGAATTAGAAGGCTTGATGGCAGCTTAAGAGATGATGGGATGGAGCAGGTGACATTTTTAGGGGTGTAAAGTCAATAAATCCCCTCTTCCCAATGAATTCCCAATGCTGGTCTGCGTCCTGATGGATGTTCCTCCCTCTGCACTCACCCAAGTGCCCACAGGGAACCAGGAGGGTGTGGAGACCCACGAGCCAGGTGTGCTCCCAGTGTGGGTCACTGGGAATGTGGCTCACCAGGTTGTTCCCAATGTTCCAGGTTCATGAGGATTCCCAGAACAAAATACAAGACACTAAAACACAGCTGAGGTAGCAAAGCAGATATATTGGTGAGCAAAGCCGATGGATCCTGTTCCTTGGCACACACACAGCACATCCCCAGCCCTGCAATCTCCCCAGCCAATGGATCCTGTTCCTTGGCACAAAAACAGCACATCCCCAGCCCTGCAATCTCCCCTGGCCAATGGATCCTGTTCCTTGGCACACAAACAGCACATCCCCAGCCCTGCAATCTCCCCAGGCCAATGGATCCTGTTCCTTGGCACACACACAGCACATTCCCAGCCCTGCAATCTCCCCAGGCCAATGGATCCTGTTCCTTGGCACACACACAGCACATCCCCAGCCCTGCAATCTCCCCAGGCCAATGGATCCTGTTCCTTGGCACACAAACAGCACATCCCCAGCCCTGCAATCTCCCCAGGCCAATGGATCCTGTTCCTTGGCACACACACAGCACATCCCCACCCCTGCAATCTCCCCAGCCCTGCAATCTCCCCAGCCCGCGGGGCAGGAGCAGCAGGTGCAGCGGCACTGGCACCAGGGCAGGCAGGCAGTGCCCCTTCAGGCCATGCCCTGCACCAAACCAGGCCCAGCGGGGCCTCCTCACCCTCAGCCCAGCCCACCCCTCCTGTCCCCTCTCTCTGCAGGGCAGCTTTGCCAGCTGCAGCACCAGCCCCTGCGTGCCCATCGCACCAGCCCAGGCTGCAGCAGCTCAAGGGCTGACTCTGGGACAAAAATGGCTCTGCCCTTTATTGTCCCTGGGGCACAGGCCAAGCTCTCAGCACTTCCAGCTCACACTGATGGCTCTTTCTCCAGGCCTGAGTTCTCCAGAGGGAAGCTTTGCACTGTTTTCTCACACCACATGGACGAGCACAACCACAGACCAAACATGACAGGCCCAGAGACAACTCTGGTCCCTGACACAAAACCTCCTCAGAATACAAACCTTCCTCTGCTTCTGGGGATTTGGAGGATAAGGCTTAGCCCCAGTTTGTTCTGTTTCCATGCACTACAGTTTGTCACATGATTATGGAGCACAAACACAGGCTGGGTGGAGAATGGATTGAGAGCAGCCCTGAAGAGAAGGACTTGGGGGTGGTGATTGATGAGAAGCTCAGGCAGCCCTGCTTGGCTGGGCAGGGAAGCCACTGGCAAGAGCCCAGTGGTCCCTGAGCATCCCAGCACGGGCAGTGGCTCCTCTGGGCCAGCGAGGGGCTGGGAGAGGGGTCTGGGGCAGTGTCAGAGCCCAGAGGGACCCCCCAGCAGAGATCAGATGGTGTAAATCCAGTGTGCTGGTTGGGCCTGCTGGCAGCTGCCTGTCTCTCACTGAGAACTTGCTGGGCTCTCCCTCATTCAATCTCCTTTCAGAATGGGATTTAGGGAACAGATCTGAAGCCTCCCTGCAGGGTCCCCTTTACTCCTGCAGCCCCTGACGCTGCAGGTGTGACAATGATGGGCTGAGCAGCATTTTCGGGCTCCCATGGAACCACAGGAACATCCATCTAAAACAGGCAGTGCACAAAGGCATTTCTGGAACAGATCTGATTTTTGTTAATAAAACTTTATGCTGTATAAATTTAGTTTTTAATTTTTTCCCCATGGCTACTGGTTGCCACCTGAATTTTATCAGTAAAATTGCAATTGCCTCTTTTGATCACAGCCACCCACAGTGTATTTGTGACAGTGAACTCAGTGTTTCTGTCTCAGGTGTAGTGATCAGCAGACATTGGAATGCCCACAAGCCCCTGAGCACTAAGTCAAGGACAATTAGGGCCATACCGGCCTCATACCCAGCACTCAAACACAGCCCTGTTGCTGGTGCTCTTGAAATAGAATAAAATTCCAGAGGCCACCCCAGAAATTGCCCCTGTAGTGTCAAATAAAATTAAAATATCCACCCTCCCCTCCTAGATGCACCTCTGACCAACAGTTCCTGCCCACTCCTGTGCTGGTTGCTCCTGAGTGACCTTGTTGGCAGGTCCCAGTCAGATCTTTTCAAGGGTTCCATGTTGAAAAGTCTGAGAATGACCTGATCAGCTGGAACAATGGAACACTTGTCATAAAATGTTCCTGTTCTCCCATGGGATCACACTGAGATGTTTTCAGGATGTGCATCAACAGCAACGGCAGAACTGTTCCCCTCCCACTCTCTTGGCACTGTCAGCATTCTGTCCTTTGGGCTGCACATTTCATCTCCCTCAGCTTTCACCTCTTCTCACCTGTCCTGCCTGAGCTGCCCATGGCTGAAGTTCCCTTCCCAGCAGCCTGTCTGCACAGCAGCACTTGCCAGTGCTCTCTGCATTTCCCTTCCCCTCACTCTTGGGTTGCTCACACACCTCTCAAAGACCAACTTGGGACTTTGAGCTTCAGGGAGTTAAAAGCTTTCCTGTCCCTCAGTAATTGGTCTAATTCTGTCTTCAGACAGCTTTGTATTTGTGTTTGTTTCATTTCTTTTCTGTCTAATACATTTCATGAATGGTTATGCTCTGGGGAAGGTGAAGCCCAATGGTGACATCTTAGACCTGGCACAGAGTTGAGGAGTGTGTTTGTTTTGAATGGTGAAACTTATGAGTTTCAGATTGCTGCAAAAATAGAGGAAAAATCCCTCTTGCCTGTGTTCAGCCAGTTCTCAGAGCAAAGCTGGCAGAGGTCCCAGTTGACTGATGAGAGACATGATGGGGCTGGGGAGGTGTGGAGCAAGGTTGTCCCCACTGTCAGACCTCAAGGGATTGCTCTCCAATTAGTCCAAACCTTTTCAGGAGGGAACCTTGGTCAACACCAATCAGAGAATGCTGCAATCACCTCTTCTCTAAAAAGAAAAGTAATTATCCATATCATTTAAAATAGAAATGCACGTTTATTAGAAGCTCTTTGAAATCTTTCTTCAAAACTGTATTAGGGAAATTACTTAATTAACTCTCCTTGATTAGAGGGCAAACTCAGAAAGAACCATGATCTGTTAGGCCTTGCTTTATCTTAACAAGCCCCATGGTGCATTTGGTACTGAGAGGAGATTGCACAAACCTTTCCACAAGTCAAAGTCAGAAGAAAATCACAAAGTATCTCAAAGCACTAATGGGTCCCACTAAGGGCCATTCCCAATACAGGCTCCTCACGGACTGGTAGGAGGAGATAATTGGAAGCCTTGATTGAACAAACCTCTCATAGACTCAGTTTCGAAAGGAAAGGGAAAGTATCTTAATAAATGTTGAGTTCCTTGAAGCATTAACAAGCCTCACTGTGGGCTGTTACTGACAAAGCCTCTCAAGGGACTAATTAAAGCAGATCATTGCAGGCCGTGATTTCACAAACCTCTCACAGACTGGGTGTCAAAAAGAAATGCTTCAATAATCTTTGAGTACCTTGAAGCATTAACAAGCCCCACTGAGTGTTGATACTGACTAAGAATCTCAAGGGTCTCGTTAGAGCTGATAATTGGAGGCCTTAATTGAACAAACCTCTCAGAGACTCCAAACCAAAAGGAAAACTCAAAGTACTTTGAAAAACCTGCAGTCTCTTGGAGTTTTAAGGAGCCCCCAAGGGCCACTCCTGAAGAATCCTCCCCAGGGACTCGTCCCAGCAGACCCTTGGAGGCCACGACTGCAGGGAGGCAAAGGCTCTGGGCAGCAGCTCAGGTGCTGAGCAAAGCCTGGCTTGGCTGGAGGCAGCAGAAAGGCCCAGCCCTGACCCCCAGTCCGCGGAAGGCACATCCTGTCCCTCACACCTTGCTCAGGGCTCTGCTGGGGGCACTGGCATGGGGGGTGATGCTGAGGGCAGGACAAGGGGTGACAGTGCCCAGCCTTCCTGGGGCTGTGCCAGGAGACCACGAGGCCCCAGAGCCTCAGGACAGCAGGTCTGCTCACAGCCCTTGGTGGCACAGACGATGCTGTGCCTGAGGGGACAAAGACTTGGGATCTCTTACACTTCTGACCCAGTCACTTGATGTCCCTCTGTGAAGGAACAAACCACCTCTCAGAGATGGGTGACAAACCAGTGCTGGGAATGGTCTTTGAGAGGGGCTGGTCTGTGATGGGTGTCCTGGAGCACCTTGAGCAGAGTGTCCAGAAAACAAGGCCAGTCTGGGCCACTCTCCATGGAAGGCTTTTCCCACTTGTCCCCTCCTAAACTCACCTCAGTCTCTAACACACACAGCTCCTGGCATCCCCTGCCACTGCAGAGATCCAGAGGGTTCTGCACTCCTGTGCCCTGATGCCATCAGTGTGCACTGGGCACCAGTGTCAACTAAAGCTTTACACCTCTGTGGATCTGCTGTGCCAGGCCATCGAATCCACACAGTGCAGTGTGCCTGGTCATCCCTTTCCTCCTCCTGGCCAAAGGCAGGGACCCTCTATTCCTGTTCCTGGCCAGAGTATTCACTGTCTGACCTCTGTGATGCCAGACCAGAAGTCCCGTTACCAGGATCAAAAGAGTTGATTTTAGTCCTTTTATGCTTAGGAGATCCCTGATTGCCTTCTTGTGTCCCTGCAGCAACTCCATGGACATCCTTCTTGGCTGACCCCTTCTCCACAGCTCTCTTCCCTCTCAGTTCACCTCCATGGGCTCCCAGCTCAAAGGTGGGTTCACCATCCCATTTCCTCCTGTCTCCCTCTGGCCATGCAGAAAGAACCAGAGATCACCACGTGGCCTGTGCTTGGGACTCCCTTTCCCCCTTGCTAGGGCAGGAGAGAACTGATCTCCTGGGCTGCCCCTGAGAGCTGAGCTGCTGGGCCATGGGGATGAGGAAGTGCCCAGAGTTTCTGCTACATTTCAGAGACAGGAGGGTGTCGTCTCCTGGTGTATCCCTTTGGGGGGAATACAATGCCATCAGGCTGTTGGAACGTGATCCAGGAGTGCTTTGAACCTTCTCATGCCCACTGTGCAAGGAACATCATCTGAGTCTCCAGGGGTGTTTTCACTTTTTAGGTCACTATAGATGATTTCCAGTGCAGGTAATTCCCTCAAGTACTGGATACCTTTGTTTCCAGAGCTTCACTTTCCTTGGGAGTTCACAACATCTTCCTGAAATGGATCTCTTGCCCTCACGCTTGAGAAGAGTCATCTCCAGAGACTGTAAATTTCTCCTTCTTTTCCAATTCCTCTTTCAATTTCCTAATCTCTAGCAAAGCAATCTCAGCTTTTGGGCTTCATGACCTTGCAACTGCTGACTATCAGCCCCACTATCCCAGCATGGAAGCAGCCAGGTGGAAATCCACTCACCTGGCTGGCAGCTGGAATCTTTTCACAAGTTTGAAAGTTTTGTTGAGTTCAGGGACCAGGTAACTTTGGTTTCCTGTTTTCATTTGTGTCACAGATTTCAATTTCTTTGTGGAAAAATTGGCTTCTTGATCTGTCCCCTCCCCTCCTGATTCTCTTTCTCTTCCCCTGCCCTCAGCATCACCCCTCATGCCAATGCCCCCAGCAGAGCCCTGAGCAAGGTGTGAGGGACAGGATGTGCCTTCCCCAGGCTGGGGGTCAGGGCTGGGCCTTTCTGCTGCCTCCAGCCAAGCCAGGCTTTGCTCAGCACCTGAGCTGCTGCCCAGAGCCTTTGCCTCCCTGCAGTCGTGGCCTCCAAGGATCTGCTGGGGCGAGTCCCTGGAGAGGCTTTGTCAGGAATGGCCCTTGAGAGCTCCTTAAAGCTTCAGGGGCTGCAGGTGTTTGGGGTTGGATTTTGACTTGGTGTCACTTAGAGGTTTGTGCAATCATGGCCTCCAATGATGTGCTTCAATTAGTCCCTTGAGATTCTTTATCAGTATTGACGCTGAGTAGGGCTCTTCAGTGCTTCAAGATACTTCAGGATTTTAAGGTGTTTTGTGTTTTCTTTTCCACACTGAGTGTCTGAGATGTTTGTTCAATCATGACCTCCAATGATCTCCTCAGGGTCACAGGACTGGGAGGGAGCAGGGCCAGGACAGCTGAGCCCAACTGGCCCAAGGGATGTTCCCTTTGATGCAGGGCCGTGCTCAGGGTGTTAATGGGGGGTTGGTCAGGAAGGGCTGATCTGTGTCTGGGCTGGGCTGGGCATTGGGCACTGAGTGGTGAGCAATGGAGCAATGGTGTTGTGCACCTCATGTGCTTCTTGTAGGGTTTCTTTGTTATAGTTCCAGCTTTTATTACTGCTGTTGTTGTCATGGGTAGCAGTAGTGTGTTCACTGAGGGTAACACAGAACACTCACCAGATCATTTTCCCTGTTTCCTGCTGTAGCCCCTGCAGTTACAGGGCTCTGTTTGCTGGTTCACATGCAGGTTTAGAGCCCCTGGAGAACAAGCAAACAAGGAGCCTCTATAGAGTCTATCCCTTGGCATGTTCTTGAGAGTGACTTTGCAAAAAGCCCTAAGACTGCATGTCCTGAGCTAAGGAGAAGCCCTTTCCTGATGGAGCTGCTGTTGTGGAGCCCAGCTGTGTCCCAGCAGTGCCCATGGCCTGTCCCTGCCTGTGAGCCCAGGATGGACATGCAGCAGGTCTGTGTCCCAGCTGGCAGAGGACCAAGGCCTTAGTCCAGCCCAGGGGCTCTGCAGGAGAGTGTACAAGTGGAAAGAGAGCAGGTCAGCAAAGGCCCAGAGCTGGTGCTCCCTGGCAGTGCTGCTGTGCTGGGACTATTTTGCCCTTCTCTGCACACATGGAACTGTCCAGTAGGTGCCTTAAATTGTCAAAGGAAAAATCCTAGATAAGCAAGGCTACTGCAAATTTTTTTATTTTGTTTAAATAAAAAGATAGCACAATTACTCAATTAAATATTTAAAGAGTCAAATTAATAAACAAGATAGTGATTTAGGTAAGAGGAGGAATAAAATAATTTAATTGTGCACAACATTATGACAAAAAGAACCCACTGACCACTAAGAAAAACCTGGGAAGGCAAGCTGAACCTGTCACGAGTTTTATTGTGAACACTGTACAGAAGAAAACTGGCAGGTTCTTGCTGCTGAGCAGCATCCAGTCATCATTTTCCTCAGGGCATCCTTGAGCTCCTTGTTCCTCAGGCTGTAGATGAGGGGGTTCAGTGCTGGAGGCACCACTGAGTACAGAACTGACAGGGCCAGATCCAGGGATTGGGAGGAGATGGAAGGAGGCTTCAGGTAGGAAAATATGGCAGTGCTGACAAACAGGGAGACCACGGCCAGGTGAGGGAGGCATGTGGAAAAGGCTTTGTGCCGTCCCTGCTCAGAGGGGATCCTCAGCACAGCCCTGAAGATCTGCACATAGGAGAAAACTATGAAAATGAAACATCCTGTGGCTAAAGATAAACTAACCACAAGAAGCCCAAGTTCCCTGAGGTAGAAATGTGAGCAGGAGAGCTTGAGGATCTGTGGGATTTCACAAAAGAACTGGCCCAGTACATTGCCATGGCACAGGGGCAGGGAAAATGTATTGGCTGTGTGCAGCAGAGCATTGAGAAAGCCACTGGCCCAGGCAGCTGCTGCCATGTGGGCACAAGCTCTGCTGCCCAGGAGGGCTCCATAGTGCAGGGGTTTGCAGATGGCAACGTAGCGGTCGTAGCACATGAGGATGAGGAGAGAATATTCTGTCCCAAGGAAGAAGAAAAGCAGAAAGACCTGTGCAGCACATCCCATGTAGGAGATGGTTGTGGTGTCCCAGAGGGAGTTGTGAATGGCTTTGGGGACAGTGGTGCAGATGGTGCCCAGGTCTGTGAGGGACAGGTTGAGCAGGAAGAAGTGCATGGGGGTGTGCAGGTGGTGGTCGCAGGCTACGGCGCTGATGATGAGGCCGTTGCCCAGGAGGGCAGCCAGGTTGATGCCCAGGAAGAGCCACAAGTGCAGGAGCTGCAGCTGCCGCGTGTCTGCCAATGACAGGAGGAGGAACTGGCTGATGGAGCTGCTGTTGGGCATTTATGCCTCTGGGTGCAAGGATCTGTTGATGGAGAAAAAGACAGTGACAAGTCAGGACAGGCTGCTTTGAGCTAAACTGATGCCATTTCCTGTAGACTTTCTCACTTTGACTCATCCACCCTCGTTTCTACTATGGGGACAACCTTTTCCCATCTCCCTGACTTGAGCTCCCTTTCTGTTGTCTGGGAGTGCCATGACCAGCCAGGCCTGTGTGTGTGGGCTCTGGAGGAGCCATCCCTGCCCCACTGTAGTGGGTTTGTGGCCATGTGGTAGAGGGACTAGGCTGGATATTCAGAATTTGTCACATGGAATCACTCCTAATGCAGACATGTTAGTTAGCACCTCCACTCCCAGGTCTAAACCAGGTGGGTGGAACAAAGTGGATTTAGGGAATCTTTTCCTACCCACTTTCCATGCCTTTCTACTGCACTTGGAGGGAGACCCTGAGAGGCGTGGGAGGCAAAGGGATTCCTGTGGCTTAGGACAAGGTGAGTGGCTGGACAGGCTTGTTCCCAACTGCTCTGTGTTTGACCTTCGAGGATCAGAGGTCAATCATCCTCACACGTTACACTGACAAGCAACCAGACCCTGCTGAGAGTAGAGGGATCACTAAATGTCTCAGCCTTTCTTAAGGTCTCTGAGGGAGACTCAATTCTGCCAAAGACATACGAAGTTCATTTGACAAACCCAGAAGCATTTCCTCAGTTGTAATGCCTTTGTACATCGCCATGGGGCATTCAGGTAACACCAGTGTGCTACAGAACATTAGGACATTACAAGGAGATACCTGAGTGCCCTGAGGATGGTATGTCATTAAAGGATAGTCACCTCATTCCCCTGTCACACACACTGGTTGGCTCACAGCTCACCAGTTAGAGGAAAGCTTGGACATTCCATTCCTAAGGACACACCTGCATGGCTGGATTCACAAGGGCAGTGCCAGACTCAGGAGCTGCAAATCCCAGAGTCTCACTGAGAGAACAAGGCAACAAGAACAAGAGTAGTGGAGAGACAAGGGAAAATTATTGTGGTGCTCTGTGTGAGAGGCCAGGGAAGAGACAGCAGACCCTGAGGACAGTGTTACCCTGACCCAGCTGTGCTACCTGCCAGACACCAACAGTGCCCTCCTTCCCACAGCATTTCTCTTAGCTCCCCTGCATGCTTTGATCATGTCCCTGCGGCCTGGACATTTCCTCCTGAGAGGTGCCTTTTCCCTGTCAGCACTCCCAGTCCCATCCCAACCTCTGTGCACTCACCCTGGCCCTACAGGAACCTGCCTGTCTGCAGGGCACTGCCCGGGGCATGTTCTGTCTGCAGGTGGGAAAGGGCAGGTCAGAACATCCCTGATGGGCCCAGAAAAGGTGATCATTGTGCTGTCCACAGCTGAGGCACTTCAGGAGGCTCCCAGAAAACTGACTGTCTCAAAGTTACACATCAGTAGTCTCAGTACATGTTCAAACATTGTGTTGAGGTTACTTGTGTATCTCTTCCAAGTCAGAAGATTGTCTGATTCTGTGACTGCAACTCCTATTGTTCTTCTTTCATTGCCGAACCATCTCACCCTTCTCCAAGTAAGAAAATTGAAAACATACTCAAGAAATTTTCCTATCATTACCATAATCCCTGACTTACCATCTTCTTGGGAAGCATCCTCCAGACCCATCCCCAAACAGACCTGGAGCTGTGAGCATCCCTTACCCACACAGCTCCCTCTCAGCAACAGGACGCTGCCCTGCTCAGGGTTGCTCCTTCCACCCACAGCTGCTCCCCCAGCCCTCTGAGCAGCTCCCCAGGCCAGCTGAGAGCTGACCCTGGCAGGCAGCAGAGTCCCTGCCCCAGCACAGCACCCTGGGCTGCAGGACCCAGCTCTGCACCACAGCCCTGGGCACTCCTGGCTGCACCCCCAGCTCTACAGCTATTCCAAAGTGTCCCCCAACAGACCCCTCCTCACACATCCCATCAGCTGGGGCTGTGCCAGCTCTAGGAGCTGCCTCCAGAGCTGCCCCTGCATTGCCCTGCACCCACAGACTCACCATGTCCAGCACTGCAAAGATTTTTCCTCCATGAGCTCTGAGTCATCCTCCCAATGCTGAGCCCCTTTAAGCTCTGTCTGTGCCCTGCTGGTGTCCCTGAGCTGCCCTGGCAGTGCCCTGAGCCCTGCTGGGCTGTGCACAGGAGCTGCTCCTGGGCAGAGCTGTCTCTCTGCAGCGCTGCCCGCTTGCCAGGAGCTCCCTGTGTGCCAGGAGCCTGGCCCAGCTCAGCAGCACAGCAACAGCCCAGGGCATTTAATGGCCCTCTGGGGGGTTTCTGTTGTTTACATCAGATTCAGTCCATCACAGTAAGTTCAAACAACTTCTCAAGAACTCAAAGCAGACTGAAACTCTGAAGTTTCTTGTAGTGCTAATGGGTCCCACTGAGGGACACGACTGAGAAATTCTCCCCAAATTCCAGTTAGCGCAGAAAACTGGAAGGAGTGATGGCAAGTATAGACAAAGAAGGGAAAGATAACTCTCATGTTTAATAAAACTGGCTGTGTTTCAGAATTCAGAGGGCTAAGGCCTGACCCCCAGGCCCTTGGACAGGAGATCTTGGCCCTCCCTCATTCCTCCAGGCCCTTCCTGAGGCACTTGGAATGTGGGAATATGCAATGCCAAGGTCAGGAAAATGGGGTGGCACCTCCCAGGCTGCTGAGCAGGGACAAGGAGGCAATGAGGCCCCAGGGCTGCAAGGCTCACTTGTCTCCTCATGCCATCAGGGGCACACACAGCAGCCATGGCCAAAGGCCTGCACAACTTGGCTCTCTTGGGGCCTTTCAGCTTCTGCACATCCCTGTCTCCTCTCCAGCCCAGGCTGTCCTACGGTGTCCATGCCCTGCCCCTTTCCCTGCAGGCTGTCGGCATCCCCCGGCTGCCCCACCTCGCTGGCCCCTTCCTGCACTGACATCTCTCCCTCCTCCCTGGCTCTTCCTCCCCAGCTGCCCTTGGTGACATTATTTCTTTCTCGTTCTATTTCTGACCACAAAAGTTAAAGCTCCACCATCTCTGAAACCACCACTGTGACACTGCAGGACTGGGGGTTTTAACTCAGTGGGTCTGTGAACCCCCTAATATCTGAGGTTATTGATTAAGAGATTGATATGGTGCAGTTCAGAGTGTATTCTTGAATGAAAGAAGTTTGCAAGGCACCCTTAAGGGGGAAGGAGCCACCTACAGAATGCAGGAGACCTTTAGGCCAGTAGAATGTTTCCATGCATGCTTAACTGAGCTGACTGACCAGTTATGAGATGACATGCTGTGGAAGAAAGTAGATAAAAGTAAAGCTGTAACTAAAAGTAAAGTCCTTTGTCTTCAGTGTAAGCCTTCTCATTTAACTGCTGCCTGAGTTTGTCTCTGCCTCCTCTGACCGCCGTAAATCAACCTTACCCCGACACAGGACCTTGTGGAATCACGAGGTCACTTTGGAATCTCATGGATTTAAGGGACCTTTGTCACAGTGCAGGGCCTTGTGGAGCACAAGGGACCAGCGCGACACTGTGGGACCTCATGGAATTGTGACACTGCAGAGTCTTATTGATCCAAAGGGATCATTGTCACTCTGTGCAACCTCATGGAATCAAAGGGTCATTGTGACACTTCAGAGCCTGATGAAACAAAGGGAACATTGTGACACTGCAGAACCTCATGGAATCATGGGGTCACTGTGGAATCTCATGGATTTAGGGGGCCATTATAACAGTGCAGGCCCTGTGGAGCACAAGGGACCAGTGTGACAGTGCGGAACCTCATGGAATGAATGGCCCTGTGTGACACTGCAGAGTCTTATTGATCCAAAGGGATCATTGTCAGTCTGCAGAACCTCATGGAATCAAAGGGTCATCGTGACCCTGCAGGGACTCAGAGAACCAAAAGAATCTTGGGACTCTGTGGAATCTCACGGGATGATGGTGGAAATAGAAATCTCAGACAATGTTTATTAGAGAAGCTGCCTCATTGAGCTGTGAGGGGCTGAAAGGACCTCTTGCTTTCTAAACTCCTTCTCAGAGAGGAGTCTGGGGGTGACTGGATCCAATCTTAGCCTCAGATTTACTCTGCAGTGTAAGTTATAGAGGTGTGATTAAATCACTTTTTCCCAAAGGTTTTAGTGATGGCAAATCAGATATACTTATGTAAAATGATTTACTTATTATGGGAAATGAGTAGACAAAAGAACAGACAAGTGAACAGATAAAAGATCTTAATCCTTTACTTAAATATGTACTATCCTGTGGAAAAGATAAAAACCATCTAGTAGAGTATATTATAGCATAAAATAGTGCAGTGCACTGTGTCAAAGCAGTTACTTTAAAACAGTTGTATTGAAATCAGCAAAAAGAAATTATCATTAAGCAGTGATTGATGTAACTCTCACACAACTAAAGAGGGCAGATCTCTCTCCTTCCCTTAACCCCTGGGCAGTGACCATGAAGAGCCATCCCTGCTTCATGGGAGAAGCTCCACACACTTCAAGACAGTCTGTGAAAGGATCTGCCATATCAAGGTTGGACTGAGCTTTTAGAGCTATACAGTGAGGGATTGATAGTCATGAATTTCCAGGCCAGTGAGCAGCTTATCTGTCAGATCCTGTTCCAAAAAGCAGGATGAGCATTTGCAGTTTGGTGAACCAGGCTGGTTTTAGCAGAATTCAACACCCAAACAGCCCCTTGGTGCCAGCAGTAACTCAGCCCAGAGAGCCTGCATTGTTTGCATTCTCTGAGCCATTCTGGGCCTGATCAGGGCAGAACATCCTGTCATGGTCCATAAGGCTCTGCAGTGCCACAATGGTCCCTTGATGCCATGAGGTTCCAGAATGTCCTGAGGTTCATTTGATTCCAGAAGTCCCCACAAGTCAGAAAGGCCCCTTGGTTCCATGAGATTCCACAGTGCCCCGGGGTCCCTTTGGCTCCACAAGGCTCTTCAGTGTCAAAATGGCCCCTTGATTGTAGGAGGTTCCAGTTTTCCAGGGTTCTTTCAGTTCCATTAATCTCTGCAGTATCACAATGGACTTTTGATTCCATGGTGTTCAGCACTGGCCCAGGGTACATTGGGCTCCATAACCCTCCTCAGTGTCACAAAGGCCCCTTCATTCCTGGAGGTTCCAAAATATCTCTGGGTTCCTCTGGATCCATGAGGCCCCATTTGTCACAATTGCCCTATGATTCCATGAGGTTCTGTCTTCTCATAATATCCCTTGAGTTCCAGAAGGTTCTGTGGTGTCACAATGTCCCCTTTGGTTCCAGGAGGTTCTGTGGTGTCACAATGCCCCTTTGGTTCCAGGAGGTTCCACACTGTCCTTGCTGGAACACACCTGGTTTGATGTTGCCCCACCTGCAGGGCTGCCTCCAGCTCTGGGGTCCCAGCACATCAAGGACATGGAGCTGTTGGAGCAAGTCCAGAGGAGACCACCAAGATGATCAGAGGGATGGAGCAGCTCTGCCGTGAGGGAAGACTGAGAGAATTGGGATTGTACAGCCTGGAGAAGGGAAGGCCTTGGAGTGACCTAATTGTGGCCTTCCAGGACCTGAACGCAACCAAGAAGAAAGATGCAGAGAGAGTATTTACAGACGCCTGGAGTGACAGGACAAGGGGGAAATGGCTTCACACTGATAGAGAGAAGGGTTAGATGAGATATTGGTAAGAAATTCTTTATGGTGAGGGTGGTGAGGCCCTGGCACAGGTTCTCAGAGAAGTTCTGGCTGCTCCATCACTAGAAGTTGTTCAAGGCCAAGCAGAATGTGGCTCTGAGCAACCTGGTCTAGTCAAAGGTGTTCCTACCCTGGGTTGGAATGAGAAGCTCTTTAAGGTCACTTATGACCCAGAGCATTCTGTGATTCTGTGTCTGGTGGGTGATGTGGTGGTCAGGGCTCTCTTGGCACATTTCATGGGCACAGAGACCATGAAATAATGGGGATTTCCACTGTGGGTGAAGGAAGGAGGGGCACCAGCAGAACTGACACCTTGGACTGACCGCTGACAGACTTTGGCCAGTTTGGGAAACTGATGGATGGAGTCCCTTGGGAGTCAGTCCTGAAGGAGAAAGGAGTGCAGGATGGATGCAGGTGTTTTAAGAAGGAAATCTCAAAGCTCCAGAAGCTGTGCCTCTGTGGCCTGAGACAAGCCAGGTGGCAAAAAGTGTGGCCTGGTGAAACACAGACCGTGGGTTGGATGTCAGGGAATAAAAGAGAGTGTATCACCACTGGAAAGAGGGACAGAAATCATGGGGGCACCACAAGGATATGGTGAAGTTATGGAGGGTTAAAATGTGAAGGGCCAAAGACAAACTGGAACTGAATTTGGCCACTGCAGTTAAAGACAGCAAAAAATGTGTGTCTAAACCCATGGGCAGCAAAAGGAGGGCTCAGAAGAGTCTCCATCCTTTGCTTGATGCAGAGGCAGTGCAGGGTCAGGGCAGGAGGAAATGGCTGAGGAAATTAATGACTTCTTTGCCTCAGTCTTTTAACACCAAATGCAGTTGTGCTCAGGATACCCAGATCCCAGGGCTGGAAGGTGGTGATGGGGAGCTGAGTGAAGCCCCCATAACCCAGACAGAAATGGTCAGTGACCTGCTGTGTCACTGAGAACCCCACAAGTCCCTGCCCACATGAGATGCACCTGAGGGTACTGTGGGAACTGGAGAAAGAGCTGGCCAAGCCACTTGCACTCATTGCCCAACAGTCCTGGTGAACTGGAGAAGTCCCAGATGACAAACTGTGATGCCCATTTACAGACAGGGCCAGAAGGATCTGAACAATTCCAGAACTGTCAGCCTGACCTCAGTACCAGAGAAGTCCATGGAGCAGATCATCCTGAGTGCCATCACACGGCACATGAAGGAACCCAAGGAATAAGGGTCAGTCAGTGTGGGTTTGGGAAAGGCAGATCCTGCATGACCAAACTGACCCCATTTCTATGACAAAATGACCCACTCAGGAGATGAGGGAAAGGCTGTGGATGTGTCTCTCTGGAATTCAGTACAGCCTTTGGCACCACCTGCCACAGCATCTCCTGCAGAAACTGGCTGCTCATGGCTGGGATGAGGGAACTGTTTGCTGGGTGAAAAACTGACTGATGGCCCAGAGAGTGGCGGGGAATGGAACTAAATCCAGGTGGGGCTGGTCACCAGTGGGGTTCCCCAGGGCTCAGTGTTGGGGCTGGTCCTGTTTAACATTATTGAGGATCTGGACAAGGGGATGGAGTGCACCCTCAGTAAATTTGTGGACAACACCAAGGTGGGTGTGATTGTGGATGTGCTGGAGGGCAGGAAAGCTCTGCAGAGGGATCTGGACAAGCTGGATCATTAAGACCAAGTGTCAGGTGCTGCCCTTGGGTCCCAACAACCCCATGGAATGCTCCAGGCTGTGGGCAGAGTGTCCTGAAAGCTGCTCATCAGGAAGGGAATTGGGATGTCTGTTTGAGAGCAGCAGAATATGAGCCAGAGAGTGCCCATGTGGGCAAGAAGCCCCATGGTGTCCTGGCCTGTATGAAAATTAGTGGGACCAGCAGGACCAGGACAGAGATTGTCCATCTGTACTGGGCGCTGGTGAGGCCCCACCTCAAGTCCTGTGTCCAGTTCTGGGCCCTTCACTGCAAAAAGAACATTGAGGGCCTGGAGTGTGTCCAGAGAAGGGAGTGGAGCTTGGGAAGAGTCTGGAAATAATGTGTCATGAGGAATGGCTAAAGGAACTGGTGTTCTGGAGTCTGGAGGAGAAGAGGCTCAGAGAGGACCTTATTGCTCTCTGCAAAGACCAAAAATGAGGTTTTGGTGGGGTGGGATTTGTTCTGTTCTATCAAGGCTGTAGTGGCCAAATGAGAGAAAATGACCCTTAATTGTGTCAGTTGAGGTTCAGAATAGATATTAATTGTTTTTTCCCTGAGTGTATAGGCTTGAATAAGTAACTCAGTGAAGTGTTGGTGTCTCTGGAAGTGTTCACATGGCACCTGGGTGTTGATGCTGTGAGTGCCCCCCCATAGCAGGACTCTGAGCCACGTTAGTGTAGGGTAAGATAAAAAGAAAAGGTCCTTTAATATCACAGGCCTACGGCCCACAGGACTACATGACATGCACGTGCCCTCCAGTTCAAGTTTCCATGGCTTTTATAATAAGATCTCTCCAATCATTGCTTTACACATTTCTCAGTCCAGCCCTGGTTCCACCCCTGTTCCACCCCCTGGAATTGGGTCTGGGATGGTCAAGACCCTCTGTCTTTATCCACCTCCTCTTCTTTGGGCACACAAAGGTCTTTTGTAGTACTTCCAGCCCTGACTTCTGGGTCACTCTGACATGTGTTTATGGTTTGTTCTATAGGCCTTCTGATATCCTTCAGCTCTTTACCTTGGAAAAGAGACTAAACAGCTAGAGAATCTTGCTGCCTGTTCTGGGGCAGGGGTAGAGATAGAAAGACATTAAACTTAAGCTAGAAATATTAACCTACTAAAAATCTATAGCTATTGTGTTCCTAAATCTACAAAATGTGAAAAATCAGAAACCAAAAACCCCTTTGGCATCAATGTAACAATCTGGAAAGTGGTTTAGGGGTGATTATGGTGGTTTTCACTCAGAGTTGGACCAGAGGATCTTGAAGGTCTATTCCAACCCTGATGGTTCCGTGATTCTGTGACCTGTCATTACTCTTTCCAGGTTTGTGATTTTACAAGATGCTGGAAATGTTTTCTGAGTTTGATTCCTCAGTGGGACCCATTAGCATTACAAGAAAGTTTACAGTTTGAATCTGACTTGGGTTTCTCAAGAGGTTTCCGCAACTTTCCTCATGATCTGATGTTCAGGGACTCAGCACCAAACCCCCCAGAGGGCCATTAAATGCCCTGGGCTGTTGCTGTGCTGCTGAGCTGGGCTGGGCTCCTGGCACACAGGGAGCTCCTGGCAAGTGGGCAGCGCTGCAGAGAGACAGCTCTGCCCAGGAGCAGCTCCTGTGCACAGCCCAGCAGGGCTCAGGGCACTGCCTGCACACACCGAGGGCACAGCAGAGAAGGGACAGAGGTGAGAGGCAGCCTGGGCTGGGAGGGGACTGAGCTCTCACTACAGGAGAAACCTCCACAGTATTTGAATGAAGAATTCTCTGACTAAGGGAAGTTAATCTTCTCTTCCTGCAAGGAACTCTTAACACCGGCACATCCCACAGTATCCAGGATCTTTCAGAAGGACTCCCACAGTTCCTCTAGTGGAGAGGAGGTTGCCATATGGCAGAGCAGGGCAAGACCTGTAGGCTTTAAATGCAAACAAGGGAAGTGAGAAAGAGGTTTAGGTATCCTGGGGTTGGAGGACAGGTGAGAGCTCATCAGAAGACGAATCTTCCCAGCCCTTTGCCAGGGTAAGTCTCTGGCTGCAGAGCAGTGCAGGTGAGTTCCTGAAGTGTCTCTTACACCTGCCAAATGCCAGCACTGAGAAGACCTTCCAGGATGGCTCTCCTGGATTTCCTGGTGTGGAGCATCAGAGGCACAGGGCAAGAAGGTTCCCTTCTGGCAGGGATGGCTGTGGGGTGTGAGGGTGGGGGTGCAGCCAGGGGTGCCCAGGGCTGTCCTGCAGAGCAGGTCCTGCAGCCCAGGGCTCTGTGTGCTGGGGCAGGGACTCTGCTGTCTACCAGGGTCAGCTCAGACTGGCCAAGGAGCTCCCCATGCCCCTGCAGGGCGAAGGTGTGAGTGGAAGGAGTGACCTCCTCCTGGCAGGGCAGGGATGAGCAGGGCAGGGCAGGGACCTTCAGCTACAATGGCTCTGGGCTTCTCTCAGCTTCAGCTCTACCTGCTGCCATGTCCAAGGGCACTTCTCAGGAAGCACATCCACTCAGAACACCTTCCCCTCCCCAGACACCTCAGCTTGTCTGGGATCTGCTCTGCAGCCCCTGCACAGGCAGAGCTGCCCCTGGGCAGTGGGGTGGGCATGGGCTGTGTGAGCACTGGAGGGAGCTGAGCTGGGCACAGGGAGGTGGCTGCTGGCAGGAACAGCTCCTCACAGCACAGACAGGCAGGGAGGGAGAGGGAGCTGCTGCCTCAAAGGGACATCTGGGAGCTGCTGCTGGGAAGGGACATCTGGGCACCTCCCTGCTGGCCCTGTGGCACAGACACCTTCCCCTGACCAACTCCTCCCTGGGCTCCTTTCCCAGCCTAAGCAGAGCCTCTGCCCTCAGGCCCGTGGGGGGCTCAGGTGTGCATTGCCCTGCAGCAGCCAGAGCCCAGGGAAGGATAAGCCTCTGATTTCCATCTATCTCTGTGTGTCCCTCCTCCCTTGCACGGACATTGTGGCATTTCACTGCCATCCCCTGTTGCCTTTGCTGTCCTTGCTCTCACCATTGGCTTTTCTGAGCCCATATAGGGCGGTTGGGGGTGGCAGATTCCTGTTCAGACACAAACCCTTTTGGACCTGTGGGAGGAATATGTCTGTGGGAGCCAAGTGCCCAAGTGCCCTCCAGGCAACTTTTGGACATTCAGCTGCTTCCCCGGGTGTCCTGCAGGGCTGCAGGGTGCACTCTAGAAGGGCAGAGGTCTCCCAAAGTGCTGTCTTTGATCGCCATAGAAAAACACCTCTGTGCTAAATCCATGGAAAGGCTGATTGGCAACTGCAAGGATTGCTCTGAGTCTCAATTTGGGAGCAGAGGGATGAAAGACGTGAGGAGTCTGTCATTCTGCCCTTTGACCCTGGATTCCTGGATTCCTCTGCTCTCAGCAGTGTGCAGTTTTGTTTTAGGAGAACAGTCCAGCATGATGTTCATCCGGATCCAAGCTGTCAGCCCAGGGCAACTGAGAACAGCTCTGATAGGCAGAGCAGCTCTTCTCTCTGCCCTAAGGGAGCCTTCCTTTGACCCTCAGGACCCACATGACTTGACCTGCAGTGCAGTAGAAATTTCAGGGATTTCAAACATCCACAACAGCGGCTAAATGTAGTGGGTGCAATTAGATCAACAAATACAAAGAATTCCTTAAAATCAATTCTAAATTTGGACAAAATTTGAACAGCTCTTTGATGAATCCCAAGTCCATTGAATTTGAGATCACTCTGCATTTCAAGTTCTCTCTCTCTGCAGAGCAAAGACTCCTCAGGAGCCCATCACAGGGTCCCTGCCCCCAATGCCCCCATCAGCCAGAAAAGACCAGAGCTCAGGAGAGGGGGATGCAGAGAGGGCTTCTTAAGAAAAAAAGACCCTGAATGTAGAGTTGCCATGACACATGCAATATGTTTTGCTGATGACATCTGGCCTAACTCAGTTCTGCTTTTTCATTCTCAACAGGTAACCATACCGTGAGGCAACAGATGTCCAACAGCAGCTCCATCAGCCAGTTCCTCCTCCTGCCATTGGCAGACACGCGGCAGCTGCAGCTCCTGCACTTGTGGCTCTTCCTGGGCATCTCCCTGGCTGCCCTCCTGGGCAACGGCCTCATCATCAGCACCGTAGCCTGCAACCACCACCTGCACACCCCCAGGCACTTCTTCCTGCTCAACCTGTCCCTCACAGACCTGGGCTCCATCCTCACCACTGTCCCCAAAGCCATTCACAACTCCCTCTGGGACACCACAACCATCTCCTACATGGGATGTGCTGCACAGCTCTTTTTCTTTATGTTGTTCATAACAACAGAGTATTGTGTCCTCACCATCATGTGCTACGACCGCTACGTTGCCATCTGCAAACCCCTGCACTACGGGACCCTCCTGGGCAGCAGAGCTTGTGCCCACATGGCAGCAGCTGCCTGGGCCACTGGCTTTCTCAATGCTCTGCTGCACACAGCCAATACATTTTCCCTGCCCCTGTGCCAAGGCAATGCCCTGAGCCAGTTCTTCTGTGAAATCCCCCAGATCCTCAAGCTCTCCTGCTCACACTCCTACCTCAGGGAAATTGGGCTTGTTGTGGTCAGTGCCTGTTTAGCTTTTGGTTGTTTCATTTTCATAGTTTTCTCCTATGTGCAGATCTTCAGGGCTGTGCTGAGGATCCCCTCTGAGCAGGGACGGCACAAAGCCTTTTCCACGTGCCTCCCTCACCTGGCCGTGGTCTCCCTCTTTCTCAGCACAACTGTGTTTGCCCACCTGAAGCCTCCCTCCATCTCCTCCCCATCCCTGGATGTGGCACTGTCAGTTCTGTACTCGGTGGTTCCTCCAGCACTGAACCCCCTCATCTATAGCCTGAAGAACCAGGAGCTCAAGGATGTTCTATGGATCACAATGACTGTACTTTTTCAGATGAAATAAACTGTTTGTTTTTCTTCTGCACAGCATTCAGAATTTAATGCATTTCAATCTCAGCCTTGTTATTTTTATTCGATATTTTATTCTTTTGTGCATTTTCTTTTTCTTTTTCTACTTTTATAATAGGATTCACAAATGTATGTCATTACTCAGAATTTCTACATCAATATCTACCTTTCTTTCGTAATGCAAAGATTTTCAAAGGGTTTGTTCTCTATTCATTTGAAATAAATAAATACCCTTCCCTGCTTTCTGTGTGTCCAAGATTCATTTGCCCCCTGACTACAGCACCAGTGCCTGTGTGCAGAGATGGGGCTAAGAGACTCCCAGCACAGCAGCACAACCATGGCCAAGGGCACTTGCTCCTTCCACATCTGCTTTTTCCAACTCCACACTCTCCTTTCCAGCCCTGCTGGTGGTGCCAGGCCTGAGTGCTCTGCCAGCTTGGTCACATCCTGCTGCATGTCCATCCTGGGATCACAGGCAGGGACAGGCCGTGGGCACTGCTGGGACACAGCTGGGCTCCACAACAGCAGCTCCATCAGGAAAGGGCATCTCCTGAGGGCAGGGCGGGAAGGCTTTGCTCTTTCTCCAATGTCACTGTCAGGAAGGTGCCCAAGGAAGTTCCCCGGGAAAGCAAATCCCAGTGCCCCGTTGCAGAGTGTGAGTGTGCAGGATGTGGGCACACAGCAGTTTGCTTACACAGCCAGACCTGCTGGGACAGACCTGAAGGACCAGCAGAGCAGGGCCTGGGCTCTGTCTTTGTTCCATGGACAGCCTGGGAAGGTACTCCTGGGCAGGTGACCCTGCAACTCCCATTACCAGCACTCGCCTCTCACACCACCTGCAAGAAGTTGGTTGTTTCTCCCTGGAGGGACATCAAGTAACCAGGTCAGAAGTCCATGTTTGCTTTGTACTGAGTTGACTTCAACATGTGAATTGTGTGGGGGGGGGAGATGAACCTCAGTGAGTAGAAACAGCATCAGCTATTCCTGGGGGTGGGACAGGCAGTGTTGTGAGGTCACTTCACTTTGAGAATCACATCCTCTGGGAAACCCCTTGGATGCAGCACTGGGATATGCTTCTGAGTGCAGAGCTCCCCATGTCCATCCCTCAGGCCATGGGACATCTCAGACGGGGCAGAGCAAGTGACACACAGCAGGGCTGAGGTGCCTCCAACCCCTGGCAGTGGCAGCAGGAGCCCAGGGAGCCACTGCACCTGCTGCCAGGAGCTGTCTGTGTGTGTGCAAGGGAAGGACTCGTGTCTCTGAACAGCCCTGTGTGTGTGTGAGCAGGACATGAGCCCAGCTCAGGTGTGGACACCTGTCAGAGCCCTGACATTTCTGGGTGTGACTTCTGGAACAAGCCCCAAGATCCCAATCATCTTTCTCCCACCTGCCTCATCCAGTTCACTGCAAATGCCCCTGTCTGTTCTGTCCCCCTGCCCTGCCTTCTGGCCTGTCCCTTTCCCTGCCCAGCAGGAAACCAGCCTGGCTGGGCAGCATTTCCCCTGTGCAGGCAGAAAGGGCTCTGCAGGCAGGAGCAGCTTTGCCCTCCAGCAGGCAGCATTCCTGCCCTTTCCCAGAGCACAGAGCACAGCTGGGCAGTGGGATGCAGCCAGAGGCACACACACCTCCATGGGTCACCCCTCTGAGCTGCCTGCACAGCTTCAGTGAGCACCCAGCAGAGAAACAAATGCTCTCATTCACAGGTGTCCAAGCAGGGCAGAGGGGACATGAAGATTTTAAAGGAGATAAAGAAGTTAAAGAGAAGAGCTAAATATTTCCATTGATAAAAGGGACTAGGAAATTCAGACATCATCCCTGCAGTTCTTACTGGTTTAAATGGGGACTGTCCACAACCCTCAGAAAATCTCATTCTCCTCTCTTCTTGATCTGCCCCATGACTGTGCTTGGGAACAGCCTCATCATGGGGCTGCTGGAGGAAAACTTTCAAACCTACTCCAGCTCCACCACCACTGCTGTAATCCCAACCTCAACCTGACCTCAAAGGAAAAGGCCAAACCAAGCATTCCAGACTCTTATTTGTACTCTAATGCCCATCCCAATCCCACATTTGTAGTATTAGTATGGAACCCCAAGCTTTAATCCTAATCCAGACCAAAAACTTGGTCTCTAAATATGAACCAGTCACTGTCAGTAAAACACCAAACCTCCCAAAACTTCTGCCTAATCCCTACCCTGAGCTCTAAACCCCAACCCGTGACCATTAACTACTCCCAAACAGCACTTGGGAGCAGAACAAGGACCTTGAGGGCCCAGAGCAGGCACAAGGTGTTAGAGAGGAATGTGAGGTGACCTGGACCTGATCAGCTCATGGCACACAAGGAGCAGATGGGTGGCAATGCTGTGAGGAGTCAGCTGTGCCTCAGCATCTCCAGGGGGCCGTGGCTGGGAAGGGGCTGCCAGGTCACATCTGTCACCTCCCTGACAGGCAGCAGCAGCCTTGGGCACCCAGAGGCAGCTGAGCCACCTGTGCACACACCCTGAGAGCTGCCCCAGCTGAGAGTCCCTCTCAGGGGCCCTGAGGAGCTCTGGGCTCTGGCAACACAAACCTGCTGGAGTTTTGGAAGGCAAAGAGGCCAGTCCTGCCCTGGGGACACAATGACCCAGAGATGAGGGCAGGGACCTGAACAGCTCTGGAGTGACCCTGAGGAGAAGGGCCTGGGCTCTGTGAGGGATGTCCTGTGGCACAGGGGCTCAGGATCGAAGTTAATAAGGACAGCTGGACATGGGGCTGCCCCGGCAACAGTGTGACAACCCAGACAAGGGAGTTGTCACCTCCCTGGACTCAACTCTGGTGTCACCACAGCTGGGCTGGTCTGTCTGTCAGTGACGTTTCCCATTGTGGAGGAATGAGGAAGAACTGGAGAGGTCCCAGAGGAGATCTGACAAGATGGAGCTTTTCTTGGTAGTGGAATGGGAAGGAAACCCACAAAGTCAAACTTGGATGCTTCACAGTAGGGGTGTGGAAAAAGAAATGCAATTCAAAGTGTAGTCTTGAGGTGCAAGAGGTCACCCAGAGGGTGTCAGGAACATCCCATGGCTTTGTGTTCCAGGGAACAGCCAGAGATGGTGCAGAGACATCAGTGAGGGCACAGAAATGCTGCTGGGAGGGCTGGTGGCAAAGCAGGATGGGTGTGTGCAGCCTGCAAGGCCAGAGGAGCAGCAGGGACAGGGCAGGACAGGCTGCAGGACAGATGGCCAAGGGCTCTGGCAGGGCTGGAAGGCACAAAGGCACCCAGGCCTTTGTCCTCTGGGCTCTGGCAGGTGCCTCTGCCACTGAGGTCACCAGAAGGAACTTTCCTTTGAGGTTCTGGACTTTGTTTCTTCCTCAGCCCTCCCTGAGGAGGCTGGGAGGGGTTGCACAGGTTTTGACATTTGTTGTTCCTCCCCCTCCCATCCCACTGCCCCACAAATAGCCCTGAGCCACCTGTGAGGGACAGGACCTGCTGTCCCAGGGCCTGGGGCTCAGGCCTTGGCCTTTGTGCTTCCTCCAACCAGCCCAGGATTTTCTCAACATTGCAGGTGCCTGCACAGAGCCTTTGTCTCCCTGCAATCAGGGCCTCCAAGGATCTGCTCTAAGGAGTCCCTGGGGAGGCTTTGTCAGTGCCTGCCCTCAGTGGGGCCCATTGATGCTTCAAGGAACTTGGAGTTTGGCCTCTGACTTCTTGAGCAGTTTTTCAAATTTTGTCTCACTACTTGAGGATCAAGGACTCATCTCCAAATACACAGTGGGGCTTATTAAAACACATAAAAACAATTTATTTCTCTTTCTTTAATTGCTTTCAAGTCTTCAAGACTTGTACTAATTGGAGTTGTTTTGTAGTTTTGCTAAGGAAAAAATTTCAAAGTGGACTGCACAAAAAATATATGTTTTTTTTAGTGAAAGGGAATGATTTATACAGACACTTGAGCTGCAAGAGGGTCAGGGTGCAAAGTATTTGGATACAAAAAAGTTAAAACATATTAATGGCACTTTATCATTGACAAATTTATCAGTTATCAAGTGAATCAACGCCATTTGCTACAATTTTAACAGTGACTCAGTTATAGATTCACAACAACAACATTCACACCACACTCAATTCACACACACACAGGCAGAGATGTTTGGACACATCAATATCTGTGTGAGCAAAGGTGCCCATCCACAATTCTCCTGGTTGTCAGTGAAACACTCCCATCCCATCCCTTTGTGTTTCCCAAGAGACAAGGGGGGCACCTGGAGGGGTGTGTTTGTTGAGGGGGGATCAGAATTGTCCTGGGCATCAGCGACGCTCTTTGGAGTGTTGCAAACTTGAGGGTTCCCGAGCTCCGAGAGGCTCCCAGAGGTGCCCACTGAGAGGGAGGTGCTGGGGAGCTCCAGGGGCCTCCCTCAGGACCTCTGTTTGTGGGGTCACAGGGTGACTGGCTTTAGTTCTCTGCTGAATTTCCATCCTCATGTCAGTAATTACTGGAGTTTCCAAAATGTTTGGGAATTGTTCCACTTGTGCTACATACAATTCATGTAGGGAATGTTCCAAGGCTTTCAGAGAGTGGGTGATTCTCCTGTGATCCCCACCTGTTATGGGCAGGATTGTCCCCACCTTTATCATACAGGAGCACTTGGTACAGTCAAGGGACACTTCACCACACACCTGGAACAGTCAAGGGACCTTTCATGGCTCATGTGGTTTGGTCAAGGCTTGTCAGGAGCACCTGAAAAACTTTTCAGCAGGGCCTGGGCAGATGAGCTTGATGGGCTTGATGAGACAAGAGATAATGGTTTTAAACTTACAGAGGGCAGATTCCAACTAGATATAAACAAGAATCTTTTACATTGAGGGTGGTCGTCCAGAGCAGTGGTCGGTTCCCCACCCTTGGAAACATTCAAGGGCAGCTTGGATGGGGATCTGAGCAACCTGATCTAGTTGAAAATGTCCCTTTTCATTGCAGAGGTCTGGATTGGATGACCTATAAGGGCCCATCTGACTCAAACTGTTTATGATTCTGTAGTTCCTTATTGTCCTACAGGAGCCAAGGCTGACAAGGCTCACACAGGTTTCAGCATCCCCTTTGCTGGCCCAGGTGGCAGCTCTGCTAAAAAGCTGCTGCAAAGAACCTCCAGACCTAAAGGAGCTTTTCTGCTGAGCTCAGCTGTGACTGTCAAGGGACTGGGAGGTTGATGTGACTTCCAGGTGCCCACTGAGGCTCTTTGTCACTCCTCACTGGAACACAGAAAGCTGGTACCAAGTGCCCAAAGTCCCAGGCAAGCAACAGGTTTGATTCAGAGCCTGCTGGGTGGCACATGGCAATGAAAGATCAACTGAGGTGTCCCCAAGGAGTAACCCCTGCTGTCCCCAGGGCCAGAGAGATGCAGGGCTGGGCTGTGCAGGCTGGCAGGACAGGGCTTGGCTGCCTGTGGGGTCTGTGCAACTGAGGTTATCAAGCATTGGAAGAGAATGTCCAGGGAAGTGACTGAGTCACCATGGAATCACAGAGTAGTTAAGGCTGGAAATGACCTCTAAGATCATGGAGCCCAAGTTATCATCACTGTCACCTTCACCAACAACTAAACCATATTCCCAGGTGCCACAGCTCACAGGCCTTTCTCCTGCTGAGCGAACCTGCTCGACACCTCCTGGGAAAGCAGCAAGGAGAGCTCTGGACACTCCAGGAAACTCCTGGAATGCATAGGGGGGAAACTTCCTGACCCAGGTAATAGGAGGCCTTTCCAGGGGGAATGTGTTCCTGGATCTTTGGTCACCAAGGCAAGTGGTGACCAGTGGTGTCTTGGGCTGCCTCCAAAGCAGCCTGGGCAGCAGGGGAGTGGGATTCTGCCCCTCTGCCCTCTCAGGTAAGACCCCACCTGCAGAGCTGCCACCAGCTCTGTGGTCTCAGCACAGCAAGGACATGGACCTGTTGGAGTGAGTCCAGAAGAGGCACCAAAATGATGAGAGGGATGGAGCAGCTCTGCCATGAGGGAAGGCTGAGAGAGCTGGGATTGTTCAGCCTGGAGAAGACAACCTTTGAGGTGACCTATTTGTGGCCTTCCAGGACCTGAAAGGAGCCAACAAAGAGATGGAGAGAGACTGTTTACAAGGGCCAGGTATGACAGGACAAGGAGGAATGGCTTCACATTGACAAAGAGTAGCTTTAGATGAGACTTTAGGAAGTAGTTTTTTCCTCTAAAGGTGTGGAGGAACTTGCACAGGTTTCCCAAATAAGCTGTGACTACCTCAACCCTGGAGTGTTCAAGGCCAGATTGGACAGAGCTCTGGGTAACCTGGTCTAGTGAAAGATTCCTCTGTTCATGTCACTGGGAATGGAACTCAGTGATCTTTTAAGGTCTCTGAAATTCAGGACATTTTATGATTCTGAGTTTCTTGAAGCAACAGTGAAAGGCCCCAACATTTTAATCTCATTGGGGAAAATGTCACCTTCCTAAAAGGGGAATTAAAAGCAGGAATGCAAAAAGACCCATAAGATCCAGCCCCATAGAAAGGGAAAGTGATATTTCTTATGCTGTGCATGAAGAAGGAAGTAAGTGTTGGGTTGTGCCTCAGAACACTCAAGCAGATCCGATCAAGTGCAGCCACGAGCCAAGGCAAACACTGAGCAGAGTGAGGGGCAGTGAGTGGGGGCCTGACACACAGAAGGAGCAGATTGCTGGGGGAGGAACTGCCTTTCCTGTGCCATGACCAGGGCACATCCCACTGCAGGGAAAGCCCCAAGCCAGCCCCAGCACATTGAAGGCCACGGGCACAACTCAGAGTGACTTGGTGGCACCTCTGCCAGGGAGAGCCTGAAACCCCAAATGCATCTTGGCAGCAGCAGGTCCTGCCAGTCCATGGCCAGGAGCCCTCCCTTGCCAGCCCAGCCTGGTGGGCAGCACTGCAGAGCTGCTGGTTAAGGGTGTTCTTTCTTGCTGGGTTCTGCAAAGCCACTTCTGCTACAGGAGCCTCATGAGGAAGAAATTTGCTCCAGCAACTTGGAGAAAAGATAATCAAAACCTGCTCATACTGTTGCCAAACCCCTCTGAAACGGTCACTATAATAGAACCCTCTAACACTGCACGTTTGGTGTCAGAAAGCAAGAAATCACTTTATTCCCAGTGCTGGATGTGTGTGGCCAACAGAAATCCTGCCTTTCACACAGACACCAATGCATCACTTTTTCACCTATTTATCAGTTTTTAGCAAAGAAAGCAATGTTCATTGGTTCTAAATTACAGAATTGTATTGAATTAATTTTTATCTTCTATTAGTTATGGATTTCTCTCTCTCTATGCTAATTAGTCCATATTTTTAGTCTTTTTCTCCTTGTTGGGACTTTTCATCACATCTACTAAGTCCTTGCTACTCATCTTCTTTATCTACTGGTTTCTGCAAAGTGTCCTTGTGGTCCATAAATTCTGCATTCCAGATGTCCAACATCAACAGTACATCTTTCTATCCCAGACTTTGTTCATCAAAGCATATCAAGGTTCACTTAACAAAACTTAGAGAATTAGTACTTTTCCCAAGCTGTGTTCTCACAGTGGTAGGTTAAATTCTGCTGAGTGCTGGCTGAAAGAGATTTAAGGCCCAACACACAACTTGTCTTTAATTCAAGCAGTTCATTAAAGGGCTAATTAAAACCATTATGATATTAGAAAAGTTATATCATTTCCTACAATCTAAGCAGAGACCTGAGGGTGGCAGAGGAAAGAGGAGACTCAGGCCAAGGAGATATGTCTGGAATGTGATGGTTGTGAGGTCACTTCCACTGCAGCAGCCTGGGTGGCCCTCAGGAGACATTCTGGGCAGGGAACATTGTGAGGTCATCCAGCACATCAGGGAAGCCACACAACAGAAATTCCATCTCAGGGAGGAGAAAAAGTGGGGCAGGTGGGAGAGCCCCCCAGGTTCTGATTCTGGGGGCAGCTCTGTCACACAGCCCCACCAACCCTGGCAGGCAGGAAGGCAGCCTGGGCTTGTGGCCACCCTGCTCTGCACTGGCCCTGCAACTGGCAGAAAATCTTATCTCCAGGCTGAACATTCTCTTTCCCTCAACACCCCTTGTTTATCATCCTCTTCACATGCCAGCTCCAGCCAAGCCTCCTTTCCTCAAAAAACAAAGTCCCCATATTTAATTTTATTCTCTGCCAACTGTCCTTGCTGTCACCTCGTGGCAGTGGCTTCATGGCCTCTGTCACAGCCAGCCCTGGCCCTGCACCAACCCAGCTCTGCTGCCCCACAGATGCTACATTAGGAAGGGAAGGTCCATGGGGGAGGGAAATGCACAGGGACTCATCCTGGAAGGGACCTCAGGCGGGTTCTGGGCCAAACCAAAGCACAGTCAGTGGGGAAAGGGACACAAGGATGGGCTGTTTTTGTGCTCTGCCATGTCAGGAGAAGATGCAGAGCTACAGAGACACCCAGAAAATGTGGATCCCTCAGGAGATGATCTCAGACAGGGACTCCCAGGCCTCTGCCACTTGCTGGTTTCTCTGGTTTGATGGTCAAAGCTGGTTACACCCACCCACCCCTACACCCACCAGTCTCACCAGTGTCTGGGCCCCCAAAAAACACAAGATCTGATGATCTGTGGCTCCAACTCCAGTGGCAGGCACTTGGATCTCCCTGCAAACCCAGAGCACAGAGATCCCCTGCCCCAGAGATTTGTGGCAATGGAGGGATTAGGAAAATGGAACAGACTGTGGAGTCAGTTGCAAGACATGGCCAGGGAAAGGCACTGAGCAGTCACCTGTTTGCACATGATCAGATCTTCCGTCACCTTTTCTATTTTCTCATGTCTGTTCCTCCACAAATCAGTTTGGTCATTTCCTGCACATCCCATGGCAAGTCTTGCACAGTCCCTAAATGCACTTTCTGGCTGCCCATCCTCAGTCTCAGGACCTGAGTGAGAAAACCCCCAACCTCAGCTGCAAGGCCATCCTGGGGGCTCTGTCACTGATCACTTGGGGAGCCTTTCATGCAGAGATGTTGGAAATCTCTATTAGTTCCTTTGTAACTTTTGAGTTTTGAAAAGTTCCTCCAAAATCATTGAAATTCATGTCCCTAAAAGGACTATTTTTCCATTTTCATAAAGTATTGGGGATTAGGTCACATTAAAATGCCAACATGGTGCATGTAGGTATTTGCAACCCTGTGGAGAAGGAGTTGGGGATATAGGAAAAAAGAATAATGAACTGTGTGGGTTGGAAGAGACCTAAAGTAGCCACTAGTCAAAGTGCACTTCAATTACTCAGGGACACCTTCCACAAGTTAAGTTGTACAAAATTCCAAACCTTGGGCAGCTCCAGGGATGGGGTTTCCACTTACTCTGTAACCTGGCCCAGGTTCCTGACACCCTCAGCACAAAATATTTCTTCCTGACATCCAATGGAAATCTCCCCTCATTCAGTTCCAGTTCCTGTGCCTTGTTCTACCAATACAACCCTTGGCAAAAAGTGTCACTGTGTCTCTCCTGCACTAAGAGCACCACATTTTCATGGCTAAATACCAGAGATATCGTATGAAGGGGTTTGGAAGCCTCCAAGCCCTGGGCCCAGTGTGGTGGAGACTGAGGAAAGAACCAGAGAAGCCTGAGAGGCCTTGAAGGGAAAGTGGGGAGGTCCGGACTGCACACAAGGAGAAAGGAATTTCTGCCCAAGGGCAGTGCTGTGGTGCAACACATCCCCCTGAAGGAGTCTGGATCAGTCCAAGGCTTTGTGTGCCAAGGCAGAGCCAGGGAGGAGGGAGAGATGTCAGTGCAGGAAGGGGCCAGCGAGGTGGGGCAGCCGGGGGATGCCGACAGCCTGCAGGGAAAGGGGCAGGGCATGGACACCGTAGGACAGCCTGGGCTGGAGAGGAGACAGGGATGTGCAGAGGCTGAAAGGCCCCAAGAGAGCCAACTTGTGCAGGCCTTTGGCCATGGCTGCTGTGTGTGCCCCTGATGGCATGAGGAGACAAGTGAGCCTTGCAGCCCTGGGGCCTCATTGCCTCCTTGTCCCTGCTCAGCAGCCTGGGAGGTGCCACCCCATCCTCCTGTCCTTGGCATTGCACATCCCACACCCCGGTGCCCAAGGAAGAGCTCAGAGCAATGAGGGAGGGACAGGATCTCCCTTCCCAGGGCTGGGGGTCATGGCTGTGACCTTTGGGTTAATGAAATGCTTCTTACTTTCCTCAGTATCCGAGTGACTTTTATTTCCTGGTCCGTATTTGTCATCATTGTCTCTTTGTTTTCTAACTGGAATCTGGGGACACTTTCTCTGTTATGTCCCTCAGAGGGACCCATTAACAACAAAAGAAACTTTAAAGTTTGATTCTGACTTTGATTTCTCATGAGCTTCCTGCACCTTTCCTCAGGGTCTGATGATCAGGGACTCAGCACCAAACCCTCCAGAGGGCCATTAAATGCCCTGGGCTGTTGCTGTGCTGCTGAGCTGGGCCGGGCTCCTGGCACACAGGGAGCTCCTGGCAAGCGGGCAGCGCTGCAGAGACAGCTCTGCCCAGGAGCAGCTCCTGTGCACAGCCCAGCAGGGCTCAGGGCACTGCCTGCACACACCGAGGGCAGAAAAGCAGGGCAGAGAGAGGTTACACACAGTCTGGGGTGTGAGCAAAGCTGAGAGGAAGATCCACAGAAGAGGAATCTTTCCAGGCTTTCACAAGGTAAGTCTGCATGAAGGGCAATGTATGTGCACTTTGTGGGAAGATCTCCCAACGCTGGCACATCCCACAGCCTGGGGGGTCTCTAATGTGGGATATCACAGTGTCTCTGGTGCTGAAGAGGAGGACGGGCTGCAAAGCAGGGACTCTCTGCTGCACCATCCCAGGGACATCCCAACAGGGTTCCTTTCTCCCAGGGATGGCTGTAGGGTTTGAATCCAGGCTGTGCCACCCAGGCTGCCCCAAACTGTCCTGCAGAGCAGGGTCCTGCAGCCCAGGGTGCTGTGCCAGGGCAGGAGCTCTGCCACCTGCCAGGGGCAGCTCTCAGCTGGTCTGGGGAGCTCCCTCAGTGCTGGGGAAGAGGCTGTGGATGGAAAGAGCAAAGCCTGGCAGGGCAGGGCAGGGCAGGGCAGGGCAGGGCAGGGCAGGGCTGGGCAGGTTTGTTCAACTATCAAGTGAGAGTTTCATAGGTGAGGACTGCTTACAGAGCCAGAGCACTCAGGGATATTTTCAAGGGGATACTTCAAGGACAAGGTGAAAGGAGGGATTTCTATCAAGCTCTCAAGTCACATGGCTGGTGGTTTGTGTTGCAGAGGGAATTCTGAGGAGCCACACAGGGGCTGAGAACAACTACCCGGCACTATTGGTGTCTGGGAGGTGGCACAGCTGACTCAGGGTGACACTGCCCTGAGTGCCCACCTGGTTCTGCCCTGGCTTCTCCCAGCTGGACCCTCAGTGTGCATTTCCTTTTTCCTTAACTTGCTCATGTTGATGGGGTTGTTTCCTCCTTCTCTAAGTCAGGTTCACTGGGAATGGGAGTTCAAGCTACAGAGTCAATCACTGATCCTGTGATCCCCCTCAGGCAGGTGGGTGCCTGGGAATGAGACATTCCAATTTTCCTCTGACCTGTGGGGCTGTCAGTAGTGAATTCTGTGTGCCTGGAGAATGAGGTGTGTTTCCCAGAATCAAACCCCATTGTCAGGACACTTGGCTCTTCTCTGAGATGTCCTTCCAAGCTGGGAGCTGCCCTCAAGAATGCAAATAACCTTCATAGCACAATTGTGTTATATGAAATCCCCAGTGCAGAGGGGCAGAGATGCTGTGCCCATCCCAGGAAATGCTGTTGAGTTTGTGAGGTGAATCATGTGCGGCCTTGAGACCTTGAGTCAGGCTGAGACATTTAGTGGTCTGTGATGGATCTCTCTGCTCTCAACAGTGTCTGGTGGCTTTTCAGAGAAAAATGGGAGTGTGATCATTCTCTCTCTGAGGAAGGTCCAAGTCCGGGGCAGCTGGAACAAGGCAGAGGGACGGAGCAGCTCCCCTCACTCTGCACTAAGCCTCAGACATGGTCCTGTTTGGGAAGCCCTGCTCGGTTCTCCCTGAGGACAGCACAAATGCTGAGGGGTTCTGACATCCAGGAACACTCCACAGGGAAGATGAGGGGAGTCAGAAACAAAACACCCAAACCTCTGAAACTGCCTTCTGGAATTCCAGTTCTTCTCTGAAACTGGGAGAGCAGCAGTTGACAAGCACTTTTGCTTTAGGAGCAGCTTCATCTGACACAGCTGAACACCAGGATGGGCCCTGCCCCCACCATGGCCATGACCCCCCTGGAGCAGAGCAGGGCTGACCCTCACAGCCAGTGGGCAGAGGGGCTGCTCCTCCTGGGAAATGTAGTGAGCACCAAGCAGGGCTCCAGCCATGGATATGAAGCAGTTTCCGGAAAAAAGGAAAAGTGGGGAGTGTGAACAGAAGGGAAAGGGGTATTGGGACATGGCTGTGATTATTCTCAGAAATATCTCATCTGATTTGTCACTGTTATTTCCTCCTTGGACAGTGCCCCCCCTCCAGAAGCAGCAAATGCCCAACAGCAGCTCCATCAGCCAGTTCCTCCTCCTGCCATTGGCAGACACGCGGCAGCTGCAGCTCCTGCACTTCTGTCTCTTCCTGGGCATCTCCCTGGCTGCCCTCCTGGGCAACGGCCTCATCATCAGCGCCGTAGCCTGCGACCACCACCTGCACACCCCCATGCACTTCTTCCTGCTCAACCTGTCCCTCACAGACCTGGGCTGCATCTGCACCACTGTCCCCAAAGCCATGCACAACTCCCTCTGGGACACCACAACCATCTCCTTCATGGGATGTGCTGTACAGGTCTTCTTCCTTATTTTATTCATTGGAACAGAGATTTCCCTCCTCACCATCATGTGCTACGACCGCTACGTTGCCATCTGCAAACCCCTGCACTACGGGACCCTCCTGGGCAGCAGAGCTTGTGCCCACATGGCAGCAGCTGCCTGGGCCAGTGGCTTTCTCAATGCTCTGCTGCACACAGCCAATACATTTTCCCTGCCCCTGTGCCACGGCAATGCTGTGGGCCAGTTCTTCTGTGAAATCCCACAGATCCTCAAGCTCTCCTGCTCAGACTCCAAACTCAGGGAAATTGGGCTTCTTGCGGTTACTGTCAGTATACTGTTTGCTTGTTTCATTTTCATAGTTTTCTCCTATGTGCAGATCTTCAGGGCTGTGCTGAGGATCCCCTCTGAGCAGGGACGGCACAAAGCCTTTTCCACGTGCCTCCCTCACCTGGCCGTGGTCTCCCTGTTTCTCAGCACTGATGTGTTTGCCCACCTGAAGTCTCCCTCCATGTCATCTCCATCTCTGGATGTGGTGGTGTCAGTTCTGTACCTGGTGGTGCCTCCAACACTGAACCCCCTCATCTACAGCCTGAGGAACCAGGAGCTCAAGGATGCTGTGAGGAAAATGATGACTTGATGCTCTCCAGAAGCATAAAACTGTTGTTTCTGTTGATGTCTGCATAGCATTCGGACTGGAACTCATTACAGCCCCATCCTGTTTTCTCAGCATTTTGGTGGGGGTCATGTGATAAGTTTGTGCACAAATAAATTTTTTAATTAACCTCCATTATAATCTAGTATGTTTCTTTGGAGTTTGACCCAGAGACTGTCTAAATGAGGATTTGTTCCACTTGAGTAGTTACACAAAATAAAGGACAGTGCAGTGACTTTTTTGATCCTTCTTCTTAGGCATTCAGAAAGGACAGCTCACTGCAGGACAGTGCATGTTTACAGACAGGAGGGGACTGTTCAGAGCTGCCCTTTCTGCTTCCACACTCTCCTAAGCCCTTGTGTTCGTCCAAGGCCTTGGTCCTCTGCCAGGCTGGTCACATCCTGCTGTGTGTCCATCCTGGGCTCACAGCCAGGGACAGGCCATGGGCACTGCTGGGACACAGCTGGGCTGCACAACAGCAGCTCCATCAGGAAAGGGCATCTCCTGAGGGTAGGACATTCAAGAGGCAACTTGTCCTGCTTTGTCTGCCCATGGCTCAGTGTGATGAGATCAGGTTCCCAGTGTGACTTTCAATGGACTTAGTTCTGGTTCAGGTTTTACTTGTTGGTGGCCAGAGACCATGCAGATGAGATTAACCTTCCTGGGGCTCAACAGCTTGTGACAGGGCTGATGGCAGGTAAGTGATTTGCTTAAGACACTTTGGAGCTGCCAGGAGAACACGAGACCTGCAGCAACAGTGTGAGCAGGAGCTGACAGTGAATAGAGCCCAAGGAGAACAGGCCTGTCCAGCTCGGAGTCACCCAGAGATAATATTCTACATCTGAGTGTGAACTGAAAAAAAAGAGCCCTGCAACCCCAGGGAATACAGCAGGTTGAGGGAAAGGAGTCCTGTGATTCATTTTACTTTCCATAAGCATTCATGGTCTGGATCCAGTGCAGCCCCCAGACCCATCTCCCAGCACTGGAAGAAGGCAGGGCCCCTCTGAGCACCCTCCATGGCCACACAAGAGCTTGTGTGGCAGGGGGTCAGTGGCAGGGACCACCATCAGCTGGCTCTGCCTCCCAGCCTGACCAGCACAGCCCAGCAGAGCCCCCCCATGGCCCTGGGCACCAGAGCCCCTGTGCCCTGCAGAGCAGCACCCCCAGCTCGGGGGCTGTGGGGAGCACAGGGAAGGGCTGCAGGAATGGCTGGTCAGGCCAGCACAGACGTGTTTCCCTGGGGAAAGGCTCTGTGGGGAGATGGGATGTGCCAGGAGAAGAGCAGGACAGGCTGTGTGTGCAGAGGAGCCATGGAAAGAGGCTGTCCTGTCCCTGGGTCAGCAGAAACTGCCTGAGGAGCCCCAGGACTGATTCTCTCCTGCTGTCCTGGGGAGTGGGGCTGGCCCTGGGGCTGCAGGAGATGCCTGAGATGATGGTCTCCTGAACATTCCAGACACAAAGTCACTGTCCCTGACCTCCATTGCCTCCATTTCTTGCTGCAGGGCCAGACATGACTGTGCTGCTCTGTGGGGCTGGGGCTGGGGCTGGGGCAAGTGGATTGGTGGGACCAGGGAGGGGCTGGACTGGGCCATGCCAGGCAGAGGGAAACCCCAGTGTTGAGCTGAAGTGTGTGAGTGTGCAGGGTGGGGGCTCTGAAGGGCTGAGGTGCCTCCAGCCCCGGGCAGTGGCAGCAGGAGCCCAGGGAGACACTGCACCTGCTGCCAGGAACTGTCTGTGTGTGTGCAAGGGAAGGACTCGTGTCTCTGAACAGCCCTGGGGGTGTGAGCAGGGCATGAGCCCAGCTCAGGTGTGGGCACCTGTCAGAGCCCTGACATTTCTGGGTGTGACTGCAGGAACAACCTCCCTGTTCCAGGGACATTTATCTCACCAGCCTTGAGCATGCCCATTGCAAATGTCCATGTCTCCTCTATCCCTCTGCTCTGCCTTTATGTCCCTTTCTTCCCACACCAGGAAACAGCCTGGGGGAATCTCCCCTGTGCAGTCAGAGAGGCTCTGTGAGCAGGAGTGACAGTGTTCTCCAGAAGGTGCATTTGTCCCCTTTGACATGGCCCAGAGCTCAGGACTGTGAAAACATTCCCAGGCACACACAGCTTGGAGAGATCTTGGAAGGCAAATTGGGAGAGGAAGAACAGAAGAGACAAAATTGGGGATATGAAACCATCCCAAAGAAGTTCAGTAGCTCCTCTGAGCAATGTTTCTGCATTCAAAACACTGGTAGGAAATGTACTCTGATAAATAGCTGCACAAATATTTTCACATAAACAGTGAGTGAATCAGATTAAAAGAACAGGTGTGTGGTGTTGTCAGTAAAAAGAAAATGATGAAAAAATCTTGAAATTAAAAATAAACAGCACATCATAATGATAGCCAGGAAGTCTTCAACAATTACCAGGATTTCTTGTCTGCAGAGGTTTTAACTACCTCCTAAAACCCACACTCCTGGCTTCAGGCCATGACTTCCCAGAGCAGTCACAGAGTTGGCCACTGCCCCAGAGATGCCCCAGGGCAGCTCAAGGACCCAAGTGTGAAAAGTCCCCCAGAGTGTCTGTGAGCCCTTCTGGAACAGGAGCTGCTGGGCAGGAAGGACCAGCTGGGGAGGGGCAGGGAATCCCCCCCTGCAGCACTGCTGGCCAGGCTGAGGAGGGTCCTCTCCAGCACAGCAGAACATCCTGTCCCCTTGGGGTCTGGGCTGTCAGCTGTGTTCCCAGAACTGACTGGCCAAGCTGGGCAGGCAGATGCTCAGGGGTCATGAAGGGTGTCACAGAGCTGAGCCCATCCAGCTGAAGGATTTGGGGAGGTCAGGAGGAACTGGGACTAAAGGGATGGGATATTTGGGGGAGGGAAGGGGGGTTTGGCCAACAGAGAGGAAAGATTTTGGTGAGGTAAAACCAAGTTCAGGTAATGCTGAGGGTGTTGAAACACTGACTGTGCAAACACTCCTGATGGACCTTTACCTATAATTTGTGTACCATTGCAACTTCTGTGAGGATAACTTGATACTCCTAATTTCACCCCCAGCAATCTTCTCTCAGGAACCAAAAGGAACCCTGGGACACTGTGGAAAGCCTTGGAACCAAGGGGCCATTCTGACACTTGGGAACCTCATGGAATCAAAGTTCCATTGTGACCCCGCAGGACCTCAAGGAAACAGAAGCCCATTGTGACCCTGTGGAGCCTCATGGAATCCAGGGATCATTGTGACACTACAGGGCCTCATGGACTGCAAGGAACCCTGGGACACTGCAGAAATTCATGGAATCAAGGGGCCATGATGACTCCGCAGGGTCTCATGGATTCAATGGAATCCTGGAATATTTTGGAATCTGATGGAATCATCGTGGAATTGTAACACTACAGAAACTTATGGAACCAAGAGGCAATTTTGACATTTAAGGGCCTCATGGAACAAAAGGGACCCTGGGACACTGTGGAAACTCATGAAAAGAAGGGGCCACTGGGACACTGCAGGGCCTGAACGAACCAAATGTATCCTGGGACACTGCAGAGCTCACGGAACCAAAGGGTTCATTGTGACATGTGGGGCCTCATGGAACAAAAGGGGTCTTGAGACAGTTTTTAACTTAATATAATCAAGGGGTCATTATCACACTGTGGAACCTCAGGGAACCAGGATGCCACCTGGACACTGCAGGGCCTCACAGAACTAAAGGAATTCTGGAACACTATGGAACATTATGGAACTATTTTGGGTCTGGCAGAGCTGGAGCTCATTTCCCCACAGCAGCCCTCCCAGTGCTGTGCTTTGTGTTGAGAGCTGGAAAGGTGCTGAGAACACACCAATGTTTTGGCTACTGCTGAGCAGAGCTGGCACAGCCCCAGCACTGCAACGTTCCTTCCCCAAATGAGGGCAAGGTCCTGGGAAGGGACACAGCCAGGCCAGCTGAGCCAGACTGACCAGAGGGATATTCCAGATCATGGAATGTCAGCTCAGATATAAAAGCTGAGGAAAGGAGGAGGAAGGGGGACATTCACTGTTTCCAATGTTTGCCTGCTGAGCAGCTGCTCCGTGTGCTGAAGCCTGGCTTGCTGGGACATGGCCAGACATCACTGATGATGGGAAGTAGAGAATAAATCTTGTCATTTTCCTCTTTGTTTGTGTGCAAACTTTGACTTTTAATTTAGTAAAGTGCCCTATCCCAACCCATGAGTCATTTTCCACCTTATTCTCTCTCCCCTCTCCATCTGGGAAGGGCAGTGATATAGCAGCTTGATGGGCAGCCTGTAATTCTCCCCATTCTCATTTTGCTCTTCTTAAAGATGGGCTTGGCATCTGCCTTTTCCAAGGACCCCAGAACCTCTCAGATTGCTCTGGCCCTTTTGAGAGCACAGCCCAGAATCCCAGGCAAGGGTGATGCAGCAGTTCAGGAGCACTTGCAATGAACTGTCCAAGACCACTGAGATGGATCTCACTGGGCCAGTGGAGTTTGTTCCTGGAGTCACTCACAGAAATGTCGAGGTCCAGCAAGGCATCCACCTCTGAACTGGGATTGTGGGATTCTCATGCACCCAGGGGTGATCAGAGAGTCTTTCCCTTTTACACCCATGGGGAGATCATTGCAGGAGTCACAGTCTCTCCCTGGGCTCTCACTGCCACTGCTGGGGACTGGAGGCACCTCAGCCCTGTGGGGTGTCACCTGCTCTGCCCCTCTCTGAGATGCCCCACGGCCTGAGGGATGGACACAGGGGGAGCTCTGTGCTCAGAAGCACATCCCAGTGCTGCATCCTGGGGGTTTTCCAGGGGATGTGGGGCCCAGAGTGAAGTGACCTCGAGACACTGTGTGTCCCACAGCCCTTCCCAGCATCTCCAGTATTAGCTGATGGTCTTTGTGTTCTCTTGGGTTCATCTCCCCACACACACACTGTGAATGCTGAAGTCTCCTCTGTACAATTGCAGCATGGCCTTGTGAACTGCTCATTTGGTGTCCTCATGGAGGGACAAACAACCTGTCAGTGGTGGGTGAGAGGCCAGGGCTGGGAATGGTGTTTGCAGGGGGTGATCTGTGACAATTGCCCTGGGGCCCCTTGCCCAGGGTGTCCAGGAAACAAAGACAAAGCCCAGACCCTGCTCTGCTGTTCCTTCAGGTGTGTCCCTGGAGGCCTGGCTGTGGAAGGGACACTGCTGTGCCCTCTCCTGCTCTCACACACTTTGGCTCTTCACTGTGCTTTTCTGCAACAGGGCAGTTTCCTGGGGCTTGACAGCCTATGAGAAGACACCAGTTCCTTACAGCCCCAGGACTTGTCACCTCCTCACCCACTCCATAGAGCTGTGGAGGTGTCCTACTGCTCTCCTGCACTCCCCATTCCACACCCCACATCACTCTGCTCCAGGAGCATCCTGTGAGGAACCAGAGATGGGTGGCAGGGCTTGGCTCTCCTGCTTGGCAAAGTCCATCAGGCACTTTCACAGCCACATTCCACAGTCCCTTTTCCACCTGTAACCAGTAACTCTGAGCTGCTGATTCCCCAGCCCCAGGGATGGTCTTTTTGTCTGCTCATTCCCTCCGGGGTCTTTTTTCAGTCATGACCTCAGTGGGGCTTGCTGACACTCTCAGAAACTTGAAGGTTTGATGATGAATTTTGCTTTTTTAGAGGTTTTTTCAGTTTTCAAATCTTCAGTTCAGGAATTCAGTGCCAGAGTGCTCATTAACATTCAAAACATCCTAACAAGACAAGCCTTTGGGAATACTTTAATATTAAGTCTTCAATTCTTTTATTCTTCATTAGACAGATACCAGAAGTGTATTCAAAGTGAGTGCACTGCAGTGACAAAAAAATGAAGAAATATAACTTTTTGTCCCATTTCCTTTTTCCTGTTTATACACTGAGAGCAGCAAACCCTCATTGATATTGTTCCCAAGCACCAGGGATGGTCTCCTTGTCTGCTCATTCCCTTCATGGTCTCTTTTCACTGATGGCATTTTAACAAAACAATCCCCTGAGAATAATTTACTTTTACATTTTCAAATCTTCTGTGGTCAATTACAGAGATCTCAGAAATGCATTCAAAGTGATTATCTTATACTTAAAAAAAAAAAAATGTCTTTTTTGTGGCCTGTTTATTTTTGCCTGTTTATACATTATTATCAGCAATTCCCTATTGATATTGACCCAGAGCATCTCCTAATTCAGTGTGAATAGATATGAAAATCAAGACCCTTTTTGTCTGACAATCCATCAGACTTTATCCCTGATCCCCACCCCACCATTTCCCTCATCACATCCCAGGCACTCAAAGCAGCCTTGTGCAATCTGAGCTTCCTCCACCAAAGGCTGGACCTGCAGGTTTCAGCTCCTGGGCACCAACTCCCACCTGCTGTACTTGGAGAAAGAGCTGCAGGAGACACACAGGGATGTTCATGTATTGTCAGCAAACAAAACCAAAGGAAGGCACAGCTCAAAAATAGAAGAAATTCCTCTGCTGTATTTTAAGTTCACATTACTGACGTCCACTTTCCACAGCAGGCAATTTTAGACCAATGGTAAACATGTTATGTGTCAAGCACAGATCTAAAGGTCCCTCCAAGAGCTCCCTACCCCAACTCTGTCCATTTTGCTCTTTGCACAAAGTGAGTCACACACTGAAGTCAGAAGTTCCCTTGATCCAGAGTGGGAGGAAAAGAGAGAAAGTGAATGAATTACTTTGTTGTGCAGAGCTAAATCTCCACTAATCCAAATATTTTGGGGTTTCAGGAACATTACTGGGCATGTTCTGCAGCATTTGTTCAGATGACAACAGGTTAGGTGGGATTGTTGATCTGCTGGAGGGCAGGAAGGCTCTGCAGAGGGGTCTGGACAGCCTGGATCGATGGGCCCAGGCCAACTGGATGAGGTTCAACAAGGCCAAATGCTGGGTCCTGTCCTGGGGTAACAACCACCCCAAATCCCTGGCCATGCCCTGCACCTGATCCCACAGCCTGTCCTGTGTCCTTCATCCATCCTTTCCAAGAACTCTAAGGGACAAGGGAGCTTCATACTCTGGGTATGGAGGGAGATCCAAGTGTGACTGGAGTGGAAGCACAACTCATCAGGTTTGTGCTCTTTAGGGAATCAGGAACTGATCACATTTAGAGGCACAGAATGTTTCCCTTCATTGCTCACAGTAAAAAATTAAACAGGATATAATTTAAAACCTCCACAGCTCTTTGTGCAGCTTTCCTCAGCCACAGCAACCAGGATAAACCACGTCCTTGCTGTGCTGGTCCCACAGTCCAGGGTGCTCCTGGCCTCCCTTGCTGCCAGGGCACACGGCTGCCTCCTGCCCAGCTCCTGCCCACCCACAGCTGCCTTACAGGGCTGCTCCCAGCCAGGCAGCTCCCAGCCTGTGCCATGGCCAGGGCAGTGCCCTGCAGGGGCACACACTGCCATGTGTCCCTCTGCCATTGCAGGAGGTTCCTGCCAAGATGGGCTCTCCTCCTCCCTGAAGCTTTCCCTGAGCACAGAGGCCTGAGAGACCTTTCCAGTGAAGACTCAGGCACAGAAGCCATGGAGTCCCTCAACCCCACAGCAGTGTCTGCTGGAATTAAATCCCCCTCCCCATCCCACATCAGCCCTGCATTTGCCTCCTTCAGCCTTGGTCTCCAGCACAGCCACTGAGGCTCTTTTGGCTCTTGACCTTTCCTGCAGCCACCAACTCCCAGGGGAGCTCTGCCCTTGCCACAGTCCCACGTGCCATGCCCAGAAATTCCTTGTCTGTGCCTGGCCTTGCTTTAACCCCCTGGCAGCAGCTCCATGGCCCCTTTGTGCCCCACTGCCCCACAGCTGGTCCCACAGCCCCCTGTGCAGCCCCAGCCCAGGGCAGGAGCATCCAGGGTGGGGAATGGCCCCTCTGATGGGATGCCCAGGGCAGTCCTTGGCCTTGGTCACAAAAGACTGGGTGGCTAATTAACTGGGATAAAATAAATAGTTATTTTTTTTTGATAACAGAAAAGTTAGAAGGGGAAAAAAAAGGAAAATTATATAAGAGGAGAGACTTGGTCTCTCATGAAATGCACTGGGTGCCACTGACAGAGCAAAGCAGGCAGTCTCTTCCTGCTGAAAAGCAGCCAGTCATCATTTTCCTCACAGCATCCTTGAGCTCCTGGTTCCTCAGGCTGTAGATGAGGGGATTCACTGCTGGAGGCACCACCGAGTACAGAACTGCCACCACCAGATCCAGGGATGGGGAGGAGATGGAGGGAGGTATAAGGTAGGATAATGTGCCAGTGCTGAGAAACAGGGAGACCACGGCCAGGTGAGGGAGGCACGTGGAAAAGGCTTTGTGCCGTCCCTGCTCAGAGGGGATCCTCAGCACAGCCCTGAAGATCTGCACATAGGAGAAAACTATGAAAATGAAACATCCTGAGGCTAAAGACAAACTAACCACAATAAGCCCAAGTTCCCTGAGGTAGGAGTGTGAGCAGGAGAGCTTGAGGATCTGTGGGATTTCACAAAAGAACTGGCCCAGGGCATTGCCATGGCACAGGGGCAGGGAAAATGTATTGACTGTGTGCAGCAGAGCATTGAGAAAGCCACTGGCCCAGGCAGCTGCTGCCATGTGGGCACAAGCTCTGCTGCCCAGGAGGGTCCCGTAGTGCAGGGGTTTGCAGATGGCAATGTAGCGGTCGTAGCACATGATGGTGAGGAGGGAAAACTCTGTTGACATGAAGAAGAAAAAAAAAAACACCTGTGCAGCACATCCCATGTAGGAGATGGTTGTGGTGTCCCAGAGGGAGTTGTGCATGGCTTTGGGGACAGTGGTGCAGATGCAGCCCAGGTCTGTGAGGGACAGGTTGAGCAGGAAGAAGTGCATGGGGGTGTGCAGGTGGTGGTCGCAGGCTACGGCGCTGATGATGAGGCCGTTGCCCAGGAGGGCAGCCAGGGAGATGCCCAGGAAGAGCCACAAGTGCAGGAGCTGCAGCTGCCGCGTGTCTGCCAATGACAGGAGGAGGAACTGGCTGATGGAGCTGCTGTTGGGCATTTGCTGCCTCTGGGCTTGGGGACCTGTTCATAGAGAAAAAGACAGAGACAAGTCATGTCATGCTTCCTTGAGCTAAATGATGCCATTTCCCACAGACTGTCTCACTTTGACTCATCCACCCTTGTTACCTCTCTTGGAAAATCCTTCATCCAGCTCCCTAACTTGAGCTTACTTTGTGCTTTCTGGGAGTGCCATGAGCAGCCAGGCCTGTGTGTGTGGGCCCTGGAGGAGCCATCCCTGCACCTCTGCCGTGGGTTTGTGGTCACATGGCAGAGGGACTAGGCTGGATATTCAGAATTTGTCAAATGGAATCCCTCCTAATGCAGAAAGGTTGGTTACCATCTCCACTCCCAGGTCTAAACCAGGTGGGTGGCACAAAGTGGATTTAGGGAATTTTTTCCTACCCATTTTCCATGCCTGGTTCTCTGAGGTCAGAAATCCACAGCATTTCTGCTGCACTTGGAGTGAGACCCTGAGAGGTGTGGGAGGCAAAGGGATTCCTGTGGCTTAGGACAAGGTGAGTGGCTGGACAGGCTTGTTCCCAACTGCCCTATATTTGACCTTCGAGGATCAGAGGTCAATCACCCTCACACGTTACCCTGAGTAGAAACCAGACCCTGCTGAGAGCAGAGGGATCACTAAATGTCTCAGCCTTTCTTAAGGTCTCTGAGGGAGACTCAATTCTGCCAAAGACATACGAAGTTCATTTGACAAACCCAGCAGCATTTGCTCAGTTATAACATCTTTGTACATCGCCATGGGGCATTCAGGTAACACCAGTGTGCTACAGAACATTAGGACATTACAAGGAGATGCCTGAGTGCCCTGAGGATGGTATGTCATTAAAGGATAGTCACCTCATTCCCCTGTCACACACACTGCTTGGCTCACAGCTCACCAGTTAGAGGAATGCTTGGACATTCCATTCCTAAGGACACACCTGCATGGCTGGATTCACAAGGGCAGTGCCAGACTCAGGAGCTGCAAATCCCAGAGTCTCACTGAGAGAACAAGGCAACAAGAACAATATCAGAGCAGTGGAGAGACAAGGGAAAAATATTATGCTACTCTGTGTGAGAAGCCAGGGAAGAGACAGCAGGCCCTGAGGACAGTGTTACCCTGACCCAGCTGTGCCACCTGCCAGACACAAACAGTGCCCTCCTTCCCACAGCATTTCTCTTTTTAGCTCCCCTTCATGCTTTCATCATGTCCCTGCTGCCTGGACATTTCCTCCTGAGAGGTGCCTTTTCCCTGTCAGCACTCCCAGTCCCATCCCAACCTCTGTGCATTCACCCTGGTCCTACAGGAACCTGCCTGTCTGCAGGGCACTGCCTGGGGCATGTTCTGTCTGCAGGTGGGAAAGGGCAGGTCAGAACATCCCTGATGGGCCCAGAAAAGGTGATCATTGTGCTGTCCACAGCTGAGGCACTTCAGGAGGCTCCCAGAAAACTGACTGACTCAAAGTTACACATCAGCAGTCTCAGAAAATGTTCAAACATTGTGTTGAGGTTACTTGTGTATCTCTTCCAAGTCAGAAGATTGTCTGATTCTGTGATTGCAACTCTTATTGTTCTTCTTTCATTGTCGAACCATCTCACCCTTCTCCAAGTAAGAAAATTGAAAACATACTCAAGAAATTTTCCTATCATTACTGTAATCCCTGACTTACCATCTTCTTGGGAAGCATCCTCCAGACCCATCCCCAAACAGACCTGGAGCTGTGAGCATCCCTTACCCACACAGCTCCCTCTCAGCAACAGGACCCTGCCCTGCTCAGGGTTGCTCCTTCCACCCACAGCTTCTCCCCCAGTCCAGTGAGCAGCTCCCTAGGCTGGCTGAGAGCTGACCCTGGCAGGCAGCAGAGTCCCTGCCCCAGCACAGCACCCTGGGCTGCAGGACCCTGCTCTGCACCACAGCCCTGGGCACGCCTGGCTGCAGCCCCCGGCTCCACAGCTATTCCAAAGTGTCCACCAAAAGCCCCCTCCTCACACATCCCATCAGCTGGGGCTGTGCCAGCTTTAGGAGATGCCTCCAGGAGCTGCCCCTGCATTGCCCTGCACCCACAGACTCACCGTGTCCAGCACTGCAAAGATTTCTCCTCCAAGAGCTCTGAGTCATCCTCGCAATGCTGAGCCCCTTTAAGCTCTGTCTGTGCCCTGCTGGTGTCCCTGAGCTGCCCTGGCAGTGCCCTGAGCCCTGCTGGGCTGTGCACAGGAGCTGCTCCTGGGCAGAGCTGTCTCTCTGCAGCACTGCCCGCTTGCCAGGAGCTCCCTGTGTGCCAGGAGCCCGGCCCAGCTCAGCAGCACAGCAACAGCCCAGGGCATTTAATGGCCCTCTGGGGGGTTTGTGTTGTTTACATCAGACTCAGTCCATCAGAGTGAGTTCAAAAAACTTCTCAAGAAGTCAAAGTCATATTGAAACACTGAATTTTCTTGTAGTGCTAATGGGTCCCACTGAGGGGCAAACTGAGAGTGTCCCCAGACTATAGTTAGAGCAGAAAATGGAGGCAGTGATGACAGTTGTGGACAAGCAAAGGAAAGGTGGCTCTGATGGTGAGTTACGCTGAAAGTGTTCCATTAATCCAGAGGGCCAAGCCCTGACACCCAGCACCTGGGAAAGCAGATTCTGTTCCTCCCTCATTCCTCAGGACTCTTCCTGGGGCAGTGGGATGTGGGATGTGCAATGTCAAGGGCAGGAGGATGGGGTGGCACCTCCCAGGCTGCTGAGCAGGGACAAGGAGGCAATGAGGCCCCAGGGCTGCAAGGCTCACTTGTCTCCTCATGCCATCAGGGGCACACACAGCAGCCATGGCCAAAGGCCTGCACAAGTTGGCTCTCTTGGGGCCTTTCAGCTTCTGCACATCCCTGTCTCCTCTCCAGCCCAGGCTGTCCTACGGTGTCCATGCCCTGCCCCTTTCCCTGCAGGCTGTCGGCATCCCCCGGCTGCCCCACCTCGCTGGCCCCTTCCTGCACTGACATCTCTCCCTCCTCCCTGGCTCTGCCTTGGAGCACAAAGCCTTGGACTGATCCAGACTTCTTCTTGGTGATGCTTTGTATCAGAGCACTTGTCTTGGAGGGAAACTCCTTTCTGCGTATGTCCAGTATAGACCTTCCCAGATGCCCTTGGTGACATTATTTCTTTCTCATTCTATTTCTGACCACAAAAGTAAAAGCTCCACCATCTCTGACACCACCACTGGGACACTGCAGGACCTCATGGAATCAAGGGGTCACTGTGGAATCTCATGAATATAAGGGACCTTTGTCACAGTGCAGGGCCTTGTGGAGCACAAGGGACCACTGTGACACTGTGGAAACTCATGGAATGAATGGCCCTGTGTGACACTGCAGAGTCTTATTGATCCAAAGGGATCATTGTCAGTCTGCAGAACCTCATCAAATGAAGGGATCATCACGACCCTTCAGGGACTCAGAGATCCAAAGGAATCCTGGGACACTCTGAAAGCTCACAGGATAAAAGGAACCTTGGGACTGTGTGGAACCTCACGGGGTGATGGTGGAAATAGAAGACTTAGACAGAGTTTACTGGAGAAGCTGCCTCATTGAGCTGTGAGGGGCAGAAAGGACCCCTTGCTTTCTAAACTCCTTCTCAGAGAGGAGCCTAGTGTGACTGGATCCAATCTTAGCCTCAGATTTACTCTGCAGTGTAAATTACAGAGGTGTGATTGAATCACTTTTCCCCACAGGTTTTAACAATGGCAAATCAAATATACTTATGTAAAATGAATTATTTATTATGACAAATGAGCAGACAAAAGAACAGACAAGTGACAAGATGAAAGATCTTAATCATTTAGAATCATAGAATTGTTAAGGTTGGAAAAGACCTCTAAGATGATGGAGTCCAATCATTGACCTCACACTGACATCTTCCCCACTGATCCGTGTCCCCAAGTGTCACAGTTCAATGTTTTTTGAACACTTCCAGAGATGGTGACTGTAGGACACCAGGTTTGAGCTATGAGCTCATCCAAGGGGTTTTAGTTTAAAAAATATACAAGGCACCAAAAATATTCTCCCTCCAGGTATTTTAAAAGGTCCTTTAGTTCTTTTAATATCTTGAGAGGAACCACAAGGGAGAAAATCTACACCTTTTCTCAGGAGGTCAAATAACACACTTTTACTGGCAAATTTTAGAAAATGAGGGAGCTTGGCAAAAGTTTAAAGGGCAGCATTCAACCAGAACAGAGCATCCCACAGAGCACTGACTGAGCCCATGCTGAGCCATACAAGTCAGCAAAATCCAACCCATACGGTTTTATGTTACCCTAAAAATGAAGAAGGGAGATTTAAGAGAAGGTGATTAAAGAAAGAGAGAGAGAAAAAGACAGAATTAGAGCTACCACCCACAGTCCCATGCAAGTCCAGCTTCCACCTGTCCAGGTGGGAGGGTCTGACCATGCAATGGCCACAGGGTGTTCATTTTATTTGTTCTACTCCCTGTGGCCACCCCAACCCACATCCCCTAGGGGGGACTTCTGGCCCAGTGGCCACTGTGGGGCTCTGGGGAGGGTGAGGGGCAGTGCTCCTGGTGTGCCATAGCCAGTGTGGGGCTGGATTAGGAGTTCCAGAGGGTGTGGTGTGGGGCAGTGCTTTGGGGCAGTGCTCTGGGCAGTGCTACGGGGCAGTGCTATGGGGCAGGGCTATGGGACACTGCTATGGGGCAGTGCTGTGGGGCAGTGCTGTGGGGCAGTGTTACTTGGCAGTGCTGTGGGGCAGGGCTATGGGGCAGTGCTGTGGGGCAGTGCTGTGGGGCAGTGTTATTTGGCAGTGCTGTGGGGCAGTGCTATAGGGCAGTGCTCTGGGTCAGTGCTATGGGCCAGTGCTATAAGGCAGAGCTATAGGGCAGGGCTATAGGGCAGTGCTATGGGGCAGGGCTATGGGGCAGGGCTATGGGGCAGTGCTATAGGGCAGGGCTATGGGGCAGGACTATGGTGCAGTGCTTTGGGGCAGTGCTGTGGGGCAGTGCTATAGGGCAGAGCTATGGGGCAGTGCTATAGGGCAGTGCTATGGGGCAGTGCTATGGGGCAGGGCTATGGGGCAGTGCTATAGGGCAGTGCTATGGGGCAGTGCTGTGGGGCAGTGTTATTTGGCAGTGCTGTGGGGCAGGGCTATGGGGCAGTGCTATAGGGCAGAGCTATGGGGCAGTGATATGGGGCAGTACTATGGGGCACAGCTATGGGGCAGTACTATGGGGCACAGCTATGGGGCAGTGCTATGGGGCAGTACTCCCAGACTGTTTTTCCCTGACAGCTGCTCCAGGGCTGCCCAAGGAAGTTCCAAGGGGCTGGGTATGGAACAGGGCACTACCTCAGTTTTGGGATTTGGACGTTTCCCTTTAACCCCACAAACAGACTTGAGTTGGTCCAAGCCAATAATAAATATAATAATACATAATTAATATAATGATGAATTGTATTGATTCCATGAGGCTCCATAGTTTCACAATTCTTTCATGATTACTTCTGGATTCAAAGTGTCTCAGGATTCCTTTGAATCCATGAGGGCTTGGAGTGTCACAATGGCCCTTTAGATTCCATGAGATTCCACAGTGTCACAATAGACCATTTATATTCCAGAGTGTCACAATGGTTCCTTTGGCTCCATAAAGCCCTGCAGTGTCACAAAGGCTGTTTGATTCCAGGGGTCACTGCAGTGTCCAAGGGTTCCTTTGGTTCCATAAGGCCCTGTAGTTTCACAATGATCCCTTGAGTCCATGAGGTTCTGCAGTGTCACAAAGGCATCTGTGATTCCATGGGGCTCCACAGTGTCTCTAAGGCCTTTTGGTTCCATGACATTCCACAATGTCACAATTGCCTGATGATTCCATGAGGTGCCATATTTCCAATGATTCCTTTGATTCCATGATGCCCTGGAGTGTCATAGTGCATTCCATGAAGTTTTGCAGACTCCTATGGTCCCTTTGGTTCCTGAGGGAAGATTACTGAGGGTGAAATGAGGGGATTCCAGTTCTATTCACATCCCAAAAGAAGTTGTAGTGATACAGAAATTCCAGGGTAAAATGCAGCTGCTGCTCCCTGGATGGGACGTGGGGGCAGCTCCATGAGGATTCCTCACACAAGAGTCAACACCTGCCCAGGGGATGGAACGGAGGGTGGGGGGACTGGAGACTCCTCAGGGGGCTCTGTGGGAATCCCTGCAGGGAGGGGAACTCGAGGGGACTTTGCAGCTGATAAACTGCTCAGTCCCTGCCAGCCCAGGGGCAGAGGAGGAGATGTCCTGCTGCTGAGCCAACAGCTGTGGGGAGATCTCTGTCCTCAGGTGAACTTGGTTCATTAAAGCCTAATTGTAATATTAACACACACATCCAACCCCGAGTTACGCCCCTCCAAGGTACAACCACCAACCACTGGGCATTTTTTTGCCTCTGTCCCTAACAGCAAAGTGAGACAATTTCATGCAAACCATAAACAAAGGTATTTGTGTCTAAAATCACTCATGCTCCACCTAAACATAAAGAAATAGTATAAAAGTAACTCGAGAATGGAAGAAAAGAAAGGGAAGGGTTAATCATAACTGCAGGGCTGGACCTGTCTCTGCCCCACAGGGGCCTCTTGGGTAAGAACTGTGCTCTGCACACACTGAATACTTTAATTGGGATTAGAGCTGGTCTGGGTATTGCTGTAAATACATATTTACACTCATATTCTGTCACTGACAACCTTTGAACCTTAACCTGTCACAATTTTACATTCATAAAGAGTGTTATTCTGGGAAATGTCTCTGTGAGTCCTTCCTGGGCACTGCAGCTCCTGCAGCAGGAACACACTGGAATAAAGTGGGAAGACACACTGAGGGGTCTCCCTTGTGCTGTTGCCTCAGCCCCCTGGAAAGGGCAGTCGAATCCCCCTCCGATCCCGCAGGACTGTTGGGTGAAGGGTCCCCAGAATGGGACACTGACAGACTGGTGGGGCACGAGGGTCATGGATTTCCTGGGACCCTGATAGACAAATAAATCATGGAGGGTCAAGGAAATCTCAGTGGAGAAAGGGACACAAGAATGGGCTGTTTGTGTGCTCTGCCATGTCAGAAGATGCAGAGCTGCAGAGTCACCCAGACAATGTGGATCCTCCAGGAGATGATCTCAGACAGGGGCTCTCAGGCCTCTGTCACTTGCTGGTTGCTCTGGTTTGATGGTCACTGGTGGTTACACCCACCCACACCCACCAGTGTTCTGTGCACACACACCAGTCTCACCAGTGTCTGGGCCCCAAGGAACACAAGACCTGATGATTTGTGGCTCCCACTCCAGTGATTGGCACTTGGATCTCCCTCCATAGCCAGAGCACAGAGATCCCTTGACCCAGAAAGTTCTTGACAATGGAGAGATTGCGAAAACAGGACAGGCTGTGGGATCAGTTGCAGGGCAAGGCCAGAGAAAGACACTTAGCAATCACTTGCTTACACATAATTAGCTCTTCCATCATCTTTTTGTCTCTGTTTCCTTATGCTTGTTGCACCATGGACAACAGTGTTCCCCCCCATCCTTTCCAATCCAGTATTTTTTTTCCTAAATGTCCCATGGCAAGTCTTGCACAGTCCCCAAATGCACTTTCTGGTTGCCCATCATGACTCTCAGACTCTGAGACAGAAATGGCCAACCTCAGATCAGGGTCATTCTGGGAAGCTCTGCCATTGACCACTTGGAGAGCCTTTTATGCTGGGATGTTTTAAATCTCTATTAGTTCCTATGTAACCTTTTAGTTTTGAATGATTCCTCTAAAAACCTGAAAATTCATGTCCCTAAAATGGCAGTTCTTTCACATTTATAAAGTTTTGGGGATTAGGTCACATAAAAATGCTGACAAGGTGTCCGTAGGTGTTTGCAGCCCTGTGGAGAAGGAATTGGAGATACAGGAATGAAAGAATGATGAAACAGTTTGGGTTGAAAGAGACCTAAAAGAGCCTCCAGTACAACTTCCTGCCCATTAACGAGGGAATCCTTGCACCAGTTCAGGCTGCACAAAGTTCCTCACCTTGGACACCTCCAGGGATGAGGTTTCCACTTAGTGGGCAACCTGCTCCAGGTTCCTGCTCCCTTAATCAGAAAATATTTCTTCCTGACATCCAATGTAAATCTCCCCTTGCTGAGTTGCAGTTACTGTGCCTTGTTCTGCCAATACAACCTTTGGCAAAGTGTGTCAGTCTGTCTTTCCTGGACAAGGGGCACTGCATTTTCATGGCTAAACACCTTGGAGAGGGACCAGAGAGGGCCCATGAAGGCATTTGGAGGTCTCAAGCACATGACCAATATATAAGGACTGAAAGCCCTGGGCTCAGAGCTGTGGAGACTGAGTAGAGCACAGGAGAAGCCTGAGAGTGCTTGAAGTGCTCTCCCCTAGAGGTGGTGGAGCTTTTCTTTGTAGTGAGAAACAGCATGAGAAAGAAATAATGTCACCAAGGGCAGCTGGGGAGGTCCAGGCTGGACGTGAGGAGAAAGGAGAAAGGAATTTCCCTCCAAGAGCAGTGCAACACAACACCAAGAAGTCTGAATTAGCCCATGGCTTTATCTCTCAAGAAGAGCCAGGGAGGAGGGAGAGACATCAGTGCAGGAAAGTTCCAGAGTGACAATGAATCCATTGTATCAATAAGACTCTGCAGTGTCACACTGGGCCGTTCATTCCATGAGGTTCCACAGTGTCCCAGTGGTGGTGTCAGAGATGGTGGAGCTTTTCTTTTTGTAGTCAGTTATAGAATGAGAAAGAAATAATGTCACTAATGGCATCTGGGAAGGTCTATACTGGACATATGCAGAAAGGAGTTTCCCTCCAAGACAAGTGCTCTGATACAAAGCATCACCCAAAAGGAGTCTGGATCAGTCCATGGCTTTGTGTGCCAAGGCAGAGCCAGGGAGGAGGGAGAGATGTCAGTGCAGGAAGGGGCCAGCGAGGTGGGGCAGCCGGGGGATGCCGACAGCCTGCAGGGAAAGGGGCAGGGCATAGACACCGTAGGACAGCCTGGGCTGGAGAGGAGACAGGGATGTGCAGAAACTGAAAGGCCCCAAGAGAGCCAACTTGTGCAGGCCTTTGGCCATGGCTGCTGTGTGTGCCCCTGATGGCATGAGGAGACAAGTGAGCCTTGCAGCCCTGGGGCCTCATTGCCTCCTTGTCCCTGCTCAGCAGCCTGGGAGGTGCCACCCCTTGGCATTGCACATCCCACATGCCAGTGCCCCAGGAAGAGCCCTGAGGAATGAGGGAGGGAATGGATCTCCCTTCTCAGGGTCTGGAGATCAGGGCTTGGACCTTTGAATTCTGAAACACAACCAGTTTAACTCATTATGAGAGGCATCTTTGACTTGCTTGTCCGTAACTGTCATCACTGCCTCCAGTTTTCTGCTCTAACTGGAATCTGGGGACACTTTCTCAGTCCTGTTCCTCAGTGGGACCCATTAACACTACAAGAAACTTCAGTGTTTCAATGTGAATTTGAGTTCTTGAGAAGTTGTTTGAAGTTACTTTGATGGACTGAGTTTAATGTAAACAACATCAACCCCCCCGAGGGCCATTAAATGCCCTGGGCTGTTGCTGTGCTGCTGAGCTGGGCCAGGCTCCTGGCACACAGGGAGCTCCTGGCAAGCGGGCAGTGCTGCAGAGAGACAGCTCTGCCCAGGAGCAGCTCCTGTGCACAGCCCAGCAGGGCTCAGGGCACTGCCAGGGCAGCTCAGGGACACCAGCAGGGCACAGACAGAGCTTAAAGGGGCTCAGCATTGGGAGGATGATTCAGAGCTCATGGAGGAGAAATCTTTGCAGTGCTGGACACGGTGAGTCTGTGGGTGCAGGGCAATGCAGGGGCAGCTCCTGGAGGCATCTCCTAAAGCTGGAATAGCCCCAGCTGATGGGATGTGTGAGGAGGGGGCTGTTGGTGGGCACTTTGGAATAGCTGTGGAGCCAGGGGGTGCAGCCAGGTGTGCCCTGTGCTGTGGTGCAGAGCGGGTTCCTGCAGCCCAGGGTGCTGTGCTGGGGCAGGGACTCTGCTGCCTGCCAGGGTCAGCTCTCAGCCAGCCTGGGGAGCTGCTCACAGGGCTGGGGAGAAGGGCTGTGGGGAAGGAGCAAACTATGTTAGGGACGGGAAGGTCCTTCTGCTGTCAGAAGTGAGCTGCAGGGGCGAGGGCTCCTTACAGCTCCAGATCAATACAGAAAATTTCCCAGGGACATTTTCAGGAAATATAGCATGAGGGGGGATACCTTATAGGGGACACTCCTTTTCTTTCAGTACCATCTTCTGGATTGTCTAGGTATGAAATGAGACAGGAATTCATCTCTGAGCCCAGCAGAATACTCTGAACCCTGTAAGCTGTTGCTTTTACAGGTGAAGAAACCAGGGTCTATCACAAACCACCACAGAGTGGCTCGCAGGCAGCATCAGTGTTGCTTTTCCAGCCTCCTCAGGGTTGCTCTGACACTGGCATCAGAGCCTGCCCAGCCAGAGCTGCCCCTGGGCAGTGCCCTGTGCTGGGAGGGACCTGCAGGGCAGAGCTGAGCACCCAGGGCTGGGATGGGCTCTGGGAGCACTGCCAGAGCCCAGCCCTGGGCACAGGGAAGCAGCTGCTGGCAGGGACAGCTCCAGGCAGCAGAGCCCTGGGCAGGGAGTGGGGGAAAGTTCCCCCAAGGCACCCCTGGGGGAGGGGGCATTCAGGTCACTCTGGGGGCTCTTCCGTGCAGCTCTGCTGGACACTGTGTGCTGGGCCATGAAAATGAGGACTCCTCCAGTGGAAAAGAACCTTCATCCATTGTCTCTTCTAAGTCATGAGTGCAGAGATGGAACTTTTGCATTCAAGGAGGGTTCAATCTCATATCCCTTTTGAATGTCAGAGCTGTAATAAAAAATTTCCATGTCCCACTGCAGCAGAGGAACACTGAGTCCTTGGCAGCACATTTTGTAGTATTTGATACACTGATATTAGTTAAAAACAGATTGGCTTTGTCAGAGAGCTCTACCCTTAATACTCCCCATATTTTCCTTTTCTAAACAGAACCACTGCTAAGAAACAGCAAATGTCCAACAGCAGCTCCATCAGCCAGTTCCTCCTCCTGCCATTGGCAGACACGCGGCAGCTGCAGCTCCTGCACTTGTGGCTCTTCCTGGGCATCTCCCTGGCTGCCCTCCTGGGCAACGGCCTCATCATCAGCGCCGTAGCCTGCGACCACCACCTGCACACCCCCATGCACTTCTTCCTGCTCAACCTGTCCCTCACAGACCTGGGCTGCATCTGCACCACTGTCCCCAAAGCCATTCACAACTCCCTCTGGGACACCACAACCATTTCTTTTTCAGGGTGTGTCGCACAGGTCTTTTTCTTTCTGTTCTTTGTCACAGCCGATTTTTCCCTTCTCACCATCATGTGCTACGACCGCTACGTTGCCATCTGCAAACCCCTGCACTACGGGACCCTCCTGGGCAGCAGAGCTTGTGCCCACATGGCAGCAGCTGCCTGGGCCAGTGGCTTTCTCTACTCTCTGCTGCACACAGCAAATACATTTTCCCTGCCCCTGTGCAAGGGCAATGCCCTGAGCCAGTTCTTCTGTGAAATCTCTCAGATCCTCAAGCTCTCCTGCTCACACTCCAACCTCAGGGAACTTGGGCTTATTGTGGCTAGTTTTTTTTTATTACTGGGATGTTTCATTTTCATAGTTTTCTCCTATGTGCAGATCTTCGGGGCTGTGCTGAGGATCCCCTCTGAGCAGGGACGGCACAAAGCCTTTTCCACGTGCCTCCCTCACCTGGCCGTGGTCTCCCTGTTTCTCAGCACTGCCTCGTTTGCTTGCCTGAAGCCTCCCTCCATGTCCTCCCCATCCCTGGATCTGGTGGTGGCAGTTGTGTACTCAGTGGTGCCTCCAGCAGTGAATCCCCTCATCTACAGCCTGAGAAACCAGGAGCTCAAGGATGCTGTGAGGAAAATGATGACTGGGTGCTTTTCAGCAGTAAAGACACTGCCTGCTTTGCTCTGTCAGTGACACCCAGTGCATTTCATGAGTGACCATATCTGTCCACTTATATAATTTTCCTTTATTTCGCCTTCTAACTTTTCTGTTATCAAAAAAAAAAAGTAACTATTCATTTTATCCCAGTTAATTGCACCCCCAGTCTTTTGTGACCAAGGCCTGGGCATTGCATCAGAGCGGCCATTCCCCACCCTGGATCCTCCTGCCCTGGGCTGGGGGTGCACAGGGGGCTGTGGGATCATCTGTGGGGCAGTGGGGAACAAAGGGGCCATGGAATCTCTGCCAGGGGGTTAAAGCAAGGCCAGGCACAGACAAGGAATTCCTGGGCATGGCACGTGGGACTATGGCAAGGGTAAAGCTCCCCTGGGAGTTGGTGGCTGCAGGAAAAGTCAGGAGCCAAAAGAGCCTCTGTGACTGTGCTGGAGACCAAGGCTGAAGGAGGGAAATGCAGGGCTGCTGTGGGATGGGGAGGGGGATTTAATTCCAGCAGACACTGCTGTGGGGCTGAGGGACTCCATGGCTTCTCTGCCTGAGTCTTTACTGCAAAGGTCTCTCAGGCCTCTGTGCTCAGGGAAAGCTTCAGGGAGGAGGAGAGCCCGTCTTGGCAGGAACCTCCTGCAATGGCAGAGGGACACATGGCAGTGTGTGCCCCTGCAGGGCACTGCCCTGGCCATGGCACAGGCTGGGAGCTGCCTGGCTGGGAGCAGCCCTGTCAGGCAGCTGTGGGTGGGCAGGAGCTGGGCAGGAGGCAGCCGTGTGCCCTGGCAGCAAGGGAGGCCAGGAGCACCCTGGGCTGTGGGACCAGCACAGCAAGGACGTGGCTTATCCTGGTTGCTGTGGCTGAGGAAAGCTGCACAATGAGCTGTGGAGGTTTTAAATTGTATCCTGTTTAATTTTTTACTGTGAGCAATGAAGGGAATCTTTCTGTGCCTCTAAGTGTCACCATTTCCTGATCCCCTAAAGAGCACAAACCTGATGAGTTGTGGTTCCCACTCCAGTCACACTTGGATCTCGCTCCATACCCAGAGTATGAAGCTCCCTTGTCCCACACAGTCCTTGGAAATGAAGGTATTAAGGACACAGGACAGGCTGTGGGATCAGATGCAGGGCATGGCCAGGGATTTGGGGTGGTTGTTACCCCAGAGCAGGACCCAGCACTTGGCCTTGTTGAACCTCATCCAGTTGGCCTGGGCCCATCGATCCAGCCTGTCCAGACCCCTCTGCAGAGCCTTCCTGCCCTCCAGCAGTAAGCAATCCCACCTTACCTGTTGTCATCTGAACAAATGCTGCAGAACATGCCCAATAAAGTTACTGTAACCCCAAAATATTTGGATTAGTGGAGATTTAGCTCTGCACAACCAAGTAATTCATTCACTTTCTCTCTTTTCCTCCTGCTCTGGATCAAGGGAACTTCTGACTTCAGTGTGTGACTCACTTTGTGCAAAGAGCAAAATGGACAGAATTGGGGTAGGGAGCGCTTGGAGGGACCTTTAGATCTGTGCCTGACACATAACATGTTTTCCATTGGTCTAAAATTGCCTGCTGTGAAAAGTGGACGTCAGTAATGTGAACTTAAAATACAGCAGAGGAATTTCTTCTATTTTTGAGCTGTGCCTTCCTTTGGTTTTGTTTGCTGACAATACATGAACATCCCTGTGTGTCTCCTGCAGCTCTTTCTCCAAGTACAGCAGGTGGGAGTTGGTGCCCAGGAACTGAAACCTGCAGGCCCAGCCTTTGGTGGAGGAAGCTCAGATTCCACAAGGCTGCTTTGAGTGCCAGGGGTGTGATGAGGGAAATGGTGGGGTGGGGATTAGGGATAAAGTCTGATGGATTGTCAGACAAAAAGGGTCTTGATTTTCATATCTATTCACACTGAAATAGGAGATGCTCTGGGTCAATATCAATAGGGAATTGCTGATAAAAATGTATAAACAGGCAAAAATAAACAGGCCACAAAAAAGACATATTTTTGCTGTGTGTTTTTTTTTTAAAGTATAAGATATTCACTTTGAATGCATTTCTGAGACCTCTGTAATTGAACACAGAAGATTTGAAAATGTAAAAGTAAATTATTCCCAGGGGTTTGATTTGTTAAAATGCCATCAGTGAAAAGAGAACATGAAGGGAATGAGCAGACAAGGAGACCATCCCTGGTGCTTGGGAACAATATCAATTAGGGTTTGCTGCTCTCAGTGTATAAACAGGAAAAAGGAAATTGGACAAAAAGTTATATTTCTTCATTTTTTTGTCACTGTAGTACACTGACTTTGAATACACTTCTGGTATCTGTCTAAGGAAGCATAAAAGAATTGAAGACTTAAATTATTCCCAAAGGCTTGTCTTGTTAGGATGTTTTGAATGTTAATGAGCACTCTGGCACTGAATTCCTGAACTGAAGATTTGAAAACTGAAAAAAACCTCTAAAAAAGCAAAATTCATCATCAAACCTTCAAGTTCCTGAGAGTGTCAGCAAGCCCCACTGAGGTCATGACTGAAAAGAGACCCCGGAGGGAATGAGCAGACAAAAAGACCCTCCCTGGGGCTGGGGAAGCAGCAACTCAGAGTCACTGGTTACAGGTGGAAAAGGGACTGTGGAATGTGGCTATGAAAGTGCCTGATGGACTTTGCCAAGCAGGACAGCCAAGCCCTGCCACCCATCTCTGGCTCCTCACAGGATGCTCCTGGAGCAGAGTGATGTGGGGTGTGGAATGGGGAGTGCAGGAGAGCAGTAGGACACCTCCACAGCTCTATGGAGTGGGTGAGGAGGTGACAAGTCCTGGGGTTGTAAGGAACTGGTGTCTTCTCATAGGCTGTCAAGAGCCAGGAAACTGCCCTGTTGCAGAAAAGCACAGTGAAGAGCCAAAGTGTGTGAGAGCAGGAGAGGGCACAGCAGTGTCCCTTCCACAGCCAGGCCTCCAGGGACACACCTGAAGGAGCAGCAGAGCAGGGTCTGGGCTTTGTCTTTGTTTCCTGGACACCCTGGGCAAGGGGCCCCAGGGCAATTGTCACAGATCACCCCCTGCAAACACCATTCCCAGCCCTGGCCTCTCACCCACCACTGACAGGTTGTTTGTCCCTCCATGAGGACACCAAATGAGCAGCTCACAAGGCCATGCTGCAATTGTACAGAGGAGACTTCAGCATGCACAGTGTGTATGTGGGGGAGATGAACCCAAGAGAACACAAACACCATCAGCTAATCCTGGAGGTGCTGGGAAGGGCTGTGGGACACACAGTGTCTCGAGGTCACTTCACTCTGGGCCCCACATCCCCTGGAAAACCCCCAGGATGCAGCACTGGGATGTGCTTCTGAGCACAGAGCTCCCCCTGTGTCCATCCCTCAGGCCGTGGGGCATCTCAGAGAGGGGCAGAGCAGGTGACACCCCACAGGGCTGAGGTGCCTCCAGCCCCCAGCAGTGGCAGTGAGAGCCCAAGGAGAGACTGTGACTCCTGCAATGATCTCCCCATGGGTGTAAAAGGGAAAGACTCTCTGATCACCCCTGGGTGCATGAGAATCCCACAATCCCAGTTCAGAGGTGGATGCCTTGCTGGACCTTGACATTTCTGTGAGTGACTCCAGGAACAAACTCCACTGGCCCAGTGAGATCCATCTCAGTGGTCTTGGACAGTTCACTGCAAGTGCTCCTGAACTGCTGCATCACCCTTGCCTGGGATTCTGGGCTGTGCTCTCAAAAGGGCCAGAGCAATCTGAGAGGTTCTGGGGTCCTTGGAAAAGGCAGATGCCAAGCCCATCTTTAAGAAGAGCAAAATGAGAATAGGGAGAATTACAGGCTGCCCATCAAGCTGCTCTATCACTGCCCTTCCCAGATGGACAGGGGAGAGAGAATAAGGTGGAAAATGACTGGTGGGTTGGGATAAGGCACTTTACTAAATCAAAAGCCAAAGTTTGCACAAAAACAAAGAGGAAAATAACCAGGTTTATTCTCTACTTCCCATCATCAGTGATGTCTGGCCATGTCCCAGCAAGCCAGGCTTCGGCACACGGAGCAGCTGCTCAGCAGGCAAATATTGTAAACAATGAATGCCCCTCTTCCTCCTCCTGTCCTCATCTTTTATATCTGAGCTGACATCCCATGGACTGGAATATCCCTCTGGTCACTCTGGCTCAGCTGGCCTGGCTGTTTCCCTTCCCAGGATCTTGCCCTCAGTTCGGGAAGGAACGTTGCAGTGCTGGGGCTGTGCCAGCCCTGCTCAGCAGTAGCCAAAACATTGGTGTGTTCTCAGCACCTTTCCAGCTCCCAACACAAAGCACAGCACTGGGAGGGCTGCTGTGGGGAAATGAGCTCCAGCTCAGCCAGACCCAAAAGATTTCCAGTGTTCGGTGCTGTCCCAGGATTGCTTTAGTTCTGTGTGGCCCTGCAGTGTCCAGGTGGCATCCTGGTTCCCTGAGGTTCCACAGTGTGACAATGACCCCTTGATTCTATGAAGTTAAAAACTGTCTCAAGACCCCTTTGGTTCCAAGCGGCCCCACATGTCACAATGAACCCTTTGGTTCCGTGAGCTCTGCAGTGTCCCAGGATACATTTGGTTCCTTCAGGCCCTGCAGTGTCCCAATGGCCCCTTGTTTCCATGAGTTTCCACAGTGTCCCAGGGTCCCTTTTGTTCCATGGGGCCCTGAAAGGTCAGAATTGCCCCTTGGTTCCATAAATTTCTGTAGTGTTACAATTGCACGATGATTCCATCAGATTCCAAAATATTCCAGGATTCCTTTGAATCCATGAGGCCCTGCGGTGTCATCATGGCCCCTTGATTCCATGAATTTCTGCAGTGTCCCAGGGTTCCTTGCAGTCCATGAGGCCCTGTAGTGTCACAATGATCCCTGGATTCCATGAGGCTCCACAGGGTCACAATGGGCTTCTGTTTCCTTGAGGTCCTGCAGGGTCACAATGGACCTTTGATTCCATGAGGTTCCCAAGTGTCAGAATGGCCCCTTGGTTCCAAGGCTTTCCACAGTGTCCCAGGGTCCCTTTGGTTCCTGAGAGAAGATTGCCGGGGATAAAATTAGGAGTATCAAGTTATATTCACATCCCAACAGAAGTTGCAATGGTACACAAATTATAGGTAAAGGTCCATCATGAGTGTTTGCACAGTCAGTGTTTCAACACTCTCAGCATTATCTGAACCTGATTTTACCTCACCAAAATCATAGAATCATAGAATAGATTGGGTTGGAAAAGCCTTCCGAGATCACCAAGTCCAACCCTTGGTCCAACTCCAGTCCCTTTACCAGATCATGGCACTCAGGGGCACGGCCAATCTGCATTTAAAACCTCCAGGGATGTGGAATCCACCCCCTCTCTGGGCAGCCCATTCCAATGCCTGAGCACTCTCTCTGCAAATAATTTTTTTCTGCTCTCCAACTTCAATTTCCCCTGGCAGAGCTTGAGCCCACCGTGCCCCCTTGTCCTATTGCTGAGTGCCTGGGAGAAGAGACCAACCCCCACATGTCCAGAACTTCCCTTCAGGAAGTTCTAGACAGCGGTAAGATCGCCCCTCAGCCTCCTCCAGGCTAAACACCCCCAGCTCCCTCAGCCTCTCCCCACAGCACTTGTGCTCCAGTCCCTTCTCCAGTCTCGTTGTTCTTCTCTGGCCCCACTCCAGCCCCTGAATATCGTTCCTGGACTGAGGGGCCCAGAACTGAACACAACACTCAAGGTCTGGCCTCCCCAACGCAGAGTCCAGGGTAAGGGTCACTGCCCTGGGCCTGCCGGCCACGCTAGTTTTTATCCAGCATAGGATCCCACTGGCCGTCTTGGCCACCTGGGCACATTGTTGGCTCATGTTGAACTTCCTGTCAGTCAGTCCCCCCAGGTCCCTCTGCCTGGCTGCTCTCCAGCCACTCTGTGCCCAGCCTGGAGCGCTGCAGGGGGTTGATGTGGCCAAAGTGCACAAATCTTTCCTCTCTGTTGGCCAAGCCCCCCTTCCCTGCCCCAAATATCCCATCCCTTTTGTCCCAGTTCCTCCTGACCTCCCCAAATCCTTCAGCTGGATGGGCTCAGCTTTGTGACACCCTTCACGACCCCTGAGCATCTGCCTGCCCAGCTTGGCCAGTCAGTTCTGGGAACACACCTGACAGCCCAGCCCCCAAGGGGACAGGATGTTCTGCTGTGCTGGAGAGGACCCTCCTCAGCCTGGCCAGCAGTGCTGCAGGGGGGGATTCCCTGCCCCTCCCCAGCTGGTCCTTCCTGCCCAGCAGCTCCTGTTCCAGAAGGGCTCATAGACACTCTGGGGGACTTTTCATACTTGGGTCCTTGAGGTGCCCTGGGGCATCTCTGGGGCAGTGGCCAACTCTGTGACTGCTCTGGGAAGTCATGGCCTGAAGCCAGGAGTGTGGGTTTTAGGAGGTAGTTAAAACCTCTGCAGACAAGAAATCCTGGTAATTCTTGAAGACTTCCTTGCCTGTCATTATGATGTGCTGTTTACTTTTAATTTCAAGGGTTTTTTCATAATTTTCTTTTTACTGACAACACCACACACCTGTTCTATTAATCTGATTCACTCCCTGTTTATGTGAAAATATTTGTGCAGCTATTTATCAGAGTACATTTCCTACCAGTGTTTTGAATGCAGAAACATTACTCAGAGGAGCTACTGAACTTCTCTGGGATGGTTTCATATCCCTAATTTTGCCTCTTCTCTTCTTCCTCTCCCAATTTGCCTTCCAAGATCTCTCCAAGCTGTGTGTGCCTGGGAATGTTTTCACAGTCCTGAGCTCTGGGCCATGTCAAAGGGGACAAATGCACCTTCTGGAGAACACTGTCACTCCTGCTCACAGAGCCTCTCTGACTGCACAGGGGAGATTCCCCCAGGCTGTTTCCTGGTGTGGGAAGAAAGGGACATAAAGGCAGAGTAGAGGGATGGAGGAGACATGGACATTTGCAATGGGCATGCTCAAGGATGGTGAGATGAATGTCCCTGGGACAGGGAGGTTGTTCCTGCAGTCACACCCAGAAATGTCAGGGCTCTGACAGGTGCCCACACCTGAGCTGGGCTCATGCCCTGCTCACACCCCCAGGACTGCTCAGAGACACGAGTCCTTCCCTTGCACACACACAGAGAGTTCCTGGCAGCAGGTGCAGTGTCTCCCTGGGCTCCTGCTGCCACTGCCCGGGGCTGGAGGCACCTCAGCCCTGCAGAGCCCCCACCCTGCACACTCACGAACTTCACCTGAACACTGGAATTTTCCTCTCCCTGGCCCTTCCCAGTCCAGCCCCTCCTTGGGGCCCCCATCTCCCTGCTCGTGCTCCATCCCAGAAAAGCAGCACAGTCATGTCTGGCTCTGCAGAAAGAAATGGAGGTAATGGAGGTGAGGGACAGTGACTCTGTGTCTGGATAACTCAGGATATCATCAGCCCAGGCATCTCCTGCCTCACTCTGCAGCCCCACTCTCCAGGACAGCAGGAGAGAATTGGCCCTGTGGCTCCTCTGGCAGGGGCCATGGTGGGGCTCTGCTGGGCTGTGCTGGTCAGGCTGGGAGGCAGAGCCAGCTGATGGTGGTCCCTGCCACTGACCCCCTGGCACACAAGCTCTTGTGTGGCCATGGAGGGTGCTCAGAGGGGCCCTGCCTTGTTCCAGTGCTGGGAGGTGGGTTTGGGGGCTATGCTGGATCTGTACTATGAGTGTCCAAGAAGAATAAATGAATCACTTAGAAGACTCCTTTCCCTGTACCTGCTGTGTCCCATGAGTTTGCAGAGCTGTTGTTTGTCAGTTCACACTCAGATCTAGAATATTATCTCTGGGTGACTACATCCTGAACAGGCCTGGGCTCATTGGACTCTATTCACTGCTGATTGCCTGGCACCTGCTGGCACATCCCCTGTGTTTTCATGGCAGTTCCCAAGTCTCTTAAGAAAACATTCACCTGCCATCAGCCCTGTGAGAAACTGTAGAGCCCCAGAAAGGTAAATCAGAAACCATTCACCATCTACATGGGCTCTGGCCACCAACAAGCAAAACCTGAACCAGACCTGAGGCCTTGGAAGGCCACACTGGGACCCTGATCTCATCCCACTGAGCCCCTGGAGAACAAGCTAAAGAAGGAACGTCTTTAGAGTCTATTCCTTGAGCATGTTCCTGAGACTGATTTGCAAGAAGCCCAAAGCCTTCCTGCCCTGCCCTCAGGAGATGCCCTTTCCTGATGGAGCTGCTGTTGTGCAGCCCACCTGTGTCCCAGCTGTCCCTATGGCCTGTCCCTGCCTGTGATCCCAGGATGGACATGCAGCAGGATGTGACCAACTTGTCAGAGTACTCAGGCCTTACAGCAATAACAGGGCTGGGAAGGAAAGTGTGAAAGTAGAAACAGCAGCTCTGAAAAGACCAAGCACTGCTGCTCACTGGCAGTGCTGCTGTGCTGGGACGCTTTTCCCCCTCCCCTCTGCCAACAGGCACTGTCCTGCAGTGACCTTTAAGAACCTCTGTGAATAAGAATCAAAATAGTTACAACAGAGTCACTTCTTTTGTTTAATTTTTTAGACAGTCTCTGGGTCAAAATCAGTAGTGAGAAAAAAGATTAGAAGGGAATTTATTATCAAATTTCAGTGGGCACAATATTGTGACAAGATGAACCAAATGACCTCTGCCAAAACCTGAGAAGGAAGGATGGGCCTGTCAGGAGTTCCATTCTGAAGGCTATGCAGAAGACAACTGGAAGTTTGAAGCTTCTCAAGACCATCCAGTAATCAAATTCTGCACAGCACCCTTGAGTTCCTTGTTCCTCAGGCTGTAGATGAGGGGGTTCAGTGTTGGAGGAACTACTGAGTACAGAACTGCCACCACCACATCCAGGGATGGGGAGGAGATAGAGGGAGGTTTCAGGTAGGCAAACACACCAGTGCTGATAAACAGGGAGACCACGGCCAGGTGAGGGAGGCACGTGGAAAAGGCTTTGTGCCGTCCCTGCTCAGAGGGGATCCTCAGCACAGCCCTGAAGATCTGCACATAGGAGAAAACTATGAAAATGAAACAACCAAAAGCTAAACAGACACTAACCACAATAATCCCAAGTTCCCTGAGGTAGGAGTGTGAGCAGGAGAGCTTGAGGATCTGAGGGATTTCACAGAAGAACTGGCCCAGGGCATTGCCCTTGCACAGGGGCAGGGAAAATGTATTGGCTGTGTGCAGCAGAGCATTGAGAAAGCCACTGGCCCAGGCAGCTGCTGCCATGTGGGCACAAGCTCTGCTGCCCAGGAGGGTCCCGTAGTGCAGGGGTTTGCAGATGGCAACGTAGCGGTCGTAGCACATGATGGTGAGGATACAATACTCTGTTGAGATGAAGAAGACAAAGAAAAAGAGCTGTGCAGCACATCCCATGTAGGAGATGGTTGTGGTGTCCCAGAGGGAGTTGTGAATGGCTTTGGGGACAGTGGTGCAGATGGAGCCCAGGTCTGTGAGGGACAGGTTGAGCAGGAAGAAGTGCATGGGGGTGTGCAGGTGGTGGTCGCAGGCTACGGCGCTGATGATGAGGCCGTTGCCCAGGAGGGCAGCCAGGGAGATGCCCAGGAAGAGCCACAAGTGCAGGAGCTGCAGCTGCCGCGTGTCTGCCAATGGCAGGAGGAGGAACTGGCTGATGGAGCTGCTGTTGGACATTTGCTGCTTCTGTACATCGGGACCTGTACAAGTAGGAACGACAACTTAGATTTGAATTCACAGTGAAAATTCAAAGCCCTTTCTCACCCAGCCATCCTTGCCACTCAATGTGTCTGCCTTTTCCGTGTCTGCCTTTTCCATGTCTAGGAGACCTTCCTTCACCTTGGTTGCTGTATCCCTGATTTCTGCTGGTCAAGGATTCTGTGAGGAGCTGGACCTCAGCCTGCAGCACAGTGCGGAGTCAGCCCTGCTCCCCACAGGCAGTGTATGGGAATAGGGAGGAGAAGAGCCAGTCCTGAGAGATGAACTTAGACAAGGAATGTGCTCCTAAGGCAGTGGATCTTGTCAGCAACAGCCATGCCAGCATGAAGAAACAGGGATGTTAGAAGGCAGAATGAGAGATGTTTCTGCACTCAGGGAGAACAGTGAGCCCTGTGAGGCAGGAGGATTGTCTGAGGCTCAGTGTGGAGTGAGGGGAGCTGGTCTGTCCCTCTGTCCTGTTCCCAGCTGGCCTGGGCACACACCTTTCTGAGATCCAGTGCAGTTACACTCCTGTGTTACCCTGGAAAGACACTGCTGAGAGCAAGGCCATCCCAGGCAGAGAAATTTCCTCCCCATTTTTATAAAGTCTGGACAAATCGACTTGTTCCCAGCCTCCCAGAGCTCCACGGGGCAGAAGGAGCTTGGACACCTCATTGCTGTGCTCAAACCTGCACAGGAGGAGCCACAGGGGCTGGTACTGACTCTGCAGCTAAAACTGCCATTCCCAGAGAGCCTGCCAGCAATAGCAGGAGCACCTGAGCAAGGCAAGGAGAGAGACAGATGAGCCCTAAAGTGAAGTCCTTCCCTTCCCAGCCCTGCACAGCCCCTCCCAGACAGCACCAGTGCAGGACAGTCCCCTCAGGGCCTGGTCAGCAGGAAATGGGCACTTTGTAGGAGAGATGCCCTTCATCCCCTTGTGCTGCTCTGCTGGCCCAGCAGGTGCCTGAGGGCCGAGAGCCCCCGGGCTGAGGCTGTGCTGGCTGGATGGGGACACAGGAGCTGTGCTGCTCAGGACAAGTGTCTGCACTGCAGGGCACGGCTGAGAGGTGCCACATGAGCCCTGCAGCAGGGCTGCCCTCAGCATTCCCTCCCTCCCTGCCCTTGTCTCTGCTGCCTGGAGCTGTCCCCGGTGCCTTGGTCCTGTTCCTCAGTCCTTCTCTGCCAGTGTTGCCAGAGCCGAGCCCAGCCCCTGAGCGCACAGCTCTGCCCTGCAGCCACTCCGAGTGTGCAGGAATTAAAGAACAGCTCACCCAAGCCTGGGGACAATGGGAAGGGGACCCTGACTGGATCTGCAGGCTCGTGGGGGCTGAAGGCAATTGCTGAGGTTCCCAGAAAACATCAGTCTGATGGTGTAAGAGTCTCAGCCCCTGCTCTAATCTGCCCAGCTGGGATTCCATTCCCACCAAACTGAGGCAGGAAAAGTGGAAGCACAGATTCAGGAAAGCAAAACTCAGGCAGGAAACTCCTGTCCTGAATGTGCTCATAAAAAGTCCTCTCAGAAATGGACTGGACATCTACTAGAGCTGTGAGACCTGAAACATATAAAATACTCTCAAAAGCACCGGGACCCAGCTCCACCATTACTTCCTCCTTCCACCCACAGCTTCTCCTCATTGCACTGTGTGTATCTCCCCGGGCAGGGCAAGAGCTGATGCTTGAGGCAAAGAGTCCCTTGCCTGGCACATAAAATCCTGGGCAGCAGGACCCTGCTCTGCAGGACAGCCCTGGGCACCCCTGGCTGCACCCCCACCCTCACACTCCACAGCCAGCCCTGCCAGAAGGAGCCACCCTGCCCTGTCCCTCTGATGGTGCCACAAGGAAGCCCTGCCCTGGAACTCATCCTCCTCCTCTGTAACACAAAAACTGTCAGAGTCCTCCTGACAGATGCCCAAAGCTCTAGGATGGGCCAGCTTTAGGAAAATCTTCCAGGAACAAAAGAGACATTGCCTTGCATCCACATACTTACCAAGTACAGGCAGTGAATGTCTCTCCTCACTCTGCCTCACTCCTCTCCTCTCAGTGCCTGCAGGCAGTGCCCCAGCCCTGCTGGGCTGTGCAGAGGAGCTGCTCCCCAGCAGAGCTGTCTCTTTGAAGCTCTTCTCGGTTGCCAGGAGCTCCCTCTGTGCCAGGAGCCCAGCCCAGCTCAGCAACACAGCAACAGCCCAGGGCAGAACTTTGCCCTCTCAGCCTCCCTCCAGGTGTCCCTGGGGCTCCAGGGGAACCTGCTGTAGAACAGGCTAAAGGAAGCAAAGATGTTCCCTCCCTCAGCTGGGAGAGACATTTCTCCTGTGCTGTCATTTCTCCCACTAGACTGAGTGAGATCCAAGAATCACCTTGTCATTGACTATCTTTAGTCAGAACATCAGACAGGGATGGGCAATTAGCCCAACTACTGATGAGGGAAGGGATCCAACCCCCATTCATGACTGCAGTCCTTAGCTTTCTCACACACACACAACCTCACAGGAGGCAGGATTGCTCCTGCCTCAGGTCAGGTGTGCACACAACACTCACTTGCCTGGGTGCCCCTGTTTCAGCTCCTGTGGGAATGGCTGGAGATGTTAAGGTGCAAAGACCTGGTGACACTTGAGGTGCCGGGGTGGTCTAAGACACCTGGAGCTCCCTGCAAGCCTCAGCTGAGCAGTGCTGGGAGACAGGGCAGCACCTGTGGCAGGTTCTTGGAGGCTGGTGGAGAATCTCTTTGGTCAGTTGAGATGAGATCAGGTGCCCACCCTTTGAGCAGTAGAAATTGTTATGTTCTGGTCAGCCTTTTTCTGTACTTGATCTCTCCATAGGGAGAGCCAGGTTGATCTCTGTCTTTTCCATCAACAGGTTGATCAGATCTCTTTGACTATAATGGCAGTGGTGTCATGGACATCCTCACATGACCCAATCAAACCCAGAGCAGTTCCTCTATTTAACTCCAAACACAGCCCTAGAGTGGTACCTGAGGTTCCCAGGCTCTCACACACAGACATAGGTGGGTTCAGGGACACCACTGGTCCCGTATAGGAAAGACATCCCCATTCAGAGAGAATGACCACTTGAATCCATGAGATTCCACAGTCTCCAAGTGTTCATTTGGTTCTATGAGGCTTCAGTGTCACAATGGCCCCTTGGTTCTATGAGATACTGAAATGTCTCACGGTTTCTTTGGTTTCATGAGGCCCTGACATGCCACAGGTGCCCCTCAATTCCATGAAGCTCCTCAGTGCCGTGGTGGACCCTTTATACCAGGAGGTTTCACAGTTTCCCAGGTTTTCTTTGCATTCATTGAGCTCTACAGTGTCCCAGTGGCCCTTTCATTCCATGAGGTTCCACTTTGTCCCAAGGTTCCTTTGCTTCCATGAGCCACTGCATTGTCACAATGTCCCCTTGATTCCACAAGGCCCTGCAGTATATTAATGCCCCCTTTATTCCTTACTCCTTCAGTTCCATGAGGCTCTGCAGTGTCAAAATGGCCCTTTGATTCTATGGTGGTACCAAGTGTCACAAGACTAAGGTCTCTGGGGACCTGCAGTGTCCCAATGACCCCTTGATTTTCAGAGGTTCCACGGTGTCCCTGGGCCCATTTGTTTCCAGGAGGTTCCAGACTGTCACAATGCCTCATTGATTCCCACCAGTTCCACAGTGTTGCAGAGTTCCTGTGGTTCAAAGAGGCCCCACATGTCTGTATGGCCACTTGATTCCATGAATTTCCACAGTTTCAGAGTTTTCCTTTGGTTTCATGAGGCACTGCAGTGTCACAACGGTCCCTTGATTCCAGGTGGTTCCACAGTGTCAGACAGTCCCCTTGGTTCCATGAGATTCTCAGAGTCAACAGGACTCCGTCATTCCATGAGGTTCCAAATTTTCTCAGTGTTCCTTTTTGTTCCATGAGGCTGTGAGAATCTGAATTGCCCCTTGATTCCAGGAAGTTCCACAGTGTCCCAGGGTTCATTCCATGAGGCCGTGCAGTGTCACAATGGCCTCTTGATTCCATGATGCTCTGACAAGTCTCAAGTTTAACTTGGTTCCAGTAGGCCCTTGATTGTAGCAATGGCCTCTTGGTTCCATGAGGTACCGCAGTGTCCAAGGATTCCTTTGGTTTCATGAGGGTCTGGAGAGCTACAACAGACCCTTGACTCCTGATGCCAAGAAAAGGCCGGAATGAATCCTGCTAAGAGAAAATTTTATCTATTAGCAGAAGGTATTTATTCCCTGCGCAGGGGAAGTGAAGCAGTGAGTACTGCTGGAGGCTCACTTCCAACTTTGGGTAGGAATTGGGGGGATTCTATACAGGGTTAGTATGGGGTGATAACATTTTACATGCATATCCATAACAGGTGGAGTTTAGGTGGAGTTAGAGGAGGAGTTTTGCTGGAATATTCTTTTAGGGGACATATCTAGGGATCGTTCCAGTTCTTCAGCTTCTCCTGGGGGTCTTCTTACTCATCTTCTTCACTTTGAACTTTTCAACTTTGTTCACTTGACTCATGGTGCTTGACATGAGGGAGTTCTTCTGATTCATGTTCTCTTAAGTGAACATCTTATCAGTGTATGACTGTAAGGATGTTTAAGTACATTCCTGACATCAATCTCTAGGATAGAATGAGCTGATATTCACATAGTGCTGATGGTACAAGGCACAGTTCTTAACATGGAATGTGAATTTTACAGCATTTCAGTTAACTCTTGAAAGTCAAATGCCTGTTTCACTCCATGGCTTTACACAGTGTCATAATGGTCCCTTTACTCCATGAGGTTCCACAGTGCTACACGGGCATCTTTAGTCCATTATGGTCCAAAAAGTCTCAGAGTTCCTTTGGTTCTATGTCTCCCCACATTTCACAATGGCCCCTTGGTTCCCTGAGGTTCTGTGGTGTCACAATGGCCCTTTGGTTGCAGGAGGTTCTGTGGTGTCACAGTGTCCCTTTGGTTGCAGGAGGTTCTGTGGTGTCACAGTGTCCCTTTGGTTCCAGGAGGTTCTGTGGTGTCACAATGTCCCCTTTGGTTCCAGGAGGTTCCACACTGTCCTTGCTGGAACACACCTGGTTGGATGTTGCCCCACCTGCAGAGCTGCCTCCAGCTCTGGGGTCCCAGCACAGCAAGGACATGGAGCTGTTGGAGCGAGTCCAGAGGATTCCACCAGGATGATCAGAGGGATGGAGCAGCTCTGCCACGAGGGAAGGCTGAGAGAATTGGGATTGTACAGCCTGGAGAAGAGAAGGCCTTGGGGTGACCTAATTGTGTCTTTTCAGGACCTGAAGGCAGCCAAGAAGAAAGATGCAGAGAGAGTATTTACAGAGGCCTGGAGTGACAGGACAAGGGACAATGGCTTCACACTGATAGAGGGAAGGGTTAGATGAGAAAGTAGCAAGAAATTCTTTACTGTAAAAGTGGTTAGGCCCTGGCACAGGTTGCTCAGAGAAGTTCTGGCTGCTCCATCACTAGAAGTTGTTCAAGGCCAAGCAGAATGTGGCTCTGAGCAACCTGGTCTAGTCAAAGGTGTTCCTGCCCCTGGGGTTGGAATGAGAAGCTCTTTAAGGTCCCTCATGACCCAAACCATTCTGTGATTCTGTGGCTGGTGGGTGATGTGGTGGTCAGGGCTGGCTTGGGTACAGAGACCATGAAATAATGGGGATTTCCATTGTGGGTGAAGGAAGAAGGGGCACCAGCAGAACTGACACCTTGGACTGACAGCTGACAGACTTTGGCCAGGCTGCAGGTGTTTTAAGAAGGAAATCTCAAAGTTCCAGGAGCTGTGCCCACGTGGCCTGAGACAAGCCAGGGGCAAAAATTATGGCCTGGTTAAACAGAGAACATGGACTAAAACTCAAAAGGAAAAAGAGAGTGTGTCACCTCTGGAAAGAGGGGCAGAAATCTTGGGGGAACTACAAGGATATGGTGAAGTTATGGAGGGGGAAAATGTGAAGGGCCAAAGACAAACTGGAACTGAATTTGGCCACTGCAGTTAAAGACAGCAAAAAATGTGTCTCTGAATCCATGGGCAGCAAAAGGAGGGCTCAGGAGAGTCTCCATCTTTTGCTGGATGCAGAGGCAGCACAGGGTCAGGGCAGGAGGAAAAGGCTGAGGGAATTAATGCCTTCTTTACCTCAGTCTTTAGCAACAAATACAGTTGTCCTCAGGATACCCAGACCCCAGGCCTGAAAGTTGGTGATGGGGAGCTGAGTGAAGCCCCCATAACCCAGGGAGAAATGGTCAGTGACCTGCTGTGTCAATGAGACCCTCACAAGTCTCTGACCACATGAGATGCACCTGAGGGTACTGTGGGAGCTGGAGAAAGAGCTGGCCAAGCCACTTTCACTCATTGGTCAGCAGTTCTGGCCAAGAAATCAGCAACTGTGATGCCCATTTATGAGAAGGTTTGGATGGAGGTTCCAGCCAACTTCAGGCCTGTCAGGTTGAGCTTGGGTCCAGAGAAGTCCATGGAGCAAATAAATCATCCTGAGTGCCATGAGACAGCACAAACAGGACAATCAAGGGATCAGGCCCAGTCAGTGTGGGTTTGGGAAAGGCAGGTCCTGGTTGACAAACCTGATCCCTTTCTATGACAAAATGACCCACTCAGGTGATGAGGGAAAGGCTGTGGATGTGTCTCTCTGGAATTCAGTACAGCCTTTGGCACCACCTCCCACAGCATCCCCTGCAGAAACTGGCTGCTCATGGCTGGGATGAGGGAACTGTTTGCTGGGTGAAAAACTGGCTGATGGCCCAGAGAGTGGTGGGGAATGGAACTAAATCCAGGTGGGGCTGGTCACTAGTGGGGTTCCCCAGGGCTCAGTGTTGGGGCTGGTCCTGTTATTGATGATCTGGACAAGGGGATGGAGTGCACCCTCAGTAAATTTGTGAACAACACCAAGGTGGGTGTGATTGTGCGTCTGCTGGAGGGCAGGAAGGTTCTGCAGAGGGATCTGGACAAGCTGGATCATTAAGACCAAGTGTCAGGTGCTGCCCTTGGGTCACAACAAACCGCATGAAATGCTCCAGGCTGTGGGCAGAGTGTCCTGAGAGCTGCTCATCAGGAAGGGAATTGGGATGTCTGTTTGAGAGCAGGTGAATATGAGCCAGAGAGTGCCCATGTGGGCAAGAAGCCCCATGGTGTCCTGGCCTGTATGAAAAATAGTGGGGCCAGCAGGACCAGGACAGAGATTGTCCATCTGCACTGGTCACTGGTGAGGCCCCACCTCAAGTCATGTGTCCAGTTCTGGGCCCTTCACTGCCAAATGGACTTTGAGGGCCTGGAGTGTGTCCAGAGAAGGGAATGGAGCTTGGGAAGAGTCTGGAAATAATGTGTCATGAGGAATGGCTAAAGGAACTGGTGTTCTGGAGTATGGGGGAGAAGAGGCTCAGAGAGGACCTCATTGCTCTCTGCAAAGACTGAAAATGAGGTTTTGGTGGGGTGGGATTTGTTCTGTTCTATCGAGGCTGTAGTGACCAGATGAGAGAAAATGACCCTTAATTGCATCAGTTGAGGTTCAGATTAGATATTAATTTTTTTTTTCACTGAGTGTATAGGCTTGAATAAGTAACTCAATGACATGGTGGTGTCTCTGGAAGTGTTCACATGGCACCTGGGTGTTGATGCTGTGAGTGTCCCCCCATAGCAGGACTCTGAGCCATGTTAGTGTTGGGTAAGATAAAATGTAAAGGTCCTTTAATATCACAGGCCTACGGCCCACAGGAATACATGACATGCACGTGCCCTCCAGTTCTAGTTTCCATGGCTTTTATAAGATCTCTCCAATCATTGCTTTACACATTTCTCAGTCCAGGCCAGTTTCCACCCCTGTTCCACATCTTGGAATTAGGTCTGGGATCGTCAAGACCCTCTGTCTTTATCCACCTCCTCTTCTTCGGGCACACAAAGGTCTTTAGGAGTTCTTCCAGCCCTGACTTCTGGGTCACTCTGACATGTGTTTATGTTTCATTCTGTAGGCCTTCTGATATCCTTCAGCTCTTTACCTTGGAAAAGAGACTAAACAGCTAGAGAATCTTGCTGCCTATTCTGGGGCAGGGGTAGAGATAGAAAGACAATAAACTTAAGATAGAAATGTTAACCTACTAAAAATCTATAGCTGCTGTGTTCCTAAATCTACAAAATGTGAAAAATCAGAAACCAAAAACCCCTTTGGCATCAATGTAACACTCTGGGAAGTGGTTTAGGGGTGATTATGGTAGTTTTCATTCAGAGTTGGACCAGAGGATCTTGAAGGTCTATTCCAACCCTGATGGTTCGGTGATTCTGTGACCAGTCATTACTCTTTCCAGCTTTGTGATTTTACAAGATGCTGGAAATGTTTTCTGAGTTTGATTCCTCAGTGGGACCCATTAGCATTACAAGAAAGTTTACAGTTTGAATCTGACTTGGGTTTCTCAAGAGGTTTCTACAACTTTCCTCAGGGTCTGATGTTCAGGGACTCAGCACCAAACCCCCCAGAGGGCCATTAAATGCCCTGGGCTGTTGCTGTGCTGCTGAGCTGGGCCGGGCTCCTGGCACACAGGGAGCTCCTGGCAAGCGGGCAGCGCTGCAGAGAGACAGCTCTGCCCAGGAGCAGCTCCTGTGCACAGCCCAGCAGGGCTCAGGGCACTGCCTGCACACACCGAGGGCACAGCAGGGAAGGGACAGAGGTGAGAGGCAGCCTGGGCTGGGAGGGGACTGAGCTCTCATTAAAGGAGAAAACTGCACAGAATTTGAAAGAAGAATTCTCTGGCTGCAGGAAAGTTAATCTTCCCTCCCTGCAAGGATCTCCTAAAGCTGGCACATCCCACAGCTTCCAGGATCTTTCAGAAGGACTCCCACAGTACCTTCAGTGAAGAGGAGGTGGCCATATGGCAGAGCAAGGCAGGACCTGCAGGCACCAAGGGCAGACAAGAGAAGTGAGAAAGAGGTTTACGTCTTCTGGGGTGGGAGGACAGGTGAGAGCTCATCAGGAGAGGAATCTTCACAGCACTTTTCCAGGGTAAGTCTGGCTGCAGAGCAGTGCAGGTGAGTTCCTGGAAGTGTCTCTAATTCCTGCCAAATGCCAGCACTGAGAAGACCTGTCAGGATGGCTCTCCTGGATTTCCTGGTGTGGAGCATCAGAGGCAGAGGGCAAGAAGGTTCCCTTCTCCCAGGGATGGCTGTGGGGAGTGAGGGTGGCAGTGCAGCCAGGGGTGCCAAGGGCTGTCCTGCAGGGCAGGGTCCTGCAGCCCAGGGATCTGTGTGCTGGGGCAGGGACTCTGCTGCCTGCCAGAGACAGCTCAGCACGGCCAAGGAGCTGCCCCAGCCCTGCAGGGAGAAGGTGTGGGTGGAAGGAGTGACAGGGAGGTGGCTGCTGGCAGGAACAGCTCCTCACAGCACAAACAGGCAGGGAGGGAGAGGGAGCTGCTGCCACAAATGCTGGAAAGGGGCATGTGGGCACCTCCCTGCTGGCCCTGTGGCACAGACACCTTCCCCTGACCAACTCCTCCCTGGGCTCCTTTCCCAGCCTAAGCAGAGCCTCTGCCCTCAGGTCCGTGGGGGCTCAGGTGGGCATTGCCCTGCAGCAGCCAGAGCCCAGGGAAGGATAAGCTTCTGATTTCCATCTGTCTCTGTGTGTCCCTCCTCCCTTGGCAGGAGCATTGTGGCATTTCACTGCCATCCCCTGTTGCCTGTGCTGTCCTTGTTCTCACCATTGGCTCTTCTGAGCCAATGAGGGAGATTCAGGGTTGCAGTTTCAGCTTCTGTCGAGACACAAACCCTTTGGGTCCTGCTGTAGTGATGTTTCTGCGGGAGCAAAGTGCCCAGGACCCCTCCAGGCAACTTCAGGATATCCATCTGTTTCCCGGGGTCTCCTGCAGGGTTGCAGGATGCCCTCCAAAGGGGCACAGCTCTCCCACAGTATCTCTGTGCTGTCTAGGAACTCCATGGAGAAATCACCTCAGTGCTAAATCCATGGAAATGCTCTGGGCATCTACAATGATAGCTCTGTGTCTCTGTCTGGGAGGAGAGAGATGAAAAAGGTGAGGAGTTTGTCTTTCTGCTCTTTGGACTCGGATTTCTGGGTTCCTCTGCTCTCAGCAGTGTGCAGTTTTGTTTTGGGGGAACAGTTGTGTATGATGCTCATCCAGCTCCAAGCTGCCAGCACAGGGCAGGTGAGAACAGCACTGATGGACAGAACAGCTCTTCTGTCTCCACTAAGGGACTGTCCCTTTGCCTCTCAGGATGCACAAGACTTGACCTACAGAGCAAATAGATTGTCAGTGATTTCAAGCATCCACAACCATTACTAACTATGGCAGGTGCAACTGGGTGAACAAATAGAAGTAATTCCCTCAGATCTTCAGCTGGCAAAGTGCAAACAGCCATGCTGAGAAGCTCTTTGAAGTATCACACGAGAGGAGAAGAAGGAAGGAGAGGTACTGATCTCTTCTCTGTCACTGGCCAGTGACAAAACCCGAGAGAATGACCGAACATTTCAAGGAAAGTTAAGGTTGGATATTAGAAAAAGGTTCTTCTCCCAGAGAGTGATTGGGCACTTGAAGAGGCTCCCCAGGACAGTGGTCACAGCACCAAGGCTGACAGAGCTCAGGATGCACTTGTAGAAAGCTCTCAGGGACATGCTTTAATTCTTGGGAATGATTCTCTGCAGGGCTAAGGGTTGGATTCCATGATCCTTGAGGGTCCCTTCCATCTCAGAATATTCTGTGATTACATTTAGAGATCACCCTGTGTTCTGAGTCCCCCCTCACTGATAAACAAGAAGGACTCCTCAGGAGCCCATCACAGAGTTACTGGTTCCAGTGGGCCCCTTACGCAGCAAACCCCAGAGCTCAGGGGAAGGAGCTGCAGGGAAGTCTGACTGTGGGGAGAGAGCCTGAGAGTGGAGTGGCTGTGACATATGCAGTGTTTTGCTTGTAGAAATCTGGCCTAAATAATTCCTGTCTTTTCCTCCTCAACAGATCAAAATATTCTGAGGAACAAAATGCCCAACAGCAGCTCCATCAGCCACTTCCTCCTCCTGCCATTGGCAGACACGCGGCAGCTGCAGCTCCTGCACTTGTGGCTCTTCCTGGGCATCTCCCTGGCTGCCCTCCTGGGCAACGGCCTCATCATCAGCGCCGTAGCCTGCGACCACCACCTGCACACCCCCATGCACTTCTTCCTGCTCAACCTGTCCCTCACAGACCTAGGCTCCATCTGCACCACTGTCCCCAAAGCCATGCACAACTCCCTCTGGGACACCACAACCATCTCCTTCACTGCATGTGCTGCACAGCTCTTTTTCTTTGTCTTCTTCATCGTGATAGAGTTTTCCCTCCTCACCCTCATGTGCTACGACCGCTACGTTGCCATCTGCAAACCCCTGCACTACGGGACCCTCCTGGGCAGCAGAGCTTGTGCCCACATGGCAGCAGCTGCCTGGGCCAGTGGCTTTCTCAATGCTCTGCTGCACACAGTCAATACATTTTCCCTGCCCCTGTGCCAGGGCGATGCCCTGAATCAGTTTTTTTGTGAAATCCCTCAGATTCTCAAGCTCTCCTGCTCACACTCCAACCTCAGGGAAATTGGGCTCATTTTGGTGAGTATCTGTTTACTGTTTGTCTCTTTCATTTTCATAGTTTTCTCCTATGTGCAGATCTTCAGGGCTGTGCTGAGGATCCCCTCTGAGCAGGGACGGCACAAAGCCTTTTCCACGTGCCTCCCTCACCTGGCCGTGGTCTCCCTATTTATCAGCACATCATTTTTTGCCTATCTTAAGCCTCCCTCCATCTCCTCCCCGTCTCTGGATCTGACATTGACAGTTCTGTACTCGGTGGTGCCTCCATCACTGAACCCCTTCATCTACAGCCTGAGAAATAAGGAACTCAAGGATGCTGTGAGGAAAATAATGACTCGATGCATTTTTAAAGTAAATACCTGCCTGTTTTCATGTGCAAATCACTCATAAAGAAACTCATTATCTGTCCAACCTTCTGTTTTGGGTGATGATTATGGTGCTTATTTTTTCTTTTTTCTTCTTAAGTTGTGTGCAACTAAACTTTATTTTTGATCCTCAGTTTTTATTTAATCCTTAATCTTTTGTGTTTTACTTGGAGATGGTGTAAATGAGAGAATGATCATTTTAATATTTAAAGCAAATAAAAGATATTGGTGCAGTTTGTTTGTTCAAGTTCCTTCTTTTGTGGCCACAGGAAGGCCAGTGGCAGTGCCTGTGTGCAGAGGGAGAGAGTAAGACTATGACAGCACAGCAGCATTGCCAGGGAGCACCAGCACTTTGTCTTTTTGTATCTGCTCCTTTTCCACTTCCACACTCTTCTTCCAACCCTACTGTTGCTATAAGGCCTCAGTGCTCTTGCAGCTTGGTCACATCCTGCTGCATGTCCATCCTGGGCTCACAGGCAGGGACAGGCCGTGGGCACTGCTGGGACACAGCTGGGCTGCACAACAGCAGCTCCATCAGGGAAGGGCATCTCCTGAGGGCAGGGCAGGAAGGCTTTCAGCTTTCTCCAAAGTTGCCAATAGGAATGTGCTCAAGGAAGTATCCTGGTAACGTAAATCCCAGTGCCCAGGTGCAGAATGTGAGTGTGCAGTGTGGGGGCACAAAGCAGTTTCCTTGCACAGCCAGATTTCCTGGGATGGGTCTGAAGCACCAGCAGAGCAGGGTCTGGGCTGTGTCTTTGTTCCATGGACAGCCTGGGAAGGTGACCCAGAGCAATTCTCACAGACCAGCCCCTGAGAACACAATTCCTGGCACTGGCCTCTCACCCCACCTGCAAGAGGACATTTATCTCTCCACAGAGAGGCTTCAAGTGATCAGGTCAGAAGTTCATGTTTGCTCCATACAGAGGGGACTTCAGCATGTATATCATGTCTGTGTGGGGACATGAACTTGAGTGAGCACAAACAGCATCAGCTGTTCCTGGGGTGCCATAAATCTAATGGGACAGGCAGTGTCCTGATGTCACTTCCATTTTAGACTCATGTGCCCTAGGAAACCCCCTGGATGCAGCCCTGGGATGTGCTTCTGAGCACAGAGTTCCCCGTGTCCATCCCTTGGGCCCTGCGGCATCTCAGACAGGGGCAGAGCAGGTGACCCCCCACAGGGCTGAGGTGCCTCCAGGCCCTGGCAGTGGCAGCAGGAGCCCAGGGAGACACTGCACCTGCTGCCAGGAACTGTCTGTGTGTGTGCAAGAGAAGGACTCGTGTCTCTGAACTGCCCTGGGAGTGTGAGTAGGTCATGAGCTCAGCTCAGGTGTGGGCACCTGTCAGAGCCCTGACATTCCTCGGTGTGGCTTCAAGAATAACTCACTCTGTCCCAGTAAGATTTCTCCCACTTGCCTCCTCAAATACACTGGATGTTTCCCTGTCTGTTCTGTCCCCCTGCCCTCCCTTCTGGCCTGTCCCTTTCCCTGCCCAGCAGCAAAGCAGCCTGGCTGGGCAGCATTTCCCCTGTGCAGGCAGAAAGGGCTCTGCAGGCAGGAGCAGCTTTGCCCTCCAGCAGGCAACATTCCTGCCCTTTCCCAGAGCACAGAGCACAGCTGGGCAGTGGGATGCAGCCAGAGGCACACACACCTCCATGGGTCACCCCTCTGAGCTGCCTTCACAGCTTCAGTGAGCACCCAGCAGAGAAACAAATGCTCTCAGTCACAGGTGTCCAAGCAGGGCAGAGGGGACATGAAGATTTTAAAGGAGATAAAGAAGGTAAAGGGAAGAATAAATATTTCCATTGATAAAAGGGACTAGGAAATTCAGACATCATCCCTGCAGTTCTTACTGTTTGAAATGAGGACTCTCCACAACCTTCAGAAAATCTTGTTGTCTCCCTCATGGCCTGCCCCATGACTCTGTTGGGAACAGCCTCATCATGAGGCTGCAAGAGGAAAACTTTCAAACCTGCCACAGCTCCACCACCCGGAGTGTCCCCTGGCTGGGGACAGCAGAGTCTCTTCTCCCAGCACTGTCACTGCCATTTCCTGTACCTTTGGCACATGCCAAGTGTTTCCAGCTGGTGGCCACATCCCCTGACCAGCACTGGGCTGTTTGCCAGCCCTGCTGTCTGCAAGACTCATGGACTGGAAGGGTTGTCTCCAGCAGAGCTGCACCCTGGCTCGAGGGAGTTCTGTCATCCACAGTCATGGTATCCTTTTTGTCCCACACACTGTTTGTGGCCCTGACTTTCTGCATCATGTCTTCTGTGGCCTGGTCGAGGTGCTGGAACTCTCCTGCAGTGACACCATGACACTCTTGCTCTGCTTTCCCAGCCTGATTTTTAGCTCCAGTCTTCCTTTTCCATTTACAGGAGCATCCTGTGTGTGCTTCAGAGCTGCCATCCTGGGGCAGCTCCTGCCCAGCACAGGCAGCCACAAGGTCTCTCCACCTGCCCCTCTCACCTCACCAGGGCCACTGTTTTCTGCAGCATCCCCATCCTTGCCCAGCACAGCCCTCCTGGGATAGTTTCACACAGCCCTTGCTCTACATCATCCTCAGGCACCTGCTCACCCCCCTCACCTACAGCCTGATGGCCAGAAACATTCAGGGCAGGGAGGCACCAGGGAAAATGCTCAGGACAGCCATGGAGTGCACAGAGAGACCATTGGAGTGGTGGGTCTGTAGGAAGAAATCCCTCCTGCCTCGCTTCTGAATGGCTCCAAGGATCTGGCAAGGCATGTATTGTTTTTTGGGCACTAAACTGGAACTGTGGGATATGGAAAAGGCCTTTGGTGCCAGGGATATTGAGCAGGCTGGGCAGGGTCATTTTGAGACCTCTCTCAAACCCCTTAGAAAGGCCAGAGCCTTCCCAGACATTTCTGGGGACTTCAGAAAGGCAGAAATGGAACTAGTTTGCAAACAGGGCAGGAGGGAGGATTGGGAGAGTTCCAGACTGGTCAGGCTCAGCAGGGAAGGGGATATGGCAAGTCCTCCTGCAGCCATTTCCAGGCATGGGAAGGACAAGGGAAGGATTGCGGAATCCTTTTGGGAGGAAAAAGAAAGGGACATTGTGTGCCCAAACTTTAGCAAGGCCTTTGACGTGGTCTCCCATAGTCTCCTTATGGCCAGATTGGTGACAGCTGGACTAAAGAAGTGGAACGTGTGATAGGTGGGAATTTGGCTGAACGAGAAGTGTCAAATAAAAGTAATGGTACAGAGTCCTCTTGGCAGCAGCTTCCTGGTGAGATCCCTCAGTGACCAGCCCTTGAACAGCAATACAGAACATTTTTATTATCTCTCTGTCCAATGGGAGAAACTGCATTTTCAAATCCTTTGTGCATGATACCAATTTCAGGGAGCCCTTGAGCAACCAGCCTTGGTTTAAAGACCAATATTGGAATGGGAACTCCAATAAAATGAACTCTCTCCCCTTTTATTCCCCACAAATACACAGAGACCAAATACAAGGAGGTATTAAATGAAAAAAATAAGTTTAGTGACCAGAAATATAGCAGCAAAAGCAACAATACCAAGGGAACAGTTCAAACCAACAACAGAGAGAGAGAGAAATAGCTTTTATTTCTCCCCCACCCTTGTCCCAACTCCCTTTTTTGTACAGATAGAAATGCTGATCAACATGTGCTTCCCATTCCCCTTTGCCCCCCTGGAGGAACAAGAAACAAAAAGTAAAACCACAGGAAAGAGGAGACAAAGCAAAATCTGGAAAGTGCCTCATATGAGACAAGTTGTGCTGCTGAAGCAAACGCTGACTCCAGAGGGGCCCAAGGGGCGGCAGAGCCGCGACTCTGGTTCATGTGGCAGTGGGGGGGAGGCAGCGGGTCTGCTGATCCCATGGAGTTCTGGGGTCCCAGTGGCCCCTTGGTTCCTGAGGTTCTGAAATGACTCAGGGTCCCTTTTTCTTCCATGAGTTTCCCTGCATGTCACAAGGGCCCCTTAATCCCATGAGGTTCCACTGTCCCTATGGCATCTTGATTTCATTAGGCTGAACAGCATCCCTCAGTTCCTTTGGCTTCATCAGGCCCTGTGGTGTTTCAATTGCCCCTTGATTTGAAAAGGCTCCTCAGTGTCCCGGGGTTCCTTTATTTCCATGACACCCAGCAGTGTCAAAATGACCCCTTGATTCCATAAGGTTCTGAAACATTTCAGTTATTTTGTCCATGAGGCCCAGCATGTCACAATGGCCCTTTGACTCCATGAGGTTGCACAGTGTCATCACAAAGCTGAGCCCATCCAGATGGGAGTTCTGGGGAGACTGCAAGGAACTGGGATAATTGGGGAAGGAAAGAGGAGCTTGGACAACAGAGAGGAAACATTTTGATGATGTCAAAACAGGTTCAGGTCATGCTGAGGGTTCTGAAACACTGACTTTGAAAACACTTCTGACAGACCTTTACCCAATTTGTGATCTCAAGCCCCATCCTGAAAGTGCTGCTACTCCCATTCAAAGGAATCCACTTCTCTAATCCCAGCCTCAACCTGACATCAAAGGAAAAGGCCAAACCCAGCACTCCAGACTCTTATTTGTACTCTAATGCCCATCCCAAACCTACACCTAAAGTATTATTATGAAACCCCCAAGCTTTAATCCTAACCCAGACAAAAAATCTTTCCCCCTAATCATGAACCACACTCTGTCAGCAGAACCCCAAACATCCCTAAACTTCTGCCTAATCCCTACCCTGAGCTCTAAACCCCAACCCCTGACCATTAACTACTCCCAAACAGCCCTTGGGAGCAGGACAAGGAACTTGAGGGCCCAGGGCAGGCACAAGGTGTGGGAGAGGAATGTGAGGTGACCTGGACCTGATCAGCTCATGGCACACAGGGAGCAGATGGGTGGCAATGCTGTGAGGAGTCAGCTGTGCCTCAGCATCTCCAGGGGGCCTGTGGCTGGGAAGGGGCTACCAGGTCACATCTGTCACCTCCCTGACAACAGCAGCAGCAGCCTTGGGCACCCAGAGGCAGCTGAGCCACCTGTGCACACACCCTGAGAGCTGCCCCAGCTGAGAGTCCCTCTCAGGGGACCTGAGGAGCTCTGGACTCTGGCAACACAAACCTGCTGGAGTTTTAGAAGGGAAAGAGGCCAGTCCTGCCCTGGGGGCACAATGACCCAGAGATGAGGGCAGGGACCTGAACAGCTCTGGAGTGACCCCAAGGAGAAGGGCCTGGGCTGTGTGAGGGATGTCCTGAGGCACAGGGGCTCAGGATCAAAGCTAATAAGGACAACAGAACATGGGGCTGCCTTGGGGGGAGTGTGGCCGCCCAGACAAGGGAGTTGTCACCCCCTTGGACTGAGCCCTGGGGTAACACATCTGGACTGATGTGTCTGAGTTTGAGGTTCCCCATTGTGGAGGAATGAGGAAGAACTGGAGACGGTCCAAGAAAGATCTGATTGAGCTCCCTGGGGCACTGGTCACAGCTCCAAGCCTGATAGAGCTCAAGCAGCACTTGGATGATCCTCACATGGTTTCACTCCTATGGATGGTCCTGCGCAGGGGTAAGGGTAAGACTCGATTATCCTTACAGACCCCTTCCAACTAAGCATATTCTGTGATTCTGCCAGGATGACAGAGCTTTTCTTGGTATGGAAAGAGAAGGAAAGTCACAAAGTGCAGCTTAGGAGTTTCTGAGTAGAAGGGAGAAAAAAGAAATGTCACTCAGAGAGGAGCCTTGTGGTGCAAGGTTTCACCATGAGGGAGTCAGTATCATCCCATGGCTTTGTGTTCCAGGGAACAGCCAGAGATGGAGCAGAGACATCAGTGAGGGCACAGAAATGCTGCTGGGAGGGCTGGTGGCAAAGCAGGATGGGTGTGTGCAGCCTGCAAGGCCAGAGAAGCAGCAGGGACAGGGCAGGACAGGCTGCAGGACAGATGGCCAAGGGCTCTGGCAGGGCTGGAAGGCACAAAGGCACCCAGGCCTTTGTCCCCTGGGCTCTGGCAGCTGCCTCTGCCACTGAGGCCACCAGAAGGGACTTTCTTTTGAGGTTCTGGACTTTGTTTCTCCTTCAACCCTCCCTGAGGAGGCTGGGGGGGGTTGCACATGTTTTGACATTTGTTGTTCCTCCCCCTCCCATCCGACTGCCCCACAAACAGCCCTGAGCCACCTGTGAGGGACAGGACCTGCTGTCCCAGGGCCTGGGGCTCAGGCCTTGGCCTTTGTGCTTCCTCCAACCAGCCCAGGGTTTTCTCAGCATTGCAGGTGCCTGCACAGAGCCTTTGTCTCCCTGCAATCAGGGCCTCCAAGGATCTGCTCTAAGGAGTCCCTGGGGAGGCTTTGTCAGTGCCTGCCCTCAGTGGGGCCCATTGATGCTTCAAGGGACTTGGAGTTTGGCTTCTGACTTCTTGAGCAGTTTTTCAAATTTTGTCTCACTACTTGAGGATCATGGACTCATCTCCAAATACACAGTGGGGCTTATTAAAACATAGAAAAACAATTTATTTCTCTTTATTTAATTGTATTCAAGTCTTCAAGACTTGTACTAAATGGAGTTGTTTTGTAGATTTGCTAAGGAGGAAATTTCAAAGTGGACTGCATAAGAAATATATTTCTTTTTAGTGAAAGGGAATGATTTACAGAGACTTGAGCTGCAAGAGTGTCAGAGTGCAAAGGACTTGGATACAAAAGAGTTAAAACAGAGGAGTAGTTCTTTATCATTGACAGGTTTAACAGTTATCAAGTGAATTGACACCATTTGCTACAATTTTAACAGTGACTCAATTATAGATTCACAACAACAACATTCACACCACACTCAATTCACACACACACAGGCAGGCAGAGATGTGTGGACACATCAATATCTGTGTGTGTAAAGGTGCCCATCCACAATTCTCCTGGTTGTCAGTGAAACACTCCCATCCCATCCCTTTGTGTTTCCCAAGAGACAAGGGGGGCACCTGGAGGGGTGTGTTTGTTGAGGGGGGATCAGAATTGTCCTGGGCATCAGTGACGCTCTTTGGATTGTTGCAAACTTGAGGGTTCCCGAGCTCCGAGAGGCTCCCAGAGGTGCCCACTGAGAGGGAGGTGCTGGGGAGCTCCAGGGGCCTCCCTCAGGACCTCCGTTTGTGGGGTCACAGGGTGACTGGCTTTAGTTCTCTGCTGAATTTCCATCCTCATGTCACTAATTACTGGAGTTTCCAAAATATTTGGGAATTGTTCTACTTGAACTACATACAATTCATGTAGGGAATGTTCCAAGGCTTTCAGAGAGTGGGTGATTGTTCTGTGGTCCGACCTGTTACAGTCGGGATTGTCCCCACCTTTATCATACAGGAACACCTGGCACAGTCAAGGGACACTTCACCACACACCTGGAAAAGTCAAGGGATACTCCTGGAATGCATGGGGGAAAACTTCCTGACCCAGGTAATAGGAGGCCTTTCCAGGGGGGATGTGTTACTGGATCTTTGGTCAGCAAGGCAAGTGGTGACCAGTGGTGTCCTCGGCTGCCTCCAAAGCAGCCTGGGCAGCAGGGGAGGGGAATTCTGCCCCTCTGCCCTCTCAGGTGAGACCCCACCTGCAGTGCTGCCTCCAGCTCTGGGGTCCTAGCACAGGAAGGACATGGAGCTGTTTCAGTGAGGAGGCACCGAGATGATCAGAGGGATGGAGCAGCTGTGCTGTGAGGAAAGGCTGAGAGAGCTGGGATTGTTCGGCTGGGAGAAGAGAACCTTTAGGGGTGACCTGATTGTGACCTTCCAGTACCTTAAAGGAGCCTGCAGGGAAGATGAAGAGACTATTTCCCAGGGCCTGGAGTGACAGGAAAAGGGCGAATGGCTTCACATTGAGAGAAGGAAGGGTAAGAGGAGGTATTAGGAAGAAATTTTTCCCTGTAAGGGTGCTGAGGCACTGGCACAGGTTTCCCAGAGAAGCTGTGACTGCCCCATCCCTGGAGTGTTCAAGGTCAGGCTGGGCAGAGCTCTGGGCAACCCAGTCTAGTGGAAGTTGTCCCTGTCCATGTCATTGGGATTGGAATTAGATGATCTTTTATGGTCCCTCAAACTCAGGACATTCTATGATTCTGAGTTACTTCAGGAAGCTGTGAAAGAGCCCAACATCTTGACCCAACTGGGGAAAATGTCACCTTCCAAAAAGTGGAATTAAAAGCAGGAATGCAAGAAGGCCCATCAGGTCCAGCTCCATAGAAAGGGAAAATGATATTTTTTATGCTGTGGGTGCAGAAACAGTAAGTGTAGATTGTGCCTCAGAACACTCAAGCAGATCTGATCAAGTGAAGAGCCAAGGCAAACACTGAACAGAGTGAGGGGCAGTGAGTGGGGGCCTGACATGCAGAAGGAGCAGATTGCTGGGGGAGGAACTGCCTTTCCTGTGCCAGGACCAGGGCACATCCCACTGCAGGAAAAGCCCCAGGCCAGCCCCAGCACATTGAAGGCCACGGGCACAACTCAGAGTGACTTGGTGGCACCTCTGCCAGGGAGAGCCTGAAACCCCAAATGCATCTTGGCAGCAGCAGGTCCTGCCAGTCCATGGCCAGGAGCCCTCCCTTGCCAGCCCAGCCTGGTGGGCAGCACTGCAGAGCTGCTGGTTAAGGGTGTTCTTTCTTGCTGGGCTCTGCAAAGCCACTTCTGCTACAGGAGCCTCATGGGGAAGCAATTGGGCCCCAGCAACTTGGAGACAAGATATTAATCAAAACCTGCTCGTGCTGTTGCCAAACCCCTCTGAAATGATTGGGGTAAGAAAACCCCCTAACACTGCATGTTTGGTGTTAGAAAGGAAGGCATCACTTTATTCCCAGTGCTGTGTGTGTGTCCAACAGAAATCCTTTCACACAGACACCAATACATCACTTTTTCACCTATTTATAAATTTTTAGCAAACAAACAAATCAATGTTCATTGGTTCTAAATGACATAATTTTATTGAACTAATTTTGAATTAATATTGAATTAATTTTTATCTTCTATTGGTTATGGACTTCTCCCTCTCTTTGCTAATTAGTCCATATTTTTAGTCTTTTTCTCCTCGTTGGGACTTTCCATCACATCTACTAAGTCCTTGTTAGCCATCTTCTTCATCTACTGGTTTCTGCAAGTCCTTGTGGTCCATAAATTCTGCATTCCAGATGTCCAACATCAACAGTACATCTTTCTATCCCAGGCTTTGTTCATCAAAGCATATCAAGGTTCACTTAACAAAACTTAGAGAATTAGTACTTTTCCCAAGCTGTGTTCTCACAGTGGTAGGTTAAATTCTGCTGAGTGCTGGAGTCAGGGAGGAGGGAGCGATGTCAGTGCAGGAAAGTTCCAGAGTGACAATGAATCCATTGTATCAATAAGACTCTGCAGTGTCACACTGGGCCGTTCATTCCATGAAGTTCCACAGTGTCACAGCGGTGGTGTCAGAGATGGTGGAGCTTTTCTTATTCTAGTTAGATATAAAATGAGAAAGAAATAATGTCACCAATGGCATCTGGGAAGGTCTATACTGGACATATGCAGAAAGGAGTTTCCCTCCAAGACAAGTGCTCTGATACAAAGCATCACCAAGAAGGAGTCTGGGCCAGCACAAGACTTTGTGTTCCAAGGCAGAGCCAGGGAGGAGGGAGAGATGTCAGTGCAGGAAGGGGCCAGCAAGGTGGGGCAGCCGGGGGATGCCGACAGCCTGCAGGGAAAGGGGCAGGGCATGGACACCGTAGGACAGCCTGGGCTGGAGAGGAGACAGGGATGTGCAGAAGCTGAAAGGCCCCAAGAGAGGCAACTTGTGCAGGCCTTTGGCCATGGCTGCTGTGTGTGCCCCTGATGGCATGAGGAGACAAGTGAGCCTTGCAGCCCTGGGGCCTCATTGCCTCCTTGTCCCTGCTCAGCAGCCTGGGAGGTGCCACCCCATCCTCCTGCCCTTGGCATTGGACATCCCACATGCCAGTGCCCCAGGAAGAGCCCGGACCAATGAGGGAGGGAATGGATCTCCCTTCTCAGGGGCTGGAGGTCAGGACTAGGATGTTTGAATTCTGAAATACAGCCAGTTTAACTCAGCATGAGAGACATCTTTGACTTGCTTGTCCATACCTGTCATAACTGCCTCCAGTTTTGTGCTCTAACTGGAATTTGGGGACAATTTCTCAGTCCTGTTCCTCAGTGGGACCCATTAGCACTACAAGAAACTTCAGTGTTTCAATGTCAATTCGAGTTCTTGAGAAGTTGTTTGAACTTACTCTGATGGACTGAGTTTAATGTAAACAACACAAACCCCACAGAGGGTCATTAAATGCCCTGGGCTGTTGCTGTGCTGCTGAGCTGGGCCGGGCTCCTGGCACACAGGGAGCTCCTGGCAAGCGGGCAGTGCTGCAGAGAGACAGCTCTGCCCAGGAGCAGCTCCTGTGCACAGCCCAGCAGGGCTCAGGGCACTGCCTGCACACACCGAGGACACAGCAGAGAAGAGGCAGCCTGGGCTGGGACAGTGCTGAGATCTCATTACAGGAGAAACCTTCACAGTATTTGAAAGAAGAATTCTCTGGCTGTAGGAAAGTTAACCTTCCCTTCCTGCAAGGATCTCCTAAAGCTGGCACATCCCACAGCATCCAGGATCTTTCAGAAGGACTCCCACAGTTCTTCAGTAGAGAGGAGGTGGCCATATGGCAGAGCAGAGCAGGACCTGCAGGCATTAAAGACAGACAAGGGAAGTGAGAAATAGTTTAAAGTTGTCCTGGAGTGGGAGGAACGGTGAGAGCTCATCAAGAGAGGAATCTTCACAGCACTTTCCCAGGGTAAGTCTCTGGCTGCAGAGCAGTGCAGGTGAGGTCCTGGAAGTGTCTCTTACACCTGCCAAATGCTACCACTGGCAGGACCTGTCAGGATGGCTCTCCTGGATTTCCTGGTGTGCAGCAGGAGAACATGGTCCAGAGCAGGACGTGCCTTCTGCACCATCAGAGACACAGGGCAAGAAGGTTCCCTTCTCCCAGGGATGGCTGTTGGGTGTGAGGGTGGGGGTGCAGCCAGGGGTGCCCAGGGCTGTCCTGCAGAGCAGGGTCCTGCAGCCCAGGGCTCTGTGTACTGGGGCAGGGGCTCTGCTGTCTGCCAGGGTCAGCTCAGCCCAGCCAAGTAGCTCCCCATGGCCCTACAGGGAGAAAGTGTGGGTGGAAGGAGTGACCCCCTCATGGCAGGGCAGGGATGAGCAGGGCAGGAATGAGCAGGGCAGGGCAGGTCCTTCAGCTGCAATGGCTCTGGGCTTCTCTCACCTTCAGCTCCACCTCCTGCCATGTCCAAGGGCACTTCTCAGGAACCACATCCACTCAGAACACCTTCCCCTTCCCAGCCACCTCAGCTTGTCTGGGATCTGCTCTTCAGCCCCTGCACAGGCAGAGCTGCCCCTGGGCAGTGGGGTGGGCATGGGCTGTGTGAGCACTGGAGGGAGCTGAGCTGGGCACAGGGAGGTGGCTGCTGGCAGGAACAGCTCCTCAGAGCACAGACAGGCAGGGAGGGAGAGGGAGCTGCTGCCACAGATGCTGGGAAGGGGCATGTGGGCACCTCCCTGCTGGCCCTGTGGCACAGACACCTTCCCCTGACCAACTCCTCCCTGGGCTCCTTTCCCAGCCTAAGCAGAGCCTCTGCCCTCAGGCCCGTGGGGGCTCAGGTGTGCATTGCCCTGCAGCAGCCAGAGCCCAGGGAAGGACACCTCAGGTCTAAATCCATGGAACTGCTCTGGGCAGCTACACTTGGGCAGCTGAACTGATCCCTCTGTGTCTCAGTCTGGGAGGAGAAAGATGGGGCACCCTGAGGAAAGATGAGACTTGTTTCTTTTTAAGGGGACTCCTCTGTGTGACCCTCCTGCAGCTCCAAGCTGCCAGCACAGGTCAGCTGACAACAGGACTGATGAACAGAGCAGCTCTTTTTCTTTTCCAGTAAGAGACCATTCCTTTGCCTCTCAGGACTGACAAGATTTCACTTGGAGCACATTAGAAATTCCAGAGTTTTCAGCCATCCAAACCCACTCCTGGCAAGTTGAACTGAAACCAAATAAAATACACCAAATTTCCTCAGCTCTGTTCCACAGTTGGGCAGGCTGTGACCAGCAATGCTGGAAACAATTTGAAACATCAGAAGTGCATTTAATTTGATGTAACCCCATGTTCTCAGTTGCCTCTTACTGCACAGCAAGAATGAATCCTCAGGAGCCCAGTACAGGATCCCTGCTCTCAATGTCCCCATGAGCCAGAAAAACCCAGAACTCAGGGGAGATGGGTGCAAAAAGGTCTTCCTTAAAAGAGAGACCCTGAATGTCGAATACATTTTGCTAATATGGTCTGGCCTAACTCAGTCCTGCCTTTTCTTCCTCAACAGATAACCGTATCCAGAGGCAGCAAATGTCCAACAGCAGCTCCATCAGCCAGTTCCTCCTCCTGCCATTGGCAGACACGCGGCAGCTGCAGCTCCTGCACTTGTGGCTCTTCCTGGGCATCTTCCTGGCTGCCCTCCTGGGCAACGGCCTCATCATCAGCGCCGTAGCCTGCGACCACCACCTGCACACCCCCATGCACTTCTTCCTGCTCAACCTGTCCCTCACAGACCTGGGCACCATCTGCACCACTGTCCCCAAAGCCATGCACAACTCCCTCTGGGACACCACAACCATCTCCTTCACTGCATGTGCTGCACAGCTCTTTCTGCTTGCATTTTTCGTGTCAGCAGAGTTTTATCTCCTCACCATCATGTGCTACGACCGCTACGTTGCCATCTGGAAACCCCTGCACTATGGGACCCTCCTGGGCAGCAGAGCTTGTGCCCACATGGCAGCAGCTGCCTGGGCCAGTGGCTTTCTCAATGCTCTGCTGCACATGGCCAATACATTTTCCCTGCCCCTGTGCCAGGGCAATGCTCTGAGCCAGTTCTTCTGTGAAGTGCCACAGATCCTCAAGCTCTCCTGCTCACACTCCTACCTCAGGGAACTTGGGCTTCTTGTGGTTACTGCCTGTTTAGGTTTTGGCTGTTTCATTTTCATAGTTTTCTCCTATGTGCAGATCTTCAGGGCTGTGCTGAGGATCCCCTCTGAGCAGGGACGGCACAAAGCCTTTTCCACGTGCCTCCCTCACCTGGCCGTGGTCTCCCTCTTTATCAGCACTGCTGTGTTTGCCTACCTGAAGCCCCCCTCCATCTCCTCCCCATCCCTGGATGTGGTGGTGGCAGTTCTGTACTCAGTGGTTCCTCCAACACTGAACCCCCTTATCTACAGCCTGAGGAACAAGGAACTCAAGGGTGCTGTGCAGAATTTGATCACTGGATGGTCTTGAGAAGCTTCAAACTTCCAGTTGTCTTCTGCATAGACTTTAGAATGGAACTCCTGACAGGCCCATCCTTCCTTCTCAGGATTTGGCAGGGTAATTTGGTTCATCTTGTCACAATATTGTGCACACTGAAATTTGATAATAAATCTCCTTCTAATCTTTTTTTCTCCCTAATATTTTTGACCCAGAGACTGTCTAAAAAATTAAACAAAAGAAGTGACTCTGTTGTAACTATTTTGATTCTTATTCACAGAGGTTCTTAAAGGTCACTGCAGGACAGTGCCTGTTGGCAGAGGGGAGGGGGAAAAGCGTCCCAGCACAGCAGCACTGCCAGTGAGCAGCAGTGCTTGGTCTTTTCAGAGCTGTTGTTTCTACTTCCACACTATTGCTATTGCTGTAAGGCCTGAGTACTCTGACAAGCTGGTCACATCCTGCTGCGTGTCCATCCTGGGATCACAGGCAGGGACAGGCCATGGGGACAGCTGGGACACAGCTGGGCTGCACAACAGCAGCTCCATCAGGAAAGGGCATCTCCTGAGGGCACGGCAGGAAGGCTTTGGGCTTCTTGCAAATCAGTCTCAGGAACATGCTCAAGGAATAGACTCTAAAGACTTTCCTTGTTTGGCTTGTTTTCCAGAGGCTCAGTGGGATGAGATCAGGGTCTCAGTGTGGCCTTCCAAGGCCTCAGGTCTGGTTCAGGTTTTGTCTGTTGGTGGCCAGAGCCCATGTAGATGGTGAATGGTTTCTGATTTACCTTTCTGGGGCTCTACAGCTTCTCACAGGGCTGATGGCAGGTGAATGTTTTCTTAAGAGACTTGGGAACTGCCATGAAAACACAGGGGATATGCCAGCAGGTGCCAGGCAGTCAGCAGTGAATAGAGTCCAATGAGCCCAGGCCTGTTCAGGGTTTAGTCACCCAGAGATAATATTCTAGATCTGAGTGTGAACTGACAAACAACAGCTCTGCAAACTCATGGGACACAGCAGGTACAGGGAAAGGAGTCTCCTAAGTGATTAATTTTATTCTTCTTGGACACTCATAGGACAGATCCAGCATAGCCCCCAAACCCATCTCCCAGCACTGGAACAAGGCAGAGCCCCTCTGAGCACCCTCCATGGCCACACAAGAGCTTGTGTGGCAGGGGGTCAGTGGCAGGGACCACCATCAGCTGGCTCTGCCTCCCAGCCTGACTAGCACAGCCAAAGAGAGTCCTACCATGGCCCATGCCGGAGTAGCCCCAGGACTGATTCTCTCCTGCAGTCCTGGGGATTGGGGCTGGCACTGGGGCTGCAGGAGCTGCCTGGGCTGATGATATCCTGAGCTTTCCAGACACAGAGTCACTGTCCCTCACCTCCATTGCCTCCATTTCTTTCTGCAGGGCCAGACATGATTGTGCTGCTCTTCTGGGATGGAGCAGGAACAGGGAGATGGGGGGACCAGGGAGGGGCTGGACTGGGAAGGGCCAGGGAGAGGAAAATTCCAGTGTTGACGTGAAGTTTCTCAGTGTGAAGGGTGGGGGCTGTGCAGGGCTGAGGTGCCTCCAGCCCTGGGCAGTGGCAGCAGGAGCCCAGGGAGACACTGCACCTGCTGCCAGGAACTGTCTGTGTGTGTGCAAGGGAAGGACTCGTGTCTCTGAACAGCCCTGGGGGTGTGAGCAGGGCATGAGCCCAGATCAGGTGTGGGCACCTGCCAGAGCCCTGACATTTCTGGGTGTGACTGCAGGAACAACCTCCCTGTCCCAGGGACATTTATCTCACCAGCCTTGAGCATGCCCATTGCAAATGTCCATGTCTCCTCCATCCCTCTCCTCTGCCTTTATGCCCCTTTCTTCCCACACCAGGAAACAGCCTGGGGGAATCTCCCCTGTGCAGTCAGAGAGGCTCTGTGAGCAGGAGTGACAGTGTTCTCCAGAAGGTGCATTTGTCCCCTTTGACATGGCCCAGAGCTCAGGACTGTGAAAACATTCCCAGGCACACACAGCTTGGAGAGATCTTGGAAGGCAAATTGGGAGAGGAAGAACAGAAGAGACAAAATTAGGGATATGAAACCATCCCAAAGAAGTTCAGTAGCTCCTCTGAGCAATGTTTCTGCATTCAAAACACTGGTAGGAAATGTACTCTGATAAATAGCTGCACAAATATTTTCACATAAACAGAGAGTGAATCAGATTAATAGAACAAGTGTGTGGTGTTGTCAGTAAAAAGAAAATTATGAAAAAACCCTTGAAATTAAAAGTAAACAGCACATCATAATGATAGGCAAGGAAGTCTTCAACAATTACCAGGATTTCTTGTCTGCAGAGGTTTCAACTACCTCCTAAAACCCACACTCCTGGCTTCAGGCCATGACTTCCCAGAGCAGTCACAGAGTTGGCCACTGCCCCAGAGATGCCCCAGGGCAGCTCAAGGACCCAAGTATGAAAAGTCCCCCAGAGTGTCTGTGAGCCCTTCTGGAACAGGAGCTGCTGGTCAGGAAGGACCAGCTGGGGAGGGACACGGAATCCCCCCCTGCAGCACTGCTGGCCAGGCTGAGGAGGGTCCTCTCCAGCACAGCAGAACATCCTGTGCCCTTGGGGGCTGGGCTGTCAGGTGTGTTCCCAGAACTGACTGGCCAAGCTGGGCAGGCAGATGCTCAGGGGTCATGAAGGGTGTCACAAAGCTGAGCCCATCCAGCTGAAGGATTTGGGGAGGTCAGGAGGAACTGGGACAAAAGGGATGGGATATTTGGGGGAGGGCAGGGGGGCTTGGCCAACAGAGAGGAAAGATTTTGGTGAGGTAAAACCAAGTTCAGGTAATGCTGAGGGTGTTGAAACACTGACTGTGCAAACACTCCTGATGGACCTTTACCTATAATTCGTGTACCATTGCAACTTCTGTAAGGATAACTTGATACTCCTCATTTCACCCCCAGCAATCTTCTCTCAGGAACCAAAGGGACCCTGGGACACTGTGGAAAGCCTTGGAACCAAGGGGCCATTCTGACACTTGGGAACCTCATGGAATCAAAGGTCCATTGTGACCCTGCAGGACCTCAAGGAAACAGAAGCCCATTGTGACCCTGTGGAGCCTCATGGAATCCAGGGATCATTGTGACACTCCAGGGCCTCATGGACTGCAAGGAACCCTGGGACACTGCAGAAATTCATGGAATCAAAGGGGCATTATGACACTGCAGGGTGTCATGGATTCAAAGGAATCCTGGAACATTTTGGAATCTGATGGAATCATCGTGCAATTGTAACACTACAGAAACTTATGGAACCAAGAGGCAATTTTGACCTTTCAGGGCCTCATGGAACAAAAGGGACCCTTGGACACTGTGGAAACTCATGGAAAAAGGGGGCCATTGGGACACTGCAGGGCCTGAAGGAACCAAAGGTATCCTGGGACACTGCAGAGCTCACGGAACCAAAGGGTTCATTGTGACTTGTGGGGCCTCATGGAAGAAAAGGGGTTTTGAGACAGTTTTTAACTTCATAGAATCAAGGGGTCATTGTCACACTGTGGAACCTCAGGGAACCAGGATGCCACCTGGACACTGCAGGGCCTCACAGAACTAAAGCAATCCTGGGACAGCACCGAACACTGTGGAAATATTTTGGGTCTGGCTGAAGTGGAGCTCATTTCCCCACAGCAGCCCTCCCAGTGCTGTGCTTTGTGTTGGGAGCTGGAAAGGTGCTGAGAACACACCAATGTTTTGGCTACTGCTGAGCAGGGCTGGCACAGCCCCAGCACTGCAACGTTCCTTCACCAGACAAGGGCAAGATCCTGGGAGGAAACACAGCCAGGCCAGCTGAGCCAGAGTGACCAAAGGGACATTCCAGATCATGGGATGTCAGCTCAGATATAAAAGCTGAGGAAAGGAGGAGGAAGGGGAGCATTCATTGTTTACAATGTTTGCCTGCTGAGCAGCTGCTCCGTGTGCTGAAGCCTGGCTTGCTGGGACATGGCCAGACATCACTGATGATGGAGAGTAGAGAACAAACCTTGTAATTTTCCTCTTCGTTTGTTTGTGTGCAAACTTCGGCTTTTGATTTAGTGAAGTGCCTTATCCCAACCCATGAGTCATTTTCCACCTTATTCTCTCTCCCCTGTCCATCTGGGAAGGGCAGTGATAGAGCGGCTTGATGGGCAGCCTGTAATTCTCCCCTTTCTCACTTTGCTCTTCTTGAAGATGGGCTTGGCATCTGCCTTTTCCAAGGACCCCAGAACCTCTCAGATTGCTCTGGCCCTTTTGAGAGCACAGCCCAGAATCCCAGGCAAGGGTGATGCAGCAGTTCAGGAGCACTTGCAATGAACTGTCCAAGACCACTTAGGTGAATCTCACTGGGCCAGTGGAGTTTGTTCCTGGAGTCACTCACAGAAATGTCGAGGTCCAGCAAGGCATCCACCTCTGAACTGGGATTGTGGGATTCTCATGCACCCAGGGCTGATCAGAGAGTCTTTCCCTTTTACACCCATGGGGAGATCATTGCAGGAGTCACAGTCTCTCCCTGGGCTCTCACTGCCACTGCTGGGGACTGGAGGCACCTCAGCCCTGTGGGGTGTCACCTGCTCTGCCCCTCTCTGAGATGCCCCACGGCCTGAGGGATGGGCACAGGGGGAGCTCTGTGCTCAGAAGCACATCCCAGTGCTGCATCCTGGGGGTTTTCCAGGGGATGTGGGGCCCAGAGTGAAGTGATCTCGAGACACTATGTGTCCCACAGTCCTTCCCAGCACCTCCAGGATTAGCTGATGGTCTTTGTGTTCTCTTGGGTTCATCTCCCCCCACACACACTGTGCATGCTGAAGTCTCCTCTGTACAATTGCAGCATGGCCTTGTGAGCTTCTCATTTGGTGTCCTTGATGGAGGGACAACCAACCTGTCAGTGGTGGGTGAGAGGCCAGTGCTGGGAATGGTGTTGGCAGGGGGTGATCTGTGACAATTGCCCTGGGACCCCTTGCCCAGGGTGTCCAGGAAAAAAAGACAAAGCCCAGACCCTGCTCTGCTGCTCCTTCAGGTGTGTCCCTGGAGGCCTGGCTGTGGAAGGGACACTGCTGTGCCCTCTCCTGCTCTCACACACTTTGGCTCTTCACTGTGCTTTTCTGCAACAGGGCAGTTTCCTGGGGCTTGACAGCCTATGAGAAGACACCAGTTCCTTACAGCCCCAGGACTTGTCACCTCCTCACCCACTCCATAGAGCTGTGGAGGTGTCCTACTGCTCTCCTGCACTCCCCATTCCACACCCCACATCACTCTGCTCCAGGAGCATCCTGTGAGGAACCAGAGATGGGTGGCAGGGCTTGGCTGTCCTGCTTGGCAAAGTCCATCAGGCCCTTTCACAGCCACATTCCACAGTCCCTTTTCCACCTGTAACCAGTGACTCTGAGCTGCTCCTTCCCCAGCCCCAGGGAGGGTCTCCTTGTCGGCTCATTCCCTCCGGGGTCTCTTTTCAGTCATGGCCTCAGTGGGGCTTGCTGACACTCTCAGGAACCTGAAGGTTTGATGATGAATTTTGCTTTTTTAGGGGTTTGTTCAGTTTTCAAATCTTCAGTTCAGGAATTCAGTGCCAGGGTGCTCATTAAAATTCAAAACATCCTAACAAGACAAGCCTTTGGGAATAATTTAATATTAAGGCTTCAATTCTTTTATGCTTCATTAGACAGATACCAGAAGTGTATTCAAAGTGAGTGTACTACAGTGACAAAAAAATGAAGAAATATAACTTTTTGTCCCATTTCCTTTTTCCTGTTTATACACTGAGAGCAGCAAACCCTAATTGATATTGTTCCCAAGCACCAGGGATGGTCTCCTTGTCTGCTCATTCCCTTCATGGTCTCTTTTCACTGATGGCATTTTAACAAAACAAACCCCTGGGAATAATTTACATTTTCAAATCTTCTGTGGTCAATTACAGAGATCTCAGAAATGCATTCAAAGTGAATATCTTATACTTAAAAAAAAAAAGCAAAAATATGTCTTTTTTGTGGCCTGTTTATTTTTGCCTCTTTATACATTATTGTCAGCAATTCCCTATTGATATTGACCCAGAGCATCTCCTAATTCAGTGTGAATAGATATGAAAATCAAGACCCTTTTTGTCTGACAATCCATCAGACTTTATCCCTAATCCCCACCCCACCACTTCCCTCATCACATCCCTGGCACTCAAAGCAGCCTTGTGGAATCTGAGCTTCCTCCACCAAAGGCTGGACCTGCAGGTTTCAGTTCCTGGGCACCAACTCCCACCTGCTGTACTTGGAGAAAGAGCTGCAGGAGACACACAGGGCTGTTCATGTATTGTCAGCAAACAAAACCAAAGGAAGGCACAGCTCAAAAATAGAAGAAATTCCTCTGCTGTATTTCAAGTTCACATTACTAACGTCCACTTTCCTCAGCAGGCAATTTTAGACCAATGGTAAACATGTTATGTGTCAGGCACAGATCTAAAGGTCCCTCCAAGCGCTCCCTACCCCAATTCTGTCCATTTTGCTCTTTGCACAAAGTGAGTCACACACTGAAGTCAGAAGTTCCCTTGATCCAGAGAGGGAGGAAAAGAGAAAGTGAATGAATTACTTTGTTGTACACAGCTAAATCTCCACTAATCCAAATATTTTGGGGTTACAGGAACTTTATTGGGCATGTTCTGCAGCATTTGTTCGATGACACCACGGTGGGTGGGACTGTTGATCTGCTGGAGGGCAGGAAGGCTCTGCAGAGGGGTCTGGACAGGCTGGATGAATGGGCCCAGGCCAACTGGATGAGGTTCAACAATGACAAGTGGTGGGTCCTGCCCTGGGGTCACAACCACCCCAAATCCCTGACCATGCCCTGCACCTGATCCCACAGCCTGTCCTGTGTCCTTCATCCATCCTTTCCAAGAACTCTGTGGGACAAGGGAGCTTCATACTCTGGGTATGGAGGGAGATCCAAGTGTGACTGGAGTGGAACCACAACTCATCAGGTTTGTGCTCTTTAGGGGATCAGGAACTGATCACATTTAGAGACATAGAATGTTTCCCTTCATTGCTCACAGTAAAAATTTAAACAGGATACAATTTCTGAACTCCAGAGCCCTTTGTGCAGCTTTCCTCAGCCACAGAAACCAGGATAAGCCACGTCCTTGCTGTGCTGGTCCCACAGCCCAGGGTGCTCCTGGCCTCCCTTGCTGCCAGGGCACACGGCTGCCTCCTGCCCAGCTCCTGCCCACCCACAGCTGCCTTACAGGGCTGCTCCCAGCCAGGCAGCTCCCAGCCTGTGCCATGGCCAGGGCAGTGCCCTGCAGGGGCACACACTGCCATGTGTCCCTCTGCCATTGCAGGAGGTTCCTGCCAAGACGGGCTCTCCTCCTCCCTGAAGCTTTCCCTGAGCACAGAGGCCTGAGACTTTTCCAGTAAAGACTCAGGCAGAGAAGCCATGGAGTCCCTCAGCCCCACAGCAATGTCTGCTGGAATTAAATCCCCCTCCCCATCCCACAGCAGCCCTGCATTTCTCTCCTTCAGCCTTGGTCTCCAGCACAGCCACTGAGGCTCTTCTGGCTCTTGACTTTTCCTGCATCCACCAACTCCAGGGGAGCTTTGCCTTCCCCACAGTCCCACATGCACAGCACAGACCACGCCCAGGAATTCCTTGTCTGTGCCTGGCCCTGCTGTCACCCCCTGGCAGAGATTCCATGGTCCCTTTGTGCCCCACTGCCCCACAGCTGGTCCCACAGTCCCCTGTGCAGCCCCAGCCCAGGGCAGGAGCATCCAGGGTGGGGAATGGCCCCTCTGATGGAATGCCCCCGGTAGTCCCTGGGCTTGGTCACCCCATGGCTGTCCTATTCCACACCTCTCCCAGCCCCTGGTGAGACTGTGTCACCTGTGGGGCCTCACAGACAGCCCTACTCAGGCTCTGCCGGGCTCTGGGCCAGGAGAGGGACTGGGCAGGGCTGGCCATTGCTCAGGGACAGGCCCTGAGCCAGCAGGAGGGGGGAGGTGGGCACAGCCAAACCCACCCATAACCCTGGGCTGAGCAACCAGGGCTGGAAATGACCGGAAAGAGATAGTGGGGGTGACAAGTGTCCTGGGCCACCTTCCTGGTCTGTCCCTGCCACCAAGGGCACAGAGCAGCCTCCTCTATCTGGCACTTCATGTTTTCCATCCTTTCCACAGGTCCTGGCTCTGGACCACAACCCATGGGCTGAGTCCTGCACCTGCACAGTCACACGATGGGAGATGCATAGATGGTTTTCTCTTCCAGGTCCTTTCCAGCCCAGCCCAGCTCCCTCCAAGCTCTCCCACCTGCCCTGGGCTCTCTCCAGCACCAAGGGCCTCTCCCAGCACAGCCCAGCTGTGTCTGGCCCCACAGCCCTGCTCGGGGCAGGGTGCTCTGGGGAAGGCACAGCTGCAGCTGGAGCTCAGAGAGGACTCAGGCCCACTGGTGGTGAATGTGATTGGCAAGAGGAACAGGAGGCACCTGTGTGCCCTTCTCTCCTCTGCAGGAGATCCTGAGAGCTCTGCAGCTCCTCCCTGCCATGCTGTGTCCCCAGGACAGAACAAAAGCCCCAGCTCTTGTGACTGTCAAGCACTTTTCCTGCTCCAAGTACACTGTCCATCCCAAAGCTGTGACAGCCAGAAAGCTCTTGTCATTTTGTGTGCATTCCTGTTCCAATGAGGACAGCTAAAAAATAACAAGCTCTTGGAATACAAACTGCAGAACACCAGAGTCCAGGAAGGCTCCCCAGAACCATAAACTTCATCCAGTTTGCAGACATCGGCCCATCTCCTGTCTTTTTGCATTTGACAAGAACTACAGTTTCTGTGTGTTCCTTGCTGTCCACTGAAACCTGTTTTGCAACATCCATTGTTCCTCTTTCACTTGTGTTCATGAATAGGTACCTGCTCTCCCCATGGTTGACATACGGTAATCCCTTAGTTAGCAGGAACCATCCTCCGGTAATCCCTTAGTGAGCAGGAACCATCCTCCGGTAATCCCTTAGTTAGCAGGAACCATCCTCCGGTAATCCATTACTTAGCATGAACCATCCTCCGTTTAGCATAACCCAGCCTCTAAATTATACTAACCCTGTATTACACTGAAAGGTTTTACCATAAATGGTCTCTGTTCTTCCCCCTGAATGAAGTCTGTATTTCTGACTGTTTCAACTGAGCGTTAAGACAAGTTAGTCACCAGAGTCCTTTCCCTGTTCCTGCTGTGTCCCCTGGGGCTGCAGAGCTCTGGTTGGCCAGTTCACAGAGAGATTTAATACTTTCTCTCTGGGGGACTCCGCCCTGGACAGGATTCTTCTCCAGGGCTCCATTCATTGCTGACTGTATGGGATGGGCTGTCCCTGCAGATCCTCTGTGCCCTCCTGGCAGTTCTTGATTTCCTCAAGAAAAGGACTCACCTGCCATCAGAGCCATCAAAGCTTCAGAGCCTCAGGCTTATGACATGAAGACCCTTTACTATCTGTGTGGCCACTGGCCACCAAGATAGAACACCTGAACCAGCCCTCAGTCCCTAAAGTCCCACAGCAGGACCCTGATCTCACTGCACTGATTCCATGGAGAAACAAGCAAATCAACGAGACTTTTGAGAGTCTATTCCTTGGGCTTCTCCTCAAGAACAACTTTGGAAAAAGACCAAAATCTTCAGGAACTACCCAGAGGGGATCCCCCTTTCATGATGGAAATGATGTTATGGGGCCCAGCTCTGTCTCTGAAGGGCCCATGATCTGTCCTTGCCTGAGGTCACAGCAGTGACACACAGCAGGACAGTGGCTGAACTTGCAGCACACTCAGGCCTTGGACAAGGACAATAAAGGAGAGGGTGGAAGTGGAAAAAGAGCAGGTCTAAAAGCCAAAGAGCTCCCTGGCACTGCTGCTGTACCAGGGTTTTTTCCCCTCCAGCTCTGCACACATGGACAAAGTAACAGGGAGGATGTTTAGAAAATAAGTCCATGCAGGAAGTTTTGTTTTATTTAAGTGAACACAGAGAATAATTCCTCATTTACGCAATTTATAGGAGAAAATAAGGGGGTAGACAGTGACTTAGATACATATGAAGAAAAAAATTTCAGGGTTAACATCATTAACAGAAGAAAAAAGAAGGAAATCATCGACCACCACTATCAAAAGCTTTGTAAGGAAAGCTGAGCTTACAGGGCATTACACAATGAGTGTTGAGCTGAAAAAAACAGGCCATTTATTGGTCCTGAAAAGCATCCAGTCATCATTTTGCTCAGGGCATCCTTGAGTTCCTGATTCCTCAGGCTGTAGATGAGGGGGTTCAGTGTTGGAGGAACCACCGAATATAGAACTGCCACCACCACATCCAGAGATGGGGAGGAGATGGAGAGTGGCTTCAGGTAGGAAAACACAGCAGTGCTGAGAAACAGGGAGACCACAGCCAGGTGAGGGAGGCACGTGGAAAAGGCTTTGTGCCGTCCCTGCTCAGAGGGGATCCTCAGCACAGCCCTGAAGATCTGCACATAGGAGAAAACTATGAAAATGAAACACGCAGATGCTAGACAGGCACTAACCAGAAGGAGTCCAATTTCCCTGAGGTAGGAGTGTGAGCAGGAGAGCTTGAGGATCTGTGGGATTTCACAGAAGAACTGGCCCAGGGCATTGCCCTGGCACAGGGGCAGGGAAAATGAATTGGCTGTGTGCAGCAGAGCATTGAGAAAGCCACTGGCCCAGGCAGCTGCTGCCATGTGGGCACAAGCTCTGCTGCCCAGGAGGGTCCCGTAGTGCAGGGGTTTGCAGATGGCAACGTAGCGGTCGTAGCACATGATGGTGAGGAGGGAAAACTCTGTCACGATGAAGAACAAAAAGCAAAATAGCTGTGCAGCACATCCTGTGTAGGAGATGGTTGTGGTGTCCCAGAGGGAGTTGTGCATGGCTTTGGGGACAGTGGTGCAGATGCAGCCCAGGTCTGTGAGGGACAGGTTGAGCAGGAAGAAGTGCATGGGGGTGTGCAGGTGGTGGTCGCAGGCTACGGCGCTGATGATGAGGCCGTTGCCCAGGAGGGCAGCCAGGGAGATGCCCAGGAAGAGCCACAAGTGCAGGAGCTGCAGCTGCCGCGTGTCTGCCAATGGCAGGAGGAGGAACTGGCTGATGGAGCTGCTGTTGGGCATTTGCTGTTTTTTAGAAGACGTTCTGTTCAGAAAAGGAAAACACAGGGATTAATTAAGGACAGGTCTCTGAAATAAACAGTCTGTTTTTAACTAAAATCAATTTGTCAAATGTGCTGCCAAGGAGTCAGTGCTCCTGTGCTGCAACAGGACATGAAATTTTTTTATTACAGCTCTGACATTCACGAGTGATATCAGATGGAACCCACCTTGAATGCAAAAGTTCCACCTCTGCACTCATGACTCAGAAGACACATCTGGTGAAGGTTCTTACCCACTGGAGAAATCCTCATTTTCATGGCCCAGCACGCAGTGCCCAGCATAGCTGCAGGGAAGGGCCCCCAGAGCTGCCTGAATGCCCCCTGTCCCAGGGATCCCTTAGTGACACTTTCCCCCCACTCCCTGCCCAGGGCTCTGCTGCCTGGAGCTGTCCCTGCCAGCAGCTGCTTCCCTGTGCCCAGGGCTGGGCCCTGGCAGTACTCCCAGAGCCCAGCCCAGCCCTGGGTGCTCAGCTCTGCCCTGCAAAGCCCTCCCAGCACAGGGCACTGCCCAGGGGCAGCTCTGGCTGGGCAGGCTCTGATACCAGTGTCAGAGCAACCTGGAGGAGGCTGGAAAAGCAACACTGATGCTGCCTGTGAGCCACTGTGTGGTGGTTTGTGATAGACCCTGGTTTCTGCACCTCTAAAAGCAACAGCTTACAGGTTTCAGAGTATTCTGCTCGGCTCAGAGATGAATTCCTGTCTCAGTTCATACCTAGACAATCCAGAAGATGGTACTGAAAGAAAAGGAGTGTCACCTATAAGGTATCCCCCCTCATGCTATATTTCCTGAAAATGTCCCTGGGAAATTTTCTGTATTGATCTGGAGCTGTAAGGAGCCCTCGCCCCTGCAGCTCACTTCTGACAGCAGAAGGACCTTCCCGTCCCTAACATAGTTTGGTCCTTCCCCACAGCCCTTCTCCACCAGCCCTGTGAGCAGCTCCCCAGGCCGGCTGAGAGCTGACCCTGGCAGGCAGCAGAGTCCCTGCCCCTGCACAGCGCCCTGGGCTGCAGGACCCTGCTCTGCTCCACAGCCCTGGGCACCCCTGGCTGCAACCCCCGGCTCCACAGCTATTCCAAAGTGTCCCCCAACAGCCCCCACCTCACACATCCCATCAGCTGGGGCTATTCCAGCTTTAGGAGATGCCTCCAGGAGCTGCCCCTGCATTGCCCTGCACCCACAGACTCACCGTGTCCAACACTGCAAAGATTTCTCCTCCAAGAGCTCTCAGTCATCCTTGCAATGCTGAGCCCCTTTAAGCTCTGTCTGTGCCCTGCTGGTGTCCCTGAGCTGCCCTGGCAGTGCCCTGAGCCCTGCTGGGCTGTGCACAGGAGCTGCTCCTGGGCAGAGCTGTCTCTCTGCAGCACTGCCCGCTTGCCAGGAGCTCCCTGTGTGCCAGGAGCCCGGCCCAGCTCAGCAGCACAGCAACAGCCCAGGGCATTTAATGGCCCTCTGGGGGGCTTGGTGCTGAGTCCCTGAACCTCAGACCCTGAAGAGAGATGCAGGAACCTCTTGAGAAACCAAAGTGAGATTCAAACTGTAAATTTTCTTTTATTGCTAATGGGTCCCAGTGAGAGATCCAACTCAGAAAACATCCCCAGGATCTGGTTAGAGCACAAACCTGGAAACAGTGATGACAGGTCGCAGAATCACGGAACCATCAGGGTTGGAAGAGACCTTCCAGAACTTCTAGACCAACTGTCAAGTCAGCACCACCTTAATCACCCCTAAACCAAATCCTAGAGTGCTACATCCAGACACCATGTGAAGACTTCCAGAGACTCCACCACTTCCCTGGGCTACTTATTTCAATGCCTTAGGGAAAAAAAAAAACTTTTTAAACATCTAATCTGAACCTGTCCTGACACAATTTAGGGCCATTTCATCTCTTTCTGGCACTGTAGCCTTGGTAGAACAGACCAAGCCCCACAACACCAAAAACTCCTTTTGGGTCTTTCTAGAGTGCAATGAGCTCCTCCTTGAGCCTCCTTTTTTCCAGACTCAAGAACACCAATTCCCTCAGCTGTTCTTCCTCAGGCAGTTTTTCCAAACCCTCACCGAGCACCATTCCCTTCTCTGGACGTGCTCCAGTCCCTCAATGACCTTTTTGCAGTGAGGGGCCCAGAACTGGACACAGGACTTGAGATGTGGCCTCACCAGTGCCCAGTGCAGATGGATGATCTGTGTCGTGGTCCTGCTGGCCCCACTAATATCAATACAGGCTAGGATGCCATTGGCCTTCTTGTCCACCTGGGCACACTCTGGCTCATACCCAGCTGCTCTCAAGAGCACCCCCAAGTCTCTTCCTGATGAGCAGCTCTCTGGGCACTCTGCACCCAGCATTCCATGGGGTTGTTGTGACCCAAAAGCAGGACCAGACACTTTACCTAATTGATCCAACCTGCCCTGATCCCTCTGCAGAGCCTTCCTGCCCTCCAGCAGATCCTCAATTACACTCAACTTGGAGTTGTCCATGAATATACTGAGTTTGCACTCTATCCCCTTGTCCAGATCATCAATAACAATGTCAAACAGGACCAGCCCCAACATTCAACCCTGGGGAACCCCACTAGTGACCAGCCCCACCTGGATTTAGTTCCATTCCCCACCACTCTCTGGGCCACCAGACAGTTTTTCACCCAGCAAACAGTTCCCTTATCCCAGCCATGAGCAGCCAGTTTCTGCAGGAGATGCTGTGGGAGGTGGTGCCAAAGGCTGTGCTGAATTCCAGAGAGACACATCCACAGCCTTTCCCTCATCTCCTGAGTGGGCCATTTTGTCACAGAAGGGGATCAGGTTTGTCAGGCAGGACTTGCCTTTCCCAAACCCACAATGGCTGGGCCTGATCCCCTGTTTGTTCTGTTTGTAATGTGTTAGGGCACTCAGGATGATCTGCTCCATGGACTTCTGTGCCACCAAGGTCAGCCTGACAGGCCTGGAATTTCTCAGATCTTTCTTCCAACCCTTCCTGTGGATGGGCATCACAGTTGCTGATTTCCAGTCAGCTGGGATTTCTCCAGCTCACCAGGACTGCTGGGCAATGAGTGAAAGTGGCTTGGCCAGCTCTTTCTCCAGCTCCTTCAGTACCCTCAGGTGCATCCCATCTGGGCCCAGGGACTTCTGGGGGTGTCACTGGCACTGAGCATATACTCCTGGATTATGTGGGCTTCACTCAGACCCCATCACCTGAGGACAACTGAGTTTGGACACTTTCCACTGGACCATGTTTTGTATTCAACCTGGCCTTGAACAACTTTCAGTGATGGGGCAGCCAGAACTTCTCTGAGTAACCTGTGCCACCACCACCACTATAAAGAGTTTCTTCCTGATATCTCATCTAACCCTTCCCTCTATCAGTATGAAGCCATTCCCCCTTGTCCTTTCACTCCAGGCCCTTGGAAATAGTCTCTCTCCATCTTTCTCGTTGGCTCTTCAGGTCCTGGAAGGCCAAAATCAGGTCACCCCAAGGCCTTCTCTTCTCCAGGCTGAACAATCCCAATTCTCTCAGCCTTCCCTCATGGCAGAGCTGCTTCATCCCTCTGATCTGATCATCTTGGTGGTCTCCTCTGGACTCGCTCCAACAGCTCTATGTTTGTGTCAGAAGACCTCTGTTATCAACAGTGGAATCACTACTACAAACGATGGGTTTCCAGCAATGATGATCAGCTGGCTGCACCTGCTCCAGAAGAGGACCAGGAGATGGTCACAGCAATTGTTTAATATAAACTGCATCACAAGTTTAATATGGCTTCCCCAGTTTTTTTTTCTCTTAGTCATTCCCTATTCAGGTTCTTCTTCCACCAGCCCTGCAGGGCTCTCTTTCCTGCCACTTTTTCCTGCCGTGTTCTGTGATTGGCTGTTATAGTTCATTTCTCATTGGTCACTTAAGCTCTTATTTGTTCTGTTATTGGTGTGTATCCTGATCCTCTTCTTATCCAATGAGGATCAGGGTACCACCCACCGTTCTGTTCCCAACTCTATATAAGGAGGCAGTTCGCCTCAATAAAGGGCTTTTGGTTCCTGTTTCGTTGGTGTGGCTTTCTCTCTGTAGCATCTCATCCAGGGTTGTGGGGTCAGGAAGCCTCCCCTCATCTTAATAACCTTTGGGAATATCCCAATCACCCCACAACAGCAAGGCAACCGCAGCCATCACACATCTCCTTGCTTTGCTGGGACCCCAGAGCTGGAAGCAGCTGTGTAGGTGGGGCAACATCCAACCATGTTGTTATGGGTTCACCTAGGTGGGCCTAGATTTGGGCTCTGAAGTCTGGACTAGGCCGAAGCTGTCAGCTGACTTGAGCTGGGCTGAGCTAACAGCTGACCTCTTCTAGCCAGTAATTTTGTATTCCATACCACATTATGACATCATCTCCAGGGAAGTAGGAACCAGTGTGGGAGTGGTTAAGGCAGTCGCTTCTCAGCCCTCCTCTTGGGAGGACGCACGATGCTGTCCCAGGGGGGATGGAGAGGACCAGGCCCACCACTGGCTCACTGGGTATCTCAGGAAAGTAAAATGTGTTGTTCTGGGTCTCTCCTTTCTGCTTGAGTTTGTCTCCTGGGGGAATAAGGTTTTTCTTAAGTAATGTGTAGTTAGGACATTAGAATTTGTGTGTTTGTTAAGAAGTGGGAAACTTGTTGTTGCAGACTTGTGTGAGTGTATATTTGTACTCTCTTCTAATTGTCTCTTTCTTTCTGTAAAAATACATGTAGTTTTAGTATAAATGCGGTTTGAAGTGTTTTTTTTTCCTTTTCCCTCTCTTTTCCTCCCTTTCCCTGGTGTTAGGAGGGAGGCTTTTCTCTCTGTGCTTGGGGGGGTTGGCAGTTGCTTATCTCAAACCAAGACAGTCAATGGTGCCGAAACCCGGGAGAGACAGAGGACCTTGGCAGGTGTCCCAGAATCTTGGCAGGCTACCCAGGAGGATTGTTGTAGAAACACAGATTGATAACTGCCTTCTTTAGGTACATCCAGAACAGAAAATGTAAACAACTCTCCCTTACTGCTGAATGCTCGTTTTCACTGTTTCACTGTCTTTGTGAGTTCAAACAGCTCGACTGGTGCCTGCTGTGAATGCAGCCACTGCAGAAAAGAGAGGCCCATGTAAGCTGTTCGTGTGTAGCAAGACACGGCTGTTTGAGTTGAATCCCTGAGGACTCATCATGTGAATGCTGATGTGCCCAGGAGCCGAGCTGATGAGGAGCATCTCACCTGGACTGGCATGGGGAGGAGTTGTTCCTGGCTCAATGGGCCCATGGTGCCTCAGGCCACCTGCAGGTGGATAAAGTCGAGGGGTGGATTTAACCGTGAACACTGTTCTTAAGGTTATCCACAGCTGTGAAGCGTGCTTGCCATTGTGAGACCCCAGTGAACGGGGAAAAGAGGAGCTGCAGAACCCCCTGCAGAGAACCCGACAGATGTGGCGCCTGGAACCAGCGCCCGCAGTGCTGAGCGACCCGCAGGAGCCAGAGCTGTCGCTGGCGGGGCTGCCACCAGGGCTGTGAGCGAGCCGGGGGAGGCTGCGAGCCGTGAGAGGCTGCGAGCCGTGAGAGGGTGTGGGCTGTGAGAGGCTGTGAGCCGTGAGAGGCTGTGAGCTGTGAGAGGGTGTGGGCTGTGAGAGGCCGCGAGCCGTGAGAGGCTGTGAGCTGTGAACGGCCACGAGCTGTGAGAGGCCATGATCTGTGAGAGGCTGTGAGCCGTGAGAGGCTGCAAGCCATGAGAGGCCGCGAGCTGTGAGAAGCCACGAGCCATGAGAGGCTGCGAGCCGTGAGAGGTCACGAGCTGTGAGAGGCCACGAGCCGTGAGAGGCTGTGAGCCGTGAGAGGTCACGAGCTGTGAGAGGCTGTGAGCCATGAGAGGCTGCGAGCCATGAGAGGCTGTGAGCCGTGAGTGGCTGCAAGCCGAGCCAGAGCTGCGAGCGAGCCAGGGCTGCGAGCCGCCGGGGCTGCTTCTGCCTCTGCTGCTTGCTTGTGCTGCTGTTGGGGCTGCTTCCGAGGCTGCCAAAGCTGTTAGGACTGCTGCTAAGGGGGATGGGTCACATGGTGAACTGTAGTACTTCTGTGTGACCGAGGAGAAAGACATGAAGAGAGGCCTGCGTAAGCTGTTGATGTGTGGTGGGACACTGCCGTTTGAGTTTAATCTTTGAAAACCCGTCGTGTGAGTGCTGATGTGCCCAAGAGCCGAGCCGATGAAGAACATCACACCCTGGACTGGCTGGGGGAGGGTTGTTCCTGGCTCAATGGGTCTATGATGCCTCAGACCACCTGTAGGTGGATGAGGGCAAGGGGTGGATCTGACTGTGAACACTATTCTAACCCCAATGGGAAACTAGAGACTCCTGAGGAGAGGATGGTAACCCTAGTGAAAGACATGAACCATCAGATAAGATGACCTGAGTTGAACTGCTTTGTTCCCGTCTGAAATATCTACCCCATCCTAATGGACTCTTAGCCACATTATGGAGGGGTGGAAAACAGCCCTGGAAAAATGAGGAGTGTTTAAGCACGAGAACCTAAGATATGAGTGACATAATATGGTATGGAATAAGGGGTGAAGAATGTTATGGGTTCACCGAGGTGGGCCTAGATTTGGGCTCTGGAGTTTGGACTAGGCCGAAGCTGTCAGCTGACTTGAGCTGGGCTGAGCTAACAGCTGACCTCTTCTAGCCAGTAATTTTGTATTCCATACCACATTATGACATCATCTCCAGGGAAGTAGGAACCAGTGTGGGAGTGGTTAAGGCAGTCGCTTCTCAGCCCTCCTCTTGAGAGGATACACGATGCTGTCCCAGGGGGGATGGAAAGGACCAGGCCCACCACTGGCTCACTGGGTATCTCAGAAAAGTAAAATGTGTTGTTCTGGGTCTCTTCTTTCTGCTTGTGTTTGTCTCCCTGGGGAATAAGTATGTTCTTAAGTAATGTGTACTTAGGACAGTAGAATTTGTGTGTTCGTTAAGAAGTTGAGGTGGGGAACTTGTTGTTGCAGACTTGTGTGAGTGTATATTTGTACTCTCTTCTAATTGTCTCTTTCTTTCTGTGAAAAATATATGTAGTTTCAGTATAAATGCCATCTGAAGTGGTTTTTTCCTTTCCCCTCTCTTTTCCTCCCTTTCCCTGGTGTTAGGAGCGAGGCTTTTCTCTCTGTGCTTGGGGGGGGTTGGCAGTTGCTTATCTCAAACCAAGACAACTGTCTGCTCTTTTCTATGGGTCTGAATCCTGGGTCATCTACCGCCACCACCTGCGGCTCCTCGAGCGCTTCCATCAGCGCTGCCTCCGTTCAATCCTAAACATCCACTGGTCTGATTACGTGACCAATGTGTCTGTTCTGAACAGGCAGGGGTCACCAGTATGGAGGCCATGCTGCTGAGAACGCAGCTGTGCTGGGCAGGGCACGTCTCCAGGATGAAGGATCACCCACTGCCTCCCGAAGATTGTGCTCTGTGGAGAACTCGCCACCGGCTGCTGCAAGAGAGGAGCCCCGAAGAGGAGATACAAGGACTGCCTGAAACAACACCTCAGCCTTGGCCATATTGACTGCCCCAATGGTCCACTCTGGCCTCCAGTCGGGATTCATGGAGACACACCATTCATGACGCTGCTGCTTCCTTTGGGAACGCAGCACAGTCAGTCTGGAGGAGAAAAGACAACGCAGACAGAACCGTTCCTTGCCAATATGGCCAAAGGAGACGTTCCCCTGTGCCTTTTGTGACCGGACCTGCCTATCCCGTATCGGCCTTTTTAGCCACCAGCAGCTTGCAGCAAGCGTGGGTAGTGCCCTTCCCATATATTTGTTCACAAAGCCTGGCCATGAGAATGCTTTTTGCTTCAGGACAGACCCCCAAGACACTCCTTCAATCAATCTCTTCAACAGTGCAAAGTCTCCCTGCTATCAGTCCAAGCTGTCAGTTCTGCTGCCCCTTCCTTCACTCAGAATGGAAAATTCCATTATTTCATATTCTTTGTGCCCAAAATGGCCCTGCCCACCATGTCACCCACCAGTCACAGAATAATAGAATGGTTTGGGTTGGAAAGGACTTTGAAGAGCATCTAAATCCCATCCCCTGCCATGGGCAGGGACACCTTCCACTAGACGAGGTTGATCATCCAACCTGGCCTTGAACAACTTCCAGGGATGGGGCAGCCAGAACTTCTCTGAGCAACCTGTGCCAGGGCCCCACTTCTTTCCCAGTAAAGATTTTCTTTCTAATATCTCATCTAACCCTTCTCTCTATCAGTGTGAAGCCATTGTCCCTTGTCCTGTCTCTCCAGGCCCTTGTAAACAGTCTCTCTCCATCTTTCTTGTTGGCCCCTTCAGGTCCTGGAAGGCCACAATTAGGTCACCCCAAGACCTTCTGTTTTCCAGGCTGAACAATCTCAGCTCTCTCAGCCTTCCCTCATGGTAGAGCTGCTCCATCCCTCTGATCATCTTGGTGGTCTCCTCTGGACTCGCTCCAACAGCTCCATGTCCTTGCTGTGCTGGAACCCCAGAGCTGGAGGCAGCTCTGCAGGTGGGGCAACATCCAACCAGGTGTGTTCCAGCAAGGACAGTGTGGAACCTCCTGGAACCAAAGGGGACATTGTGACACCACAGAACCTCATGGAACCAAAGGGACACTGTGACACCACAGAACCTCCGGAAACCAAAGGGGACATTGTGACACCACAGAACCTCCTGGAACCAAAGGGACATTGTGAAATGGCACAACCTTTCAAAGCAAGACGGAACCATGGACACTGCAGAATGTCCTGGAATCAAGGAGCCCTTTGAGGCAGTTTAGAGGCTCATGGGAACAAAAGAATCCTGGGACAGTAATCAGAGACCAGCCCCTTCCAATGACCATTCCCAGCACTGGTTTGTCACCCACCACTGAGAGGTGATTTCTTCCTTCACAGAGGGACACCAAGTGACTGGGCCAGAAGTGCAAGAGATCCCAAGTCTTTGTCCCCTCAGGCACAGCATCGTCTGTGCCACCAAGGGCTGTGAGCAGACCTGCTGTGCTGAGGCTCTGGGGCCGCGTGGCCTCCTGGCCCAGCCCCAGGAAGGCTGGGTACTGTCACCCCTTGTCCTGCCCTCAGCATCACCCCCCATGCCAGTGCCCCCAGCAGAGCCCTGAGCAAGGTGTGAGGGACAGGATGTGCCTTCCCCGGGCTGGGGGTCAGGGCTGGGCCTTTCTGCTGCCTCCAGCCAAGCCAGGCTATGCTCAGCACCTGAGCTGCTGCCCAGAGCCTTTGCCTCCCTGCAGTTTTGGCCTCCAAGGGTCTGCTGGGACGAGTCCCTGGGGAGGCTTTGTCAGGATTGGCCCTTGGGGGCTCCTTAAAGCTTCAGGGGCTGCAGGTTTTCAAGGTGCTTTGGGTTTTGGTTTTGACTTGGAATCTCTGAGAGGTTTGTTCAATGATGTCCTCAAATGATATTCTCAGAGTCATAGGAAGTTGGGAGGGAGCAGGGCCAGGACAGCTGAGCCCAACTGGCCCAAGGGATGTTCCCTTTGATGCAGGGTCATGCTCAGGGCGTTAATGGGGGGTTGGTCAGGAAGGGCTGATCTGTGTCTGGGCTGGGCTGGGCATTGGGCACTGAGTGGTGAGCAATGGAGCAATGGTGTTGTGCACCTCATGTGCTTCTTGTGGGGTTTATTGTTATAGTTCCAGCTTTTATTACTGCTATTGTTGTCATGGGTAGCAGCAGTGTGTTCACTGAGGGTAACACAGAACACTCACCAGATCATTTTCCCTGTTTCCTGCTGTAGCCCCTGCAGTTACAGGGCTCTGTTTGCTGGTTCACATGCAGGTTTAGAGCCCCTGGAGAACAAGCAAACAAGGAGCCTCTATAGAGTCTATCCCTTGGCATGTTCTTGAGAGTGACTTTGCAAAAAGCCCTAAGACTGCATGTCCTGAGCTAAGGAGAAGCCCTTTCCTGATGGAGCTGCTGTTGTGGAGCCCAGCTGTGTCCCAGCAGTGCCCATGGCCTGTCCCTGCCTGTGAGCCCAGGATGGACATGCAGCAGGTCTGTGTCCCAGCTGGCAGAGGAGCAAGGCCTTAGTCCAGCCCAGGGGCTCTGCAGGAGAGTGTACAAGTGGAAAGAGAGCAGGTCAGCAAAGGCCCAGTGCTGGTGCTCCCTGGCAGTGCTGCTGTGCTGGGACTCTTTTGCCCTTCTCTGCACACATGGAACTGCCCAGTAGGTGCCTGAAACTCTCAAATCAAAACCCCTAACCAGCCAGGCAGGGCTATTGCAAGAGAGTTTGTTTAAAAATAGAGATAGCACAATTACTCAAGTACAGATTTAAAAGAGTAAAATTAATGAAAATAAAAAATTAATTAGATATGAGGACGAATAAAATAATTTAATTGAGCACAACATTATGACAAAAAGAACCCACTGGCCACCAAAGAAAACCTGGGAAGGCAAGCTGAGCTTCTCATGAGTTTTACTGTGAACACTGTACAGAAGAAAACTGGCAGGTTCTTGCTGCTGAAAAGTATCCAGTCATCATTTTCCTCACAGCATCCTTGAGCTCCTGGTTCCTCAGGCTGTAGATGAGGGGGTTCAGTACTGGAGGCACCACCGAGTACAGAACTGACAGGGCCAGATCCAGGGATTGGGATGAGATGGAGGGAGGCTTCAGATAGGCAAACACAGCAGTGCTGAGAAACACGGAGACCACGGCCAGGTGAGGGAGGCACGTGGAAAAGGCTTTGTGCCGTCCCTGCTCAGAGGGGATCCTCAGCACAGCCCTGAAGATCTGCACATAGGAGAAAACTATGAAAATGAAACAACCAAGTCCTAAACAGACACTAACCACAATAAAGCCAACCTCCCTGAGATAGGAGTGTGAACAGGAGAGCTTGAGGATCTGTGGGACTTCACAGAAGAACTGGTTCAGGGCATTGCCCTGGCACAGGGGCAGGGAAAATGTATTGGCTGTGTGCAGCAGAGCATTGAGAAAGCCACTGGCCCAGGCAGCTGCTGCCATGTGGGCACAAGCTCTGCTGCCCAGGAGGGTTCCGTAGTGCAGGGGTTTGCAGATGGCAACGTAGCGGTCGTAGCACATGATGGTGAGGAGAGAAAGCTCTGCTGAAATGAAAAAGAGAAACAGAAACAACTGTGCAGCACATCCTGCATAGGAGATTGTTCTGGTGTCCCAGAGGGAGTTGTGCATGGCTTTGGGGACAGTGGTGCAGATGGAGCCCAGGTCTGTGAGGGACAGGTTGAGCAGGAAGAAGTGCATGGGGGTGTGCAGGTGGTGGTCGCAGGCTACGGCGCTGATGATGAGGCCGTTGCCCAGGAGGGCAGCCAGGGAGATGCCCAGGAAGAGCCAAAAGTGCAGGAGCTGCAGCTGCTGCGTGTCTGCCAATGGCAGGAGGAGGAACTGGCTGATGGAGCTGCTGTTGGACATCTGCTGCCTCTGGAGGTTGGGCACTGTCCAAGGAGGAAATAACAGTGACAAATCAGATGAGATATTTCTGAGAATAATCACAGCCATGTCCCAATACCCCTTTCCCTTCTGTTCACACTCCCCACGTTTCCTTTTTCAGGAAACTGCTTCATATCCATGGCTGGAGCCCAGCTTGGTGCTCACTACATTTCCCACGAGGAGCAGCCCCTCTGCCCACTGGCTGTGAGGGTCAGCCCTGCTCTGCTCCAGGGGGGTCATGGCCATGGTGGGGGCAGGGCCCATCCTGGTGTTCAGCTGTGTCAGATGAAACTGCTCCTAAAGCAAAAGTTGTCATGGGCACCTGCACTCCCAGTTTTGAAAAGATTTCAGGATTCCAGAAGACAGTTCAGAGGTTTGAGTGTTTTGTTTCTGAATCCCCTCATCTTCCCTGTGGAGTTTTCCTGGATGTCAGAACCCCTCAGCATTTGTGCTGCCCTGAGGAAGAGTAGAGCAGGGCTTCCCAAACAGGATGATTGTCTGTGGTTTAGTGCAGAGTGAGGGGAGCTGCTCTGTCCCTCTGCCTTCTTCCAGCTGACCTGGACTTGGGCCTTCCTCAGACAGATAGTGATCAGACTCCCATTTTTGTCTGAAATTCCACCAGACACTGTTGAGAGCAGAGAGATCCATCACAGACCACTCAATGTCTCAGCCTGGCTCAAGGTCTCAAGGACACACATGGCTCATCTCACCAACCCAACAGCATTTCCTGGTATAGGCACAGCATCTCTGCCCCTCTGCACTGGATATTTCAGATAACACAATTGTGCTATGAAGATGAATTGCATTCCTGAGGGCAGCTCCCAGCTTGGAAGGACATCTCAGAGAAGAGCCAAGTGTCCTGACAATGGGGTTTGATTCTGGGAAACACACCTCATTCTCCAGGCACACAGAATTCACTACTGACAGCCCCATAGGTCAGAGGAAAATTGGAATGTCTCATTCCCAGGGACCCACATGCCTGAGGGGGATCACGGGATCAGTGATTGACTCTGTAGCTTGAACTCCCATTCCCAGTGAACCTGACTGAGAGAAAGAGGAAACAACCCCAGCAACATGAGCAAGTTGAGGAAAAAGGAAATGCACACTGAGGGTCCGGCTGGGAGAAGCCAGGGCAGAAACAGGTGGGCACTCAGGGCAGTGTCACCCTGAGCCAGCTGTGCCACCTCCCAGACACCAACAATGCCAGGTAGTTCTCAGCCCCTGTGCAGCTCCTCAGTGTTCCCTCTGCATGACAAACCACCAGGTATGTGGCTTGAGAGCCTGATAGAAATCCCTCCTTTCACCTTCTCCTTGATGAATGCCCTCGAAAATATCCTGGAGTGCTCTGGTTCTGTAAGCAGTCCTCACCTATGAAACTCTCACTTGATAGCTGAAAAAACCTGCCCTGCCCTGCCCTGCCCTACCAAGGTTTGCTCTTTCCATCCACAGCCTCTCTCCCAGCACTGAGGGAGCTCCCCAAACCAGCTGAGAGCTGCCCCTGGCAGGTGGCAGAGCTCCTGCCCTGGCACAGCACCCTGGGGTGCAGGACCCTGCTCTGCAGGACAGTTTGGGACAGCCTGGGTGGCACAGCCAGGGTTCAAACCCTGCAGCCATCCCTGGGAGAAGGGAACCCTGCTGGGATGTCCCTGGGATGGTACAGCAGAGAGTCCCTGCTTTGCAGCACGTCCTCCTCTTCAGCACCAGAGACACTGTGATATCCCACATTAGAGACCCCCCAGGCTGTGGGATTTGCCAGCGTTGGGACATCTTCCCACAAACTGCACATACATTGCCCTTCATGCAGACTTACCTTCTGAAAGCCCGGAATGATTCCTCTTCTGTGGATCTTCCTCTCAACTTTCCTCACACCCCAGACTGTGTGTAACCTCTCTCTGCCCTGCTTTTCTGCCCTCGGTGTGTGCAGGCAGTGCCCTGAGCCCTGCTGGGCTGTGCACAGGAGCTGCTCCTGGGCAGAGCTGTCTCTCTGCAGCGCTGCCCGCTTGCCAGGAGCTCCCTGTGTGCCAGGAGCCCGGCCCAGCTCAGCAGCACAGCAACAGCCCAGGGCATTTAATGGCCCTCTGGGGGGGGTTGGTGCCGAGTCCCTGAACTTTAGATCATGAGGAAAGTTAAAGAATCCTCTTGAGAAAGCAAAGTCAGAATCAAACTTTAAAGTTTCTTTTGTTGTTAATGGGTCCCTCTGAGGGACATAACTGAGAAAGTGTCCCCAGAAACCAGTTAGAAAACAAAGAGACAATGATGACAAATATGGACTAGGAAAGAAAGGTCACTCTGATGCTGAGGAAAGTAAGAAGCATTTCATTAACCCAAAGGTCACAGCTGTGACCCCCAGCCCTGGGAAGGGAGATCCTGTCTCTCCCTCATTCCTCGGGGCTCTTCCTGGGGCACCGGGGTGTGGGATGTGAAAACCAGGGCCAGGAGGATGGGGTGGCACCTCCCAGGCTACTGAGCCAGGATAAGGAGGCAATGAGGCCCCAGGACTGCAAGGCTCACTTGTCTCCTCATGCCATCAGGGGCACACACAGCAGCCATGGCCAAAGGCCTGCACAAGTTGGCTCTCTTGGGGCCTTTCAGCTTCTGCACATCCCTGTCTCCTCTCCAGCCCAGGCTGTCCTACGGTGTCCATGCCCTGCCCCTTTCCCTGCAGGCTGTCGGCATCCCCCGGCTGCCCCACCTCGCTGGCCCCTTCCTGCACTGACATCTCTCCCTCCTCCCTGGCTCTGCCTTGGCACACAAAGCCTTGGACTGATCCAGACTCCTTCAGGGGGATGTGTTGCACCACAGCACTGCCCTTGGGCAGAAATTCCTTTCTCCTTGTGTGCAGTCTGGACCTCCCCACTTTCCCTTCAAGGCCTCTCAGGCTTCTCCATTTCTTTCCTCAGTCTCCACACGACTGGGCCCAGGGCTTGGAGGCTTCCAAACCCCTTCATACGATATCTCTGGTATTTAGCCATGAAAATGTTGTGCTCTTAGTGCAGGAGAGACAGAGTGACACTTTTTGCCAAAGGTTGTATTGGCAGAACAAGGCACAGGAACTGGAACTGAATGAGGGGAGATTTCCATTGGATGTCAGGAAGAAATATTTTGTGCTGAGGGTGGCAGGAACCTGGGCCAGGTTACAGAGTAAGTAGAAACCCCATCCCTGGAGCTGCCCAAGGTTTGGAATTTTGTACAACCTAAACTTGTGGAAGGTGTCCCTGAGTAATTGAAGTGCACTTTGACTAGTGGCTCTTTTAGGTCTCTGCCAACCCAAACAGTTTATTATTCTTTTTTCCTATATCCCCAACTCCTTCTCCACAGGGTTGCAAATACCGACATGCACCATGTTGGCATTTTAATGTGACCTAATCCCCAACACTTTATGAAAATGGAAAAACAGTCCTTTTAGGGACATGAATTTCAATGACTTTGGAGGAACCTTTCAAAACTCAAAAGTTATAAAGGAACTAATAGAGATTTCCAACATCTCTGCAGGAAAGGCTCCCCAGGTGATCAGTGACAGCCCCCCAGGATGGCCTTGCACCTGAGGTTGGGGGTTTTCTCACTCAGGTCCTGAGACTCAGGATGGGCAGCCAGAAAGTGCATTTAGGGACTGTACAAGACTTGCCATGGAATGTCCAGGAAATGACCAAAGTGATTTGTGGAGGACGAGGTATGAGAAAACAGAGAGAAAAGGGTATGAAGGAGCTGGGCATGTGCAAAGAGGTGACTGGTCAGTGCCTTTTTCTGGCTGTGCCCTGTAACTGATCCCACAGTCTGTTCCATTTTCCTAATCCCTCCACTGCCAAGAACTTTCTGGGAGAAGGGATCTCTGTGCTCTGGGTTTGAAGGGAGGTCCAAGTGCCAACCACTGGAGTGGGAGCCCCAAAATCATCAGATCTTGTGTTGTTTGGGGGCCCAGACACTGGTGAGACTGGTGTGTGTGCACAGAACACTGGTGGGTGTGTGGGTGGGTGAGTGGGTGTAACCACCAGTGACCAGCAAACCAGAGCAAACAGGGATTGGCAGAGGCCTGGGAGCCACTGTCTGAGATCATCTCCTGGAGGGATCCACATTGTCTGGGTGTCTCTGCAGCTCCACATCTTCTCCTGACTTGGCAGAGCACACAAATAGCCCATCCTTGTGTCCCTTTCTCCACTCACTGTGCTTTGGTTTGGCCCAGAACCCGCACGAGGTCCCTTCCAGGATGAGTCCCTGTGCAATTCCCTCCCCCATGGGCCTTCTCTTCCTGATGCAGCATCTGTGGGGCAGCAGAGCTGGGTCAGTGCAGGGCCAGGGCTGGCTGTGACAGGGGCCATGAAGCCACTGCCAGGAGGTGACAGCAAGGACAGTTGGCAGAGAATAAAATTAAATATGGGGACTTTGTTTTTGAGGAAAGGAAGGCTTGGCTGGAGCTGGCATGTGAAGAGCATGAAAGACAAAGGGTGTTGAGGGAAAGAGGGAATGTTCAGCCTGGAGATGAGGAAAAGACTTTTCCCCAGTTGCAGGGCCAGTGCAGAGCAGGGTGGCCACAAGCCCAGGCTGCCTTCCTGCCTGCCAGGGTTGGTGGGGCTGTGTGACAGAGCTGCCCCCAGAATCAGAACCTGGGGGGGCTCTCCCACCTGCCCCACTCCTTCAGCTCCCCAAGTATGGCAATTTCTGTTGTGTGGGTTCCCTGATGTGCTGGATGACCTCACAATGCTCTGTTGCCGACCAGCGCCTAGGGAGACTGCACACACCAATGTGATGTAAAGCAAATCCCAAGTTTATTCAAAAACACAGGTATATATGACCTCAAGTGACCCCGCCCCAGGTGCAGTGGTCTGACTCCAATTGGTTGAGGCTGGAAACATGTCCTTTTAAGGTGAAAACGAAACCTGTAATGTGGTCCTCCAGACCCACCTGAATCGGGCTGCAACATCTCCCCCTTTTGTTTCAAAGAACAAAGCAAAATGCAAACAACATAATACACATCATGCATATTGCAACTTGAACAGAAAGGCTGAAAATTTTGAAAATTGAGAAATAACATTTTGAAAGTCTTAAATTTTGCTAATTCAAGACTTAACAGGGTATTTGCAGGTTACACATCCCTACCTCCCCCTCTCTTTTCAAAATAGACCTTTTGGAAGGAGGTACAGTAACCTTTGTAAACTCACACAAACCAATACATGACTAAGACATGTATGTTTGGAATTTGCAAACTTACAACTAGTGCAAAACAAGAAACTTTTCTTTCACGCGTGAAATTGTGGTCTTTTTGTGCAGTCGTCACCGCACAGACCACTGTAAACAAACTAGAATTTATTAAAATTTGTGCAAAGTGTTCAAGAGTGCAGAGTGACTTAACTTAGTAAGGAAGCAAGTTCAGTCCAGCTGAACTAAATCTCCTTATGTTCAAGGTCCATTCTCAGAACTTCTGTGTGGCCATCACAGAGGTTTGAGAATGAAGCTTTGATTTTTACTCCTTATACACTCTTGGTAAAGCAGTCAAAACTCTACTTTAACTGAAAGTTAACAGAATTTCAAAATACAGGCTAAACAACATGCTAACTTGAACTGGACTGTTCTTGTTTGATTGGACAGTTAATGACTAGTCCTGCAAATAAGAACAATCAAACAAATCATAATAACAACTAGGATCAATACTCCTTGAATCAGTGCTGCTTCTTGCCAGGTTATTAGGCTTAGGGAATGAACCCATTTCTTTAAAGGAGAAATGTTAGCTGTTAGCTTGTCAGGATTATTTTTCACTGCTTGTGCTTCTTTGGAGTGTTTGCTTAATTCTGTGGAACATATTCCTTTAAACTCATCACATTGGTAACCATGAATCATCAACAAGAATCTTAGGGCTTCTCTGTTTTGTAATACTGCTTGTTCTATCCTATCAGCATCTGTTGAGAAATCATTAAGCATTTTGGCAATGATGTTTAGTTGCTCCTGCACCCAGTAGTTAAGCATTTGCACTAAACGTAATGCTCTGTCTACACCAACTGGGGAAAAAACTGCTGCTAGCAAATGTCCTGTATCACTCCAATGTTCTGTGGTGTTTTCCTCAGCTTGAGGACTAGACCACTTAACATGCTCTTGTATTGATTGTGTAAATTTGGTCAGCTGGCCTAAGTAACAAGGCCCACTTTTTACCTGGGCAGGTATTCCAGGCCATGCTCTATTACCACAAATTAAGAAATATCCAGGAGGCAACGCTCTTCTCTGGTTACCTTTTGTGCGAACCAATCTTGTTTTGGGGTAACTTGTATTTTGTGAACCAATAACATTCCAACACCAACTGCTATTGGTGTAACTCTTATTATGAGGAGTGACATCTGTGCTTCCCACAGGAAAATATTGCTGTGACCAGTGTTTGTTTGACCATTCTGAAACACTGGAATGCACAGGGTGAAATTCAACACATGACTCATTTCCAGGGAGAGCTCCTACTAACCTTAGCTCTTGTGGATCTCTCTCTAAGGAAGTATTTAATTGCCATATGATGTCTGCTATGGTTTCTCCAGTACCACTGCAGGACACTTTTGCTTCCTCAATACCAAAAGGAATGAAATCTTTGATGTTATGATAAGGTGTTCCTATAAGGCACACTTTGTTTGGTTCTCCTCCTTTAACCATGTTATCTGAGCAGAATTTTTTTAGATTTTCCTGTTGAGAAAGCATTATCCATACATTTTGATTAGTAACAGCAACAAGACAAGTTACAAATGCAAGAGATACACTTAGATACTCTCTGGATTTAACTACCCTTTGAATTATGGTGGCTAGATGCTTTCCATCTGGCTTCACCATAGCTGTGAAGGCTTCTGAAATGGCCTTTTGAGTTACCAGAGGCTTCCCTGTTCTAGGAAGGTTAGAAAAGACAGCTAAAGCAGCATTTTTGGATCTTTCAAATCCCTTTTTTACTACATCATGATTCCCAGCTCCCCCCAGCATGTCCCAAACAGAGGCTTCTTCCTGCGCTGTTGTTGAAGACTGCAGGTGCCAGTTTTCTGGCGCGGGGAAAGTCCCTACGGGCGCTGAGGGTTCCAGTGCCTGTGTTGGCAGCTGCGGGCAGTGCACGGCTATCGGGGAGGGAGTCCCCGCTGGTGCTGCAGAGCTTGTGTCCTGCGCGACTGGCGCTGTGGGAACTTGTTCTCGGGACGCTTGCGCTGTGAATGGCGCGCAGTGAAGGGAACGACCAGGGGGAGCTCCGCGGGTTCCGCTCCACTGGGGAGGAGTCTCTCCCCTCTCCATGACGCAGTCGATCCACGCAGGAGGTGGTGGGGGTGGCGCGGGAACTGATCCACCCCAGGGGCAGGCGAATTCGGAGCCGACTCTGGCCCCTGCGGGCTGCGGCGGACCCGCGCCTGGCGCATGCGCTGTGATTGGCAGGCAGTAGGGAGGGGGGTTGGGCGGTCCTGGCGCCTCGTGGTAAGGGCGCGCCGTTCCTTTGTTTGATTTCGTGGGCTTTGCGATCACGTGGTCTCTTTGTTTTCCTGGCCACGCGGTTTCGAGTCCTGCTGAAATGTCTCTCGCGGCCGCCTCTTGCCGCAACGGAGCGACTCCGGAGTACCCGCAGGGCGGCGGGGAGCATGGCGGCGGGGCGACCCCAGCCCCGAGGTACCCGCAGGGCATTGGCGGCAGCGGCGGCAGTGCCGGCGCCGAAGGTGGATGGACAGGGGGAGAGAAACTCCACGGGGTTTGTCCCCCCCTCCACATGTCTCTCTCAGCTGAGGGCATTCCCCATCGCACTTTCTCGGAGTTGGGGTTTAAATAAAAGTCACTCACGGTTTGGTTTTCTGCGGCGTGTCTCGTGGGGTTCCAAGGTTGCTGCTGAGGTCCGGCCGCTTCTACAGCGGCAGCCGGTGGTCTCATTTGCTGTGCACAGGCTGTTTCTTGGTAGTTGTAAGGCGGTGCAAAGACGACTTCTTGGCTTTTCGCGGCGACGAACGGCATGGAAAAGCTTTGATTCTATGGTTGCTGTGGTCTTGCCGGGTTTTCCGGAGCGGGAGTAGACGGTGCCGTGTGTGGGTACGGGAACGTTACAGCGCTGGCTCCGCGGCTCGGCTCTGGGCTCCGCGCTTGTGGATAGGGCGGCGGCGATGCCGAAGGGAATGGCAGTGGGGGTCCGACGGGCGGCACGGGTGGTGCCGAAGGGTACCATGGCGGGGGTTCCACGAGCGGCACAGGCAGCAGCGGTGTGGCAGAGGGGTACCACGACGGGGGTTCCGCGAGCGGCGGTGCCCATGGTGTTGCAGAAGGATGTTCAGGAGAAAAACTGCCCTACAGAAGAGGCTTTTTTCCTTTCTCTCAGGTAGCTTGAGGTTTTTATGGGCTCGTTCTACCTCTAACAGCATTTTCGTTATAGCTGCATATGACGGAGTAAGTGGCACAAATTCTTCGGGAGCAGTTTGCACTAAATTCCACAAATCTGCCCCAATATTGTCCCACAAGTCTATGGAAAACGTGGAGCTGGCATCGGTTAAGTGCCCCCGACTAAGGCACCAGTCCAAAAATTCCTGTAATGCTTGTCTTTCAATGTTTGTTTTTTTTAACACGAGCTAATTTTTCAAATTTATCAAGCAATACGTTCGTTTCAGTCGAATTGGAATTTCCCATGTTTCTTTAACTCACCGGTTTGAAGGTCGTCGTTCTTTCAGTCCACGTTCTTTCAGCAGCTGTCTAGGCCACTACAAAAAACTCCCAAGTTTACGGGAGACAGAAGCTCTCGGAGGCTTCTCCTTAAGGTTCTAGGCAGGTCTGCAGGTGGCTTCCATGTTCTGAGACACGCTGGGGTCCACCAATTGTTGCAAACCAGGGCCTAGTGAGACTGCGCACACCAATGCGATGTTCAAGCAAATCCAAAGTTTATTCAAAAACACAGGTATTTATCACCTTAAATGACTCCGCCCCAGGTACGGATTTCCGATTCCATAGGTTAAGGCTGGAAACATGTCCTTTTAAGGTGAAAACGAAACTTGTGGGGGTTGTCCTTCAGACCACCAGAATTAGCGGCAGCAACACTCATGGAATCAAAGGCCATTGTGACATTGCAGGGATTAATGGAACCAAAGAAACCCTGGGAGACTGGAACCTCATGGAATCAACGGGCCATAGTGAATTGTGAAGAGCCTTATGGAGACAAAGGGACCCTGGGGCACTGTGGAACCTCATGGAACCAAGGGGCCTTTGTGACTTGTGGGGACTCCTGGAATCAAATGAACCTCAGGACATTTTGGAACCTCATGGCATCAAGGGGCCTTTGTGGCACTGCAGAGCCTTATGGACCATGGCAGGATTTTCTGCCCTGATCAGGCCCAGAATCCACTCAGAGAAGGCAAACAATGCAGGCTCTCTGGGCTGAGTTACTGCTGGCACCAAGGGGCTGATTTGGTGTTGAATTCTGCTAAAACCAGCCTGGTTCACCAAACTGCAAATGCACATCCTGCTTTTTGGAACAGGATCTGACAGATCAGCTGCTCACTGGCCTGGAAATTCATGACTAGCAATCCCTCACTGTATAGCTCTAAAAGCTCTGTCCAACTTCCATATGGCATATCCCTTCACAGACTGTCTTGAAGCATGTGGAGCTTCTCCCATGAAGCAGGGACGGCTCTTCATGGTCACTGCCCAGGGGTTAAGGGAAGGAGAGAGATCTGCCCTCTTTAGTTGTGTGAGAGTTACATCAATCTCTGCTGAATGATAGTTTCTTTGCTGGCTTCAACACAACTCTTTTAAAATAACTGCTCTGACACAGTGCACTGCACTATTTTATGCTATAATATACTCTACTAGGAGGTTTTTAGCTTTTCCAGAGTGTACTGAATGTTTAAGTAAATGATTAAGATCTTTCATCTGTTCACTTGTCTGTTCTTTTGTCTGTTCATTTCTCATAACAAATAACTCATTTTATAGATCTGATTTGCCATCATTAAAACCTGTGGAAAAAAGTGATACAATCACACCTCTGTAATTCCTGAAATTTAAATTGCACAGTAAATCTGCAGCTAAGATTGGATTCAGTCACCCCCAGGCTCCTCTCTGAGAAGGAGTTTAGTAAGCAAGGGGTCCTTTCTGCCCCAACAGCTCAATGAGACACCTTCTCTAATAAACTCTGTCTAAAACTTATTACCTCTGTGACACCATAATCTTCCACACTATCCTAGGACTCCTTTGGTTCTATGAGGCCCTGCAATGTCACAGTGATCCCTTCATTCCATGAGGTTCTGCAGTGTCCCAAGTTCCCTTCAGTTCCATGAGGTCCCAGAGCACCAAAATGACCCTTTGATTCCATGGGGTTCTGAAGTGTCAGAGTGTCCCTTTTGTTCCATCACTGCGGAGAGCCACAATGAGCCCTTAATTCCATGAGGTTGCAGAGTTACAATGATCCCATTGTTTCAATAAGACTCTGCAGTGTCACAATTCCATGAGGTTCCACAGTGTCACACTGGTCCCTTGTGCTACTCAGGGCCCTGCACTGAGACAAAGGTCCCTTAAATCCATGAGATTCCACAGTGACCGTGTGATTCCATGAGGTCCTGCAGTGTCAAAGTGGTGGTTTCAGAGGTGGTGGAGCTTTATTTTTGTAGTTAGAAACAGAATGAGAAAGAAATAATGTCACCAAGGGCACCTTGGAGGTGCAGACTGGACATGGGAAGAAAGGAATTTCCCTCCAAGAGAAATGCTCTGATACAAAGTGTCACAAAGATGGAGTCTGGATGAGCCCAAGGCTTTATGGAGGAGCCAGGGAGGAGGGAGAGATGTCAGTGCAGGAAGGGGCCAGCGAGGTGGGGCAGCCGGGGGATGCCGACAGCCTGCAGGGAAAGGGGCAGGGCATGGACACCGTAGGACAGCCTGGGCTGGAGAGGAGACAGGGATGTGCAGAAGCTGAAAGGCCCCAAGAGAGGCAACTTGTGCAGGCCTTTGGCCATGGCTGCTGTGTGTGCCCCTATGGCATGAGGAGACAAGTGAGCCTTGCAGCCCTGGGGCCTCATTGCCTCCTTGTCCCTGCTCAGCAGCCTGGGAGGTGCCAGCCCATTTTTCTGCCCTTGGCATTGAACATCCCACATGCCAGTGCCCCAGGAAGAGCCCTGACCAGTGAGGGAGGGAATGGATCTCCTTTCTCAGGGGCTGGAGGTCAGGGCTAGGACCTTTGAATTCTGAAACACAGCGAGTTTAACTCATTATGAGAGACATCTTTGACTTGCTTCTCCATAACTGTCATCACTGCCTCCAGTTTTCTGGTCTAACTGGAGTCTGGGGACACTTTCTCAGACCTGTTCCTCAGTGGGACCCATTAGCACTACAAGAAACTTCAGTGTTTCAATGTCAATTTGAGTTCTTGAGAAGTTGTTTGAACTTAGTCTGATGGACTGAGTTTAATGTAAACAACATAAACTTGCCCTTGGCATTGCACATCCCACATCCCAGTGCCCCAGAAAGAGCCCTGAGGAATGAGGGAGGGCCAAGATCTCCCTTCCCAGGGCCTGGGAGTCACACCTTAGCCTTTTGAATTCTGAAACACAGCCAGTTTTATTAAACATGAGAGTCATCTTTCCCTTCCTTGTCCATACTTGTGCCATCACTCCTTCCAGTTTTCTGCTCTAACTGGAATCTGGGGCCAATTTCTCAGTCCCATCCCTCAGTGGGACCCATCAGCACTACAAGAAACTTCAGTGTTTCAATCTGCTTTGACTTCTGGAGAAGTTTGAACTTACTCTGATGGACTGAGTCTGTTGTAAACAACACAAACCCCCCAGAGGGCCATTAAATGCCCTGGGCTGTTGCTGTGCTGCTGAGCTGGGCCGGGCTCCTGGCACACAGGGAGCTCCTGGCAAGCGGGCAGCGCTGCAGAGAGACAGCTCTGCCCAGGAGCAGCTCCTGTGCACAGCCCAGCAGGGCTCAGGGCACTGCCAGGCCAGCTCAGGGACACCAGCAGGGCACAGACAGAGCTTAAAGGGGCTCAGCATTGGGAGGATGACTCAGAGCTCATGGAGGAGAAATCTTTGCAGTGCTGGACACGGTGAGTCTGTGGGTGCAGGGCAATGCAGGGGCAGCTCCTGGAGGCATCTCCTAAAGCTGGCCCAGCCCCAGCTGATGGGATGTGTGAGGAGGGGGCTGTTGGTGGACACTTTGGAATAGCTGTGGAGCCGGGGTGTGCAGCCAGGGGTGCCCAGGGCTGTGGTGCAGAGCTGGGTCCTGCAGCCTAGGGCGCTGTGCTGGGGAAGGGACTCTGCTGCCTGCCAGGGTCAGCTCTCAGCCGGCCTGGGGAGCTGCTCACAGGGCTGGGGAGAAGGGCTGTGGGGAAGGAGCAGCCCCTTGTAGGGAAGGGCAGGATCCTTCTACTGTCAAAATTGTGCTGTAGGGGCAAGGGCTACTTATAGCTCCAGATCAATGCAGAAAAATTCCCAGGGGCATTTGCAGGAAGCACAGCATGAGGGAGGTTGCCTTATAGGGAAAACTCCTTTTCTTACAGTTTTGCCCTCTGGATTGTCTGGGTAGGAAACGAGACAGAAATTCATCTCTGAGCTGAGCAAGAGACTCTAAAACCTATAAACTGTTGCTTTTAGAGGTGCAGGAAGCAGAGACTACCACAAACCACCACAGAGAGGCTCACAGGCAGCATCAGTGTTGCTTTTGCAGACTCCTCCACGTTGCTCTGACACTGGCATCAGAGCCTGCCCAGCCAGAGCTGCCCCTGGACAGTGCCCTGTGCTGGGAGCGCTCTGCAAGGCAGAGCTGAGCACCCAGGGCTGGGATGGGCTCTGGGAGCCCTGGGCACAGGGAAGCAGCTGCTGGCAGGGACAGCTCCAGGCAGCAGAGCCCTGGGCAGGGAGTGGGGCAAAAGTTAACCCAAACACCCCTGGGGGAGGGGGCATACAGGTCACTCTGGGGGGCCTTCCCTGCATTTCTACTGAGCACTGTGTGCTGGGCCAGGAAAATGAGGATTCCTCCAGGGGGTCAGAACCTTCACCAGATGTGTCTTCTGAGTCATGAGTGCAGAAGTGGAAGTTTTGCATTCAAGGTGGGTTCCATCTGAATGTCCCTTTTGAATGTCAGAGCTGTAACAAAAAATTTCCATGTCAGCAGATTGACTCCTTGGCAGAACATTTGGTAACATCTGACACATTGATTTTGGTTAAAAACAGACTGGTTTTGTCAGAGAGCTTTAGGCTTAATTAATCCCTGTGTTTTCCTTTTCGGAACAGACCGTCTTCTAAGAAACAACACATGTCCAACAGCAGCTCCATCAGCCAGTTCCTCCTCCTGCCATTGGCAGACACGCGGCAGCTGCAGCTCCTGCACTTGTGGCTCTTCCTGGGCATCTCCCTGGCTGCCCTCCTGGGCAACGGCCTCATCATCAGCGCTGTAGCCTGCGACCACCACCTGCACACCCCCATGCACTTCTTCCTGCTCAACCTGTCCCTCACAGACCTGGGCTGCATCTGCACCACTGTCCCCAAAGCCATGCACAACTCCCTCTGGGACACCACAACCATCTCCTACATGGGATGTGCTGCGCAGGTCTTCTTTCTATTCTTTCTTATTGGAACAGAGTTTTCCCTCCTCACCATCATGTGTTACGACCGCTACGTTGCCATCTGCAAACCCCTGCACTACGGGACCCTCCTGGGCAGCAGAGCTTGTGCCCACATGGCAGCAGCTGCCTGGGCCTGTGGCTTTCTCAATGCTCTGCTGCACACAGCCAATACATTTTCCCTGCCCCTGTGCCATGGCAATGCCCTGAGCCAGTTCTTCTGTGAAATCCCTCAGATCCTCAAGCTCTCCTGCTCACACTCCTACCTCAGGGAACTTGGGCTCATTGTGGTTAGTGTCTGTTTAGGTTTTGGCTGTTTCATTTTCATAGTTTTCTCCTATGTGCAGATCTTCAGGGCTGTGCTGAGGATCCCCTCTGAGCAGGGACGGCACAAAGCCTTTTCCACGTGCCTCCCTCACCTGGCCGTGGTCTCCCTGTTTGTCAGCACTGGCACATTTTCCTACTTGAAGCCTCCCTCCATCTCCTCCCCATCCCTGGATCTGACATTGTCAGTTCTGTACTCGGTGATTCCTCCAGCACTGAACCCCCTCATCTACAGCCTGAGGAACCAGGAGCTCAAGGATGCCGTGAGAAAAATGATGACTGGATGCTTTTCAGCAGCAAGAACCTCCCAGTTTTCTTCTGTACAGTGTTCACAATAAAACTCATGACAGGCTCATTTTGCCTTCCCAGGTTTTTCTTGGTGGTCAGTGGTTTGGTTTTTTCCTAAGGTTGTTCTCAATGAAATTATGTTATTCATCCTCTCATCTAAATCACTGTCTCGTTTATTAATTTAACTCTTTCAATCTTTAATTGAGTAATTTTGCTATCTTTATATTTAAACAAAATAAACTCTCTTGCAGTAGCCTTGTGTGTCTGAGGAGGTCATTGGAGATCATTGGATTTTTCCTTTGAGAGTTTCAGGCACCTACTGGGCAATTCCATGTGTGCAGGGAAGGGCAAAGAGTCCCAGCACAGCAGCACTGCCAGGGAGCACCAGCACTGGGCCTTTGCTGTCCTGCTCTCTTTCCACTTGTACACTCTCCTGCAGAGCCCCTGGGCTGGACTAAGGCCTTGGTCCTCTGCCAGCTGGGACACAGACCTGCTGCATGTCCATCCTGGGCTCACAGGCAGGGACAGGCCATGGGCACTGCTGGGACACAGCTGGGCTCCACAACAGCAGCTCCATCAGGAAAGGGCTTCTCCTTAGCTCAGGACATGCAGCCTTAGGGCTTTTTGCAAAGTCACCCTCAAGAACATGCCAAGGGATAGACTCTATAGAGGCTCCTTGTTTGCTTATTCTCCAGGGGCTCTAAACCTGCATGTGAACCAGCAAACAGAGCCCTGTAACTGCAGGGGCTACAGCAGGAAACAGGGAAATGATCTGGTGAGTGTTCCGTGTAACCCTCAGTGAACACACTACTGCTACCCATGACAACAATAGCAGTAATAAAAGCTGGAACTATAACAATAAACTCCACAAGAAGCACATGAGGAGCACAACACCATTGCTCCACTGCTCACCACTCAGTGCCCAATGCCCAGCCCAGCCCAGACACAGATCAGCCCTTCCTGACCAACCCCCCATTAACACCCTGAGCACGGCCCTGCACCAATGGGAACATCCCTTGGGCCAGTTGGGCTCAGCTGTCCTGGCCCTGCTCCCTCCCACCCCTGTGACCCTGAGGAGATCTTTGGAGGCCATGATCTCACAAACTTCTCACAGATTCCAAGTCAAAACCCAAACCCAAAGCACCTTGAAAAACCTGTAGCCCCTGAAGCTTTAAGGAGGCCCCCAAGGGCCAATCCTGACAAAGCCTCCCCAGGGACTCGCCCCAGCAGAGCCTTGGAAGCCACGACTGCAGGGAGGCAAAGGCTCTGGGCAGCAGCTCAGGTGCTGAGCCAAGCCTGGCTTGGCTGGAGGCAGCAGAAAGGCCCAGCCCTGACCCTCAACCTGGAGAAGGCACATCCTGTCCCTCACACCTTCCTCAGGGCTCTGCTGGGGGCACTGGCATGAGGGGTGATGCTGAGGGCAGGACAAGAGAAAGAGAATCAGGAGGGGAGGGGGCAGACCAAGAAGCCAGTCTTTCAACAAAGAAATTGAAAGGTGTGACACAAATGAAAACAGGAAACCAAAGTTACCTGGTCCCTGAACTCAACAAAACTTTCAAACTTGTGAAAAGATTCCAGCTGCCAGCCAGGTGAGTGGATTTCCACCTGGCTGCTTCCATGCTGGAATAGTGGGGCTGATAGTCAGCAGTTGCAAGCTCATGAAGCGCAAAAGCTGAGATTCCTTTGCTAGAGATTAGGAAATTGAAAGAGGAATTGGAAAAGGAGAAATTTAGAGTCTCTGGAGATGACTCTTCTCCAGAGTGAGGGCAAGAGATCCATTTCAGGAAGATGTCATGAACTCCCCAGGAAAGTGGAGCTCTGGAAACAAAGGTATCCAGTACTTGAGGGAATTACCTGTGCTGGAAATCATCTATAGTGACCTAAAAAGTGAAAACACCCGTAAAGACTCAGAGGATGTTCCTTGCACAATGGGCATGAGGAGGTTCAAAGCACTCCTGGATCACGTTCCAACAGCCTGATGGCATCGTATTCCCCCCAAAGGGATGCACCAGGAGATGGCACCCTCCTGGCTCTGAAATATACAAGAAACTCTGGGCACTTCCTCACCCCCACGGGCCAGCAGCTCAGCTCTCAGGGGCAGCCCAGGAGATCAGTCCTCTCCTCCCCAGCCAGAGGGAAAGGGAGCCCCAAGCACAGGCCACGTGGTGATTTCTGGTTCTTTCTGCATGGCCAGAGGGAGACATGAGGAAGTGGGATGGTGAACCCACCTTTGAGCTGGGAGCCCATGGAGGTGAACTGAGAGGGAAGAGAGCTGCGGAGAAGGGATCAGCCAAGAAGGATGTCCATGTAGTTGCTGCAGGGACACAAGAAGGCAATCAGGGATCTCCCAGGCATAAAAAGACGAAATGAGGGCATTTGATCCTAGTGAGAGGACTTGTGGTCTGGCATCACAGAGGTCAGAGAGTGAATACTCTGGCCAAGGACAGGAGTAGAGGGTCCCTGCCTTTGGCCAGGAGGAGGAAAGGGATGACCAGGCACACTGCACTGTGTGGATTCGATGGCCTGGCACAGCAGATCCACAGAGGTGTAAAGCTTTAGTAGACACTGGTGCCCAGTGCACACTGATGGCATCAGGGCACAGGAGTGCAGAACCCTCTGGATCTCTGGAGTGGCAGGGGGATGTCAGGAGCTGTCTGTGTTAGAGACTGAGGTCAGTTTAGGAGGGGACAAGTGGGAAAAGCCCTCCATTGTGTATGGCTCAGACTGACCTTGTTTTCTGGACACTGCTCAAGGTGCCCCAGGACACTCATCACAGACCAGCCCCTCCCAATGACCATTCCCAGCACTGGTTTGTCACCCAACTCTGAGAGGTGGTTTGTTCCTTCACAGAGGGACATCAAGTGACTGAGCCAGAAGTCCAAGAGATCCCAATTCTTTGTCCCCTCAGGTACAGCATCGTCTGTGCCACCAAGGGCTGTGAGCAGACCTGCTGTGCTGAGGCTCTGGGGCCTCGTGGCCTCCTGGCACAGCCCCAGGAAGGCTGGGCACTGTCACCCCTTGTCCTACCCTCAGCATCACCCCCCTTGCCAGTGCCCCCAGCAGAGCCCTGAGCAGGACGTGAGGGACAGGATGTGCCTTCCCCGGGCTGGGGGTCAGGGCTGGGCCTTTCTGCTGCCTCCAGCCAAGCCAGTCTTTGCTCAGCACCTGAGCTGCTGCCCAGAGCCTTTGCCTCCCTGCAGTCATGGCCTCCAAGGATCTGCTGGGATGAGTCCCTGGGGAGGCTTTGTCAGGAATGGCCCTTGGGGCCTCTTTAAACCTTTAGATGACCCCAGGTTTTTCAGAGTACTTTGGTTTTGCTTTTGATTTGGAGTCTCTCAGAGGTTTGTTCAATCAAGGCCTCCAATTATCAGCTGTAACAAGTCCCTTGAGATTCTTGATCAGTATCAACACTCAGTGGGGCTTGTTAATGCTTCAAGGTACTCAAAGCTTATTGAAGTATTTCTTTTTGACACCCAGTCTGTGAGAGGTTTGTGAAATCACGGCCTGCAATGATCTGCTTTAATTAGTCCCTTGAGAGGCTTTGTCAGTAACAGCCCACAGTGAGGCTTGTTAATGCTTCAAGGGACTCAACATTTATTAAGATACTTTCCCTTTCCTTTTGAAACTGAGTCTATGAGAGGTTTGTTCAATCAAAGCTTCCAATTATCTCCTCCTACCAGTCAGTGAAGAGCCTGTATTGGGAATGGCCCTCAGTGGGACCCATTAGTGCTTTGAGATACTTTGTGATTTTCTTCTGGCTTTGACTTATGGAAAGGTTTGTGCAATCTCCTCTCAGGTCCTGAGGTTCAAGGGCTCAGCACCAAATGCACCACGGGGCTTGTTAAGATAAAGCAAAACCTAACAGATCATGGCTCTTTCTGAGTTTGTCCTCTAATCAAGGAGAGTTAATTAAGTAATTTCCCTACTACAGTTTTGAAGAAAGATTTCAAAGAGCTTCTAACAAATGTGTATTTCTATTTTAAATGATATGGATAATTACTTTTCTTTTTAGGGAAGAGGTGATTGCAGCATTCTCTGATTGATGTTGACCAAGGTTCCCTCCTGAAAGGTTTGGACTAATTGGAGATCGATCCCTTCAGGTCTGACAGTGTGGACAACCTTGCTCCACACCTCCCCAGCCCCATCATGTCCCTCATCAGTCAACTGGGACCTGCTTTGCTCTGAGAACTGGCTGAACACAGGCAAGAGTGATTTTTCCTCTATTTTTGCTGCAATCTGAAACTCACAAGTTTCACCATTGAAAACAAACACGCTCCTCGGACTTTCACCTCACATCCCCCCAATTTTACCCCAAATCCCCAGGATTCCACTCAAAATCCCATAATTACCCTCAAAATCCCTTTAATTCCACCGAAAGATACCCTGATTTTCACCTCATACCACAATGGTTCTTCTCCAAGTTGCTTTAATTCCAACTCATATCTCTATAAACCCATCAAAGTTTTGCTGATTTTGCCCCAAATCTCCCGTGTCTTCCACCCAAAATTCTATTAATTCCACATAAAACTCCTCTCATTTACCCCCAAATCCACTTAATTTTCCTGAAGATCTCCATTATTTTTGCCCAGAGTTCCCTTAATTCCATCTATAACCTCCCCAATCCCATATATTTCACCAAAAATTACTTGAATTTCACCTAAAATTTCTCAATTCTCTTTATTTCCACCTCAAATCTTCTTAACTACGTGCAATATTTCCTTATTTCTACCCAACATATCCCTAATTCAACCCCAAATATCTGACCTCCACTCAAAAATACCTTTTTCCCTCTTACAATCCCAAGTAATTCATCCCAAATCCTGAAGGTTCCACAGAAATCCCCTTAATTTCACATAAGGATTATTTAATTCCATCCCAAATCCCTTTAATTCCACCCAACCTCTCCTAATTTCACCTCAAATCCACTGAATTCCACTCTGAATTCCCTCAAATCCACACAAAATCCCTTCCCCAACTCACCAGCCCCCCAAGTGCCCCCAAATCCCCCCCAACCCGCAAGTGTCCCTTTGGAGCCCCAAATCCCGGGAAAGGGCCCATGGGAAGGGGGGCTGGGGGGCTTTGGGGAGGTTGGGGTGGATTTGGGGGCCTGGAAGGCACTTGGGGGGCACTTGGGGGTCCCATTGGGGTCTGAGGGGCATTTATGGGGCACTGGGAAAGAACTTGGGTGTCCGAGGGGACCCCTTGGGGGGTCACTCGAGTGTCCAGGAACAGAATCTGGGGGTCCAAAGAGGGTTTTAGTGGTCACTTCTAAGACCCGGAGGAACTTGGGGGTCACTTGGGGGTCCAGGGAGGTGATTTGGGGGTCCTGAGTGGGTATTGGGGGAGCACTTGGGAGTCCTGGGGCCCTTCTGGGGCAGTTTGGGGTCCGGGGGACACTTGGGGGGCTGCAATGGGGGTGGGACCGACCCGATTGGGCTTGGGGGGGGGGGGGGGCGGGAGTTGTAGTCCCGCCTGTGATTGGCCAGAGCGGGCCGCGGTGCATGACGGGAGATGTAGTGCGGGACAGGGTCAAAATGGCGCATACGCCATGTCCCGTCACCGCCCGCTGCATTCCTGAACGCTGATTGGCTGCAGGCGATGACGGGCAGGCGCAGCGCCCAATCAGAGGCGGCGCAGACGGAGGGCGGGACTCGACGGCGCTGCCGGGAGAGGTGAGCAATGGCGGTGCCATAGGGAGGTTTGGAAGATAATTGGGAACATTTAGGAAATATTCGGGGACTCGGGGAGGGCTTTGGGGATCCCTCACGACCCACCCACCCCCCACAGACCCGCGGGACCCCCCCGGGACCGTGTTGGCCGTGACGGTGAAGGAGCCGGGTAAGCCCCTCCCCCCACCCCGGGATCCGCCTCGGGACCCCCCAAAATCACCCAAAAAAATCCCTGAGACCCCAAAACCGCCCACCTGGGACCTCCCAAACTGCCTCGGCCCCCCAGGATGACCCAAATCGCATTCTGAACGCTCTGGAGCATTTGAAACACTTCGGCCCCCCCCAAACGCCTCAGAGACCCCCTAAACCCCCTCCTAGACCCCCCCCCAACCTCTTTCAGAGCGTCTAAACTGCCCAGAACCCACCGAACTACCCTCAGGCTGTGCTGTATTTCCTCCCAGACCCCCCCAAACCACCGCAGGACCCGCCAAAATCCCTTTCTGAAGCAACCAGACCTGCCAAATTCCCTCAACCTCCCCCCAGACCCCCACCCAGACCTCTCCAAACTGCCCCAAGACTCCCAAACTACCTCAAACTCCTCCTAAATTCTCTCCCAGTATCTCCAAACTGCCCCAAGGCCCTCAAACTACTTCCAAAACTCCCCAAACTAGGCCAGGATCCCCCTAAACCCCCTCCCAGAACCCTCATACTGCTCCCAGATCCCCCAAAACCATCTCTGGGTCCCCCAAACCTTTCTCAGGACCCCCACACTGCCCTCAGACCCCCCCATACCACCCCAGGACCCCCCAAACCCTTCCCTGGCCCTCCAAAGTACTTCTGGACCTCCAAACTGCCGTCAGACCCTCCAAAACAACTATAGGACCCCCCAAACTCTGTCCCAGGCCCCCCAAACTGCCCCAAGAGGCCCCTAAAACACCTCAGGAGCCCCAAACTGGGATCTGGAAGTGACAGGTGAAAGAGAGAGAACTGAAGCTGAGTGAGACACGTGGGCAGCCTGAAAAAACTGGAAAATGGGGTTTATTTGTTTTTTTTTTCTGCAAGTTGAAAGGGAAAAATTGGGGATGATTTTCTTGAAAAAGGGAACGGTGTGAGTGAGTGAGGAGTGACCTCAGTGTGGGGAACAAAGGGAGTCACCCTCAAAGGGGCTTTGCTTCGGGAGCATCTCTGGATGCTGGAAAATCCTGGGATCCTCCCATCCCCCCAGATGGAGGTGCCTGGCACAGATCCCCTAAAACCCCAAACCATCAAGATTTGGCCAAAACCCCCTCCAAAATATGCAGATTAAGGCCAAAGGAATTCAAAGCACCAAAATTCACCTCCAAATTTGCTCTCTCTGGTCTCTCCACTTTGGGGTTCTCGGGGTCCCCCCTGTCCAGGCTGTTGGGGGTGCCTTGTGTTTTGGGGGCCCCTCTCTGGGGTTCTGCCTTTTCCAGGCTGCTGGAGATCCCGGGAATGCCAGGGGTCCCCACTCTGTGATCTGACCCCTTTGGGGTTCTGGGATTCCCCCTCTCCAGGGTCCCAATTAGGAATGCCGAGGGTGCCAGAGGTCCCCTATGCCCTGACTCCCATCTCCGGGATCCCCCGTGGGATCCCAAAAAGGAGATCCCGGAAATGGGGCACCCTCAGGACCCCTGGCATCCTGGGGGGGGGGACCCCAAACTGGGGGACCCCAGAGAGGAGGGACCCCAAGAAACCCAAAGTGGGGAGACCAGAGAGGAGGGACCCCTTTGATTCCCAGGACCCCCGGCAGCCTGGAGAGGGCAGGGACCCCAGAGAGGGGGAATCCTCAATCGACGTGGGACCCCCAGCGGCCAAGACAGGGGAGACCCCCAGAACCCCAAAGTAAAGAGACCAGAGAGAGGAAACTCCTGAGAGAGAATTTTTTTTTTTACTTAATCTTACTGTTTTGGAGGGTTTTAAGGGCACAAGCTGCCTGGTGGATTCCAGAGATGGACTTGGGCAGGAGGATCCCCCAACCTTATTTTTGCCCCCAAACCAGGATTTCTCCTTCCCAAAGCTTGTCGGGATGGAGGAAGAGGCTGCGAGAAAGAGGAAGGTGCCCCGGAACCCCCAGGCAGGTGAGGAGGAAGTCAGTGCCCCTTTGCCCCTCCCTTGTGCTGCATCTTCCAGCCCAGCATGGCCCCGGCTGCAGGACAACCCCGCTGCCGACGCCGTCCTGCCGGGGCCGGGTTTGGGGGGATGTCCTTTGCCTTCCCTGTGGGCTGGAGGCAAATGCCCTGCCTGTCCTTGTTCCTTCCTGCCCCAGGCCCTGAGCTGAGCACGGAGAGCACAGAGGACAATTCCCCCCGGCAAAACCTGCTGGCAGAGGCTGTTTTGAACGGCTTCACAGACCAGGAAGTGAGTGGGGAGGAAAATCCACGAAGATCTGCCAGCAGGAGAATCTCCAAAACTAGACCTGTGTGCTCTGAGGAGGAAAAACCAACCCAGTGCCTCAAAGATGGCCGTGGCTTGAGCAGGTGCTCTGACCCAGTGATGCAGCAGCGACATCACTCAAGGGAGAAGCGCTACAAGTGCTTGGAATGTGGGAAGAACTTCAGCCAGAGCTACAGCCTGATCCGCCACCAAATGATCCACACTGGGGAATGGGCCTACAAGTGTGGGGAATGTGGGAAGGGCTGCAGCTGCACCTCTGAGCTGATCCGCCATCAAAGGATCCACACCGGGGAACGTCCGTACGAGTGTTCGGAGTGCGGGAAGAATTTTAGGACCATCTCACAACTCTTCTCACATCAGCGCACACACACAGAGGAGAGGCCCTTCTGCTGCACCCACTGCAGAAAGAGATTCAAACAAAACTCCCACCTCGTCACCCACTGGAGCACCCACACTGGGGAGAGGCCATACAGGTGTGAGGAGTGTGGGAAGAGCTTCACCCGGAGCTCTGTCTTGACCAAACACCAACGGACCCACCAATAAGGGAAGCCCTCAGAGTGCCCAAACTGCGGGAACAGCTTCGTCTGCTGGTCCAGCTCCATCACCCATTGGAGTACCAATGTTGAATGATCCACAGTGACCCACATTGAGCACAGACTTGGTAACCCATGTTGGGTAAAGACCTGGTGACCCACTTAGGGTAGAGTCTTGGTGACCAACATTCCTGGTGACTCACATTGGGAAAACACCTGGCTGGTGGTCTCCTCATCCTCCTGGTTCCCTGTAGGCACCTGGGTGAACAGAGTGGGAGGAACATCCATCAGGACACAGAGCTGACCTTGAAAATCCTGTGGGATGAGGGGATTTGATGGCTTTAGGCCTGTGGCAGGACATCCCTCATTGGAATGTCCAAGCAAACAATGCCCTGTTTGCAAATGTATCAGTGGTTGGCTGAGGGGACTCCACTCTGGTTTCAACCCCAGATTAACATCCTGATGGTGAGGCAACCCCAGGAGTCAAATGGCTGTCAGTCAATTCCTTTATACTCTAAAGGTCCAATCCCCTTTCACAGGGGCAGGTTCTTCCAACATATCCCTTCTTGGGGTGTGTGTGTGGAGATTCCTCCCTTAGGGTGGGAACCCCCACCAAGGTCACTCCTCGAGGCTGAGGGCAGAGATCTCCCCAGGTCCCTTGGGCTGGGTGAGTTCCATTGATCTCTACTTAATAATTCTTTCTTTTGTGATAGCTTTGGTAGAATTGCTTCATCAGTTGCTCTAGGATGGTGCACTGTCCTGTCTCACACTATACTGCTGGTATATTGTGTAGTAAATAATTTTGATTGACATCTTTTCTCTCATCATTTGTAATAATAAATAAACCCTAAGCCTTCCATTTTCCCCCCTGCCCCAGGGTGCCCCCCCGCCCTCCAGCAGCCCCAGCACCCCAGAGCAGGTTGGGAGCTCAGGGAGCCACCCCAGAGCCCCCTTTTCCAATCCCCCGTCTGCCCAAAGACCCCCATGGGACTGTCCATCCTGCCAGCCACCCCCCCTCTCTTTTCCACCCTTCTGCCTATTCCTCCCTTTTCCCATTGTCCCCTCAATCCCCAGCCCCCCCCAAGATCAGTTTGGGGGTCACAGCTCACACTTTCCCTCTTCTCCCACCCCTTACAACTCATCCCCCCAGTGCCCATCCACCTCCTGATCAGTTTTGGGGGTCCAACCCTCCCTTTTTCCTCACTTTTCTGACCTCCCCCATCCCTTTTCCCATTCTCCCCAGTCCTCAGTTTCCAGCCCCACTCTGTTTTCAGAGGGGTCCTACTCCCCTCCTGCTCACTGTGGGAATCCAACCACCCCTTTTATCCCCTTCCCCTCAGACCTTTCCCACCATCCCCTCCTCCCACCCCCCACCCTGCTCACCCAAGAGATCCTCACCCACAGCCAGGGGGTCCCAGCACCACCAGTGCCCCTAAAGGTCCCCCCAGAAGGGGGTTTGGTGGGGACCTTGGTGGGCTCTGAGTGTGTTTGGGGGGTCTTTGCATGTTTTGCGGCAGTTTAAGGGGGTGCAGCTAATTGAGAAGTATCTGGTGAGATTTGATGTATTTCTGGAGGATTGAGAGTTGTTTGAGAGTTCAGGGGGATTTGGGGGGAGTTCAGTGGTGTTTTAGAATAATTAAGAAATATCTGGGAGACCTCAGGTGTTTTTGGAGTGTTTGGGGAAGAATCAAAGGATTTTTGGGGAAGAATCAGGTATTCCAGGAGGTTTCAGTTATTCTGGGAGAATTCCGATACTGGGGGAGGGATCAGAGTTACTGTGGAATGAATTCAGGGATATTTTGGGATAATTGGTTTCTATTGGGATACTCCCACATGTGAGTCTCTGTCTGTGCTTCCCTCCCAGCTCAGATCTGCTCTGGCAGTCCCTGAGCCCTCAGTCCTGCCCCAAACTGCGGCCCTGGGGGCAGCTCTTTGGGTGACGTGGGGCAGCAGAGACCCCCCGGTGCGGCTCTTTCAGTGCAGGAAAGCCCAGGAGGGGCTGGAATCTCCCTTATCCCGGGCCGTGGGATGGAGGGCCCGGCACAGCATCCTCGGGGCTTTGGCAGAAAGGCTGCAGTGGGGAGGGACAGAGCGAGGGGGAGGGACTGACACACACCACTCATCTCTTGTTTGTGCCACTGGTGTGACACCCCCTTGTCCCCCTGAGTCCCGAGACAGATCCAGCAGCTCAGCGCCTGCTCTGCGCTCAGCCCCAAGCCCGGGATGGGCCGTAGGGTCTGGGACACAGCCCCGCTCTGGGGGGCACAGCCCCGCTCTGGGGGGCAGAGCCGCTGCTGGGGGCACCGGGGGGGCCGGGGGCCTTTATCCCCCTGGTGCAGCTCCGAGCGCCCGAGGGCACAGCCCTGGTTTGTGGGGCTGAGTCACAGCAACCCACCCAGGGCCGCACTGTGAGCCAAAGTGCCTTTATTGACACCGTGGGCAGGCACAGGGGCTGTGTCTGACACGATGCAGCTCCCCAGGAGTCAAATTTGGGCCGGTTTAGGAGGGGAATTTCACTGAGGACACCGGACATTCCGTGGTGCAGATCCATCTGAGTGACATCAATCACTGCACATCCTTCCAAGCTACACAAACATCTTGTGAATCACCTGAGACACACATTTTTAGGGCTTAGGCAAGTGGTTAAAAGACTGAATGTCTTGTGTCTATGCATTTCTTTTCTAACTAGACATTGTTTACTGGTTGCAGCCTCTGGGACAGAGGTGTTTTGATTTATTTCTTCCAAATGCAGGACTAAACTCTTTCAAGGTTTTCTTTATCTAAAACTCTGTATGGTTAAAAAAAAATTGTTTTATCGTTTTACTGTTGTTTGTTCAGAAATTCCTGTCTCCTGCTTATCTTTGATAGAAAAACAGAAAACATTTGTCTTTTCCCAGGGTTCAGGCCAGTTCCTAATGAACAAACCCTCCTAAGTCGCTCTCAGCAAGTCCCACTATAGCAAGCCTGGCTTCAGGGCTGCCCTCCCACCCCCAGGTTCCAGCTGGTTTGGGGGCTGCAGCCCTGCTGGGGCTCGGGGCTCGCTGCGGGCAGGGGGGGGCAGGAGCGGGGTCCACAGTGTCCCCCCGTGTCCCCTCCCTAGGGGCTGTGTCCCCCCAAGTCCCCCATGTCCCCTCCCCAGATACCATGTCCCCCTGTGTCCCCTCTGTATCCTCCCATGTCCCCCCGTGTCCCCTCCCCAGATCCCGCACAGGGAGTGGCTCCCCAACCTCTCCTTCCTGCGGACCCCCCGGCGGGCTCGGAGCGAGTTTGTGCCTCGGGGATGGCCACAAACATCGCGTTCCTTCCCGGGTGTGACAGGCCGAGAGTGACACGCTCGGGACAGACATCGATTCTTTGTTACTGCAGAGCTGGCCCGGGGCTGCTTCACAAATCCAGCACCAACTGGCAAAGCTTTTTACCATTTCTACATCTTGACAAACAAAGCTAAACAAGCTTGCAAGCAGCTGCGAGACATTAAAGCTCAACAGAACACTTGTTATTTCAGACTGAGCTCTCCCTCCTGCAGCTTCTGGGAAAGGGGTCTCAAAGCACAAACTCTGCTCTGATCCTTCCAGGTGTTTCCTTCTTCTTGGAAGAAGCAGCTCCTGACCCTCAACAAGCTCCTGTGCCCTCACAAACACTTCAGCTCCCTTTGAACTGTGAGCAGACAGTGACTTCTTTATTTATTTAAAATTTAAACTTGTCTTTTCTCTTTGTCTTTTTTACCTCTTGATCTTTTTCAATCTCTCTCCCTCCCCTCTCTTTCCCTCCCCTGCCTTTTCCCCTCCCTCTGTCCTTTCTGCCACCTCCTCCTGGCAATGCCTGTTCAGCTCAGGGCAAACCCTGCCCTGCCAGGGCTTCCCGAGGTGCCTCTTGCCCCTCCAGCCCAGGGGCTGCAGAGCCCCAGCCAGGCTGTGCTGGCTCCATGGGATGTGGCACACGCGGGGGCTCGGCTGCCTGCAGGTCTCCTCAGCCTCTGCCTTGGCACAGGCGCCCCAGAGGATTCACCTGCAGGGGCCGGGAACGCCAGCCCTGGGCTCTGAGGCTTCTCTGCCACAAAGGGAAAAGAAACCCAGGAGACAAAGTGTTCAGGCCAAGAGGAAGTGTTGAACCCCTGCAGTGATCCGGAGGAACAGTCCAGATGGGGCAATGTTGTGAAAACCAACGCCCTGGGGGAGGGCAGGGGGTGGGAAGAACATCTTGTTCTTGGCAAGCACCAGTGGGATGGGGATGGAGCCCTGGGGTTGGTGTGGAGCACTCAAATTCCTGGCTCTGGTCACCTCAGGAGGCTGAAGAACCATCTCCAGGTCCTCAGACACACCTTGGTGCCTGTGAAGGACCTGCCTCAGCTCTCTTGCCCTCCTGAGCCCCAAGAGGGTCCCTGTCCTGGATGGGGCTCAGGATTGGCTGAGGATCCAGCATGGGAGGCCAAAGCAGAGGGGAGAGGACCCAGCCCAGTCTTGTTCTGCTCTTCCCTTCCCGAGGTTCAGACTGGCAAACATCCCACCCAGTGTGTGTTCTCCTCCCTCTGAGTGTGTTCCTGGGAAGCCTCAGCTTCAGCCTGGCTGTGGCCCTGACTGGTGAGTCCCGCCCAGGCACCCCATGGGGAGGATCCGGGCCAGGCACTTCCATTTTAGGGGATGGGAGGATCCCAGGATTTTCCCAGCATCAAGGCAGGCTCCCCAGGCAAAGCACCCTTTGGGGTGACTCCCTTTTTGCCCTAAACTGTGGCCCAGGCATCTGCTCCTCACTCCATCACCAGAATATTCCCAGTTTTTCTCTTGCAGCTGCTAGGAAAAACCTCAATAAATTAATCCCATTTTCCTGCTTTTTAGGACTGCCCATGTGTCTCCCTCAGCTTTCTCTATTTCATTCCTTGGAGATGACATTTCCTTCAACTGGAATTCTGCTGTGTGTGCCCAGACACTTGGCCTGGTTTCCAAGGAAAATGCTGTTACTTTTCAGATGCTGAGGGCAACTGGACCACAAGCCAGGAAATGTGCAAGGCCCTGGGATCTTCCCTGTCCATCAGAAGCATCATGAGTGAACTGGTGAGGACTGGGCTTGAGCTGCCTCCGTTCAATCCTAAACATCCACTGGTCTGATTACGTGACCAATGTGTCTGTTCTGAACAGGCAGGGGTCACCAGTATGGAGGCCATGCTGCTGAGAACGCAGCTGTGCTGGGCAGGGCACGTCTCCAGGATGGAGGATCACCCACTGCCTCCTGAAGATTGTGCTCTATGGAGAACTCGCCACCGGCTGCCGCAAGAGAGGAGCCCTGAAGAGGAGATACAAGGACTGCCTGGAACAACAGCTCAGCCTTGGCCATATTGACTGCCCCAATGGTCCACTGTGGCCTCCAGTCGGGATTCATGGAGACACACCATTCACGACGCTGCTGCTTCCTTTGGGAACGCAGCACAGTCAGTCTGGAGGAGAAAAGACAACGCAGACAGAACCGTTCCTTGCCGATATGGCCAAAGGAGACCTTCCCCTGTGCCTTTTGTGACCGGACTTGCCTATCCCGTATCGGCCTTTTTAGCCACCAGCAGCTTGCAGCAAGCATGGGTAGTGCCCTTCCCAAATCTTTGTTCACAAAGCCTGGCCATGAGAATGCTTTTTGCTTCAGGACAGACCCCCAAGACACTCCTCCAATCAATCTCTTCAACAGCGCAAACGCTCCCTGCTATCAGTCCAAGCTGTCAGTTCTGCTGCCCCTTCCTTCCTTCACTCAGAATGGAAAATTCCATTATTTCATATTCTTTGTGCCCAAGATGGCCCTGCCCACCATGTCACCCACCAGTCACAGAAGAATAGAATGGTTTGGGTTGGAAAGGACCTTAAAGATCATCTAATTCCCATCCACTGCCATGGGCAGGGACACCTTCCACTAGACGAGGTTGATCATCCAACCTGGCCTTGAACAACTTCCAGGGATGGGGCAGCCAGAACTTCTCTGAGCAACCTGTGCCAGGGCCCCAGCAGTTTCCCAGTAAAGATTTTCTTCCTAATATCTCATCTAACCATTCCCTCTATCAGTGTGAAGCCATTATCCCTTGTCCTGTCACTCCAGGCCCTTGTAAACAGTCCCTCTCCATCTTTCTTGTTGGTTCCCTTCAGGCACTAGAAGGCCAAAATTAGGTCACTCCAACGCACAATTCTCTCAGCCTTCCCTCATGGCAGAGCTGCTCCATCCCTCTGATCATCTTGGTGGTCTCCTCTGGACTCACTCGAACAGCTCCATGTCCTTGCTGTGCTGGGACCCCAGAGCTGGAAGCAGCTCTGCAGATGGGGCAACATCCAACCAGGTGTGTTCCAGCAAGGACAGTGTGGAACCTCCTGGAACCAAAGGGACACTGTGACACCACAGAACCTCCTGGAACCAAAGGGACACTGTGACACCACAGAACATCATGGAACCAAAGGGACACTGTGAAATGGCACAACCTTTCAAAGCAAGAAGGGACCATGGACACTGCAGAATGTCCTGGATTCAAGAAGCCCATTAAGGCACTTTAGAGGCTCATGGGACTGAAAGAATCCTGGATACTCATCACAGACCAGCCCCTCCCAATGACCATTCCCAGCACTGGTTTGTCACCCACCTCTGAGAGGTGGTTTGTTCCTTCCCAGAGGGACACCAAGTGACTGGGCCAGAAGTGCAAGAGATCCAAGTCTTTGTCCCCTCGGGCACAGCATCATCTGTGCCACCAAGGGCTGTGAGCAGACCTGCTGTGCTGAGGCTCTGGGGCCTCGTGGCCTCCTGGCACAGCCCCAGGAAGGCTGGGCACTGTCACCCCTTGTCCTGCCCTCAGCATCACCCCCATGCCAGTGCCCCCAGCAGAGCCCTGGGCAAAGTGTGAGGGACAGGGTGTGCCTTCCCCAGGCTGGGGGTCAGGGCTGGGCCTTTCTGCTGCCTCCAGCCAAGCCAGGCTTGGCTCAGCACCTGAGCTGCTGCCCAGAGCCTTTGCCTCCCTGCAGTCGTGGGCTCCAAGGATCTGCTGGGATGAGTCCCTGGAGAGGCTTTGTCAGGATTGACCCTTGAGGGGCTCCTTAAAGCTTCAGGGGCTGCAGGTTTTCCAAGGTGCTTTGGGTTTAGGTTTTGACTTGGAATTTGTGAGACGTTTGTAGAATCATGACCTCCAATTTTCTCCTGAGGGTCACAGGACTGGGAGGGAGCAAGTCCAGGACAGCTGAGCCCAACTGGCCCAAGGGATGTTCCCTTTGATGCAGGGCCCTGCTCAGGGTGTTAATGGGGGGTTGGTCAGGAAGGGCTGATCTGTGTCTGGGCTGGGCTGGGCATTGGGCACTGAGTGGTGAGCAGTGGAGCAATGGTTTTGTGCACCTCATGTGCTTCTTGTGGGGTTTATTGTTATAGTTCCAGCTTTTATTACTGCTATTGTTGTCATGGGTAGCAGTAGTGTGTTCACTGAGGGTAACACAGAACACTCACCAGATCATTTTCCCTGTTTCCTGCTGTAGCCCCTGCAGTTCCAGGGCTCTGTTTGCTGGTTCACACTCAGATTTAGAGCCCCTGGAGAACAAGCAAACAAGGAGCCTCTATAGAGTCTATCCCTTGGCATGTTCTCGAGAGTGACTTTGCAAAAAGCCCTAAGACTGCATGTCCTGAGCTAAGGAGAAGCCCTTTCCTGATGGAGCTGCTGTTGTGGAGCCCAACTGTGTCCCAGCAGTGCCCATGGCCTGTCCCTGCCTGTGATCCCAGGATGGACATGCAGCAGGTCTGTGTCCCAGCTGGCAGAGGACCAAGGCCTTAGTCCAGCCCAGGGGCTCTGCAGGAGAGTGTACAAGTGGAAAGAGAGCAGGTGAGCAAAGGCCCAGTGCTGGTGCTCCCTGGCAGTGCTGCTGTGCTGGGACTCTTTTGCCCTTCTCTGCAAACATGGAACTGCCCAGTAGGTGCCTGAAAGTCTCAAATCAAAAAACCCTAAGCAGCCAAGCAGGGCTGTTGCAGGAGAGTTTTTTTTTTTTAAATAGAGATAGCACAATTGCTCAAGTACAGATTTAAAAGACAAAAATTAAGGAAAATAAAAAATTAATTAGATGAGAGGATGAATAAAATAATTTAATAGAGCACAACATTATGACAAAAAGAACCCACTGAGCACCAAGAAAATCCTGGGAAGTCAAACTAAGCCTCTCATGAGTTTTATTGTGAATGCTGTACAGAAGAAAACTGGCAGGTTCTCGCTGCTGAAAAGCATCCAGTCATCATTTTCCTCACAGCATCCTTGAGCTCCTGGTTCCTCAGGCTGTAGATGAGGGGGTTCAGTATTGGAGGCACCACCAAGTACAGAAATGTCAGGGCTAGATCAAGGGATGGGGAGGAGATGGAGGGAGGCTTCAGGTAGGAAAATGTGCCAGTGCTGATAAACAGGGAGACCACGGCCAGGTGAGGGAGGCACGTGGAAAAGGCTTTGTGCCGTCCCTGCTCAGAGGGGATCCTCAGCACAGCCCTGAAGATCTGCACATAGGAGAAAACTATGAAAATAAAACAACCAAAAGTTAAACAGAAACTAACCACAAGAAGCCCAACTTCCCTGAGGTAGGAGTGTGAGCAGGAGAGCTTAAGGATGTGGGGGATTTCACAGAAGAACTGGCCCAGGGCATTGCCATGGCACAGGGGCAGGGAAAATGTAGTGGCTGTGTGCAGCAGAGAGTAGAGAAAGCCAGTGGCCCAGGCAGCTGCTGCCATGTGGGCACAAGCTCTGCTGCCCAGGAGGGTCCCGTAGTGCAGGGGTTTGCAGATGGCAATGTAGCGGTCGTAGCACATGATGGTGAGGAGGGAAAACTCAGCTGAAATAAAGAAGAAATAAAAAAAGACCTGTGCAGCACATCCCGTGTAGGAGATGGTTGTGGTGTCCCAGAGGGAGTTGTGCATGGCTTTGGGGACAGTGGTGCAGATGCAGCCCAGGTCTGTGAGGGACAGGTTGAGCAGGAAGAAGTGCATGGGGGTGTGCAGGTGGTGGTCGCAGGCTACGGCGCTGATGATGAGGCCGTTGCCCAGGAGGGCAGCCAGGGAGATGCCCAGGAAGAGCCACAAGTGCAGGAGCTGCAGCTGCCGCGTGTCTGCCAATGGCAGGAGGAGGAACTGGCTGATGGAGCTGCTGTTGGGCATTTCCTGCTTCTGGAGGTGGGGCACTGTCCAAGGAGGAAATAACAGTGACAAATCAGATGAGATATTTCTGAAAGAGTCACAGCCATTTCCCACTACCCCTTTGCCTTGTCCTCATACTCCCCACTTTTCCTTTTTCAGGAAAATTTGCTTCATATCCACAGCTGGAGCCCTGCTTAGTGCTCACTACATTTCCCATGAGGAGCAGCCCCTCTGCCCACTGGCTGTGAGGGTCAGCCCTGCTCTGCTCCAGTGGGGTCATGGCCATGGTGGGGGCAGGGCTCATCCTGGTGTTCAGCTGTGTCAGATGAAACTGCTCCTGAAGCAAAAGTTCTCACGGGCATCTTCACTCCCAGTTCTGATAAGATTTCAGGATTCCAGAAGACAGTTTCAGAGGTTTGGGTGTTTTGTTTCTGACTGCCCTCATCTTCCCTGTGGAGTTTTCCTGGATGGAAGAACCCCTCAGCATTTGTGCTGCCCTGAGGAAGAGCATAGCAGGGCTTCCCAAACAGGACGGTGTCTGTGGCTTAGTGCAGAGTGAGGGGAGCTGCTCTGTTCCTCTGCCTTGTTCCAGCTACGCTGGACCTGGGCCTTCCTCAGACAGAGAGTGATCACACTCCCATTTTTGTCTGAAATTCCACTAGACACTGTTGAGAGCAAAGAGATCCATCACAGACCACTCAATGTCTCAGCCTGGCTCACGGTCTCAAGGACACACATGGCTCATCTCACCAACTCAACAGCATTTCCTGGGATGGGCACAGCATCTCTGCCCCTCTGCACTGGGGATTTCAGATAACACAATTGTGCTATGAAGATGATTTGCATTCTTGAGGGCAGCTCCCAGCTTGGAAGGACATCTCAGAGAAGAGCCAAGTGTCCTGACAATGGGGTTTGATTCTGGGAAACACACCTCATTCTCCAGGCACACAGAATTCACTACTGACAGACCCATAGGACAGAGGAAAATTGGAATGTCTCATTCCCAGGGACCCACCTGCCTGTGAGGAATCACAGGATCAGTGATTGACTCTGTAGCTTGAACTCCCGTCCCCAGTGAACCTGACTGACAGAACAAGGAAACAATTCCAGTAACATGGGCAAGTTGAGAAACAAGGAAATACTGCTGGGAGAAGCCAGGGCAGAGCGCACTGGACATTCAGGGCAGCCTCGCCCTGAGCCAGCTGTGCCACCTCCCAGACAGCAACAATACCAGGTAGTTCTCAGCCCCTGTGCAGCTCCTCACAGTTCCCTCTGCAACATAAAACACCAGGCATGTGGCTTGAGATCTTCATAGAAATCCCTCCTTTCACCTTCTCCTTGAAGTATCCCCTGGAAAATATCCTGCAGTGCTCTGGTTCTGTAAGCAGTCCTCACCTATGAAACTCTCACTTGATAGCTGAACAAACCTGCCCTGCCCTGCCCTGCCCTGCCCTACCCTGCCCTGCCCTGCCCTGCCAGGGTTTGCTCTTTCCACCCACAGCCTCTCCCCCAGCACTGAGGGAGCTCCCCAGGCCAGCTGAGAGCTGCCCCTGGCAGGTGGCAGAGCTCCTGCCCTGGCACAGCACCCTGGGGTGCAGGACCCTGCTCTGCAGGACACTTTGGGGCAGCCTGGGTGGCACAGCCAGAGTTCAAACCTTTCACCCTAGGAGAAGGGAACCCTGCTGGGATGTCCCTGGGATGGTGCAGCAGAGAGTCCCTGCTTTGCAGCCTGTCCTCCTCTTCAGCACCAGAGAAACTGTGATATCCCACATTAGAGACCCCCCAGGCTGTGGGATGTGCCAGCGTTGGGAGATCTTCCCACAAACTGCACATACATTGCCCTTCATGCAGCCTTACCTTCTGAAAGCCTGGAAAGATTCCTCTTCTGTGGATCTTCCTCTCAACTTTCCTCACACCCCAGACTGTGTGTAACCTCTCTCTGCCCTGCTTTTCTGCCCTCGGTGTGTGCAGGCAGTGCCCTGAGCCCTGCTGGGCTGTGCACAGGAGCTGCTCCTGGGCAGAGCTGTCTCTCTGCAGCGCTGCCCGCTTGCCAGGAGCTCCCTGTGTGCCAGGAGCCCAGCCCAGCTCAGCAGCACAGCAACAGCCCAGGGCATTTAATGGCCCTCTGGGGGGTTTGGTGCTGAGTCCCTGAACATCAGACCCTGAGGAAAGTTAAAGAAACCTCATGAGAAACCAAAGTCAGAATCAAACTTTAAAGTTTCTTTTGTTGTTAATGGGTCCCTCTGAGGGACATAACTAAGAAAGTGTCCCCAGATTCCAGTTAGAAAACAAAGAGACAATGATGACAAATATGGACTAGGAAAGAAAGGTCACTCTGATGCTGAGGAAAGTAAGAAGCATTTCATTAACCCAAAGGTCACAGCCATGACACCCAGGCCTGGGAAGAGAGATCCTGTCTCTCCCTCATTCCTCAAGGCTCTTCCTTGGGCACAGGGCTGCTGGGATGTGCAATACCAGGGTCAGGAGGATGGGGTGGCACCTCCCAGGCTGCTGAGCAGGGACAAGGAGGCAATGAGGCCCCAGGGCTGCAAGGCTCACTTGTCTCCTCATGCCATCAGGGGCACACACAGCAGCCATGGCCAAAGGCCTGCACAAGTTGGCTCTCTTGGGGCCTTTCAGCTTCTGCACATCCCTGTCTCCTCTCCAGCCCAGGCTGTCCTACGGTGTCCATGCCCTGCCCCTTTCCCTGCAGGCTGTCGGCATCCCCCGGCTGCCCCACCTCGCTGGCCCCTTCCTGCACTGACATCTCTCCCTCCTCCCTGGATCTGCCTTGGCACACAAAGCCTTGGGCTGATCCAGACTCCTTCAGGGGGATGTGTTGCACCACAGCACTGCCCTTGGGGGGAAATTCCTTTCTCCTTGTGTGCAGTCTGGACCTCCCCAGCTGCCCTTTAACTGCCCTTCAGCCCTCTCAGCCTTCTCCTCTTCTTTCCTCAATCTCCACAGCACTGGGTCCAGGACTTGTTCTTGAGGCCTCCAAACCCCTCCATGGGATGTTTCTGGTCCCTCTCCAAGATGTTTAGCCATGAAAATGTTGTGCTCTTAGTGCAGGAGAGACACAGTGACACTTTCTGCCAAGGGTTGTATTGGCAAAACAAGGCACAGGAACTGGAACTGAATGAGGGGAGATTTCCATTGGATGTCAGGAAGAAATATTTTGTGCTGAGGGTGGCAGGAACCTGGGCCAGCTTATTAAGTAACTGAAAACTCCATTCCTGGATCTGTCCAAGTTTGGGAATTTTGTACAGCCTGAACTTGTGGAAGGTGTCCGTGGCTAATGCAAAGGTCCTTGGACTAGTGTCTGGTTTAGGTCTCTTCCAATCCAAACAGTTTATTATTCTTTTTTCATATATCCCCAACTCCTTCTCCACAGGGTTGCAAACACCTACATGCACCATGTTGGCATTTTAATGTGACCTAATCCCCAACATTTTATGAAAATGGAAAAACAGTCCTTTTAGGGACATGAATTTCAATGACTTTGGAGGAACCTTTCAAAACTCAAAAGTTACAAAGGAACTAATAGAGATTTCCAACATCTCTGCATGAAAGGCTCCCCAAGTGATCAGTGACAGCCCCCCAGGATGGCCTTGCAGCTGAAGTTGGGGGTTTTCTCACTCAGGTCCTGAGACTGAGGGTGGGCAGCTAGAAAGTGCATTTAGGGACTGTACAAGACTTGCCATGGGATGTCCAGGAAATGACCAAAGTGACTTCTGGAGGAACAGACATGAGAAAACAGAGAGAAAAGGGTATGAAGGACCTGGGCATGTGCAAAGAGGTGACTGGTCAGTGCCTTTCCCTGGCTATGCCCTGTAACTGATCCCACAGTCTGTTCCATTTTCCTAATCCCTCCACTGCCAAGACCTTTCTGGGAGAAGGGATCTCTGTGCTCTGGGTTTGAAGGGAGGTCCAAGTGCCAACCACTGGAGTGGGAGCCCCAAAATCATCAGATCTTTTGTTCCTTGGGGGCCCAAACACTGGTGAGACTGGTGTGTATGCACAGAACACTGGTGGGTGTGTGGGTGGGTGAGTGGGTGTAACCACCAGTGACCATCAAACCAGAACAAATAGGGATTGGCAGAAGCCTGGGAGTCCCTGTCTGAGATCATATCCTGGAGGGATCCACATTGTCTGGGTGTCTCTGGAGCTTCTACATCTTCTCCTGACATGGTAGAGCACACAAACAGCCCATCCTTGTGTCCCTTTCCCCACTCACTGTGCTTTGGTTTGGCCCAGAACCCGCCCGAGGTCCCTTCCAGGATGAGTCCCTGTGCATTTCCCTCCCCCATGGACCTTCCCTTCCTGATGCAGCATCTGTGGGGCAGCAGGGCTGGGTCAGTGCAGGGCCAGGGCTGGCTGTGACAGGGGCCATGAAGCCACTGCCAGGAGGTGACAGCAAGGAGAGTTTGCAAAGAAAGTGTTAAATATGGGGACTGTTTTAGAGGGAGGGAAAGCTTGGCTGGAGCTGGCATGTAAAGAGGATGAAAGACAAGGGGTGTTGAGGGAAAGAGGGAATGTTCAGCCTGGAGATGAGGAAAAGATTTTTCCCCAGTTGCAGGGCCAGTACAGAGCAGGGTGGCCACGAGCCCAGGCTGCCTTCCTGCCTGCCAGGGTTGGTGGGATTGTGTGACAGAGCTGCCCCCAGAATCAGAACCTGGGGGGCTCTCCCACCTGCCCCACTCCTTCACCTCTCCCAGATGGAATTTCTGTTGTGTGGTTTCCCTGATGTGCTGGATGACCTCACAATGCTCCCTGGCCAGAATGTCTCCTGAGGGCCACCCAGGCTGCTGCAGTGGAAGTGACCTCACAACCACCACATTCCAGCCATATCTCCTTGGCCTGAGTCTCCCCTTCCCTCTGCCCCTGTCTGGTCTCTGCTTCTATTGTAGGAAATGATATAACTTTTCTAATATCATAATGGTTTTAATTAGCCTTTTAATGAACTGCTTGAATTAAAGACAAGTTGTGTGTTGGGCCTTAAATCTCTTTCAGCCAGCACTCAGCAGAATTTAACCTACCACTGTGAGAACACAGCTTGGGAAAAGTACTAATTCTCTAAGTTTTGTTAAGTGAACCTTGATATGCTTTGATGAACAAAGCCTGGGATAGAAAGATGTACTGTTGATGTTGGACATCTGGAATGCAGAATTTATGGACCACAAGGACATTTGCAGAAACCAGTAGATAAAGAAGATGGCTAACAAGGACTTAGTAGATGTGATGGAAAGTCCCAACCAGGAGAAAAAGACTAAAAATATGGACTAATTAGCATAGAGAGGGAGAAGTCCATAACCAATAGAAGATAAAAATTAATTCAATATTAATTCAAAATTAGTTCAATAAAATTATGTCATTTAGAACCAATGAACATTGATTTGTTTGCTACAAATTTATAAATAGGTGAAAAAGTGATGCATTGGTGTCTGTGTGAAAGGATTTCTGTTGGACACACACACAGAGCACTGGGAATAAAGTGATACCTTCCTTTCTAACACCAAACATGCAGTGTTAGGGGGTTTTATTACCCCAATCATATCAGAGGGGTTTGGCAACAGCATAAGCAGGTTTTGATTAATATCTTGTCTCCACGTTGCTGGGGCCCACTTGCTTCCCCATGAGGCTCCTGTAGCAGAAGTGGCTTTGCAGAGCCCAGCAAGAAAGAACACCCTTAACCAGCAGCTCTGCAGTGCTGCCCACCAGGCTGGGCTGGCAAGGGAGGGCTCCTGGCCATGGACTGGCAGGACCTGCTGCTGCCAAGATGCATTTGGGGTTTCAGGCTCTCCCTGGCAGAGGTGCCACCAAGTCACTCTGCAGTTGTGCCCGTGGCCTTCAATGTGCTGGGGCTGGCCTGGGGCTTTTCCTGCAGTGGGATGTGCCCTGGTCCTGGCACAGGAAAGGCAGTTCCTCCCCCAGCAATCTGCTCCTTCTGCATGTCAGGCCCCCACTCACTGCCCCTCACTCTGTTCAGTGTTTGCCTTGGCTCTTCACTTGATTAGATCTGCTTAAGTGTTCTGAGGCACAATCTACACTTACTGTTTCTGCATCAACGGCATAAGAAATATAATTTTCCCTTTCTATGGGGCTGGACCTGATGGGCCTTTTTGCATTCCTGCTTTTAATTCCGCTCTTTGGAAGGTGACATTTTCCTCATTTTGGTCGAGATGTTGGGCTCTTTCACAGCTTCCTGAAGTAACTCAGAATCATAGAATGTCCTGAGTTTGAGGACCATAAAAGATCATCTAATTCCAGTCCCAATGACATAGACAGGGACAACTTCCACTAGACCGGGTTGCCCAGAGCTCTGCCCAGCCTGGCCTTGAACACTCCAGGGATGGGGCAGTCACAGCTTCTCTGGGAAACCTGTGCCAGTGCCTCAGCACCCTTACAGGGAAAAATTTCTTACCCTCTTACCCTTCCTTCTCTCACTGTGAAGCCATTCCCCCTTCTCCTGTCATTCCAGGCCCTGGTAAATAATTTCTTCATCTTCCTGGCAGGCTTTTTAAGGTACTGGAAGGTCACAATCAGGTCACCCCTAAAGGTTCTCTTCTCCCAGCCGAACAATCCCAGCTCTCCCAGTCTTTCCTCTCAGCAGAGCTGCTCCATCCCTCTGATCATCTTGGTGCCTCCTCTGGACTCGCTCCACCAGCTCCATGTCCTTCCTGTGCTGGGACCCCAGAGCTGGAGGGAGCTCTGCAGGTGGGGTCTCACCTGAGAGGGCAGAATCCCCCTCCCCTGCTGCCCAGGCTGCTTTGGAGGCAGCCCAGGACACCACTGGTCACCACTTGCCTTGGTGACCAAAGATCCAGGAACACATCCCGCCTGGAAACGCCTCCTATTACCTGGGCCAGGAAGTTTTCCCCCATGCATTCCAGGAGTATCCCTTGACTGTTCCAGGTGTGTGGTGAAGTGTCCCTTGACTGTGCCAGGTGCTCCTGTATGATAAAGGTGGGGACAATCCTGCCCATAACAGGTGGGGATCACAGGACAATCACCCACTCTCTGAAAGCCTTGGAACATTCCCTACATGAATCGTATGTAGCACAAGTGGAACAATTCCCAAACATTTTGGAAACTCCAGTAATTGCGGACATGAGGATGGAAATTCAGCAGAGAACTAAAGCCAGTCACCCTGTGACCCCACAAACAGAGGTCCTGAGGGAGGCCTCTGGAGCTCCCCAGCACCTCCCTCTCAGTGGGCACCTCTGGGAGCCTCTCGGAGCTCGGGAACCCTCAAGTTTGCAACACTCCAAAGAGCGTCGCTGATGCCCAGGACAATTCTGATCCCCCCTCAACAAACACACCCCTCCAGGTGCCCCCCTTGTCTCTTGGGAAACACAAAGGGGTGGGATGGGAGTGTTTCACTGGCAAGCAGGAGAATTGTGGATGGGCACCTTTACACACACAGATATTGATGTGTCCACACATCTCTGCCTGTGTGTGTGTGAATTGACTGTGGTGTGAATGTTGTTGTTGTGTATCTATAACTGAGTCACTGTTAAAGTTGTAGCAAATGGTGTCAATTCACTTGATAACTGATAAATTTGTCAATGATACAGTGCTACTAATATGTTTTAACTCTTTTGTATGCAAATCCTTTCTACCCTGACCCTCTTGCAGCTCAAGTCTCTGTAAATCATTCTCTTTCACTAAGAAAAAAATAAAATTGGCAGTCCACTTTGAAATTCCCTCCTTAGCAAAACTACAAAACAACTCCAATTAGTACAAGTCTTGAAGACTTGAAGAAAATTAAAGGAAGAGAAATAAATTGGTTTTCTGTGTTTTAATAAGCCCCAACGTGTATTTGGAGATGAGTCCATGATCCTCAAGTAGTGAGACAAAATTTGAAATACTGCTCAAGAAGTCAGAAGCCAAACTCCAAGTCCCTTGAAGCATCAATGGGCCCCACTGAGGGCAGGCACTGACAAAGCCTCCCCAGGGACTCCTTAGAGCAGATCCTTGGAGGCCCTGATTGCAGGGAGACAAAGGCTCTGTGCAGGCACCTGCAATGCTGAGAAAACCCTGGGCTGGTTGGAGGAAGCACAAAGGCCAAGGCCTGAGCCCCAGGCCCTGGGACAGCAGGTCCTGTCCCTCACAGGTGGCTCAGGGCTGTTTGTGGGGCAGTGGGATGGGAGGGGGAGGAACAACAAATGTCCAAATATGTGCAACCCCTCCCAGCCTCCTCAGGGAGGGCTGAGGGAGAAACAAAGTCCAGAACCTCAAAGGAAAATTTTCTTCTGGTGGCCTCAGTGGCAGAGGCAGCTGCCAGAGCCCAGGGGACAAAGGCCTGGGTGCCTTTGTGCCTTCCAGCCCTGCCAGAGCCCTTGGCCATCTGTCCTGCAGCCTGTGCTGCCCTGTCCCTGCTGCTCCTCTGGCCTTGCAGGCTGCACACACCCATCCTGCTTTGCCACCAGCCCTCCCAGCAGCATTTCTGTGCCCTCACTGATGTCTCTGCACCATCTCTGGCTGTTCCCTGGAACACAAAGCCATGGGATGTTCCTGACACCCTCTGGGTGACCTCTTGGCCCACAAGGCTCCTCTCTGAGTGAAATATCTTTTTCCTCCCTTCCACTCAGAAACTTCCAAGCTGCACTTTGTGACTTTCCTTCTCTTTCCAGTACCAAGAAAAGCTCTGACATCCTGGAAGAATCACAGAATATGCTGAGCTGGAAGAGGCCTGTAAGGATAATCAAGTCCAACACTTAGCCCTGCACAGGACCATCCATAGGAATGAAACCATGTGAGGATCATCCAAACCTTCCTTGAGCTCTGTCAGGCTTGGAGCTGTGACCAGTGCCCCAGGGTGACTGTTCAATGCCCAACCAGATCTTCCTTGAGCCTTCACCAGTTCTTCTTTATTCTTTCACAATGGGGAACCTCAAACCCAGACACATCAGTCCAGATGTGTTACCCCAGGGCTCATTCAAAGGGAGTGACACCTCCCTTGTCCGGGTGACCACGCTCCCCCAAGGCAGCCCCATGTTCTGTTGTCCTTATTAACTTTGATCCTGAGCCCCTGTGCCACAGGACATCCCTCACACAGCCCAGGTCCTTCTCCTCGGGGTCACTCCAGAGCTGTTCAGGTCCCTGCCCTCATCTCTGGGTCATTGTGCCCTCAGGGCAGGACTGGCCTCTTTGCCTTCCAAAACTCCACCAGGTTTCTGTTGCCAGAGCCCAGAGATCCTCAGGCCCCCTGAGAGGGACTCTCAGCTGGGGCAGCTCTCAGGGTGTGTGCACAGGTGGCTCAGCTGCCTCTGGGTGCCCAAGGCTGCTGCTGCCTGTCAGGGAGGTGACAGATGTGACCTGGCAGCCCCTTCCCAGCCATGACCCCCTGGAGATGCTGAGGCACAGCTGACTCCTCACAGCATTGCCACCCATCTGCTCCTTGTGTGCCATGAGCTGATCAGGTCCAGGTCACCTCACATTCCTCTCCAACACCTTGTGCCTGCTCTGGGCCCTCAAGGTCCTTGTCCTGCTCCCAGTGCATGTTTGGGAGTAGTTAATGGTCAAGGGTTGGGGTTTAGAGCTCAGGATAGGGATTAGGCAGAAGTTTAGGGATGTTTGGGGTTCTTCTGACAGTGTGTGGTTCATGATTAGGGGGAAAGATTTTTGGTCTGGGTTAGGATTAAAGCTTGGGGGTTTCATAATAATACTGCAGGTGTAGGTTTGGGATGGGCATTAGAGTACAAATAAGAGTCTGGAGTGCTGGGTTTGGCCTTTTCCTTCGAGGTGAGATTGAGATTGGGATTAGAGCAGTGGATTCCTTTGAATGGGAGTGGCAGCACTTTTAGGTTGGGGCTTGAGATCAGAAATTGGGTAAAGGTCTGTCAGAAGTGTTTTCAAAGTCAGTGTTTCAGAACCCTCAGCATGACCCGAACCTGTTTTGACATCATCAAAATGTTTCCTCTCTCTTGTCCAAGCTCCTCCTTCCTTCCCCAATTATCCCAGTTCCTCACAGTCTTCCCAGAACTCCCATCTGGATGGGCTCAGCTTTGTGATGACACTGTGCAACCTCATGGAGTCAAAGGGCCATTGTGACATGCTGGGCCTCATGGACAAAAGAACTGAAATGTTTCAGAACCTTATGGAATCAAGGGGTCATTTTGACACTGCTGGGTGTCATGGAAATAAAGGAACCCCGGGACACTGAGGAGCCTTTTCAAATCAAGGGGCAGTTGTGGCACCACAGGGCCTGATGGAGCCAAAGGAACTGAGGGATGCTGTTCAGCCTCATGAAATCAAGATGCCATAGGGACAGTGGGACCTCATGGGATCAAGGGCCATTGTGACATGCAGGGAAACTCATGGAAGAAAAGGGACCCTGAGTCATTTCAGAACCTCAGGACCCAAGGGGCCACTGGGACCCCAGAACTCCATGGGATCAGCAGACCCGCTGCCTCCACCCCACTGCCACATGAACCAGAGTCGCGGCTCTGCCGCCCCTTGGGCCCCTCTGGAGTCAGCGTTTGCTTCAGCAGCACAACTTGTCTCATATGAGGCACTTTCCAGATTTTGCTTTGTCTCCTCTTTCCTGTGGTTTTACTTTTTGTTCTTTGTTCCTCCAGGGGGGCAAAGGGGAATGGGAGGCACATGTTGATCAGCATTTCTATCTGTACAAAAAACGGAGTTGGAACAAGGGTGGGGTAGAAATAAAAGCTATTTCTCTCTCTCTCTGTTGTTGGTTTGAACTGTTCCCTTGGTATTGTTGCTTTTGCTGCTGTATTTCTGGTCACCAAACTTATTTCTTTCATTTAATACCTCCTTGTATTTTGTCTCTGTGTATTTGTGGGGAACAAAAGGGGAAAGAGTTCATTTTATTGGAGTTCCCATTCCAATATTGGTCTTTAAACCAAGGTTGGTTGCTCAAGGGCTCCCTGAAATTGGTATCATACACAAAGGATCTGAAAATGCAGTTTGTCCCATTGGACAGAGAGATAATAAAAATGTTCTGTATTGGTGGTCAAGGACTGGTCACTGAGGGATCTCACCAGGAAGTTGCTGCCAAGAGGACTCTGTACCATTACTTTTATTTGACACTTCTCCTTCAGCCAAATTCCCACCTATCACACGTTCCACTTCTTTAGTCCAGCTGTCACCAATCTGGCCATAAGGAGACTATGGCAGACCAAGTCAAAGGCCTTGCTAAAGGTTGGGCACACAATGTCCCTTTCTTTTTTTTCCCAAATGGATTCTGCAATCTCTTCCCTTGTCCTTCCCATGCCTGGAAATGGCTGCAGGAGGACTTGCCATGTCCCCTTCCCTGTTGAGCCTGACCAGTCTAGAACTCTCCCAATCCTTCCTCCTTCCCTGTTTGAAAACTGGTTCCATGTCTGCCTTTCTGAAGTCCCCAGAAATGTCTGGGATGGCTCTGGCCTTTCCAAGGGGTTTGAGAGAGGTCTCACAATGACCCTGCCCAGCCTGCTCAATATCCCTGGCACCAAAGGCCTTTTCCATATCCCACCGTTCCAGTTTAGTGCCCAGAAAACAATACATGCCTTGCCAGATCCTTGGAGCCATTCAGAAGGGAGGCAGCAGGGATTTCTTCCTACAGACCCACCACTCCAATTGTCTCTCTGAGCACTCCATGGCTGTCCTGAGCATTTTCCCTGGTGCCTCCCTGCCCTGAATGTTTCTGGCCACCAGGCTGTAGGTGAGGGGGGTGAGCAGGTGCATGAGGATGATGTAGAGCAAGGGCTGTGTCAAACTACCCCAGGAGGGCTGTGCTGGGCAAGGATGGGGATGCTGCAGAAAACAGTGGCCCTGGTGAGGTGAGAGGGGCAGGTGGAGAGACCTTGTGGCTGCCTGTGCTGGGCAGGAGCTGCCCCAGGATGGCAGCTCTGAAGCACACACAGGATGCTCCTGTAAATGGAAAAGGAAGACTGGAGCTAAAAATCAGGCTGGGAAAGCAGAGCAAGAGTGTCATGGTGTCACTGCAGGAGAGTTCCAGCACCTTGACCAGGCCACAGAAGACATGATGCAGAAAGTCAGGGCCACAAACAGTGTGTGGGACAAAAAGGATACCATGACTGTGGATGACAGAACTCCCTCGAGCCAGGGTGCAGCTCTGCTGGAGACAACCCTTCCAGTCCATGAGTCTTGCAGACAGCAGGGCTGGCAAACAGCCCAGTGCTGGTCAGGGGATGTGGCCACCAGCTGGAAACACTTGGCATGTGCCAAAGGTACAGGAAATGGCAGTGACAGTGCTGGGAGAAGAGACTCTGCTGATCCCAGCCAGGGGACACTCGGGGTGGTGGAACTGTGGCAGGTTTGAAAGTTTTCCTCTTGCAGCCTCATGATGAGGCTGTTCCCAACAGAGTCATGGGGCAGGTCATGAGGGAGACAACAAGATTTTCTGAAGGTTGTGGAGAGTCCTCATTTCAAACAGTAAGAACTGCAGGGATGATGTCTGAATTTCCTAGTCCCTTTTATCAATGGAAATATTTATTCTTCCCTTTACCTTCTTTATCTCCTTTAAAATCTTCATGTCCCCTCTGCCCTGCTTGGACACCTGTGACTGAGAGCATTTGTTTCTCTGCTGGGTGCTCACTGAAGCTGTGAAGGCAGCTCAGAGGGGTGACCCATGGAGGTGTGTGTGCCTCTGGCTGCATCCCACTGCCCAGCTGTGCTCTGTGCTCTGGGAAAGGGCAGGAATGTTGCCTGCTGGAGGGCAAAGCTGCTCCTGCCTGCAGAGCCCTTTCTGCCTGCACAGGGGAAATGCTGCCCAGCCAGGCTGCTTTGCTGCTGGGCAGGGAAAGGGACAGGCCAGAAGGGAGGGCAGGGGGACAGAACAGACAGGGAAACATCCAGTGTATTTGAGGAGGCAAGTGGGAGAAATCTTACTGGGACAGAGTGAGTTATTCTTGAAGCCACACCGAGGAATGTCAGGGCTCTGACAGGTGCCCACATCTGAGCTGAGCTCATGACCTGCTCACACTCCCAGGGCAGTTCAGAGACACGAGTCCTTCTCTTGCACACACACAGACAGTTCCTGGCAGCAGGTGCAGTGTCTCCCTGGGCTCCTGCTGCCACTGCCAGGGCCTGGAGGCACCTCAGCCCTGTGGGGTGTCACCTGCTCTGCCCCTGTCTGAGATGCCGCAGGGCCCAAGGGATGGACACGGGGAACTCTGTGCTCAGAAGCACATCCCAGGGCTGCATCCAGGGGGTTTCCCAGGGCACATGAGTCTAAAATGGAAGTGACATCAGGACACTGCCTGTCCCATTAGATTTATGGCACCCCAGGAACAGCTGATGCTGTTTGTGCTCACTCAAGTTCATGTCCCCACACAGACATGATATACATGCTGAAGTCCCCTCTGTATGGAGCAAACATGAACTTCTGACCTGATCACTTGAAGCCTCTCTGTGGAGAGATAAATGTCCTCTTGCAGGTGGGGTGAGAGGCCAGTGCCAGGAATTGTGTTCTCAGGGGCTGGTCTGTGAGAATTGCTCTGGGTCACCTTCCAAGGCTGTCCATGGAACAAAGACACAGGCCAGACCCTGCTCTGCTGGTGCTTCAGACCCATCCCAGGAAATCTGGCTGTGCAAGGAAACTGCTTTGTGCCCCCACCCTGCACACTCACATTCTGCAACTGGGCACTGGGATTTACGTTACCAGGACACTTCCTTGAGCACATTCCTATTGGCAACTTTGGAGAAAGCTGAAAGCCTTCCTGCCCTGCCCTCAGGAGATGCCCTTCCCTGATGGAGCTGCTGTTGTGCAGCCCAGCTGTGTCCCAGCAGTGCCCACGGCCTGTCCCTGCCTGTGAGCCCAGGACGGACATGCAGCAGGATGTGACCAAGTTGCAAGAGCACTGAGGCCTTATAGCAACAGTAGGGTTGGAAGAAGAGTGTGGAAGTGGAAAAGGAGCAGATATAAAAAGACAAAGTGCTGGTGCTCCCTGGCAATGCTGCTGCTCTGCGATAGTCTTACTCTCTCCCTCTGCACACAGGCACTGCCACTGGCCTTCCTGTGGCCACAAAAGAAGGAACTTGAACAAACAAACTGCACCAATATCTTTTATTTGCTTTAAATATTAAAATGATCATTCTCTCATTTACACCATCTCCAAGTAAAACACAAAAGATTAAGGATTAAATAAAAACTGAGGATCAAAAATAAAGTTTAGTTGCACACAACTTAAGAAGAAAAAAGAAAAAATAAGCACCATAATCATCACCCAAAACAGAAGGTTGGACAGATAATGAGTTTCTTTATGAGTGATTTGCACATGAAAACAGGCAGGTATTTACTTTAAAAATGCATCAAGTCATTATTTTCCTCACAGCATCCTTGAGTTCCTTATTTCTCAGGCTGTAGATGAAGGGGTTCAGTGATGGAGGCACCACCGAGTACAGAACTGTCAATGTCAGATCCAGAGACGGGGAGGAGATGGAGGGAGGCTTAAGATAGGCAAAAAATGATGTGCTGATAAATAGGGAGACCACGGCCAGGTGAGGGAGGCACGTGGAAAAGGCTTTGTGCCGTCCCTGCTCAGAGGGGATCCTCAGCACAGCCCTGAAGATCTGCACATAGGAGAAAACTATGAAAATGAAACAGCCAAACAGTAAACAGATACTCACCAAAATGAGCCCAATTTCCCTGAGGTTGGAGTGTGAGCAGGAGAGCTTGAGGATCTGAGGGATTTCACAAAAAAACTGATTCAGGGCATTGCCCTGGCACAGGGGCAGGGAAAATGTATTGACTGTGTGCAGCAGAGCACTAAGAAAGCCACTGGCCCAGGCAGCTGCTGCCATGTGGGCACAAGCTCTGCTGCCCAGGAGGGTCCCGTAGTGCAGGGGTTTGCAGATGGCAACTTAGCGGTCGTAGCACATGATGGTGAGGAGGGAAAACTCTATCACGATGAAGAAGACAAAGAAAAAGACCTGTGCAGCACATCCCATGTAGGAGATGGTTGTGGTGTCCCAGAGGGAGTTGTGCATGGCTTTGGGGACAGTGGTGCAGATGCAGCCCAGGTCTGTGAGGGACAGGTTGAGCAGGAAGAAGTGCATGGGGGTGTGCAGGTGGTGGTCGCAGGCTACGGCGCTGATGATGAGGCCGTTGCCCAGGAGGGCAGCCAGGGAGATGCCCAGGAAGAGCCACAAGTGCAGGAGCTGCAGCTGCCGCGTGTCTGCCAATGGCAGGAGGAGGAACTGGCTGATGGAGCTGCTGTTGGGCATTTTGTTCCTCAGAATATTTTGATCTGTTGAGGAGGAAAAGACAGGAATTATTTAGGCCAGATTTCTACAAGCAAAACACTGCATATGTCACAGCCACTCCACTCTCAGGCTCTCTCCCCACAGTCAGACTTCCCTGCAGCTCCTTCCCCTGAGCTCTGGGGTTTGCTGCGTAAGGGGCCCACTGGAACCAGTAACTCTGTGATGGGCTCCTGAGGAGTCCTTCTTGTTTATCAGTGAGGGGGGACTCAGAACACAGGGTGATCTCTAAATGTAATCACAGAATATTCTGAGCTGGAAGGGACCCTCAAGGATCATGGAATCCAACCCTTAGCCCTGCAGAGAATCATTCCCAAGAATTACACCATGTCCCTGAGAGCTTTCTACAAGTGCATCCTGAGCTCTGTCAGCCTTGGTGCTGTGACCACTGCCCTGGGCAGCCTCTTCAAGTGCCCAATCACTCTCTGGGAGAAGAACCTTTTTCTAATATCCAACCTTAACTTTCCTTGAAATGTTCGGTCATTCTCTCGGGTTTTGTCACTGGCCAGTGACAGAGAAGAGATCAGTACCTCTCCTTCCTTCTTGTCCTCACTTGTGATACTTCAAAGAGCTTCTCAGCATGGCTGTTTGCACTTTGCCAGCTGAAGAACTGAGCTGAGGGAATTATTTCTATTTGTTCACCCAGTTGCACCTGCCATAGTTAGTAATGGTTGTGGATGCTTGAAATCACTGACAATCTATTTGCTCTGTAGGTCAAGTCTTGTGCATCCTGAGAGGCAAAGGGACAGTCCCTTAGTGGAGACAGAAGAGCTGTTCTGTCCATCAGTGCTGTTCTCACCTGCCCTGTGCTGGCAGCTTGGAGCTGGATGAGCATCACACACAACTGTTCCCCCAAAACAAAACTGCACACTGCTGAGAGCAGAGGAACCCAGAAATCCGAGTCCAAAGAGCAGAAAGACAAACTCCTCACCTTTTTCATCTCTCTCCTCCCAGACAGAGACACAGAGCTATCATTGTAGATGCCCAGAGCATTTCCATGGATTTAGCACTGAGGTGATTTCTCCATGGAGTTCCTAGACAGCACAGAGATACTGTGGGAGAGCTGTGCCCCTTTGGAGGGCATCCTGCAACCCTGCAGGAGACCCCGGGAAACAGATGGATATCCTGAAGTTGCCTGGAGGAGTCCTGGGCACTTTGCTCCCACAGAAACATCACTACAGCAGGACCCAAAGGGTTTGTGCCCGGACAGAAGCTGAAACTGCAACCCTGAATCCCCCTCATTGGCTCAGAAGAGCCAATGGTGAGAACAAGGACAGCACAGGCAACAGGGGATGGCAGTGAAATGCCGCAATGCTCCTGCCAAGGGAGGAGGGACACACAGAGACAGATGGAAATCAGAAGCTTATCCTTCCCTGGGCTCTGGCTGCTGCAGGGCAATGCCCACCTGAGCCCCCACGGACCTGAGGGCAGAGGCTCTGCTTAGGCTGGGAAAGGAGCCCAGGGAGGAGTTGGTCAGGGGAAGGTGTCTGTGCCACAGGGCCAGCAGGGAGGTGCCCACATGCCCCTTTCCAGCATTTGTGGCAGCAGCTCCCTCTCCCTCCCTGCCTGTCTGTGCTGGGAGGAGCTGATCCTGCCAGCAGCCACCTCCCTGTCACTCCTTCCACCCACACCTTCTCCCTGCAGGGCTGGGGCAGCTCCTTGGCCGTGCTGAGCTGTCTCTGGCAGGCAGCAGAGTCCCTGCCCCAGCACACAGATCCCTGGGCTGCAGGACCCTGCCCTGCAGGACAGCCCTTGGCACCCCTGGCTGCACTGCCACCCTCACACCCAACAGCCATCCCTGGGAGAAGGGAACCTTCTTGCCCTCTGCCTCTGATGCTCCACACCAGGAAATCCAGGAGAGCCATCCTGACAGGTCTTCTCAGTGCTGGCATTTGGCAGGAATTAGAGACACTTCCAGGAACTCACCTGCACTGCTCTGCAGCCAGAGACTTACCCTGGAAAAGTGCTGTGAAGATTCCTCTCCTGATGAGCTCTCACCTGTCCTCCCACCCCAGAAGACGTAAACCTCTTTCTCACTTCTCTTGTCTGCCCTTGGTGCCTGCAGGTCCTGCCTTGCTCTGCCATATGGCCACCTCCTCTTCACTGAAGAACTGTGGGAGTCCTTCTGAAAGATCCTGGATGCTGTGGGATGTGCCAGCTTTAGGAGATCCTTGCAGGGAGGGAAGATTAACTTTCCTGCAGCCAGAGAATTCTTCTTTCAAATTCTGTGCAGTTTTCTCCTTTAATGAGAGCTCAGTCCCCTCCCAGCCCAGACTGCCTCTCACCTCTGTCCCTTCCCTGCTGTGCCCTCGGTGTGTGCAGGCAGTGCCCTGAGCCCTGCTGGGCTGTGCACAGGAGCTGCTCCTGGGCAGAGCTGTCTCTCTGCAGCGCTGCCCGCTTGCCAGGAGCTCCCTGTGTGCCAGGAGCCCGGCCCAGCTCAGCAGCACAGCAACAGCCCAGGGCATTTAATGGCCCTCTGGGGGGTTTGGTGCTGAGTCCCTGAACATCAGATCATGAGGAAAGTTGCAGAAACCTCTTGAGAAACCCAAGTCACATTCAAACTGTAAACTTTCTTGTAATGCTAATGGGTCCCACTGAGGAATCAAACTCAGAAAACATTTCCAGCATCTTGTAAAATCACAAAGCTGGAAAGAGTAATGACAGGTCACAGAATCACAGAATCATCACGGTTGGAATAGACCTTCAAGATCCTCTGGTCCAACTCTGAGTGAAAACCACCATAATCACCCCTAAACCACTTCCCAGAGTGTTACATTGATGCCAAAGTGGTTTTTGGTTTCTGATTTTTCACATTTTGTAGATTTAGGAACACAGCAGCTATAGATTTTTAGTAGGTTAACATTTCTAGCTTAAGTTTAATGTCTTTCTATCTCTACCCCTGCCCCAGAACAGGTAGCAAGATTCTCTAGCTGTTTAGTCTCTTTTCCATGGTAAAGAGCTGAAGGATATCAGAAAGCCTACGGAATGAAACATAAACACATGTCAGAGTGACCCAGAGGTCAGGACTGGAAGAACTTCAAAAGACCTTTGTGTGCCCGAAGAAGAGGAGGTGGATAAAGACAGAGGGTCTTGACCATCCCAGACCCAGTTCCAAGGGGTGGAACAGGAGTGGGACCAGGGCTGGACTGAGAAATGTGTAAAGCAATGATTGGAGAGATCTTATTATAAAAGCCATGGAAACTAGAACTGGAGGGCACGTGCATGTCATGTATTCCTGTGGGCCGTAGGCCTGTGATATTAAAGGACCTTTACATTTTATCTTACCCTACACTAACGTGGCTTAGAGTCCTGCTATGGGGGGGCACTCATGGCATCAACACCCAGGTGCCATGTGAACACTTCCAGAGACAACACCACTTCACTGAGTTACTTATTCAAGCCTATACACTCAGTGAAAAAAACAATTAATATCTAATCTGAACCTCAACTGACACAATTAAGGGTCATTTTCTCTCATCTGGTCACTACAGCCTTGATAGAACAGAACAAATCCCACCCCACTAAAACCTCATTTTCAGTCTTTGCAGAGAGCAATGAGGTCCTCTCTGAGCCTCTTCTCCTCCAGACTCCAGAACACCAGTTTTTTAGGCATTCCTCATGACACATTATTTCCAGTCTCTTCCCAAGCTCCATTCCCTTCACTGGACACACTCCAGGCCCTCAATGTCCTTTTTGCAGTGAAGGGCCCAGAACTGGACACAGGACTTGAGGTGGGGCCTCACCAGTGTCCAGTACAGATGGACAATCTCCGTCCTGGTCCTGCTGGCCACACTAATTTTCCATACAGGCCAGGATGCCATTGGGCTTCTTGCCCACATGGGCACTCTCTGGCTCATATTCAGCTGCTCTCAAACAGACATCCCAAGTCCCTTCTGGCTGAGCAGCTCTCAGGACACTCTGCCCACAGCCTGGAGCATTTCATGCGGTTTGTTGGGACCCAAGGGCAGGACCTGACACTTGGCCTTATTGATCCAGCTTGTCCAGATCCCTCTGCAGAGCCTTCCTGCCCTGTTTTAAAATAACTGCTTTGACACCGTGCACTGCACTATTTTATGCTATAAGATACTCTACTAGGAGGTTTTTAGCTTTTCCACAGGAGAGTAAATATTTAAGTAAAGGATTAAGATCTTTTATCTGTTCACTTCTCTGTTCTTTTGTCTGCTCATTTGTCATAATAAGTAATTCATTTTACATAAGTATATCTGATTTGCCATTGTTAAAACCTGTGGGAAAAAGTGATTCAATCACACCTCTATAATTTACACTGCAGTGTAACTCTGAGGCTAAGATTGGATCCAGTCACACCAGGCTCAACTCTGAGAAGGAGTTTAGAAACCAAGGGGTCCTTTCTGCCCCTCACAGCTCAATGAGGCAGCTTCTCTAATAAACATTGTCTGAGAATTCTATTTCCACCATCACCCCATGAGGTTCCACAGAGTCCCAAGATTCTTTTGGTTCTCTGAGTCCCTGCAGGGTCAAGATGACCCTTTGATTCCATGAGGTTCTGCAGACAAACAATGATCCCTTTGGATCAGTAAGACTCTTCAGTGTCACACAGGGCCATTCATTCCATGACGTTCCACACTGTCACACTGGTCTCTTGTGCTCCACGAGGCCCTGCACTGTGACAAAGGTCCCTTAAATCCATGAGATTCCACAGTGACCTCGTGATTCCACAAGGTCCTGTGTCGGGGTAAGGTTGATTTACGGCGGTCAGAGGAGGCAGAGACAAACCCAGGCAGCAGTTAAATCAGAAGGCTTACACTGAAGACAAAGGACTTTATTTTTAGTTACAGCTTTACTTTTATCTACTTTCTTCCACAGCAAGTCATCTCAGAACTGGTCAGTCAGCTCAGTTAAGCATACATGGAAACCTTCTACTGGCCAAAAGCTCTCCTGCATTCTGTAGGTGGCTCCTTCCACCTTCAGGGTGCCCTGCAAACTTCTTTCATTCAAGAATACACTCTGAACTCTTACATATCAATCTCTTAATCAATTACCTCAGACATTCAGGGGTCCACAGACACACTGAGTTAAACCCCCTAGTCCTGCAGTGTCACAGTGGTGGTTTCAGAGATGGTGGAGCTTTTACTTTTGTGGTCAGAAATAGAGTGAGAAAGAAATAATGTCACCAAGGGCAGCTGGGGAGGCAGAGCCAGGGAGGAGGGAGAGATGTCAGTGCAGGAAGGGGCCAGCGAGGTGGGGCAGCCGGGGGATGCCGACAGCCTGCAGGGAAAGGGGCAGGGCATGGACACCGTAGGACAGCCTGGGCTGGAGAGGAGACAGGGATGTGCAGAAGCTGAAAGGCCCCAAGAGAGCCAACTTGTGCAGGCCTTTGGCCATGGCTGCTGTGTGTGCCCCTGATGGCATGAGGAGACAAGTGAGCCTTGCAGTCCTGGGGCCTCATTGCCTCCTTGTCCCTGCTCAGCAGCCTGGAAGGTGCCACCCCATTGTCCTGACCTTGGCATTGCACATTCCCACATTCCAAGTGCCCCAGGAAGGGCCTGGAGGAAGGAGGGAGGGCCAAGATCACCCTTTCCAGGGCCTGTTGGTCAGGCCTTAGCCCTTTGAATTCTAAAACACAGCCAGTTTTACTAAAGATGAGAGTCATCTTTCCCTTCCTTGTCTATACTTGCCATCACTCCTTCCAGTTTTCTGCTCTAACTGGAATCTGGGGACAATTTCTCAGTCTTGTTCCTTAGTGGGACCCATTAGCACTACAAGAAACTTCAGTGTTTCAATCTGCTTTGACTTCTTGAAAAGTTGTTTGAAGTTACTCTGATGGACTGAGTCTGATGTAAACAACAGAAACCCCCCAGAGGGCCATTAAATGCCCTGGGCTGTTGCTGTGCTGCTGAGCTGGGCCGGGCTCCTGGCACACAGGGAGCTCCTGGCAAGCGGGCAGCGCTGCAGAGAGACAGCTCTGCCCAGGAGCAGCTCCTGCACAGCCCAGCAGGGCTCAGGGCACTGCCAGGGCAGCTCAGGGACACCAGCAGGGCACAGACAGAGCTTAAAGGGGCTCAGCATTGGGAGGATGACTCAGAGCTCTTGGAGGAGAAATCTTTGCAGTGCTGGACATGGTGAGTCTGTGGGTGCAGGGCAATGCAGGGGCAGCTCCTGGAGCCCCAGCTGATGGGATGTGTGAGGAGGGGGCTATTGGGGGACACTTTGGATTAGCTGTGGAGCTGGGGTTGCAGCCAGGGGTGCCCAGGACTGTGGTGCAGAGCAGGGTCCTGCAGCCCAGGGCGCTGTGCTGGGGCAGGGACTCTGCTGCCTGCCAGGGTCAGCTCTCAGCCAGCCTGGGGAGCTGCTCACAGGGCTGGGGAGAAGGCCTGCATGGAATAAGTAAACACTAATATGGGGGGGAAGGGTCTTTATCCTTTGGAGAGCAGGTTGCAGGGGTGAGGGCTGCTCACAGCTCTGTCTTAGAGAACATTTCCCAGGGATCTTTTTGAGAAGTGCAGCAGGTCAGGGGCCAACTCTAAGAGAAGGACCCTATTCTTTCAGCCTTCTGTCCTGAGTATTAAGACTGGGACAGAAGCCTTAAAAATTGTCTAAGTTCAGGAAACTTCAAACTTATTATTTTTAGAGAAGAATAGAGTGAGAAATGTCAGTCATCAACACACCATGTCGTATGGACAGTGTCAGTGTCCCTTTTGCAGCCTCCTCAGGGTCATTCTTATGTTGCCATCAGAGTCTCCATAGCCAGAGATGCCACTGGACTGCTCCCTGCTGCTCCTGGGAGGAATTTTTACTCGAAAAAGGAACAATCAAGAGATGTTAAGGTGGAATACATAAAAAGTAGACTAAAGCCTTTCTTCTGCAGCCCAAAGTCTTCCAAGTCATGGGTGCAGAGGCTGAATTTCCCACTGCAGGTGGGTTACATGCAACACCCATTGTGATTGTCAATGGTGCCACAAACCACCTCCATGTCCCCAGTGCAGCAAGGCAAAGCTGAGTGCTTGGCAGCACATGGCCAGAGCTCCTACTCCTCACACCACCCTCAGCCAGTAGAAACCAGAGAAGGGAATTAAATCTCTGCTAGAGGAGATTTCTATGAAAAAAGAGTGGCTTTTTTGACAGGAAGCTGTTTTACTTTTTCCCCTTCCTTTCCTGTGTTTGAACAGGCTCCATACCAAGAAGCAGCAAATGTCCAACAGCAGCTCCATCAGCCACTTCCTCCTCCTGCCATTGGCAGACACGCGGCAGCTGCAGCTCCTGCACTTGTGGCTCTTCCTGGGCATCTCCCTGGCTGCCCTCCTGGGCAACGGCCTCATCATCAGCGCCGTAGCCTGCGACCACCACCTGCACACCCCCATGCACTTCTTCCTGCTCAACCTGTCCCTCACAGACCTGGGCTGCATCTGCACCACTGTCCCCAAAGCCATGCACAACTCCCTCTGGGACACCACAACCATCTCCTACATGGGATGTGCTGCACAGCTCTTTCTGTTTACGTTTTTTATGTCAGCTGAGTTTTTCCTCCTCACCATCATGTGCTACGACCGCTACGTTGCCATCTGCAAACCCCTGCACTACGGGACCCTCCTGGGCAGCAGAGCTTGTGCCCACATGGCAGAAGCTGCCTGAGCCAGTGGCTTTCTCAATGCTCTGCTGCACACAGTCAATACATTTTCCCTGCCCCTGTGCCATGGCAATGCCCTGAGCCAGTTCTTTTGTGAAATCCCACAGATCCTCAAGCTCTCCTGCTCACACTCCTACCTCAGGGAAATTGGGCTCATCATGGTTAGTGCTTTTCCATTTGTGGGATGTTTCATTTTCATTATTTTCTCGTATGTGCAGATCTTCAGGGCTGTGCTGAGGATCCCCTCTGAGCAGGGACGGCACAAAGCCTTTTCCACGTGCCTCCCTCACCTGGCCGTGGTCTCCCTGTTTCTCAGCACTGGCATATTTGTCTACCTGAAGCCTCCCTCCATCTCTTCCCCATCTCTGGATCTGGGCCTGTCAGTTCTGTATTCGGTGGTTCCTCCAGCCCTCAACCCCCTCCTCTACAGCCTGAGGAACCAGGAGTTTAAGGTAGCTCTCAGGGAAGTAATGACTGGATGCTTTACAGTGTTTTCTATTTCCCACAGTAGCATTCAGAGTTCTGCACTTTGCCTTAGGAGCTGGAAAGGTGTTTATAACACACCAATGTTTCTGCTGCTGCTCAGCAGAGCTTGCACAGCACCAGCACTGTCCCTTTAACATTTCCACCATCAGGGGGCTGGGAAGGAGACATATCTAGGACAGATAACCCAAATTAGCCAAAGGGATAGTCTGGACCGTATGACAGCACTTGAGGAATAAAAGCTAAGGAAGAAGGGGTGGACATTCATTATTTACAGAGTTTGCCTTCCTAAACAATCACCTCATATCCTGAAGCCCTGCTTCCCAGGAAGTGCTGGACACTGCTAATGGGAAACAGAGAATATGGATTTTCTCTCTGTTTGGGCATGCAAACTTCTACTTTTGCTACAGTAACCTGTCTTATATGAGCCCATGAGTCATTTTATGAATTATTTTCTCTCTCATGTTGGTCTGGGAATGGAGAGTTGTCAGAACAGTTTGGTGGGCAGCTGTCATCCAACCAAGTGAACCGCCAGACTGCTTGAGTTCCTCTGTCAGTAGCCACCAGTGTGTGTCACTGCAGGACAAGGCTCTCTCGTTTCTTTTTTTTAAATTTTTTTCCCTTTCTGATGCTGTTGTCTTCACAGAAGTGCTTCATCCCCTCCAACTTAATGATCCCTCCTTCCTGTGTAACCAAGACCCTTTCTGTATACAAGGAGTCTCACTTTGTATTTAAGTGAAATAAATGAACATGTATCAACTTTTTTCTGTTATTGTTTTTACTATCCTTAGCAGAGCAGGAATAAACTGGAAATGATAACAGCTTTCTAGCTGCCTGAGCCTTGGGATGCGCCCTGTGCTTGGAGCAGGAAAAGCTCTCGAGGGCCACAAGGGTTGGGGGTTTTGTTCTCTCCTGGGGAGATGGGATGGCAGGAAGGGGCTGAGAGCTCTCAAGATCTCTTGCAGAGGAGTGCAGGGCACACAGGTGCCTCCTGTTCCTCTTGCCAAGCACATTCACCACCAGTGGGGCTGAGCCCTCTCTGAGCTCCAGGTGCTGCTGTGCCTTCCCAGGGGCTGGACTGTGGTGCCACTGCCCAGAGCACCCTGCCCTGAGCAGGGCTGTGGGGCCAGACCCACCTGGACTGTGCTGGGAGAGGCCCTTGGTGCTGGAGAGAGCCCAGGGCAGGTGGGAGAGCTTGGAGGGAGCTGGACTGGGCTGGGATGGACCTGGGAGAGAAAACCATCCATGTATCTCTGAAGTGCTGAGGCCTGAACAGGCCCTGAGCCAGAGGTGATCTTGAGATGAACATTGCAACCTAATGTTGAGTTGAACATTCCAACCAAATGCCCATCTTGGCAGGAACCTCCTGCAATGGCAGAGGGACACATGGCAGTGTGTGCCCCTGCAGGGCACTGCCCTGGCCATGGCACAGGCTGGGAGCTGCCTGGCTGGGAGCAGCCCTGTCAGGCAGCTGTGGGTGGGCAGGAGCTGGGCAGGAGGCAGCCGTGTGCCCTGGCAGCAAGGGAGGCCAGGAGCACCCTGGGCTGTGGGACCAGCACAGCAAGGACGTGGCTTATCCTGGTTGCTGGGGCTGAGGAAAGCTGCACAAAGAGCTGTGGAGTTTAGAAATTGTATCCTGTTTAATTTGTACTGTGGGCAATGAAGGGAAACTTTCTGTGCCTCTGAGTGTCACCAGTTCCTCATCCCCTAAAGAGCACAAACCTGATGGATTGTGGTTCCTACTCCAGTGGCACTTGGATCTCACTCCATACCCAGAGTATAAAGCTCCCTTATTCCAACAAGATCCTTGAAATGGAGGGATTAAGGACACAGTACAGGATGTGGGGAACAGTTACAGGGCATGACCAAGGATTTGGGGTAGTTGTGACCCCAGGGCAGGACCCACCACTTGGCCTCGTTGAACCTCATCCAGTTGGCCTGGGCCCATTGATTCAGCCTGTCCAGACCCCTCTGCTCAACCTTCCTGCCCTCCAGCAGATCAGCAATCCCACCTAGCCTGGTGTCATCTGCAAACTGACTGAAGGTGCACTTGATCTCCTCATCCAGATCATTGATAAAGATGTTTAACTGAACTGACCCCAATACTGATCTCTGGGAAAAATCCTGGATGTGATGCCGTGAATGACCCTTCCCCCCAAAAACAGGACTTCGAGCCACGTTAGTGTAGGGTAAGATAAAAAGTAAAGGTCCTTTAATAACACAGGGCCTACAGCCCACAGGAATACAGGATGACATGCATGTCTTAGTTCTTGTTTCCATGGCTTTTATAATAAGATCCCTCCAATCATTGCTTTACACATTTCTCAGTCCAGCCCCAGTCCCACCCCTGGTCCAACCCCCTGGAATTGGGTCTGGGGTCGTCAGGACCCTCTGTCTTCATCAGCTCTTCTTCCTCAGGCACACAAAGGTCTCTTGGAGCTCATCCAATTCTGGCTTTTGGGTCACTCTGACCTATGTTTATGTTTCATTCTGTGGGCCTTCTGATATCCTTGGAAAGGAGTCTAAACAAGATTAATTAACTAAAGGAATTTGAGCTCCCTGTTCTGGGACAGGGGTAGTGATAGAAAGGCATTAAACTGTTAGAAATATTAACCCTCTAAAAATCTACAACTACTGTGTTCCTAAAATCTACAAAATGTGAAAATCAGAACAAAAACCCTTTCGGCATCAATGTAATTCCATTCCTCACCAGTCCTTGGGCTTGGCCATCCAGACAGATTTTTCCCCACTGAACAGATGCTGCAGAGAGTGTCTGATAAAGTTCTTGTAACCCCAGAATATTGGGATTGATGCAGATTTAACTTAGCAGAATGCAGAATTTCATTCTCTTTCTCTCTTTTCCTCCCTCTCTGGATCAAGGGAAATTCTGACTGCAGTGTGTGACCTGTGTGTGAAGAGCAAATATGGACAGAATCGGGACAGGAAGTGTTTGGGAATATCTTGTGACCTGTACTTGACACAGAACATTTTTGCCTTTGGTCTAAGACTACCTATTGTGGAAAGTGAACTTCAGTGGAAGCAACGTGGGCTTAACGTGCAGCTAAGGAAGGAGTTGTGGGTTTTGGTTTGTTTGTGCCTTCCTTTGTTTTGTTTTTTCTTTCTTTTTTTCTGAAGTAAATGAACATCCCTCTGTGTCTCCTGCAGCTCTTTCTCCAAGTACAGCAGGTGGGAGTTGGTGCCCAGGAGCTGAAACCTGCAGGTCCAGCCTTTAGTGGAGGAAGCTCAGATTCCACAAGGCTGCTTTGAGTGCCAGGCATGTGATGAGGGAAATGGTGGGGCAGGGATTAGGGATAACATTTGATTAAATGTAAGACATAAAGGGTCTTGTATTTCATAATTATTTAGACTGCATTAATTGGTACTCATGATCAAAGTAATTTGGGGATTGCTGACATTAATGTATAAACAGGAAAAAATAAAGAGGCCACAAAAATGCATCTTTTCTCTTTATTTTAATATAAGATATTCACTTTGAATGCATTTCTGAGTTCTCTGTAACTGACCACAAAAGATTTGAAAATTTAAAAGCAAATTATTCCCAGGGGCTTGTCTTGTTGAAGATGCCATCACTGAGACGAGACCATGGAGGGAACAAGCAGACAAGGAGACCATCCCTGGTGCTTGGGAACAATATAAATTAGGGATTGCTGCTATCAGTGTATAAACAGGAAAAAGGTAAACAGGACAAAAAGAAATCTTTGTTCATGCCTTTTGTTAATGTAATACACTCACTTTGAATAAACTTCTGGAATCTGTCTAATTAACCACAGAAGAATAGAAGACAATAATAAATTATTCCCAGAGGCTTGTCTTGTTAAGATGTTTTAAATGTTAATGAGGCCTCTGGCACTGAATTCCTTAACTGAAGATTTGAAGACAGAACAAGTCTCTAAAAAAGTAAAATTCATCAGCAAACCTTCAGGTTCCTGAGGATGTCAGCAAGCTCTGCTCAGGCCATCACTGAAAAGAGACCCCAGAGGGGAAGAGCAGACAAGGAGAGCATTCCTGAGGACTGGGGAAGCAGCAACTCAGAGTCAGTGGTTACAGGTGGAAAATGGACTGTGGAATGTGGCTGTGAAAGTGCCTGATGGACTTTGCAAAGCAGGACAGCCAAGCCCTGCCACCCATCTCTGGTTCCTCACAGGATGCTCCTGGAGCAGAGTGATGTGGGGTGTGGAATGGGGAGTGCAGGAGAGCAGTAGGACACCTCCACAGCTCTATGGAGTGGGTGAGGAGGTGACAAACCCTGGGGCTGTAAGGAACTGGTGTCTTCTCCTAGGCTGTCAAGCCCCAGGAAACTGCCCTGTTGCAGAAAAGCACAGTGAAGAGCCAAAGTGTGTGAGAGCAGGAGAGGGCACAGCAGTGTCCCTTCCACAGCCAGGCCTCCAGGGACACACCTGAAGGAGCAGCAGAGCAGGGTCTGGGCTTTGTCTTTGTTTCCTGGACACCCTGGGCAAGGGGCCCCATAGCAATTGTCACAGATCACCCCCTGCAAACACCATTCCCAGCACTGACCTCTCACCCACCACTGACAGGTTGTTTGTCCCTCCATGGGGACACCAAATGAGCAGCTCACAAGGCCATGCTGCAATTGTACAGAGGAGAATTCAGCATTCACAGTGTGTGTGTGGGGGAGATGAACCCAAGAGAACACAAAGACCATCAGCTAATCCTGGAGATGCTGGGAAGGGCTGTGGGACACACAGTGTCTCGAGGTCACTTCACTCTGGGCCCCACATCCCCTGGAAAACCCCCAGGATGCAGCACTGGGATGTGCTTCTGAGCACAGAGCTCCCCCTGTGTCCATCCCTCAGGCCGTGGGGCATCTCAGAGAGGGGCAGAGCAGGTGACACCCCACAGGGCTGAGGTGCTTCCAGCCCCCAGCAGTGGCAATGAGAGCCCAGGGAGAGACTGTGACTCCTGCAATGATCTCCCCATGGGTGTAAAAGGGAAAGACTCTCTGATCACCCCTGAGTGCATGAGAATCCCACAATCCCAGTTCAGAGGTGGATGCCTTGCTGGACCTCGACATTTCTGTGAGTGACTCCAGGAACAAACTCCACTGGCCCAGTGAGATTCATCTCCGTGGTCTTGGACAGTTCATTGCAAGTGCTCCTGAACTGCTGCATCACCCTTCCTGGGATTCTGGGCTGTGCTCTCAAAAGGACCAGAGCAATCTGAGAGGTTCTGGGGTCCTTGGAAAAGGCAGATGCCAAGCCCATCTTTAAGAAGAGCAAAATGAGAATGGGGAAAATTTCTGCAGTGTCCCAGGGTTCCTTGCAGTCCATGAGGCCCTGGAGTGTCACAATGATCCCTGGATTCCATGAGGCTCCACAGGGTCACAGTGGGCTTCTGTTTCCTTGAGGTCCTGCAGAGTCACAATGGAACTTTGATTCCATGAGGTTCCCAAGTGTCAGAATGGCCCCTCTGTTGGCCAAGCCCCCCTTCCCTCCCCCAAATATCCCATCCCTTTTGTCCCAGTTCCTCCTGACCTCCCCAAATCCTTCAGCTGGATGGGCTCAGCTTTGTGACGCCCTTCATGACCCCTGAGCATCTGCCTGCCCAGCTTGGTCAGTCAGTTCTGGGAACACAACTGACAGCCCAGCCCCCAAGGGGACAGGATGTTCTGCTGTGCTGGAGAGGACCCTCCTCAGCCTGGCCAGCAGTGCTGCAGGGGGGGATTCCCTGCCCCTCCCCAGCTGATCCTTCCTGCCCAGCAGCTCCTGTTCCAGAAGGGCTCACAGACACTCTGGGGGACTTTTCATACTTGGGTCCTTGAGATGCCCTGGGGCATCTCTGGGGCAGTGGCCAACTCTGTGACTGCTCTGGGAAGTCATGGCCTGAAGCCAGGAGTGTGGGTTTTAGGAGGTAGTCGAAACCTCTGCAGACAAGAAGTCCTGGTAATTGTTGAAGACTTCCTTGCCTATCACTATGATGTGCTGTTTATTTTTAATTTCAAGATTTTTTCATAATTTTCTTTTTACTGACAACACCACACACTTGTTCTATTAATCTGATTCACTCTCTGTTTATGTGAAAATATTTGTGCAGCTATTTATCAGAGTACATTTCCTACCAGTGATTTGAATGCAGAAACATTGCTCAGAGGAGCTACTGAACTTCTTTGGGATGGTTTCATATCCCTAATTTTGCCTCTTCTCTTCTTCCTCTCCCAATTTGCCTTCCAAGATCTCTCCAAGCTGTGTGTGCCTGGGAATGTTTTCACAGTCCTGAGCTCTGGACCATGTCAAAGGGGACAAATGCACCTTCTGGAGAACACTGTCACTCCTGCTCACAGAGCCTCTCTGACTGCACAGGGGAGATTCCCCCAGGCTGTTTCCTGGTGTGGGAAGAAAGGGACATAAAGGCAGAGGACAGGCATGGAGGAGACATGGACATTTGCAATGGGCATGCTCAAGGATGGTGAGATAAATGTCCCTGGGACAGGGAGGTTGTTCCTGCAGTCACACCCAGAAATGTCAGGGCTCTGACAGGTGCCCACACCTGAGCTGGGCTCATGCCCTGCTCACACCCCCAGGGCTGTTCAGAGACATGAGTCCTTCCCTTGCACACACACAGACAGTTCCTGGCAGCAAGTGCAGTGTCTCCCTGGGCTCCTGCTGCCACTGCCCGGGGCTGGAGGCACCTCAGCCCTGCAGAGCCCCCACCCTGCACACTCACACACTTCAGCTCAACACTGGGGTTTCCCTCTCCCTGGCATGGCCCAGTCCAGTCCCTCCCTGTCTCACCAATCCACCTGCCCCAGCCCCAGCCCCACAGAGCAGCACAATCATGTCTGGCCCTGGAGCAAGAAATGGAGGCAATGGAGGTCAGGGACAGTGACTCTGTGTCTGGAATGTTCAGGAGACCATCATCTCAGGCATCTCCTGCAGCCCCAGGGCTAGCCCCACTCCCCAGGACTGCAGGAGAGAATCAGTGCTGGGGCTCCTCAGGCATCACCTACAGCCCCAGGGACAGGGCAGCCTCTTTCCATGGCTCCTCTACACACACAGCCTGTCCTGCTCTTCTCCTGGCACATCCCATCTCCCCACAGAGCCTTTCCCCAGGGAAACACGTCTGTGCTGGCCTGACCAGCCATTCCTGCAGCCCCTCCCCGTGCTCCCCACAGCCCCCGAGCTGGGGATGCTGCTCTGCAGGGCACAGGGGCTGTGGTGCCCAGGGCCATGGGGGAGCTCTGCTGGGCTGTGCTGGTCAGGCTGGGAGGCAGAGCCAGCTGATGGTGGTCCCTGCCACTGACCCCCTGCCACACAAGCTCTTGTGTGGCCATGGAGGGTGCTCAGAGGGGCCCTGCCTTCTTCCAGTGCTGGGAGATGGGTCTGGGGGCTGCACTGGATCCAGACCATGAATGCTTATGGAAAGTAAAATGAATCCCAAGACTCCTTTCCCTCAACCTGCTGTATTCCCTGGGGTTGCAGGGCTCTTTTTTTCAATTCACACTCAGATGTAGAATATTATCTCTGGGTGACTCCGAGCTGGACAGGCCTGTTCTCATTGGGCTCTATTCACTGTCAGCTCCTGCTCACACTGTTGCTGCAGGTCTCGTGTTCTCCTGGCAGCTCCAAAGTGTCTTAAGCAAATCACTTTCCTGCCATCAGCCCTGTCACAAGCTGTTGAGCCCCAGGAAGGTTAATCTCATCTGCATGGTCTCTGGCCACCAACAAGTAAAACCTGAACCAGAACTAAGTCCTTTGAAAGTCACACTGGGAACCTGATCTCATCACACTGAGCCATGGGCAGACAAAGCAGGACAAGTTGCCTCTTGAATGTCTCTTCCTTAGGTATGTTCTTAAGAGCAACTTTGGAGGAAACCCAAAGCCTTCCTGCCCTGCCCTCAGGAGAACCCCTTTCCTGATGGAGCTGCTGTTGTGCAGCTCAGCTGTGTCCCAGCAGTGCCCATGGCCTGTCCCTGCCTGTGAGCCCAGGATGGACACATAGCAGGATGTGACCAAGCTGGCAGAGGACCAAGGCCTTGGACCAACACAAGGGCTTAGGAGAGTGTGGAAGCAGAAAGGGCAGCTCTGAACAGTCCCCTGCTCTCTGTAAACATGCACTGTCCTGCAGTGAGCTGTCCTTTGTGAATGCCTAAGAAGAAGGATCAAACAACTCACTGCACTCTCCTTTATTTTGTGTAACTGCTCAAGTGGAACAAATCCTCATTTAGACAGTCTCTGGGTCAAACTCCAAAGAAACATACTAGATTATAATGGAGGTTAATTAAAAAATTTATTTGTGCACAAACTTATCACATGACCCCCACCAAAATACTGAGAAAACAGGATGGGGCTGTAACGAGTTCCAGTCCCAATGCTATGCAGACATCAACAGAAACAACAGTTTTATGCTTCTGGAGATCATCAAGTCATCATTTTCCTCACAGCATCCTTGAGCTCCTGGTTCCTCAGGCTGTAGATGAGGGGGTTCAGTGTGGGAGGCACTACCAAGTACAGAACTGACACCACCACATCCAGAGCTGGAGAGGACATGGAGGGAGACTTCAGGTGGGCAAACACATCAGTGCTGAGAAACAGGGAGACCACGGCCAGGTGAGGGAGACACATGGAAAAGGCTTTGTGCCGTCCCTGCTCAGAGGGGATCCTCAGCACAGCTCTGAAAATCTGCACATAGGAGAAAACTATGAAAGCAAAACAACCAAACACTAAACAGGTAGTAACCAGAAGGAGCCCAATTTCCCTGAGTTTGGAGTCTGAGCAGGAGAGCTTGAGGATCTGAGGGATTTCGCAGAAGAACTGGCTCAGGGTATTGCCCTGGCACAGGGGCAGGGAAAATGTATTGGCTGTGTGCAGCAGAGCATTGAGAAAAGCAGTGGCCCAGGCAGCTGCTGCCATGTGGGCACAAGCTCTGCTGCCCAGGAGGGTCCCGTAGTGCAGGGGTTTGCAGATGGCAACGTAGCGGTCGTAGCACATGATGGTGAGGAGGGAAATCTCTGTTCCAATGAATAAAATAAGGAAGAACACCTGTGCAGCACATCCCACGAAGGAGATGGTTGTGGTGTCCCAGAGGGAGTTGTGCATGGCTTTGGGGACAATGGTGCAGATGGTGCCCAGGTCTGTGAGGGACAGGTTGAGCAGGAAGAAGTGCATGGGGGTGTGCAGGTGGTGGTCGCAGGCTACGGCGCTGATGATGAGGCCGTTGCCCAGGAGGGCAGCCAGGTTGATGCCCAGGAAGAGACACAAGTGCAGGAGCTGCAGCTGCCACGTGTCTGCCAATGGCAGGAGGAGGAACTGGCTGATGGAGCTGCTGTTGGGCATTTGCTGCTTCTGGAGGTGGGGCACTGTCCAAGGAGGAAATAACAGTGACAAATCAGATGAGATATTTCTGAGAATAATCACAGCCATATCCCAATACCCCTTTCCCTTCTGCTCACACTCCCCACTTTTCCTTTTTCGGGAAACTGTTTCATATCCATGGCTGGAGCCCTGCTTGGTGCTCACTACATTTCCCATGAGGAGCAGCCCCTCTGCCCACTGGCTGTGAGGGTCAGCCCTGCTCTGCTCCCGGGGGGTCATGGCCATGGTGGGGGCAGGGCCCATCCTGGTGTTCAGCTGTGTCAGATGAAACTGCTCCTAAAGCAAAAGTTCTCATGGGCATCTGCACAACCAGTTTTGAGAAGATTTCAGGATTCCAGAAGACAGTTTCAGAGGTTTGGGTGTTTTGTTTCTGACTCCCCTCATCTTCCCTGTGGAGTTTTCCTGGATGTCAGAACCCCTCAGCATTTGTGCTGCCCTGAGAAACAGCAGAGCAGGGCTTCCCAAACAGGACGATGCCTGTGGCTTAGTGCAGAGTGAGGGCAGCTGCTCTGTCCCTGTGCCTTCTTCCAGCTGCCCTGGACTTGGACCTTCCTCAGACAGAGAGTGATCACACTCCCAGTTTTGTCTGAAATGCCACCAGACACTGTTGAGAGCAGAGAGATCCATCACAGACCACTCAATGTCTCAGCCTGGCTCGAGGTCTCAAGGACACACGTGGCTCATCTCACCAACCCAACAGCATTTCCTGGGATGGGCACAGCATCTCTGCCCCTCTGCACTGGGGATTTCAGATAACACAATTGTGCTATGAAGATGATTTGCATTCTTGAGGGCAGCTCCCAGCTTGGAAGGACATCTCAGAGAAGAGCCAAGTCTCCTGACAATGGGGTTTGATTCTGGGAAACACACCTCATTCTCCAGGCACACAGAATTCACTACTGACAGCCCCACAGGTCAGAGGAAAATTGGAATGTCTCATTCCCAGGGACCCACCTGCCTGAGGGGGATCACAGGATCAGTGATTGACTCTGTAGCTTGAACTCCCATTCCCAGTGAGCCTGACTGAGAGAAGGAGGAAACAACCCCAGTAACATGAGCAAGTTGAGGAAAAAGGAAATGCACACTGAGGGTCCGGCTGGGAGAAGCCAGGGCAGAACCAGGTGGGCACTCAGGGCAGTGTCACCCTGAGCCAGCTGTGCCACCTCCCAGACACCAGCAATGCCAGGTAGTTCTCAGCCCCTGTACAGCTCCTCAGTGTTCCCTCGGCATGACAAACCACCAGGTATGTGGCTTGAGAGCTTGATAGAAATCCCCCCTTTCACCTTGTCCTTGAAGTATCCCCTGGAAAATATCCCAGAGTGCTCTGGTTCTGTAAGCAGTCCTCACCTATGAAACTCTCACTTGATAGGTGAACAAACCTGCCCTGCCCTGCCCTACCCTGCCCTTCCCTGTCAGGGTTTGCTCTTTCCACCCACAGCCTCTCTCCGAGCACTGAGGGAGCTCCCCAGACCAGCTGAGAGCTGCCCCTGGCACGTGACAGAGTTCCTGCCCTGGCACAGCACCCTGGGGTGCAGGACCCTGCTCTGCAGAACAGTTTGGGACAGCCTGGGTGGCACAGCCTGGATTCAAACCCTGCAGCCATCCCTGGGAGGAGGGAACCCTGCTGGGATGTCCCTGGGATGGTGCAGCAGAGAGTCTCTGCTTTGCAGCACGTCCTCCTCTTCAGCACCAGAGACACTGTGATATCCCACATTAGAGACCCCCCAGGCTGTGGGATGTGCCAGCGCTGGCAGACCTTCCCACAAACTGCACATACATTGCCCTTCATGCAGACTTACCGTGTGAGAGCCTGGAAAGATTCCTCTTCTCTGGATCTTCCTCTCAGCTTTCCTCACACCCCAGATTGTGTGTAACCTCTCTCTGCCCTGCTTTTCTGCCCTCGGTGTGTGCAGGCAGTGCCCTGAGCCCTGCTGGGCTGTGCACAGGAGCTGCTCCTGGGCAGAGCTGTCTCTCTGCAGCGCTGCCCGCTTGCCAGGAGCTCCCTGTGTGCCAGGAGCCCGGCCCAGCTCAGCAGCACAGCAACAGCCCAGGGCATTTAATGGCCCTCTGGGGGGGTTGGTGCTCAGTCCCTGAACATCAGACCCTGAGGGAAGGTGCAGGAACCTCTTGAGAAACCAAAGTCAGAATCAAACTTTAAAGTTTCTTTTGTAGTTAATGGGTCCCTCTGAGGGACATAACTGAGAAAGTGTCCCCAGATTCCAGTTAGAAAACAAAGAGACAATGATGACAAATATGGACTAGGAAAGAAAGGTCACTCTGATGCTGAGGAAAGTAAAAAGCATTTCATTAACCCAAAGGTCACAGCCATGACCCCCAGCCCTGGGAAGAGAGATCCTCTCCCTCCCTCATTCCTCCAGGCCCTTCCTGGGGCACTGGGATGTGGGATGTGCAATGCCAACGGCAGGAGGATGGGGTGGCACCTCCCAGGCTGCTGAGCAGGGACAAGGAGGCAATGAGGCCCCAGGGCTGCAAGGCTCACCTGTCTCCTCGTGCCATCAGGGGCACACACAGCAGCCATGGCCAAAGGCCTGCACAACTTGGCTCTCTTGGGGCCTTTCAGCTTCTGCACATCCCTGTCTCCTCTCCAGCCCAGGCTGTCCTACGGTGTCCATGCCCTGCCCCTTTCCCTGCAGGCTGTTGGCATCCCCCGACTGCCCCATGTCGCTGGCCCCTTCCTGCACTGACATCTCTCCCTCCTCCCTGGCTCTGCCTTGGCACACAAAGCCTTGGACTGATCCAGACTCCTTCAGGGGGATGTGTTGCACCACAGCACTGCTCTCGGGTGGGAATTCCTTTCTCCTTGTGTGCAGTCTGGACCTCACCAGTATCCCTTCAAGGCCTCTCAGGCTTCTCCTGTTCTTTCCTCAGTCTCCACCACACTGGGCCCAGGGCTTGGAGGCTTCCAAACCCCTTCATACGATATCTCTGGTATTTAGCCATGAAAATGTTGTGCTCTTAGTGCAGGAGAGACAGAGTGACACTTTTTGCCAAAGGTTGTATTGGCAGAACAAGGCACAGGAACTGGAACTGAATGAGGGGAGAAATATTTTGTGCTGAGGGTGGCAGGAACCTGGGCCAGGTTACAGAGTAAGTGGAAACCCCATTCCTGGAGCTGCCCAAGGTTTGGAATTTTGTACATCCTAAACTTGTGGAAGGTGTCCCTGAGTAATTGAAGTGCACTTTGACTAGTGACTCTTTTAGGTCTCTTCCAACCCAAACAGTTTATTATTCTTTTTTCCTATATCCCCAACTCCTTCTCCACAGGGTTGCAAATACCTACATGCACCATGCTGGCATTTTAATGTGACCTAATCCCCAACACTTTATGAAAATGGAAAAATAGTCCTTTTAGGGACATGTGAAGAAGAGGAAAAAGCTTGCCGAAATGCCTTAAAGCCAGAATTTTTACTGTTGTATAAATGCATGTCACAACATGGATTCTTTTGTTCTCTTTTGCCTAGTTACTGTCCTTTTCCCAAAATCCCACAATATAACCGTTACCTCAGCACTCAGGAATGCATGTAGTGTCCTGGAGGAAGCTTCAAGTTTTCTTATTGGTTCTTATTTACTCTTTTCTCTTGGTTGTTATCCCTGGATTTCTATTGGTAATAGTCCAAATCCCCCCTTGCTCACTATTGGTGGTATTTTGAGTTCCCCAAAAACCTTTATATACCCCTACCCTTTATCAATAAACTCTCTCTCTCATTCCTCTCCTGTGGTCTCTGTGTGGCTCTTTTTGGGCTCCTTGTAGACCTTGTGGTGGGGGACAGAGTGGGAGCACATTCCCTCCAGGTAACAGGCTGACTCCCGGCCCCTGGAGTCCCTCTCAGCCATTGCATCCCTTTCTATGGGGCTGGACCTGGTGGGTCTTTCTGCAATACTGCCTTTAATTTCCCTTTTGGAAGGTGTATATTTTCCCCTGTTGGGAGAGGTTTGGCCTCAAGTCTCTATGCACAACACACCATCCAGGAGCTGACAGGTTGGCCAAGATCACTGCAACCCTGAGCCAGCCATGAGGCAGGTAAACAACCTCGAAGCCCAGGAAAAGCACAGCCTCGGTGGCACCAGCCCCGTGCTGCCTCCTCGTGCACACAGCCCTCCCACCAATCAGAGCACCCTGTCGCCTCGAGGACAGAGCCTCTTGCCCTACCCCAAGCTGTTATTGTCCACATGTTCACCCCAAGAAGTTATATTAACCCACTAATTCCCTAATGCAGTTGAAGGTTCCTGCTGCTATTACTTGGTGTACGGCTCTATCTCTATGAGAACACGCACGTGCAACCAGAAGCCCGAACCCGGGGTCACATCGGGGTGGGTGGCGAGGGCACGCAAAGCCTCTCACAACGCCAACCTTCCCCAACATTCCCCAGCTGGGTCAAGATGTTGGGGTCTGTCACAGCTGCCTGAAGTAACTCAGAATCATAGAGTGTCCTGAGTTTCAGGGACCTTGAAAGATCATCTGGGTACAACCTCAGTGACATGGACATGCACAACTTCCACTAGACTAAGTTGCCCAGAGCTCTGCCCAGCCTGGTCTTGAACACTAGAGATGGAGCAGCCACAGCTTCTCTGGGAAACCTGTGCCAGACTCTCAGCACCCTCACAGGGAAGAATTTCTTCCTAATACCTCATTTAAACTTGCTCTCTGTCAGTGTGAAGCCATTGCCTATTTTCCTGTCACTCCAGGCCCTGGTAAACAGTCTCTCTCCATCTTTCTTGTTGTCCTGTTTCAGGTTCTGGAAGGTCACAATCAGGTCACCCCAAAGATTCTCTTCTCCCAGCCGAACAATCCCAGCTCTCCCAGCCTTTCCTCACAGCAGAGCTGCTCCATCCCTCTGATCATCCTGGTGCTTCATCTGGACTCACTCCAACAGGTCCAAGTCCTTCCTGTGCTGGGACCCCAGAGTTGGAGGCAGCACTGCAGGTGGGGTCTCACCTGAGAGGGCAGAGGGGCAGAATCCCCCTCCCCTGCTGCCCAGGCTGCTTTGGAGGCAGCCCAGGACACCACTGGTCACCACTTGCCTTGCTGACCAAAGATCCAGTAACACATCCCCCCTGGAAAGACCTTCTATTACCTGGGTCAGGAATATTTCTCCCATGCATTCCAGGAGTCTCCTGCAGTGCCCAGAGCCCTCCTTGCTGCTTTCCCAGGAGGTGTTCAGAGGATTGAATTCCCTCAGCAGGACAAGGGCCTGTGAGCTCAATGCCTCCTGTGAGGTCCAAGTGAGACCATTCCCACCTATTTCATTCCTAAACCAGAGTCACACATCCTGTACCCTGGAGGGGATGGAAAGGAAAAGTGATTTGATGATTTAGGGAGTCTTACAGGAAGCCACTGTAACAGATGTGTGAGATGAGTGCAAAGCTGATCATCCAAACCCCAGGGGTGTCACTGACACTGGTCACTGCTCCCCTGTGTCAGGTGAGAGAGCTCCACCTCAGAAACCTGAGGGAACTCCTTGTGTGAGGTGGTGCAGGGGCAGTGCTGGGCAGGAAGGGTTCAACTGGGGCACTGGGAACTTTCCTAGGCTGAAATGTATCAAAAAATCATCCAGAGGGAAACAAATGTTAAGCTCTTAATATTCTTTTTAGTTCTCCTCCTTGTGTTTCAGGGACACAAATACCTGATGCTCTTATGTAGGTTCCCTGGACCCTCTGCCCAAGATCCATCTGCAGCTCCAAAGGGCTCCTGATGTCCTGCAGGTCCTTTGTGACAGCTGCCAGTGCCAGGCAAGGACCTCAAATACACCTGAGCCTCCAGCAGCACTGGGTACTGATGGTCAGTCAGTGCAGCTCAGACTGAAAACCAAACAATATTCATCAATATCTTGATTTTTCAATAACATCTTTTTATCATTTGAAATGATTCGATATTTCAGTGAAATGTCAATACAATTTCTGCCATGTCAGAATGTGAATTTTCAGGATGTGTGTTGATTGCAGGAGAGGATTTATCAGAATCATAGAGCTGATGAGTCATTGCATCAGAGAATCACTGAGGTTGGAAAAGCCCTCCAAGGTCACCGAGTCCAACCATAACCCAGCACTGCCAAGTCCACCAGTGTCCCCAGGTCCACATCCCAGGTCTCTGGGAGTGTTTCACTGACAACAAGGAGAATTTTTGGTGGGCACCTTTACACACACAGATATTGTTGTGTTCACACATCTCTGCCTGTGTTTGTGTGTGTGAATTGACTGTGATGTGAATGTTGTTATTGTGAATCTATAACTGAGTCACTGTTGAGATTGCAGCAAATTCTGTGTAATCTCTTGATAACTTTTACATTGGTCAAAGGTTAAGGGCTATTAATCCCTTTTTCCCCCTTTTGTATGCAAACCCTTTGCTTTCTGACCCTCTTCCATCCCGAGTCTCTGTGTAAATCATCCCCTTTCCTTCAAAAATATATGGGCTTTTTGAGGTTCACTTTGAAAGTTTCCTTCTTACTTAAACTACCAAGCTCCATTTACTACAGGTCTTCAAGACTTGAAGACAAATAAAAGAAGAGAAATAATTTTTTCTTCTGTGTTTTAATGAGCCCCACTGTGATTGGAGTTGAGTCCATGATTGTCAGGAAGTGAGAGAAGATTGAAAAAGTGGCTCAAGAAGTTGTTGTAGTTTGGGATTATTATGTAAATTATCTCCCCTGCCACTAACTGCCCATGCCAGCAGTTAACAAAAGAAGCAGTTAACTACTGATCACTTGAATCGGGGCAGGTTTGTCTCTTTTGTTTTTTGGGGACATCTTTCTTTTCTTAGCTCGGTGGAAGGCAGGAGCGGTGGCTGCCGAGGAGAGAAGTGGCTCTGCTGTCACTGCTGGGGCTTCTGGCTGAGCTGCTGCTTTTCTCCTCGCCGTGGCTGTTTCTCCCGGTTCCTGCATCTGGGATCCCGGCCTCTGTTGCAGTCTGACCACCGCCTGCACTGACCACCGCCTGCACCATCACAGCCTGCCCGCCCTGGCTGGGGCAGTGACCCAAGGAGAGAGAGAGGTTTGCAGCTGCTTTTGCAGGACACGTGGTGGTTCCCCACTTTCATCTTTCTTTTTCCTTCATCTGGGACAAGAGACACAGAGTTCATCTGAGAGCTAACCACTCGTCTGTCTCGCTGGAGAGGGACTGGGAACTACTGGGAACTCACTGCGCAGCCAGCCGGACTGACATTTGACCCTGCTTAAGTATAACTTTCCTCCTGGAGGAAAACCTGCTGGGTTTTGGTTTTGTTTTTTTTTTTCTTTCTCTTGTGGTGTTGGGGAAGCGGTTTGCATTAGTCTGTTTATATATAGCAGTTAAGAACAGTTATCCTTCTGTTAAAATTCCTTTTTTCTTAAATTTGATAAAGAGTGGCGTGATTATTGTAGAGAAGGCCCCTCCCCCGCTTGTGAGTAAACATTTTGGTTTTTTTCTCTTCAAACCAAGACAATTCACCATCCCTGGAGGTTTTTAAACTGAGCTTGGCCGTGGCACTGAGTGCCATGATCTGGTAAAGGGACTGGAGGTGGACCAAGGATTGGACTTGATGATCTGGGAGGTCTTTTCCAGCCCAATGGATTCTATGATTCTGTGATTCCATGATTCTATGAAAATGCCTTGAGCAAAACAATACAGCCAAATTGCCTCTGGGAAAATGTTTCAGCCAAATTGCCTTGGGCAAAACACTTTGGCCAAAACACCTCAGCCAAAAGGCCCTCAGAGGAGAAGCCTCAGTCAAAAGGCTCAGGGTGCCTCCAGGCCCCATTTTCTCTCCTGTTCTTCAGGACATCTCTGGTGCCCAGGCTGTGTCCCAGAGCCCTGTGCTCACACAGCCCAGTGCACTCCCAGGACACCCCTTGCCCTTCCCACACTGCACAGCCCGGCCTCTGCCCTTCAGTGACATTAAATGCATACAGTTCACTCAAGCTTAACAGAAACCATGTTTTCCATTGTCTCTTCTCTTTGTTCCTCCAACCAGACAGATCTTTTCCCCACTCAGCATCTCTGCCAGCCCTACTCCGCTCAGGACCCTCCCCAGACCTTCCCGGCCCCTCTGCAGGCCCTGGAGCTGCCCCAGGGCTGGCTGAGTGGCGGGGCCAGGCTGGAGGAGCCCTGGGGGGCTGTGGCAGGGCTGTGCTGCAGCCTCTGGCAGGGCTGAGGGCTGAAGGGGGCAGGATGGCACCCAGGGGGTACAGCTCCAAGGGCCAGGCTCCTGGGCATGACAGGAGCTGTCGTCTTGTGGCACAGCCCAGCTCTGGGGCCACACTTGCCACGGGAGGTGCCAGGAGCTGCAGGGCTGCTGCTCTTGCCTTGCAGTGTCTCTGGCACACAGTCAGAGCAAGGAAGACCCCAAAACAGCAAAGGATGGTGGGACAGCTCCTCTCTGACAGCCCCAGAGGGGCCGTGGAGCCGCTGCCCCGGGGAGCTCGCTCAGGCACCTTCAGAGCCTGCTCTGCCCTGGGGGCAAATGGTGTGGGCAAATGGGAGAAGTGGGGGCAGGACAGGAGAGATGGGCTTGAGGCAAAGGGTCTCCACGGCCCTCCAGAGCCCCCCATGGCCTCCCAAGCCCTCCAAGAGCACCCCAAAATCCCTCCCAAATCCCCCATAGCCCCCCAAGCCCTCCATGGCTCCCAAATCCCCCCATAGCCCCCAAGAGCCCCCTAAAGCCCCCCACGGTCCCCAAAGCCCCCAAGAGCCTCCCAAAGCCCCTCAACACCCCACAAGGGACCCCAAAGTCCCCCATGGCCCCCCAGAGCACCCCAAAGTCCCCAAAGTCCCCCATGCCCCCCCAAGCCCCCCCAGAGACCCCCAAAGCCCCCATGGCCCCCCAGAGACCCCCAAAGTCCTCAAAGCCCCCCATGGCTCTCAAAGCCCCCTCAGAGGCCCCAAAGCCCGCCTAGAGCCCTCTATGGCCCCCAAAGCCTCCCCAGAGCCCCCCAAAGCCCTCCAAGGTCCCCCAAAGCCCCCCATGACCCCCCAGATCCCCCCATGGCCCCCCAAGGTCCCCCCAAGCCCCCCATGCCCCCGCAGCATCGTGCTGGTGGAGTCTATCCCTGAGGGATTGTCCTTCGGTAACGGGTCTGCCCCAAACCCCTCAGTGTTCAACACGTGGATGGAGCTCCTGGGAGGGGCCACCACCAACCTGGACATTGCCTCCTTCTATTGGACACTGACCAATGAGGACTGTCAGACACATGAGCCCTTGGCTGCCCTGGTGAGGCCCCGCCCTCTTGGGCCCTGCCCTGTCCAGCTGGGACCAGCCAGGGCCAGTTGGGACCAGTTTTGAGCATTGCTATCCAGTTAACCACTTCTAACTACTCTGGACAGGTTTTAATCCCTTTTGACCACTTTTGAGCATTTGTAGGTATTTTTAACCAGTTAAGCACTTTTAACCATTTGGGGCTATTTTTAAATCACTTTGGACCATTTTTGACCATTTGGAACCATTTTTAACCAGTAAATCACTTTGAACAATTTTGGACTAGTTTTAAACACTTTTGAGCGTTTTTAGCATTTGTAAGCCCCGCCCCTCCTGGCCCAAGCCTGGATACCCCCTGGGATCCACTGGGATTTGTAATAATTTTTAACCAGTTAACCACTTTAAAGCATTCTGGACTATTTTTAATCCCTTTTGTGACCATTTTTGACCATTTCAAATCCATTTGGGGTCCTTTGAACCACTTTCACTGTTGACGGCCTTGAACCGTCCTTGACCAGTTCATACCATCTTGAATCATTTTTCATCCTCTTTTGACAATCCTCAACCACTTCCAGCCATTCTTGACCATTTTTTTACCAATTTTCCACCTTTCTTACCCATTTTCCCCCACTTCCCTCCTTTTCCCCCATTTGCCTTACATTTTGCCCCCCATGCCCATTTTTGCCCCTTTTCCCCCATTTCCTTGCCCAGGGTGACCTGGTCCTGGGAGAGTTGGTCCGGGTGGCCTCCCGGGGGGTCTCGGTGCACGCCACCGTCAGTGCCCCCTCAGCCAAGTCACCACTGAACGACCTTCAGACACTGGAGAGGAGCGGTGGGTGGGGCACCCCCACATGGGGGTTGGAGGGGTGGGCAGGCCGGGGCGGGGCCCAGAGGGACATGCCCCTCCTGGTGCCACAGGTGCCTCAGTGCACCCCAGGGACCTGCCATACCTCACGGGGGGCGTCCTGCACACCAAGTTCTGGCTCATGGATAGGCAACACCTCTATGTGGGCAGCACCAACATGGACTGGAGATCCCTCACACAGGTGGGTGTGTGGGGGGGTGATGAACCCAACAGGTGGTGCCCAACCCAACAGGTGGTGCTGAACCCAACAGGTGGTGACCCCAAATCCAATGGGGGTGGTGCCAAATTCGACAGGGATGGCCCCAAACTCAATGGGGGTGGTGCTGAACCCAACAGGGATGGCCCCAAACCCAAGGAAGGTGCCAAACCCAAGGAAGGTGCCAAACCCAATGAGGTTGTCCTCAAACCCAACAGTGTTGACTCCACGCCCAACAGTGTTAACTCCAAACCCAATGGGGTTAACCCTAAACCAAACGGTGTTGACTGCAAACCCAGCGTTGTTGACTCCAAACCCAACAAGGCTGATCCCAATCTCACTGGCATTGCCACCACCTCCCCCAACCCCACGTTTCCCCAAACCTCCTTGCTGGGGCAGCCCAACCACGCCCCTGCCCAAAGTGCCACTACCTCTCTCTGCAGGTGAAGGAACTCGGTGCCGCCATCTACAACTGCAACTGCCTGGCCCAGGACCTGGGCAAGGTCTTTGAGGCTTACTGGGCACTGGGTGTGCCCAATGCCACCATCCCGGCGCCATGGCCACAGAATTTCTCCACCTCCTTCAATGCTGAGACGCCAATGGCATTGACACTCAATGGCACCAACGCTGCCATCTACCTCTCAGTAGGTGCCCCATCCACCAAACCGCCCCTCCCAGTGCCCAGGTGGGTTCTGTTGGGTCACGCCACCCCTGGGTGCCCCCTGGCAGAGCTCCCCTCCCCCGCTGTGTGCCTAGGGCTGCACCCAGGACCTGGATGTCCTACTGGGTGTCATCGACGGCGCCGAGGCCTTCATGGATGTGGCGGTGATGAGTTACGTGCTCAGCATCGAGTTCTCGTGGCCTGAGAGGTTCTGGCCCACCATCGATGAACACCTGCGCCGCACTGTGGTGGACAGGCGGGTGGCACTGCGGCTCCTGGTGAGCTGCTGGCACCACAGCCACGCCTCCATGTTCCCCTTCCTGCACTCCCTCGCTGCCAGGAAAACTGGAAGTGGAGAACCACCGTGTGTCCTGGAAAGCAGCTGCAACTTCTCTCTCCCTGGTCGCTGCCCCAGCCGGGGCGGGCAGGCCATGACGCTGCAGGTGGCGGCAAGACTGGAGCACAGACTGGGACCCAAAATGCAGAAACCAGAACAGTCGTGGCAAGGAGAAAAAGAACCGACTCACCAAAAAGCAGCAGCAGCAGCAACCAGGAGTAGGAGAAAACGGCTTCTCCTCCACCGCAGTGCACACACACCCCGCTCCTGCGTTCAGCTGAGCTAAAAAATGGAAAAAAAAATGTCCCCCAAAACAAGAGACAACCTGTACCCCCACCCAAGTGATCAAGAAGAAAACGGTAGCAGTTAACTACTTCCTTTGTTAACTAATGGCATGGGCAGTTAGTGGCAGGGGAGAGAATTTAGCCCCAGTGTGTGCAGACCCCCCCTGGGTCCTGCCCAGCCCACGCTGCCCCCTCCCCACTGTAGATGAGCTGGAACCAGTGCTCCCTGTATTCCCTGAGGTGCCAGCCCTGGGCACAGAGCTCCGTCAGCCCCTGCTCCCAGAGCTCCCAGCAGCACGGCCCTGGCCCTGCCCGATCCCCTCAGGAGCCCGGGGGTGGCACTGAGCCAGGCGGCCACCAAGCCCAGTTGCAGGGCTGGACAGGGGGGCACAGGGAGGCCAAGACCCTGCCCAGGTGGCCCCAGGGCTGGGGGTCACAGGGGTCAGACTGCCCAAAGAGGGACCGCGGGCGCTGGGACTCACCAAAGAACCTGATGGCGGCACCTCCCAGGGAAGCTGAAGGGTCCTTCCCATATGCACACCCCAGAATTACTGAGACTCTCTGTCCTTCACTCTACAATATATTATTGTATAACATATAAAATATAACTCTAAAACATTACAATTATAGCAATAATAATAACAACAATTAAATATTATTAATAATAATTTGACAATATACTAATTAAATGATATAATAATATAACCATATAAATAATAATAAATAATAATAAATAACAATAATAAATAAATAATAATAAAATAAAATAATAACATAAATACTAAATAATATAACTCTATAAAACTATACAATGTATAATAAAAAACTATAATTATTAAAAATATATTGGATGTACTATCTAGTATATGCTATTCTAAAAATAACAATAATAGTGATGTCTTTTAAAGTGATGTCTCTTCAAAATTCCAAGTCTTTTATGAACCTGAGGTCCACATCTTGCAGGGAGGCCTGAGGGTCCTTCCCATGTGCAAACCCCAGAACTACCAAGTCTGAGACTCTCTTTCTGTCCTTCCCTCTAGACCATATTATAATATGTATAACATGTTAAATATAACTCTAAAGTATTGCAATAATAATAACAATTAAATGGACAATATACTCTCCAGAGCCCCTGAAACACCCCAGAACTCCCCACGGCCCCCCAGAGACCCCCTTACCTCCATCCCAGGCCCCCTAAATCACCCCATGATCCCTCAAAACCCTTGCCAGATTCCCAAACCTCTCCCAGACCCTTCAAACTGCCCCAGGACCTCCAAACTGCCACCAGACCCCCTTAAATCACTGCCCAGACTCCCCCAAACCACCTCAGGACCTGGCAACCCCCCTTCTAGAGCACCCAGACCTTCCCAAATTCCCTCAAACTCCCCCCAAATTCCTCCAAACCACCCCAGAACCCCTAAACTGCCCCCACACCCTCCAAAGAACCCCAAGAACCCCCAACCCCCCTGCCAGACTCCCAAACCTCTCCCAGACCCTCCAAACTGGCCCAGAACCCCCAAACTGCCCCCAGAACCCCCCAAACCACATCAGGACCCCTCAGAAACCCACCAAGACCCACCAAAATCCTCCCAGGAGCCCCCAAAGCCCTTTGAAGCCCCCCATCTGCTAAATCCCCTTTCCCCTCCCCAGACCCTTCAAGTCCCCTGGAGGATGCCCTAAATCCTCTTCTTGACCCCCCAAACCCACTTTTTCCTCTCCCAAATCACCCCAGCAGCCCCCCAGTCCCCCTCCAGACTCCCCAATCCTGCCCCAGGATCCCTCAAAAGCCCCCCAGAGACCCTCCCAAACCCCCTTCCAGCCTCCCCCAAACTGCATTTCCTGCTTCCCAAATCCCCTCCAGACCCCCAGTGCTGGTTTAAAGGGAAACCAGCAGGAGAAATGAACCCAATTCTGAAAGAGATGACAAGTCAGAGTTACAATTTAATGAAACGATCACAATGATACAAAGAAAAGACTGGTTTGAACCCTGAAAACCCCAGATGTAGAACCTGGCACCCTGGGGCATGAACAGAACAGAGTTCATCGGCCCCCAGACCCCAGACTGACCCAGAACTGCCCCCCAGTCTCCCAAATGCCCCCTCGGACCCCAAACTGCCCCAGAACTGTCCCCAGGCCCCCCAAGAGCCATCAATCCCCCAAGACCCTTCAATTCCAGCCTCCCCTTAGCCCTCCCTCTTTCCCATGGGGTCCCTCCCAGGATCTGGGGATCCAAGTGGACACTTGGGGGGGCTACGTGGGGGATTTGGGAGCACTCAGGGGCTCAGTGAGTTGGGGAAAAGATTTGGGGTGAAACTGAGGAATCTGAAAAGGAATTAAAGGATATGTGGGGTGGGATCCAGAGGGATTTGGGGTGGAATTGGAGGGATTTTAGGTGGAATTAATAGTGGATTTAAGGGAATTTGGGGTGAAATTAAGGGAATTTTTGGGTCGAAATAGGTAGATTTTAGGTGGAATTAAGAAAACTTTCAGTAGATTTAAGGGAATTTTTTGTGAAAGCAGGAAGATTTTAGGTGGAATTAAGGAAATTTTGATTGCATTTACTGGATTGTGTGAAATTAGGAGTTTTGAGGAATCTTGGGGATTTGGGATGCAATTGAGATTTGGGGTGAAATTCTGAGGCTTCCAGGAGGGATTAAGGGATTTTTGAGTGGAATTAAGGAATTTGGAGGGGAATTAGGGAGAGTTTAAATTCCCTAGACGAGTAGGGCCGTTCCCCAGTGTGGATGTGCTGGTGGTTGAGGAGGGCAGAGCTGCGCCTAAAGCTCTTCCCACATTCCTTACATGGGTAGGGCCGTTCCCCAGTGTGGATGCGCTGGTGGCAGATCAGGTGGCAGCTCTGGCTGAATCCCTTTCCACATTCCAAGCACTTGTAGTGCTTCTCCCTGGTCTGAAGCTCCTCATGGACCACCAGGTCAGAGCTCTGGCTCAAGCTCCGGCCGCCTTCCTGACACACGGCCGCCTTCCTGACACACGTTGGATCCTTTCTCCTCAGAGCACCCTGGGCTGACTTTGGATCCCTTCCTGGGGTATCTCCGTGGGTTTTCCTGCACTGTGGGGCCGTTCAAAACAGTCTCTGCCACGAGGTTCTGCCGGGGGGATTTGTCCTCTGTGCTCTCCGTGCTCAGCTCACGGCCTGGGGCAGGAAAGAAAAGGAAAGGAAGGAACATGGAGAAGGAAGAAGGAGAGGAAGGAAGAAAGAAGGAGGAGAAGGAAATGAAGGAAGAAAATGAAGGAAAGGAAGGAACAGGAAGTAAAAAGAACAAGGAAAGGAACAAATGAAGGTAGAAGGAAAAGGAAGGAGGAGAAGAAAGGAGAAAGATGGAGAAGGAAGGTGGAGAAGGAAGGAGTATAAAACAAATGAGGGAGAGACAGGAACGAGAAGAACAGGACAAAGGAAATAGAATAAAGAAGGGGAGGAAAGAAGAAGAGGGAACAAAGAGAAAGAAAGGGAGGAATGAGAAAGGAGAAAAGGAACAATGAAACAGAAGGAGATGAAGGAATAGAAATCCAAAAAAGGAAGGACAGAAAGGAAGAAGGACATGAAGAAAAAAAGCAGAAGGAATAAGGACAGGGAGGAACAAAGAGAAGGAAGAAGGAAGAAAAAGGAAGATGAAAAGGAGGGAGGGAGAGGAAGGAAGGACAGGGAGGGGATTTGCCTCCGGCCCACAGGGAAGGCCAAGGACATCCCCCCAAACCCGGCCCCGGCAGGACGGCATCGGCAGCGGGGTTGTCCTGCAGCCGGGGCCATGCTGGGCTGGAAGATGCAGCACAAGGGAGGGGCAAAGGGGCACTGACTTCCTCCTCACCTGCCTGGGGGTCCCTGGCCATCTTCCTCTTCCTTGCAGCCTTCTCCTCCATCTGGCCAAGCTTTGGGAAGGAGAAATCCTGGTTTGGGAGGAAAACCAAGGTGTGAGGGTACTGGGCTAGAGGATCCTCCTGCCCAAGTCCATCACTAGAACTCACCGAGCATCTTGTGTCCATAGAAACCTATAATAACTGAAATTTAAGTACAAGATAGCTCTCCCAGGAGTTTCTCCTCTCTGAAGTCTCCACTTCAGCGTTATTGGGGGTCCCCTGTCTGCACTGCTGGGGGTCCCACATGTATTGGGGATCCCCCTCTATGGGGTCCCAGTCCTCTCCGGGCTGACGGGGATCCCGGGAATCCTAGGGCTCTGCCCTCCTTTTTTGGTGTACTGGGTCTCTCCCTTCTCTGCTCTGCTGCAGGTCCTGGGGGTCCTGAGGGTTCCCCTCTCTGGGGTCCTGCTTAGGGATAATGTGGGATTTTGGGGGTCCCAGAGATCTTTTCTCCCCTCTCTGCTGCCGTGTGCTTGGAATCCCAGGGGTCTCTACTCTCTCAGGTTTCGCCTTCTCCAGGCTCTTGGGGGTTCCACCTCCCCCCTGCATTGCTGCTCCCCCCTCCTCTCCACACTGCCGGGGGTTCTCTCTCTCCAGTACCCCCTTTAAGGCACCCGGGGTTCCTTCTGTGCTCCCGCCCCCCAATTCCACCATCTCGGGGCTTCCCCAGCTCCGCTATCGCCCCTCTCCGCTCTCCCCACTCCGCGGGTCCCGGGGTTCCCTCCCGGATCACCCGAGGGGCCCCAAAACCGTGATCGCCCCCCCTGCCCGTCCGACCCACCGACCGCCACGTGGTGCTTTCTTTGTCCTCCTGTCCAGGCTCCTGCCGCTCCTCTGTACCTCCTCTCCCTGCCGCTTCTCCGTCTCCACAGTCCCGCCCCCTTCAGCCCTTCTCCTCCTCTCCCCAGGTCCAGCGCCCCCCCCCCCCTCCCCGGCCCCCCTTGCCCCCAGCCCCGCCGCCCCCCGCGGGAGGAGCAGGGATGGAGCCGGGGCAGCTCGGGATGGGGCAGCGCTGGGCTCTTGGCCGCTCCCGCCCGCACTCGGCCCCCGCCGCAGTGCCACGGCCGGGACAGCGCGGGGGTGCCCGGCCTGGCCGCCCCCACCTCCCCCCCCGCCCCAAATTGCCGTCCCGCGGGGCGCTGGGGGCGAGGGGGAGGCGTGGGGGGGGCTCGGAGGCCACTGGGCTGCGGGGACCATCAAAGGATGGAGTTTGCAACTCTCAGAGAAACAAGGAGGGGCAGCAACAAAACCTCTGCCCTGCACGGCCAGAAGGCACACCTGGGGCTGCTCAGGAGCCTGATCCAGACAGTCCCTTGGCAAACTGCCCTGAAAAACAAAGGGCTCCAGGGAGGATGGACACACTTCCACAACAGCCTGTCCATCCCTGTGTGCCCAAAGCTGAGCCAGCAGGCAAGAGAACTGGCCTGGCTGGGCAGGGAGCTTTTGCAGAGACACTGCTGGGCCCCTCACTTTGGGAAGGATGTTGAGGGGCTGCAGCATAGCCAGGGAAGGGCAACAAGGCTGGGGAAGGCTCTGGAGCACAAGTGCTGGCAGGAGCAGCCGAGGGAGCTGGGGGTGTTGAGCCTGCAGAGGAGGAGGCTCAGGGGAGACCTTCTCACTCTCTGCAACTCCCTGCAAGGAGGTTGGAGCCAGCTTGGGGTCGGTCACTTCTCCCAGGCAACCAGCAACAGGACAAGAGGACACGGCCTTAAGCTGCCTGTCATGGGTGGCAGTGGAAGGCTTAGACAAAAGTAATTACAGAGGCCCTGCTGTTGAGTTAGGAGGTGCACAAAGTATCCAATCTCAGCCTTGGATTATGCCAATCATTTCAATTGAAGGAATTATAGAGGTGTGATTGAACCACTTTTGTCCTGCAGGTTTTAGTGATGGAAAACTGGGAATATTTACAGAAAATGAATCATTTGTTATTAAAAATTATTTACTACACAATATAAACAGTAAAACTACTAGTGGTACAGTATAAGATAGGTTAGTGCACTATATTAAAGCAATTGTAGAAACAATTCTATTCAAGCTGGCAAAAGGAAACAATTCTTAAGTAGAGATTTGATGTCACTCCCCCAAGCCCAAGGCTCATGGGGAGATCTCTGCTCTCAGCCTCCAGGAGTGACCTTGGAGGGGGTTCCCACCCAAGGCAGGAATCTCCAAACCACCCCCCCCCCCCTCCAAGAAGGTTTATCTTGGGAGAACCTGCCCCTGGGAAAGGGGACTGGACCTTTAGGGTCTAAAGGGATTGACTGACAGTCATTTGACTCCAGTGGTTGCCTCCCCATCAGGATGTTAATTTGGGGCTGAACCCAGACTGGTTTCAACATCTCCTGCCTTGGCCTGGCCTCCTCTCAGCTCCCCACCCACACATTGGCAAATAGGGCATCGTCTGGGTCACATTCCAGGGGGATGTCCTGCCACAGTGTCCCAGTGTGCCATTAATTCCCTGAGGCCCTGCAGTGTCCCAGTGGCCCCTTCATGCCATACAGGGCCAGGCAGAGGATCCCCAACCCGGAGCCCCCGACCCCCCGCAGCACCCTGGGGAGGGTGGGGGAGGGGGGGGGCATCCGGAGGCAGCTCTGGGGGTGGGGGGAGGGCAGGATCTGGGAAGGGACCGGGATGGAATTGGACAGACTGAGACAGAACGGAGTGAACTGGGACACCAGGATACACTGGAGCAGGACCAGGACCCTGCAGGATTAGAACCAGGGCAACAAGTATCATACTGGGAGCAACTGGGACCACATTGGGGGTGACTGGGGTCATACTGGGAACCTACTGGGAGTGACCGGGAGCATGCTGAGGGCAGCTCAGACCATGGTAGGAGGAAATGGGATATGCTGGGCTAATTGGAATCATTCTGGGAGCAACTGGGACTACTCTGGATGTGACTGGGAGTAGCTGAGAGCTACTGGGATCATGGTGGAAGTTACTGGGAAAAACTTGGAGTTAGTGGGACCACAGTGGGGGCAACTATGGTTTACTGGGAGAGACCAGGAGTGACTGGAGTCCTCCTGGGACTGCCTGGGAGCTGTGGAACACATGGAAATTTCTGGAGTGAGCTCTGGAAAAGTGTCCTGCGTGTGCAGGGCAGCAAATCCTGATGTTCTCCAGGAGCCCAGCTCTGCTCTCTGGCTCAGGGTTTCCCTCGGGCTGGGCAGTTTGACCCCAGGCAGGTGCAGCCCTACAGGAGGTTGTGGGGCTGCAGTGCCGGGGGCTGTGCCCCGAGGAGCTCCTGCCCCAAGGGCTGAGGGACCTGCCAGTCTTTACTGCTGGGGCAGGATCGTGCCCCGCGCTGGGGCTCCTGGGTCCAGAGCAGGAAGGACAACAACAGGTTTGGTGCGCAGCATTGGGGCAGGAGGTGCAATAGGCTGGGCTGGCTGGGCTGGCCTGGGTGGTCTCTCTGCCCTTGGCTGTGGGCTCTGCAGGGGGAAGTTTCTCCTGCCCTCTTTGCACCCTGGTGCTGCCCCACTGCTGGGCCCTCGGGCAGGTGGGTGTTTGTGGCCTGGGCTGTTCTCACACACACCAGATGTGCGTGAGGGGGGCACTCAGGTGTGTTCTCCTTCCCCAAATCCTGGCTCTTGGACACACTTGGTCCTGCCCTGGAGCATCTCCTCCCACACTGGGTCCTTGGCTGCTTTTCACTGGATCAAAGAGTAATAAAAGCCTGGCTTTGGCCCCACAGACACAGATGAAAATGTCCTTCCTGCTGGGAACCAGTCCAAGGAAGCTCCTGGTTTCTGTCCAGGCAGGGGCAGACATGCATGTGCTGCAGGGGGTTAATGCAGATAAAATCACCACTGAAGCTCCTTCATCAGTGGCATTTGATGCTTTTGGACAGGCCAGGGACCAGCTCTGTGTCCTGCACAGAAGAGCTTCACCCTCATCCCGACCCCTCAGTGACATGATGGCACTGAAAAGCAGGAAATAAACTCTCCATTTGCTCTCAGCCTTTGCCTTTCCAGGATCCCACACTCCCAGTGCCAAATGACACCCCTCATGCCCAAACAGCTGAAAAGGATTTTCTCAGCCCAGCAGTGCCAGTGCAGGAGCAGCCATTAAAGCAGGTTTCAATTCCTGAAAGGCTTTCCTGCATCCAGGAGTCCAGGGCAGCCCTTGGGCCTTCCCATGTGTTTCAGTGGCTTTTAAGTTGCAGAAAGAAGTTTATATTTGAATATTTTCCTGAAAAAAAACCCAAAACTCACACAAGTTAGCTGTTATACTCAAAACTGATATTTTTTATCAATTGCTAAGAGATGCAGAGGAAGAGAGAAATAATAAATGCGAGAAATGTAGGCCTAATTCGTCTCAAAAATGTAATAAAGTACACTGTATGGCTTGCCACATCATTCAGTGGGATTCTGAAAGCACTAAATCTGGGCGTTGTGGAATATGCTGTACAGATTTAGCAACAGAGCAACTATAAGTCAGACATGAACTTAGTTTAACAAACAAAAAGAGAGTAAAAGAAGGCCAAAGTTAATGGCTAAGCAGCCTGTTGATACAAGATAGAAACAATGTAAACAAAGATTAAGCCGGTACTTCAACACAATAGGAGACAGATGGAATTAAGACAAGGAGGGAGTACCCCAAGACAGAGAGACAAAACCTGAGCAGCTGAGCTTCTGAAGTAAAAAGTTAAGCTAAGAATATCGCAATCCTTCCTGACAGAATCAGATGGGAAGATTTAAAAAGGTAAATCGTTTAACATGAAATAAATAATATGTATGTTTTGACTGTATATGAGCAGAGCCAGTGAGCTCTAAGGTTGTGTTACTGACAGAGCGGTGACTGCGGTCACACCCAGCACTGTTTTACTCTGTGATTTTCATTGCCTATACAACTAAAACTGCCCTTTTTTGCTGAGTGACTTGGTCATTTTGGGTGGTCATTTATAACAATAAACGGTTGGAAAACTGCTAAGATTACTTTCAGAAGCAAAGAGAAGCTTACCACGAAAAGCCACTTCTTTGCCAAGGTGTTGGGGGGTGGAGACTGACTTTCTTTGAGTTTCTGTTGCCTGAGATGGTTATCTCCTGGCCCTGGGAATGTGGCAGCTTGTGGGGAGGCATCTTTGGAATGCAGAGATTGGGATCTCAGGAAGAACTGTTTCCCAGGCTTTCTGGGCTGAGCCAAGTCAGGGCTGATCACACCATTCCCTGCTCTTTTCCAAAGGGGCTCAGCACTTGGACAGAGCCTCTTTTCTCTGCTGGCCCAGCCTCCTGTGTCCCTGGGAAACAGGCCATGTCCCAAAGTGCCAGAGCCCTCCCAGCTGCCAGGGAAAGCCTTTCCCCAGAGCAGTTCCCTGAGCAGAGCCAGGACTGTGCTGTGCTGCACAAACCCCTCGGCTGCAGCACAAACTCAGCCAGCTCGTTGGGACAGAGGAGCTGCACCCACAGACTTGGCTTGGGGGGGGTTGGGGGGACTTGGGGGGACCAGGTGAGGGGGTTTGGGTTGGGGAGGGGAGGATTTGAAATAGGAACCCCCGTGTGTCACCTCACATCACCCAGTTGCTCCCAGTGTCGCCCCAATCCTTCCCAGTCCATTCCCAGTCCCTCAGTGTGCCCCTCCAGCCCTCTCCCCTCTCTGCCACTGCCCCCTCAGCTTGTCACAGTCTCTTCCCTCCCTCTCCCAGTGCCCTCCAGCTCATCCCAGTCTCTCCCCTCTCTCTCCCAGTGCCCTCCAGCATGTCCATCTCACTGGTGCTGTCAAGCTCTCAGCCCAGCCCCAGCCCCTGCTCTGCTCCAGGATGGATTTGTACCCTGCACAGGTGCAGGTGAGGTGGTTCCAGGGCAGGCAGGACCTCCAGGACTACACGGCCACTGATGTGGTCCCCAATGGGAACTGGACCCACCAGCTGCTGGTGATGCTGGAAATCTCCCCCATGGGCAAGGTCACTTCCACCTGTCAGGGGGGGCACATCAGCCTGGAGCCCCCCCTGAGCTGGGACTGGGGTATGGCCTGGCAACTGGGAGGGGGGTTGGGGATCCTGGGAGTAACTGGGAAGGAGGTTGGGGGAATCTTGGGGAAACTGGCAGGGAGTTTGGGGGAGCTTGGTGGTAACCAGGAGGGGCTTTGTAGGGGAATAGAGAGGCAGAGAAGGGGTTTGGAGTGTGATGGGAAAGGGTGTGCAAGTCATGGGCGCAAGTGTGAAGGATTTTGAGGGCCCTGAGGGATTACTGGGAAGAGGTTTGGGGGGCTGGGGTTTCTGGAATGGATTTTGAATAGTCCAAGGAGCAATTGGAGTGGAGTTTGGGGAGACCAGGTTTGACTGGGAAAGGACTGGGAGGGGGTCTGGGGAGTCCTCAGGGGACGAGTGTGATAGATGAAATTTCTTAATTTGCTAAACTCAAATTGAAATTGCATTTGATGATTTTTATTTGAATGTAGAAGTGTATATATATATGTTTAAAATCTGTTGAAACCCAGTGCGGGACAGGTTTTTTTTGCAGGAGCCACAAAGATAAGAAACCATGATTAAAAGGACAAAAGAATCGAAACTACAACCTTCCAGACCCCCACCGCAGGGGTTTGGGAGAAGCCTACCTCTGGCTCGGCGGCATTCCCGTAAACCCCCTCCTCCCTTCCCCCCCTTTCAGTCCATCCTGGTTTCAGAACTTCTCGGCCCGGCGTCTACCCCTTCTCCCCCCCAGTTTTTTCCCTTATCAAGCCTCCCCCACCCTCGGATGCGAGTTTCGCTATAGTGCCCTTTCCCCCCCTTTCCCGAGCCAGCGCCCGGACAACCCCCCCGACCCTGTGCTCTGTCTCAATCCCGCGGGGACCCCAAAATTTGGCAAAGCCCTTCTCCAAACCTAAGCTGCCCCCCCCGTCTCCCCAAACGATCCCCGCACCGGATCTGTGCAGCCCCACGCCGGCTAAAACACCCTCCACACCCCATAACCCCGCTCCCACCACAGTGCCGAAGTTTTGTCGCCAGCCGCCCCGCTGGGAGTCAAATCCCGTAACCCCAGCCCGGTTTTGCCAGCCCGCTGGTGCCCCGTTCCCCCCCTCTTTTTTCCTCTCACCCAGCCCGTCCTGGTTTCTTCACCCAGCCGGCACCGCCGCCGGTGCTGACCCCAGCCCCAAGGCTGCTCATGCCAGCCACCGGCTTTTGCCTGCCCGGCTCTGCCCACGGCTGCCAAACCGTGCAGCGACAAAGCTCCCTCCCGGTCCCCGTCCCCCTTCCCACCTTGGTCCATCCCGGACCCCCCCCGCCCCCCGGAACCGCCCTTCCTCCCTTAGAACCAGAGCCGCGTCCACTCTCCCCATCCCGAGTTATCCACACTCCAGTTCACTGTTTTATTTAATAAATAAAATTTCGATCTCCTGCCAAGCCCACCACTGGTTCAGCATATGAGACAGGGCAGCCACCGCCTGGAGTGGCCGCCTTGTCTGCGAAACCCTCCACGCTGCATCAAGACATTTGCTGCCACCACCCACGTCACTCCCGGAGCCACCTCAGCCCCGCGGCCGCATCAGGGTGAACCACCCCCGCAGTGCTGTGACCAGACCCCTACGTGGAGTAGCCCAGTCATCTTAGAAACTCTATTACCGCCATCTTCAGCCAACCCCATGGAAAGTCACGGGACCAGCCCAGCGGCCGCTGAACAGCAACTAATACACAATACCTCAAGCCTACACAACGCAGAATGTAGCGCCACAGAACTGAGCATGCGCAGAAAGGACACAGTTTGCGTAACTCTTATGAAATACAGGAACTGGGCATGCGCAGAAGGGACACAGGTTGCACTACTCTTGCAAAATGCATGAACTGCGTCTGCGCAAGGGGGCGTGGCCTACGCCAAAAAAGTGAATGTAAACGAGGTTTTGGTCCAGGTCTAGCACAAACATGTTGGGAGCTGGTCTCCTAGGTCGTCCAGTGCTCGGCCACGCTGCAAGCACTGTATTGCTCCTCTCTTGCCTTCACAAAGAGCTGAAATCACTGAGGTTGGGGCTAACTGAGCTGGACACTGATATCACTTGTTAAATCAATTTCTGTTTGTTTTTTTCCTTAATAAATAATGTTACTTATTTTTCATTATGAAATAAAATAAATACTAATATTCTAGCCAACGTCTAGCTGCCTATAACAAAGGTGCCCCTGTTCATGTCACTGAGGTTGGATATAGATGATCTTTGAAGGTCCTTGAAACTCAGGACACTCTATGATTCTGAGTTACTTCAGACAACTTTGAGAGTGCCCAACATCTTGACCCAACAGGGGGAAAGGTAATTTTCAAAAAATGGAAATTAAAGTCAGTATTGCAAAGACCCATCAGGTTCAGCCCCATAGAAAAGGAAAGTCATATTTCTTATGCTGTGGGTGCAGAAGGCAGTAAGTGTTGGGTTGAGCCTCAGAACACTCAAGCACCTGATCAAGTGCACCCACGAGCCAAGGCAAACACTGAGCAGAGTGAGGGGCAGTGAGTGGGGGCCTGACATGCAGAAGGAGCAGATTGCTGGGGGAGGAACTGCCTTTCCTGTGCCAGGACCAGGGCACATCCCACTGCAGGAAAAGCCCCAGGGCAGCCCCAGCACATTGAAGGCCACGGGCACAACTGCAGAGTGACTTGGTGGCACCTCTGCCAGGGAGAACCTGAAAACCCAAATGCATCTTGGCAGCAGCAGGTCCTGCCAGTCCATGGCCAGGAGCCCTCCCTTGCCAGCCCAGCCTGGTGGGCAGCACTGCAGAGCTGCTGGTTAAGGGTGTTCTTTCTTGCTGGGCTCTGCAAAGCCACTTCTGCTACAGGAGCCTCATGGGGAAGCAATTGGGCCCCAGCAACTTGGAGACAAGATATTAATCAAAACCTGCTCATGCTGTTGCCAAACCCCTCTGAAATGATTGGGGTAATAAAACCCCCTAACACTGCATGTTTGGTGTTAGAAAGGAAGGCATCACTTTATTCCCAGTGCTCTGTGTGTGTGTCCAACAGAAATCCTTTCACACAGACACCAATGCATCACTTCTTCATGTATTTATAAATTTTTAGGAAACAAAGAAATCAATGTTCATTGGTCCTAAATGACATAATTTTATTGAACTAATTTTGAATTAATATTTAATTAATTTTTATCTTCTATTGGTTATGGACTTCTCCCTCTCTTTGCTAATTAGTCCGTATTTTTAGTCTTTTTCTCCTGGTTGGGACTTTCCATCACATCTACTAAGTCCTTGTTAGCCATCTTCTTTATCTACTGGTTTCTGCAAATGTCCTTGTGGTCCATAAATTCTGCATTCCAGATGTCCAACATCAACAGTACATCTTTCTATCCCAGGCTTTGTTCATCAAAGCATATCAAGGTTCACTTAACAAAACTTAGAGAATTAGTACTTTTCCCAAGCTGTGTTCTCACAGTGGTAGGTTAAATTCTGCTGAGTGCTGGCTGAAAGGGATTTAAGGCCCAACACACAACTTGTCTTTAATTCAAGCAGTTCATTAAAAGGCTTATTAAAACCATTATGAAATTAGAAAAGTTATTTCCTACAATCTGAGCAGAGACCAGACAGGGTCAGTGGAAAGGGGAGGCCAGGCATGGGGATATGGCTGAAATGTGGTGGTTGTGAGGTCACTTCCACTGCAGCAGCCTGGGTGGCCCTCAGGAGACATTCTGGCCAGGGAGCATTGTGAGGTCATCCAGCACATCAGGGAACCCACACAACAGAAATTCCATCTGGGAGAGGTGACGGAGTGGGGCAGGTGGGAGAGCCCCCCAGGTTCTGATTCTGGGGGCAGCTCTGTCACACAGCCCCACCAACCCTGGCAGGCAGGAAGGTAACCTGGGCTCGTGGCCACCCTGCTCTGCACTGGCCCTGCAACTGGGGAAAAGACTTTTTCTCATCTCCAGGCTGAATATCCCCTCTTTCACCCAACAACCCTTGTCTTTCATTCTCTTCACATGCCAGCTCCAGCCAAACCTTCCTTTCCTCAAAAAACAGTTCCCATTTCTAATCTTTTATTTTGCAAACTGTCCTTGCTGTCACCTCCTGGCAGTGGCTTCCTGGCCCCTGTCACAGCCAGCCCTGGCCCTGCACTGACCCAGCTCTGCTGCCCCACAGATGCTGCATCAGGAAGGGAAGGTCCATGGAGTAGGGAAATGCACAGGGACTCATCCTGGAAGGGACCTCAGGAGGTTTCTGGGCCAAAACAAAGCACAGTGAGTGGAGAAAGGGACACAAGAATGGGCTGTTTGTGTGCTCTGCCATGTCAGGAGAAGATGCAGAGCTGCAGAGTCACCCAGACAATGTGGATCCCTCCAGGAGATGATCTCAGACAGCGGTTCCCAGGCCTCTGCCACTCACTGGTTGCTCTGGTTTCATGGTCACTGGTGGTTACACCCACCCACACCCACCAGTGTTCTGTGCACACACACCAGTCTCACCAGTGTCTGGGCCCCAAGGAACACAAGACCTGATGATTTGTGGCTCCCACTCCAGTAATTGGCACTTGCATCTCCCTCCATAGCCAGAGCACAGAGATCCCTTGACCCAGAAAGTTCTTGACAATGGAGAGATTGAGAAAACAGGACAGGCTGTGGGATCAGCTGCAGGACAAGGCCAGAGAAAGACACTTAGCAGTCACTTGCTTACACATAATTAGCTCTTCCATCATCTTTTTGTCTCTGTTTTCTTATGCTTGTTGCACCATGGACAACAGTGTTCCCCCCACCCTTTCCAATCCAGTGGTTTTTTTCCTAAGTGTCCCATGGCAAGTCTTGCACAGTCCCCAAATGCACTTTCTGGTTTCCCATCATGACTCTCAGACTCTGAGACAGAAATGGCCAACCTCAGATCAGGGTCATTCTGGGAAGCTCTGCCATTGACCACTTGGAGAGCCTTTTATGCTGGGATGTTTTAAATCTCTATTAGTTCCCATGTAACTTTTCAGTTTTGAATGATTCCCCTAAAAACCTGAAAATTCATGTCCCTAAAATGGCAGTTCTTTCACATTTATAAAGTTTTGGGGATTAGGTCACATAAAAATGCTGACAAGGTGTCCATAGGTGTTTGCAGCCCTGTGGAGAAGGAATTGGAGATACAGGAATGAATGGATGATGAAACAGTTTGGGTTGAAAGAGACCTAAAGGAGCCTCCAGTCCAACTTCCCGCCCATTAACGAGGGAATCCTTCCACCAGTTCAGGCTGCACAAAGTTCCTCACCTTGGACACCTCCAGGGATGACGTTTCCACTTAGTGGGCAACCTGCTCCAGGTTCCTGCTCCCTTAATCAGAAAATATTTCTTCCTGACATCCAATGTAAATCTGCCCTTGCTGAGTTGCAGTTACTGTGCCTTGTTCTGCCAATACAACCTTTGGCAAAGTGTGTCAGTCTGTCTTTCCTGGACAAGGGGCACTGCATTTTCATGGATAAACACCTTGGAGAGGGACCAGAGAGGGCCCATGAAGGCATTTGGAGGTCTCAAGCACATGACCAATATATAAGGACTGAAAGCCCTGGGCTCAGTTGTGTGGAGACTGAGTAGAGCACAGGAGAAGGCTGAGAGTGCTTGAAGTGCTCTCCCCTAGAGATGGTGGAGCTTTTCTTTGTAGTGAGAAACAGCATGAGAAAGAAATAATGTCACCAAGGGCAGCTGGAGAGGTCCAGGTTGGACATGAGGAGAAAGGAATTTCCCTCCAAGAGCAGTGGTTTGGTGCAACACAACACCAAGAAGTCTGAATTAGCCCATGGCTTTATCTCTCAAGAAGAGCCAGGGAGGAGGGAGAGACGTCAGTGCAGGAGAGTTCCAGAGTGACAATGAATCCATTGTGTCAATAAGACTCTGCAGTGTCACACTGTGCCGTTCATTCCATGAGGTTCCACAGTGTCCCAGTGGTGGTGTCAGAGATGGTGGAGCTTTTCTTTTTGTAGTCAGATATAGAATGAGAAAGAAATAATGTCACCAATGGCATCTGGGAAGGTCTATACTGGACATATGCAGAAAGGAGTTTCCCTCCAAGACAAGTGCTCTGATACAAAGCATCACCAAGAAGGGGTCTGGGCCAGCACAAGACTTTGTGTTCCAAGGCAGAACCAGGGAGGAGGGAGAGATGTCAGTGCAGGAAGGGGCCAGCGAGGTGGGGCAGCCGGGGGATGCCGACAGCCTGCAGGGAAAGGGGCAGGGCATGGGCACCGTAGGACAGCCTGGGCTGGAGAGGAGACAGGGATGTGCAGAAGCTGAAAGGCCCCAAGAGAGCCAACTTGTGCAGGCCTTTGGCCATGGCTGCTGTGAGTGCCCCTGATGGCATGAGGAGACAAGTGAGCCTTGCAGCCCTGGGGCCTCATTGCCTCCTTGTCCCTGCTCAGCAGCCTGGGAGGTGCCACCCCATCCTCCTGCCCTTGGCATTGCACATCCCACATCCCAGTGCCCCAGGATAAGATGTGAGAATGAGTAAGGGACTGCATATGCCTTTCCAGGGGCTGGGTGTCAGGGCTTGGCCCTTTGGAATAAGGAAACATATAGAGATTTCCTAAGCATGAGAGACACCTTTCCTTGCTTCTTCATAATTGTCACCACTGTCTGCAGTTTTCTGCTCTACCTGGAATCTGGGGACACTTTCTCAGTCTTGTCTCTTAATTGGACCCATTAGCACTACAAGAAACTTCAGAGTTTCACTCTCACTTTGACTTCTTGAGAAGTTGTTTGAAGTTACTCTGATGGACTGAGTCTGATGTAAACAACACAAACCCCCCAGAGGGCCATTAAATGCCCTGGGCTGTTGCTGTGCTGCTGAGCTGGGCCGGGCTCCTGGCACACAGGGAGCTCCTGGCAAGCGGGCAGCGCTGCAGAGAGACAGCTCTGCCCAGGAGCAGCTCCTGTGCACAGCCCAGCAGGGCTCAGGGCACTGCCAGGGCAGCTCAGGGGCACCAGCAGGGCACAGACAGAGCTTAAAGGGGCTCAGCACTGGGAGGATGACTGAGAGCTCATGGAGGAGAAATCTTTGCAGTGCTGGACACGGTGAGTCTGTGGGTGCAGGGCAATGCAGGGGCAGCTCCTGGAGGCATCTCCTAAAGCTGGCCCAGCCCCAGCTGATGGGATGTGTGAGGAGGGGGCTGTGGGGGACACTTTGGAATAGCTGTGGAGCCGGGGGTGCAGCCAGGGGTGCCCAGGGCTGTGGTGCAGAGCAGGGTCCTGCAGCCCAGGGTGCTGTGCTGAGGCAGGGACTCTGCTGCCTGCCAGGGTCAGCTCTCAGCCAGCCTGGGGAGCTGCTCACAGGGCTGGGGAAGAAGGGCTGTGGGGAAGGAGCAATCAATGATAGGTGAGGGCAGGATCCTTCCACTCTCAGGGTGTTGAAGGTGGCTGGCTGCTCACAGCTCCAAATCACAACAGGACATTCAAGAATGGAGTTTTAAAGAAGCACAGAAGGTTTTGTGACACATGACTGGAATTGATACTGCTCTTTATGTCTTCTGCTCTGGCTTGCCCAGGTAGGCAATGGGACACAGAAATTAATTTCTCAGTCCAGCAGCAGGCACAAAAATTCTCCATCTTCTACAATGAGAACTGAAGAAAACAGGCAATCTGAGAAATCACCACACTGTGCCCTACAGGGACCATCAGTGTCCCTTTTCCAGCCTTCTCGGGGTTGCTCTGACGTTGCCATCAGAACCTGCACAGATATTTTTCTCTTTAATCAGCTCTGAGGCACCACAAATGGAAGTGCAGGGCAGATGGGAAACAGAGCAGTCAGCACTGTATCTGTCTGTGCTGACTATGAACTAAAACACTGAGAGCTGAGCACTATTATCTGTCCCGTCCTAAGGATGTTCACACTTTTATTCACCAAAAATCAGAATTTCTAGACTCAATAATACCACTTGATTGATATGACAATAGGAAAAAAAAACAACAAAGCAAACAACTAGAACAAAAACCTCAGAGAAACTGAGAAGGAACAAGGGCCAATAACCAAACCCCCTCCCTAAGTTCCAGTCCTGTTTGCTCCAGCCTTACTACCAAGCATGTTCTGTTCTCTTTCTTAGGACATGATTGTTGTTCAGTTCTCTGTTCTGTAGCCTGGAGCCGAATTAATCAGGTAATGGTGGACAGTTGAATAGAGCAAAATGGTAGCTAGCCAAGAATTTTTCTACTAGTTTTGGCTGGGTCACCTATGAAAGGAACCAAGCTGGGTCAAGGAGAGGAAGACTACCTGGGACCCTCCTTTTGGGGATGAAGAAGAGAAGGACCCCTCCACAGAACTGAAGCCAGAAGAAAACACCGCCCCAGCTCCAACCAGACTCCACCTGTAATCAATATGCAATGAGATGTTGTAATCAATGATGTTCAAATGTATAATACAGCCTCCTTTGACACCTGCCAGGTGAGCAAGCCTCTGCTTGAAGTTTTGCTGCCTTGCTTCCTGCTCAGAAATAAATACCTGCTGCTAACGGGTGCAAACACCTTCTCTTAGCAGTTATTTTTGTGGCGTTCTCGCTTATCACAAACTCACTATTACGTTCAGCTAAACCTGTTTCTGCAGCACAGAATCTTCTGCCACAAGAGCAGAGAGTGAAATTTTCTTACACCTGGCACTCCTTGTGAGTACTGGAGCTTTCACAAGCCAGGTTCTGTGTGCCCACTGCATCAGGGCTGAACTAACTCGCTGGAGCAGCACAATCAGTCCAGAGAGACCAAATGAATCCAAAATTGGGGGAGTGGGCTCGAAATTCTATGAGATATTTGCTGATTTTGTCCTTAGAAATCTGTCCTAAATTGTCACTATCTTTTCCTTCTTCGACAGTGCTCCATTGCCAAATGAAGCTCATGTCGAACAGCAGCTCCATCAGCCAGTTCCTCCTCCTGCCATTGGCAGACACGCGGCAGCTGCAGCTCCTGCACTTGTGGCTCTTCCTGGGCATCTCCCTGGCTGCCCTCCTGGGCAACGGCCTCATCATCAGCGCCGTAGCCTGCGACCACCACCTGCACACCCCCATGCACTTCTTCCTGCTCAACCTGTCCCTCACAGACCTGGGCACCATCTGCACCACTGTCCCCAAAGCCATGCACAACTCCCTCTGGGACACCACAACCATCTCCTACATGGGATGTGCTGCACAGGTCTTCTTCCTTATTTTCTTCATTGGAACAGAGTTTTCCCTCCTCACCATCATGTGCTACGACCGCTACATTGCCATCTGCAAACCCCTGCACTACGGGACCCTCCTGGGCAGCAGAGCTTGTGCCCACATGGCAGCAGCTGCCTGGGCCAGTGGCTTTCTCAATGCTCTGCTGCACACTGTCAATACATTTTCCCTGCCCCTGTGCCAGGGAAATGCCCTGGGCCAGTTCTTCTGTGAAATCCCACAGATCCTCAAGCTCTCCTGCTCACACTCCTACCTCAGGGAAGTTGGACTTCTTGCTGTTAGTGTCTGTTTAGGTTTCGGCTGTTTCATTTTCATAGTTTTCTCGTATGTGCAGATCTTCAGGGCTGTGCTGAGGATCCCCTCTGAGCAGGGACGGCACAAAGCCTTTTCCACGTGCCTCCCCCACCTGGCTGTGGTCTCCCTGTTTGTCAGCACTGCTGTGTTTGCCTATCTGAAGCCTCCCTCCATCTCCTCCCCATCCCTGGATCTGGCCCTGTCAGTTCTGTACTCAGTGGTGCCTCCAACACTGAACCCCCTCATCTACAGCCTGAGGAACCAGGAGCTCAAGGATGCTGTGAGGAAAATGATGACTTGATGCTCTCCAGAAGCATAAAACTGTTGTTTCTGTTGATGTCTGCATAGTATTTGGACTGGAACTCATTACAGACCCATCCTGTTTTCTCAGCATTTGTTGGGGGTCATGGGTTCATCTTGTGATAAGTTTGTGCACAATTAATCTCCATTCTAATCTAGTGTTTTTCTTTGGAGTTTGACCCAGAGGCTGGTGTAAACAAGGATTTGTTGTACTTGAGTAGTTACACAAAATAAAGGACAGTGCAGTGACTTGTTTGATCCTTCTTCTTAGGCATTCAGAAAGGACAGCTCAGTGCAGGACAGTGCATGTTTACAGAGAGGAGGGGACTGTTCAGAGCTGCTTTTTCCACTTCCACACTCTCCTAAGCCCTTGTGTTGGTCCAAGGCCTTGGTCCTCTGCCAGCTTGGTCACATCCTGCTGTATGTCCATCCTGGGCTCACAGCCAGGGACAGGCCATGGGCACTGCTGGGACACAGCTGGGCTCCACAACAGCAGCTCCATCAGGAAAGGGGTTCTCCTGAGGGCAGGGCAGGAAGGCTTTGGGCTTCCTCTGAAGTTCCTCTTAAGAACATGCCTAAGGAAGAGACATTCAAGAGGCAACTTGTGCTGCTTTGTCCTCCCTGGGGCTCAGTGTGATGAGATCAGGTTCCCAGTGTGACTTTCAAAGGACTTAGTTCTGGTTCAGGTTTTACTTGTTGGTGGCCAGAGACCATGCAGATGAGATTAACCTTCCTGGGGCTCAACAGCTTGTGACAGGGCTGATGGCAGGTAAGTGATTTGCTTAAGACACTTTGGAGCTGCCAGGAGAACACGAGACCTGCAGCAACAGTGTGAGCAGGAGCTGACAGTGAATAGAGCCCAAGGAGAACAGGCCTGTCCAGCTTGGAGTCACCCAGAGATAATATTCTACATCTGAGTGTGAACTGAAAAAAAAGAGCCCTGCAACCCCAGGGAATACAGCAGGTTGAGGGAAAGGAGTCCTGGGATTCATTTTACTTTCCATAAGCATTCATATCTGGATCCAGTGCAGCCCCCAGACCCATCTCCCAGCACTGGAACAAGGCAGGGCCCCTCTGAGCACCCTCCATGGCCACACAAGAGCTTGTGTGGCAGGGAGTCAGTGGCAGGGACCACCATCAGCTGGTTCTGCCTCCCAGCCTGACCAGCACAGCCCAGAAGAGCCCCCCCATAGCCCTGGGCACCACAGCCTCTGTGCCCTGCAGAGCAGCATCCCCAGCTCGGGGGCTGTGGGGAGCACGGGGAGGGGCTGCAGGAATGGCTGGTCAGGCCAGCACAGACGTGTTCCCCTAGGGAAAGGCTCTGTGGGGAGATGGGATGTGTGAGGAGAAGAGCAGGGCAGGCTGTGGGTGCAGAGGAGCCATGGAAAGAGGCTGTCTTTTCCCTGGGGCTGTAGGAGATGCCCGACCTGAAGATCTCCTGAGCATTCCACAGACAGGGTCACTGTCCCTGAACTCCATTTCCTCCATTTCTCGCTGGAGGGCCAGACATGACTGTGCTGCTCTGCTGGGCTGGGGCAGGGACAGGGAGATGGGGAGACCAGGAGGAGGTTGGACTGGGAAGGGGCAGGAAGAGGGAAAGCCCAATGTTGAGCTGAAGTGTGTGAGTGTGCAGGGTGGGGGCTCTGTAGAGCTGTGGTGCCTCCAGGCCCGGGCAGTGGCAGCAGGAGCCCAGGGAGACACTGCACCTGCTGCCAGGAACTGTCTGTGTGTGTGCAAGGGAAGGACTCGTGTCTCTGAACAGCCCTGGGGGTGTGAGCAGGGCATGAGCTCAGCTCAGGTGTGGGCACCTGTCAGAGCCCTGACATTTCTGGGAGTTGCTCCAGGAACAACCTCGTATCCCAGGGACATTCGTCTCTCCAGCTTTGGATACATCCATTACAGAAGGCCCTGTTTCCTCCATTCCTTTTTTCAGCCTTTCTGGCCTGTCCCTTTCATGCCTCAGGAAGCAGACTGAGGAGCATCTCACCTGTGCAGTCAGAGGGGTTCTGTGAGCAGGAGTGGCAGAGTTCTGTAGAAATTTATTTCTGCCCTTCCCAATGGCACAGGGCACATCTTCAGAGTATGAAGACACTCCCTGGACAACTCTCCTTGGAGAGATATTTGAAGAAAAAAAATGGGAGAGAAGGTAAAATTAGAGAGATGAAACTTGCCTGAAAAATTCAGTAGCTCCTCTGAGCAATGTTTCTGCATTGGAACCATTGGTAGGAAATGTATTTTGAAAAGTAGCTGTACAAAGCTATTCCTTTAGACAGTGAGTAAATCAGGTTAACTAAATATTTTTGTGGTGTTTTCAATTAAAAAAACCCAAAAAAATATTTTATATATATGTTGAAAATAATCCTTACAATGCTGGCCAGGAATCCTCCAGCAATTATCAAGAGTTCTGCTCTCCAGAGGTTTGAACTACCTCCTAAAACCCACACTCCTGGCTTCAGGCCATGACTTCCCAGAGCAGTCACAGAGTTGGCCACTGCCCCAGAGATGCCCCAGGGCAGCTCAAGGACCCAAGTGTGAAAAGTCCCTCAGAGTGTCTGTGAGCCCTTCTGGAACAGGAGCTGCTGGGCAGGAAGGACCAGCTGGGGAGGGGCAGGGAATCCCCCCCTGCAGCACTGCTGGCCACGCTGAGGAGGGTCCTCTCCAGCACAGCAGAACATCCTGTCCCCTTGGGGGCTGGGCTGTCAGGTATGTTCCCAGAACTGACTGGCCAAGGTGGGCAGGCAGATGCTCAGGGTTCATGAAGGGTGTCACAAAGCTGAGCCCATCCAGCTGAAGGTTTTGGGGAGGTCAGGAGGAACTGGGACAAATGGGATGGGATATTTGGGGGAGGGAAGGGGGGCTTGGCCAACAGAGAGGAAAGATTTTGGTGAGATAAAACCAAGTTCAGGTAATGCTGAGGGTGTTGAAACACTGACTGTGCAAACACTCCTGATGGGCCTTTACCTATAATTTGTGTACCATTGCAACTTCTGTGAGGATAACTTGATACTCCTAATTTCACCCCCAGCAATCTTCTCTCAGGAACCAAGGGGACCCTGGGACACTGTGGAAAGCCTTGGAACCAAGGGGCCATTCTGACACTTGGGAACCTCATGGAATCAAAGTTCCATTGTGACCCTGCAGGACCTCAAGGAAACAGAAGCCCATTGTTACCCTGTGGAGCCTCATGGAATCCAGGGATCATTGTGACACTACAGGGCCTCATGGACTGCAAGGAACCCTGGGACACTGCAGAAATTCATGGAATCAAGGGGCCATGATGACACCGAATTGTCTCATGGATTCAAAGGAATCCTGGAATATTTTGGAATGTGATGGAATCATCGTGCAATTGTAACACTACAGAAACTTATGGAACCAAGAGGCAATTTTGACATTTCAGTGCCTCATGGAAGAAAAGAGACCCTGAGACACTGTGGAAACTCATGGAAACAAGGGGCCATTGGGACACTGCAGGGCCTGAAGGAACCAAAGGGATCCTTGGACACTGCAGAGCTCATGGAACCAAAGGGTTCATTGTGACTTGTAGGGCCTCATGGAACAAAACGGGTCTTGAGACAGTTTTTAACTTCATAGAATCAAGGGGTCATTGTCACACTGTGGAACCACAGGGAACCAGGATGCCACCTGGACACTGCAGGGCCTCACAGAACTAAAGGAATCCTGGGACATTACTGAATGTTATGAAAATATTTTGGGTCTGGCTGAGCTGGAGCTCATTTCCCCACAGCAGCCCTCCCAGTGCTGTGCACTGTGTTGGGAGCTGGAAAGGTGCTGAGAACACACCAATGTATTGGCTACTGCTGAGCAGGGCTGGCACAGCCCCAGCACTGCAACATTCCTTCCCCAACTGAGGGAAAGGTCCTGGGAAGGGACACAGCCAGGTCAGCTGAGCCAGAGTGACCAGAGGGATATTCCAGATCATGGGATGTCAGCTCAGGTATAAAAGCTGAGGAAAGGAGGAGAAAGCTGAGGGCATTCATGGTTTCCAATGTTTGCCTGCTGAGCAGCTGCTCCGTGTGCTGAAGCCTGGCTTGCTGGGACATGGCCAGACATCACTGCTGATGGGGAGTAGAGAAAAAACCTGCTTATTTTCCTCTTTCTTTCTTTGTGTGCAAACTTTGGCTTTTGATTTAGTAAAGTGCCTTATCCCAACCCACCAGTCATTTCCCACCTTATTCTCTCTCCCCTGTCCATCTGGGAAGGGCAGTGATAGAGCAGCTTGATGGGCAGCCTGTAATTTTCCCCATTCTCATTTTGCTCTTCTTGAAGATGGGCTTGGCATCTGCCTTTTCCAAGGACCCCAGAACCTCTCAGATTGCTCTGGCCCTTTCGAGAGCACAGCCCAGAATCCCAGGCAAGGGTGATGCAGCAGTTCAGGAGCACTTGCAATGAACTGTCCAAGACCACTGAGATGAATCTCACTGGGCCAGTGGAGTTTGTTCCTGGAGTCACTCACACAAATGTCGAGGTCCAGCAAGGCATCCACCTCTGAACTGGGATTGTGGGATTCTCATGCACCCAGGGGTGATCAGAGAGTCTTTCCCTTTTACACCCATGGGGAGATCATTGCAGGAGTCACAGTCTCTCCCTGGGCTCTCACTGCCACTGCTGGGGACTGGAGGCACCTCAGCCCTGTGGGTTGTCACCTGCTCTGCCCCTCTCTGAGATGCCCCACGGCCTGAGGGATGGACACGGGGGAGCTCTGTGCTCAGAAGCACATCCCAGTGCTGCATCCTGGGGGTTTTCCAGGGGATGTGGGGCCCACAGTGAAGTGACCTCGAGACACTGTGTGTCCCACAGCCCTTCCCAGCACCTCCAGGATTAGCGGATGGTCTTTGTGTTCTCTTGGGTTCATCTCCCGCACACACACACTGTGCATGCTGAAGTCTCCTCTGTACAATTGCAGCATGGCCTTGTGAGCTGCTCATTTGGTGTCCTCATGGAGGGACAAACAACCTGTCTGTGTTGGGTGAGAGGCCAGGGCTGGGAATGGTGTTTGCAGGGGGTGATCTGTGACAATTGCCCTGGGGCCCCTTGCCCAGGGTGTCCAGGAAACAAAGAAAAAGCCCAGACCCTGCTCTGCTGCTCCTTCAGGTGTGTCCCTGGAGGCCTGGCTGTGGAAGGGACACTGCTGTGCCCTCTCCTGCTCTCACACACTTTGGCTCTTCACTGTGCTTTTCTGCAACAGGGCAGTTTCCTGGGGCTTGACAGCCTAGGAGAAGACACCAGTTCCTTACAGCCCCAGGGCTTGTCATCTCCTCACCCACTCCATAGAGCTGTGGAGGTGTCCTACTGCTCTCCTGCACTCCCCATTCCACACCCCACATCACTCTGCTCCAGGAGCATCCTGTGAGGAACCAGAGATGGGTGGCAGGGCTTGGCTGTCCTGCTTGGCAAAGTCCATCAGGCCCTTTCACAGCCACATTCCACAGTCCCTTTTCCACCTGTAACCAGTGACTCTGAGCTGCTGCTTCCCCAGCCCCAGGGAGGGTCTTTTTGTCTGCTCTTCCCCTCTGGGGTCTCTTTTCAGTGATGGCCTGAGCAGAGCTTGCTGACATCCTCAGGAACCTGGAGGTTTGCTGATTAATTTTACTTTTTTAGAGACTTGTTCTGTCTTAGATCTTCAGTTCAGGAATTCAGTGCCAGAGGCCTCATTAACATTTAAAACATCTTAACAAGACAAGCCTCTGGGAATAATTTAATATCAAGTCTTCTATTCTTCTGTGGTTAATTAGACAGATTCCAGAAGTGTATTCAAAGTGAGTGTATTACATTAACAAAATGCATGAAGAAAGATTTATTTTTGTCCTGTTTACCTTTTCCCTGTTTATACACTGATAGCAGCAAACCCTAATTGATATTGTTCCCAAGCACCAGGGATGGTCTCCTTGTCTGCTTGTTCCCTCCATAGTCTCTTCTCAGTGATGGCATCTTCAACAAGACAAGCCCCTGGGAATAATTTGCTTTTAAATTTTCAAATCTTCTGTGGTCAATTACAGAGGTCTCAGAAATGCATTCAAAGTCAATATCTTATATTAAAATAAAGAGAAAAGATGTATTTTTTGGCCTGTTTATTTTTTCCTGTTTATACATTAATGTCAGAAATCCCCAAATTACTTTGATCATGAGTACCAATTAATGCAGTCTAAATAAGTATGAAAATCAAGACCCTTTATGTCTTACATTTAATCAAATGTTATCCCTAATCCCCACCCCACCATTTCCCTCATCACATCCCTGGCACTCAAAGCAGCCTTGTGCAATCTGAGCTTCCTCCACTAAAGGCTGGACCTGCAGGTTTCAGCTCCTTGGCACCAACTCCCACCTGCTGTACTTGGAGAAGGAGCTGCAGGAGACCCACAGGGATGTTCATTTACTTGAGAAAAAAAAAAAAAGAAAAAACAAAACAAAGGAAGGCACAAACAAACCAAACCCCACAACTCCTTCCTTAGCTGTACATTAAGCCCACGTTGCTTCCACTGAAGTTCACTTTCCACAATAGGTAGTCTTAGACCAAAGGCAAAAATGTTCTGTGTCAAGTACAGGTCACAAGATATTCCCAAACACTTCCTGTCCCGATTCTGTCCATATTTGCTCTTCGCACACAGGTCACACACTGCAGTCAGAATTTCCCTTGATCCAGAGAGGGAGGAAAAGAGAGAAAGATAATGAAATTCTGCATTCTGCTGAGTTAAATCTGCATCAATCCCAATATTCTGGGGTTGCAAGAAACTTATCAGACACTCTCTGCAGCATCTGTTCAGTGGGGGAAAATCTGTCTGGATGGCCAAGCCCAAGGACTGGTGGGGAATGGAATTACATCCAGGATTTTTCCCAGGCATCAGTATTGGGGTCAGTTCAGTTAAACATCTTTATCAATGATCTGGATGAGGAGATCAAGTGCACCATTGGTCAGTTTGCAGATGACAACAGGCTGGGTGGGATTGCTGATCTGCTGGAGGGCAGGAAGGCTCTGCAGAGGGGTCTGGAAAGGCTGGATCGATGGGCCCTGGTCATCTGGATGAGGTTCAACAAGGCCAAATGCTGGGTCCTGCCCTGGGGTCACAACCACCCCAAATCCCTGGTCATGCCCTGTAACTGTTCCCCACATCCTGTCCTGTATCCTTCATCCCTCCATTTCATGGAACTTTTTTGAATAAGGGAGCTTTGTACTCTAGGTATGGAGGGAGATCCAAGTGTCACTGGAGTAGGAACTCATCAGGTTTGTGCTCTTTAGGGGATGAGGAACTGGTGACACGTAGAGGCACAGAAAGTTTCCCTTCAATGCCCACAGTACAAATTAAACAGGATACAGTTTCTAAACTCCACAGCTCTTTGTGCAGCTTTCCTCAGCCCCAGCAACCAGGATAAGCCCCGTCCTTGCTGTGCTGGTCCCACAGCCCAGGGTGCTCCTGGCCTCCCTTGCTGCCAGGGCACACGGCTGCCTGCTGCCCAGCTCCTGCCCACCCACAGCTGCCTTACAGGGCTGCTCCCAGCCAGGCAGCTCCCAGCCTGTGCCATGGCCAGGGCAGTGCCCTGCAGGGGCACACACTGCCATGTGTTCCTCTGCCATTGCAGGAGGTTCCTGCCAAGACGGGCTCTCCTCCTCCCTGAAGCTTTCCCTGAGCACAGAGGCCTGAGAGACCTTTCCAGTGAAGACTCAGGCAGAGAAGCCATGGAGTCCCTCAGCCCCACAGCACTGTCTGCTGGAATTAAATCTCCTTCCCCATCCCACAGCAGCCCTGCATTTCCCTCCTTCAGCCTTGGTCTCCAGCACAGCCATGGAGGCTCTTTTGGCTCTTGACTTTTCCTGCAGCCACCAACTCCAGGGGAGCTTTGCCTTCCCCACAGTCCCACATGCACAGCACAGGCCATGCCCAGGAATTCCTTGTCTGTGCCTGGCCTTGCTGTCAACCCCTGTCAGAAATTCCATGGTCCCTTTGTGCCCCACTGCCCCACAGCTGGTCCCACAGCCCCCTGTGAAGCCCCATCCCAGGGCTGGAGCATCCAGGGTGGGGAATGGCCCCTCTGATGGGATGCCCAGGGCAGTCCTTGGCCTTGGTCACAAAAGACTGGGTGGCTAATTAGCTGGGATAAAATTAATAGTTACTTTTTTTTTTTGATAACAGAAAAGTAAGAATGGGGGAAAAAAGGAAAACTGTATAAGAGGATAGACTTGGTCTCTCATGAAATGCACTGGGTGTCACTGCCAGAGCAAAGCAGGCAGTCTCTTCCTGCTGAAAAGCATCCAGTCATCATTTTCCTCACAGCATCCTTCAGCTCCTGGTTCCTCAGGCTGTAGATGAGGGGATTCACTGCTGGAGGCACCACCGAGTACAGAACTGCCACCACCAGATCCAGGGATGGGGAGGACATGGAGGGAGGCTTCAGGCAAGCAAATGTGCCAGTGGTGATAAAGAGGGAGACCACGGCCAGGTGAGGGACGCACGTGGAAAAGGCTTTGTGCCGTCCCTGCTCAGAGGGGATCCTCAGCACAGCCCTGAAGATCTGCACATACGAGAAAACCATGAAAACAAAACAACCAAAAAATAAAGAGACACTAAGCACAAGAAGCCCAATTTCCCTGAGGTAGGAGTGTGAGCAGGAGAGCTTGAGGATCTGAGGCACTTCACAGAAGAACTGGCCCAGGGCATTGCCCTGGCACAGGGACAGGGAAAATGTATTGGCTGTGTGCAGCAGAGCATTGAGAAAGCCACTGGCCCAGGCAGCTGCTGCCATGTGGGCACAAGCTCTGCTGCCCAGGAGGGTCCCGTAGTGCAGGGGTTTGCAGATGGCAACGTAGCGGTCGTAGCACATGATGGTGAGCAGGGAAAACTCTGCTGAGATGAAGAAGACAAAGAAAAAGAGCTGTGCAGCACATCCCATGTAGGAGATGGTTGTGGTGTCCCAGAGGGAGTTGTGCATGGCTTTGGGGACAGTGGTGAGGCTGGAGCCCAGGTCTGTGAGGGACAGGTTGAGCAGGAAGAAGTGCATGGGGGTGTGCAGGTGGTGGTCGCAGGCTACGGCGCTGATGATGAGGCCGTTGCCCAGGAGGGCAGCCAGGGAGATGCCCAGGAAGAGCCACAAATGCAGGAGCTGCAGCTGCCGCGTGTCTGCCAATGGCAGGAGGAGGAACTGGCTGATGGAGCTGCTGTTCGACATGAGCTTCATTTGGCAATGGAGCACTGTCGAAGAAGGAAAAGATAGTGACAATTTAGGACAGATTTCTAAGTACAAAATCAGCCAATATCTCATAGAATTTCCAGCCCACTCCCCCAATTTCAGATTCATTTGGTCTCTCTGGGCTGATTGTGCTGCTCCAGTGAGTTAGTTCAGCCCTGATGCAGTGGGCACACAGAATCTGGCTTGTGAAAGCTCCAGTACTCACAAGGAGTGCCAGGTGTAAGAACATTTCACTCTCTGCTCTTGTGGCAGAAGATTCTGTGCTGCAGAAACAGGTTTAGCTGAACGTAATAGCGAGTTTGTGATAAGCGAGAACGCCACAAAAATAACTGCTAAGAGAAGGTGTTTGCACCCGTTAGCAGCAGGTATTTATTTCTGCACAGGAAGCAAGGCTTCAAAACTTCAAGCAGAGGCTTGCTCACCTGGCAGGTGTCAAAGGAGGCTGTATTATACATTTGAACATAATTGATTACAACATCTCATTGCATATTGATTACAGGTGGGGTCTGGGTAGAGCTGGGGCGGTGTTTTCTTCTGGCTTCAGTTCTGTGGAGGGGTCCTTCTGTTCTTCATCCCCAAAAGGAGGGTCCCAGGTAGTCTTCCTCTCCTTGACCCAGCTTGGTTCCTTTCATAGGTGACCCAGCCAAAACTAGTAGAAAATTCTTGGCTAGCTACCATTTTGCTCTATTCAACTGTCCACCATTACCTGATTAATTCGGCTCCAGGCTACAGTACAGAGAACTGAACAACAATCATGTCCTAAGAAAGAGAACAGAACATGCTTGGTAGTAAGGCTGGAGCAAACAGGTCTGGAACTTATGGAGGGGGTTTGGTTATTGGCCCTTGTTCCTTCTTGGTTTCTTTGAGGTTTTTGTTCTAGTTGTTTGATTTGTTTTTTTTTTCTATTGCCATATCAATCAAGTGGTATTATTAAGTCTCGAAATTCTAATTTTTGGTGAATGAAAGTGTGAACATCCTTAGGACGGGACAGATAATAGTGCTCAGCTCTCAGTGTTTTAGTTCATAGTCAGCACAGATAGATACAGTGTTGAATGCTCTGTTTCCCATCTGCTCTGCACTTCCATTTGTGGTGCCTCAGAGCTGATTAAAGAGAAAAATATCTTTGCAGGTTCTGGTGACAATGTCAGAGCAACCCTGAGGAGGCTGGAAAAGGGACACTGATGGTGCCTGTAGGGCACAGTGTGGTGATTTCTCATATTGCCTGTTTTCTTCAGTTCTCATTGTAGAAGATGGAGAATTTTTGTGCCTGCTGCTGGACTGAGAAATTAATTTCTGTGTCCAATTGCCTACCTGGGCAAGCCAGAGCAGAAGACATAAAGAGCAGTATCAATTCCAGTCATGTGTCACAAAACCTTCTGTGCTTCTTTAAAACTCCATTCTTGAATGTCCTGTTGTGATTTGGAGCTGTGAGCAGCTGGCCACCTTCAACACCCTGAGAGTGGAAGGATCCTGCCATCACCTATCATGGTTTGTTCCTTCTGCCCCAGCCCTGTGAGCAGCTCCCCAGGCTGGCTGAGAGCTGACCCTGGCAGGCAGCAGAGTCCCTGCCCCAGCACAGCGCCCTGGGCTGCAGGACCCTGCTCTGCCCCACAGCCCTGGGCACCCCTGGCTGCACCCCCCGGCTCCACAGCTATTCCAAAGTGTCCACCAACAGCACCCTCCTCACACATCCCATCAGCTGGGGCTGGGCCAGCTTTAGGAGATGCCTCCAGGAGCTGCCCCTGCATTGCCCTGCACCCAACACACTCACCGTGTCCAGCACTGCAAAGATTTCTCCTCCATGAGCTCTCAGTCATCCTCCCAATGCTGAGCCCCTTTAAGTTCTGTCTGTGCCCTGCTGGTGTCCCTGAGCTGCCCTGGCAGTGCCCTGAGCCCTGCTGGGCTGTGCACAGGAGCTGCTCCTGGGCAGAGCTGTCTCTCTGCAGCGCTGCCTGCTTGCCAGGAGCTCCCTGTGTGCCAGGAGCCCGGCCCAGCTCAGCAGCACAGCAACAGCCCAGGGCATTTAATGGCCCTCTGGGGGATTTGTGTTGTTTACATTAAACTCAGTCCATTAGACTAAGTTCAAACAACTTCTCAAGAACTCAAATTGACAATTAAACACTGAAGTTTCTTGTAGTGCTAATGGGTCCCATTGAGGAACAGGACTGAGAAAGTGTCCCCAGATTCCAGTTAGAGCAGAAAACTGGAAGGAGTGATGGCAAGGATAGACAAGGAACGGGAAAGATGACTCTCATGGTTAATAAAACTGGCTGTGTTTCAGAATTCAAAGGGCTTAAGGCCTGAACCCCAGGACCTGGGAAGGGAGATCTTGGCCCTCCCTCATTCCTCCAGGCCCTTCCTGAGGCACTGGGATGTGGGATGTGCAATGCCATGGGCAGGAGGATGGGGTGGCACCTCCCAGGCTGCTGAGCAGGGACAAGGAGGCAATGAGGCCCCAGGGCTGCAAGGCTCACTTGTCTCCTCATGCCATCAGGGGCACACACAGCAGCCATGGCCAAAGGCCTACACAAGTTGGCTCTCTTGGGGCCTTCCAGCTTCTGCACATCCCTGTCTCCTCTCCAGCCCAGGCTGTCCTACGGTGTCCATGCCCTGCCCCTTTCCCTGCAGGCTGTCGGCATCCCCCGGCTGCCCCACCTCGCTGGCCCCTTCCTGCACTGACATCTCTCCCTCCTCCCTGGCTCTGCCTTGGCACACAAAGCCTTGGACTGATCCAGACTCCTTCAGGGGAATGTGTTGCACCACAGCACTGCCCTTGGGCAGAAATTCCTTTCTCCTTGTGTGCAGTCTGGACCTCCCCAGTTGCCCTTGAAGTCCTCTCAAGTTTCTCCTGTTCCTTCTGAAATCTCGACACCACTTGTCCCAGAGCTTGTGCTTGAGGTCTTCAAACCCCTTTCTGGTCTCTCTCCAAGATGTTTAGCCATGAAAATGTTGTGCTCTTAGTGCAGGAGAAACAGAGTGACACTTTTTGCCAAGGGTTGTATTGGCAGAACGAGGCACAGGAACTGGAACTCAATGAGGTCATGCCGTGAGTGCCCCCCACAAAGCAGGACTCTGAGCCAAGTCAATGTGGGATAAGAAAAAAAGGTACATTCTTTAATGTCCAGGCTTAGGCATTTTAGGAATACATGATGACATCTTCGTGCACCCTCTCCTCAGAACACTGATTTCCATGGTTTTTATAATATTGCCCACCCAACCCTCAGTTTACACATCTCTCAGTCCAGCCCCAATCCCACCCCTGTGCCATCTCCCAGGATTTTGGGGCTGGGGTCAGTGGGACCCTCTGTCTTCATTCGCTTCTTCCTCGGGCTTTGGAGTTTTTCCAGTGTTCTTAGACTCAAGGGTGTTGGTTTATGTTTGGTCTTGTTCTGCAGGCCTTTCTGATAGTCTGCACCTCTTGCATCTTGAAGAGAGCCTAAAGAGCTAAAAGAATTTGAGCTACGAGTCTGTGGTAGGGGTTAGGATGTATAAACAATGAACTTAAGCTGTTACAAATATGAACACTACATTTGCTACAGTTACTGTGTTTTAAAATCTATAAAAGTGAAGAATCAGAAACCACTTCGGCATCAGAGTGGAGATTTGCACTGGATTTAAGGAAGAAATATTTTGTGCTGAGGGTGGCAGGAACCTGGGCCAGCTTACAAAGTGGAAACCCCATCTGTGAAGCTCTCCAAGGGTGGGATTTTTGTGCAGTCTGAACTTGTGGAAGGTGTCCCTGGCTAATGGAAGTGGACTTGGACTAGTGGTTGTTTTAGCTCTCTTCCAGCCCAAACAGTTTTATTATTCTTTTATTCCTATGTCCCCAGTTCCTTCTCCACAGGGCTGCAAATACCTACATGCACCATGCTGGCATTTTAATGTGACCTAATCCCCAATATTTTGTGAAAATGGAAAAATTGGCATTTTAGGGTTATGAGGTTCTATGTTTTTGGAGGAACCTTTCAAAACTCAAAAGTTTCAAAGAAACCAATTGAGATTTCCAACATCTCTGCATGAAAGGCTCCCCAAGTGATCAGTGATAGCCCCCCAGGATGGCCTTGCAGCTGAGGCTGGGGGTTTTCTCACTCAGGTACTGAGAGTCAGGATGGGCAGCCAGAATGTGCATTTGGGGACAGTGCAAGACTTGTCATGGGAAGTCTAGGAAAAGATCAAAGTGATTTGTGAAGGAACAGGTGTGAGTAAAGAGAGAGAAAAGGGGATGGAAGGAGCTGATCATGTGCAAACAGGTGACTGGTCAGTGACCGTCCCTGGCCATGCCCTGCAACTGACCTAATTGCCTGTCCCATTTTCTTAATCCCTCCATTCCCAAGAAATCTCTGGGACAAAAGAACACTGTGTTCTGGGAACAGACGGTGGTTCAAGTTTCACTGGAGTTGGAACCACAAATCACCAGGTCTTGTGTCCTTTTCGTGCCCAGACACTGGTGAGACTGGTGTGTGTGCCTGTGGATATTCCTTCCCTGGAAGACGAGGAAGAAACAGGCAGAAGTTTAGGTTTAGTTCACACTGTTCTAACCTGGTTCTGTTAGTCTGCATTGAGTTCCAAGCTTCCCGGGAGGCTCCGTCCCTGTGTTGCCATGGTGACATCAAGGGATCCTGCCCGGTCCCCACCAAGTCCGGGACTGCCCCCGATGGGGGGGCTCCCCCTGCCCTCGTGTTCGGGTGGGGGTGGCTGGTGGTGGTGGCGCCCCGGGGGGAGCCACCGGCCCCGGGATCGGCTGAGGTGTAGCGATAGCAGCGCCACACAGGGCCGCGGCAGATAAAAGCCGCGTAAAAGCTGGCATGGATGGCGCTGGCCCCGGTGGGGTTTGTGTGGGTTACGGACCCCCCAGGGCCCCCAGCGCTGGGCTGTGAAGTGTGGCACGGGCCCTGCTGGACCGGTGCTGGCTCTGGGGACCCAACAATGGGCTGCGACGGGTCCCAGCCAGACAGAGACGCACGGCCGGCCGGCAGAGCCGGGTTGCACCCACCATGACCTCGCTACCGCCACGCGGTTTCACCTTCTCCACCAGTTTGGAACCCCCGTCCCGGAGTCAACCCCCAAGGGACTTGTTATTGGTTGTATTAAGTTATTGACTCTTGCATTGTCAAACCTCTTTCAAGTTTACACCCCTTTTGCCAAGCCACTCCCTCATCCTTGTCCTTATGCCTAGTCCCAAACCGAAAGAAAAGGCTTTTGGCAATTTTCCACCACTCCTCGTGTGCGTCTGGATTATTTCCCGGGAGCCGCTTCCCGATTCGGATCCCGAGACCCCTGTAGTACCACAGGATTTCTGTCCCTCCTTCCACAGGTAATATACTCTCTTTTTCCCGCTGAGTTCCAAACTAAGTTCTCTGTTTAATAAAGCCCCCTCATTTCTTTTAGGGTACATGGGGACACAGCCTGTTCCTGGAGCTTAATATTGCCTTCTTAAAGCAGGTCCAGCCTTCCTGGACTCCTCTGTTCTTTAGGACTGACTCCCAAGGGATTCCATCAATCAATCTCCCAGGCAGGCCACAGTCTGCCCACCATCAGTGCCAGCTGTCAGTTCTGCTGCCCCCTCCTTCCTCACCCAAATGGAAAATGCTGCCATTCAGTGTCTCTGTGCCCAAGATGGCCCCAACCACCACATCCCCCACCAGTCAGAGAATCACAGAATGATTTGTGTTGGGAGGAACCTTAAAGAACAGCTCATTCCGACCTCCATCATGGACAGGGATAGCTTTCACTAGACCAAGTTGTTCAGAGCCCCATCCAACATGACCTTGAACAACTTCCAGGGATGGTGCAGCCAGAACTTCTCTGAGCAACCTGTGCCAGGGCCTCACCACACTCACCATAAAGAATTTCTTCCTAATATCTCATGTAACCCTTTCCTCTATCAGGGTGAAGACATTCCCCCTTGTCCTGTCACTCCAGACCTGTGTAAATAGTCTCTTTCTAACTTCCTTGTTGGTTCCCTTAAGTCCTGGAAGGCCACAATTAGGTCACCCCAAAGGTCTTCCGTTCTCCAGGCTGTACAATCCCAATTCTCTCAGCCTTCCCTCATGGCAGAGCTGCTCCATCCCTCTGATCATCTTGGTGCCTCCTCTGGACTTGCTCCAACAGCTCCATGTCCTTGCTGTGCTGGGACCCCAGAGCTGGAGGCAGCTCTGCAGGTGGGGCAACATCCAACCAGGTGTGTTCCAGCAAGGACAGTGTGGAACCCCATGAAAACACCACAGAACCTGCTGGAACCAAGGGGCCCATCTGACATGTGGGGTCTCATGGAATCAAAGGAACCCTGAGAAACTGTGGAACCTCGTTGAATCAAGGGGTAATTGTGACACTTCAGCGTCAAATGGTCCTTGTCAAACTGCAGGGTGTCATGGAACCAAAGGAATTCTGGAGCACCACAGACCTCATGGATCCAAGGGGCCCCTGACACACTGCAGATACCTACGGAGCACAAGGAACCTGAGGACAACATGAAATACCATAGAAGCAAAAGGCCATTGTGACACTGCAGGGAGTTATGGAGCTGAAAAGGAAACCTCATTACCAGCACAGGCTCCTCATGGGCTCACTGGAGATCATTGGAGGCCATGATTGCACAAACCTCTCAAAAACTCACTATCAAAAGGAAAGCCCAACTAGCCCTAAAAAACTGAAGCACTTTGAGGAACTAATGAGCTCCACTGAGTGTCATTACTGACAAAGCCTCTCAGGGGACTAATTAAAGCAGATAATTGGAGGCTATGATTCCATAAATCTCTCATGGACTTAGTGTCAAAAAGAATACTTTAATAAACCTTGAGTATCTTGAAGCATTAATGAGCCCCACTGAGTGTGGTTATTGACAAAAGAATCTCAAGGGATTCTCTACAGCAGGTCACAGGAAGCCATAATTGCACAAACCTTTCAGAGACACAAAGTCAAAAGCAAAACTCAAAGCAGTTTGAAAAACCTGCAGGCCCTTGAAACATTAAGGAGCCCCCCGCCATGGGCCATTCCTGACAAAGCCTCCTCAGGGACTCCTTCCAGCAGATCCCTGGAGGCCACGATTGCAGGGAGGTAAAGGCTCTGTGCAGGCAGCTCAGATGCTGACAAAAGCCTGGCTTGGATGAAGATTCCTTCCTTCCTTTTCAGACTTTCTCCAGGTTTAGGAAATGCTGTCAGTGAGACTGGCACCCCAGAACAAGGGCTCTGGCAGATTGCTGGGAGCAAAGACAGCCTGCCCTGGGCTCCACTCATGAGCTTGGCAGCACTGAGACACCTGAGAGTTAAAAATAGTAGGCTGTATCTTTGAGAACATTTGGCAACAAGCAGGGATTTCTGGTATGTGGATAACCTGCATGGAAATGTTTGCTTTGAGTTAAAGCATTACATTAAAATAAATGTGAGTATCTCAATGTCTTGGGTTACAATGAGAATATTTATTTTTTCTGTATATTTGTATCATTCAGTTGGTAGTTTAGAAAACAGTCATGTGGTGAGTTTACTCTCATGTGAAGTCTGATTTTATATTGTAATTTTTGAATCACATCTCAATGAGACAGATAAAACTCACAGGAAAATGGCACAAGTACTATGGGAAAATAAGCAAAGTATTAGGACCATGTGTTTGTGTGAATTCAGGTTTTTCTCTTGAAGAAATGCCCTGTGCTAATTGGACACTTTATTGCATGTTCTCTGACCTGCTTCTCATCAGTAATACCTCAGAGTTTAAGAAGACTTCTCCAAGGGTGTTGCTGCTGGCTGAGAGATGCAGCAGCATCCTCAGTCCTCACCTGGGAGAGGATATTCCCTCCCCAGGCCAAACTGAGTTTCTGAAACACCTCTCAGCTGAGTTGTCACTTCTTTAGAAGAAACCTGTGATGGAGGTGCTGCCTTGTAGCTCACACCCTGTCTGTGTGCCCTGCAGGGAGTCTCTGTGCTCTGGGAGGGTGGGGAATGCAAAGGAAAGGCTCAGCTCCCCAGGCAGCAAGAACATTGCTCTGCCTCTGTGGGGGCTTGCACGGGTCTGCAAAGTGTTGCAGGGCTGGGATCAGAGGGAATGAATCTCTGGCTGGACTTGTAAGGGGTCAGGAATCCAAGTGACAGAGAAAGAAGGTAAGGAATGTTGAACTATCTGTGATTCATCCAGAAATTATAAAAGCCTGACCTGCACAGGAAAATTGGATATTGTGGGGAAATCACCCACTTTGAAGCATTTCTTCCCTAAATGACTTGAAAACTGCATTGCTGAAAAGGGGCATTGCTTGCACCAACCTGTGTCTTAACACCGTGAAAACTTTTTATTTAGACATAAACTGTTGCTTATCTGTCTTGCTAAAATGCCCTGGGGATGCATCAGAGTCACCGGATTCACTGGAAGAGAGATGCCCCTCCCCAGGTAAAAGGGAAGGTTTCAGATCTACAACAATCTCCAAAATCTTTGTGGTCTGACAGAGCACCAGGGGGTGAGCTCTTACATGTGAGGAGAGCTGGGATTAATCTCTCTGCCTAAGGTCTAAGAACTGAGTCATGACTTGCCTTGCAGTGTTAGGATTGCCTCTCCTCCCCGAGCCTTGCCTTGCTTTGTCTTCCCCGTTTTCATCACTTTCCTGCTTTTTCACCCTGTTTCTACTCAATGTTCTAACATTAAATGCATCTCAAAAGATCTGGACAAGGAATGTAAACAAGATGGTTTTGCAAGGGGCTGGAATTTATCCATTTCCTTCCTTTTCCCTTTTATCCCCAGGCATCCTATTTAATAAAATCACCTCTGAAAAAGCAAGGCAAGATTCTCTTCTCTCTGTGGCAACGCCGGGTCCTGCAGGCTCAGGGATTCTGTTCCTCCCTCCCTCTGCAATCCTCCCTGCAGCAAACAGCCCTGTTAGATTTCCAGCTCTCCTGCAGCCACCTGTGTGTGGTGTTTGGAGTCTTTCTCTGGCCTTCAGGTGCGTGTGGTGGCAGAGGGGCCACCAGCACCCTCTGAGAGCTGCTGCTTGGATTGCTCTGCAGAGGGAAAATGTCCCAAAGGAGAGGCTTAGAGAACCACACCGTTGGATCTGGATTCGTTCTTCTGGCATTTTGTGACCACTCCAGCCTGCAGGGCCTGTGCTTCACTGTGCTCCTGGTCATCTACCTGGTGGTGCTGGCAGGGAACAGCCTGATTGCCCTCATCACAGTGCTGGACTGCAGCCTGCACAGCCCCATGTACTTCTTCCTGAGGAACTTGTCCTTCCTGGAGATCTGCTACACCTCAGTCACGCTGCCAAAAATGCTGGTGAGTGTCCTGAGGGCAGATGGCAGGATCTCCTTCCTTGGCTGTGCTGCCCAGCTGTATTTCCTGGTCCTGTTGGGCAGCACCGAGTGCCTTCTCCTGGCTGCCATGGCCTACGACCGCTACGTGGCCATCTGCCACCCCCTGCACTACCCCCTGGCCATGAGCAGGGGGCTCTGCACCAGGCTGGTGCTGGGCTCCTGGGGGGCTGTCACACCAGTACAGGTAGGGCAGACCTACCAGCTGTTCACTTTGCCCTTCTGTGCCTCCCACGACCTTCGTCACTTCTTCTGTGACGTCCCTCCACTGCTGGACCTGGCCTGTGCAGACACATTCTGGAACCAAGTGGTGCTGCACACCATCATCCTGGGGTTTGCAGTTCTTCCCCTCTGCCTAATAGTTCTGTCTTACATTCAAATTATCAGGGCAATTCTGAAAATCCCCTCAGTTCTGGGCAGGCACAAAGCCTTTTCCACCTGCTCCTCACACCTCATGGTGCTGACACTCTTCTATGGCTCAGCCACAGTCATCTACTTAAAGGGACACTCCAGGGATTCCGGAGATCCTGACAAATACTTTGCCTTGTTTTACACAATTGTGACTCCCATGTTTAACCCTCTCATCTACAGCCTGAGGAATAAGGAAGTGAGAATTGCCCTGAAGAAACTCCTGTGGACAAAGTGATCCCACAGTGGATCCCAAACACAACAACTCTGTCAAGCTGTGTCTGACCAATGTCATGTGAGGTAGAAATAGTGCAATTGTGGCCAGTCATCAATGAGCCCCAGAGGGTGAGACAACCCATGAGGAGGTGACTCCTCTTGGATTTGAGCAATCACTTCCTAGACCTCATGGACTATGGGCAGTGTCCCTGCATGGAATCAGCTTCAAATCCTAAAAGATATGAAGGGCAACTTCCCCTGCTGTGATGTCTTGCACTGAGATCTGTAAAGCTGGACTAATTTATAAAGAATAAAAAAATAATAATTTAAAAACCCATCAAGGGAAAAATTCAGCACTGGAATAGCATCCCAGACACCTGTGGAGTTTCCATTATTCAAGGTTGAGCAATGTCAGCCAGTACCTGAGCACTGCACAGTCACTCACTCCCTTCTCATCAGTGGGATGGGGGGGAGAGTCAGAAGGGTAAAAGTAACAAAACTTCTGGGTTGAGTTAAAGTCATGCACACATGCAGAGCAAAACCAGGAATTCATTCCCTGCTTCCCATGGCTGGGCAGGTGTTCAGCCATCTCCAGGAGGGTAGGGCCCCATCCTGTGAAAGGGTGACTTGGAAAGACAAACACCATCACTCCAAACTTCCTCCCACTTGACATACCGAGTGTGATGTCATATGGTCTGGGGCACCCCTGGGCTGGGAATGTGGAAATTGGAAATTAGGAATTTGGGAATGTGGAGAAGTCGCATGGGGGTTTCCCTCCCGCTCCTCACCATCCCAGACTTCCCAAAGCCAGAATCAGGATGAAATTTCATCCCTCATCTCTGCCATCATCATCATCATCCTCATCGGATTCGGTGTCTGGAAGCTCCAAACTGGGAACACGTAGGATGGGGGTCAGGAAGGGACATGGATCACCCAGCAGCATCCCAGGGATCTCCCACTACATTTGCTGATCCCTCTTTATTTCCACAGGGAAGAGAGAGAGTAATGGATACAACACAGTTCCAGTGGCACACCTGGCTCTGGATCCTCTCCATGTGGATCCTGGGATGGATCCAGGGGTCTCCAGGCTGCCAAAGAGCCATGAGGTCCCACACTGTCCCAGGGGCTCCCTTGTGACCTCCCAGGGGTCTCTGGGGGTGACAAAGAGCCGTATGGTCAGAGGCTGTCACAGCAGTTCCATGGTGACATCCCAGGGGACTTTGGGCTGCTCCAGCACCAACCTGTCTCAGGCACTCACAGGGCCTCCAAGGGACATTCCAAGGGTCTCCAGGCTGCCAAAGGACAGAGCGGTCACAGACAGTCACAGGATTCCTGTCACAGGCACAGTGGGAGCTGCAGGCATAGTCTCTTAGAAAAGGTCCCGTTCAGTCACATGATGCAGAAAGGACCCCCAACACCACCAGAGACCCCGAGTGCCTCTCAGCACCCCCTGGGTTTCTAAAGTCCTTCTCCCAGAGGAGCCTGGAAGTGGCTGGATCCAATCCCAGCCCCAGACTTTGTCAATAGTTTCTGTGTAAAGGATTATACAGGTGAGACTGAACCTTTGTACAACTTTGTCCTGCCCAATCAAGGATGGAACACCAGATAAACTTATAGAAATGTATATGATTTACTATGGTAATGATTAGACAAAAAGATCTGACTCAGATTTATTCACTAGACAGCACAGAAGCTGTAGGAACTATTATCATACACTGCACTAGGAAGCAATATTGAAACACTTGGATTGAAGCAAACCCAATCATTAAGCAGAGAGTGATGTCACTCACCAAGACCAACGACCCTGGACAAAGCTCTTTGGCTCAGCCTCGAGGAGTGACCCCGAGGGGCATCCCCGCTCCAGGCAGGAACCTCCACACACCCCCCAAGAAGGGATATGTCAGAAGACCCAATCTCTAAAATTTAGGCCTGGGCTTTTATAGTAGAAAGCGGTGGCCTGTCAGTCAGGTGTGTCCAGGCTGTGCCAGCTCAACAGCTTTGGAGTTCTCAGGGGTGGAACTTGTTTGTTCCTTTATCCAAGGATTTCCCAGCTCTGACACATCTTCCCCTTCCTCTCAGGATGTTTCACTTTGGAGTGTTGGTTGACTCAGGCCACTCTCAGCTTTGTTCAACCCCAAAAGCAGGGTGACCCCCTTCATTTCCCACTGGGGGCTTTGCAAACTGGGCCTTGTAGTAGTTATTTTCCCCCATTCCAGGCAGACTATCCTGCTACAGGACCCCCAAGATGCCCCTGCCCAGTTACCCACCTCTCCTTTCCCCACTATACCACTCCTTTCCCATTGTCCCAACAATCCTAAATTCCCCACACAGCTCAGGTTGGGGGTGTCCACCCCTGCTTGGTTTTGGGGTCTAAGCCCATTTCTGCTCAGTTTGGGGGTCCAAAGCCTTCCTTTTCCTCCCTCTCCCCTCCTTTTCCTGTAAGACTTCAAACCCCTCCTCCCTCAGAGTGTGGTTTACAGCTGTCCCCCTCCCACTAAATTTGGGTGTCCCAACCCCCCTTTTCAATTGTCCCCCCAATCCCCAACCTCCTTCCCCCATTCCTGGTTTTGGGGGTTCCCACTCCCTTTGCAGCCCCACACCCAGTTTTTGCCCCCTTTTCCCCCCAGTTTCCACTGCCCTACCCACCCTTTCCCCACCCCCTTTACCAAGAGCTCCTCACTCTCAACCAGGGGGGCTTCCAGCACCACCAGTGCCAGCAAGATGGCCCCAGCTCCTCCCAGTCCCAGCATCAGGCTTTAAAATCAATATATATTGGTGATAAGTAAAGTGTTATCCTTAAATCACACTTGGCCAGCATTTATCAAAGTTGTCTTAAGGTATTTTTGTGGGAAGAACTTGTGAAAAGTACCAGAACTTCAAGTTTTGATAAATAAACTCTGATCTGCCTCAGTGAACAAAGCCTGGAAGAGAGAGATGGGTGGTTGAGGTTGGACATCTGGAATGCAGAACATACAGACCACAGGGACATGATAAAAGAAGAGGCTACGAAAGACACAGTATTTATTTTGAAAAGTCCCTACCCAAGAAAAAAGATACTGAAAACACTAAAAAATAATATAGAAAGCAAGAAATCGATAACCAACAGAGGAGAGACTACTAATTAATGAAAGGGAATTATGCAATTTAGAACCAATGAACATTTGATTTATTTGTTTGCTGAAAAATGTATAAATAGGTGAAAAAGTCTTCTCTCGGTGTCTCTGTGGAAGCTGCAATTTTGTCAGTCAAACCCAGAATAAGGAACGTCTGACTCTTCAACACTGAAAAGATGGTGTTGAGGGTTTATTGCCCCAATGGTTTCCAAGGATTTCAGTAACATTATAAAGGCAGAGTATGGGAGAGGTGGTGCTGGCCATGGGGTCAGCTGTCAGCAAGATAAATGTTTATTTAGTATTTCTATCTGCACAGGAACACGTGTGGTGGAACCAGACCCCAGTGTCTCCACTTTTCAGGGGATGGAATGCTGATGGTTCATGGCTCCAACATTATCCAGTTGCAAAAGCAGTGGGTGCTTTGCTGCCCATGGGCAAAAGAACCACCCAGGAGCAGAGGGAGGCACACCCAGCCCTGGAGGGGACAGGCTGGGCTTGGAGCCAGGGAAGGGAAGGGTTATTTTTATGCTTTTATGTCACTACAGACAGGAAACAAAACTGCTCCAAACCTACTTTACATGCAAACAAAACTGTTCTAAACCCTACATATACATAGATATTGATAAAGTAAATGTAATCTACTCCAAAGGTTGGGTTAACAAGAACCTGGGTCAGCCTCACCTTCAGGGGGGTCTGGACAGGTGCTGTACAAGGGGGAAGCTTCTGACAACCGCTCACAGAACCCATCCCTGGAGTCCCCCCCACTACAAAATCTGGCCGCACAAACGCAGTGCACTGCCCAGCATGGATCACCTGGAACGTGGGTCACCAGGTCTCTGCTAAACAGGCCTCATCAAGAATGTTGGTCATCAACTCTTTACCCAACTTGTGTCGCCAAGTCTGTGACCAACATGGGTCACTGTGGATCATCCAAGGTGGGTCGTCCAATGGATGATGGAGTTGGAGCAGCGGATGAAGACGTTCCTGCAGTTGGGGCACTTGTAGGTCTTCCTTTACCGGTGGGTCCGTTGGTGTTGAGTCAAGTTACTTCTAAAGTTGAAGCTCTTCCCACACTGCCCACACTCATATGGCCTCTCCCCGGTGTGGATACGCCGGTGGATGGTGAGGGTGAAGTTTCGGTTGAAGCTCTTCCCGCAGTCGGTGCAGCAGAAGGGCCTCTCCTCTGTGTGTGTGCGCTGATGCCTGAGGAGAGTTGAGCTCCTCTGATAACTCTTCCCACACTCCTCACACTTGTAGGGTCGCTCCTCTGTGTGTGTCTGCTGATGTTTGAGGAGATCTGATCTGCTCATAAACATCTTCCCACACTCCCTACACTTGTATGGTCTCTCCCCGGTGTGTTTGCGCCGGTGGTTGATGAGGGTGTCGTTGCGGCTGAAGCTCTTCCCGCAGTCCGTGCAGCGGAAGGGCCTCTCCCCGGTGTGCGTGCGCTGATGTGTGAGGAGATGCGAGCTGGTCTGAAACAGCATCCCACACTCTGAACACTCGTAGGGACGTTCCCCGGTGTGGATCATCTGATGGCGAATCAGGCTGTAGCTCTGGCTGAAGCTCTTCCCACATTCCAAGCACTTGTAGCGCTTCTCCTTTGTGTGAAGCTGCTGCTGCATCACCGGATCGGAGCTCTGGCTCAAGCTCTGACTGCCCTCCCAGGAGATGGAGGGTTTCTCCTCTTTAGAGCACCCTGTCCTGAGTTTGGAGCTCCTCCTCCTATGGGATCTCCATGGATTTTCCTCCCCAGTCACTTCCTGTGCTGTGGAGCCACTCAAATCGACCTCTGCCAGCAGGTTCTGCCGGGGGGATTTGTCCTCCGTGCTCTCCGTGCTCAGCTCAGGGCCTGGGGCAGGAAGGAACAAGGACACTCAGGGAATTTGCCTCTGGCCCACAGGGAAGGCCAAGGACATCCCCCCAAACCCGGCCCCGGCAGGACGGCGTCGGCAGCGGGGTTGTCCTGCAGCCGGGGCCATGCTGGGCTGGAAGATGCAGCACAAGGGAGGGGCAAAGGGGCACTGACTTCCTCCTCACCTGCCTGGGGGTCCCGTGGCATCTTCCTCTTCCTCGCAGCCTCCTCCTCCATCCTGACAAGCTTTGGGAAGGAGAAATCCTGGTTTGGGGAAAAACAAGGTGTGAGTGCCTTGGGTTGGGGGTTCCTCCTCCCAAAGACCATCTCTAGAACTTAACAAGCTTCTTGTGTCCATAAAAATCTCCAAAATTCCAAGATTCAGCCAAGAAAATACTGAAAGGAACTCCTCCTCTCTGGCCTCTCCATTTTGGGGTTCTGGGGGTACCCCCTGTCCTGGCTGCTTGGGGTCTCCTGTCTGTTCAGTGTCCTCCCTCTCCAGGCTGCCGGGGCTCCAGAAACCCCTGCCCGGCCATTCTCAGGTTTCCTGTCCCCACACCTCTTAATTCTGACTCCAGGAACACCCTGACCCCCCTTTCCCACCCATCCCACACTTCCTTTTCCTTTAACCTGCCATCCCCTGGACCCACCAACTACCTCTCCCCACCCCAGTCCTGCCTGTCCTTCACCTTGGCACCCTCCTGATCGCCCACTCCCAGGCACTGGGATCCCCCTGCACCCCCTTATCCTGCACCAATATTCCCCTGCATACCCTTGCCTGGCCATTCCACCTCTTCCAGGTCCCACACCTCCTGTTTTGTTTTGGTTTTTTTCACTCTGGGTCCCCTGGAACCCCCACTCCTGAATTTCCCAGACCACAGACTCCCCCTTTTTGGAACACTGGGGGTCCACTTGAATCAGTTTCTCTGGATACTCTGGATCTCTCTACCCCATGATTCCCCTTTCCCTGACCCCTGGACCCCCCTTTCCTGGGCACAGAGTCCCCCTGGACCCTCCATTTCCCTTCTCCAAGCTGCTATATCCCCCCTTCCTTGGACCTGTGGCCCCCTGAAAACCCCCTTCCCCAGCTCTGTGTCCCCCCTACACAACAAAAGATTCAGCCCCAAAAAAGCCTCCCAGAAGTTCCTGCTCTCTGATCTCTCCACTTTGGGCTTTCGGGGGTCCCCCCTAACGGGCTTGCTGGGGGTCCTACAGGTATTGGGGGTCCCCCCTCTCCAGGCTCCCTGTTTTAGTGTCCCAGGGGGGTCTCTGAGCACCCCGAGCAGAGACTCAGGGCAGAAGCCGCCCCTGGGACCCTCGGCATTCCTTGGAGGGGTTTGGAGGGCCCTGGAGTTGTTTTGGGAGGTCTGGGAGGGAGCTTTGGGGGGATCCTGGGATAGTTGGGGTAGGTCTGGAAGCGGTTTGGGGGACCTGGTGCGGTTTGGAGGGACTGGAAGAAAGACTAGGGGGGGTCCTGAAGAGGTTTAGGGATGGTCTGGGTGGGGGTCTGGGAGGAGGTTGAGAGAATTTGGGCAGGTCTGGGTGCCCTAGAAGGGGGTTTGGTGAGTCCTGCGGTGGTTTGAGGGGTCTGGGAGCTGAATTTAGGTGAGTATAAGGGCATTTTAGGGGTCCTGGGCAGTTTAGACGGTCTGGGAGAGGTTTGGGGGGTCTGGGAGGGGTTTAGGAGATCTCTGGGGTGTTTGGGGCGGCCCGGGGTGTTTCAGGGGCTCCACAGAGTTCAGGACGGGATTTGGGGCATCCTGGGGCTCCAGGGCAGTTTGGGGGGTCCCAGGCGGTGGGTTAGGGGGGTCTCAGGGGTATTTTCGGGGGGGATTTGGGGCGTTCTGAGGCGCATCCCGGGGTGGGGGGAGGGGCTTACCCGGCTCCTTCACCGTCACGGCCAACACGGCCCCGGGGGGGGTCACGGGGGGTCTGTTGGGGGTGGTTGGGTCGTGAGGGACCCCCAAAACCCGCCCCGAGGCCCCGAATGCCCCCGAAATACTCCCAAATTTTCAGAAATTAGCCGAAACTCGCCGCCATTGCTCAACTTTCCAGCAGTGCCGTCCAGTCCCGCCCTCCGTCTCTGCCGCCTCTGATTGGGCGCTGCTTCTGCCCGTCACCGCCTGCAGCCAGTCAGCGCTCAGGAATGCAGCGGGCGGTGATGGGATACTGAGTCCGCGCCATTTTGAGCCTGTCCCGTACTACATTTCCCGTCATGCACCGCGGCCCGTTCTGGCCAATCACAGACGGGACTACAACTCCCGCCCCCCCCGCGCCCAATCGGGTCGGTCCCACCCCCATTGCAGCCCCCCAAGTGCCCCCCGGACCCCAAACTGCCCCAGAAGGGCCCCAGGACCCCCAAGTGCTCCCGCAATACCCACCAGGACTCCCAAATCACCTCTCTGGACCCCCACGTGACCCCCAAGTTCATCCAGAACTTACAAGTGACCCCTAAAATCCTGTTTGGACCCCCAGATTCCGTTGCCGGACACTCGAGTGACCCCCCAGGTGTCCTCTCGTAAACCCAAGTGCCCCATAAATGCCCCCACAGACCCCTGTGGGATTCCCATTGTGTCCCAAGTGCCCCCCAGACGGCAATTCCACCCCAATCCCTCCAAAGCCCCCCAGCCCCCCCTTTCCCGTGGGGCTTTTTCCCAGGATTTGGCTCTCCAAGGGGGCACTTGAGAGGCCAGGGGGGATCTGGGGCCACTTTGGGGGCTGGTGAGCTGGGGAAGGGATCTGGGGTGGGGTTAAGAGATTTGAGGTGCGATTATAGGAATTTTGGGTGGAATTCAGTGGTTTTAGTGCAGAATTAAATGGGTTTAAGGTGACATTAGGAGAGATTGGGTGGAATGAAAGGAACTTGAGATGGAATTCAATATTCCTTGTGTGAAATTAAGGGGATTAGAGTGGAATCTTAATGATTTTGGATGGAATACCAGGGATTCTAAGAGGGATTAAGGAATTTTGGGGTGCAACTAAGACATTTGGGGTAGAATTAGGGATACTTTGGGAAGAAATAAGAAAATTTTAGATAGAATAAATGGGATTTTAATTGGAAATATGAAGATTTGGGGAATTTTAGGTGGAATTAATAGAATTTTCAGTAAAATAAATGCAATTATGAAGATTTTAAATGAAATTAAATGAATTGTGAGAAATATTATTAGGGATTTTCAGTAAAACTAAGGGGATTAGGTTTAAAATTGGTGATTTGGGTAGAAATGAGAAGAATTTTATGCAGAATTAAGAAAATTTTGAATCAAATTCAGGGGATTTGAAGAAAAATCAGCAGGATTTTGATGGGTTTATAGGGATTGGAGGTGGAATTAAGGCAACTTTGAGGAGAATCAGTGTAGTATAAGGTGAAAATCAGGGAATGTTTTGGTGGAATTAAAAGAAATTTGGGATAGAATTAAGGGAACTTTGAGTGGAATCTTTAGGGGTTTGGAGTAAAACTGGGGTGATTTGGGATGAAATTCTGGGCATTTCAAGAGACGTTCAGGGACTCTTGAGTGTAATTCAGGGTTTTCAGGAGGAATTAGAAGGCTTGATGGCACCTTAAGAGATGATGGGATGGAGCAGGTGACATTTTTAGGGGTGTAAAGTCAATAAATCCCCTCTTCCCAATGAATTCCCAATGCTGGTCTGCGTCCTGATGGATGTTCCTCCCTCTGCACTCACCCAAGTGCCCACAGGGAACCAGGAGGGTGTGGAGACCCACGAGCCAGGTGTGCTCCCAGTGTGGGTCACTGGGAATGTGGCTCACCAGGTTGTTCCCAATGTTCCAGGTTCATGAGGATTTCCAGAACAAAATACAAGACACTAAAACACAGCTGAGGTAGCAAAGCAAATTTATTGGTGAGCAAAGCCGATGGATCCTGTTCCTTGGCACACACACAGCACATCCCCAGCCCTGCAATCTCCCCAGGCCAATGGATCCTGTTCCTTGGCACACACACAGCACATCCCCAGCCCTGCAATCTCCCCAGGCCAATGGATCCTGTTCCTTGGCACACAAACAGCACATTCCCAGCCCTGGAATCTCCCCAGAACAATGGATCCTGTTCCTTGGCACACACACAGCACATCCCCAGCCCTGCAATCTCCCCAGGCCAATGGATCCTGTTCCTTGGCACACACAGCACATCCCCAGCCCTGCAATCTCCCCAGAACAATGGATCCTGTTCCTTGGCACACACACAGCACATCCCCAGCCCTGCAATCTCCCCAGCCCGCGGGGCAGGAGCAGCAGGTGCAGCGGCACTGGCGCCAGGGCAGGCAGGCACTGCCCCTTCAGGCCATGCCCTGCACCAAACCAGGCCCAGCTGGGCCTCCTCACCCCCAGCCCAGCCCACCCCTCCTGTCCCCTCTCTCTGCAGGGCAGCTTTGCCAGCTGCAGCACCAGCCCCTGCGTGCCCATCGCACCAGCCCAGGCTGCAGCAGCTCAAGGGGTGACTCTGGGACAACAACGGCTCTGCCCTTTATTGTCCCTGGGGCACAGCCCAAGCTCTCAGCACTTCCAGCTCACACTGATGGCTCTTTCTCCAGGCCTGAGCTCTCCACAGGCAAACTCTGCAGAGTTTTCTCACACCAAATCAACAAGCACAACCACAGACCAAACATGACAGGCCCAGACACGTCTCTGGTCCCTGACACAAAACCTCCTCAGAATTTATCCTTCCTCTGCTTCTGGGGATTGGGAGGATAAGGCTTAGCCACAGTCTGTTCTTTTTCCATGCATTGCAGTTTGTCACATGATTATGGAGCACAAACACAGGCTGGGTGGAGAACGGATTGAGAGCAGCCCTGAGGAGAAGGACTTGGGGTGTTGATGGATGAGAAGTTCAGGCAGCCCTGCTTGTCTGGGCAGGGAAGCCACTGGCAAGAGCCCAGTGGTCCCTGAGCATCCCAGCACGGGCAGTGGCTCCTCTGGGCCAGCAAGGGGCTGGGAGAGGGGTCTGGGGCAGTGTCAGAGCCCAGAGGGACCCCCAGCAGAGATCAGATGGTGTAACTCCAGTGTGCTGGTTGGACCTGCTGGCAGCTGCCTGTCTCTCACTGAGAACTTGCTGGGCTCTCCCTCATCCAATCTCCTTTCAGAACGGGATTTAGGGAACAGATCTGAAGCCTCCCTGCAGGGTCCCCTTTACTCCTGCAGCCCCTGATGCTGCAGGTGTGACAATGATGGGCTGAGCAGCATTTTTGGGCTCCCATGGAACCACAGGAGCATCCATCTAAAACAGGCAGTGCACAAAGGCATTTCTGGAACAGATATGCCTTTTTGTTATTAAAAACTTTATGCTGTATAAATTTAGTTTTTCATTTTTTACTCATGGCTACTGGTTGCCACCTGAATTTTATCAGTAAAATTGCAATTGCCTCTTTTGATCAGAGCCACCCACAGTGTATTTGTGACAGTGAACTCAGTGTTTCTGTCTCAGCTGTAGTGATCAGCAGACATTGGAATGCCCACAAGCCCCTGAGCACTAAGTCAAGGAGAGTTAGGGCCATACAAGCCTCATTGCCAGCACTCAAACACAGCCCTGTTGCTGGTGCTCTTGAAATAGAATAAAATTCCAGAGGCCACCCCAGAAATTGCCTCTGTATTGTCAAATAAAATTAAAATATCCACCCTCCCCTCTTAGATGGACCTCTGGCCAACAGTTCCTGCCCACTCCTGTGCTGGTTGCTCCTGAATGACCTTGCTGGCAGGTCCTAAACTGGTCTTTTCAAGGGTTCCTTGTTTACAAACTAAACCCTGAGATCTTTTCCTTCACCAGAGATGTGTGAGAAAGGGCAGTGCTGGTGGCAGTCAGGGCAGGGCTGAACACTGGGGTGACTTGGCAGCTTCCACTGCACCGTCTGTGCCACCTGGATTCCTTTGGGAAATATTTCTGCCTCCAAATGGAACACAACAGTGGCCTTTTGGACATGCTGCCCCCAAGGGGGTAACTCTGAATATTTGGAATAAAACAATGACCCCTTCCAAGAGCCAAGGAAAGCTTGTAGCTGTTTCCTAAAAGCATCATGTGTGGTGCCCCCAGTTGTGTCTCTGGGCAGGGTCTGGAGGGGCTGCTTTGTGCAGGGCAGCCCTGGGGGCCCATTGCCACGGGCAAGGCTGCACTCTGGGGGTCAGGGCTTTGGTTCTTTGGTGTCCAGGGGCCAGGGGAGGATGGGGAGGGTGGGCTGTGCCATCCCAGAGGAGCTGCTGCCATGTGAAGGGCTCAGGGATGGAGAGGAGGGGCTGTGCCATCCCAGAGGAGCTGCTGCCATGGGCAGCTCTGCAGGGATGGAGAGGAGGGGCTGTGCCATCCCAGAGGAGCTGCTGCCATGGGCAGCTCTGCAGGGATGGAGAGGAGGGGCTGTGCCATCCCAGAGGAGCTGCTGCCATGGGCAGCTCTGCAGGGATGGAGAGGAGGGGCTGTGCCATCCCAGAGGAGCTGCTGCCATGGGCAGCTCTGCAGGGCCCAGCAGGGCAGCTCAGTGTGGGGGTGATGCTGAGGGGCCCCCAAGGGAACCAGCACTGGAGGTGTCTGAGCAGGGGCAGCATAGGGGTTGGGGAGGGCCCTGGTCCTGCTGTCAGGAGCAGCAGTGGGGTGTTCCCTTAGGATTTTATGGATCTGTAGATTTTATAGAACTATGGAGTTCCTTACATTTAAAGTAGGAACTGGCAGCTTCTCAGCCCTGAGCTACATTCCTGCATTTTCTGTCTTAAGGCTCAGAGAGCAACTAGAACATATTCTAGTCCAAATCAGGTACCATTTTAGTCCTGGTGACAGAATGCCCAGAAACCAGGCTGGCTGTGCCACTGCCTGGGCACTGTGGTTACCTCCCTCTCCTGCGAAGTTACTGCCAAAGTCAGGAAAGGGGGGGGCAAAGAAGGTTTTGTTGCCATGGTTACAAGCACCATTGTTTTCTAAGGGTTTTACTGTCAGTTTAGTTTGAAACAGCCCAGAAGGGAAGTGAAAAGACTCCAAAAGGATGGATGGCTAATCTAATTCTAATAATATTCTCAAAACACCAGACAATACAGTGATTGTTAATTACTGTATTTCAGGTGTCTTTCATTGCTTTCCAGACTTTGACTGTTAGTTTGATTATTTGTGAACCTCCTTACACTGAACTGAGTTTTCCTTTTACAGCTGATTCATGAAGAAGATAATGCAGCAATAGAATTGAAAGCTTGTATTGTTTTGTGATATTGATTATTTGCAGTGTTCACATTTTGTATATAATTTTTCCCAATAGTTTTGCAGCATTTTGTGAACACCATTGGGAATATTCCTGTCTCCTCTCCGATTCCTGCAACTTGTGAAAAAGACTGCCCTGAATTCAGTTTGAGAGTCAACACAAAATTTCATGTGATTGTAAGATTGAATTCATCTACCTTGAATTTGTCTCTAAATGATTTAGTCATCTACTCAAACAGTGTGTGAGCTCACAGAAGCCTCACAGAGGAAGAGACCTGTGTTAAAAAGCACCAAGTGGTTTGTTTGCCACACTGCAACTGAAGGATTAGTTTTGTGGACTCTCCCATGGGCACTGCCTCACATCCTGTTTGCAATCTTGGAGATAAATTGGTACCATCATGGTTTCCAAAGGTTTGTTTAGCTTGTACCCAGCTGAAATGAATGCCCTGACTGGCTTTAATGTAATACCCAGTTACTGTGGTGTCTATCCCAGACACCAACATGTGAAAATGCCAAAGTCAGTGGCCAATTGGATACTGACTGGTGTGCCACGATAACACACACATGAGCATTTTGGTATGGATGGGGATGCTTTTCTAGCATGGAGGCAAGAGGGCCCTGCACAGCCACTGCAGGAGACAGAGAGAGGGTTGAGCACAGTCAGAGGGCAGAGTGTGGCAGGAGGGTTTGCCCTCCATGAGGCCTGGAATCTGTTCAGAGAATGCAAGCTGTGTGTGGGAAGCAATTCCGAGGACCAAGATGTTGTTTGGTGTTGCATCAAGCTGGGTACTGGGGGCAGGGTGTGCATCTCTCTGTGTGCTTTCCATCCTCTGTACACCTCAAACCTTGTAAGTAAAGAACTCCTCTCCACCCTACCCAGGGAATGTGCCTTGGAAAGTTTTTCCAGAAATTCCAGGCAACAGGGGAAGGCAGATTGGCCTCATCCTTGTTGGCCACAAGGGGTGAGGTGACAACCTGAACAGGAAGGGAGCAGGCAAGATTGGGAAATGGTGGGGATGGGAATTGACAAGGGAGAGGGAAGAGGAAAGGGAAAGGGATCCCAAGACACAGTGGAATGTCATGGAATGAAAAGGATATTGTGAATACAGAGGAACCTCATGGAACTGAAGGAACCTTGAGATGTGGAACCTCATGAAATCACGGGGCCAGTGTGACACTCTGGAGCCTCATGGAATCAAAGGGACCTTGGGACACTGTGGAACCACATGGATACTGATGGTCAGACAGAGGAGCTGCCTGAAATCCTGAGACATTTGACACATGTTGAAAAGTCTGAGCATGACCTGATCAGCTGGAACAATGGAACACTTGTCATAAAATGTCCCTGTTCTCCCATGGGATCACACTGAGATGTTTTCAGGATGTGCATTAACAGCAAGGGCAGAACTGTTGCCCTCCCACCCTCTTGGCACTGTCAGCATTCTGTCCTTTGGGCTGCACATTTCATCTCCCTCACCTTTCACCTCTTCCCACCTGTCCTGTCTGAACTGCCCATGGCTGAAGTCCCCTTCCCAGCAGCCTGTCTGCACAGCAGCACTTGCCAGTGCTCTCTGCATTTCCCTTCCCCTCACTCTTGGGTTGCTCACACACCTCTCAAAGACCAACTTTGGGCTTTGAGCTTCAGGGAGTTAAAAGTTTGCCTGTCCCTCAGTAATTCGTCTAATTCTGTCTTCTGCCAGCTTTTTATTTGTGTTTGTTTCATTTCTTTTCTCTCTAATACATTTCATGCATGGTTATACTTTGGGAAGTTGAAGCCCAATGGTGGCATCTTGGACCTGGCACAGAGTTGAGGAGTGTGTTTGTTTACAATGATGAAACTTAGGAGGTTTAGATTGCTGCAAAAAGAGAGGAAAAATCCCTCTTGCCTGTGTTCAGTCAGTTCCCAGAGCAAAGCAGGTCCCAGTTGACTGATGAGACACAGGATGGGGCTGGGGAGGTGTGGAGCAAGGTTGTCCCCACTGTCAGACCTCAAGGGATTGCTCTCCAATTAGTCCAAACCTTTTCAGGAGGGAACCTTGGTCAACACCAATCAGAGAATGCTGCAATCACCTCTTCTCTAAAAAGAAAAGTAATTATCCATATCATTTAAAATAGAAATGCACGTTTATTAGAAGCTCTTTGAAATCTTTCTTCAAAACTGTATTAGGGAAATTACTTAATTAACTCTCCTTGATTAGAGGGCAAACTCAGAAAGAGCCATGATCTGTTAGGTCTTGCTTTATCTTAACAAGCCCCATGGTGCATTTGGTACTGAGAGGAGATTGCACAAACCTTTCCACCAGTCAAAGTCAGAAGAAAATCACAACGTATCTCAAAGCACTAATGGGTCCCACTAAGGGCCATTCCCAATACAGGCTCTTCACTGACTGGTAGGAGGAGATAATTGGAAGCCTTGATTGAACAAACCTCTCATAGACTCAGTTTCAAAAGGAAAGGGAAAGTATCTTAATAAATGTTGAGTTCCTTGAAGCATTAACAAGCCTCACTGTGGGCTGTTACTGACAAAGCCTCTCAAGGGACTAATTAAAGCAGATCATTGCAGGCCGTGATTTCACAAACCTCTCACAGACTGGGTGTTAAAAGAAATGCTTCAATAATCTTTGAGTACCTTGAAGCATTAACAAGCCCCACTGAGTGTTGATACTGACTAAGAATCTCAAGGGTCTCGTTAGAGCTGATAATTGGAGGCCTTAATTGAACAAACCTCTCAGAGACTCCAAACCAAAAGGAAAACTCAAAGTACTTTGAAAAACCTGCAGTCTCTTGGAGTTTTAAGGAGCCCCCAAGGGCCACTCCTGAAGAATCCTCCCCAGGGACTCGTCCCAGCAGACCCTTGGAGGCCACGACTGCAGGGAGGCAAAGGCTCTGGGCAGCAGCTCAGGTGCTGAGCAAAGCCTGGCTTGGCTGGAGGCAGCAGAAAGGCCCAGCCCTGACCCCCAGTCCGCGGAAGGCACATCCTGTCCCTCACACCTTGCTCAGGGCTCTGCTGGGGGCACTGGCATGGGGGGTGATGCTGAGGGCAGGACAAGGGGTGACAGTGCCCAGCCTTCCTGGGGCTGTGCCAGGAGACCACGAGGCCCCAGAGCCTCAGCACAGCAGGTCTGCTCACAGCCCTTGGTGGCACAGACGATGCTGTGCCTGAGGGGACAAAGACTTGGGATCTCTTACACTTCTGACCCAGTCACTTGATGTCCCTCTGTGAAGGAACAAACCACCTCTCAGAGATGGGTGACAAACCAGTGCTGGGAATGGTCTTTGAGAGGGGCTGGTCTGTGATGGGTGTCCTGGAGCACCTTGAGCAGAGTGTCCAGAAAACAAGGCCAGTCTGGGCCAGACACAATGGGGGGCTTTTCCCACTTGTCCCCTCCTAAACTCACCTCAGTCTCTAACATACACAACTCCTGGCATCCCCCTGCCACTCCAGAGATCCAGAGGGTTCTGCACTCCTGTGCCCTTTTGCCATCAGTGTGCACTGGGCACCAGTGTCTACTAAAGCTTTACACCTCTGTGGATCTGCTGTGCCAGGCCATCGAATCCACACAGTGCAGAGTGCCTGGTCATCCCTTTCCTCCTCCTGGCCAAAGGCAGGGACCCTCTATTCCTGTTCTTGGCCAGAGTATTCACTGTCTGACCTTTGTGATACCAGACCAGAAGTCCCATTACCAGGATCAAGAGTTGATTTTAGTCCTTTTATGCCTGGGAGATTTCTGATTGCCTTCTTGTGTCCCTGCAGCAACTCCATGGACATCCTTCTTGGCTGACCCCTTCTCCACAGCTCTCTTCCCTCTCAGTTCACCTCCATGGGCTCCCAGCTCAAAGGTGGGTTCACCATCCCATTTCCTCATGGCTCCCTCTGGCCATGGAGAAAGAACCAGAGATCACCACGTGGCCTGTCCTTGGGACTCCCTTTTCCTCTGGCTGGGGCAGGAGAGGACTGATCTCCTGGGCTGCCCTGAGAGCTGAGCTGCTGGGCCGTGGGGGTGAGGAAGTGCCCAGAGTTTCTACTACATTTCAGAGCCAGGAGGATGCCATCTTCTGGTGTATCCCTTTGTGGGGAATACAATGCCATCAGGCTGTTGGAACGTGATCCAGGAGTGCTTTGAACCTCCTCATGGCCACCGTGCAAGGAACATCCTCTGAGTCTTCAGGGGTGTTTTCACTTTTTAGGTCACTATAGATGATTTCCAGCGCAGGTAATTCCCTCAAGTACTGGATACCTTTGTTTGCAGAGCTTCACTTTCCTTGGGAGTTCACAACATCTTCCTGAAATGGATCTCTTTCCCTCACGCTTGAGAAGAGTCATCTCCAGAGACTGTAAATTTCTCCTTCTTTTCCGATTCCTCTTTCAATTTCCTAATCTCTAGCAAAGGAATCTCAGCTTTTGGGCTTCATGACCTTGCAACTGCTCACTATCAGCCCCACTATCCCAGCATGGAAGCAGCCAGGTGGAAATCCACTCACCTGGCTGGCAGCTGAACTCTTTTCACAAGTTTGAAAGTTTTGGTGAGTTCAGGGACCAGGTAACTTTGGTTTCCTGTTTTCATTTGTGTCGCTCCTTTCAATTTCTTTGTTGAAAGATTGGCTTCTTGATCTGCCCCCTCCCCTCCTGATTCTCTTTCTCTTGTCCTGCCCTCAGCATCCTCCCTCATGCGAATACCCCCAGCAGAGCCCTGAGCAAGGTGTGAGGGACAGGATGTGCCTTCCCCGGACTGGGGGTCAGGGCTGGGCCTTTCTGCTGCCTCCAGCCAAGCCAGGCTTTGCTCAGCACCTGAGCTGCTGCCCAGAGCCTTTGCCTCCCTGCAGTTGTTGCCTCCAAGGATCTGCTGGGACAAGTCCCTGGAGAGGCTTTGTCAGGAATGGCCCTTTGGTGGGGCTTGTTAATGCTCCAAGGGACTGCAGGTTTTTCCAGATGCTTTGGGTTTTCCTTCCCACACCGAGTGCCTGAGAGGTTTGTTCAATCATGGCCTCCAATGATCTCTTGAGGGTCACAGGACTGGGAGGGAGCAGGGCCAGGACAGCTGAGCCCAACTGGCCCAAGGGATGTTCCCTTTGATGCAGGGCTGTGCTCAGGGTGTTAATGGGGGTTGGTCAGGAAGGGCTGATCTGTGTCTGGGCTGGGCTGGGCATTGGGCACTGAGTGGTGAGCAGTGGAGCAATGGTGTTGTGCACCTCATGTGGGGTTTATTTACTTACTGCTATTGTTGTCATGGGTAGCAGTAGTGTGTTCACTGAGGGTTACACGGAACACTCACTGGATCTGTTTCCCTCTTTCCTGCTGTAGCCCCTGCAGTTACAGGGCTCTGTTTGCTGCTTCACAGAAGGATTTAGAGTACAATCTCTGGGTGACATGACCCTGGACAGGTCTGTGCTCACAGACCTCCATTTATTGCTGATCCCTGGCACACACTGGGCCTGCAGGTCCCCTGTGTTCTCCTGGCAGCTCCCAACTTGGTTCACTTAAATATTCACCTGCAGCCAGCTCTGTCACCTTCTCTATAGCCACTGAGAGGTTAAAAATGATGACTTGCCATCTCCAAGCTCACTGGCCATGAACAAGTAGTACTTGAAGCAGATCTGAGTCTGTTGAAGACCTCACTGGAACCCTGATCTCATCACAATGATCCCCTGAAGAACAAGGAAACAAGGAGCCTCTATAGAGTCTATCCCTTGGCATGTTCTTGAGAGTGACTTTGCAAAAAGCCCTAAGACTGCATGTCTTGAGCTAAGGAGAAGCCCTTTCCTGATGGAGCTGCTGTTGTGGAGCCCAGCTGTGTCCCAGCAGTGCCCATGGCCTGTCCCTGCCTGTGAGCCCAGGATGGACATGCAGCAGGTCTGTGTCCCAGCTGGCAGAGGACCAAGGCCTTAGTCCAGCCCAGGGGCTCTGCAGGAGAGTGTACAAGTGGAAAGAGAGCAGGTCAGCAAAGGCCCAGTGCTGGTGCTCCCTGGCAGTGCTGCTGTGCTGGGACTCTTTGCCCTTCTCTGCACACATGGAACTGAGGAGTAGGTGCCTGAAAGGAAAAATCCAATGATCTCCAATGATCTCCTCAGACACACAAGGCTAATGCAAGAGAGTTTATTTTATTTAAATATAGAGATAGCACAATTACTCAATTAAAGATTAAAAGAGTTGCATTAATAAACGAGACTGTGATTTAGATGACAAGATGAATAAAACAATTTAATTGAGCACAACATTATGGCAAAAAGGCCCCACTGACCACAAAGAAAAAACTGGGAAAGCAAACTGAGCCTGGCATGAGTTTTATTCTGAACACCGTACCGAAGAAAACTGGCAGGTTCTTGCTACTGAAATGCATCCAGCCATCATTTTTCTCAAGACGTCCTTGAGCTCCTTGTTCCTCAGGCTGTAGATGAGGGGGTTGAGTACTGGAGGAACCACTGCATAAAGAACTGACAGTGCCAGATCGAGGGATGGGGATGAGATGGAGGGAGGCTTCAGGTAGGCAAACATGACAGTGCTGACAAACAGGGAGACCACAGCCAGGTGAGGGAGGCACGTGGAAAAGGCTTTGTGCCGTCCCTGCTCAGAGGGGATCCTCAGCACAGCCCTGAAGATCTGCACATAGGAGAAAACTATGAAAATGAAACAACCAAGTCCTAAAAAGACACTAACCACAATAAAGCCAACTTCCCTGAGGTAGGAATGTGAGCAGGAGAGCTTGAGGATCTGTGGGATTTCACAGAAAAACTGGCCCAGGGCATTGCCCTGGCACAGGGGCAGGGAAAATGTATTGGCTGTGTGCAGCAGAGAGTAGAGAAAGCCACTGGCCCAGGCAGCTGCTGCCATGTGGGCACAAGCTCTGCTGCCCAGGAGGGTCCCGTAGTGCAGGGGTTTGCAGATGGCAACGTAGCGGTCGTAGCACATGATGGTGAGGAGATAAAATTCTGCTGAAATGAAAAAGGAAAAGAAGAAGACCTGTGCAGCACATCCCGTGTAGGAGATGGTTGTGGTGTCCCAGAGGGAGTTGTGCATGGCTTTGGGGACAGTGGTGCAGATGGAGCCCAGGTCTGTGAGGGACAGGTTGAGCAGGAAGAAGTGCATGGGGGTGTGCAGGTGGTGGTCGCAGGCTACGGCGCTGATGATGAGGCCGTTGCCCAGGAGGGCAGCCAGGGAGATGCCCAGGAAGAGCCACAAGTGCAGGAGCTGCAGCTGCCGCGTGTCTGCCAATGGCAGGAGGAGGAACTGGCTGATGGGGCTGCTGTTGGACATGTGTTGTTTCTTAGCACAGGGTCTGTTCAAAAAAGGAAAATACAGGGAGTATTAAGGGCAGAGCTCTCTGAAAAAACAGTGTGTTTTTAGCTAAAATAAGTGTGTGAAATATTACCAAATGCGCTGCCAATGAGTCAGTGCTCCTCTACTGCATTGGAATATGCAAATTTTTTATTACAGCTCTGGCATTCAAAAGGAACATCAGATTTAACCCACATTTAATGCAAAAGTTCCATCTCTGCACACATCTGGTGAAGGTTCTTTCCCACTGGAGAAATCCTCATTTTCATGGCCCAGCACACAGTGCCCAGCAGAGCTGCAGGGAAGAGCCCCCAGAGCTGCCTGAATGCCCCCTGTCCCAGGGATCCCTTAGTGGCACTTTCCCCCCACTCCCTGCCCAGGGCCCTGCTGCCTGGAGCTGTCCCTGCCAGCAGCTGCTTCCCTGTGCTCAGGGCTGGGCCCTGGCAGTGCTCTCAGAGCCCATCCCAGCCCTGGGTGCTCAGCTCTGCCCTGCAGAGCCCTCCCAGCACAGGCCACTGCCCAGGGGCACCTCTGCCTCTACAGGCTCTGATGGCAATGCTGAACAACCCTGAGGAGGCTGGAAAAGCAACACTGATGCTCCCTGTGAGCCACTCTGTGGTCGTGTCTGATGGACCCTGGTTTCTTCACCTCTAGAAGCAAAAGCTTACAGGTTTCAGAGTCTCCTACTGGGCTCAGAGATGAATTTCTGTCTCAGTTAATACCCTGACAATCCAGAAGACGGTACTGAAAGAAAAGGAGTATTCCCCATCCTTAAGGTATCCCTCCTCATGCTCTATTTCATGAAAATATCCTTGGGAAGTTTTCTGTATTGATCTGGAGTTGTAAGGAGCATTCATGTCTGTAGCTCACTTTTGACAGAAGGACCTTCCTCTTCTCCACTAGGGGCTGCTCCTTCCCCACAGCCCTTCTGCCCCAGCCCTGTGAGCAGCTCCCCAGGCTGGCTGAGAGCTGACCCTGGCAGGCAGCAGAGTCCCTGCCCCAGCACAGCACCCTGGGCTGCAGGACCCTGCTCTGCACCACAGCCCTGGGCACACCTGGCTGCACCCCCAGGCTCCACAGCTATTCCAAAGTGTCCCCCAACAGCCCCCTCCTCACACATCCCATCAGCTGGGGCTGTGCCAGCTTTAGGAGATGCCTCCAGGAGCTGCCCCTGCATTGCCCTGCACCCACAGACTCACCGTGTCCAGCACTGCAAAGATTTCTCCTCCAAGAGCTCTGAGTCATCCTCCCAATGCTGAGCCCCTTTAAGCTCTGTCTGTGCCCTGCTGGTGTCCCTGAGCTGCCCTGGCAGTGCCCTGAGCCCTGCTGGGCTGTGCACAGGAGCTGCTCCTGGGCAGAGCTGTCTCTCTGCAGCTCTGCCCGCTTGCCAGGAGCTCCCTGTGTGCCAGGAGCCCGGCCCAGCTCAGCAGCACAGCAACAGCCCAGGGCATTTAATGGCCCTCTGGGGGGTTTCTGTTGTTTACATCAGACTCAGTCCTTCAGAGTAACTTCAAACAACTTCTCAAGAAGTCTAAGTGAGAGTGAAACTCTGAAGTTTCTTGTAGTGCTAATAGGTCCAATTAAGAGACAAGACTGAGAAAGTGTCCCCAGATTCCAGGCAGAGCAGAAAACTGCAGACAGTGGTGACAATTATGAAGAAACAAAGAAAGGTGTCTCTCATGCTTAGGAAATCTCTATATGTTTCCTTATTCCAAAGGGCCAAGCCCTGACACCCAGCCCCTGGAGAGGCATATCCAGTCCCTTACTCATTCTCTCGTCTTATCCTGGGGCACTGGGATGTGGGATGTGCAATGCCAAGGGCAGGACAATGGGCTGGCACCTCCCAGGCTGCTGAGCAGGGACAAGGAGGCAATGAGGCCCCAGGGCTGCAAGGCTCACTTGTCTCCTCATGCCATCAGGGGCACACACAGCAGCCATGGCCAAAGGCCTGCACAAGTTGGCTCTCTTGGGGCCTTTCAGCTTCTGCACATCCCTGTCTCCTCTCCAGCCCAGGCTGTCCTACGGTGTCCATGCCCTGCCCCTTTCCCTGCAGGCTGTCGGCATCCCCCGGCTGCCCCACCTCGCTGGCCCCTTCCTGCACTGACATCTCTCCCTCCTCCCTGGCTCTGCCTTGGCACACAAAGCCTTGGGCTGATCCAGACCCCTTCTTGGTGATGCTTTGTATCAGAGCACTTGTCTTGGAGGGAAACTCCTTTCTGCATATGTCCAGTATAGACCTTCCCAGATGCCATTGGTGACATTATTTCTTTCTCATTCTATATCTGACTACAAAAAGAAAAGCTCCACCATCTCTGACACCACCACTGGGACACTGTGGAACCTCATGGAATGAACGGCCCAGTGTGACACTGCAGAGTCTTATTGATACAATGGATTCATTGTCACTCTGGAACTTTCCTGCACTGATGTCTCTCCCTCCTCCCTGGCTCTTCTTGACAGACAAAGCCATGGGCTAATTCAGACTTCTTGGTGTTGTGTTGCACCAAAGCACTGCTCTTGGAGGGAAATTCCTTTCTCCTCATGTCCAATCTGGTCCTCTACAGCTGCCCTTGGTGACATTATTTCTTTCTCATGCTGTTTCTCACTACAAAGAGAAGCTCCACCATCTCTAGGGGAGAGCACTTCAAGCACTCTCAGCGTTCTCCTGTGCTCTACTCAGTCTCCACACCACTGAGCCCAGGGCTTTCAGACCTTATATATTGGTCATGTGCTTGAGACCTCCAAATGCCTTCATGGGCCCTCTCTGGTCCCTCTCCAAGGTGTTTAGCCATGAAAATGCAGTGCCCCTTGTCCAGGAAAGACAGACTGACACACTTTGCCAAAGGTTGTATTGGCAGAACAAGGCACAGTAACTGCAACTCAGCAAGGGGAGATTTACATTGGATGTCAGGAAGAAATATTTTCTGATTTAGGGAGCAGGAACCTGGAGCAGGTTGCCCACTAAGTGGAAACCTCATCCCTGGAGGTGTCCAAGGTGAGGAACTTTGTACAGCCTGAACTGGTGGAAGGATTCCCTCGTTAATGGGCGGGAAGTTGGACTGGAGGCTCCTTTAGGTCTCTTTCAACCCAAACTGTTTCATCATTCTTTCATTCCTGTATCTCCAATTCCTTCTCCACAGGGCTGCAAACACCTACGGACACCTTGTCAGCATTTTTATGTGACCTAATCCCCAAAACTTTATAAATGTGAAAGAACTGCCATTTTAGGGACATGAATTTTCAGGTTTTTAGAAGAATCATTCAAAACTAAAAGGTTACATGGGAACTAATAGAGATTTAAAACATCCCAGCATAAAAGGCTCTCCAAGTGGTCAATGGCAGAGCTTCCCAGAATGACCCTGATCTGAGGTTGGCCATTTGTGTCTCAGAGTCTGAGAGTCATGATGGGAAACCAGAAAGTGCATTTGGGGACTATGCAAGACTTGCCATGGGACATTTAGGAAAAAACCCACTGGATTGGAATGGTTGTGGGGAACACTGTTGTCCATGGTGCAACAAGCATAAGGAAACAGAGACAAAAAGATGATGGAAGAGCTAATTATGTGTAAGCAAGTGATTGCTAAGTGTCTTTCTCTGGCCTTGCCCTGCAACTGATCCCACAGCCTGTCCTGTTTTCTCAATCTCTCCATTGTCAAGAACTTTCTGGGTCAAGGGATCTCTGTGCTCTGGCTATGGATGGAGAACCAAGTGCCAATCACTGGAGTGGGAGCCACAAATCATCAGGTCTTGTGTTCCTTGGGGCCCAGACACTAGTGAGACTGGTGTGTGTGTACAGAACACTGGTGGGTGTGTGGGTGGGTGTAACCACCAGTGACATCAAACCAGAGCAACCAGCGAGTGGCAGAGGCCTGGGAGCCGCTGTCTGAGATCATCTCCTGGAGGGATCCACATTGTCCGGGTGTCTCTGGAGCTCTGCATCTTCTGACATGGCAGAGCACACAAACAGCCCATTCTTGTGTCCTTTTCTCCACTGAGATTTCCTTGACCCTCCATGATTTATTTGTCTATCAGGGTCCCAGGAAATCCGTGACCCTCGTGCCTCACCAGTCTGTCAGTGTCCCATTCTGGGGACCCTTCACCCAACAGTCCTGTGGGATTTGAGGGGTATTCGACTGCCCTTTCCAGGGGGCTGAGGCAACAGCACAAGGGAGACCCCTCAGTGTGTCTTCCCACTTTATTCCAGTGTGTTCCTGCTGCAGGAGCTGCAGCGCCTAGGAAGGACTCACAGAGACATTTCCCAGAATAACACTCTTTATGAATGTAAAATTGTGACAGGTTAAGGTTCAAAGGTTGTCAGTGACAGAATATGAGTGTAAATATGTATTTAGAGCAATACCCAGACCAGCTCTAATCCCAATTAAAGTATTCAGTGTATGCAGAGCACAGTTCCTACCCAAGAGGCCCCTGTGGGGCAGAGACAGGTCCAGCCCTGCAGTTATGATTAACTCTTCCCTTTCTTTTCTTCCATTCTCGAGTTACTTTTATACTATTTCTTTATGTTTAGGTGGAGCATGAGTGATTTTAGACACTAATACCTTTGTTTATGGTTTGCATGAAATTGTCTCACTTTGCTGTTAAGGACAGAGGCAAAAAAATGCCCAGTGGTTGGTGGTTGTACCTTGGAGGGGCATAACTCGGGGTTGGAGGTGTGTGTTAATATTACAATTAGGCTTTAATGAACCAAGTTCACCTGAGGACAGAGATCTCCCCACAGCTGTTGGCTCAGCAGCAGGACATCTCCTCCTCTGCCCCTGGGCTGGCAGGGGCTGTGCAGTTTATCAGCTGCAAAGTCCCCTCGAGTTCCCCTCCCTGCAGGGATTCCCACAGAGCCCCCTGAGGAGTCTCCAGTCCCCCCACCCTCCATTCCATCCCCTGGGCAGGTGTTGACTCTTGTGTGAGGAATCCTCATGGAGCTGCCCCCACGTCCCATCCAGGGAGCAGCAGCTGCATTTTACCCTGGAATTTCTGTATCACTACAACTTCTTTTGGGATGTGAATAGAACTGGAATCCCCTAATTTCACCCTCAGTAATCTTCCCTCAGGAACCAAAGGGACCATAGGAGTCTGCAAAACTTCATGGAATGCACTATGACACTCCAGGGCATCATGGAACCAAAGGAATCATTGGAAATATGGCACCTCATGGAATCATCAGGCAATTGTGACATTGTGGAATGTCATGGAACCAAAAGGCCTTAGGGACACTGTGGAGCCCCATGGAATCACAGATGCCTTTGTGACACTGCAGAACCTCATGGACTCAAGGGATCATTGTGAAACTACAGGGCCTTATGGAGCCAAAGGAACCCTTGGACACTGCAGTGACCCATGGAATCAAACAGCCTTTGTGACACTTCAGGGCCTTATGGAGCCAAAGGGACCATTGTGACACTCTGGAATATAAATGGTCTATTGTGACACTGTGGAATCTCATGGAATCTAAAGGGCCATTGTGACACTCCAAGCCCTCATGGATTCAAAGGAATCCTGAGACACTTTGAATCCAGAAGTAATCATAAAAGAATTGTGAAACTATGGAGCCTCATGGAATCAATACAATTCATCATTATATTAATTATGTACTATTATATTTATTATTGGCTTGGACCAACTCAAGTCTGTTTGCGGGGTTAAAGGGAAAAGTCCAATTTCCCAAAACTGAGGTAGTGCCCTGTTCCATACCCAGCCCCTTGGAACTTCCTTGGGCAGCCCTGGAGCAGCTGTCAGGGAAAAACAGTCTGGGAGTACTGCCCCATAGCACTGCCCCATAGCTGTGCCCCATAGTACTGCCCCATAGCTGTGCCCCATAGTACTGCCCCATATCACTGCCCCATAGCTCTGCCCTATAGCACTGCCAAATAACACTGCCCCACAGCACTGCCCCATAGCACTGCCCTATAGCACTGCCCCATAGCCCTGCCCCATAGCACTGCCCCATAGCACTGCCCTATAGCACTGCCCCATAGCTCTGCCCTATAGCACTGCCCCACAGCACTGCCCCAAAGCACTGCACCATAGTCCTGCCCCATAGCACTGCCCTATAGCACTGCCCCATAGCCCTGCCCCATAGCCCTGCCCCATAGCACTGCCCTATAGCCCTGCCCTATAGCTCTGCCTTATAGCACTGGCCCATAGCACTGACCCAGAGCACTGCCCTATAGCACTGCCCCACAGCACTGCCAAATAACACTGCCCCACAGCACTGCCCCACAGCACTGCCCCATAGCCCTGCCCCACAGCACTGCCAAGTAACACTGCCCCACAGCACTGCCCCACAGCACTGCCCCATAGCAGTGTCCCATAGCCCTGCCCCATAGCACTGCCCCGTAGCACTGCCCAGAGCACTGCCCCAAAGCACTGCCCCACACCACACCCTCTGGAACTCCTAATCCAGCCCCACACTGGCTATGGCACACCAGGAGCACTGCCCCTCACCCTCCCCAGAGCCCCACAGTGGCCACTGGGCCAGAAGTCCCCCCTAGGGGATGTGGGTTGGGGTGGCCACAGGGAGTAGAACAAATAAAATGAACACCCTGTGGCCATTGCATGGTCAGACCCTCCCACCTGGACAGGTGGAAGCTGGACTTGCATGGGACTGTGGGTGGTAGCTCTAATTCTGTCTTTTTCTCTCTCTCTTTCTTTACATCACCTTCTCTTAAATCTCCCTTCTTCATTCTTAGGGTAACATAAAACCGTATGGGTTGGATTTTGCTGACTTGTATGGCTCAGCATGGGCTCAGTCAGTGCTCTGTGGGATGCTCTGTTCTGGTTGAATGCTGCCCTTTAAACTTTTGCCAAGCTCCCTCATTTTCTAAAATTTGCCAGTAAAAGTGTGTTATTTGACCTCCTGAGAAAAGGTGTAGATTTTCTCCCATGTGGTCCCTCTCAAGATATTAAAAGAGCTAAAGGACCTTTTAAAATAACTGATGGGAGAATATTTTTGGTGCCTTGTATATTTTTTAAACTAAAACCCCTTGGATGAGCTCATAGCTCAAACCTGGTGTCCTACAGTCACCATCTCTGGAAGTGTTCAAAAAACATGGAACTGTGACACTTGGGGACACGGTTCAGTGGGGAAGATGTCAGTGTCAGGTTAATGATTGGACTCCATCATCTTAGAGGTCTTTCCAATCTTAACAATTCTATGATTCTAAATGATTAAGATCTTTCATCTTGTCACTTGTCTGTTCTTTTGTCTGCTCATTTGTCATAATAAATAATTCATTTTACATAAGTATATCTGATTTGCCATTGTTAAAACTGTGGGAAACGTGATTCAATCACACCTCTATAATTTACACTGCAGAGTAAATCTGAGGCTAAGATTGGATCCAGTCACACCAGTCTCCTCTCTGAGAAGGAGTTTAGAAAGCAAGAGGTCCTTTCTGCCCCTCACAGCTCAATGAGGCAGCTTCTCCAGTAAACTCTGTCTAAGTCTTCTATTTCCACCATCACCCCGTGAGGTTCCACACAGTCCCAAGGTTCCTTTTATCCTGTGAGCTTCCAGAGTGTCCCAGGATTCCTTTGGTTCTCTGAGGCCCTGAAGGGTCGTGATGATCCCTTCATTTCATGAGGTTCTACAGACTGACAATGATCTCTTTGGATCAGTAAGACTGTGCAGTGTCACACAGGGCCATTCATTCCATGAGTTTCCACAGTGTCACACTGGTCCCTTGTGCTCCACAAGGCCCTGCACTGTGACAAAGGTCCCTTAAATTCATGAGATTCCACAGTGACCTCGTGATTCCATGAGGTCCTGCAGTGTCACAGTGGTGGTGTCAGAGATAGTGGAGCCTTTACTTTTGTGGTCAGAAATAGAATGAGAAAGAAATAATGTCACCAAGGGCAGCTGGGGGAGGTCCAGACTGGACTTGTGCAGAAAGGAATTTCCCTCCAAGACAACTGCTCCGATACAAAACCTCACCAAGAAAGAGCCTGGGTCAGCCCAAGGCTTTGTGTGCCAAGGCAGAGCCAGGGAGGAGGGAGAGATGTCACTGCAGGAAGGGGCCAGCGAGGTGGGGCAGCCGGGGAATGCCGACAGCCTGCAGGGAAAGGGGCAGGGCATGGACACCGTAGGACAGCCTGGGCTGGAGAAGAGACAGGGATGTGCAGAAGCTGAAAGGCCCCAAGAGAGCCAACTTGTGCGGGCCTTTGGCCATGGCTGCTGTGTGTGCCCCTGATGGCATGAGGAGACAAGTGAGCCTTGCAGCCCTGGGGCCTCATTGCCTCCTTGTCCCTGCTCAGCAGCCTGGGAGGTGCTACCCCATGCTCCTGCCCTTGGCATTGCACATCCAACATGTCAGTGCCCCAGGAAGAGCCCTGGGGAATGAGGGAGGGACAGGATCCCTCTTCCCAGGGTATGGGGCTCAGGGCTTGGACCTTTGAATTCTGAAACACAGCCAGTTTAACTCAGCATCAGAGACATCTTTGACTTGCTTGTCCCTACTTGCCATCACTGTCTGCAGTTTTATGATCTGACTGGAATCTGGGGACACTTTCTCAGTCGGGTCCCTCAGTGGGACCCATTAGCACCACAAGAAACTTCAGTGTTTCAATCTCACTGATACTTCTTGAGAAGTTGTTTGAACTTACTCTGAGGGACTGAGTCTGATGTAAACAACACAAACTCCCCAGAGGGCCATTAAATGCCCTGGGCTGTTGCTGTGCTGCTGAGCTGGGCCGGGCTCCTGGCACACAGGGAGCTCCTGGCAAGCGGGCAGCGCTGCAGAGAGACAGCTCTGCCCAGGAGCAGCTCCTGTGCACAGCCCAGCAGGGCTCAGGGCACTGCCAGGGCAGCTCAGGGACACCAGCAGGGCACAGACAGAGCTTAAAGGGGCTCAGCATTGGGAGGATGACTCAGAGCTCATGGAGGAGAAATCTTTGCAGTGCTGGACACGGTGAGTCTGTGGGTGCAGGGCAATGCAGAGGCAGCTCCTGGAGGCATCTCCTAAAGCTGGCCCAGCCCCAGCTGATGGGATGAGTGAGGAGGGGGCTGTTGGGGGGCACTTTGGAATAGCTGTGGAGCCGGGGGCTGCAGCCAGGGGTGCCCAGGGCTGTGGGGCAGAGCAGGGTCCTGCAGCCCAGGGTGCTGTGCTGGGGCAGGGACTCTGCTGCCTGCCAGGGTCAGCTCTCAGCCAGCCTGGGGAGCTGCTCACAAGGCTGGGGAGAAGGGCTGTGGGGAAGGAGCAACCCTGAGCAGGGCAGGGTCCTGTTGCTGAGAGGGAGCTGTGTGGGTCAGGGATGCTCACAGCTCCAGGTCTGTTTGGGGATGGGTATGGATGATGCTTCCCAAGAAGATGGTAAGTCAGGGATTATGGTAATGATAGGAAAATTTCTTGAGTATGTTTTCAATTTTCTTACTTGGAGAAGGGTGAGATGGTTCAGCAATGAAAGAAGAACAATAGGAGTTGCAATCACAGAATCAGACAATCTTCTGACTTGGAAGAGATACACAAGTAACCTCAACACAATGTTTGAACATGAACTGAGACTGCTGATGTGTAACTTTGAGTCAGTCAGTTTTCTGGGAGCCCTCTGAAGTGCCTCAGCTATGGACAGCACAATGATCACCTTTTCTGGGCCCATCAGGAATGGTCTGACCAGCCCTTTCCCACCTGCAGACAGAACATGCCCCAGGCAGTGCCCTGCAGACAGGCAGGTTCCTGTAGGGCCAGGGTGAGTGCACAGAGGTTGGGATGGGACTGGGAGTGCTGACAGGGAAAAGGCACCTCTCAGGAGGAAATGTCCAGGCCGCAGGGACATGATGAAAGCATGAAGGGGAGCTAAAAAGAGAAATGCTGTGGGAAGGAGGGCACTGTTGGTGTCTGGCAGGTGGCACAGCTGGGTCAGGGTAACACTGTCCTCAGGGCCTGCTGTCTCTGCCCTGGCTTCTCACACAGAGCACCACAATAATTTTCCCTTGTCTCTCCACTACTCTTGTTCTTGTTGCCTTGTTCTCTCAGTGAGACTCTGGGATTTGCAGCTCCTGAGTCTGGCACTGCCCTTGTGAATCCAGCCACGCAGGTGTGTCCTTAGGAATGGAATGTCCAAGCTTTCCTCTAACTAGTGAGCTGTGAGCCAACCAGTCTGCGTGACAGGGGAATGAGGTGACTATCCTTTAATGACATACCATCCTCAGGGCACTCAGGTATCTCCTTGTAATGTCCTAATGTTCTGCAGCACACTGGTGTTACCTGAATGCCCCATGGCGATATACAAAGATGTTACAACTGAGGAAATGCTGCTGGGTTTGTCAAATGAACTTCGTATGTCTTTGGCAGAATTGAGTCTTCCTCATTGACCTTAAGAAAGGCTGAGACATTTAGGGATCCCTCTTCTCTCAGAAGAGTCTGGTTGCTTGTCAGTGTAACGTGTGAGGGTGATTGACCTCTGATCCTTGAAGGTCAAACACAGAGCAGTTGGGAACAAGCCTGTCCAGCCACTCACCTTCTCCTAAGCCACAGGAATCCCTTTGCCTCCCACACCTCTCAGGGTCTCACTCCAAGTGCAGTAGAAATGCTGTGGATTTCTGACCTCAGAGAACAAGGCATGGAAAATGGGTAGGAAAAATTTCCCTAAATCCACTTTGTGCCACCCACCTGCTTTAGACCTGGGAGTGGAGATGGTAACGAACCTTTCTGCATTAGGAGTGATTCCATGTGACAAATTCTGAATATCCAGCCTAGTCCCTCTGCCATGTGACCGCAAACCCACAGCAGAGGTGCAGGGATGGCTCCTCCAGGGCCCACACACACAGGCCTGGCTGCTCATGGCACTCCCGGAAAGCACAAAGTAAGCTCAAGTTAGGGAGTTGCTGAAGGATTTTCCAAGAGAGGTAACAAGGGTGGATGAGTCAAAGTGAGACAGTCTGTGGGAAATGGCATCAGTTTAGCTCAAAGCAGCCTGTCCTCACTTGTCTCTGTCTTTTTCTCCATGAACAGGTCCTCGCACCCAGAGGCAGCAGATGACCAACAGCAGCTCCATCAGCCAGTTCCTCCTCCTGCCATTGGCAGACACGCGGCAGCTGCAGCTCCTGCACTTGTGGCTCTTCCTGGGCATCTCCCTGGCTGCCCTCCTGGGCAACGGCCTCATCATCAGCGCCGTAGCCTGCGACCACCACCTGCACACCCCCATGCACTTCTTCCTGCTCAACCTGTCCCTCACAGACCTGGGCTCCATCCTCACCACTGTCCCCAAAGCCATGCACAACTCCCTCTGGGACACCACAACCATCTCCTATGCAGGATGTGCTGCACAGGTCTTTCTGTTTGCATTTTTCATTTCAGCAGAGCTTTATGTCCTCACCATCATGTGCTACGACCGCTACGTTGCCATCTGCAAACCCCTGCACTACGGGACCCTCCTGGGCAGCAGAGCTTGTGCCCACATGGCAGCAGCTGCCTGGGCCAGTGGCTTTCTCAATGCTCTGCTGCTCACAGTCAATACATTTTCCCTGCCCCTGTGCCAGGGCAATGCCCTGGGCCAGTTCTTCTGTGAAATCCCTCAGATCCTCAAGCTCTCCTGCTCACACTCCTACGTCAGGGAATTTGGGCTTATTGTGGTTAGTGCCTGTTCAGGTTTTGGTTGTTTCATTTTCATAGTTTTCTCCTATGTGCAGATCTTCAGGGCTGTGCTGAGGATCCCCTCTGAGCAGGGACGGCACAAAGCCTTTTCCATGTGCCTCCCTCACCTGGCCGTGGTCTCACTCTTTATCAGCACTGCTGTGTTTGCCTACCTGAAACCTCCCTCCATCTCCTCCCCATCCCTGGATCTGGTGGTGGCAGTTCTGTACTCAGTGGTTCCTCCAACACTGAACCCCCTTATCTACAGCCTGAGGAACAAGGAACTCAAGGGTGCTGTACAGAATTTGATTACTGGATGGTCTCGAGAAGCTTCAAACTTCCAGTTCTCTTCTGCATAGCCTTTAGAATGGAACTCCTGACAGGCCCATCCTTCCTTCTCAGATTTTGGCGGAGGTCATTTGGTTCATCTTGTCACAATATTGTGCACACTGAAATTTGATAATAAATCTCCTTCTAATCTTTTTTCTCCCTACTGATTTTGACCCAGAGACTGTCTAAATAATTAAACAAAAGAAATGACTCTGTTGTAACTATTTTGATTCTTATTCACAGAGGTTCTTAAAGGTCACTGCAGGACAGTGCATGTCAGTAGAGGGGAGGGGGAAAAGCGTCCCAGCACAGCAGCACTGCCAGTGAGCAGCAGTGCTTGGTCTTTTCAGTGCTGCTGTTTCTACTTCCACACTATTGCTATTGCTGTAAGGCCTGAGTACTCTGACAAGTTGGTCACATCCTGCTGCGTGTCCATCCTGGGATCACAGGCAGGGACAGGCGATGGGGACAGCTGGGACACAGCTGGGCTGCACAACAGCAGCTCCATCAGGAAAGGGCATCTCCTGAGGGCAGGGCAGGAAGGCTTTGGGCTTTTTGCAAATCAGTCTCGGGAACATGCTCAAGGAATAGACTCTAAAGACTTTCCTTGTTTGGCTTGTTCTCCAGGGGCTCAGTGGGATGAGATCAGGGTCCCACTGTGGCCTTCGAAGGCTTCAGGTCTGGTTCAGGTTTTGTCTGTTGGTGGCCAGAGACCATGAAGATGGTGAATGGTTTCTGATTAACATTTCTGGGGCTCTACAGCTTGTGACAGGGCTGATGGCAGGTGAATGTTTTATTAAGAGACTTGGGAACTGCCATGAAAACACAGGGGATGTGCCAGCAGGTGCCAGGCAGTCAGCAGTGAATAGAGCCCAGTGAGCCCAGGCATGTTCAACGTGTAGTCACCCAGAGATAATATTCTAGATCTGAGTGTGAACTGAAAACAACAGCTCTGCAAACTCATGGGACACAGCAGGTATAGGGAAAGGAGTCTTCTAAGTGATTCATTTTATTCTTCTTGGACACTCATAGGACAGATCCAGCACAGCCCCCAAACCCATCTCCCAGCACTGGAACAAGGCAGGGCCCCTCTGAGCACCCTCCATGGCCACACAAGAGCTTGTGTGGCAGGGGGTCAGTGGCTCTGCCTCCCAGCCTGACCAGCACAGCCCAACAGAGTCCCCCCATGGCCCCTGCCAGAGGAGACCCAGGGCCAATTCTTTCCTGCTGTCGTGGGGAGTGGGACTGGCCCTGGGGCTGTAGGAGCTGCCTTGGCTGATGATATCCTGAGCTTTCCAGACACAGTCCCTGTCTCTGCTCTCCATTGCCTCCATTTCTTTCTGCAGGGCCAGACATGGCTGTGCTCCTCTTCTGGGATGGAGTAGGGACAGGGAGATGGGGGGACCAGGAAGGGGCAGGACTGGGCCATGCCAGGGAGAGGGAAACCCCAGGGTTGAGCTGAAGTGTGTGAGTGTGCAGGGTGGGGGCTCTGAAGGGCTGAGGTGCCTCCAGCCCCGGGCAGTGGCAGCAGGAGCCCAGGGAGACACTGCACCTGCTGCCAGGAACTGTCTGTGTGTGTGCAAGGGAAGGACTCGTGTCTCTGAGCAGCCCTGGGGGTGTGAGCAGGGCATGAGCTCAGCTCTGGTGTGGTCACCTGTCAGAGCCCTGACATTTCTGGATGTGACTGCAGGAACAACCTCCCTGTCCCAGGGACATTAATCTCACCATCCTTGAGCATGCCCATTGCAAATGTCCATGTCTCCTCCATCCCTCTCCTCTGCCTTTATGTCCCTTTCTTCCCACACCAGGAAACAGCCTGGGGGAATCTCCCCTGTGCAGTCAGAGAGGCTCTGTGAGCAGGAGTGACAGTGTTCTCCAGAAGGTGCATTTGTCCCCTTTGACATGGCCCAGAGCTCAGGACTGTGAAAACATTCCCAGGCACACACAGCTTGGAGAGATCTTGGAAGGCAAATTGGGAGAGGAAGAACAGAAGAGGCAAAATTAGGGATATGAAACCATCCCAAAGAAGTTCAGTAGCTCCTCTGAGCAATGTTTCTGCATTCAAAACACTGGTAGGAAATGTACTCTGATAAATAGCTGCACAAATATTTTCAGATAAACAGTGAGTGAATCAGATTAATAGAACAAGTGTGTGGTCTTGTCAGTAAAAAGAAAATTACGAACAAAATCTTGAAATTAAAAATAAACAGCACATCATAATGACAGGCAAGGAAGTCTTCAACAATCACCAGGATTTCTTGTCTGCAGAAGTTTCAACTATCTCCTAAAACCCACACTCCTGGCTTCAGGCCATGACTTCCCAGAGCAGTCACAGAGTTGGCCACTGCCCCAGAGATGTCCCAGGGCAGCTCAAGGACCCAAGTATGAAAAGTCCCCCAGAGTGTCTGTGAGTCCTTCTGGAACAGGAGCTGCTGGGCAGGAAGGACCAGCTGGGGAGGGGCAGGGAATCCCCCCCTGCAGCACTGCTGGCCAGGCTGAGGAGGGTCCTCTCCAGCACAGCAGAACATCCTGTCCCCTTGGGGGCTGGGCTGTCAGGTGTGTTCCCAGAACTGACTGGCCAAGCTGGGCAGGCAGATGCTCAGGGGTCATGCAGGGTGTCACGAAGCTGAGCCCATCCAGCTGAAGGATTTGAGGAGGTCAGAAGGAACTGGGACAAAAGGGATGGGATATTTGGGGGAGGGAAGTGGGGCTTGGCCAACAGAGAGGAAAGATTTTGGTGAGGTAAAACCAAGTTCAGGTAATGCTGAGGGTGTTGAAACACTGACTGTGCAAACACTCCTGATGGACCTTTACCTATAATTTGTGTACCATTGCAACTTCTGTGAGGATAACTTGATACTCCTCATTTCACCCCCAGCAATCTTCTCTCAGGAACCAAAGGGACCCTGGGACTGCAGAAACTCATGGAATAAAGGGGCCTTTGAGACCATTTAGGTCCTTATGTAGTAAAAAGAACCCTGGGACACTGTGGAAAGCCTTGGAACCAAGGGGCCATTCTGACACTTGGGAACCTCATGGAATCAAAGATCCATTGTGACCCTGCAGGACCTCAAGGAAACAGAAGCCCACTGTGACCCTGTGGAGCCTCATGGAATCCAGGGATCATTGTGACACTACAGGGCCTCATGGACTCCAAGGAACCCTGGGACACTGCAGAAATTCATGGAATCAAGGGGCCATTATGACACCGCAGGGTCTCATGGACTCAAAGGAATCTTGGAATATTTTGGAATCTGATGGAATCATCGTGCAATTGTAACACTACAGAAACTTATGGAACCAAGAGGCAATTTTGACCTTTCAGGGCCTCATGGAACAAGAGGGCCCCTGGGACACTGTGGAAACTCATGGAAAAAGGGGGCCACTGGGACACTGCAGGGCCTGAAGGAACCAAAGGTATCCTGGGACACTGCAGAGCTCACGGAACCAAAGGATTCATTGTGACAGGTGGGGCCTCATGGAAGAAAAGGGGTTTTGAGACAGTTTTTAACTTCATAGAATCAAGGGGTCATTGTCACACTGTGGAACCTCAGGGAACCAGGATGCCACCTGGACACTGCAGGGCCTCACAGAACTAAAGGCATCCAGGGACAGCACCGAACACTGGAAATATTTTGGGTCTGGCTGAAGTGGAGCTCATTTCCCCACAGCAGCCCTCCCAGTGCTGTGCTTTGTGTTGGGAGCTGGAAAGGTGCTGAGAACACACCAATGTTTTGGCTACTGCTGAGCAGAGCTGGCACAGCCCCAGCATTGCACCATTTCTTCACCAGACAAGGGCAAGATCCTGGGAGGAAACACAGCCAGGCCAGCTGAGCCAGAGTGACCAAAGGGATATTCCAGATCATGGGATGTCAGCTCAGATATAAAAGATGAGGAAAGGAGGAGGAAGGGGGGCATTCACTGTTTCTAATATTTGCCTGCTGAGCAGCTGCTCCGTGTGCTGAAGCCTGGCTTGCTGGGACATGGCCAGACATCACTGCTGATGGGGAGTAGAGAACAAACCTTGTAATTTTCCTCTTTGTTTGTTTGTGTGCAAACTTCCCTTTTGATTTAGTGAAGTGCCTTATCCCAACCCATGAGTCATTTTCCACCTTATTCTCTCTCCCCTGTCCATCTGGGAAGGGCAGTGATAGAGCGGCTTGATGGGCAGCCTGTAATTCTCCCCATTCTCACTTTGCTCTTCTTAAAGATGGGCTTGGCATCTGCCTTTTCCAAGGACCCCAGAACCTCTCAGATTGCTCTGGCCCTTTAGAGAGCACAGCCTAGAATCCCAGGCAAGGGTGATGCAGCAGTTCAGGAGCACCTGCAATGAACTGTCCAGGACCACTGAGATGAATCTCACTGGGCCAGTGGAGTTTGTTCCTGGAGTCACTCACAGAAATGTCGAGGTCCAGGAAAGCATCCACCTCTGAACTGGGATTGTGGGATTCTCATGCACCCAGGGGTGATCAGAGAGTCTTTCCCTTTTACACCCATGGGGAGATCATTGCAGGAGTCACAGTCTCTCCCTGGGCTCTCACTGCCACTGCTGGGGGCTGGAGGCACCTCAGCCCTGTGGGGTGTCAGCTGCTCTGCCCCTCTCTGAGATGCCCCACGGCCTGAGGAATGGACACAGGGGGAGCTCTGTGCTCAGAAGCACATCCCAGTGCTGCATCCTGGGGGTTTTCCAGGGGATGTGGGGCCCAGAGTCAAGTGACCTCGAGACACTGTGTGTCCCACAGCCCTTCCCAGCACCTCCAGGATTAGCTGATGGTCTTTGTGTTCTCTTGGGTTCATCTCCCCCCACACACACTGTGAATGCTGAAGTCTCCTCCGTACAATTGCAGCATGGCCTTGTGAGCTGCTCATTTGGTGTCCTTGATGGAGGGACAAACAACCTGTCTGTGTTGGGTGAGAGGCCAGGGCTGGGAATGGTGTTTGCAGGGGGTGATCTGTGACAATTGCCCTGGGGCCCCTTGCCCAGGGTGTCCAGGAAACAAAGACAAAGCCCAGACCATGCTCTGCTGCTCCTTCAGGTGTGTCCCTGGAGGCCTGGCTGTGGAAGGGACACTGCTGTGCCCTCTCCTGCTCTCACACACTTTGGCTCTTCACTGTGCTTTTCTGCAACAGGGCAGTTTCCTGGGGCTTGACAGCCTAGGAGAAGACACCAGTTCCTTACAGCCCCAGGGCTTGTCACCTCCTCACCCACTCCATAGAGCTGTGGAGGTGTCCTACTGCTCTCCTGCACTCCCCATTCCACACCCCACATCACTCTGCTCCAGGAGCATCCTGTGAGGAACCAGAGATGGGTGGCAGGGCTTGGCTGTCCTGCTTGGCAAAGTCCATCAGGCACTTTCACAGCCACATTCCACAGTCCATTTTCCACCTGTAACCAGTGACTCTGAGCTGCTCCTTCCCCAGCCCCAGGGAGGGTCTCCTTGTCGGCTCATTCCCTCCAGGGTCTCTTTTCAGTCATGGCCTCAGTGGGGCTTGCTGACACTCTCAGGAACTTGAAGGTTTGATGATGAATTTTGCTTTTTTAGGGGTTTGTTCAGTTTTCAAATCTTCAGTTCAGGAATTCAGTGCCAGAGTGCTCATTAACATTCAAAACATTCTAACAAGACAAGCCTTGGGGAATAATTTAATATTAAGTCTTCAATTCTTTTATGCTTCATTAGACAGATACCAGAAGTGTATTCAAAGTCAGTGTAGTACAGTAACAACAAAATGAAGAAATATAACTTTTTGTCCCATTTCCTTTTTCCTGTTTATACACTGAGAGCAGCAAACCCTAATTGATATTGTTCCCAAGCACCAGGGATGGTCTCCTTGTCTGCTCATTCCCTTCATGGTCTCTTTTCACTGATGGCATTTTAACAAAACAAACCCCTGGGAATAATTTACTTTTACATTTTCAAATCTTCTGTGGTCAATTACAGAGATCTCAGAAATGCATTCAAAGTGAATATCTCATACTTAAAAAAAAAAAAGGCAAAAATATGTCTTTTTTGTGGCCTGTTTATTTTTGCCTGTTTATACATTATTATCAGCAATTCCCTATTGATATTGACCCAGAGCATCTCCTAATTCAGTGTGAATAGATATGAAAATCAAGACCCTTTTTGTCTGACAATCCATCAGACTTTATCCCTAATCCCCACCCCACCATTTCCCTCATCACACCCCTGGCACTCAAAGCAGCCTTGTGCAATCTGAGCTTCCTCCACTAAAGGCTGGACCTGCAGGTTTCAGCTCCTGGGCACCACCTCCCACCTGCTGTACTTGGAGAAAGAGCTGCAGGAGACACACAGGGATGTTCATGTATTGTCAGCAAACAAAACCAAAGGAAGGCACAGCTCAAAAATAGAGGAAATTCCTCTGCTGTATTTTAAGTTCATATTACTGACGTCCACTTTCCACAGCAGGCAATTTTAGACCAATGGAAAACATGTTATGTGTCAGGCACAGATCTAAAAGTCCCTCCAAGCGCTCCCTACCCCAATACTGTCCATTTTGCTCTTTGCACAAAGTGAGTCACACACTGATGTCAGAAGTTCCCTTGATCCAGAGCGGGAGGAAAAGAGAAAGTGAATGAATTACTTTGTTGTGCAGAGCTAAATCTCCACTAATCCAAATATTTTGGGGTTACAGGAACTTTATTGGGCATGTTCTGCAGCATTTGTTCGATGACACCACGGTGAGTGGGATTGCTGATCTGCTGGAGGGCAGGAAGGCTCTGCAGAGGGGTCTGGACAGGCTGGATCGATGGGCCCAGGCCAACTGGATGAGGTTCAACAAGGCCAAGTGCTGGGTCCTGCCCTGAGGTCACAACCACCCCAAATCCCTGACCATGCCCTGCACCTGATCCCACAGCCTGTCCTGTGTCCTTCATCCATCCTTTCCAAGAACTCTATTGGACAAGGGAGCTTCATACTCTGGGTATGGAGCGAGATCCAAGTGTGACTGGAGTGGAACCATAACTCATCAGGTTTGTGCTCTTTAGGGAATCAGGAACTGATCACATTTAGAGACATAGAATGTTTCCCTTCATTGCTCACAGTAAAAACTTAAACAGGATACAATTTCTGAACTCCAGAGCCCTTTGTGCAGCTTTCCTCAGCCACAGCAACCAGGATAAGCCACGTCCTTGCTGTGCTGGTCCCACAGCCCAGGGTGCTCCTGGCCTCCCTTGCTGCCAGGGCACATGGCTGCCTCCTGCCCAGCTCCTGCCCACCCACAGCTGCCTTACAGGGCTGCTCCCAGCCAGGCAGCTCCCAGCCTGTGCCATGGCCAGGGCAGTGCCCTGCAGGGGCACACACTGCCATGTGTCCCTCTGCCATTGCAGGAGGTTCCTGCCAAGACCGGCTCTCCTCCTCCCTGAAGCTTTCCCTGAGCACAGAGGCCTGAGAGACTTCTCCAGTAAAGACTCAGGCAGAGAAACCATGGAGTCCCTCAGCCCCACAGCAGTGTCTGCTGGAATTAAATCCCCCTCCCCATCCCACAGCAGCCCTGCATTTCTCTCCTTCAGCCTTGGTCTCCAGCACAGCCACTGAGGCTCTTTTTGCTCTTGTCTTTCTCTGCAGCCACCAACTCCAGGGGAGCTTTGCCTTCCCCACAGTCCCACATGCACAGCACAGACCACGCCCAGGAATTCCTTGTCTGTGCCTGGCCCTGCTGTCAACCCCTGTCAGAGATTCCATGGCCCCTTTGTGCCCCACTGCCCCACAGCTGGTCCCACAGTCCCCTGTGCAGCCCCAGCCCAGGGCAGGAGCATCCATGGTGGGGAATGGCCCCTCTGATGGAATGCCCCCGGTAGTCCCAGGGCTTGGTCACCCCATGGCTGTCCTATTCCACACCTCTCCCAGCCCCTGGTGAGACTGTGTCACCTGTGGGGCCTCACAGACAGCCCTGCTCAGGCTCTGCCAGGCTCTGGGCCAGGAGAGGGGCTGGGCAGGGCTGGCCATTGCTCAGGGACAGCCCCTGAGCCAGCAGGAGGGGGGAGGTGGGCACAGCCAAACCCCCCCATAACCCTGGGCTGAGCAACCAGGGCTGGAAATGACCGGAAAGAGATAGTGGGGGTGACAAGTGTCCTGGGCCACCTTCCTGGTCTGTCCCTGCCACCAAGGGCACAGAGCAGCCTCCTCTATCTGGCACTTCATGTTTTCCATCCTTTCCACAGGTCCTGGCTCTGGACCACAACCCATGGGCTGAGTCCTGCACCTGCACAGTCACACGATGGGAGATGCATAGATGGTTTTCTCTTCCAGGTCCTTTCCAGCCCAGCCCAGCTCCCTCCAAGCTCTCCCACCTGCCCTGGGCTCTCTCCAGCACCAAGGGCCTCTCCCAGCACAGCCCAGCTGTGTCTGGCCCCACAGCCCTGCTTGGGGCAGGGTGCTCTGGGGAAGGCACAGCTGCAGCTGGAGCTCAGAGAGGACTCAGGCCCACTGGTGGTGAATGTGATTGGCAAGAGGAACAGGAGGCACCTGTGTGCCCTTCTCTCCTCTGCAGGAGATCCTGAGAGTTCTGCAGCTCCTCCCTGCCATGCTGTGTCCCCAGGATAGAACAGAAGCCCCAGCTCTTGTGACTGTCAAGCACTTTTCCTGCTCCAAGTACACTGTCCGTCCCAAAGCTGTGACAGCCAGAAAGCTGTTGTCATTTTGTGTGCATTCCTGTTCCAATGAGGACAGCTAAAAAATAACAAGCTCTTGGAATACAAACTGCAGAACACCAGAGTCCAGGAAGGCTCCCCAGAACCATAAGACTTCATCCAGTTTGCAGACATCGGCCCATCTCCTGTCTTTTTGCATTTGACAAGAACTGCAGTTTCTGTGTGTTCCTTGCTGTCTACTGAAACCTGTTTTGCAACATCCATTGTTCCTCTTTCACTTGTGTTCATGAATAGGTACCTGCTCTCCCCATGGTTGACATACGGTAATCCCTTAGTTAGCAGGAACCATCCTCCGGTAATCCCTTAGTGAGCAGGAACCATCCTCCGTTTAGCATAACCCAGCCTCTAAATTATACTAACCCTATATTACACTGAAAGGTTTTACCATAAATGGTCTCTGTTCTTCCCCCTGAATGAAGTCTGTATTTTTGACTGTTTCAACTGAGGGTTAAGACAAGTTAGTCACCAGAGTCCTTTCCCTGTTCCTGCTGTGTCCCCTGGGGCTGCAGAGCTCTGGTTGGCCAGTTCACAGAGAGATTTAATACTTTCTTTCTGGGGGACTCCGCCCTGGACAGGATTCTTCTCCAGGGCTCCATTCATTGCTGACTGTATGGGATGGGCTGTCCCTGCAGATCCTCCGTGCCCTCCTGGCAGTTCTTGATTTCCTCAAGAAAAGGACTCACCTGCCATCAGAGCCATCAAAGCTTCAGAGCCTCAGGCTTATGACATGAAGACCCTTTACTATCTGTGTGGCCACTGGCCACCAAGATAAAACACCTGAACCAGACCTCAGTCCCTAAAGTCCCACAGCAGGACCCTGATCTCACTGCACTGATGGAGAAACAAGCAAATCAACGAGACTTTTGAGAGTCTATTCCTTGGGCTTCTCCTCAAGAACAACTTTGGAAAAAGACCAAAATCTTCAGGAACTACCCAGAGGGGATCCCCCTTTCATGATGGAAATGATGTTATGGGGCCCAGCTCTGTCTCTGAAGGGCCCATGATCTGTCCTTGCCTGAGGTCACAGCAGTGACACACAGCAGGACAGTGGCTGAACTTCCAGCACACTCAGGCCTTGGACAAGGACAATAAAGGAGAGGGTGGAAGTGGAAAAAGAGCAGGTCTAAAAGCCCAAGAGCTCCCCGGCACTGCTGCTGTACCAGGGTTTTTTCCCCTCCAGCTCTGCACACATGGACAAAGTAACAGAGGGAGGATGTTTAGAAAATAAGTCCCTGCAGGAAGTTTTGTTTTATTTAAGTGAACACAGAGAATAATTCCTCATTTACGCAATTTATAGGACAAAATAAGGGGGTAGACAGTGACTTAGATACATATCAAGGAAAAAATTTCAGGGTTAACATCATTAACAGAAGAAAAAAGAAGGAAATCATCGACCACCACTATCAAAAGCTTTGTAAGGAAAGCTGAGCTTACAAGGCATTACACAATGAGTGTTGAGCTGAAAAAAACAGGCCATTTTTTGGTCCTGAAAAGCATCCAGTCATCATTTTGCTCAGGGCATCCTTGAGCTCCTGATTCCTCAGGCTGTAGATGAGGGGGTTCAGTGTTGGAGGAACCACAGAATATAGAACTACCACCACCACATCCAGAGATGGGGAGGAGATGGAGAGTGGCTTCAGGTAGAAAAACACAGCAGTGCTGAGAAACAGGGAGACCACAGCCAGGTGAGGGAGGCACGTGGAAAAGGCTTTGTGCCGTCCCTGCTCAGAGGGGATCCTCAGCACAGCCCTGAAGATCTGCACATAGGAGAAAACTATGAAAATGAAACACGCAGATGCTAGACAGGCACTAACCAGAAGGAGCCCAAATTCCCTGAGGTAGGAGTGTGAGCAGGAGAGCTTGAGGATCTGGGGGATTTCACAGAAGAACTGGCCCAGGGCATTGCCCTGGCACAGGGGCAGGGAAAATGTATTGGCTGTGTGCAGCAGAGCATTGAGAAAGCCACTGGCCCAGGCAGCTGCTGCCATGTGGGCACAAGCTCTGCTGCCCAGGAGGGTCCCGTAGTGCAGGGGTTTGCAGATGGCAACGTAGCAGTCGTAGCACATGATGGTGAGGAGGGAAAACTCTGTCACGATGAAGAACAAAAAGCAAAAGACCTGTGCAGCACATCCCATGTAGGAGATGGTTGTGGTGTCCCAGAGGGAGTTGTGCATGGCTTTGGGGACAGTGGTGCAGATGGAGCCCAGGTCTGTGAGGGACAGGTTGAGCAGGAAGAAGTGCCTGGGGGTGTGCAGGTGGTGGTCGCAGGCTACGGCGCTGATGATGAGGCCGTTGCCCAGGAGGGCAGCCAGGGAGATGCCCAGGAAGAGCCACAAGTGCAGGAGCTGCAGCTGCCGCGTGTCTGCCAATGGCAGGAGGAGGAACTGGCTGATGGAGCTGCTGTTGGACATTTGCTGTTTCTTAGAAGACGTTCTCTTCAGAAAAGGAAAACACAGGGATTAATTAAGGACAGGTCTCTGAAATAAACAGTCTGTTTTTAACTAAAATCAATTTGTCAAATATGCTGCCAAGGAGTCAGTGCTCCTGTGCTGCAACAGGACATGAAATTTTTTTATTACAGCTCTGACATTCACGAGTGATATCAGATGGAACCCACCTTGAATGCAAAAGTTCCACCTCTGCACTCATGACTCAGAAGACACATCTGGTGAAGGTTCTTACCCACTGGAGAAATCCTCATTTTCATGGCCCAGCACACAGTGCCCAGCAGAACTGCAGGGAAGGGCCCCCAGAGCTGCCTGAATACCCCCTGTCCCAGGGATCCCTTAGTGACACTTTCCCCCCACTCCCTGCCCAGGTCTCTGCTGCCTGGAGCTGTCCCTGCCAGCAGCTGATTCCCTGTGTCCAGGGCTGGGCCCTGGCAGTGCTCCCAGAGCCCATCCCAGCCCTGGGTGCTCAGCTCTGTCCTGCAAAGCCCTCCCAGCACAGGGCACTGCCCACAGAGCAGATCTGGCTGGGCAGGCTCTGATGCCAGTGTCAGAGCAACCCTGAGGAGGCTGGAAAAGCAACACTGATGCTGCCTGCGAGCCACTGTGTGGTGGTTTGTGATAGACCCTGATTTCTGCACCTCTAAAAGCAACAGCTTACAGAGTTCAGAGTATTCTGCTGGGCTCAGAGATGAATTCCTGTCTCAGTTCATACCTAGACAATCCAGAAGATGGTACTGAAAGAAAAGAAGTGTCACCTATAAGGTATCCCCCCTCATGCTATATTTCCTGAAAATGTCCCTGGGAAATTTTCTGTATTGATCTGGAGCTGTAAGGAGCCCTCGCCCCTGCAGCTCACTTCTGACAGCACAAGGACCTTCCCGTCCCTAACATAGTTTGGTCCTTCCCCACAGCCCTTCTCCCCAGCCCTGTGAGCAGCTCCCCAGGCTGGCTGAGAGCTGACCCTGGCAGGCAGCAGAGTCCCTGCCCCAGCACAGCACCCTGGGCTGCAGGACCCTGCTCTGCACCACAGCCCTGGGCACCCCTGGGGGCAGCCCCCATCTCCACAGCTATTCCAAAGTGTCCCCCAACAGCCCCCACCTCACACATCCCATCAGCTGGGGCTGTGGCAGCTTTAGGAGATACCTCCAGGAGCTGCCCCTGCATTGCCCTGCACCCACAGACTCACCGTGTCCAGCACTGCAAAGATTTCTCCTCCAAGAGCTCTCAGTCATCCTCCCAATGCTGAGCCCCTTTAAGCTCTGTCTGTGCCCTGCTGGTGTCCCTGAGCTGCCCTGGCAGTGCCCTGAGCCCTGCTGGGCTGTGCACAGGAGCTGCTCCTGGGCAGAGCTGTCTCTCTGCAGCGCTGCCCGCTTGCCAGGAGCTCCCTGTGTGCCAGGAGCCCGGCCCAGCTCAGCAGCACAGCAACAGCCCAGGGCATTTAATGGCCCTCTGGGGGGTTTGGTGCTCAGTCCCTGAACCTCAGACCCTGAAGAGAGTTGCAGGAACCTCTTGAGAAACCAAAGTGAGATTCAAACTGTAAAGTTTCTTGTATTGCTAATGGGTCCCACTGAGAGATCCAACTCAGAAAACATCCCCAGGATCTGGTTAGAGCACAAACCTGGAAACAGTGATGACAGGTCGCAGAATCACAGAACCATCAGGGTTGGAAGAGACCTTCAAGAACTTCTAGTCCAACTGTCAAGTCAGCACCACCCTAATCCAAATCCCAGAGTGCTACGTCCAGACACCATGTGAAGACTTCCAGAGACTCCATCACCTCCCTGGGCTACTTATTTCAATGCCTCAGGGGAAAAAAAACTTTTTAAACATCTAATCTGAACCTGTCCTGACACAATTTAGGGCCATTTCATCTCTTTCTGGCACTGTAGCCTTGGTAGAACAGACCAAGCCCCACAACACCAAAAACTCCTTTTGGGTCTTTCTAGATTGCAATGAGCTCCTCCTTGAGCCTCCTTTTTTCCAGACTCAAGAACACCAATTCCCTCAGCTGTTCTTCCTCAGGCAGTTTTTCCAAACCCTCACCCAACTCCATTCCCTTCTCTGGACGTGCTCCAGTCCCCCAATGACCTTTTTGCAGTGAGGGGCCCAGAACTGGACACAGGACTTGAGATGTGGCCTCACCAGTGCCCAGTGCAGATGGATAATCTGTGTCATGGTCCTGCTAGCCTCACTAATATCAATACAGGCTAGGATGCCATTGGCCTTCTTGTCCACCTGGGCACACTCTGGTTCATACCCAGCTGCTCTCAAGAGCACCCCCAAGTCTCTTCCTGATGAGCAGCTCTCAGGGCACTCTGCACCCAGCATTCCATGGGGTTGTTGTGACCCAAAAGCAGGACCAGACACTTTACCTAATTGATCCAAACTGCCCAGATCCCTCTGCAGAGCCTTCCTGCCCTCCAGCAGATCCTCAATTACACTCAACTTGGTGTTGTCCATGAATATACTGAGTTTGCACTCTATCCCCTTGTCCAGATCATCAATAACAATGTCAAACAGGATCAGCCCCAACACTGAGCCCTGGGGAACCCCACTAGTGACCAGCCCCACCTGGATTTAGTTCCATTCCCCACCACTCTCTGGGCCATCAGTCAGTTTTTCACCCAGCAAACAGTTCCCTCATCCCAGCCATGAGCAGCCAGTTTCTGCAGGAGATGCTGTGTGAGGTGGTGCCAAAGGCTGTACTGAATTCCAGAGACACATCCACAGCCTTTCCCTCATCTCCTGAGTGGGTCATTTTGTCACAGAAGGGGATCAGGTTTGTCAGGCAGGACTTGCCTTTCCCAAACCCACAATGGCCAGGCCTGATCTGCTGTTTGTTCTGTTTGTGATGTGTTAGGGCACTCAGGATGATCTGCTCCATCGACTTCTGTGGCACCAAGGTCAGCCTGACAGGCCTGGAATTTCTCAGATCTTTCTTCCAACCCTTCTTGTGGATGGGCATCACAATTGTTGATTTCAAGTCAGTTGGGACTTCTCCAGTTCACCAGGACTGCTGGGCAATGAGTGAAAGTTGCTTGGCCAGCTCTTTCTCCAGCTCCCTCAGTACCCTCAGGTGCATCCCATCTGGGCCCAGGGACTTCTGGGGTGTCACTGGCACTGAGCATATACTCCTGGATTATGTGGGCTTCACTCAGACCCCCATCACCTGAGGACAACTGAGTTTGGACACTTTCCACTGGACCATGTTTCGCATTCAACCCTGCCTTGAACAACTTCCAGTGATGGGGCAGCCAGAACTTCTCTGAGTAACCTGTGCCACCACCACTATAAAGAGTTTCTTCCTGATATCTAACCCTTCCCTCTATCAGTATGAAGCCATTCCCCCTTGTCCTTTCACTCCAGGCCCTTGTAAATAGTCTCTCTCCATCTTTCTGGTTGGCTCTTCAGGTCCTGGAAGGCCAAAATCAGGTCACCCCAAGGCCTTCTCTTCTCCAGGCTGAACAATCCCAATTCTCTCAGCCTTCCCTCATGGCAGAGCTGCTCCATCCCTCTGATCATCTTGGTGGTCTCCTCTGGACTCGCTCCAACAGCTCCATGTTTGTGGCAGAAGACCTCTGTTATCAACAGTGGAATCACTACTACAAACGATGGGTTTCCAGCAATGATGATCAGCTGGCTGCACCTGCTCCAGAAGAGGACCAGGAGATGGTCACAGCAATTGTTTAATATAAACTGCATCACAAGTTTAATATGGCTTCCCCAGTTGTTTTTTCTCTTAGTCATTCCCTATTCAGGTTCTTCTTCCACCATCCCCTGCTGGGCTCTCTTTCCTGCCACTTTTTCCTGCCGTGTTCTGTGATTGGCTGTTATAGTTCATTTCTCATTGGTCACTTAAGCTCTTATTTGTTCTGTTATTGGTGTGTATCCTGATCCTCTTCTTATCCAATGAGGATCAGGGTACCACCCACCGTTCTGTTCCCAACTCTATATAAGGAGGCAGTTCGCCTCAATAAAGGGCTTTTGGTTCCTGTTTCATTGGTGTGGCTTTCTCTCTGTAGCATCTCATCCAGGGTTGTGGGGTCAGGAAGCCTCCCCTCATCTTAATAACCTTTGGGAATATCCCAATCACCCCACAACAGCAAGGCAACCGCAGCCATCACACATCTCCTTGCTTTGCTGGGACCCCAGAGCTGGAAGCAGCTGTGTAGGCGGGGCAACATCCAACCAGGTGTGTTCCAGCAAGGACAGTGTGGAACCTCCTGGAACCAAAGGGGACATTGTGACACCACAGAACCTCCTGGAACCAAAGGGACACTGTAACATCACAGAAACTCCTGGAACCAAACGGGACATTGTGGCACCACAGAACCTTCTGTAACCAAAGGGGCACTGTTGTTGTTACAGTAAAATCAAAAGTGAGCAATTCAGATCTATAGAAAACCCTGTGAGACTCAGCTATCAGCCAGGAGCAGCAAGGAGCTCAGCTGCTGCTGGCTGGTAGGGAGGAGGTTACTCCCCAAGAATTCACATAGTAGGAATTCACAGGACTCTGCGGGGGCACGAAAACAGCCAGGATTAAATAATATAAACATGGGACTTGTGAGAGACAGGCTTTAACCAATTGAAGTATCTGGCGTGGTGGTGTGTAACTCTTTTAGCCAATAAGCTGTACTCCTAACCCCATATAAACTGTGTGCTTTGTGTAATAAAAGGTCTTCACTATAAAATTCATAATCTTGTTGGTGAAGTCCTTTCTCTCCGCCGAAAATTGTTTACTTTAACTGGCACCCGAATACGGCTGATACCCTCGGGCATGAGGAAGATATTCCCTGGGATGGCTGCGTTTCCCTACCCCTGCACCCTGAAGAAGAAGCAGTAGGAGACGAGGATGAGGCGGAGAAGTTTCCAACCGAGAGGGACCACTGCCCCGGTGGTCAGGCAGGACCGCTGTGGCCCGCGGAGCCTGAGACAGAAAAGACGCGTCATGGAGCGACAGGAAAAGTCGTCCGGAAAATCTTGTTTAAAAATTCAGGTGGGCAAGCGGTTGAGGAAGAGATGGGGATAAGCTCTTCCATTTATATCCTTTCTAAGAAAGGGATTTGCCATAATTTTTGGACTTTAAAGTAGTTTTGAAAGTGGGCACAAGATAGAGACTTTTTTCCCGATGTTACGGTGTTTAAGCTGTTTACGTGGGAAACTCAGAGATAGGAAAAACTTGCAAGGGATGTGTTGCGGGACATTAGAACCGAAGGGAGTGCCGCGGTTTTCCGCGCTGGCCGCGATCGGCTCTCGCTCCCGCCGCCCCCCTCTCTGCTGCGGGCCGACCTGGGGGACACCTCTGGAGGTCGCGCGCAGGCTCTGGGGGACGCCTCGCCTCTCCCCCCGCTCCCGCCGGCTCTCGCTGTGGCTCCGTTGTGGCTCCGGCTGCGAGGGCACTGCCCCCCCCGCTCCGCGTCCCGCCGCCTCTTCTCGCTCCCTCCGCCTCCACCCCCCAGCCCTGGCAGCCGCTGTGCGGGTCCAGCTCCCACCTCGTTCGGGGATCGCTGCACCCCCCGCCGCTCCCGCCCGCCACCCGCCCCCGCCGTCCTCGCTGCCCTGCGAGGAGACCCGGAATTGGCACAAGACAGAAGGACAGCGCGACACGGGAATTGGGAGGAGAACTGTGCTTGCAGAAACAAAAAAACCCCTATTCCAGCTTTTCGATGCTGAGAGTATTTTTGCTGCGAAATTTGAAAGTGGCGCTGCCACTCTGAGATGGGATGGGGAGGGAGGCGGGTCCCTCGGAGATGTCACCGTGGGCAGGCGGAGCTTTGCATGCGACATCAGCTCCTTGCACAGACCCCTGGGTAATGTAGTCTCGCACAGGACTCTGGTTGTTGTTGTTCCAGCACACCCCTGACAGTCTGCGAGCCTGTCAGTGACCCAGAGAGCAGCTTGAGTGACCTCGCTCTAACAAACATCAGCCCAGCTGCCTTCGAGACAGCGGGACACAGGCACCTGGTGCCCCGTGTCACAGCCTTACAGTACATCATGCACAGACAGAATGCAGCATCTTTCTCCAGCAATTCAGAGAGCAACAGAGAAGCCTCAAAGAGATCTGTTGGATTGATTTCTTTGTTAATTTAGCTTTTGTTTAAAGTTATAGAATGTTGTCAGCTTTTAATAATTTGGAGAAAAGTTTCTATTTTGGTCTCCACAGGTTGAAGTCAGCGATGGATAAGAACAGCCAGTTTCCTCTGACTGAATCAAGATCAGTTACCAGGACATCTGAGTGACTGATTGAGCTTTTAATTTGAACCTTCGGATTCAAAATTCATAACAGCTGATAATAATTGATGTGTTTCCATTTGTTAGTATTAGGCATTTTCAAAAAGCTCTTTTTAGGAGTTCTGCAGTGAATTAAACCAGAGAATGGTTTTAGTTATGTAGCATTAGATTGGTTAGGATATGTTCTTTTAAATACAAGAATGCATATTTACCACAGGTAAGACTAGAATGATAAGAATAAGAAATGTTAAGCTCTGTTTTTTATGAATTTAAGACTTGATGCAACATAACCAGTTTTTAGAAATAATGTTGTGTAGTGTTGTTATATTTCTGTTAAGGTTTCTTAAGTTTCTTGATGCATCACTGACAATGCCTGCAGGAATGTTTTTTCATTTGCTACAGATAATGATGTTAAGCAGATAGGATAAAGTTTCTTCTTTTGTTAAGATAGTTAAGTTGTTAAGCTAATAGAATATTATTTTTAATTTCTTAAGAAAATAAGGATTTTAGGTAAAATCGAATGGTGTTTTTAATTTGTTAATAAATTAAGATGTTAAGCAGAATAAGTTAAGATTTAAAGTGTTAATTGAGTTAGCAGAGTAACGCTAATTTGGTTAAGTCATTAGAATAAGGTTGCATTTATAGCTTTTAAGTGTATTGTCAATTAGTACTTTCACTACATATTCTAAAAATAAAAAGGGGGAGAAAACTATGGAAAAAGCAGAAAGAGACAAAGAAAGATGATAATAAATAAATAATTTTATGGATCTGAAAAAAAAAATCGGGGGAGAACACTTGTGACATTAACATCAGAAAAAGAATAAAGTACTAGAAGTGACAGAACTGCAAGTACAAACCAAGTCAAGATCAACAAATGATAAATGAAGTAGCTAAACAAATTGCTCTAAAAATGACTTGTAGATTTTTTTGGTGAATTTTTTGATGGAGACAGTTGTGCTGCAGTTACCATCAGGCACAGCAGCTTTCAGCCAAGGGCCAAGCTGAAGTGCTGCTGCTATCAGGTGCAGTAGCCTTCTCCTAAAGGGCCATGTTGAAGTGCTATTGCCATTTTTGTGGCACAATTACAAAGAATTGTCAGGATAACTGTGTCTGTCTGTGTATCTGTTCTCTGATGTCTGAAATGACTGATGAATGCATCTTTAAAGGTCAAATAATTACCTGAAGAATTTAGATGCCTTGTCTTGCCACTGATGTAGATAGAATTAGGCATGTATTGTTGCAAATTAAAGTTGCTTTTGATATTCTTTTTTTTCAGCACAACTTTTAGCTCCAGGCCTTAGTTTTGAGGAATTTGATGGATGTGCTGCATGAACTTGTCAGATCATTCAGTGTCTTTTCATGCAGATTTAAGATAGCTAAAAGACTATATGAAAAAGCCAATGGTAACATCATCTGCTTTTGATACTTGGTTGAAAAGGCTGAGATTTAATGGTTGGTTCTTCAATTTTCTGAAAGAAGGCCTAACAATTGTTTTAGTCACTGTACTTGTCTCAGTTCTATTGCTTTGCCTGTTGTAGTGTGTTGTAGACTCACTTCACAAGTCAATGCTATAAATCTGAATTGCTCAAAATAAAGAAAGGGGATTTGTTGTTACAGTAAAATCAAAAGTGAGCAATTCAGATCTACAGAAAACCCTGTGAGACTCAGCTGTCAGCCAGAAGCAGCAAGGAGCTCAGCTGCTGCTGGCTGGTAGGGAGGAGGTTACTCCCCAAGAATTCACATAGTAGGAATTCACAGGACTCTGCTTAGACACGAAAACAGCCAGGATGAAATAATATAAACATGGGACTTGTGAGAGATAGGCTTTAACCAATTGAAGTATCTGGCATGGTGGTGTGTTAACTCTTTTAGCCAATAAGCTGTAGTCCTAACCCTAAATAAACTGTGTGCTTTGTGTAATAAAAGGTCTTCACTATAAACTTCATAAGCTTGTTGGTGAAGTCCTTTCTCTCCGCCGAAAATTGTTTACTTTAGACATGCAGCAGGTCTGTGTCCCAGCTGGCAGAGGACCAAGGCCTTAGTCCAGCCCAGGGGCTCTGCAGGAGAGTGTACAAGTGGAAAGAGAGCAGGTCAGCAAAGGCCCAGTGATGGTGCTCCCTGGCAGTGCTGCTGTGCTGGGACTCTTCTGCCCCTCTCTGCACACATGGAACTGGCCAGTAGATCCCTAAAGGTCTCAAAGGAAAAGGATCAGATAAGCAAGGCTACTGCAAGAGTGTTTATTTTCTTTAAATAAAGATAGAACGATTACTCAAATAAAGATTGAAAGTGTTAAATTAATAAATGAGAAAAAAATAAATTAAATTAATTAATAAATAAATAAATTTAGATGAGAGAATGAACAAAATAAATGAGAATGAATAAATAAATAAATTTAGATGAGAGAATGAATAAAATAATTTCATTGAGCACAACATTATGACAAAAAGAACACACTGGCCACCAAGAAAAACCTGGGAAGGCAAGGTGAGCCTTTTATGAGTTTTATTGTGAACACTGTACAGAAGAAAACTGGCAAATTCTTGCTACTGAAAAGCACCCAGTCATCATTATCCTCAGGGCATCCTTGAGCTCCTGGTTCCTCAGGCTGTAGATGAGGGGGTTCAGTACCGGAGGCACCACCGAGTACAGAACTGACAGGGCCAGATCCAGGGATGGGGAGGAGATGGAGGGAGGCATAAGGTAGGCAAACATGGCAGTGCTGAGAAACAGGGAGACCACGGCCAGGTGAGGGAGGCATGTGGAAAAGGCTTTGTGCCGTCCCTGCTCAGAGGGGATCCTCAGCACAGCCCTGAAGATCTGCACATAGGAGAAAATAATGAAAATGAAACAGCCAAACACTAAACAGGCACTAACCAAAATGAGCCCAAGTTCCCTGAGGTAGGAGTGTGAGCAGGAGAGCTTGAGGATCTGGGGGATTTCACAGAAGAACTGGCTCAGAGCATTGCCCTGGCACAGGGGCAGGGAAAATGTATTGGCTGTGTGCAGCAGAGCATTGAGTAAGCCACTGGCCCAGGCAGCTGCTGCCATGTGGGCACAAGCTCTGCTGCCCAGGAGGGTCCCGTAGTGCAGGGGTTTGCAGATGGCAACGTAGCGGTCGTAGCACATGATGGTGAGGAGGGAAAACTCTGCTGACATGAAGAAGAAATAAAAAAACACCTGTGCAGCACATCCCATGAAGGAGATGGTTGTGGTGTCCCAGAGGGAGTTGTGCATGGCTTTGGGGACAGTGGTGCAGATGCAGCCCAGGTCTGTGAGGGACAGGTTGAGCAGGAAGAAGTGCATGGGGGTGTGCAGGTGGTGGTCGCAGGCTACGGCGCTGATGATGAGGCCGTTGCCCAGGAGGGCAGCCAGGGAGATGCCCAGGAAGAGCCACAAGTGCAGGAGCTGCAGCTGCCGCGTGTCTGCCAATGGCAGGAGGAGGAACTGGCTGATGGAGCTGCTGTTGGGCATTTGCTGCTTCTGGAGGTGGGGCACTGTCCAAGGAGGAAATAACAGTGACAAATCAGATGAGATATTTCTGAAAGAGTCACAGCCATTTCCCAATACCCCTTTCCCTTCTGCTCACACTCCCCACTTTTCCTTTTTCAGGAAACTTTGCTTCATATCCATAGCTGGAGCCCTGCTTGGTGCTCACTACATTTCCCATGAGGAGCAGCCCCTCTGCCCACTGGCTGTGAGGGTCAGCCCTGCTCTGCTCCAGGGGGGTCATGGCCATGGTGGGGGCAGGGCCCATCCTGGTGTTCAGCTGTGTCAGATGAAACTGCTCCTAAAGCAAAAGTTCTCATGGGCATCTGCACTCCCAGTTTTGAGAAGATTTCAGGATTCCAGAAGACAGTTTCAGAGGTTTGGGTGTTTTGTTTCTGACTCCCCTCATCTTCCCTGTGGAGTTTTCCTGGATGGCAGAACCCCTCAGCATTTGTGCTGCCCTGAGAAAGAGCAGAGCAGGGCTTCCAAACAGGACCATGTCTGTGGCTTAGCGCAGAGTGAGGGGAGCTGCTCTGTCCCTCTGCCTTCTTTCAGCTGCCCTGGACTTGGACCTTCCTCAGACAGAGAGTGATCACACTCCCATTTTTGTCTGAAATTCCACTAGACACTGTTGAGAGCAGAGAGATCCATCACAGACCACTCAATGTCTCAGCCTGGCTCAAGGTCTCAAGGACACACATGGCTCATCTCGCCAACTCAACAGCATTTCCTGGGATGGGCAGAGCATCTCTGCCTCTCTACACTGGGGATTTCAGATAACACAATTGTGCTATGAAGATGGTTTGCATTCTTGAGGGCAGCTCCCAGCTTGGAAGGACATCTCAGAGAAGAGCCAAGTGTCCTGACAATGGGGTTTGATTCTGGGAAACACACCTCATTCTCCAGGCACACAGAATTCACTACTGACAGCCCCACAGGTGAGAGGAAAATTGGAATGTCTCATTCCCAGGGACCCACCTGCCTGAGGGGGATCACAAGATCAGTAATTGACTCTGTAGCTTGAACTCCCATTCCCAGTGAACCTGACTGAGAGAAGGAGGAAACAACCCGAGGAACATGAGCTAGTTGAGGAAAAAGGAAATGCACACTGAGGGTCCGGCTGGGAGAAGCCAGGGCAGAACCAGGTGGGCACTCAGGGCAGTGTCACCCTGAGCCAGCTGTGCCACCTCCCAGACACCAACAATGCCAGGTAGTTCTCAGCCCCTGTGCAGCTCCTCAGTGTTCCCTCTGCATGACAAACCACCAGGTATGTGGCTTGAGAGCTTGATAGAAATCCCTCCTTTCACCTTCTCCTTGAAGTATCCCATGGAAAATATCCTGCAGTGCTCTGGTTCTGTAAGCAGTCCTCACCTATGAAACTCTCACTTGATAGCTGAATAAACCTGCCCTGCCCTGCCCTGCCTTGCCAGGGTTTGCTCTTTCCACCCACAGCCTCTCCCCCAGCACTGAGGGAGCTCCCCAGACCAGCTGAGAGCTGCCCCTGGCAGGTGGCAGAGCTCCTGCCCTGGCACAGCACCCTGGGGTGCAGGACCCTGCTCTGCAGGACAGTTTGGGAGAGCCTGGGTGGCACAACCTGGATTCAAACCGTGCAGCCATCCCTGGGAGGAGGGAACCCTGCTGGGATGTCCCTGGGATGGTGCAGCAGAGAGTCCCTGCTTTGCAGCCCGTCCTCCTCTTCAGCACCAGAGACACTGTGATATCCCACATTAGAGACCCCCCAGGCTGTGGGATGTGCCAGCGTTGGGAGATCTTCCCACAGACTGCACATACATTGCCCTTCATGCAGACTTACCGTGTGAGAGCCTGGAAAGATTCCTCTTCTGTGGATCTTCCTCTCAACTTTCCTCACATCCCAGACTGTAACCTCTCTCTGCCCTGCTTTTCTGCCCTGGGTGTGTGCAGGCAGTGCCCTGAGCCCTGCTGGGCTGTGCACAGGAGCTGCTCCTGGGCAGAGCTGTCTCTCTGCAGCGCTGCCCGCTTGCCAGGAGCTCCCTGTGTGCCAGGAGCCCGGCCCAGCTCAGCAGCACAGCAACAGCCCAGGGCATTTAATGGCCCTCTGGGGGGTTTGGTGCTGAGTCCCTGAACATCAGACCGTGAGGAAAGTTGCAGGAACCTCATGAGAAAGCAAAGTCTGAATCAAACTTTAAAGTTTCTTTTGTTGTTCATGGATCCCTCTGAGGGACCTAACTGAGAAAGTGTCCCCAGATTACAGTTAGAAACTAAAGTTGTAGAAAATGATGACAAAGATGGACAAGGTCACTCTGATGCTGAGGAAATTAGGAAGCGTTTCATGAATCCCAAGGTCACAGCCGTGACCTCCAGGATTTCGGAAGGCTGATCCAGTCCCTCCCATTTTGTTCAGGGCTCTTCCTGTGGCACTGGGATGTGTGATGTGCAATGCCAAGGGCAGGAGGATGGGGTGGCACCTCCCAGGCTGCTGAGCAGGGACAAGGAGGCAATGAGGCCCCAGGGCTGCAAGGCTCACTTGTCTCCTCATGCCATCAGGGGCACACACAGCAGCCATGGCCAAAGGCCTGCACAACTTGGCTCTCTTGGGGCCTTTCAGCTTCTGCACATCCCTGTCTCCTCTCCAGCCCAGGCTGTCCTATGGTGTCCATGCCCTGCCCCTTTCCCTGCAGGCTGTCGGCATCCCCCGGCTGCCCCACCTCGCTGGCCCCTTCCTGCACTGACATCTCTCCCTCCTCCCTGGCTCTGCCTTGGCACACAAAGCCTTGTGCTGGCCCAGACCCCTTCTTGGTGATGCTTTGTATCAGAGCACTTGTCTTGGAGAGAAATTTCTTTCCTCACATGTCCAGTCTGGACCTTCCCAGATGCCATTGGCGACATTATTTCTTTCTCATTCTATTTCTGACCACAAAAAGAAAAGCTCCACCATCTCTGACACCACCACTGGGACACTGTGGAACCTCATGGAATGAACAGCCCAGTGTGACACTGCAGAGTCTTATTGATACAATGGATTCATTGTCACTCTGTGGAACCTCATGGAATCAAGGGGTCATTTCAGGAATTATAGAGGGGTGATGGAATCACTTTTCCTCACAGGTTTTAATGATGGCAAATCAGATCCACTTATATAAATTGCATTATATATTATGATAAATGAGCAGACAGAACAGTAGACAAGTGAACAGATATTTTCTTAAATATTTAATACACTCTGGAAAAGCTAAAGCCTCCTAGTAGAGTATATTATAGCATGAAATAGTGCAGTGCACTTTATCAAAACAATTATTTTAATGCAGTTGATCAAAAGCAGCAAAAAGAAACAATCATTAAAAAGGGACTGATGTAACTCTCACACAATTAAAGAGGGCAGATCTCTCTCCTTCCCTTAACCCCTGGGCAGTGACCATGAAGAGCCATCCCTGCTTCATGGGAGAAGTTCCACATGCTTCAAGGCAGTCTGTGGAAGGATCTGCCATATGGAAGTTGGACTGAGCTTTTATAGTTACACTGTCAGAGATTGCTGGTCACATGTTTCCTGGCCAGTGAGCAGCTTCTCTGTCAGATCCTGTTCCAAAAAGCAGGATGGGCATTTGCAGTTTGGTGAACCAGGCTGGTTTTAGCAGAATTCAACACCCAAACAGCCCCTTGGTGCCAGCAGTAACTCAGCCCAGAGAGCCTGCATTGTTTGCATTCTCTGAGTGGATTCTGGGCCTGATCAGGGCAGAACATCCTGTCATGGTCCATAAGGCTCTGCAGTGTCACAGTGGCCCCTTGATGACATGAGGTTTCAAAATGTTCTGAGGTTCATTTGGTTCCAGGAGTCCCCACAAGTCACAAAGGCCTCTTAGTTCCATGAGGTTCCACAGTGCCCCAGGGTCCCTTTGGCTCCATAAGGCTCTTCAGTGTCAAAATGGCCCCTTGATTCCAGGAGGTTCCAGTCTCCCAGGGTTCTTTCAGTTCCATTAATCCCTTCAGAATCACAATGGACTTTTGATTCCATGGTGTTCAGCAGCGGCCCCAGGGTAGTTTGGGCTCCATAACCCTCTGCAGTGTCACAAAGGCCCCTTCATTCCAGGAGGTTCCAAAATATCTCTGGGTTTCTCTGGATCCATGAGGCCCCATTTGTCACAATTGTCCTATGATTTCAGGAGGTTCTGTTGTCTCATAATATCCCTTGAATTCCAGGAGGTTCTGTGGTGTCACAATGTCCCCTTTGGTTCCAGAAGGTTCCACACTGTCCTTGCTGGAACACACCTGGTTGGATGTTGCCCCACCTGCAGAGCTGCCTCCAGCTCTGGGGTCCCAGCACAGCAAGGACATGGAGCTGTTGGAGCGAGTTCAGAGGAGGCACCAGTGTTGCAAACCAGGCGCTAGGGAGACTGCACACACCAATGTGATGTTCAAGCAAATCCCAAGTTTATTCAAAAACACAGGTATATATGACCTCAAGTGACCCCGCCCCAGGTGCGGTGGTCTGACTCCAATTGATTGAGGCTGGAAACATGTCCTTTTAAGGTGAAAACGAAACTTGTAACGTGGTCCTCCAGACCCACCTGAATCGGGCTGCAACATCTCCCCCTTTTGTTTCAAAGAACAAAGCAAAAATGCAAACAACATAATACACATCATGCATATTGCAACTTGAACAGAAAGGCTGAAAATTTTTAAAATTGAGAAATAACATTTTGAAAGTCTTAAATTTTGCTAATTCAAGACTTAACAGGGTATTTGCAGGTTACACATCCCTACCTCCCCCTCTCTTTTCAAAATAGACTTTTGGAAGGAGGTACAGTAACCTTTGTAAACTCACACAAACTAATACATGACTAAGACATGTATCATGCATATTGCAACTAGTGCAAAACAAGAAACTTTTCTTTCACGCGTGAAATTGTGGTCCTTCCTGTGCAGTCGTCACCGCACAGACCACTGTAAACAAACTACAAATTTTATTGAACTTTGTGCAAAGTGTCCAAGAGTGCAGAGTGACTTAACTTAGTAAAGAAGCAAGTTCAGTCCAGCTGAACTAGATCTCCTTATGTTCAAGTTCAAGGTCCATTCCCAGAACCTCTGTGTGGCCATCACAGAGGCTTGAGAATGAAGCTTTGATTTTCAGTCACCTTATACGCCTGGTAAAGCAGCAAACAAGTGTGAATTTACAGAGAAAATTCACAAAGGCTAAACATAACCACTTACATTCTGCAGAAAATGTTCAGCAGCTGAGGGGACAGGTGTCCTTATCCCTACAGCCTGCTGGGCAACTTGGCAGTGCAATAAGGTCAAAACTGCACTTTAACTGAAAATTAACAGAATTTCAAAATATAGGCTAAACAACATGCTCTTGAACTGGACTGTTCTTGTTTGATTGGACAGTTACTGAGTAGTCCTGCAAATAAGAACAATCAAACAAATCATAATAACAAATAGGATCAATACTCCTTGAATCAGTGCTGCTTCTTGCCAGGTTATTAGGCTTAGGGAATGAACCCATTTCTTTAAAGGAGAAATGTTAGCTGTTAGCTTGTCAGGATTATTTTTCACTGCTTGTGCTTCTTTGGAGTGTTTGCTTAATTCTGTGGAACATATTCCTTTAAACTCTTCACATTGGTAACCATGAATCTTCAACAAGAATCTTAGGGCTTCTCTGTTTTGTAATACTGCTTGTTCTATCCTATCAGCATCTGTTGAGAAATCATTAAGCATTTTGGCAATGATGTTTAGTTGCTCCTGCACCCAGTAGTTAAGCATTTGCACTAAACCTAATGCTCTGTCTACACCAACTGGGGAAAAAACTGCTGCTAGCAAATGTCCTGTATCACTCCAATGTTCTGTGGTGTTTTCCTCAGCTTGAGGACTAGACCACTTAACATGCTCTTGTATTGATTGTGTAAATTTGGTCAGCTTGCCGAAGTAACAAGGTCCACTTTTTACCTGGGCAGGTATTCCAGGCCATGCTCTATTACCACAAATTAAGAAATATCCAGGAGGCAACGCTCTTCTCTGGTTACCTTTTGTGTGAACCAATCTTGTTTTTGCGTAACTTGTATTTTGTGAACCAACAACATTCCAACACCAACTGCTATTGGTGTAACTCTTATTATGAGGAGTGACATCTGTGCTTCCCACAGGAAAATATTGCTGTGACCAGTGTTTGTTTGACCATTCAGATACACTGGAATGCACAGAGTGAAATTCAACACATGACTCATTTCCAGGGAGAGCTCCTACTAACCTTAGCTCTTGCGGATCTCTCTCTAAGGAAGTATTCAATTGCCATATGATGTCTGCTATGGTTTCTCCAGTACCACTGCAGGACACTTTTGCTTCCTCAACACCAAAAGGAATGAAATCTTTGATGTTATGATAAGGTGTTCCTATAAGGCACACTTTGTTTGGTTCTCCTGCTTTAACCATGTTATCTGAGCAGAATTTTTTTAGATTTGCCTGTTGAGAAAGCATTATCCATACATTCTGATTAGTAACAGCAACAAGACAAGTTACAAGTGCAAGAGATACACTTAGATGCTCTCTGGATTTAACTACCCTTTGAATTATGGTGGCTAGATGCTTTTTATCTGGCTTGACCATAGTTGTGAAGGCTTCTGAAATGGTCTTTTGAGTTACCAGAGGCTTCCCTGTTCTAGGAAGGTTAGAAAAGACAGCTAAAGCAGCATTTTTGGATCTTTCAAATCCCTTTTTTACTACATCGTGATTCCCAGCTCCCCCCAGCATGTCCCAAACAGAGGCTTCTTTTTCTTTTGCTCTCCGTTCTGGGATACAGCTGGTGGGTGTGGCTGTCGGTGATGGAGGCTGCAGGTACCAGGTTGCCGGCGCAGGGCACGTCCCTACCGGTGCGGGGGGTTCCAGTGCCGGTGCTGGCAGCTGCGGGCAGCGCGAGGCTATCGGGGAGGGAGTCCCCGCTGGTGCTGCAGAGCTTGTGTCCTGCACGACTGGCGCTGTGGGAACTCGTTCTCGGGACGCTTGCGCTGTGAATGGCGCACAGTGAAGGGAACGACCAGGGGGAGCTCCGCGGGTTCCGCTCCACTGGGGAGGAGTCTCTCCCCTCTCCATGACGCAGTCGATCCACGCAGGAGGTGGTGGGGGTGGCGCGGGAACTGATCCACCCCAGGGGCAGGCGAATTCGGAGCCGACTCTGGCCCCTGCGGGCTGCGGCGGACCCGCGCCTGGCGCATGCGCTGTGATTGGCAGGCAGTAGGGAGGGGGGTTGGGCGGTCCTGGCGCCTCGTGGTAAGGGCGCGCCGTTCCTTTGTTTGATTTCGTGGGCTTTGCCATCACGTGGTCTCTCTGTTTTCCTGGCCACGCGGTTTCGAGTCCTGCTGAAATGTCTCTCGCGGCCGCCTCTTGCCGCAACGGAGCGACTCCAGAGTACCCGCAGGGCGGCGGGGAGCATGGCGGCGGGGCGACCCCAGCCCCGAGGTACCCGCAGGGCATTGGCGGCAGCGGCGGCAGTGCCGGCGCCGAAGGTGGATGGACAGGGGGAGAGAAACTCCACGGGGTTTGTCCCCCCCTCCACATGTCTCTCTCGGCTGAGGGCATTCCCCATCGCACTTTCTCGGAGTTGGGGTTTAAATAAAAGTCACTCACGGTTTGGTTTTCTGCGGCGTGTCTCGTGGGGTTCCAAGTTGCTGCTGAGGTCCGGCTGCTTCTACAGCGGCAGCCGGTGGTCTCATTTGCTGTGCATAGGCTGTTTCTTGGTAGTTGTAAGGCGGTGCAAAGACGACTTCTTGGCTTTTCGCGGCGACGAACGGCGTGGAAAAGCTTTGATTCCATGGTTGCTGTGGTCTTGCCGGGTTTTCCGGAGCGGGAGTACACGGTGCCGTGTGTGGGTACGGGAATGTTACAGCGCTGGCTCCGCGGCTCGGCTCTGGGCTCCGCGCTTGTGGATAGGGCGGCGGCGATGCCGAAGGGAACGGCAGTGGGGGTCCGACGGGCGGCACGGGCGGTGCCGAAGGGTACCATGGCGGGGGTTCCACGAGCGGCACAGGCAGCAGCGGTGTGGCAGAGGGGTACCACGACGGGGGTTCCGCGAGCGGCGGTGCCCATGGTGTTGCAGAAGGATGTTCAGGAGAAAAACCGCCCTACAGAAGAGGCTTTTTTCCTTTCTCTCAGGTAGCTTGAGGTTTTTATGGGCTCGTTCTACCTCTAACAGCATTTTCGTTACAGCTGCATATGACGGAGTAAGTGGCACAAATTCTTCGGGAGCAGTTTGCACTAAATTCCACAAATCTGCCCCAATATTGTCCCACAAGTCTATGGAAAACGTGGAGCTGGCATCGGTTAAGTGCCCCCGACTAAGGCACCAGTCCAAAAATTCCTGTAATGCTTGTCTTTCAATGTTTGTTTTTTTTAACACGAGCTAATTTTTCAAATTTATCAAGCAATAAGTTCGTTTCAGTCGAATTGGATTTTCCCATGTTTCTTTAACTGACCGGTTTGAAGGTCGTCGTTCTTTCAGTCCACGTTCTTTCAGCAGCTGTCTAGGCCACTACAAAAAACTCCCAAGTTTACGGGAGACAGAAGCTCTCGGAGGCTTCTCCTTAAGGTTCTAGGCAGGTCTGCAGGTGGCTTCCATGTTCTGAGACACGCTGGGGTCCACCAATTGTTGCAAACCAGGGCCTAGTGAGACTGCGCACACCAATGTGATGTTCAAGCAAATCCAAAGTTTATTCAAAAACACAGGTATATATGACCTCAAGTGACCCCGCCCCAGGTACAGATGTCCGATTCCATAGGTTAAGGCTGGAAACATGTCCTTTTAAGGTGAAAACGAAACTTGTGGGGGTTGTCCTTCAGACCACCAGAATTAGCGGCAGCAACACTCATGGAATCAAAGGCCATTGTGACATTGCAGGGATTAATGGAACCAAAGAAACCCTGGGAGACTGGAACCTCATGGAATCAACGGGCCATAGTGACTTGTGAAGAGCCTTATGGAGACAAAGGGACCCTGGGGCACTGTGGAACCTCATGGAACCAAGGGGCCTTTGTGACTTGTGGGGACTCCTGGAATCAAATGAACCTCAGGACATTTTGGAACCTCATGGCATCAAGGGGCCTTTGTGGCACTGCAGAGCCTTATGGACCATGGCAGGATGTTCTGCCCTGATCAGGCCCAGAATCCACTTAGAGAAGGCAAACAATGCAGGCTCTCTGGGCTGAGTTACTGCTGGCACCAAGGGGCTGTGTGGGTGTTGAATTCTGCTAAAACCAGCCTGGTTCACCAAACTGCAAATGCACATCCTGCTTTTTGGAACAGGATCTGAAGATAAACTGCTCACTGGCCTGGACATTCATGACTAGCAATCCCTCACTGTATAGCTCTAAAAGCTCTGTCCAACTTCCATATGGCAGATCCTTTCACAGACTGTCTTGAAGCATGTGGAGCTTCTCCCATGAAGCAGGGACGGCTCTTCATGGTCACTGCCCAGGGGTTAAGGGAAGGAGAGAGATCTCCCCTCTTTAGTTGTGTGAGAGTTACATCAATCTCTGCTTAATGATAGTTTCTTTTTGCTGGCTTCAACACAACTCTTTTAAAATAACTGCTTTGACACAGTGCACTGCACTATTTTATGCTATAATAGACTCTACTAGGAGGTTTTTAGCTTTTTCATAGTGTACTGAATATTTAAGGAAAAGATTAAGATCTTTCATCTGTTCACTTGTCTGTTCTTTTGTTTGTTCATTTCTCATAACAAATAACTCATTCTATAGATCTGATTTGCCATTTTTAAAACCTGTGGAAAAAAGTGATTCAATCACACCTCTATAATTCCTGAAATTTAAATTGCACAGTAAATCTGAGGCTAAGATTGGATTCAGTCACCCCCAGGCTCCTCTCTGAGGAGGAGTTTAGAAAGCAAGGGGTCCTTTCTGCCCCAACAGCTCAATGAGACATCTTCTCTAATAAACTCTGTCTAAAACTTCTGTTACCTCTGTGACACCATGAGCTGCCACACTATCCTAGGACTCCTTTGGTTCTATGAGGCCCTGCAAAGTCACAGTGATCCCTTCATTCCATGAGGTTCTGCAGTGTCCCAGGTTCCCTTCAGTTCCATAAGGTCCCAGAGCACCAAAATGACCCTTTGATTCCAAGGGGTTCTGAAGTGTCAGAGTGTCCCTTTTGTTCCATCACTGCGGAGAGTCACAACGAGCCCTTAATTCCATGAGGTTGCAGAGTTACAATGATCCCATTGTTTCAATAAGACTCTGCAGTGTCACAATTCCATGAGGTTCCACAGTGTCACACTGGTCCCTTGTGCTACTCAAGGCCCTGCACTGAGACACAGGTCCCTTAAATCCATGAGATTCCACGATGACCCCATGATTCCATGAGGTCCTGCAGTGTCAAAGTGGTGGATTCAGAGGTGGTGGAGCTTTTATTTTTGTAGTTAGAAACAGAATGAGAAAGAAATAATGTCACCAAGGGCACCTTGGAGGTGCAGACTGGACATGCGAAGAAAGGAATTTCACTCCAAGACAAGTGCTCTGATACAAAGTGTCACAAAGAAAGGGTCTGGATGAGCCCAAGGCTTTATGGAGGAGCCAGGGAGGAGGGAGAGATGTCAGTGCAGGAAGGGGCCAGCGAGGTGGGGCAGCCGGGGGATGCCGACAGCCTGCAGGGAAAGGGGCAGGGCATGGACACCGTAGGACAGCCTGGGCTGGAGAGGAGACAGGGATGTGCAGAAGCTGAAAGGCCCCAAGAGAGCCAACTTGTGCAGGCCTTTGGCCATGGCTGCTGTGTGTGCCCCTGATGGCATGAGGAGACAAGTGAGCCTTGCAGCCCTGGGGCCTCATTGCCTCCTTGTCCCTGCTCAGCAGCCTGGGAGGTACCACCCCATCCTCCTGCCCTTGGCATTGCACATCCCACATGCCAGTTCCCCAGGAAGACCCCTGAGGAATTAGGAAGGGAATGGATCTCCCTTCTCAGGGGCTGGAGGTCAAGGCTAGGACATTTGAATTCTGAAACACAGCCAGTTTAACTCATTATGAGAGACATCTTTGACTTGCTTGTCCGTAACTGTCATCACTGCCTCCAGTTTTCTGCTCTAACTGGAATCTGGGGACACTTTCTCAGTCCTGTTCCTCAGTGGGACCCATTAACACTACAAGAAACTTCAGTGTTTCAATGTCAATTTGAGTTATTGAGAAGTTGTTTGAACTTACTCTGATGGACTGAGTTTAATGTAAACAACACAAACCCCCCAGAGGGCCATTAAATGCCCTGGGCTGTTGCTGTGCTGCTGAGCTGGGCCGGGCTCCTGGCACACAGGGAGCTCCTGGCAAGCGGGCAGCGCTGCAGAGAGACAGCTCTGCCCAGGAGCAGCTCCTGTGCACAGCCCAGCAGGGCTCAGGGCACTGCCAGGGCAGCTCAGGGACACCAGCAGGGCACAGACAGAGCTTAAAGGGGCTCAGCATTGGGAGGATGACTCAGAGCTCTTGGAGGAGAAATCTTTGCAGTGCTGGACATGGTGAGTCTGTGGGTGCAGGGCAATGCAGGGGCAGCTCCTGGAGGCATCTCCTAAAGCTGGCCCAGCCCCAGCTGATGGGTTGTGTGAGGAGGGGGCTGTTGGGGGACACTTTGGAAGAGCTGCTTAGCCAGGGGTTGCAGCCAGGGGTGCCCAGGGCTGTGGTGCAGAGCAGGGTCCTGCAGCCCAGGGTGCTTTGCTGGGGCAGGGACTCTGCTGCCTGCCAGGGTCAGCTCTCAGCCAGCCTGGGGAGCTGCTCACAGGGCTGGGGGAGAAGGGCTGTGGGGAAGGAGCAACCCCTTCTAGGGAAGGGTAGGGTCCTTCTACTGTCAAAATTGTGCTGTAGGGGCAAGGGCTACATATAGCTCCAGATCAATGCAGAAAAATTCCCAGGGGCATTTGCAGGAAGCACAGCATGAGGGGGGTTGTCTTATGGGGAAAACTCCTTTTCTTACAATTTTTCCCTTTTGGATTGTCTGGGTAGGAAATGAGACAGAAATTCAACTCTGAGCTGAGCAAGAGACTCTAAAACCTTTAAATTGTTGCTTTTAGAGGTGCAGAAAGCAGAGACTTCCACAAACCACCACAGAGTGGCTCACAGGCAGCATCAGTGTTGCTTTTGCAGACTCCTCCAGGTTGCTCTGACACTGGTATCAGAGCCTGCCCAGCCAGAGCTGCCCCTGGGCAGTGCCCTGTGCTGGGAAAGCTCTGCAAGGCAGAGCTGAGCACCCAGGGCTGGGATGGGCTCTGGGAGCACTGCCAGGGCCCAGCCCTGGGCACAGGGAAGCAGCTGCTGGCAGGGACAGCTCCAGGCAGCAGAGCCCTGGGCAGGGAGTAGGGGGAAATTTGCCCCAAGCACCCCTGGGGGAGGGGGCATACAGGTCACTCTGGGGAGCCTTCCCTGCAGCTCTGCTGGGCACTGTGTGCTGGGCCATGAAAATGAGGACTCCTCCAGTGGAAAAGAACCTTCATCCATTGTCTCTTCTAAGTCACGAGTGCAGAGGTGGAACTTTTGCATTCAAGGTGTGTTCAATCTCATGTCCCTTTTCAATGTCAGAGCTGTAATAAAAAATTTCCATGTCCCACTTCAGCAGAGGAACACTGAGTCCTTGGCAGCACATTTTGTAGTATTTGATACACTGCTATTAGTTAAAAACAGATTGGCTTTGTCAGAGAGCTCTGCCCTTAATACTCTCCATATTTTCCTTTTCTAAACAGAACCACTGCTAAGAAACAGCAAATGTCCAACAGCAGCTCCATCAGCCAGTTTCTCCTCCTGCCATTGGCAGACACGAGGCAGCTGCAGCTCCTGCACTTGTGGCTCTTCCTGGGCATCTCCCTGGCTGCCCTCCTGGGCAACGGCCTCATCATCAGCGCCGTAGCCTGCAACCACCACCTGCACACCCCCATGCACTTCTTCCTGCTCAACCTGTCCCTCACAGACCTGGGCTCCATCTGCACCACTGTCCCCAAAGCCATTCACAACTCCCTCTGGCACACCACAGCCATCTCCTACATGGGATGTGCTGCACAGGTGTTTTTTTATTTCTTCTTCACAACAGTAGAGTTTTCCCTCCTCACCATCATGTGCTATGACCGCTACGTTGCCATCTGCAAACCCCTGCACTACGGGACCCTCCTGGGCAGCAGAGCTTGTGCCCACATGGCAGCAGCTGCCTGGGCCAGTGGCTTTCTCAATGCTCTGCTGCACACAGCCAATACATTTTCCCTGCCCCTGTGCAATGGCAATGTCCTGGGCCAGTTCTTTTGTGAAGTGCCCTACATCCTCAAGCTCTCCTGCTCACAATCCTACCTCAGGGAATTTGGGCTTCTTTTGGTTAGTGCTTTTGTATTTGTGGGATGTTTCATTTTCATAGTTTTCTCCTATGTGCAGATCTTCAGGGCTGTGCTGAGGATCCCCTCTGAGCAGGGACGGCACAAAGCCTTTTCCACGTGCCTCCCTCACCTGGCCATGGTCTCCCTGTTTGTCAGCACTGGCATGTTTTCCTACCTGAAGCCTCCCTCCACCTCCTCCCCATCCCTGGACCTGGTTGTGTCAGTTCTGTACTCGGTGGTTCCTCCAGTACTGAACCCCCTCATCTACAGCCTGAGGAACCAGGAGCTCAAGGATGCCCTGAGGAAAATGATGACTGGATGGTGCTTTTCAGCAGCCAGAGACTGCCTGCTTCGCTCTGTCCCTGGCTCCCACTGCATGTCATAACAGGCCAAGAGTGTCTTTCCTTATTAAATTTTTTTCTATTCACTTGTCATGTTTTTTGTCTTCAAAGCAATATCATTACTCATCCCCTTCTTATTCATAATCCACCAACCTTGTGTGACACAGAGACTTTGTGTAATTGGGCAGCTTCACATTGTGTTTAATGGAAATAAAGGAACTTGCAACACCTTCTTGTCGCAGATCCATCCTCAGCAGAGCTGGAATGAATAGGAAATAAGAACAGCTTTCAGTTTGCCTCAGCTTTGGGATAGGCTCTGTGCTTGGAGCAGGAAGATATATTGAAGATTCAAATGGCTGGGGCTTTTGTGTTTGCCTGGGGAGATGGGATGGCAGGGAAGGGCTGAGAAGTTTCAGAATCTCCTGAAGACAGGAGCAGGGCATGCAGCTGTCTCCTTTTCCTTTTGCCAAGCACATTCACCCATCAGTGGTGTTGGGTCCTCTGTGATAACCTGCTGTGCCTTCCCAGTGGCTGGGGCTGCACAGGGGCCAGTGGGACCAGCTGTGGGTCAGTGGGGCACAAAGGGACCATGAAGCCACAGCCAGGGGCTGACAGCAAGGCCACAGACAAGGAATTCCTGGGCATGGCCCATGCTGTGCATGTGGGACTGTGGGAAAGTCAAATGTAGGGGTGACTGTAAGTGCATCCCTTAAGGAAAGCAGTTTAGAGTTCTCCCTTAAAAAGAAGATAACTACCTGGAGTGTCTGTGGGGTCTTGTGACCAATGAGATGTTTTGGTGAATGTGAGATGAATGGGCCAGCCAATAATATCATGACGTGTGGGATGTGAGAGGATATAAAAGGTGTGGATGTTACTGAGGACAGAACTAACTAGAACTTCTTCTACTATTACTACTACTATGCTCTGTTAGCTATGAGGAAACTGTCTGTGAAACTATCTTGAATAAACTCTTGTAAGCGTTCTGATCAAGCCTTCTGATGCCTGCTGTGCCTGAGCTCTTCTGACCGTCCTTCACGCTGCCCCTTGCTCGGGGTAACGGCAACCCCAATAAATGGTGACCCCAACGTGCACCAATAGGCAAAGCTCCCCTGGAGTTGGTGGCTGCAGGAAAAGTCAGGAGCCAAAAGAGCCTCAGTGGCTGTGCTGGAGACCAAGGCTGAAGGAGGGAAATGCAGGGCTGCTGTGGGATGGGGAGGTGGATTTAATTCCAGCAGACACTGATGTGGGGCTGAGGGACTCCATGTCTTCTCTGCCTGAGTCTTCACTGGAAAGGTCTCTCAGGCCTCTGTGCTCAGGGAAAGCTTCAGGGAGGAGGAGAGCCCATCTTGGCAGGAGCCTCCTGCAATGGCAGAGGGACACATGGCAGTGTGTGCCCCTGCAGGGCACTGCCCTGGCCATGGCACAGGCTGGGAGCTGCCTGGCTGGGAGCAGCCCTGTAAGGCAGCTGTGGGTGGGCAGGAGCTGGGCAGGAGGCAGCCGTGTGCCCTGGCAGCAAGGGAGGCCAGGAGCACCCTGGGCTGTGTGAGCAGCACAGCAAGGACGGGGCTTATCCTGGTTGCTGTGGCTGAGGAAGGCTGCACAAAGAGCAGTGGAGTTTAGAAATTGTATCCTCTTTAATTTTTGTGTTTTAGCCATGAAAAGAAACTTTCTGTGGGTCTAAATCTCAGCACTTTCTGGTCCTCCCAAAGAGCACAAACCTGATGGGTTGTGGTTCCCACTCCAGTGGCACTTAGATCTTGCTCCACACCCAGAGCATGAAGCTCCCTTGTCCCTCAAAGTTCTTGAAAATGGAGGGATGAAGGACACAGAACAGGCTGTGTGGATCAGTTGCGGGGCATGGCCAGGGATTTGGGGTGGTTGTGACCCCAGGGCAGGACCCAGCACTTGGCCTTGTTGAGCCTCATCCATCTGACCTGGGCCCATTGATCCAGCCTGTCCAGACCCCTCTGCAGAACCTTCCTGCCCTCCAGCAGATCAACAGTCCCACCCAGCCTGGCGTGATTTGTGAACTGACTGAGGGTGCACTCGATCCCCTCATCCAGATCATTGATAAAGGTGTTTAACTGAGCTGACCCCAATACTGATCCCTGGGAACACCCCTGGGTGTAACTCCATTCCCCACCATTCCTTGGGCTTGGCCATCCAGACAGATTTATCCCCAGTGAACAGATGTTGCAGAGAATGTTTGATAAAGTTCCTGTAGCCCCAGAATACTGGGGTAAGTGCATATTTACATCTGTACAATAGATAATTTCATTCACTTTTTCTCTTTTCCTCCCTCTGTGGACCAAGGGACCTTGTGACCACTGAGTGTGACTTGCTTGTGAAAGAGCAAATATGGGCAGAACTGGTGACAGGGAGTGTTTGAGGGGACCTTGGGATTTGGGCTTGACACAAAGTGTTTGCCATTGATCTAAGGTGTGGCAAGTGGACTTCAGGGGATGCAAGGTAGACTTAATATACATCAGCAGAAGGACTTTTACTTTTTACTGAGCTGTGCCTTCCTTTGGTTTTGTTTACTGACAATACATGAACATCCCTGTGTGTCTCCTGCAGCTCTTTCTCCAAGTACAGCAGGTGGGAGTTGGTGCCCAGGAGCTGAAACCTGCAGGTCCAGCCTTTAGTGGAGGAAGCTCAGATTCCACAAGGCTGCTTTGAGTGCCAGGGATGTGATGAGGGAAATGGTGGGGTGGGGATCAGGGATAAAGTCTGATGGATTGTCAGACATAAAAGGTCCTGATTTTCATATCTATTTTCACTGAATTAGGAGATGCTCTGGGTCAATATCAATAGGGAATTGCTGGTAATAATGTATAAGGAGGAAAAAATAAACAGGCCACAAAAAAGACATATTTTTGCTTGTGGTTTTTTTTTTAAGTATAAGATATTCACTTTGAATGCATTTCTGAGATCTCTGTAATTGACCACAGAAGATTTGAGAATGTAAAAGTAAATTATTCCCAGGGGTTTGTTTTGTTAAAATGCCATCAATGAAAAGAGACCATGAAGGGAAAGAGCAGACAAGGAGACCATCCCTGGTGCTTGGGGACAATATCAATTAGGGTTTGCTGCTCTCAGTGTGTAAACAGGAAAAAGGAAATGGGACAAAAAGTTCTATTTCTTAATTTTTTTGTCACTGTAGTGCACTCACTTTGAATACACTTCTGTTATCTGTCTAATGAAGCATAGAAGAATTGAAGACTTAATATTAAATTATTCCCAAAGGCTTGTCTTGTTAGGATGTTTTGAATGTTAATGAGCACTCTGGCACTGACAAAGCCTCTCAAGTGACTAATTAAAGCAGATCATTGGTGCACATAATTGCAGAAAACTCTCACAGACTCCAAGTCAGAACCGAAACTCAAACCCAAATCACCTTGAAAAACCTGCAGCCCCTGAAGCTTTAAGGAGGCCCCCAAAGGGCCAATCCTGACAAAGCCTCCCCAGGGACTCGCCCCAGCAGACCCTTGGAGGCCACGACTGCAGGGAGGCAAAGGCTCTGGGCAGCAGCTCAGGTGCTGAGCAAAGCCTGGCTTGGCTGGAGGCAGCAGAAAGGCCCAGCCCTGACCCCCAGTCCGCGGAAGGCACATCCTGTCCCTCACACCTTGCTCAGGGCTCTGCTGGGATCACTGGCATGGGGGGTGATGCTGAGAGCAGGAAAAGGGGTGAAAGTGCCCAGCCTTCCTGGGGCTGTGCCAGGAGGCCACGAGGCCCCAGAGCCTCAGCACAGCAGGTCTGCTCACAGCCCTTGGTGGCACAGACGATGCTGTGCCCGAGGGGAGAAAGACTTGGGATCTCTTGCACTTCTGGCCCAGTCACTTGATGTCCCTCTGGGAAGGAACAAACCACCTCTCAGAGGTAGGTGACAAACCAGTGCTGGGAATGGTCATTGGGAGGGGCTGGTCTGTGATCATTGTCCCAGAATTCTTTTGTTCCCATGAGCCTCTAAAGTGCCTCAATGGGCTCCTTGATTCCAGGACATTCTGCAGTGTCCATGGTCCCTTCCTGCTTTGAAAGGTTGTGCCATGTCACAATGTCCCTTTGGTTCCAGGAGGTTCTGTGGTGTCACAATGTCCCTTTGGTTCCAGGAGGTTCCAAACTGTCCTTGCTGGAACACACCTGGTTTGATGCTGCCCCACCTGCAGAGCTGCCTCCAGCTCTGGGGTCCCAGCACAGCAAGGATATGGAGCTGTTGCAGCGAGTCCAGAGGAGACCACCAGAATGATCAGAGGGATGGAGCAGCTCTGCCATGAGGGAAGGCTGAGAGAATTGGGTGTTGGAGTGACCTAATTGTGGCCTTCTAGTGCCTGAAAGGAGCCAACAAGAAAGATGGAGAGAGACTGTTTACAAGGGCCTGGAGTGACAAGACAAGGGACAATGGCTTCACACGGATAGAGGGAATGGTTAGATGGGATATCAGGAAGAAAATCTTTACTGGGAAAGAGTTGGGGCCCTGGCACTGGTTCCTCAGAGAAGTTCTGGCTGCCCCGTCCCTGGAAGTTGTTCAAGGCCAGGTTGCATGAGCAATCTGCTCTAGTGGAAGGTGTCCCTTCCCATGGCAGGGGATTGGAATTAGATGATCTTTAAGGTCCTTTTCCAACCCAAAGCATTCTGTGATTCTGTGACTGGTGGGTGATGTGGTGGTCAGGGCCATCTTGGGCACAAGGAATATGAAATAACAGAATTTTCCATTCTGACAGCTTGAACTGATAGCAGGGAGACTTTGCACTGTTGAAGAGATTGACTGAAGGAGTGTCTTGGGGGTCTGTCCTGAAGCAAAAAGCATTTTCATGGCCAGGCTTTGTGAACGAAGATTTGGGAAGGGCACTACCCACGCTTGCTTCAAGCTGCTGGTGGCTAAAAAGGCCAACACGGGATAGGCAAGTCCGGTCACAAAAGGCACAGGGGAACGTCTCCTTTGGCCATATTGGCAAGGAACGGTTCTGTCTGCGTTGTCTTTTCTCCTCCAGACTGACTGTGCTGCGTTCCCAAAGGAAGCAGCAGCGTCGTGAATGGTGTGTCTCCATGAATCCCTATTGGAGGCCACAGTGGACCACTGGGGCAGGCAATATGGCCAAGGCTGAGCTGTTGTTTCAGGGAGTCCTTGTATCTCCTCTTTGGGGCTCCTCTCTTGCAGCAGCCGGTGGCGAGTTCTCCACAGAGCACAATCTTCGGGAGGCAGTGGGTGATCCTCCATCCTGGAGACGTGCCCTGCCCAGCACAGCTGCGTTCTCAGCAGCAGGGCCTCCATACTGGTGACCCCTGCCTGTTCAGAACAGACACATTGGTCACGTAATCAGACCAGTGGATGTTTAGGATTGAACGGAGGCAGCGCTGATGGAAGCGTTCGAGGAGCTGCAGGTGGTGGCGGTAGATGACCCAGGATTCAGACCCATAGAAAAGAGCAGACAGTACAATGGCTCTGTAGACACTGATCTTTGTACTTTTCTTCAGGTGTTTGTTGGACCAGACTCTTTTATGGAGTTTTCAGAAGGCTCTGTAAGCCATTGCTGGCCGGTTGTCTGTCTCTTTGTCAATGTTACTGTCCAAGGAAATGATGCTTCCCAGGTAGGGGAATGTTGTAGTTTGGGATTATTATGTAAATTCTCTCCCCTGCCACTTAACTGCCCAGGCCAGCGGTTAACAAAAGAAGCAGTTAACTGTGATCGCTGGGGTGGGGGCAGGTTTGTCTCTTTTGGTTTTTTTTTTGGATATTCTCCTCAGTCTTGGCTCGGCGGAACGGGGGAGTGGGGGCTCCAAGGAGGCAGGCTGCCCTGCTGGTTACTGCTGGGGTTTTCCCTGGCTGTCTTGCCGCTGCCTACTTCGGACTACTTTTTCTTGCCGTGCTGCTGCCTGCCTTGGATTTGCTGCTGGTTGCTCGTACCTTTCTGCTTCTTGGACGGGGAACACAGGGGGAAGAGACTGAGTCCATCTGAAAGCTCACTGCTCGTCTGTCTCGCTGGAGAGGGACTGAAACTCACTCTGCAGCCAGCCGGGCTGTGACAAGGACACTTAAGTATAACCTTTTCTCCCGGAGGAAAACCTGCTGGGTTTTGTTCTTGTTTTTTTTTCTCTTATGGTGTTGGGGAAGTGGGTTGCACTAGTCTGTTTACATATATATATATATATATATATATATATATATATAGCAGTTATCCTTCTTGTATTAAAATTCCTTTTCTTAAATTTGATAAAGAGTGGTGTGATTATTGTGGAGGAGGCCCCTCCCCTGCTTGTGGGTAAAACATTTTGGTTTTTCCCCTCAAACCGAGACATTTCTTGGCGCCCAACGTGGGGCTTGTAAACAAAGAAGGATAACTGCTATTTTGTGGCACCATGTGGGTCTTGAGCTTAGGGTTCATCAGGACCATCCTGTATAATATATTGGCTTTTTGTTGGTACAAATTCATGCCAAAAGGAGCGGCAGGTTTAAGTCTTATCAACAAATCAATGAGCAAAACTCAAATAGCCGCAATTATTATTGAGTTCTTACTCTGGATTTATGGTGTCATGAATTCGATGCCTTTGGATGTCATGTGGGTGGTGCTCTCCAGGCTGTTTTCCTGCCGCAACCTAAGCTGCTACCTCTGGGGATTCAGTGATAATAGTACGGACCCTTGGGAAGGAACAAAGGGGAATCTCTTCTCCCAACCCTTTGTCCATTCCCCATTCAAGTCTGCTACAACAGCTTTTGAGATGTTTAAATTCTCCCTGGATGCCAGAGATATCTTGCTCTTTAAGGTTTTTCTGCAAGGTTGTATCCCTGCGGCTTACAGAATGTTTGAAGGTAGGGCCAGGGTTTTTCCAGAATGCATTCAGAAACCTAGCCCAGTGAAGGGGGAAAAGCGAGAGAATAAAACCCCTGATGCCACAGTGAAGGGAGAAAAGGATGAGGCTAAACCAAGAGGACAGGCCAAGCCTATGGAAGTTGCCCCTATTCAGAAAAGGAAATATAAGACCAAATTAGACCATCCAGCGGACGATGAGGGGGCTGCTGCACCTCCACAGCAAGCAGACCCAGAGCCTGAGATCATCACTGAGTCATTGTCATTTGATAATCTCCGTAGTTTGCGGAAAGACATTGCTCGACACCCGGGTGAGCCCATCCTGACTTGGTTGATCCGAGTTTGGGACCTTATGGGTGAAACCTTACAACTGGATGGTGCTGAAGCCAGGTTTTTGGGGGCTCTGGCCCAGGATGTGGCTATTGAACAGGTGTTTGTGAGGGAATCAAAGCCCCTTTCACTCTGGGCACGACTTCTAACGAGTGTAAGAGAGAAGTTTGTTTATAGAGAAATCCTGCAGGAACATCATATTAGGAAGACTTGGAAGACGATGGAAGAAGGAATTTTACGTCTGAGGGAGATGGCAATGATGGACGTGCTTTTTGGAAGAGGTGGGCAAGCCAATAATGACCCTGACAAGGTCAGATGCACACCACATATGTGGTGGAACCTTTCACACTCGGGGCCAGCTGAATACACCGATTTCCTGGCATCCATGTATAGGGAAGAGAACCATGAAACAGTGGGCGCAGTAGCAAATAAGCTCCGGATATATGAAAGCATGACCCACAGCCCAATGCAGGCCCGTATTTCTGCTGTAGAGACATTGGTTGAGAGTCTCAAGACGCTGCCTGCAGAGGTAAAAGCGATCAGAGAGGAAATTAGGGAAAGTCTCCAAGTGGCACCAGTGCGAATGAGAACCTCTGAAGTCAGAGCCAGACGCCCCCCAGCCAGAGGAAGTGGACAGACCTCACGAACTGAGATGTGGTACTTCCTGGCCAAACATGGAGAAGACATGGGACGGTGGGATGGGAAACCCACCCGTGCCCTTGCAGCCCGAGTACAAGAACTGAAGGAGAATGGAAGAAGGTCAGTGAGAGTAAGTGCAGTCCCAGTTTCCCACGGGCAAGAATCTGACCCACAGGAGGGCACCTCCCAGGTGTACTCATCGAGAAAAGGTTCTGACCGCTATGACCAGGATCAGTGTTAGAGGGGCCCTGCCTCTAGCCAGGTAGAGGCACGGGACAACCGTGTCTATTGGACTGTGTGGATTCGATGGCCTGGTACATCAGACCCACAAAAGTATAAGGCTTTGGTTGATACTGGCGCTCAATGCACATTAATGCCATCAGGACATGTGGGCTCAGAAACTATTTCTATTTCTGGGGTGACAGGGGGATCTCAAGAGTTGACTGTGCTAGAAGCTGAAGTGAGCTTGACAGGGAGAGATTGGCAGAAACACCCCATTGTGACTGGTCCAGCCGCCCCATGTATCCTGGGCATTGACTACCTCAGGAATGGATATTTTAAGGACCCAAAGGGGCATAGATGGGCTTTTGGAATAGCCACTGTACAGACAGAAGGGATTGAACAATTGAACTCATTGCCAGGTCTCTCAGAAAGTCCTTCTGCTGTTGGACTGCTGAAAGTTGAGGAACAGCAAGTGCCAATTGCCACCACGACAGTGCACCGTCGGCAATACCGAACGAACCGTGATGCTGTGATCCCCATCCATAAGATGATCCGTGAACTGGAGAGCCAAGGGGTGGTCAGCAAAACCCACTCACCCTTCAACAGCCCCATCTGGCCTGTGCATAAGTCTGATGGAGAATGGAGATTGACTGTGGACTATCGTGGCTTGAATGAAGTTACCCCACCGCTGAGTGCCGCTGTGCCGGACATGCTGGAGCTCCAGTATGAACTGGAGTCCAGGGCAGCAAAGTGGTATGCCACTATTGACATTGCTAATGCGTTCTTCTCCATTCCTCTGGCACCAGAGTGCAGGCCACAGTTTGCTTTCACCTGGAGGGGCGTGCAGTACACCTGGAACCGACTACCCCAGGGGTGGAAACACAGTCCCACCATCTGTCATGGACTGATCCAGACTGCACTGGAGAAGGGTGAGGCTCCAGAACACCTGCAATACATTGATGACATCATTGTGTGGGGGGACACAGCAGAAGAGGTTTTTCAGAAAGGAGAGAAAATCATCCAGATCCTTTTGGGAGCTGGCTTTGCCATCAAACGGAGTAAGGTTAAGGGACCAGCCCAAGAGATCCAGTTCCTGGGAGTGAAGTGGCAGGATGGACGCCGTCAGATTCCAACAGAAGTCATCAATAAGATCACAGCAATGTCTCCACCCACCAGCAAAAAGGAAACACAAGCCTTCCTGGGTGCCATAGGGTTCTGGAGGATGCATATCCCAGCATACAGTCAGATCGTAAGCCCTCTCTACTTGGTAACCCGTAAGAAGAATGATTTCCACTGGGGCCCTGAGCAGCAACAAGCCTTTGACCAGATTAAGCATGAGATTGCTCAGGCTGTAGCCCTTGGACCAGTCAGGACAGGACCAGACATACAGAACATGCTCTACTCCGCCGCCGGGAATAATGGCCTGTCTTGGAGCCTTTGGCAGAAGGTGCCTGGTGAGACTCGAGGCCGACCACTTGGATTCTGGAGCCGAGGCTACAGAGGATCTGAAGCCAACTATACCCCCACAGAGAAAGAGATCCTAGCCGCCTATGAAGGAGTCCAAGCCGCCTCAGAGGTGATTGGCACAGAAGCACAGCTGTTTCTGGCACCTCGACTACCAGTGCTGAAGTGGATGTTGTCAGGACAGGCTGCCTCTACACATCACGCCACTGATGCTACCTGGAGCAAGTGGATTGCCCTGATTACGCAGCACGCCCGTATAGGAAAATCAAATCGCCCTGGGATCCTGGAAATCATCACAAACTGGCCTGAAGGTGAAAATTTTGGTCTAGCAGATGAAGAGGAAGAGCAGGTGACACGTGCGGAAGAAGCTCCACCATACAATCAATTGCCAAAAGAGGAAATACGCTACGCCCTCTTCACCGATGGCTCCTGTCGCATTGTAGGGACTAATCGCAAATGGAAAGCAGCTGTATGGAGTCCCACACGACAAGTTGCAGAAGCTACTGAAGGAGAAGGTGGGTCGAGTCAGTTTGCAGAGCTTAAAGCCGTGCAGTTGGCCCTGGACATTGCTGAACGAGAGAAACGGCCAAAGCTTTACCTCTACACCGACTCATGGATGGTGGCCAATGCTCTCTGGGGATGGTTAGACCGATGGAAGAAAACCAATTGGAAACGCAGAGGGAAACCCATCTGGGCTGCCGATATATGGCAAGATATTGCCACCCGAGTAGAGAAGCTGATTGTGAGAGTCCGCCACGTAGACGCACACGTGCCCAAAAATCGGGCCAATGAGGAACATCTCAACAACCAACAGGCAGACCGAGCTGCGCAAGTGAAAGTATCACAGACAGATCTGGACTGGCAGCACAAGGGAGAGCTGTTCTTGGCTCGATGGGCCCATGATGCCTCGGGCCATCAGGGCAGAGATGCCACTTATAAATGGGCACGAGACCGAGGGGTGGATTTAACCATGGACATTATCTCTCAGGTTATCCACGACTGCGAGACATGTGCTGCCATTAAGCAGGCTAAGAGAGTGAAGCCCCTGTGGTATGGTGGGCGCTGGGATAAGTATAAGTACGGGGAGGCCTGGCAGGTTGACTACATCACACTGCCACAGACCCGCCAAGGCAAGCGCTATGTGCTCACCATGGTGGAAGCAACCACAGGGTGGCTGGAGACACACCCAGTGCCTCACGCCACTGCTCGGAACACCATCCTAGGCCTGGAAAAACAAGTCCTGTGGCGACATGGCACCCCAGAACGAATTGAGTCAGATAATGGAACTCATTTCAAAAACAGCTTAGTTGCTACCTGGGCGAGAGAACATGGCATTGAGTGGGTGTATCATATCCCCTACCATGCACCAGCTGCCGGGAAAGTTGAGCGGTGTAATGGACTGTTGAAAACCACTTTGAAGGCGTTGGGTGGAGGGACTTTCAAACACTGGGATCAACACTTAGCAAAGGCTACATGGCTAGTCAACACTAGAGGCTCTGTCAATCGAGCCGGCCCTGCCCAATCAGAACCCCTTCACACTGTAGATGGAGACAAAGTCCCTGTAATACACTTGAGAGGTATGCTAGGGAAAACAGTCTGGATCAACCCTGCCTCAGGCAAAGGCAAACCCATTCGTGGGGTTGTCTTTGCTCAAGGATCTGGTTCCACCTGGTGGGTGATGCAGGAAGATGGAGAGACACAATGTATACCTCAAGGGGAACTTATCTCTGGGTAAACGACTCATATTACTGTATTTGTAAACACTTAATTATTTAGAAAATTTAAGTTTAATGTAGAGTATCGACATGGAAGAGAATTTAGGGGTGGATAATGTTGTAGTTTGGGATTATTATGTAAATTCTCTCCCCTGCCACTTAACTGCCCAGGCCAGCGGTTAACAAAAGAAGCAGTTAACTGTGATTGCTGGGGTGGGGGCAGGTTTGTCTCTTTTGGTTTTTTTTTTGGATATTCTCCTCAGTCTTGGCTCGGCGGAAGGGGGGAGTGGGGACTCCAAGGAGGCAGGCTGCCCTGCTGGTTACTGCTGGGGTTTTTCCCTGGCTGTCTTGCCGCTGCCTACTTCGGACCACCTTTTCCTGCCGTGCTGCTGCCTGCCTTGGATTTGCTGCTGGTTGCTCGTACTTTTCTGCTTCTTGGACGGGGAACACAGGGGGAAGAGACTGAGTCCATCTGAAAGCCCACTGCTCGTCTGTTTCGCTGGAGAGGGACTGAAACTCACTCTGCAGCCAGCCGGGCTGTGACAAGGACACTTAAGTATAACCTTTTCTCCCGGAGGAAAACCTGCTGGGTTTTGTTGTTGGGTTTTTTTTCTCTTATGGTGTTGGGGAAGTGGGTTGCACTAGTCTGTTTACATATATATATATATATATATAGCAGTTATCCTTCTTGTATTAAAATTCCTTTTCTTAAATTTGATAAAGAGTGGTGTGATTATTGTGGAGGAGGCCCCTCCCCTGCTTGTGGGTAAAACATTTTGGTTTTTCCCCTCAAACCGAGACAGCTTCCAATCCCCCTTTTCCCCCCTTTTATGGGTTTGGCCAGATGGGCCTAAATTTAGGTGTTAAAGATCAGCTAGGCCTGGGATTGTCAGCTGACTTGAGCTGGGCTGAGCTAGCTCACAGCTGACTTCTTCTAGCCAATAATATTGTATTCCATACCATACTACATCATCTCAAAGGGTGTAAAACCCAGTGTGTGGGAGTGGCTTGGTTAGTTCCATCATGGCTGCACTAAGAGGAGGATGTCTGGCAGCTCCTCTACTATGCTGGGCCCTGCTCCTGTTGCCTCTGCTTGCATTTTGTTTGAGTTCAGGGAAGCAGAAATATTTTATTCTTGTACTTTCTTGCAGAGTGTCTTTTAGAGTGCTTATAGATTTAGAGTAATACACTTTGTATCACTGGGGAGTGGGAAGTTATGTCTTGTTATACCACACATAACTTGTGTAAGTGTGTGTTATATTGTAGTTTTCTCCTAACTTTCTCTTTTCTGTATAAATACATGTAGTTAGTTTCAGCATAAACCTGGTTTTGAGGGTTTTTTTTCTCTCCCTCTTCTTTTTCCCTTGGCTGGTTGGGGGGAGGAGGAACCCTCTTCACTCTGTCCTGGACAGTTGGTGCTTTGCCAGCTCAACCCAAGACACTGTGGAAGGATCTGCCATATGGAAGTTGGACTGAACTTATATAGTTACACTGTCAGGGATTGCTGGTCACATGTTTCCAGGCCAGTGAGCAGCTCATCTGTCCAATGGTGCTTCAAAAAGCAGGATGGGCATTTGCAGTTTGGTGAACCAGGCTGGTTTTAGCAGAATTCAACACCGAACAGCCCCTTGGTGGCAGCAGTAACTCAGCACAGAGAGCCAGCATTGTTTGCATTCTCTGAGTGGATTCTGGGCCTGATCAGGGCAGAACATCCTGTCATGGTCCATAAGGCTCTGCAGTGCCACAATGGCCCCTTGATATTATGAGGTTCAAAAACGTCCTGAGGTTCATTTGGTTCCAGGAGTCCCCACAAGTCACAAAGGCCTCTTAGTTCCATGAGGTTCCACAGTGCCCCGGGGTCTTTTTGTCTTCATAACGCACTTCAGTGTCAAAATGGCCTCTTGATTCCAGGAGGTTTCAGTTTCCCAGGGTTCTTTCAGTTCCATTAACCCCTGCAGTATCACAGTGGACTTTTGATTCCATGGTGTTCAGCAGCGGCCCCAGGGTAGTTTGGGCTCCATAACCCTCCTCAGTGTCACAAAGGCCCCTTCATTCCAGGAGGTTCCAAAATATCTCAGGGTTCCTATTGATCCATGAGGCCCCATTTGTCACAATTGCCCTATGATTCCATGAGGTTCTGTCGTCTCATAATATCCCTTGAGTTCCAGGAGGTTCTGTGGTGTCACAATGTCCCATTTGGTTCCAGAAGGTTCCACACTGTCCTTGCTGGAAAACACCTGGTTGGATGTTGCCCCACCTGCAGAGCTGCCTCCAGCTCTGGGGTCCCAGCACAGCAAAGACATGGAGCTGTTGGAGCGAGTCTAGAGGAGTCACCAGGATTCTCAGAGGGATGGAGCAGCTCTGCCATGAGGGAAGACTGAGAGAATTGGGATTGTACAGCCTGGAGAAGAGAAGGTCGCTGGGTGACCTAATTGTGGTTGAAGGGAGCCAACAAGAAAGATGAAGACTGATTACAAGGATCTGCAGAGACAGGACAAGGGGGAAATGGCTTCACACTGATAGAGAGAAGGGTTAGATGAGATATTGGTAAGAAATTCTTTATAGTGAGGCTGGTGAGGCCCTGGCACAGGTTGCTCAGAGAAGTTCTGGCTGCTCCATCCTTGGAAGTCGTTCAAGGCCAAGTAGAATGTGACTCTGAGCAACCTGGTCTAGTGAAAGTTGTTCCTGCCCCTGGGGTTGGAATGAGATGCTCTTTAAGGTCCCTCATGACCCAAAGCATTCTGTGATTCTGTGGCTGGTGGGTGATGTGGTGGTCAGGGCTGTCTTGGGCACAGAGACCATGAAATAATGGGGATTTCCATTGTGGGTGAAGGAAGGAGGGGCACCAGCAGAACTGACACCTTGGACTGACAGCTGACAGACTTTGGCCAGTTTGGGAAACTGATGGACGGAGTCCCTTGGGAGTCAGTCCCAAAGGAGAAAGGAGTGCAGGATGGATGCAGGTGTTTTAAGAAGGAAATCTCAAAGCTCCAGCAGCTGTGCCTCTGTGGCCTGAGACAATCCAGAGGGCAAAAGGTATGGCCTGGTGAAACACAAACCATGGGCTGGATGTCAGGAAAAAAAAGAGAGTGCGTCACCTCTGGAAAGAGGGGCAGAAATCTTGGGGGAACTACAAGGATATGGTGAAGTTATGGAGGGGGAAAATGTGAAGGGCCAGAGACAAACTGGAACTGAATTTGGCCACTGCAGTTAAAGACAGCCAAAAATGTGTCTCTAAATCCATGGGCAGTTAAAGGAGGGCTCAGGAGAGTCTCCATCCTTTGTTGGATGCAGAGGCAGCACAGGGTCAGGGCAGGAGGAAAAGGCTGAGGGAATTAATGACTTCTTTCCCTTGCTGTTTAACACCAAAACTTAATTGTATTTTGGATATCCTTTTCCAGGGCTAGAGTTGGTGATGGAAGATGAGTGAAGCCCATGCAATCCAGGAGGATAATGTGAGTGACCTGCTGTAGCAGTGAGACCAACACAAGTCCCTGGTCCCAAATAGGATGCACCTGAGGGTACTGTGGGAGCTGAAGAAAGAGCTGGCCAAGCCACTTTCACTCATTGCCCAGCAGTCCTGGTGAACTGGAGAAGTCCCAGCTGTCTGGAATTCAGCAGCTGTGATGCCCATTTAAAGACAGGGCCAGAAGGATCTGAAGAACGCCAGGCCTGTCAGCCTGACTTCAGTACCAGAGAAGTCCATGGAGCAGATCATCCTGAGTGCCATCACACGGCATGTGAAGGAACCCAAGGAATAAGGGTCAGTCACTGTGGGTTTTGGAAAGGCAGATCCTGCATGACCCCGCTGACCCCATTTCTATGACAAAATGACCCACTCAGGAGATGAGGGAAAGGCTGTGGATGTGTCTCTCTAGAATTCAGTACAGCCTTTGGCACCACCTGCCACAGCATCTCCTGCAGAAACTGGCTGCTCATGGCTGGGATGAGGGAACTGTTTGCTGGGTGAAAAACTGACTGATGGCCCAGAGAGTGGTGGGGAATGGAACTAAATCCATGTGGGGCTGGTCACCAGTGGTGTTCTCCAGGGCTCAGTGTTGGGGTTGGTCCTGTTTAACACCATTATTGATGATCTGGACAAGGGGATGGAGTGCACCCTCAGTAAATTTTTGGCCAAGATGAAGTTGGATTTAACTGTGGATCTGCTGGAGGGCAGGAAGGTTCTGCAGAGGGATTTGGACAGGCTGGATCAATAAAACCCAGTGTCAGGTCCTGTCCTTGAGTCCCAACAACCCCATGGAATGCTCCAGGCTGTGGGCAGAGTGTCTTGAGAGCTGCTCATCAGGAAGGGACTTGGGATGTCTGTTTGAGAGCCGTTGAATATGAACCAGAGAGTGCCCATGTGGGCAAGAAGCCCAATGGTGTCCTGGCCTGTATGGAAAATAGTGGGGCCAGCAGGACCAGGACAGAGATTGTCCATCTGCACTGGTCACAGGTGAGGCCCCACCTCAAGTCCTGTGTCCTATTCTGGGCCCCTCACTGCAAAAAGGACATTGAGGGCCTGGAGTGTGTCCAGTGAAGGGAGTGGAGCTTGGGAAGAGTCTGGAAATAATGTGTCATGAGGAATGGCTAAAGGAACTGGTGTTCTGGAGTCTGGAGGAGAAGAGGCCCAGAGACAGTGTCATTGCTCTCTACAAAGACCAAAAATGAGGTTTTAGTGGGGTGGGATTTGTTCTGTGCTATCAAGGCTGTAGTGACCAGATGAGAGGAAACGGCTCTTAATTGCGTCAGTTGAGGTTTAGATTAGATATTAATTTTTTTTTCACTGAGTGTATAGGCATTTGAATAAGTAGCTCAGTGAAGTGGTGGTGTCTCTGGAAGTGTTCACATGGCATCTGGATTAGCACCCTGAGAAGTGGTTTAGGGGTGATTATGGTGGTTTTTCATTCAGAGTTGGACAAGAGGATCTTGAAGGTCTATTCCAGCCATGATTGTTCTGTGATTCTGTGACCTGTCATCACTGTTTCCAGGTTTGTGCTTTTACAAGAAACTGGAAAAGTTTTCTGAGTTTGATTCCTCAGTGGGACCCATTAGCACTGCAAGCAACTTTACAGTTTGAATCTGACTTTTGTTTCTCAAGAGGTTCCTGTAACTTTCCTCAGGGTCTGATGTTCAGGGACTGAGCACCAACCCCCCAGAGGGCCATTAAATGCCCTGGGCTGTTGCTGTGCTGCTGAGCTGGGCCGGGCTCCTGGCACACAGGGAGCTCCTGGCAAGCGGGCAGCGCTGCAGAGAGACAGCTCTGCCCAGGAGCAGCTCCTGTGCACAGCCCAGCAGGGCTCAGGGCACTGCCTGCACACACCGAGGGCACAGCAGAGAAGGGACAGAGATGAGAGGCAGCCTGGGCTGGGAGGGGACTGAGCTCTCACTACAGGAGAAACCTCCACAGTATTTGAATGAAGAATTCTCTGGCTGTAGGAAAGTTAATCTTCCCTTCCTGCAAGGATCTCCTAAAGCTGGCACATCCCACAGCTTCCAGGATCTATGAGAAGGACTCTCACAGTTCCTCTAGCAGGCAAGAGGTGGCCATATGGCAGAGCAGGGCAGGACCTGCAGGCAGTAGAGACACAAGGGAAGTGAGAAAGAGGTTTAGATATCCTGGGGTTGGAGGACAGGTGAGAGCCCTTCAGAAGAGGAATCTTCACAGCCCTTTGCCAGGCTAAGTCTCTGGCTGCAGAGCACTGCAGGTGAGTTCCTGGAAGTGTCTCTTACACCTGCCAAATGTTACCACTGAGAAGACCTGCAAGGATGGCTCTCCTGGATTTCCTGGTGTGGAGCATCAGAGGCACAGGGCAAGAAGGTTCCCTTCTCCCAGGGATGGCTGTTGGGTGTGAGGGTGGGGGTGCAGCCAGGGGTGCCCAGGGCTGTCCTGCAGAGCAGGGTCCTGCAGCCCAGGGCTCTGTGTGCTGGGGCAGGGGCTCTGCTGCCTGCCAGGGTCATCTCAGCCTGGCCAAGGAGCTCCTCATAGCCCTGCAGGGCAAAGGTGTGGGTGGAAGGGGTGACCCCCTCCTGGCAGGGCAGGGCTGAGCAGGGCAGGGCAGGGTCCTTCAGCTACAATGGCTCTGGGCTTCTCTCAGCTTCAGCTCCACCTCCTGCCATGTCCAAGGGCACTTCTCAGGAACCACATCCACTCAGAACACCTTCCCCTCCCCAGCCACCTCACCTTGTCTGGGATCTGCTCTGCAGCCCCTGCACATGCAGAGCTGCCCCTGGGCTGTGTGAGCACTGGAGGGAGCTGAGCTGGGCACAGGGAGGTGGCTGCTGGCAGGAACAGCTCCTCACAGCACAGACAGGCAGGGAGGGAGAGGGAGCTGCTGCCACAAATGCTGGGGAGGGGCATGTGGGCACCTCCCTGCTGGCCCTGTGGCACAGACACCTTCCCCTGGCCAACTCCTCCCTGGGCTCCTTTCCCAGCCTAAGCAGAGCCTCTGCCCTCAGGCCCGTGGGGGCTCAGGTTTGCATTGTCCTGCAGCAGCCACAGCCCAGGGAAGGATAAGCTTCTGATTTCCATCTATCTCTGCATTTCCCTCCTCCCTTGGCAGGAGCATTGTGGCATATCACTGCCATCATCTGTTGCCTGTGCTGTCCTAGTTCTCACCTTTGGCTCTTCTGAGCCAGTGCAGGGGTTTGAGGGTGGCGGGTTCAGTTCCTGTCCGGGCACAAACCCTTTGGGTCCTGCTGTAGTGATGTTTCTGTGGGAGCAAAGTGCCCAGGACCCCTCCAGGCAACTTCAGGATATCCATCTGTTTCCCGGGGTCTCCTGCAGGGTTGCAGGATGCCCTCCAAAGGGGCACAGCTCTCCCACAGTATCTCTGTGCTGTCTAGGAACTCCTGGGAGGAGAGAGATGAAAAAGGTGAGGAGTTTGACTTTCTGCTCTTTGGACCCAGATTTCTGGGTTCCTCTGCTCTCAGCAGTGTGCAGTTTTGTTTTGGGGGAACAGTTGTGTGTGATGCTCATCCAGCTCCAAGCTGCCAGCACAGGGCAGGTGAGAACAGCACTGATGGACAGAACAGCTCTTCTGTCTCCACTAAGGGACTGTCCCTTTGCCTCTCAGGATGCACAAGACTTGACCTACAGAGCAAATAGATTGTCAGTGATTTCAAGCATCCACAACCATTACTAACTATGGCAGGTGCAACTGGGTGAACAAATAGAAGTAATTCCCTCAGCTCAGTTCTTCAGCTGGCAAAGTGCAAACAGCCATGCTGAGAAGCTCTTTGAAGTATCACACGTGAGGAGAAGAAGGAAGGAGAGATACTGATCTCTTCTCTGTCACTGGCCAGTGACAAAATCCGAGGGAATGACTGAACATTCCAAGGGAAGTTAAGGTTGGATATTAGAAAAAGGTTCTTCTCCCAGAGAGTGATTGGGCACTTGAAGAGGCTCCCCAGGGCAGTGGTCACAGCACCAAGGCTGATAGAGCTCAGGATGCACTTGCCGAAAGCTCTCAGGGACATGGTGTAATTCTTGGGAATGATTCTCTGCAGGGCTAAGGGTTGGACTCCATGATCCTTGGGGGGCCTTTCCAGCTCAGAATATTCTGTGAGTACAATTAGAGATCACCCTGTGTTCTGGGTTCCCTCTCACTGATAAACAAGAAAGACTCCTCAGGAGCCCATCACAGAGTTACTGGTTCCAGTGGGCCCCTTATGCAGCAAACCCCAGAGCTCAGGGGAAGGAGCTGCAGGGAAGTCTGACTGTGGGGAGTGAGCCTGAGAGTGGAGTGGCTGTGACATATGCAGTGTTTTGCTTGTAGAAATCTGGCCTAAATAATTCCTGTCTTTTCCTCCTCAACAGATCAAAATATTCTGAGGAACGAAATGTCCAACAGCAGTTCCATCAGCCAGTTCCTCCTCCTGCCATTGGCAGACACGCGGCAGCTGCAGCTCCTGCACTTGTGGCTCTTCCTGGGCATCTTCCTGGCTGCCCTCCTGGGCAACGGCCTCATCATCAGCGCCGTAGCCTGCGACCACCACCTGCACACCCCCATGCACTTCTTCCTGCTCAACCTGTCCCTCACAGACCTGGGCTGCATCTGCACCACTGTCCCCAAAGCCATGCACAACTCCCTCTGGGACACCACAACCATCTCCTACATGGGATGTGCTGCACAGCTCTTTTTCTTTTTGTTCTTCATCATGACAGAGTTTTTCCTCCTCACCATCATGTGCTACGACCGCTACATTGCCATCTGCAAACCCCTGCACTACGGGACCCTCCTGGGCAGCAGAGCTTGTGCCCACATGGCAGCAGCTGCCTGGGCCAGCGGCTTTCTCCATGCTCTGCTGCACACAGCCAATACATTTTCCCTGCCCCTGTGCAAGGGCAATGCCCTGGGCCAGTTCTTCTGTGAAATGCCCCAGATCCTCAAGCTCTCCTGCTCACACTCCTGCCTCAGGGAACTCGGGCTTGTTGTGGTCAGTGCCTTTTTAATTTTTGGTTGTTTCATTTTCATGGTTTTCTCCTATGTGCAGATCTTCAGGGCTGTGCTGAGGATCCCCTCTGAGCAGGGACGGCACAAAGCCTTTTCCACGTGCCTCCCTCACCTGGCCGTGGTCTCCCTGTTTGTCAGCACATCATTTTTTGCCTACCTTAAGCCTCCCACAATCTCCTCCACATCTCTGGATCTGGCATTGTCAGTTCTGTACTCGGTGGTTCCTCCAGCACTGAACCCTTTCATCTACAGCCTGAGAAATAAGGAACTCAAGGATGCTGTGAGGAAAATAATGACTCGATGCATTTTTACAGTAAATACCTGCCTGTTTTCATGTGCAAATCACTCATAAAGAAACTCATTACCTGTCCAACCTTCTGTCTCAGGTTCTGGGTGATGATTATGGTGCTTATTTTTTTCTTTTTTCTTCTTAAGTTGTGTGCAACTAAACTTTATTTTTGATCCTCAGTTTTTCTTTAATCCTTAAACTTTTGTGTTTTACTTGGAGTTGGTGTAAATGAGAGAATGATCATTTTAATATTTAAAGCAAATAAAAGATATTGGTACAGTTTGTTTGTTCCAGTTCCTTCTTTTGTGGCCACAGGAAGGCCAGTGGCAGTGCCTGTGTGCAGAGGGAGAGAGTAAGACTATCACAGAGCAGCAGCATTGCCGGGGAGAACCAGCACTTTGTCTTTTTATATCTGCTCCTTTTCCACTTCCACACTCTTCTTCCAACCCTACTGTTGCTATAAGGCCTCAGTGCTCTTGCAACTTGGTCACATCCTGCTGCATGTCCGTCCTGGGCTCACAGGCAGGGACAGGCCGTGGGCACTGCTGGGACACAGCTGGGCTGCACAACAGCAGCTCCATCAGGGAAGGGCATCTCCTGAGGGCAGGGCAGGAAGGCTTTCAGCTTTCCCCAAAGTTGCCAATAGGAATGTGCTCAAGGAAGTGTCCTGGTAACATAAATCCCAGTGCCCAGTTGCAGAATGTGAGTGTGCAGGGTGGGGGCACAAAGCAGTTTCCTTGCACAGCCAGATTTCCTGGGATGGGTCTGAAGCACCAGTCCAATGGGACAAACTGCATTTTCAAATCCTTTCTGTATGATACCAATTTCAGGGAGCCCTTGAGCACCAGCCTTGGTTTAAAGACCAATATTGGAATGGGAACTCCAATAAAATGAACTCACTCCCCTTTTATTCCCCACAAATACACAGAGACAAAATACAAGGAAGTATTAAATGAAGAAAATAAGTTTAGTGACCAGAAATAGAGCAGCAAAAGTACAATACCAAGGGAACAGTTCAAACCAACAACAGAGAGAGAGAGAAATAGCTTTTATTTCTCCCCATCCTTGTCCCAACTCCCTTTTGTGTACAGATAGAAATGCTCATCAACATGTGCTTCCCATTCCCCTTTGCCCCCCTGGAGGAACAAAGAAAAAAAAGTAAAACCACAGGAAAGAGGAGACAAAGCAAAATCTGGAAAATGTCTCAGATGAGACAAGTTGTGCTGCTGAAGCAAACGCTGACTCCAGAGGGGCCCAAGGGGCGGCAGAGCCACGACTCTGGTTCATGTGGCAGTGGGGGGGAGGCAGCGGGTCTGCTGATCCCATGGAGTTCTGGGGTCCCAGTGGCCCCTTGGGTCCTGAGGTTCTGAAATGACTCAGGGTCCCTTTTCTTCCATGAGGACCAACATGTCACAATGGCCCCTTAATTCCCTGAGATATCTCACTGTCCCCATACTCCTTTGGTTCCATGAGCCCCTGCAGTGGACTCAATGAACCATTGAGTCCATGAGGTTCCACTGTGTCCCAGGGTTCCTTTGATTCAATGAGCCCCTGCAGTGTCACAGTGGCCTCTTGAGTCCATGAGGTTACTCCATGTCACAGCGCCACTCGGGTTCCATGACACCCTGAATGTCCAATGCCCTCTTGGTCCCATGGGCTTCCACATCGTTCCTGGAGTCCTTTGGCTCCATCAGGCCCTGTGGTGCCACAATTGTCCCTTGATTTGAAAAGGCTCCTCAGTGTCCTGGGGTTCCTTTATTTCCATGACACCCAGCAGTGTCAAAATGACCCCTTGATTCCATAAGGTTCTGAAACCTTTCAGTTACTTTGTCCATGAGGCCCAGCATGTCACAATGGCCCTTTGACTCCATGAGGTTGCACAGTGTCATCACAAAGCTGAGCCCATCCAGATGGGAGTTCTGGGGAGACTGAGAGGAACTGGGATAACTGGGGAAGGAAAGAAGAGCTTGGACAACAGAGAGGAAACATTTTGATGATGACAAAACAGGTTCAGGTCATGCTGAGGGTTCTGAAACACTGACTGTGCAAACACTTTTGACAGACCTTTACCCAATTTCTGATCTCAAGCCCCAGCTTAAAAGTGCTGCTACTCCCATTCAAAGGAATCCACTCCTCTAATCCCAATCTCAATCTGACCTCGAAGGAAAAGGCCAAACCCAGCACTCCAGACTCTTATTTGTACTCTAATGCCCATCCCAAACCTACACCTGCAGTGTTATTATGAAACCCCCAAGCTTTAATCCTAACCCAGACCAAAAATCTTTTCACCTAATCATGAAACACACTCTGTCAGAAGAACCCCAAACATCCCTAAACTTCTGCCTAATGCCTACCCTGAGCTCTAAACCCCAACCCCTGACCATTAACTACTCCCAAACAGCCCTTGGGAGCAGGACAAGGACCTTGAGGGCCCAGACCAGGCACGAGGTGTTGGGAGAGGAATGTGAGGTGACCTGGACCTGATCAGCTCATGGCACACAAGGAGCAGATGGGTGGCAATGCTGTGAGGAGTCAGCTGGGCCTCAGCATCTCCAGGGGGCCATGGCTGGGAAGGGGCTGCCAGGTCACATCTGTCACCTCCCTGACAGGCAGCAGCAGCAAAAAGCGTCACTGTGTCTCTCCTGCACTAAGAGCACAACATTTTCATGGCTAAATACCAGAGATATCGTATGAAGGGGTTTGGAAGCCTCCAAGCCCTGGGCCCAGTGGTGTGGAGACTGAGGAAAGAACAGGAGAAGCCTGAGAGGCCTTGAAGGCAAACTGGGGAAGTCCAGACTGCAAAAAAGGAGAAAGGAATTTCCCCCCAAGGGCAGTGCTGTGCTGCAACACATCCCCCTGAAGGAATCTGGGCCAGCCTAAGGCTTTGTGTTGCTCCAAGGCAGAGCCAGGGAGGAGGGAGAGATGTCAGTGCAGGAAGGGGCCAGCGAGGTGAGGCAGCCAGGGGATGCCGACAGCCTGCAGGGAAAGGGGCAGGGCATGGACACCATAGGACAGCCTGGGCTGGAGAGAAGACAGGGATGTGCAGAAGCTGAAAGGCCCCAAGAGAGCCAACTTGTGCAGGCCTTTGGCCATGGCTGCTGTGTGTGCCCCTGATGGCATGAGGAGACAAGTGAGCCTTGCAGCCCTGGGGCCTCATTGCCTCCTTGTCCCTGCTCAGCAGCCTGGGAGGTGACACCCCATCATCCTGCCCTTGCCATTGCACATCCCACACCCCAGTGCCCCAGGAAGAGCTCAGAGCAATGAGGGAGGGAGAGGATCTCCCTTCCCAGGGCTGGGGGTCACGGCTGTAACCTTTGGGTTAATGAAATGCTTCTTACTTTCCTCAGCATCAGAGTGACCTTTCTTTCCTAGTCCATATTTGTCATCATTGTCTTTGTTTTCTAACTGGAATCTGGGGACACTTTCTCAGTTATGTCCCACAGAGGGACCCATTAACAACAAAAGAAACTTTAAAGTTTGATTCAGACTTTGCTTTCTCAAGAGGTTCCTGCACCTTTCCTCAGGGTCTGATGTTCAGGGACTCAGCACCAACCCCCCCAGAGGGCCATTAAATGCCCTGGGCTGTTGCTGTGCTGCTGAGCTGGGCCGGGCTCCTGGCACACAGGGAGCTCCTGGCAAGCGGGCAGCGCTGCAGAGAGACAGCTCTGCCCAGGAGCAGCTCCTGTGCACAGCCCAGCAGGGCTCAGGGCACTGCCTGCACACACCGAGGGCAGAAAAGCAGGGCAGAGAGAGGTTACAGTCTGGGATGTGAGGAAAGTTGAGAGGAAGATCCACAGAAGAGGAATCTTTCCAGGCTTTCAGAAGGTAAGTCTGCATGAAGGGCAATGTATGTGCAGTTTGTGGGAAGATCTCCCAACGCTGGCACATCCCACAGCCTGGGGGGTCTCTAATGTGGGATATCACAGTTTCTCTGGTGCTGAAGAGGAGGACGGGCTGCAAAGCAGGAACTCTCTGCTGCACCATCCCAGGGACATCCCAGCAGGGTTCCCGCCTCCCAGGGATGGCTGTAGGGTTTGAACCCTGGCTGTGCCACCCAGGCTTGCCCAAACTGTCCTGCAGAGCAGGGTCCTGCACCCCAGGGTGCTGTGCCATGGCAGAAGCTCTGCCACGTGCCAGGGTCAGCTCTCAGCTGGTCTGGGGAGCTCCCTCAATGCTGGGGGAGAGGCTGTGGGTGGAAAGAGCAAACCCTGGCAGGGCAGGGCAGGGCAGGACAGGTTTCCTCTGCTATCAAGTGAGAGTTTCATAGTTAAGGACTGCTTACAGAACCAGAGCACTGCAGGATATTTTCCAGGGGATACTTCAAGGACAAGGTGAAAAGAGGGATTTCTATCAAGCTCTCAAGCCACATACCTTGTGGTTTGAATAGCAGAGGGAACTCTGAGGAGCTGAACAGGTGCTGAGAACAACTACCTGGCACTGCTGGTATCTGGGAGGTGGCACAGCTGGCTCAGGGTGATGCTGCCCTGAGTTTCCAGTGAGCTCCACCCTGGTCTCTCCCCACTGGACCTTCCCTGTGTATTTCCTGGTTTCTTAACTTGCCCTTGTTACTGAGGTTCTTTCCTTGTTCTCTCAGTCAGGCTTACAGGGAAGGAGAGTTCGAACTACAGACTCAATCACTGATCCTGTGATCCCCCTCAAAATTTTCTCCCTGGGAATGAGACATTCCAATTTTCCTGTGACCAGTGGGGCTATATGCAGGGAAGTCTGTGGGCCTGGAGAATGAGGTGTTTTTCCCAGAATCAATCTCCTTTGTTAGGACATTTGTGTCTCTTCTGAGGTGTCCTTCCAAGATGGGAGCTGCCCTCAAGAATGCAAATAATCCTCATGGCACAATTATGTTATCTGAAATCCCCAGTGGAGAGGAGCAGAGATGCTGTGCCCATCCCAGGAAATATTGTTGGGTTGGTGATATGAGCCATGTGTATCCTTGGGATCTTGGGACTTTGAGACAGGCTGAGATATTTAGTGGCCTGTGATGGCTTTGTCTGCTTTTAACAGTGTCTGGCGGCATTCAGAAACCTCTCCCCTGACTTGTCACTCTTATTTCCTCCTTGGACAGTGCCCCACATCCAGAGGCAGCAAATGCCCAACAGCAGCTCCATCAGCCAGTTCCTCCTCCTGTCATTGGCAGACACGCGGCAGCAGCAGCTCCTGCACTTGTGGCTCTTCCTGGGCATCTCCCTGGCTGCCCTCCTGGGCAACGGCCTCATCATCAGCGCCGTAGCCTGCGACCACCACCTGCACACCCCCATGCACTTCTTCCTGCTCAACCTGTCCCTCACAGACCTGGGCTGGATCTACACCACTGTCCCCAAAGCCATTCACAACTCCCTCTGGGACACCACAACCATCTCCTATGCAGGATGTGTCACACAAGTCTTTTCCTTTTCCTTTTCCATGTCGACAGAGTTTTTCCTCCTCACCATCATGTGCTACGACCGCTACGTTGCCATCTGCAAACCCCTGCACTATGGGACCCTCCTGGGAAGCAGAGCTTGTGCCCACATGGCAGCAGCTGCCTGGGCTAGTGGCTTTCTCAATGCTCTGCTGCACACAGCCAATACATTTTCCCTGCCCCTGTGCCAGGGCAATGCTCTGGGCCAGTTCTTCTGTGAAATCCCCCACATCCTCAAGCTCTCCTGCTCACACTCCTACCTCAGGGAACTTGGGCTTCTTGTGGCTAGTGTTTTTTTATTTATGGGATGTTTCATTTTCATAGTTTTCTCCTATGTGCAGATCTTCAGGGCTGTGCTGAGGATCCCCTCTGAGCAGGGACGGCACAAAGCCTTTTCCACGTGCCTCCCTCACCTGGCCGTGGTCTCCCTGTTTGTCAGCACTGGTATGTTTTCCTACCTGAAGCCTCCCTCCATGTCCTCCCCATCCCTGGATCTGGTGGTGGCACTTCTCTACGCGGTGGTGCCTCCAGCAGTGAATCCCCTCATCTACAGCCTGAGGAACCAGGAGCTGAAGGATGCTGTGAGGAAAATGATGACTGGATGCTTTTCAGCAGGAAGAGACTGCCTGCTTTGCTCTGTCAGTGACACCCAGTGCATTTCATGAGAGACCAAGTCTCTCCTCTTATACAATTTTCCTTTTTTTTCTCCTTGTAACTTCACTGTTATAAAAAAGAAGTAAGTATTAATTTTATCATAGCTAATTAGCCACCCAGTCTTTTGTGACCAAGGCCAAGGACTGCCCTGGGCATCACATCAGAGGGGCCATTCCCCACCATGGATGCTCCTGCCCTGGACTGGGGCTGCACAGGGAGCTGTGGGACCAGCTGTGGGGCAGTGGGGCACAAAGGGGCCATGGAATCTCTGCCAGGGGTTGACAGCAAGGCCAGGCACAGACAAGGAATTCCTGGGCATGGCCTGTGTTGTGAACGTTGGACTGTGGGGAAAGCAAAGCTCCCCTGGAGTTGGTGGCTGCAGGAAAAGTCAAGAGCCAAAAGAGCCTCAGTGGCTGTGCTGGAGACCAAGGCTGAAGGAGGGAAATGCAGGGCTGCTGTGGGATGGGGAGGGGGATTTAATTCCAGCAGACACTGCTGTGGGGCTGAGGGACTCCATGGCTTCTCTGCCTGAGTCTTGACTGGAAAGGTCTCTCAGGCCTCTGTGCTCAGGGAAAGCTTCAGGGAGGAGGAGAGCCGTCTTGGCAGGAACCTCCTGCAATGGCAGAGGGACACATGGCAGTGTGTGCCCCTGCAGGGCACTGCCCTGGCCATGGCACAGGCTGGGAGCTGCCTGGCTGGGAGCAGCCCTGTAAGGCAGCTGTGGGTGGGCAGGAGCTGGGCAGGAGGCAGCCGTGTGCCCTGGCAGCAAGGGAGGCCAGGAGCACCCTGGGCTGTGGGACCAGCACAGCAAGGACGTGGCTTATCCTGGTTGCTGTGGCTGAGGAAAGATGCACAAAGAGCTGCGGAGTTTAAAAATTGTATCCTGTTTAATTTGTACTGTGGGCAATGAAGGGAGATTTTCTGTGTCTCTAAGTGTCACCAGTTCCTCAACCCCTAAAGAGCACAAACCTGATGAGTTCCTACTCCAGTGACACTTGGATCTCCCTCCATACCCAGAGTACAAAGCTCCCTTATTCCAAAACGTTCCTTGAAATGGAGGGATTAAGGACACAGGACAGGATGTGGAGAACAGTTACAGGGCATGACCAGGGATTTGGAGTGGTTGTGACTCCAGGGCAGGACCCAGCACTTGGCATTGCTGAACCTCATCCGGTTGGCCTGGGCCCATAAATCAAGCCTGTCCAGACCCCTCTGCAGAGCCTTCTTGGACTCCAGCAGATCAACAATCCCACCTAACCTGTTGTCATCTGAACAAATGCTGCAGAACATGCCCAATAAAATTCCTGTAACCCCAAAATATTTGGATTAGTGGAGATTTAGCTCTGCACAACAAAGTAATTCATTCACTTTCTCTCTTTTCCTCCTGCTCTGGATCAAGGGAACTTCTGACTTCAGTGTGTGACTCACTTTGTGCAAAGAGCAAAATGGACAGAATTGGGGTAGGGAGCGCTTGGAGGGACCTTTAGATCTGTGCCTGACACATAACATGTTTTCCATTGGTCTAAAATTGCCTGCTGTGGAAAGTGGACGTCAGTAATGTGAACTTAAAATACAGCAGAGGAATTTCTTCTATTTTTGAGCTGTGCCTTCCTTTGGTTTTGTTTGCTGACAATACATGAACATCCCTGTGTGTCTCCTGCAGCTCTTTCTCCAAGTACAGCAGGTGGGAGTTGGTGCCCAGGAGCTGAAACCTGCAGGTCCAGCCTTTAGTGGAGGAAGCTCAGATTGCACAAGGCTGCTTTGAGTGCCAGGGATGTGATGAGGGAAGTGGTGGGGTGGGGATTAGGGATAAAGTCTGATGGATTGTCAGACAAAAAGGGTCTTGATTTTCATATCTATTCACACTGAATTAGGAGATGCTCTGGGTCAATATCAATAGGGAATTGCTGATAATAATGTATAAACAGGCAAAAATAAACAGGCTACGCAAAAGACAGATTTTTGCTTCTGTTTTTGTTTTTAAAGTATAAGATATTCACTTTGAATGCATTTCTGAGATCTCTGTAATTGACCACAGAAGATTTGAAAATGTAAAAGTAAATTATTCCCAGGGGTTTGTTTTGTTAAAATGCCATCAGTGAAAAGAGACCATGAAGGGAAAGAGCAGACAAGGAGACCATCCCTGGTGCTTGGGAACAATATCAATTAGGGTTTGCTGCTCTCAGTGTATAAACAGGAAAAGGAAATAGGACAAAATTATATTTCTTCATTTTTTTGTCACTGTAGTACACTCACTTTGAATACACTTCTGGTATCTGTCTAATGAAGCAGAGAAGAATTGAAGCCTTAATATTAAATTATTCCCAAAGGCTTGTCTTGTTAGGATGTTTTGAATGTTAATGAGCACTCTGGCACTGAATTCCTGAACTGAAGATTTGAAAACTGAAAAAACCTCTAAAAAAGCAAAATTCATCATCAAACCTTCAAGTTCCTGAGAGTGTCAGCAAGCCCCACTGAGGCCATGAGTGAAAAGAGACCCTGGAGGGAATGAGCAGACAAAAAGACCCTCCCTGGGGCTGGGGAAGCAGCAGCTCAGAGTTACTGGTTACAGGTGGAAAAGGGACTGTGGAATGTGGCTGTGAAAGTGCCTGATGGACTTTGCCAAGCAGGACAGCCAAGCCCTGCCACCCATCTCTGGTTCCTCACAGGATGCTCCTGGAGCAGAGTGATGTGGGGTGTGGAATGGGGAGTGCAGGAGAGCAGTAGGACACCTCCACAGCTCTATGGAGTGGGTGAGGAGGTGACAAGCCCTGGGGCTGTAAGGAACTGGTGTCTTCTCCTAGGCTGTCAAGCCCCAGGAAACTGCCCTGTTGCAGAAAAGCACAGTGAAGAGCCAAAGTGTGTGAGAGCAGGAGAGGGCACAGCAGTGTCCCTTCCACAGCCAGGCCTCCAGGGACACACCTGAAGGAGCAGCAGAGCAGGGTCTGGGCTTTGTCTTTGTTTCCTGGACACCCTGGGCAAGGGGCCCCAGGGCAATTGTCACAGATCACTCCCTGCAAACACCATTCCCAGCACTGGCCTCTCACCCACCACTGACAGGTTGTTTGTCCCTCCATGAGGACACCAAATGAGCAGCTCACAAGGCCATGCTGAAATTGTACAGGGGAGACTTCAGCATTCACAGTGTGTGTGTGGGGGAGATGAACCCAAGAGAACACAAAGACCATCAGCTAATCCTGGAGGTGCTGGGAAGGGCTGTGGGACACACAGTGTCTCGAGGTCACTTCACTCTGGGCCCCACATCCCCTGGAAAACCCCCAGGATGCAGCACTGGGATGTGCTTCTGAGCACAGAACTCCCCCTGTGTCCATTCCTCAGGCCGTGGGGCATCTCAGAGAGGGGCAGAGCAGGTGACACCCCACAGGGCTGAGGTGCCTCCAGTCCCCAGCAGTGGCAGTGAGAGCCCAGGGGGAGACTGTGACTCCTGCAATGATCTCCCCATGGGTGTAAAAGGGAAAGACTCTCTGATCACCCCTGGGTGCATGAGAATCCCACAATCCCAGTTCAGAGGTGGATGCCTTGCTGGACCTCGACATTTCTGTGAGTGACTCCAGGAACAAACTCCACTGGCCCAGTGAGATTCATCTCCGTGGTCTTGGACAGTTCATTGCAAGTGCTCCTGAACTGCTGCATCACCCTTGCCTGGGATTCTGGGCTGTGCTCTCAAAAGGACCAGAGCAATCTGAGAGGTTCTGGGTTCCTTGGAAAAGGCAGATGCCAAGCCCATCTTTAAGAAGAGCAAAGTGAGAATGGGGAGAATTACAGGCTGCCCATCAAGCCACTCTATCACTGCCCTTCCCAGATGAACAGGGGAGAGAGAATAAGGTGGAAAATGACTCATGGGTTGGGATAAGGCGCTTTACTAAATCAAAAGCCAAGTTTGCACACAAACAAAGAGGAAAACTACAAGATTTATTCTCTACTCCCCATCATCAGTGATGTCTGGCCATGTCCCAGCAAGCCAGGCTTCAGCACACGGAGCAGCTGCTCAGCAGGCAAACATTGTAAACAGTGAATGCCCCTCTTCCTCCTCCTTTCCTCATCTTTTATATCTGAGCTGACATCCCATGATCTGGAATATCCCTGTGGTCACTCTGGCTCTGCTGGCCTGGCTGTGTCCCTTCCCAGGACCTTGCCCTTGTCTGGTGAAGGAACGTTGCAGTGCTGGGGCTGTGCCAGCTCTGCTTGGCAATAGCCAAAACATTGGTGTGTTCTCAGCACCTTTCCAGCTCCCAACACAAAGCACAGCACTGGGAGGGCTGCTGTGGGGAAATGAGCTCCACCTCAGCCAGACCCAAAATATTTCCACAGTGTTCGGTGCTGTCCCAGGATTGCTTTAGTTCTGTGAGGCCCTGCAGTGTCCAGGTGGCATCCTGGTTCCCTGAGGTTCCACAGTGTGACAATGACCCCTTGATTCTATGAGGTTAAAAACTGTCTCAAGACCCCTTTTGTTCCAAGAGGCCCCACAAGTCACAATGAACCCTTTGGTTCCGTGATCTCTGCAGTGTCCCAGGATACCTTTGGTTCCTTCAGGCCCTGCAGTGTCCCAGTGGCCCCTTGTTTCCATGAGTTTCCACAGTGTCCCAGGGTCTCTTTTGTTCCACGAGGCCCTGAAAGGTCAAAATTGCCTCTTGGTTCCATAAGTTTCTGTAGTGTTACAATTGCACGATGATTCCATCAGATTCCAAAATATTCCAGGATTCCTTTGAATCCATGAGACCCTGTAGTGTCATAAAGGCCCCTTGATTCCATGAATTTCTGCAGTGTCCCAGGGTTCCTTGGAGTCCATGAGGCCCTGGAGTGTCACAATGATCCCTGGATTCCATGAGGCTCCACAGGGTCACAGTGGGCTTCTGTTTCCTTGAGGTCCTGCAGGGTCACAATGGAACTTTGATTCCATGAGGTTCCCAAGTGTCAGAATGGCCCCTTGGTTCCAAGGCTTTCCACAGTGTCCCAGGATCCCTTTGGTTCCTGAGAGAAGATTGCTGGGGGTGAAATGAGGAGTATCAAGTTATCCTCACAGAAGTTGCAATGGTACACAAATTATAGGTAAAGGTCCATCAGGAGTGTTTGCACAGTCAGTGTTTCAACACCCTCAGCATTACCTGAACTTGGTTTTACCTCACCAAAATCTTTCCTCTCTGTTGGCTAAGCCCCCTTCCCTCCCCCAAATATCCCATCCCTTTTGTCCCAGTTCCTCCTGACCTCCCCAAATCCTTCAGCTGGATGGGCTCAGCTTTGTGACATCCTTCATGACCCCTGAGCATCTGCCTGCCCAGCTTGGTCAGTCAGTTCTGGGAACACACCTGACAGCCCAGCCCCCAAGGGGACAGGATGTTCTGCTGTGCTGGAGAGGACCCTCCTCAGCCTGGCCAGCAGTGCTGCAGGGGGAGATTCCCTGCCCCTCCCCAGCTGGTCCTTCCTGCCCAGCAGCTCCTGTTCCAGAAGGGCTCACAGACACTCTGGGGGACTTTTCACACTTGGGTCCTTGAGCTGCCCTGGGGCATCTCTGGGGCAGTGGCCAACTCTGTGACTGCTCTGGGAAGTCATGGCCTGAGGGCATGAGTGTGAACTTTAGGAGATAGTTGAAACCTCTGCAGATAAGAATTTCTGGCAATTGTTGAAGACTTCCTGGCCTATCATTATGACGTGTTGTTTGTTTATTTGTTTTTTTTTAATTTCAAGGGTTTTTTCATAATTTTCTTTTTACTGACAACACCACACACTTGTTCTATTAATCTGATTCACTCTCTGTTTATGTGAAAATATTTGTGCAGCTGTTTATCAGAGTACATTTCCTACCAGTGTTTAGAATGCAGAAACATTGCTCAGAGGAGCTACTGAACTTCTTTGGGATGGTTTCATATCCCTAATTTTGGCTCTTCTGTTCTTCCTCTCCCAATTTGCCTTCCAAGATCTCTCCAAGCTGTGTGTGCCTGGGAATGTTTTCACAGTCCTGAGCTCTGGACCATGTCAAAGGGGACAAATGCACCTTCTGGAGAACACTGTCACTCCTGCTCACAGAGCCTCTCTTGACTGCACAGAGGAGATTCCCCCAGGCTGTTTCCTGGTGTGGGAAGAAAGGGACATAAAGGCAGAGGAGAGGGATGGAGGAGACATGGACATTTGCAATGGGCATGCTCAAGGATGGTGAGATAAATGTCCCTGGGACAGGGAGGTTGTTCCTGCAGTCACACCCAGAAATGTCAGGGCTCTGACAGGTGTTCATAGCTGAGCTGGGCTCATGCCCTGCTCACACTCCCAGGGCTGTTCAGAGACACGAGTCCTTCCCTTGCACACACACAGACAGTTCCTGGCAGCAGGTTCAGTGTCTCCCTGGGCTCCTGCTGCCACTGCCCGGGGCTGGAGGCACCTCAGCCCTGCAGAGCCCCCACCCTGCACACTCACACACTTCAGCTCAGCACTGGGGTTTCCCTCTCCCTGGCATGGCCCAGTCCAGCCCCTCCCTGGTCCCACCAATCCACCTGCCCCAGCCCCAGCCCCACAGAGCAGCACAATCATGTCTGGCCCTGCAGCAAGAAATGGAGGCAAAGGAGGTCAGGGACAGTGACTCTGTGTCTGGAATGTTCAGGAGACCATCATCTCAGGCATCTCCTGCAGCCCCAGGGCCAGCCCCACTCCCCAGGACAGCAGAAGAGAATCAGTCCTGGGGCTCCTCAGGCATCTCCTACAACCCCAGGGACAGGACAGCTTCTTTCCATGGCTCCTCTGCACACACAGCCTGTCCTGCTCTTCTCCTGGCACATCCCATCTCCCCACAGAGCCTTTCCCCAGGGGAACACGTCTGTGCTGGCCTGACCAGCCATTCCTGCAGCCCCTCCCCGTACTTCCCACAGCCCCCGAGCTGGGGATGCTGCTCTGCAGGGCACAGGGGCTGTGGTGCCCAGGGCCATGGGGGGGCTCTGCTGGGCTGTGCTGGTCAGGCTGGGAGGCAGAGCCAGCTGATGGTGGTCCCTGCCACTGACCCCCTGCCACACAAGCTCTTGTGTGGCCATGGAGGGTGCTCAGAGGGGCCCTGCCCTGTTCCAGTGCTGGGAAATGGGTTTGGGGGCTCCACTGGATCCAACCTATGATCCATGAAGAGTAAAATTAATCATTTGAAAGAATGCCTCTCCTGAACTCACTGTAGTCCCAGTGGTTGAAGAGCCATTTGCCAGTTCACACCAAGACTTTAAAATTTTATCTCTGGATCACACCAAGCTGAACAGACTCATGCTCAGTGCCCAAACTTTCCTGCTGACTCCCTGCACACATTGTCCTTGCAGGTCCCCTGAGTTCTCCTGGCAGCTTCCAATCTGTTTGGAAAAACATTCACCTGCCATCAGCGCTGTCACAAGCAGTAGAAACCCACGATGGATCACCATAAACCATTTCCTGTCTGCATGGACACTAGTCACCAGCAAGCAAAACCTGAAGCAGAACTAAGTCCCTTGAGGAACAAACTGGGACAATCATCTCATCACACTGAATCCCAGGGAGGACAAAGCAGCACAAGGAGCCTCTTGAATGTCCCTTCCTTTGGCATGTTCTTAAGAACAACTCTGGAGGAAGCCCAAAGCCTTCCTGCCCTGCCCTCAGGAGAACCCCTTTCCTGATGGAGCTGCTGTTGTGCAGCCCAGCTGTGTCCCAGCAGTGCCCATGGCCTGTCCCTGCCTGTGATCCCAGGACAGACACACAGCAGGATGTGACCAAGCTGGCAGAGGACCAAGGCCTTGGACCAACACAAGGGCTTAGGAGAGTGTGGAAGACGAAAGGGCAGCTCTGAACAGTCCCCTCCTCTCTGTAAACATGCACTGTCCTGCACTGAGCTGTCCTTTCTGAATGCCTAAGAAGAAGGATCAAACAAGTCACTGTACTGTCCTTTATTTTGTGTAACTAGTCAAGTGGAACAAATCCTCATTTAGACAGTCTCTGGGTCAAACTCCAAAGAAACATAAGAGATTATAATGGAGCTAATTTAAAATTTAATTGTGCACAAACTTATCACATGACCCCCACCAAAATGCTGAGAAAACAGGATGGGGCTGTACTGAGTTCCAGTCCAAATGCTATGCAGACATCAACAGAAACAACAGTTTTATGCTTCTGGAGAGCATTAAGTCATCATTTTCCTCACAGCATCCTTGAGCTCCTGGTTCCTCAGGCTGTAGATGAGGGGGTTCAGTACTGGAGGCACCACCGAGTACAGAACTGATAGGACCAGATCCAGGGATGGAGAGGAGATGGAGGGAGGCTTCAGGTAGGAAAATGTGCCAGTGCTGACAAACAGGGAGACCACGGCCAGGTGAGGGAGGCACGTGGAAAAGGCTTTGTGCCGTCCCTGCTCAGAGGGGATCCTCAGCACAGCCCTGAAGATCTGCACATAGGAGAAAACTATGAAAATGAAACATCCCATAAATGGAAAAGCACTAACCATGAGAAGCCCAAGTTCTCTGAGGTAGGAGTGTGAGCAGGAGAGCTTGAGGATCTGAGGGATTTCACAGAAGAACTGGCCCAGGACATTGCCCTGGAACAGGGGCAGGGAAAATGTATTGGCTGTGTGCAGCAGAGCATTGAGAAAGCCACTGGCCCAGGCAGCTGCTGCCATGTGGGCACAAGCTCTGCTGCCCAGGAGGGTCCCGTAGTGCAGGGGTTTGCAGATGGCAACGTAGCGGTCGTAGCACATGATGGTGAGGAGGAAAAACTCTGTCATGATGAAGAACAAAAGGAAAAAGAGCTGTGCAGCACATCCCATGTAGGAGATGGTTGTGGTGTCCCAGAGGGAGTTGTGCATGGCTTTGGGGACAGTGGTGCAGATGGAGCCCAGGTCTGTGAGGGACAGGTTGAGCAGGAAGAAGTGCATGGGGGTGTGCAGGTGGTGGTCGCAGGCTACGGCACTGATGATGAGGCCGTTGCCCAGGAGGGCAGCCAGGGAGATGCCCAGGAAGAGCCACAAGTGCAGGAGCTGCAGCTGCCGCGTGTCTGCCAATGGCAGGAGGAGGAACTGGCTGATGGAGCTGCTGTTGGACATTTTGTTCCTCAGAATATTTTGATCTGTTGAGGAGGAAAAGACAGGAATTATTTAGGCCAGATTTCTACAAGCAAAACACTGCATATGTCACAGCCACTCCACTCTCAGGCTCTCTCCCCACAGTCAGACTTCCCTGCAGCCCCTTCCCCTGAGCTCTGGGGTTTGCTGCATAAGGGGCCCACTGGAACCAGTAACTCTGTGATGGGCTCCTGAGGAGTCCTTCTTGTTTATCGGTGAGAGGGAACTCGGAACACAGGGTGATCTCTGAATGTACTCACAGAATCACAGAATATTCTGAGCTGGAAAGGCCCCCCAAGGTTCATGGAGTCCAACCCTTAGGCCTGCAGAGAATCATTCCCAAGAATTACACCATGTCCCTGAGAGCTTTCTACAAGTGCATCCTGAGCTCTGTCAGCCTTGGTGCTGTGACCACTGCCCTGGGGAGCCTCTTCAAGTGCCCAATCACTCTCTGGGAGAAGAACCTTTTTCTAATATCCAACCTTAACTTTCCTTGAAATGTTCGGTCATTCCCTCGGTTTTGTCACTGGCCAGTGACAGAGAAGAGATCAGTATCTCTCCTTCCCTCTTCTCCTCTCGTGTGATACTTCAAAGAGCTTCTCAGCATGGCTGTTTGCACTTTGCCAGCTGAAGAACTGAGCTGAGGGAATTATTTCTAGTTGTTCACCCAGTTGCACCTGCCATAGTTAGTAATGGTTGTGGATGCTTGAAATCACTGACAATCTATTTGCTCTGTAGGTCAAGTCTTGTGCATCCTGAGAGGCAAAGGGACAGTCCCTTAGTGGAGACAGAAGAGCTGTTCTGTCCAACAGTGCTGTTCTCACCTGCCCTGTGCTGGCAGCTTGGAGCTGGATGAGCATCACACACAACTGTTCCCCCAGAACAAAACTGCACACTGCTGAGAGCAGAGGAACCCAGAAATCTGGGTCCAAAGAGCAGAAAGACAAACTCCTCACCTTTTTCATCTGTCCCTGGCAGGCAGCAGAGTCCCTGCCCCAGCACGCAGAGCCCTGGGCTGCAGGACCCTCCTCTCCAGGACAGCCCTGGGCACCCCTGGCTGCACTGCCACCCTCACACCCCACAGCCATCCCTGGGAGAAGGGAACCTTCTTGCCCTCTGCCTCTGATGCTCCACACCAGGAAATCCAGGAGAGCCATCCTGGCAGGTCCTGTCAGTGCTGGCATTTGGCAGGTGTAAGAGACACTTCCAGGAACTCACCTGCACTGCTCTGCAGCCAGAGACTTACCCTGGCAAAGGGCTGTGAAGATTCCTCTCCTGATGAGCTCTCACCTGTCCTCCCACCCCAGAAGACGTAAACCTCTTTCTCACTTCCCTTGTGTCCCTACTGCCTGCAGGTCCTGCCCTGCTCTGCCATTTGGCCACCTCCTCTCCACTGAAGGTACTGTGGGAGTCCTTCTGAAAGATCCTGGAAGCTGTGGGATGTGCCAGCTTTAGGAGATCCTTGCAGGAAGAGAAGATTAACTTCCCTTAGTCAGAGAATTCTTCATTCAAGTACTGTGGAGGTTTCTCCTGTAGTGAGAGCTCAGTCCCCTCCCAGCCCAGGCTGCCTCTCATCCCTGTCCCTTCCCTGCTGTGCCCTCGGTGTGTGCAGGCAGTGCCCTGAGCCCTGCTGGGCTGTGCACAGGAGCTGCTCCTGGGCAGAGCTGTCTCTCTGCAGCGCTGCCCGCTTGCCAGGAGCTCCCTGTGTGCCAGGAGCCCGGCCCAGCTCAGCAGCACAGCAACAGCCCAGGGCATTTAATGGCCCTCTGGGGGGTTTGGTGCTGAGTCCCTGAACATCAGACCCTGAGGAAAGTTGCAGAAACCTCTTGAGAAACCCAAGTCACATTCAAACTGTAAACTTTCTTGTAATGCTAATGGGTCCCACTGAGGAATCAAACTCAGAAAACATTTCCAGCATCTTGTAAAATCACAAAGCTGGAAAGAGTAATGACAGGTCACAGAATCACCGAACCATCAGGCTTGGAATAGACCTTCACGATCCTCTGGTCCAACTCTGAATAAAAACCACCATAATCACCCCTAAACCACTTCCCAGAGTGTTACATTGATGCCAAAGGGGTTTTTGGTTTCTGATTTTTCACATTTTGTAAATTTAGGAACACAATAGCTATAGATTTTTAGTAGGTTAATATTTCTAGCTTAAGTTTAATGTCTTTCTATCTCTACCCCTGCCCCAGAACAGGCAGCAAGATTCTCTAGCTGTTTAGACTCCTTTCCAAGGTAAAGAGCTGAAGGATATCAGAAGGCCTACAGAATGAAACATAAACCATGTCAGAGTGACCCAGAAGTCAGGACTGGAAGAACTCCAAAAGACCTTTGTGTGCCCGAAGAAGAGGAGATGGATGAAGACAGAGGGTCTTGACCATCCCAGACCCAGTTCCAGGGGGTGAAACAGGGGTAGAACCAGGCCTGGACTGAGAAATGTGTAAAGCAATGATTGGAGGGATCTTATTCTAAAAGCCATGGAAACTAGAACTGGAGGGCACGTGCATGTCATGTAGTCCTGTGGGCCGTAGGCCTGTGATATTAAAGGACCTTTACATTTTATCTTACCCTACACTAACGTGGCTCAGAGTCCTGCTTTGGGGGGGCACTCATGGCATCAACACTCAGGTGCCATGTGAACACTTCCAGAGACACCACCACTTCACTGAGTTACTTATTCAAGCCTATACCCTCAGTGAAAAAAAAAAATTAATATCTAATCTGAACCTCAACTGACACAATTAAGGGTCATTTTCTCTCATTTGGTCACTACAGCCTTGATAGAACAGAAAAAATCCCACCCCACCAAAACCTCATTTTTGGTCTTTGCAGAGAGCAATGAGGTCCTCTCTGAGCCTCTTCTCCCCCAGACTCCAGAACACCAGTTCCTTTAGCCATTCCTCATGACACATTATTTCCAGTCTCTTCCCAAGCTCCATTCCCTTCACTGGACACACTCCAGGCCCTCAAAGTCCTTTTTGCAGTGAAGGGCCCAGAACTGGACACAGGACTTGAGGTGGGGCCTCACCAGTGTCCAGTACAGATGGACAATCTCTGTCCTGGTCCTGCTGGCCCTACTAATTTTCATACAGGCCAGGACACCATGGGGCTTCTTGCCCACATGGGCACTCTCTGGCTCATATTCACCTGCTCTCAAGCAGACATCCCAAGTCCCTTCCTGATGAGCAGCTCTCAGGACACTCTGCCCACAGCCTGGAGCATTTTATGCGGTTTGTTCTGACCCAAGGGTAGCACCTGACACTTGGTCTTAATGATCCAGCTTGTCTAGATCCCTCTGCAGAGCTTCCTGCCCTCCAGCAGACCCACAATCACACCCACCTTGGTGTTGTTCACAAATGTACTGAGGGTGCACTCCATCCCCTTGTCCAGATCCTCAATAATGATGTTAAACAGGACCAGCCCCAACACTGAGCCCTGGGGAACCCCACTAGTGACCAGCCCCACCTGGATTTAGTTCCATTTCCCACCACTCTCTGGGCCATCAGACAGTTTTTCACCCAGCAAAAAGTTCCCTCATCCCAGCCATGAGCAGCCAGTTTCTGCAGGAGATGCTGTGGGAGGTGGTGCCAAAGGCTTGACTGAATTCCAGAGAGACACATCCACAGCCTTTCCCTCATCTCCTGAGTGGGTCATTTTGTCATAGAAGGGGGTCAGTGTGGTCACGCAGGATCTGCCTTTCCAAAACCCACAGTGACTGACCCTTATTCCTTGGGTTCCTTCATGTGCCGTGTGATGGCACTCAGGATGATCTGCTCCATGGACTTCTCTGGTACTGAGGTCGGGCTGACAGGTCTGGAGCTGTTCAGGTCCTTCTGTCCCTGTCTGTAAATGGGCATCACAGTTGCTGAATTCCAGACAGCTGGGACTTCTCCAGTTCACCAGGACTGCTGGGCAATGAGTGAGAGTGGCTTGGCCAGCTCTTTTTCCAGCTCCCACAGTACCCTCAGGTGCATCTCATGTGGGCAGGGACTTGTGGGGATCTCACTGACACAGCAGGTCACTGACCATTTCTCTCTGGGTTATGGGGGCTTCACTCAGCTCCCCATCACCACCTTCCAGCCCTGGGATCTGGGTATCCTGAGCACAACTGTGTTTGGTGTTAAAAGATTGAGACAAAGAAGTCATTAATTTCCTCAGCCATTTCCTCCTGCCCTGACCCTGCGCTGCCTCTGCATCCAGCAAAGAATGGAGACTCTCCTGAGCCCTCCTTTTGCTGCCCATGGATTCAGAGACACATTTTTGGCTGTCTTTAACTGCAGTGGCCAAATTCAGTTCCAGTTTGTCTTTGGCCCTTCACATTTTCCCCCCTCCATAACTTCACCATATCCTTGTAGTGTCCCCCCCAGGTTTTCTGCCCCTCTTTCCAGAGGTGATACACTCTCTTTTTTTTCCTGACATCCAGCCCATGGTCTGTGTTTCACCAGGCCACACTTTTTGCCCCCTGGCTTGTCTCAGGCCACAGAGGCACAGCTCCTGGAGCTTTGAGATTTCCTTCTTAAAACACCTGCATCCATCCTGCACTCCTTTCTCCTTCAGGACTGACTCCCAAGGGACTCCATCCATCAGTTTCCCAAACTGGCCAAAGTCTGTCAGCTCTCAGTCCGAGGTGTCAGTTCTGCTGGTGCCCCTCCTTCCTTCACCCACAATGGAAGTCCCCATTATTTCATGGTCTCTGTGCCCAAGACAGCCCTGACCACCACATCACCCACCAGCCACAGAATCACAGAATGCTTTGGGTCATAAGGGACCTTAAAGAGCATCTCGTTCCAACCCCAGGGGCAGGAACACCTTTCACTAGACCAGGTTGCTCAGAGCCACATTCTACTTTGCCTTGAACGACTTCCAAGGATGGAGCAGCCAGAACTTCTCTGAGCAACCTGTGCCAGGGCCTCGCCAGCCTCACCATAAAGAATTTCTTACCAATATCTCATCTAACCCTTCTCTCTATCAGTGTGAAGCCATTTCCCCCTTCTCCTGTCTCTGCAGATCCTTGTAATCAGTCTCTCTTCATCTTTCTTGTTGGCTCCCTTCAACCACAATTAGGTCACCCCAAGGCCTTCTCTTCTCCAGGCTGTACAATCCCAATTCTCTCAGCCTTCCCTCATGGCAGAGCTGCTCCATCCCTCTGATCATCTTGGTGGTCTCCTCTGGACTCGCTCCAACAGCTCCATGTCCTTGCTGTGCTGGGACCCCAGAGCTGGAGGCAGCTCTGCAGGTGGAGCAACATCCAACCAGGTGTGTTCCAGCAAGGACAGTGTGGAACCTCCTGGAACCAAAGGGACACTGTGACACCACAGAACCTCCTGGAACCAAAGGGCCATTGTGACACCACAGAACCTCCTGGAACCAATGGGGACATTGATACACTTTAGGCCTTCATGGAACAAAGGAATCCAGGGAGAATGTGGAACCTCATGGAATCAAGAAGTCATTGTGACACTCCAGGGCTTTTGGAACCCAAGGAAACCTGGGACAGTGTGGATCCTCACGGAGCCATGGGGCAATTGTGACATGTGGGAACCAAAGGAATCCTCAGATAGTTTGGAACCTCCTGGAATCAAGGGGCCATTGTGACACTTCAGGGCCTCATGGAACCAAAGGAACCCTGGAACATTTTGGATCCTCAGGGAATGAAGAGGCCACTGTGACACCTGAGGCCTCATCAAACCAAATGAACTCAGGGACACTGTGGAACCTCTTGGATATGAGGGGCCATTGTGACACTGCAGGGCCTCAGGGAACCCAGGGAATACTGAGACATTTCAGAACCTTATGGAACAAGAAGCTGTTGTTACACTGAGGAGCCTCATGGAATGAAGGGGCTTTGTGACACTGCAGGGGATCATGGAGCCAAAGGGACTCTGTGGCTCTGTGGAGACTTATGGAATCAAAGGCCTATGTGACATTGCAGGGATTAATGGAACCAAAGGAACCCTGGGAGACTGGAACCTCATGGAATCAACGGGCCATAGTGACTTGTGAAGAGCCTGGTGGAGCCAAAGGGACCCTGGGACACTGCGGAACCTCATGGAACTAAGGGGCATTTGTGACTTGTGGGACTCCTGGAATCGAATGAACCTCAGGACATTTTGGAACCTCATGGCACGAAGGGGCCATTGTGGCACTGCAGAGCCTTATGGACCATGGCAGGATGTTCTGCCCTGATCAGGCCCAGAATCTACTCAGAGAATGCAAACAATGCAGGCTCTCTGGGCTCAGTTACTGCTGCCACCAAGGGGCTGTGTGGGTGTTGAATTCTGCTAAAACCAGCCTGGTTCACCAAACTGCAAATGCACATCCTGCTTTTTGGAACAGGATCTGACAGAGAAGCTGCTCACTGGTCTGGAAATTCATGACTAGCAATCCCTCACTGTATAGCTCTAAAAGCTCAGTCCAACTTTCATATGGCAGATCCTTTCACAGACTGTCTTGAAGTATGTGGAGCTTCTCCCATGAAGCAGGGATGGCTCTTCATGGTCACTGCCCAGGGGTTAAGGGAAGAAGAGAGATCTGCCCTCTTTAGTTGTGTGAGAGTTACATCAATCTCTGCTTAATGATCATTTCTTTTTGCTGGCTTCAACACAACTCTTTTAAAATAAGTGCTTTGACACCGTGCACTGCACTATTTTATGCTATAATATACTCTACTAGGAGGATTTTAGCTTTTCCACGGTGTACTGAATGTTTAAGTAAATGATTAAGATCTTTCATCTGTTCACTTGTCTGTTCTTTCGTCTGTTCATTTCTCATAACAAATAACTCATTTTATGTATCTGATTTGCCATCATTAAAACCTGTGGAAAAAAGTGATTCAATCACACCTCTATAATTCCTGAAATTTAAATTGCACAGTAAATCTGAGGCTGAGATTGGATTCAGTCACCCCCAGGCTCCTCTCTGAGAAGGTGTTTAGAAAGCAAGGGGTCCTTTCTGCCCCACCAGCTCAATGAGACATCTTCTCTAATAAACTCTGTCTAAAATTTCTATTACCTCTGTGACACCATGAGCTTCCACACTATCCCAGGACTCCTTTTGTTCTATGAGGCCCTGCAAAGTCACAGTGATCCCTTCATTCCATGAGGTTCTGCAGTGTCCCAGGTTCCCTTCAGTTCCATAAGGTCCCAGAGCACCAAAATGACCCTTTGATTCCATGGGGTTCTGAAGTGTCAGAGTGTCCCTTTTGTTCCATCACTGCGGAGAGTCACAATGAGCCCTTAATTCCATGAGGTTGAAGAGTTACAATGATCCCATTGTTTCAATAAGACTCGGCAGTGTCACAATTCCATGAGGTTCCACAGTGTCACACTGGTCCCTTCTGCTACTCAAGGCCCTGCACTGAGAAAAAGGTCCCTTAAATCCATGAGATTTCACAGTGACCCCGTGATTCCATGAGGTCCTGCAGTGTCACAGTGGTGGTGTCAGAGATGGTGAAACTTTTAATTTTGTAGTTAGAAAGAGAATGAGAAAGAAATAATGTCACAAAGGGCACCTTGGAGGTGGAGACTGGACATGCGAAGAAAGGAATTTCCCTCCAAGAGAAATGCTCTGATACAAAGTGTCACCCAGAAGGGGTCTGGATCAGTCCAAGGCTTTATGGAGGAGCCAGGGAGGAGGGAGGGATGTCAGTGCAGGAAGGGGCCAGCGAGGTGGGGCAGCCGGGGGATGCCGACAGCCTGCAGGGAAAGGGGCAGGGCATGGACACCGTAGGACAGCCTGGGCTGGAGAGGAGACAGGGATGTGCAGAAGCTGAAAGGCCCCAAGAGAGCCAAGTTGTGAAGGCCTTTGGCCATGGCTGCTGTGTGTGCCCCTGATGGCATGAGGAGACAAGTGAGCCTTGCAGCTCTGGGGCCTCATTGCCTCCTTGTCCCTGCTCAGCAGCCTGGGAGGTGCCACCCCATCCTCCTGTCCCTGCTATTCCACATCCCACACCCCAGTGCCCCAGGAAGAGCCCTGAGGAATGAGGCAGAGACAGGATCTCTCTTCTCAGGGCTGGGGGTCATGGCTGTGACCTTGGGGTTAATGAAAGGCTTCTTACTTTCCTCAGCATCAGAGTGACCTTTCTTTCCTTGTCCATATTTGTCATCATTGTCTCTTTGTTTTCTAACTGGAATCTGGGGACACTTTCTCACTTATGTCCCTCAGAGGGACCCATTAACAACAAAAGAAACTTTAAAGTTTGATTCTGACTTTGCTTTCTCAACAGGTTCCTGCACCTTTCCTCAGGGTCTGATGTTCAGGGACTGAGCACCAAACCCCCCAGAGGGCCATTAAATGCCCTGGGCTGTTGCTGTGCTGCTGAGCTGGGCCGGGCTCCTGGCACACAGGGAGCTCCTGGCAAGCGGGCAGCGCTGCAGAGAGACAGCTCTGCCCAGGAGCAGCTCCTGTGCACAGCCCAGCAGGGCTCAGGGCACTGCCTGCACACACCGAGGGCAGAAAAGCAGGGCAGAGAGAGGTTACACACAGTCTGGGGTGTGAGGAAATTTGAGAGGAAGATCCACAGAAGAGGAATCTTTCCGGTCTTTCACACGGTAAGTCTGCATGAAGGGCAATGTATGTGCAGTTTGTGGGAAGATCTCCCAACGCTGGCACATCCCACAGCCTGGGGGGTCTCTAATGTGGGATATCACAGTTTCTCTGGTGCTGAAGAGGAGGATGTGCTGCAAAGCAGGGACTCTCTGCTGCACCATCCCAGGGACATCCCAGCAGGGTTCCCTTCTCCCAGGGATGGCTGCAGGGTTTGAATCCAGGCTGTGCCACCCAGGCTGCCCCAAACTGTCCTGCAGAGCAGGGTCCTGCACCCCAGGGTGCTGTGCCATGGCAGGAGCTCTGCCACCTGCCAGAGGCAGGTCTCAGCTGGTCTGAGGAGCTCCCTCAATGCTTGGGGAGAGGCTGTGGGTGGAAAGAGCAAACCCTGGCAGGGCAGGGCAGGGCAGGGCAGGGCAGGGCAGGGCAGGGCAGGTTTCTTCTGCTGTCAAGCAAGAGTTTCATAGGTGAGGACTGCTTATAGAACCACAGCACTGCAGGATATTTTCCAGGGGATACTTCAAGGACAACGTGAAAGGAGGGATTTCTAGCAAGCTCTCAAGCCACATACCTGGTGGTTTCTCATGCAGAGGGAACACTGAGAAGCAGCACAGGGGCTGAGAATTACCTGGCATTGTTGGTGTCTGGGAGGTGGCACAGCTGGCTCAGGGTGACACTGCCCTGATTGCCCACCTGGTTCTGCCCTGGCTTCTCCCAGCCGGACCCTCAGTGTGCATTTCCTTTTTCCTCAACTTGCCCTTGTTACTGGGGTTGTTTCCTCCTTCTCTCAGTCAGGCTCACTGGGAATGGGACTTCAAGCTACAGAGTCAATCACTGATCCTCTTATCCCCCTTAGGCAGGTGGGTCCCTGGGAATGAGACATTCCAATTTTCCTCTGAGCTGTGGGGCTGTCAGTAGTGAATTCTCTGTGCCTGGAGAATGAGGTGTGTTTCCCAGAATCAAACCCCATTGTCAGGACACTTGGCTCTTCTCTGAGATGTCCTTCCAAGCTGGGAGCTGCCCTCAAGAATGCAGATCATCTTCATAGCACAATTGTGTTATCTGAAATCCCCAGTGCAGAGGGGCAGAGATGCTGTGCTCATCCCAGGAAATGCTGTTGAGTTGGTGAGATGAGCCATGTGTGTCCTTGAGACCTTGAGCCAGGCTGAGACATTGAGTGGTCTGTGATGGATCTCTCTGCTCTCAACGGTGTCTGGTGGCATTTCAGACAAAAATGGGAGTGTGATCACTCTCTGTCTGAGGAAGGCCCAAGTCCAGGGAAGCTGGAAGAAGGCACGGGGACAGAGCAGCTCCCCTCACTCTGCACTAAGCCACAGACATGGTCCTGTTTGGGAAGCCCTGCTCTGCTCTTCCTCAGGGCAGCACAAATGCTGAGGGGTTCTGACATCCAGGAAAACTCCACAGGGAAGATGAGGGGAGTCAGAAACAAAACACCCAAACCTCTGAAACTGTCTTCTGGAATCCTGAAATCTTCTCAAAACTGGGAGTGCAGATGCCCATGAGAACTTTTGCTTTAGGAGCAGTTTCATCTGACACAGCTGAACACCAGGATGGGCCCTGCCCCCACCATGGCCATGAGCCCCCTGGAGCAGAGCAGGGCTGACCCTCACAGCCAGTGGGCAGAGGGGCTGCTCCTCATGGGAAATGTAGTGAGCACCAAGCAGAGCTCCAGCCATGGAGATGAAGCAAAGTTTCCTGAAAAAGGAAAAGTGGGGAGTGTGAGTAGAAGGGAAAGGGGTATTGGGACATGGCTGTGATTATTCTCAGAAATATCTCATCTGATTTGTCACTGTTATTTCCTCCTTGGACAGTGCCCCACCTCCAGAAGCAGCAAATGTTCAACAGCAGCTTCATAAGCCAGTTCCTCCTCCTGCCATTGGCAGACACGCGGCAGCTGCAGCTCCTGCACTTGTGGCTCTTCCTGGGCATCTCCCTGGCTGCCCTCCTGGGCAACGGCCTCATCATCAGCGCCGTAGCCTGCGACCACCACCTGCACACCCCCATGCACTTCTTCCTGCTCAACCTGTCCCTCACAGACCTGGGCACCATCTGCACCATTGTCCCCAAAGCCATGCACAACTCCCTCTGGGACACCACAACCATCTCCTTCATAGGATGTGCTGCACAGGTCTTCTTCCTTATTTTCTTCATTGGAGCAGAGTATTCGCTCCTCACCATCATGTGCTACGACCGCTACGTTGCCATCTGCAAACCCCTGCACTACGGGACCCTCCTGGGCAGCAGAGCTTGTGCCCACATGGTAGCAGCTGCCTGGGCCAGTGGCTTTCTCAATGCTCTGCTGCACACAGCCAATACATTTTCCCTGCCCCTGTGCCAGGGCAATGCCCTGGGCCAGTTCTTCTGTGAAATCCCACAGATCCTCAAGCTCTCCTGCTCAGACTCCTACCTCAGGGAAATTGGGCTCCTTCTGATTACTGCCTGTTTAGTGTTTGGTTGTTTTGCTTTCATAGTTTTCTCCTATGTGCAGATCTTCAGGGCTGTGCTGAGGATCCCCTCTGAGCAGGGACGGCACAAAGCCTTTTCCACGTGCCTCCCTCACCTGTCCTTGGTCTCCCTGTTTCTTAGCACTGATGCGTTTGACCACCTGAAGTCTCCCTCCATGTCCTCTCCAACTCTGGATGTGGTGGTGGCAGTTCTGTACTTGGTGGTGCCTCAAACACTGAACCCCCTCATCTACAGCCTGAGGAACCAGGAGCTCAAGGATGCTGTGAGGAAAATGATGACTTGATACTCTCCAGAAGCATAAAACTGTTGTTTCTGTTGATGTCTGCATAGCATTGGGACTGGAACTCATTACAGCCCCATCCTGTTTTCTCAGTATTTTGGTGGGGGTCATGAGATAAGTTTGTGCACAATTAAATTTTTAATTATCCTCCTTTATAATCTAGTATGTTTCTTTGGAGTTTGACCCAGAGACTGTCTAAATGAGGATTTGTTCCACTTGAGTCGTTACACAAAATAAAGGACAGTGCAGTGACTTGTTTGATCCTTCTTCTTAGGCATTCAGAAAGGACAGTTCACTGCAGGACAGTGCATGTTTACAGAGAGGAGGGGACTCTTCAGAGCTGCCCTTTCTGCTTCCACACTCTCCTAAGCCAAGCACTCTCCAAGGCCTTGGTCCTCTGCCAGCTTGGTCACATCCTGCTGTGTGTCCATCCTGGGCTCACAGGCAGGGACAGGCCATGGGCACTGCTGGGACACAGCTGGGCTGCACAACAGCAGCTCCATCAGGAAAGGGCAACTCCTGAGGGCAGGACAGGAAGGCTTTGGGCTTTCTCCGAAGTTGTTCTTAAGAACATGCCTAAGGAAGAGACGTTCAAGAGGTTCCTTGTGCTGCTTTGTCTGCCCATGGCTCAGTGTGATGAGATCAGGTTCCCAGTGGGACTTTCAAAGGACTTAGTTTTGGTTCAGGTTTTCCTTGTTGGTGGCCAGAGACCATGCAGATGAGATTAACCTTCCTGGGGCTCAACAGCTTGTGACAGGGCTGATGGCAGGAAAGTGGTTTGCTTAAGACACTTTGGAGCTGCCAGGAGAACACGAGACCTGCAGCAACAGTGTGAGCAGGAGCTGACAGTGAATAGAGCCCAATGAGAACAGGCCTGTCCAGCTCGGAGTCACCCAGAGATAATATTCTACATCTGAGTGTGAACTGAACAAAAAGAGCTCTGCAACCCCAGGGAATACAGCAGGTTGAGGGAAAGGAGTTTTGGGATTCATTTTACTTTCCATAAGCATTCATAGTCTGGATCCAGCACAGCCCCCAGACCCATCTCCCAGCACTGGAACAAGGCAGGGCCCCTCTGAGCACCCTCCATGACCACACAAGAGCTTGTGTGGCAGGGGGTCAGTGGCAGGGACCACCATCAGCTGGCTCTGCCTCCCAGCCTGACCAGCACAGCCCAGCAGAACCCCGCCATGGCCCCAGGCACTACAGCCCATGTGCCCTGCAGAGCAGCATCCCCAGCTGGGGGGCTGTGGGGACCACGGGGAGGGGCTGCAGGAATGGCTGGTTAGGCCAGCACAGACGTGTTCCCCTGGGGAAAGGCTCTGTGGGGAGATGGGATGTGCCAGGAGAAGAGCAGGACAGGCTGTGTGTGCAGAGGAGCCATGGAAAGAGGCTGCCCTGTCCCTGTGGCTGCAGGAGATGCCCGACCTGAAGATCTCCTGAGCATTCCACAGACAGGGTCACTGTCCCTGACCTCCATTTCCTCCATTTCTCGCTGGAGGGCCAGACATGACTGTGCTGCTCTGCTGGGCTGGGCCAGGCACAGGGAGATCGGGAGACCAGGAGGAGGTTGGACTGGGAATGGCCAGGAAGAGGGAAAGCCAAATGTTGAGCTGAAGTGTGTGAGTGTGCAGGGTGAGGGCTCTGCAGGGCTGAGGTGCCTCCAGCCCCGGGCAGTGGCAGCAGGAGCCCAGGGAGACACTGCACCTGCTGCCAGGAACTGTCTGTGTGTGTGCAAGGGAAGGACTCGTGTCTCTGGACAGCCCTGGGGGTGTGAGCAGGGCATGAGCCCAGCTCAGGTGTGGGCACCTGCCAGAGCCCTGACATTTCTGGCTGTGACTGCAGGAACAACCTCCCTGTCCCAGGGACATTTATCTCACCAGCCTTGAACATGTCCATTGCAAATGTCCATGTCTCCTCCATCCCTCTCCTCTGCCTTTATGTCCCTTTCTTCCCACACCAGGATTCACCCTGGGGGAATCTCCCCTGTGCAGTCAGAGAGGCTCTGTGAGCAGGAGTGACAGTGTTCTCCAGAAGGTGCATTTGTCCCCTTTGACATGGTCCAGAGCTCAGGACTGTGAAAACATTCCCAGGCACACACAGCTTGGAGGGATCTTGGAAGGCAAATTGGGAGAGGAAGAACAGAAGAGGCAAAATTAGGGATATGAAACCAACCCAAAGAGTTCAGTAGCTCCTCTCAGCAATGTTTCTGCATTCAAAACACTGGTAGGAAATGTACTCTGATAAATAGCTGCACAAATATTTTCACATAAACAGTGAGTGAATCAGATTAATAGAACAAGTGTGTGGAGTTGTCAGTAAAAAGAAAATTATGAAAAAATCTTGAAATTAAAAATAAACAGCACATCATAATGATAGGCCAGGAAGTCTTCAACAATTACCAGGATTTCTTGTCTGCAGAGGTTTCAACTACCTCCCAAAACCCACACTCCTGGCTTCAGGCCATGACTTCCCAGAGCAGTCACAGAGTTGGCCACTGCCCCAGAGATGCCTCAGGGCAGCTCAAGGACCCAAGTATGAAAAGTCCCCCAGAGTGTCTGTGAGCCCTTCTGGAGCAGGAGCTGCTGGGCAGGAAGGACCAGCTGGGGAGGGGCAGGGAATCCCCCCCTGCAGCACTGCTGGCCAGGCTGAGGAGGTGTAGTAGTTTTGGCTTTAGTCAGCATAGGTCCCCATGTAGGCCTCAGTTTTTAGCAGGCCTCAAAGGTTGTGACACAGATTAGAGGGGACAGGTATCATCTGACTTAAGCAGCCATAGAGGTATTTCATATCATCTGACATCATCAGGAAGTGTCGGGGAGTATAACAAGCAAGGTGGGAGGAGTCTCTGGGCTCTTCGGTCCATGCTTCTGACCAGGACGGTTCCCGCTCCCTGACTGCTGATATCAGGCCCTCCTGCCGGTCGGCACGTCTGTTTAGCCAGGGACGTGAGCACATTCCTGTTAATTCCTCTTTCCCTCTTGCTGGGAGGTTTCCTCTGGGGAGGGGGTTTGGTTGGTTTGGAGTTTCACCTGTTAGCTGGGGTGACCTCGGTGAGCCTGTTGTTGTTTCCTGTCACTATGTGCTATTTCATATTCTGTGTTAAGCTCTCCTCTTCTCTGTATAAATATAAAAACCTCACTGTGTTTAAAGCCTCGTTTCTGCTGTTTTCCCTCACTCTCCTGCTCTGGGAGTGGACTTTTTGACTGGGTACCAGGCAGTTGGCATTTTGCCAGCTCAAACTGTAACATTCTTTTGGTGCCGAAACCCGGGAACTGACCAAGGGTGTTGGCAAGTTTCCCGGGAGCTTGGCTGTGTTCCCGGGGATTGTTTAGGTAAACTAGTGTAGATTATCTTGTGTTTTGGGAACACGTTGGGCATTGAACGTAAAACAAAATGGAGAGCAAATTGGTAATAGGCCTTTTGTTAACACCTTTCTTAGTTATAACTGTCAGTTTGCCTTTGTTAGTGCTTATTCAATTTCACATGGTGAGAGCTACTCTGCCTGGTACAACCTTTGACTTCAATTTTCTTTTCTCCCTCCAAGATCTGCCTGATTTCAACGTAGAAGATTTCATAGCAGGAGCATACACAGTTTTTGGGGATTCTTACTTGGTGTTTTTGATGACAATCGTGGGACTGGTGAAAACCCCTGGTGCATTGATAGGTTTGAAAAAGGTGGTGTTATGCTGGTGGTTTCGGTTCAGGACAGAGCAAGCTTCAAATCAGGGTTTTAATAGACCCTTATTGGGACGTCCCTTGAAGAAGTCACTGCCTGGGTGGCAGGGAAGATGGAGTAGCCTGGGCATGTTAATAGGACGTTTGGCACCTCCTGTTACCTGGCAATTTACTCCGGAGGAGATGCTCGACCCTAACAAGCTGGCACATTGCCTGGAGGAAGGATGCCTTGCTTATTCTGACCCAAACCACCAGCTGCTTGCCTTCTATTGGGGTTTGGCCCATGCCTACCGAGCTGCAATAGAGCATTGCCAAAAAGGTACAAGGGAGGACACAGGGACCCAGATTGTGGGGGACACTACAGACACCCCAAACCAGACAAGTACCCAGATCAATCAGCAAAAAACTATTATTGCTCCTGTAGTGAAAAGGAAGTCATGGATAGGGACATCAGAGGGAGCAACAGTAGGAGAAGGAGCTGGTGAGGGGACAAGTGCGAGTTTTTCAACAGATGATACAGGTGCAGGGCCTTCAACAGAGGGGGCCAAACAATCACCCGGGAAACAGGAACGGCCAAGGGAAATTAGACAGGAGACCATAATATCCAGATCACTGACCCCAGCAGAACTTCGGGACATACGGAAGGAATACAGGCGCCTGCCTGGTGAACGAATTCTTACATGGGTGCTCCGATGTCGAGATGGAGGAGCTGGGTCTTACGTGTTGAATGGTCAAGAAACACAACACCTGGGCACTATTGCAAGAGACGATAAAATTGAAAAGGAGATGGCAAAGACAGAGGGCGATTGCAATTTGTTGCTGCGACTCTTTGGAGGTTTGACTGGGACATACCCATATAGGGAGTCTCTACAGAGTTCCCCACGGAAGTGGACAACCATAGATGAGGCCAGCCAGTACCTACGGGCATGGCGCTGTTAGAGCTTCTCTATGGTGATCCTCTGGACGGACTTGCTACCACTAACCCAGAGCATGTCCCCTGCACGATGCCGATGTGGAGGAAAGTAATACAAGGTTGCCCTCCATCGTTAGTCAGCTGCCTGCTAACAGTTCTTCCCGAGAGTGGTGACCATGTACCCCGGACAGTGGGTGACATGTGCAGTTGGCTACGGACTATAGAAGAGGGGCTTGACGCTCTACGGGCTGATCTTCCAGACTCTAGGGGCAGCCCTAGGTCTCGTGGCCAACAGGTCACTGAGAGAAGGGTGCCCTCCGATACCTCTGACGAAGACAGAACCGAGGAAAGGCCACGGTCTCGGTCTCATTTTCGATCCCGGTCTCGTCCGCATTCCCCTCGTAGTGCACACGGGAAGAGAAGCCCCAAGAGTAAACCACGTAGTGAACGTGGATGGTTGTGGGCTAGCCTACGTGCACTGGGGGAAGACATGGAAAGGTGGAATGGTGAGCCTACCTTTAAGCTCGGAGCCCGGTTGCAAGAGTTAATAGAGAAGAAAGCTGGCAAAAAGGCTGTCCATATAGTTGAGGCAGAGACCCCGCAAAGGAAACATCGGTCCCCGAGACGTAAAAGGAGAGACTCCATCACCTCCGATGGAGGAGTCTCTGATAGAACATCACTGAGGTCAGATAGCGAGTGCTCGGAGCAGGAGCAGCAATAGAGGGGCCCTGCCTCCGGCCAGGAGGAGGAAAGGGACAACCGAGTTTTCTGGACAGTGTGGGTTCGATGGCCTGGCACATCAGCTCCTCGGAGATACCGAGCTCTGGTCGACACTGGCGCCCAATGTACATTGATGCCGTCGGAACATGAGGGTACAACCGTACATAGGCGACAGTATCAGACAAACCGAGATGCTGTGACCCCCATCCATAGGTTGATCAAGAAGCTGGAAAGTCAAGGGGTGGTCAGTAGAACACATTCACCCTTCAACAGCCCCATTTGGCCTGTACGCAAACCAGATGGAGAATGGAGACTGACAATGGACTATCGTGGCTTGAATGAGGTCACGCCACCATTGAGTGCCGCTGTGCCAGATATGTTGGAGCTCCAGTATGAGCTGGAGACCAAAGCAGCAAAGTGGTACACCACTGTTGACATCGCTAACGCGTTTTTCTCCGTTCCCTTGGCCGCAGAGTGCAGGCCGCAGTTTGCTTTCACCTGGAGGGGCATCCAGTACACGTGGAATCGATTGCCCCAGGGGTGGAAACACAGTCCTACCATCTGCCATGGGCTGATCCAGGCCGCACTAGAGAAGGGTGAGGCCCCAGAACACATCCAATATATTGATGACATCATCGTATGGGGAGACACAGCAAAAGAAGTATTCAGAAAAGGACAAAAGATCATCCAGATACTCCTCGAGGCTGGTTTTGCCATCAAGAAGAGTAAAGTCAAGGGACCTGCCAGAGAGATCCAGTTCCTAGGGGTGAAATGGCAGGACGGGCGTCGCCAGATTCCAACCGACATCATCAATAAGATTGTAGCAATGGCTCCCCCGACTAGCAAGAAGGAGACTCAAGCATTTCTGGGAGCCATAGGCTTCTGGCGAATGCACATTCCTGAGTACAGCCAGATTGTGAGCCCTCTCTACTTTGTGACCCGTAAAAAGAACAATTTCCAATGGGGTCCTGAACAACAACAGGCATTCAGGCAGATCAAGCAGGAGATTGCACATGCCGTGGCTCTTGGACCTGTCAGGATGGGGCCAGATGTACAGAATGTACTTTATTCCACAGCTGGAGATAAAGGTCCCTCCTGGAGCCTCTGGCAAAAAGTGCCTGGTGAGACGCGAGGGCGACCACTTGGTTTCTGGAGCCGAAGCTACAAAGGCTCTGAGGCCAATTACACCCCTATGGAGAAGGAAATCTTAGCGGCGTATGAAGGCATACGAGCAGCCTCAGAAGTCATCGGTATCGAAGCACAGCTTTTCCTGGCACCTCGACTACCAGTGTTAAGCTGGATGTTTAAGGGAAAAGTGCCCCCTACACACCATGCCACCGATGCCACGTGGAGCAAATGGATTGCTTTGATTACGCAACGTGTTAGAATTGGGAGCTCGAACCGCCCTGGAATTTTAGAAATCATTACTAATTGGCCTGAAGGTGGGAACTTCAGTCTGGCAGAGGAAGAAGGGGAGGAGTCAGTGAGTCGTGCTGAAGAAGCTCCACCATATAACCAGCTGCCAGATGAAGAGACGCGCTACGCACTTTTCACTGATGGTTCCTGCCGTATCGTAGGAAAGAGCCGGAAGTGGAAAGCAGCTGTGTGGAGTCCCACCAGACGGGTGGCAGAAGCCACTGAAGTGAAAGGCGAATCGAGTCAGTTTGCGGAACTCAAAGCTGTCCAATTGGCCCTAGACATTGCAGAAAGAGAAGGATGGCCAAGGCTCTACTTGTACACCGACTCATGGATGATAGCGAATGCCCTCTGGGGGTGGCTAGACCGGTGGAAGAAAATGAATTGGAGACGTAGAGGGAAACCCATCTGGGCTGCAGATCTGTGGCAAGACATTGCTGCCAGAGTAAAGAAGCTGTACGTGAGAGTCCGCCATGTAGATGCCCATGTGCCTAAAGGTCGAGCTAATGAGGAACATGATAATAACAGACAGGCAGACCGAGCTGCACAGATCGAGGTGTCACAAGTAGACCTAGACTGGCAGCAAAAGGGAGAATTGTTCCTGGCTCGATGGGCCCATGATGCTTCAGGCCACCAAGGCCGGGATGCAACTTATAAATGGGCACAAGACCGAGGGGTGGATTTAACCATGGACGTTATCTCTCAGGTTATCCGCGATTGTGAAACCTGTGCTGCCATTAAGCAGGCAAAAAGGTTGAAGCCCCTTTGGTATGGTGGACGCTGGGACAAGTATAGATACGGAGAAGCCTGACAGGTGGACTACATCACATTGCCACAGACCCGCCAGGGTAAGCGCTATGTGCTTACCATGGTAGAAGCGACTACCGGATGGCTAGAGACTTATTCGGTATCACATGCAACAGCCCGGAATACTATCCTGGGCCTTGAGAAACAGGTCCTGTGGAGGCATGGCACTCCAGATCGCATTGAGTCAGATAATGGGACTCATTTCAAAAACAATCTGGTGGCCACTTGGGCACGGGAGCATGGTATTGAATGGGTATATCACATTCCATATCATGCACCTGCGGCTGGGAAGGTTGAGAGATGCAATGGACTGTTAAAAACAACTCTAAAGGCACTAGGTGAAGGAACTTTGAGGAACTGGGATAAGCACTTAGCCAAGGCCACCTGGTTGGTTAACACTAGAGGCTCTATCAATCGAGCTGGTCCTGCCCAAACAGAATCCCTCCACACGGTGGATGGAGACAAAGTTCCCGCAATTCACCTGAGAGGCATACTAGGGAAATCTGTTTGGGTTACTTCTCCCTCGGGCAAAAGCAAACCCATTCGTGGGATTGTTTTTGCCCAAGGGCCTGGGAATACCTGGTGGGTGATGAGACAAGATGCTGAGATCCAGTGCGTGCCCCAAGGCAACCTAGCCTTGGGGAAAACCTAATTGTGTGCCTTGAGTTGTGTCTTGCAGGAAACCAGACACCGGATGAGAAAGACCCAAACAAAGCTGATACTGGTATCCCATGACATCCAACGATAAGGCAGCCCTAACCTGTGAACCAGTCCTGAACTTGGAACTGTGACTTTAACCAAAAGGCGAAGGACCCAAGCTGAACTGATGCTGGGGCTGATCCTTGATGAAAGGCCACCTGCCTCGAAAGACTGCATATGGACTATACATATATGCATATAAGCACGGAAAAAATAAATGATTACTGTGGGATATGGGCTGTTGATGTCATATGATATGAAATAAGGGGTGGACGTTGTAGTAGTTTTGGCTTTAGTCAGCATAGGTCCCCATTTAGGCCTCAGTTTTTAGCAGGCCTCAAAGGTTGTGACACAGATTAGAGGGGACAGGCATCATCTGACTTAAGCAGCCATAGTGGTATTTCATATCATCTGACATCATCAGGAAGTGTCGGGGAGTATAACAAGCAAGGTGGGAGGAGTCTCTGCTCTCTTCGGTCCATGCTTCTGACCAGGACGGTTCCCGCTCCCTGACTGCTGCTATCAGGCCCTCCTGCCGGTCGGCACGTCTGCTTAGCTGGGGACGTGAGCACATTCCTGTTAATTCCTCTTTCCCTCTTGCTGGGAGGTTTCCTCTGGGGAGGGGGTTTGGTTGGTTTGGAGTTTCACCTGTTAGCTGGGGCGACCTCAGTGAGCCTGTTGTTGTTTCCTGTCACTATGTGCTATTTCATATTCTGTGTTAAGCTCTCCTCTTCTCTGTATAAATATAAAAACCTCACTGTGTTTAAAGCCTCGTTTCTGCTGTTTTCCCTCACTCTCCTGCTCTGGGAGTGGACTTTTTGACTGGGTACCAGGCAGTTGGCATTTTGCCAGCTCAAACTATAACAATAAGACTCTGCAGTGTCACACTGGGCCGTTCATTCCATGAGGTTCCACAGTGTCCCAGTGGTGGTGTCAGAGATGGTGGAGCTTTTCTTTCTGTAGTCAGATATAGAATGAGAAAGAAATAACGTCACCAATGGCATCTGGGAAGGTCTATACTGGACATACGCAGAAAGGAGTTTCCCTCCAAGACAAGTGCTCTGATACAAAGCATCACCCAAAAGGAGTCTGGATCAGCCCAAGGCTTTGTGTGCCAAGGCAGAGCCAGGGAGGAGGGAGAGATGTCAGTGCAGGAAGGGGCCAGCGAGGTGGGGCAGCCGGGGGATGCCGACAGCCTGCAGGGAAAGGGGCAGGGCATGGACACCGTAGGACAGCCTGGGCTGGAGAGGAGACAGGGATGTGCAGAAGCTGAAAGGCCCCAAGAGAGCCAACTTGTGCAGGCCTTTGGCCATGGCTGCTGTGTGTACCCCTGATGGCATGAGGAGACAAGTGAGCCTTGCAGCCCTGGGGCCTCATTGCCTCCTTGTCCCTGCTCAGCAGCCTGGGAGGTTCCACCCCTTGGCATTGCACATCCCACATCCCAGTGCCCCAGGATAAGATGTGAGAATGAGTAAGGGACTGTATATGCCTTTCCAGGGGCTGGGTGTCAGGGCTTGGCCCTTTGGAATAAGGAAACATATAGAGGTTTCCTAAGCATGAGAGACACCTTTCCTTGCTTCTTCATAATTGTCACCACTGTCTGCAGTTTTCTGCTCTAACTGGAATCTGGGGACACTTTCTCAGTCTTATCTCTTAATTGGACCTATTAACACTACAAGAAACTTCAGAGTTTCACTCTCACTTTGACTTCTTGAGAAGTTGTTTGAAGTTACTCTGATGGACTGAGTCTGATGTAAACAACACAAACCCCCCAGAGGGCCATTAAATGCCCTGGGCTGTTGCTGTGCTGCTGAGCTGGGCCGGGCTCCTGGCACACAGGGAGCTCCTGGCAAGCGGGCAGCGCTGCAGAGAGACAGCTCTGCCCAGGAGCAGCTCCTGTGCACAGCCCAGCAGGGCTCAGGGCACTGCCAGGGCAGCTCAGGGACACCAGCAGGGCACAGACAGAGCTTAAAGGGGCTCAGCATTGGGAGGATGACTCAGAGCTCATGGAGGAGAAATCTTTGCAGTGCTGGACACGGTGAGTCTGTGGGTGCAGGGCAATGCAGGGGCAGCTCTGGAGGCATCTCCTAAAGCTGGCCCAGCCCCAGCTGATGGGATGTGTGAGGTGGGGGCTATTGGGGGACACTTTGGAATAGCTGTGGAGCCAGGGTGTGCAGCCAGGGGTGCCCAGGGCTGTGGTGCAGAGCAGGGTCCTGCAGCCCAGGGTGCTGTGCTGGGGCAGGGACTCTGCTGCCTGCCAGGGTCAGCTCTCAGCCAGCCTGGGGAGCTGCTCACAGGGCTGGGGGAGAAGGGCTGTAGGGAAGGAGCAATCAATGATAGGTGAGAGCAGGATACTTCCACTCTCAGGGTGCTGAAGGTGGCTGGCTCCTCACAGCTCCAAATCACAACAGGACATTCAAGAATGGAGTTTTAAAGAAGCACAGAAGGTTTTGTGAGACATGATTGGAATTGGTCCTGCTCTTTATGTCTTCTGCTCTGGCTTGCCCAGGTAGGCAATTGGACACAGAAATTTATTTCTCAGTCCAGCAGCGGGCACAAAAATTCTCCATCTTCTAGAATTAGAACTGAATAAAACAGGCAATATGAGAAATCACCACACTGTGCCCTACAGGCACCATCAGTGTCCCTTTTCCAGCCTTCTCAGGGTTGCTCTGACATTGCCATCAGAACCTGCCCAGATATTTTTCTCTTTAATCAGCTCTGAGGCACCAGAAATGGAAGTGCAGGGCAGATGGGAAACAGAACATTCGACACTGTATCTGTCTGTGCTGACTATGAACTAAACCACTGAGAGATAAGCACTGTTATCTCTCCCATCCTAAGGATGTTCACACTTTCATTGAGCAAAAGTTAGAATTTTTGCACCTAATAATACCACCTGATTGATATGGCTATAGAAAAAAAAAGAAAGCAAACAACTAGAACAAAAACCTCAGAGAAACTCACTATTATGTTCAGCTAAACCTGTTTTCTGCAGTCCAGAATCTTCTGCCATGAGAGCAGAGAGTGAAATTTTGTTACACTTGGCATTCCTTGTGAGTACTGGAGCTTTCACAAGCCAGATTCTGTGTGCCCACTGCATCAGGGCTGAACTAACTCACTGGAGCAGCACAATCGGGCCAGAGAGAAAAAATGCATCTGAAATTGTTGGATTGGGCAGGAAATTCTAGGAGATATTGGCTGATTTTTCCCTTAGAAGTCTGTCCTAAATTGTCACTGTCTTTCCCTTCTTGGACAGTGCTCCATGCCCAGAGGAATCTTATGAGTAACAGCAGCTCCATCAGCCAGTTCCTCCTCCTGCCATTGGCAGACACGCGGCAGCTGCAGCTCCTGCACTTGTGGCTCTTCCTGGGCATCTCCCTGGCTGCCCTCCTGGGCAACGGCCTCATCATCAGCGCCGTAGCCTGCGACCACCACCTGCACACCCCCATGCACTTCTTCCTGCTCAACCTGTCCCTCACAGACCTGGGCTGCATCTGCACCACTGTCCCCAAAGCCATGCACAACTCCCTCTGGGGCACCACAACCATCTCCTACATGGGATGTGCTGCACAGGTCTTCTTCCTTATTTTCTTCATTGGAACAGAGTTTTCCCTCCTCACCATCATGTGCTACGACCGCTACGTTGCCATCTGCAAACCCCTGCACTACGGGACCCTCCTGGGCAGCAGAGCTTGTGCCCACATGGCAGCAGCTGCCTGGGCCAGTGGCTTTCTCAATGCTCTGCTGCACACAGCCAATACATTTTCCCTGCCGCTGTGCAAGAGCAATGCCCTGGGCCAGTTCTTTTGTGAAATATCACAGATCCTCAAGCTCTCCTGCTCACAATCCTACCTCAAGGAGCTTGGGTTTCTTGTGGTTGGTGCCTTTTTAGTCTTTGGTTGTTTCATGTTCATAGTTTTCTCCTATGTGCAGACCTTCAGGGCTGTGCTGAGGATCCCCTCTGAGCAGGGACGGCACAAAGCCTTTTCCATGTGCCTCCCTCACCTGGCTGTGGTCTCCCTGTTTATCAGCACATCGTTTTTTGCCTACCTTAAGCCTCCCATGATCTCCTCCCAATCTCTGGATCTCGCATTGTCAGTTCTGTACTCGGTGGTTCCTCCAGCACTGAACCCCTTCATCTACAGCCTGAGAAATAAGGAACTCAAGGATGCTGTGAGGAAAATAATGACTCGATGCATTTTTACAGTAAATACCTGCCTGTTTTCATGTGCAAATCACTCACAAAGAAACTCATTACCTGTCCAACCTTCTGTCTCAGGTTTTGGGTGATGATTATGGTGCTTATTTTTTATTTTTTCGTCTTAAGTTGTGTGCAACTAAACTTTATTTTTGATCCTCAGTTTTTCTTTAATCCTTAATCTTTTGTGTTTTACTCGGAGTTGGTGTAAATGAGAGAATGATCATTTTAATATTTAAAGCAAATAAAAGATATTGGTGCAGTTTGTTTGTTCCAGTTCCTTCTTTTGTGGCCACAGGAAGGCCAGTGGCAGTGCCTGTGTGCAGAGGGAGAGAGTAAGACTATCACAGCGCAGCAGCATTGCCAGGGAGCACCAGCACTTTGTCATTTTATATCTGCTCCTTTTCCACTTCCACGCTCTTCTTCCAACCCTACTGTTGCTATAAGGCCTCAGTGCTCTTGCAACTTGGTCACATCCTGCTGCATGTCCGTCCTGGGCTCACAGGCAGGGACAGGCCGTGGGCACTGCTGGGACACAGCTGGGCTGCACAACAGCAGCTCCATCAGGGAAGGGCATCTCCTGAGGGCAGGGCAGGAAGGCTTTCAGCTTTCTCCAAAGTTGCCAATAGGAATGTGCTCAAGGAAGTGTCCTGGTAACGTAAATCCCAGTGCCCAGTTGCAGAATGTGAGTGTGCAGGGTGGGGGCACAAAGCAGTTTCCTTGCACAGCCAGATTTCCTGGGATGGGTCTGAAGCACCAGTCCTATGGGACAAACTGCATTTTCAAATCCTTTGTGTATGATACCAATTTCAGGGAGCCCTCGAGCAACCAGCCTTGGTTTAAAGACCAATATTGGAATGGGAACTCCAATAAAATGAACTCTTTCCCCTTTTATTCCCCACAAATACACAGAGACAAAATACAAGGAGGTATTAAATGAAAAAAATAATTTTAGTTACCAGAAATACAGCAGCAAAAGCGACACTACCAAGGGAATAGTTCAAACCAACAACAGAGAGTGAGAGAAATAGCTTTTATTTCTCCCCACCCTTGTCCCAACTCCCTTTTTTGTACAGATAGAAATGCTGATCAACATGTGCTTCCCATTCCCCTTTGCCCCCTGGAGGAACAAAGAACAAAAAGTAATACCACAGGAAAGGGGGCAAAGCAAAATCTGGAAAATGCCTCATACGAGACAAGTTGTGCTGCTGAAGCAAACGCTGACTCCAGAGGGGCCCAAGGGGTGGCAGAGCCACGACTTTGGTTCATGTGGCAGTTGGGGGGAGGCAGCGGGTCTGCTGATCCCATGGAGTTCTGGGGTCCCAGTGGCCCCTTGGGTCCTGAGGTTCTGAAATGACTCAGGGTCCCTTTTCTTCCATGAGTTTCCCTGCATGTCACAATGGCCCCTTGATCCCATGAGGTTCCATTGTCCCTATGGCATCTTGACTTCATGAGGCTGAACAGCATCCCTCAGTTCCTTTGGCTCCATCAGACCCTGTGGTGCCACAACTGCCCCTTGATTTGAAAAAGCTCCTCAGTGTCCCGGGGTTCCTTTATTTCCATGACACCCAGCAGTGTCAAAATGACCCCTTGATTCCATAAGGTTCTGAAACATTTCAGTTATTTTGTCCATGAGGCCCAGCATGTCACAATGGCCCTTTGACTCCATGAGGTTGCACAGTGTCATCACAAAGCTGAGCCCATCCAGATGGGAGTTCTGGGGAGACTGCGAGGAACTGGGATAATTGGGGAAGGATAGAGGAGCTTGGACAACAGAGAGGAAACATTTTGATGATGTCAAAATAGGTTCAGGTCATGCTGAGGGTTCTGAAACACTGACTGTGAAAACACTTCTGACAGACCTTTACCCAATTTCTGATCTCAAGCCCCAACCTAAAAGTGCTGCTACTCCCATTCAAAGGAATCCACTGCTCTAATCCCAATCTCAATCTGACCTCGAAGGAAAAGGCCAAACCCAGCACTCCAGACTCTTATTTGTACTCTAATGCCCATCCCAAACCTACACCTGCAGTATTATTATGAAACCCCCAAGCTTTAATCCTAACCCAGACCAAAAATCTTTCCCCCTAATCATGAACCACACTCTGTCAGCAGAATCCCAAACATCCCTAAACTTCTGCCTAATCCCTACCCTGAGCTCTAAACCCCAAGCCTTGACCATTAACTACTCCCAAACAGCCCTTGGGAGCAGGACAAGGACCTTGAGGGCCCAGAGCAGGCACAAGGTGTTGGAGAGGAATGTGAGGTGACCTGGACCTGATCAGCTCATGGCACACAAGGAGCAGATGGGTGGCAATGCTGTGAGGAGTCAGCTGGGCCTCAGCATCTCCAGGGGGCCATGGCTGGGAAGGGGCTGCCAGGTCACATCTGTCACCTCCCTGACAGGCAGCAGCAGCCTTGGGCACCCAGAGGCAGCTGAGCCACCTGTGCACACACCCTGAGAGCTGCCCCAGCTGAGAGTCCCTCTCAGGGGCCCTGAGGAGCTCTGGGCTCTGGCAACACAAACCTGCTGGAGTTTCAGAAGGCAAAGAGGTCAGTCCTGCCCTGGGGGCACAATGACCCAGAGATGAGGGCAGGGACCTGAACAGCTCTGGAGTGACCCCGAGGAGAAGGGCCTGGGCTGTGTGAGGGATGTCCTGAGGCACAGGGGCTCAGGATCAAAGTTAATAAGGACAACAGAACATGGCGCTGCCTTGGGGGAGTGTGGCCACCCAGACAAGGGAGGTGTCACCCCCTTGGAATGAGCCCTGGGGTAGCACATCTGGACTGATGTGTCTGGGTTTGAGGTTCCCCATTGTGGAGGAATGAGGAAGAACTGGAGAGGGTCCAAGGAAGATCTGGTTGGGTATTCGACAGGCTCCCCAGGGCACTGGTCACAGCTCCAAGCCTGATAGAGCTCAAGGAGGGTCTGAATGATCCTCACATGGTGTGACTCTTGGGGATGGTCCTGTGCAGGGCTAAGGGTTGGACTCAATTATTCTTACAGACCCCTTCCAGCTCAGCATATTCTGTGATTCTGCCAGGATGACAGAGCTTTTCTTGGTACTAGAAAGAGAAAGAAAGTCACAAAGTGCAGCTTAGGAGTTTCTGAGTAGAAGGGAGAAAAAAGAAATGTCACTCAGAGAGGAGCCTTGTGGTGCAAGAGGTCACCAATAGGGTGTCAGTATCATCCCATGGCTTTGTGTTCCAGGGAACAGCCAGAGATGGTGCAGAGACATCAGTGAGGGCACAGAAATGCTGCTGGGAGGGCTGGTGGCAAAGCAGGATGGGTGTGTGCAGCCTGCAAGGCCAGAGGAGCAGCAGGGACAGGGCAGGACAGGCTGCAGGACAGTTGGCCAAGGCCTCTGGCAGGGCTGGAAGGCACAAAGGCACCCATTGCTTTCTCCCTTTGGCTCTGGCAGCTGCCTCTGCCACTGAGGTCACCAGAAGGAACTTTCTTTTGAGGTTCTGGACTTTGTTTCTCCCTCACCCCTCCCTGAGGAGGCTGGGAGGGGTTGCACAGATTTGAACATTTGTTGTTCTTCCCCCTCCCATCCCACTGCCCCACAAACAGCCCTGAGCCACCTGTGAGGGACAGGACCTGCTGTGCCAGGGCCTGGGGCTCAGGCCTTGGCCTTTGTGCTTCCTCCAACCAGCCCAGGATTTTCTCAGCATTGCAGGTGCCTGCACAGAGCCTTTGTCTCCCTGCAATCAGGGCCTCCAGGGACCTGCTCTAAGGAGTCCCTGGGGACGTTTTGTCAGTGCCTGCCCTCAGTGGGGCCATTGGTGCTTCAAGGGACTTGGAGTTTGGCTTCTGACTTCTTGAGCAGTTTTTCAAATTTTGTCTCACTACTTAAGGATCATGGACTCATCTCCAAATACTCATTGGGGCTTATTAAAACACAGAAAAACAATTTATTTCTCTTCCTTTAATTGTCTTCAAGTCTTGAAGACTTGTACTAATTGGAGTTGTTTTGTAGTTTTGCTAAGGAGGAAATTTCAAAGTGGACTGAAAAAAAAATTTTTGTTTTTAGTGAAAGGGAATGATTTATACAGAGACTTGAGCTGCAAGAGGGTCAGGGTGCAAAGGATTTGGATACAAAGGATTTAAAACAGAGTAATAGTACTGTATCATTGATGAGTTTCTCAGTTATCAAGTGAATTGACACCATTTGCTACAATTTTAACAGTGACTCAGTTATAGATTCACAACAACAACATTCACACCACACTCAATTCACACACACACAGGCAGAGATGTGTGGACACATCAATACCTGTGTGTGTAAAGGTGCCCATCCACAATTCTCCTGGTTGTCAGTGAAACACTCCCATCCCATCCCTTTGTGTTTCCCAAGAGACAAGGGGGGCACCTGGAGGGGTGTGTTTGTTGAGGGGGGATCAGAATTGTCCTGGGCATCAGCGACGCTCTTTGGAGTGTTGCAAACTTGAGGGTTCCCGAGCTCCGAGAGGCTCCCAGAGGTGCCCACTGAGAGGGAGGTGCTGGGGAGCTCCAGGGGCCTCCCTCAGGACCTCTGTTTGTGGGGTCACAGGGTGACTGGCTTTAGTTCTCTGCTGAATTTCCATCCTCATGTCAGGAATTACTGGAGTTTCCAAAATGTTTGGGAATTGTTCCACTTGTGCTACATACGATTCATGTAGGGAATGTTCCAAGGCTTTCAGAGAGTGGGTGATTGTTCTGTGATCCCCACCTGTTATGGGCAGGATTGACCCCACCTTTATCATACAGGAGCACTTGGCACAGTCAAGGGACACTTTACCACACACTTGTAACAGTCAAGGGAACTTTCCTGGCTCATCTGGTTTGGTCAAGGCTTGTCAGGAGCACCTGAAAGACTTTTCAGTAGGTCCTGGGCAGATGAGCTTGACGGGCTTGATGAGACAAGAGATAATGGTTTTAAACTTACAGAGGGCAGATTTGAACTAGATATAAACAAGAATCTTTTACACTGAGGGTGGTTGCCCAGAGAGATGGTCGGTGCCCCACCCTTGGAAACATTCAAGGGCAGCTTGGATGGGGCTCTGAGCAACCTGACCTAGTTGAAAATGTTCCTTTTCATTGCAGGGGTCTGGATTGGTTGACCTATAAGGGCCCTTAGGACTCACACTGTTTATGATTCTGTAGTTCCTTATTGTCCTACAGGAGCCAAGGCTGACAAGGCTCACACAGGTTTCAGCATCCCCTTTGCTGGCCCAGGTGGCAGCTCTGCTAAAAAGCTGCTGCAAAGAACCTCCAGACCTAAAGGAGCTTTTGTGCTGAGTTCAGCTGTGACTGTCAAGGGACTGGGAGGTTGATGTGACTTCCAGGTGCCCACTAAGGCTCTTTGTCACTCCTCACAGGAACACAGAAAGCTGCTACCAAGTGCCCAAAGTCCCAGGCAAGCAACAGGTTTGATTCAGATCCTGCTGGGGTGGGTGGCAATGAAAGAGCAACTGAGGTGTCCCCAAGGAGTAATCCCTGCTGTCCCCAGGGTCAGAGAGATGCAGAGCTGGGCTGTGCAGGCTGACAGGGCAGGGCTTGGCTGCCTGTGGGGTCTGTGCAACTGAGGGTATCAAGCATTGGAGGAGAATGTCCAGGGAAGTGTCTGAGTCACCATGGAATCAGAGTAATTAAGGTTGGAAATGACCTCTAAGATCATGGAGCCCAAGTTATCATCACTGTCACCTTCACCAACAACTAAATCATGTCCCAGGTACCATGCCCAGACATCTTTTGGACTTTTTCAGGGATGGTGACTCAGCCCCTTCCCTGGACAGACTCTTTCAATGCTTGGCAGCTCTTTCAGGGAAGATCATCCTTTTTGGCCTTGAAATACTTGTCCCTTGAGGCATTTGTCCCTCCTCTCTGACACTCTCATGTCTTCAATCCCTTCCACAAGCCTTGGCTCTGCACCACACTCCCTCTGATTTCCAGTGACCACAATTCCCAATGGTGCTGATCCATGTGGGCTACAAGTCAGGTAAACAGTTCACCAGGGTTACAAGGGCTAATGACTCATCCTTGGTTTCCCACCCTTGTTGACCCCTTCTGTTTCTGCCTATTCCCACCTATATTGTGCAAGAGCTCCTGGTGCCCTCATGGAGTCCCTGTGGCTTGACTGGAACAGTCCAGGGACACTTTTCTGCTAAGCTGGGTCAGTCAAGTCTTAGGAGGAGCTTCTGAGGTCAGGCCCCAGGATGGGGCTGGGCCTTGGAACAGGCTGCCCAGGGACCTGGCAGAGTCACCATCCCTGGAGGGGCTTACAAGGGGTGTGGATGTGTCACCTGGGTACATGGTTTGTTGGTGGACTTGGCAGGTCTGGATTGTGGTTGGACTCGGTGACCTTGGAGGGCTTTTCCAACCTCAGTGATTCTCTGAGGCAATGACTCATCAGCTCTATGATTCTGATAATTTTTCTCCTGCAATCACATTCTGATATGATGGAAATGGTATTGACATTTCCTTGAAAGTATTGAATCATTTCAATTGATAAAAATATGTCATTTAAAACTCAAAATATCAAAAAAAATTCTTTGGTTTTCAGACTGAGCTGCACTGACTCACCATCACTGCCCAGAGCGACTGGAGGCCTAGATGTATTTGAGGTCCTTCCCTGGCACTGGCAGCTGTCACAGAGGACCTGCAGGATATCAGAAACCTGTTGGAGCTGCAGATGGAACCTGGGCAGAGGGTCCCAGGGAAACTGCATAAGAGTATCAGGTATTTGTGTCCTGGTAACACAAGAAGAAGAACACAAAAGAATATTAAAAGCTTAACATTTTCTTCCCTCTGGATGGTTTTTGGATACCTGTCTGTCTAGGAAAGTGCCCAGTGGTCCAGTTAAACCCTTCCTGCCCAGCACTGCCCCTGCCCCACCTCACACAAGGAGATCCCTGAGGTTTCTGAGGTGGAGCTCTCTCACCTGACACAGGGGAGCAGTGACCAGTGTCAGTGACACCCCTGGGGTTTGGATGATAAACTTTGCACTCATCTCACACATCTGTTACAGTGGCTTCCTGTAAGACTCCCTAAATCATCAAATCACTTTTCCTTTCCATCCTCTCCAGGGTACAGGATGTGTGACTCTGGTTTAGGAGATGAAATAGGTGGGAATGGTCTCACTTGGAGCTCACAGGAGGCATCGAGCTCACAGGCCCTTGTCCTGCTGAGCGAACCTGCTCAACATCTCTTGGTAAAGCAGCAAGGGGGGCTCTGGGCACTGAAGGAGACTCCTGGAATGAATGGGGGGAAACTTCCTGACCCAGGTAATACAAGGCCTTTCCAGGGGGGATGTGTTACTGGATCTTTGGTCACCAAGGCAAGTGGTGACCAGTGGTGTCCTGGGCTGCCTCCAAAGCAGCCTGGGCAGCAGGGGAGGGGGATTCTGCCCTCTCAGGTGAGACCCCACCTGCAGAGCTGCCTCCAGCTCTGGGGTCCCAGCACAGCAAGGACATGGAGCTGTTGGAGCAAGTCCAGAGGAGGCACCAAGATGATCAGAGGGATGGAGCAGCTCTGCCATGAGGGATGGCTGAGAGAGCTGGGATTGTTCGCCTGGGAGAAGGGAACCTTTAGGGTGGCATAATTGTGGCCTTCCAGTACCTTAAAGAACAAAATAGAAGATGGAGAGAGACTATTTACCAGGGCCTGGAGTGACAGGAAAAAGGGGAATGACTGAATTAGAAGGTTTAGATGAGGTATTAGGAAGAATATTTTCCCTCTGAGGGTGCTGGCACAGGTTTCCCAGAGAAGCTGTGGATGCCCCATCCCTGGAGTGTTCAAGGCCAGGCAGGGCAGAGCTCTTGGGCAACCCAGTCTAGTGCAAGGTGCCCCTGTTCATGTCACGGAGGTTGGATATAGATGATCTTTGAAGATCCCTGAAACTCAGGACACTCTATGATTCTGAGTTACTTCAGGCAACTGTGAAAGAGCCCAACATCTTGACCCAATTGGGGAAAAGGTAATTTTCAAAAAATGGAAATTAAAGACAGTAATGCAAAGACCCATCAGGTCCAGCCCCATAGAAAATGATATTTCTTATGCTGTGGGTGCAGAAGGCAGTAGGTGTTGGGTTGTGCCTCAGAACACTCAAGCAGATCTGGTCAATGCACCCACGAGCCAAGGCAAACACTGAGCAGAGTGAGGGGCAGAGAGTGGGGGCCTGACATGCAGAAGAAGCAGATTGCTGGTGGAGGAACTGCCTTTCCTATGCCATGACCAGGGCACATCCCACTGCAGGAAAAGCCCCAGGCCAGCCCCAGCACATTGAAGGCCACGGGCACAACTCAGAGTGACTTGGTGGCGCCTCTGCCAGGGAGAGCCTGAAACCCCAAATGCATCTTGGCAGCAGCAGGTCCTGCCAGTCCATGGCCAGGAGCCCTCCCTTGCCAGCCCAGCCTGGTGGGCAACACTGCAGAGCTGCTGGTTAAGGGTGTTCTTTCTTGCTGGGCTCTGCAAAGCCACTTCTGCTACAGGAGCTTCATGGGGAAGGAATTGGGCCCCAGTAACTTGGAGACAAGATATTAATCAAAACCTGCTCATGCTGTTGCCAAACCCCTCTGAAATGATTGGGGTAATAAAACCCCCTAACACTGAATGTTTGGTGTTAGAAAGGAAGGCATCACTTTATTCCCAGTGCTCTCTGTGTGTCCAAGAGAAATCCTTTCACACAGACACCAATGCATCAATTTTTACCTATTTAAACACTTTTAGCAAACAAAAGAATCAATGTCCATTGGTCCTGAATCACAAAATTCCCTTGAATTAATTAATATTCTATTTCTTAGCAATGGAGGGATTAAGAAAATGGGAAAGATTGTGGGATCAGTTGCAGGACATGGCAAGGGAAAGGCACTGACCAGTCATCTCTTTGCACATGCCCAGCTCCTTTCATACACTTTTCTCTTTATTTTCTCATGCCTGTTCCTCCACATATCACTTCATTCATTTCCTGGACATCCCATGGCACATCATGCACAATTCCTAAATGCACTTTCTGGCTTCTCACCCTGAGTCTCAGGACCTGAGTGAGAAAACCCCCAACCTCAGCTGCAAGGCCATCCTGGGGGCTGTCACTGATCACTTGGGGAGCCTTTCATGCAGATATGTTGGAAATCTCTATTAGTTCCTTTGTAACTTTTGAGTTTTGAAAGGTTCCTCCAAAGTCATTGAAATTCATGTCCCTAAAAGGACTGTTTATCCATTTTCATAAAGTGTTGGGGATTAGGTCACATTAAAATGCCAACATGGTGCATGTAGGTATTTGCAACCCTGTGGAGAAGGAGTTGGGGTTACAGGAAAAAAGAATAATAAACTGTTTGGGTTGGAAGAGACATAAGATGACCACTAGTCAAAGTGCACTTCAGTTACTCAGGGACACCTTCCACAAGTTTAGGTTGTACAAAATTCCAAACCTTGGGCAGCTCCAGGAATGGGGTTTCCACTTACTCTGTAACCTGGCCCAGGTTCCTGCCACCCTCAGCACAAAATATTTCTTCCTGACATCCAATGGAAATCTCCCCTCATTCAGTTCCAGTTCCTGTGCCTTGTTCTGCCAATACAACCTTTGGCAAAAAGTGTCACTCTGTCTCTCCCGCACTAAGAGCACAACATTTTCATGGCTAAATACCAGAGATATCGTATGAAGGGGTTTGGAAGCCTCCAAGCCCTGGGCCCAGTGGTGTGGAGACTGAGGAAAGAACCGGAGAAGCCTGAGAGGCCTTGAAGGGCAACTGGGGAGGTCCAGACTGCACACAAGGAGAAAGGAATTTCCCCCCAAGGGCAGTGCTGTGGTGCAACACATTCCCCTGAAGGAGTCCGGATCAGTCCAAGGCTTTGTGTTCCAAGGCAGAGCCAGGGAGGAGGGAGAGATGTCAGTGCAGGAAGGGGCCAGCGAGGTGGGGCAGCCGGGGGATGCCGACAGCCTGCAGGGAAAGGGGCAGGGCATGGACACCATAGGACTGCCTGGGCTGGAGCGGAGACAGGGATGTGCAGAAGCTGAAAGGCCCCAAGAGAGCCAACTTGTGCAGGCCTTTGGCCATGGCTGCTGTGTGTGCCCCTGATGGCATGAGGAGACAAGTGAGCCTTGCAGCCCTGGGGCCTCATTGCCTCCTTGTCCCTGCTCAGCAGCCTGGGAGGTGCTGCCCCATCCTCCTGCCCCTGGCATTGCACATCCCAGATCCCGGTGCCCCAGGAAGAGCCCTAAACAATATGGGAGGTACAGGATCAGCCTTCCCAAATCCTGGGGGTCACGGCTGTGACCGTGGGATTCATGAACCGCTTCCTACTTTCCTCAGCATCAGAGTGACCTTGTCCATATTTGTCATCATTTTCTACAACTTTATGTTCTAACTGGAATCTGGGGACACTTTCTCAGTTATGTCCCTCAGAGGGACTAATTAACAACAAAAGAAACTTTAAAGTTTGATTCTGACTTTGCTTTCTCATGAGGCTCCTGGAACTTTCCTCAGGGTCTGAGGTTCAGGGACTCAGCACCAAAGACCCCAGAGGGCCATTAAATGCCCTGGGCTGTTGCTGTGCTGCTGAGCTGGGCTGGGCTCCTGGCACACAGGGAGCTCCTGGCAAGCGGGCAGCGCTGCAGAGAGACAGCTCTGCCCAGGAGCAGCTCCTGTGCATAGCCCAGCAGGGCTCAGGGCAATGCCTGAACACACCGAGGGCAGAAAAGCAGGGCAGAGAGAGGTTACACACAGTCTGGGGTGTGAGGAAAGTTGAGAGGAAGATCCACAGAAGAGGAGTCTTTCCAGGCTTTGAGAAGGTAAGTCTGCATGAAGGGCAATGTATGTGCAGTCTGTGGGAAGATCTCCCAACGCTGGCACATCCCACAGCCTGGGGGGTCTCTAATGTGGGATATCACACTTTCTCTGGTGCTGAAGAGGAGGACAGGCTGCAAAGCAGGGACTCTCTGCTGCACCATCCCAGGGACATCCCAGCAGGGTTCCCTCCTCCCAGGGATGACTGTAGGTTTTGAACCCTGGCTGTGCCACCCAGGCTGTCCCAAACTGTCCTGCAGAGCAGGGTCCTGCACCCCAGGGTGCTGTGCCAGGGCAGGAGCTCTGCCACCTGCCAGGGGCAGCTCTCAGCTAGTCTGGGGAGCTCCCTCAGTGCTGGGGGAGAGGCTGTGGATAGAAAGAGCAAACCCTGGCAGGGCAGGGCAGGGCAGAGCAGGTTTATTCACCTATCAAGTTAGAGTTTCAGAGTTGAGTATTTCTTACAGAAGCAGAGCACTCAGGGATATTTTCCAGGGGATACTTCAAGGGGAAGGTGAAAGGGGAGTGTGAGTAGAAGGGAAAGGGGTATTGGGATATGGCTGTGATTATTCTCAGAAATATCTCATCTGATTTGTCACTGTTATTTCCTCCTTGGACAGTGCCCCACCTCCAGAAGTAGCAAATGCCCAACAGCAGCTCCATCAGCCAGTTCCTCCTCCTGCCATTGGCAGACACGCGGCAGCTGCAGCTCCTGCACTTGTGGCTCTTCCTGGGCATCTCCCTGGCTGCCCTCCTGGGCAACGGCCTCATCATCAGCGCCGTAGCCTGCGACCACCACCTGCACACCCCCATGCACTTCTTCCTGCTCAACCTGTCCCTCACAGACCTGGGCTCCATCTGCACCACTGTCCCCAAAGCCATGCACAACTCCCTCTGGGACACCACAACCATCTCCTACATGGGATGTGCTGTACAGGTCTTCTTCCTTATTTTATTCATGGGAACAGAGTATTCCCTCCTCACCATCATGTGCTACGACCGCTACGTTGCCATCTGCAAACCCCTGCACTACGAGACCCTCCTGGGCAGCAGAGCTTGTGCCCACATGGCAGCAGCTGCCTGGACCAGTGCCTTTCTCAATGCTCTGCTGCACACAGTCAATACATTTTCCCTGCCCCTGTGCCAGGGCAATGCCCTCGGCCAGTTCTTCTGTGAAATCCCCCAGATCCTCAAGCTCTCCTGCTCACACTCCAACCACAGGGAAATTGGGCTCCTTCTGGTTAGTATCTGCTTAGTGTTTGGTTATTTTGTTTTCATAATTTTCTCCTATGTGCAGATCTTCAGGGCTGTGCTGAGGATCCCCTCTGAGCAGGGACGGCACAAAGCCTTTTCCACGTGTCTCCCTCACCTGGCCGTGGTCTCCCTCTTTATCAGCACTGATGTGTTTGCCCACCTGAAGTCTCCCTCCATGTCCTCTCCAACTCTGGATGTGGTGGTTTCAGTTCTGTACTTGGTGGTGCCTCCCACACTGAACCCCCTCATCTACAGCCTGAGGAACCAGGAGCTCAAGGATGCTGTGAGGAAAATGATGACTGGATGCTCTCCAGAAGCATAAAACTGTTGTTTCTGTTGATGTCTGCATAGCATTGGGACTGGAACTCATTACAGCCCCATCCTGGTTTCTCAGTATTTTGGTGGGGGTCATGAGATAAGTTTGTGCAAAATTAAATTTTTAATTAACCTCCATTATAATCTAGTGTTTTTCTTTGGAGTTTGACCCAGAGACTGTCTAAATGAGGATTTGTTCCACTTGAGTAGTTACACAAAATAAAGGACAGTGCAGTGACTTGTTTGATCCTTCTTCTTAGGCATTCAGAAAGGACAGCTCAGTGCAGGACAGTGCATGTTTACAGAGAAGAGGGAACTCTTCAGAGCTGCCCTTTCTCTTCCACACTCTCCTAAGCCCTTGTGTTGGTCCAAGGCCTTGGTCCTCTGCCAGGTTGGTCACATCATGCTGTGTGTCCATCCTGGGCTCACAGGCAGGGACAGGCCATGGGCACTGCTGGGACACAGCTGGGCTGCACAACAGCAGCTCCAGCAGGAAAGGGCATCTCCTGAGGGCAGGACAGGAAGGCTTTGGGCTTCCTCCAAAGTTGCTCTTAAGAACATGCCTAACAAAGAGACATTCAAGAGGCAATTTGTGCTGCTTTGTCTGCCCATGGCTCAGTGTGATGAGATCAGGGTCCCAGTGTGACTTTCAAAGGACTTAGTTCTGGTTCAGGTTTTACTTGTTGGTGGCCAGAGACCATGCAGATGAGATTAACCTCCCTGGGGCTCAACAGCTTGTGACAGGGCTGATGGCAGGTAAGTGATTTGCTTAAGACACTTTGGAGCTGCCAGGAGAACACGAGACCTGCAGCAACAGTGTGAGCAGGAGCTGACAGTGAATAGAGCCCAAGGAGAACAGGCCTGTCCAGCTCGGAGTCACCCAGAGATAATAGTCTACATCTGAGTGTGAACTGAAAAAAAAGAGCCCTGCAACCCCAGGGAATACAGCAGGTTGAGGGAAAGGAGTCCTGTGATTCATTTTACTTTCAATAAATATTCATAGTCTGGATCCAGTGCAGCCCTCAAACCCATCTCCCAGCACTGGAACAAGGCAGGGCCCCTCTGAGCACCCTCCATGACCACACAAGAGCTTGTGTGGCAGGGGGTCAGTGGCAGGGACCACCATCAGCTGGCTCTGCCTCCCAGCCTGACCAGCACAGCCCAGCAGAGCCCCCCATGGCCCCAGGCACCGCAGCCCCTGTGCCCTGCAGAGCAGCATCCCCAGCTCAGGGGCTGTGGGGAGCACGGGGAGGGGCTGCAGGAATGGCTGGTCAGGCCAGCACAGACGTGTTTCCCTGGGGAAAGGCTCTGTGGGGAGATGGGATGTGCCAGAAGAAGAGCAGGACAGGCTGTGTGTGTAGAGGAGCCATGGAAAGAGGCTCTCCAGTCCCTGGAGCTGTAGGTGATGCCCGCAGAGCCTCACGATTGATTCTCTCCTGCTGTCCTGGGGAGTGTGGCTGGCCCTGGGGCTGCAGGAGATGCCTGAGATGATGGTCTCCTGAACATTCCAGACACAGAGTCACTGTCCCTGACCTCCATTGCCTCCATTTCTTGCTGCAGGGCCAGACATGATTGTGCTGCTCTGTGGGGCTGGGGCTGGGGCAGGTGGATTGGTGGGACCAGGGAGGGGCTGGACTGGGCCATGCCAGGGAGAGGGAAACCCCAGTGTTGAGCTGAAGTGTGTGAGTGTGCAGGGTGGGGGCTCTGCAGGGCTGAGGTGCCTCCAGCCCCGGGCAGTGGCAGCAGGAGCCCGGGGAGACACTGCACTTGCTGCCAGGAACTGTCTGTGTGTGTGCAAGGGAAGGACTCGTGTCTCTGAACAGCCCTGGGGGTGTGAGCAGGGCATGAGCCCAGCTCAGGTGTGGGCACGAGCCCAGCTCAGGTGTGGGCACCTGTCAGAGCCCTCACATTTCTGGCTGTGACTGCAGGAACAACCTCCCTGTCCCAGGGACATTCATCTCACCATCCTTGAGCATGCCCATTGCAAATGTCCATGTCTCCTCCATCCCTCTCCTCTGCCTTTATGTCCCTTTCTTCCCACACCAGGAAACAGCCTGGGGGAATCTCCCCTGTGCAGTCAGAGAGGCTCTGTGAGCAGGAGTGACAGTGTTCTCCAGAAGGTGCATTTGTCCCCCTTGACATGGCCCAGAGCTCAGGACTGTGAAAACATTCCCAGGCACACACAGCTTGGAAAGATCATGGAACGCAAATTGGGAGAGGAAGAACAGAAGAGGCAAAATTAGGGATATGAAACCATCCCAGAGAAGTTCAGTAGCTCCTCTGAGCAATGTTTCTGCATTCAAAACACTGGTAGGAAATGTACTCTGATAAATAGCTGCACAAATATTTTCACATAAACAGTGAGTGAATCAGATTAATAGAACAAGTGTGTGGTGTTGTCAGTAAAAAGAAAATTATGAAAAAATCTTGAAATTAAAAATAAACAGCACATCATAATGATAGGCAAGAAAGTCTTCAACAATTACCAGGATTTCTTGTCTGCAGAGGTTTCAACTACCTCCTAAAACCCACACTCCTGGCTTCAGGCCATGACTTCCCAGAGCAGTCACAGAGTTGGCCACTGCCCCAGAGATGCCCCAGGGCAGCTCAAGGACCCAAGTATGAAAAGTCCCCCAGAGTGTCTGTGAGCCCTTCTGGAGCAGGAGCTGCTGGGCAGGAAGGACCAGCTGGGGAGGGGCAGGGAATCCCCCCCTGCAGCACTGCTGGCCAGGCTGAGGAGGGTCCTCTCCAGCACAGCAGAACATCCTGTCCCCTTGGGGGCTGGGCTGTCAGGTGTGTTCCCAGAACAGACTGGCCAAGGTGGGCAGGCAGATGCTCAGGGATCATGAAGGGTGTCAGAAAGCTGAGCCCATCCAGCTGAAGGATTTGGGGAGGTCAGGAGGAACTGGGACAAAAGGGATGGGATATTTGGGGGAGGAAAGAGGGGCTTGGCCAACAGAGAGGAAAGATTTTGGTGAGATAAAACCAAGTTCAGGTAATGCTGAGGGTGTTGAAACACTGACTGTGCAAACACTCCTGATGGACCTTTACCTATAATTTGTGTACCATTGCAACTTCTGTGAGGATAACTTGATACTCCTAATTTCACCCCCAGCAATCTTCTCTCAGGAACCAAAGGGACCCTGGGACACTGTGGAAAGCCTTGGAACCAAGGGGCCATTCTGACACTTGGGAACCTCATGGAATCAGAGTTCCTTTGTGACCCTGCAGGACCTCAAGGAAACAGAAGCCCATTGTGACCCTGTGGAGCCTCATGGAATCCAGGGATCATTGTGACACTCCAGGGCCTCATGGACTCCAAGGAACCCCGGGACACTGCAGAAATTCATGGAATCAAGGGGACATTATGACACTCCAGGGTGTCATGGATTCAAAGGAATCCTGGAATATTTTGGAATCTGATGGAATCATTGTGCAACTGTAACACTATAGAAACTTATGGAATCAAGAGACAATTCTGACATTTAATGGCCTGATGGAACAAAAGGGACCCTGGGACACTGTGGAAACTCATGGAAAATGGGACCATTGGGACACTGCAGGGCCTGAAGGAACCAAAGGTATCCTGGGACACTGCAGAGATCACGGAACCAAAGGGTTCATTGTGACATGTGGGACCTCTTGGAACAAAAGGGGTCTTGAGACAGTTTTTAACCTCATAGACTCAAGGGGTCATTGACACACTGTGGAACCTCAGGGAACCAGGATGTCACCTGGACACTGCAGGGCCTCACAGAACTAAAGCAATCCTGTGACAGTATGGAACATTGGGGACATATTTTGGGTCTGGCTGAGCTGGAGCTCATTTACCCACAGCAGCCCTCCCAGTGCTGTGCTTTGTGTTGGGAGCTGGAAAGGTGCTGAGAACACACCAGTGTTTTGGCTACTGATGAGCAGGGCTGGCACAGCCCCAGCACTGCAACGTTCCTTCCCGAACTGAGGGCAAGGTCCTGGGAAGGGACACTGCCAGGCCAGCTGAGCCAGACTAACCAGAGGGATATTCCAAACCATGGGATGTCAGCTCAGATATAAAAGCTGAGGAAAGGAGGAGGAAGGGGGGTATTCATTGTTTGCAATGTTTGCCTGCAGAGCAGCTGCTCCGTGTGCTGAAGCCTGGCTTGCTGGGACATGGCCAGACATCACTGATGATGGGGAGTAGAGAATAAATCTTGTCATTTTCCTCTTTCTTTGTGTGCAAACTTTGGCTTTTGATTTAGTAAAGTGCCTTATCCCAACCCAACAGTCATTTTTTATTCTATTCTCTCTCCCCTGTCCATCTGGGAAGGGCAGTGATAGAGAGGCTTGATGGGCAGCCTGTAATTCTCCCCATTCTCATTTTGCTCTTCTTAAAGATGGGCTTGGCATCTGCCTTTTCCAAGGACCCCAGAACCTCTCAGATTGCTCTGGCCCTTTTGAGAGCACAGCCCAGAATCCCAGGCAAGGGTGATGCAATAGTTCAGGAGCACTTGCAATGAACTGTCCAAGACCACTGAGATGGATCTCACTGGGCCAGTGGAGTTTGTTCCTGGAGTCACTCACAGAAATGTCGAGGTCCAGCAAGGCATCCACCTCTGAACTGGGATTGTGGGATTCTCATGCACCCAGGGGTGATCAGAGAGTCTTTCCCTTTTACACCCATGGGGAGATCATTGCAGGAGTCACAGTCTCTCCCTGGGCTCTCACTGCCACTGCTGGGGGCTGGAAGCACCTCAGCCCTGTGGGGTGTCACCTGCTCTGCCCCTCTCTGAGATGCCCCACGGCCTGAAGGATGGACACAGGGGGAGCTCTGTGCTCAGAAGCACATCCTAGTGCTGCATCCTGGGGGTTTTCCAGGGGATGTGGGGCCCAGAGTGAAGTGAGCTCGAGACACTGTGTGTCCCACAGCCCTTCCCAGCACCTCCAGGATTAGCTGATGGTCTTTGTGTTCTCTTGGGTTCATCTCCCCCCCCCCACACTGTGCATGCTGAAGTCTCCTCTGTACAATTGCAGCATGGCCTTGTGAGCTGCTCATTTGGTGTCCCCATGGAGGGACAAACAACCTGTCAGTGGTGGGTGAGAGGCCAGTGTTGGGAATGGTGTTTGCAGGGGGTGATCTGTGACAATTGCCCTGGGGCCCCTTGCCCAGGGTGTCCAGGAAACAAAGACAAAGCCCAGACCCTGCTCTGCTGCTCCTTCAGGTGTGTCCCTGGAGGTCTGGCTGTGGAAGGGACACTGCTGTGCCCTCTCCTGCTCTCACACACTTTGGCTCTTCACTGTGCTTTTCTGCAACAGGGCAGTTTCCTGGGGCTTGACAGCCTATGAGAAGACAGCAGTTCCTTACAGCCCCAGGGCTTGTCACCTCCTCACCCAATCCATAGAGCTGTGGAGGTGTCCTACTGCTCTCCTGCACTCCCCATTCCACACCCCACATCTCTCTGCTCCAGGAGCATCCTGTGAGGAACCAGAGATGGGTGGCAGGACTTGGCTGTCCTGCTTGGCAAAGTCCATCAGGCACTTTCACAGCCACATTCCACAGTCCATTTTCCACCTGTAACCAATGACTCTGAGCTGCTGCTTCCCCAGCCCCAGGGAGGGTCTTTTTGTCTGCTCATTCCCTCCAGGGTCTCTTTTCAGTCATGGCCTCAGTGGGGCTTGCTGACACTCTCAGGAACTTGAAGGTTTGATGATGAATTTTGCTTTTTTAGAGGTTTTTTTCAGTTTTCAAATCTTCAGTTCAGGAATTCAGTGCCAGAGTGCTCATTAACATTCAAAACATCCTAACAAGACAAGCCTTTGGGAATAATTTATATTAAGGCTTCAATTCTTTTATGCTTCATTAGACAGATACCAGAAGTGAATTCAAAGTGAGTGTAGTACAGTGACAAAAAATGAAGAAATACAGTTTTTGTCCCATTTCCTTTTTCCTGTTTACACACTGAGAGCAGCAAACCCTAATTGATATTGTTCCCAAGCACCAGGGATGGTCTCCTTGCCTGCTCATTCCCTTCATGGTCTCTTTTCACTGATGGCATTTTAACAAAACCAACCCCTGGGAATAATTTACTTTTAAATTTTCAAATCTTATTTGGTCAATTACAGAGATCTCAGAAATGCATTCAAAGTGAATATCTTATACTTAAAAAAAAACACAAGCAAAAATAGAGGGTTTTTGTGGCCTGTTTATACATTATTATCAGCAATTCCCTATTGACCCAGAGCATCTCCTAATTCAGTGTGAATAGATATGAAAATCAAGACCCTTTTTGTCTGACAATCCATCAGACTTTATCCCTAATCCCCACCCCACAATTTCCCTCATCACACCCCTGGCACTCAAAGCAGCCTTGTGGAATCTGAGCTTCCTCCACCAAAGGCTGGACCTGCAGGTTTCAGCTCCTTGGCACCAACTCCCACCTGCTGTACTTGGAGAAAGAGCTGCAGGAGACACACAGGGATGTTCATGTATTGTCAGCAAACAAAACCAAAGGAAGGCACAGCTCAAAAATAGAAGAAATTCCTCTGCTGTATTTTAAGTTCACATTACTGAAACCCACATTCCACAGCAGGCAATTTTAGACCAATGGAAAACACATTATGTGTCAAGCACAGATCTAAAGGTCCCTCCAAGAGCTCCCTACCCCAATTCTGTCCATTTTGCTCTTTGCACAAAGTGAGTCACACACTGAAGTCAGAAGTTCCCTTGATCCAGAGCAGGAGGAAAAGACAGAAAGTGAATGAATTACTTTGTTGTGCACAGTTAAATCTCCACTAATCCAAATATTTTGGGGTTACAGGAATTTTATTGGGCATGTTCTGCAGCATTTGTTCAGATGACAAGAGGTTAGGTGAGATTGCTGATCTGTTGGAGGGCAAGAAGGCTCTGCAGAGGGGTCTGGACAGGCTGGATTGATGGGCCCAGGCCAACTGGATGAGGTTCAACAAGGCCAAGTGCTGGGTCCTGCCCTGGGATAACAACCACCCCAAATCCCTGGCCATGCCCTGCAACTGATCCCCACAGTCTGTCCTGTGTCCTTCATCCCTGGACATGCTCTGGGTGTGGAGCAAGATCTAAGTGCCACTGGAGTGGGAACCACAACTCATCAGGTTTGTGCTCTTTGGGAGGACCAGAAAGTGCTGAGATTTAGACCCACAGAAAGTTCCTTTTCATGGCCAAAACACAAAAATTAAAGAGGATACAATTTCTAAACTCCACAGCTCTTTGTGCAGCTTTCCTCAGCCACAGCAACCAGGATAAGCCACGTCCTTGCTGTGCTGGTCCCACAGCCCAGGGTGCTCCTGGCCTCCCTTGCTGCCAGGGCACATGGCTGCCTTCTGCCCAGCTCCTGCCCACCCAAGCTGCCTTACAGGGCTGCTCCCAGCCAGGCAGCTCCCAGCCTGTGCCATGGCCAGGGCAGTGCCCTGCAGGGGCACACACTGCCATGTGTCCCTCTGCCATTGCAGGAGGTTCCTGCCAAGACGGGCTCTCCTCCTGCCTGAAGCTTTCCCTGAGCACAGAGGCCTGAGAGACCTTTCCAATGAAGACTCAGGCAGACAAGCCATGGAGTCCCTCAGCCCCACAGCAGTGTCTGCTGGAATTAAATCCCCCTCCCCATCCCACAGCAGCCCTGCATTTCCCTCCTTCAGCCTTGGTCTCCAGCACAGCCACTGAGGCTCTTTTGGCTCTTGACTTTTCCTGCAGCCACCAACTCCAGGGGAGCTTTGCCTTCCCCACAGTCCCACGTGCAAAGCACAGGCCATGCCCAGGAATTCCTTGTCTCTGCCTGGCCCTGCTGTCATCCCTGGCAGAGATTCCATGGCCCCTTTGTGCCCCACTGCCCCACAGCTGGTCCCACAGCTCCCTGTGCAGCCCCAGCCCAGGGGAGGAGCATCCATGGTGGGGAATGGCCCCTCTGATGGGATGCCCAGGGCAGTCCTTGGCCTTGGTCACAAAAGACTGGGTAGCTAATTAACTGCGATAAAATTAATACTTTTTTTTTCATAAGAGCAAAGTTAGAAGGGGACAAAAACAAAAATTATATAAGAGAAGAGACTTGGTCTCTCATGAAATGCACTGGGTGTCACTGACAGAGCAAAGCAGGCAGTCTCTTCCTGCTTAAAAGCATCTAGTTATCATTTTTCTCATAGCATCCTTCAGCTCCTGGTTCCTCAGGCTGTAGATGAGGGGATTCAGTGCTGGAGGCAGCACCGCGTACAGAACTGCCACCACCAGATCCAGGGATGGGGAGGACATGGAGGGAGGCTTCAGGCAAGCAAATGAGGCAGTGCTGATAAACAGGGAGACCACGGCCAGGTGAGGGAGGTACGTGGAAAACGCTTTGTGCCATCCCTGCTCAGAGGGTATCCTCAGCACAGCCCTGAAGATCTGCACATAGGAGAAAACTATGAAAATGAAACATCCCATAAATAAAAAAAAACTAGCCACAAAAATCCCAAATTTCCTGAGGTAGGAGTGTGAGCAGGAGAGCTTGAGGATCTGGGGCTCTTCACAGAAGAACTGGCTCAGGGCATTGCCCTGGCACAGGGGCAGGGAAAATGTATGGGCTGTGTGCAGCAGAGAGTAGAGACAGCCACTGGCCCAGGCAGCTGCTGCCATGTGGGCACAAGCTCTGCTGCCCAGGAGGGTCCCGTAGTGCAGGGGTTTGCAGATGGCAACGTAGCGGTCGTAGCACATGATGGTGAGGAGGGAAAACTCTGCTGACATGAAGAAGACAAAGAAAAAGAGCTGTGCAGCACATCCCGTGTAGGAGATGGTTGTGGTGTGCCAGAGGGAGTTGTGCATGGCTTTGGGGACAGTGGTGCAGATGGAGCCCAGGTCTGTGAGGGACAGGTTGAGCAGGAAGAAGTGCATGGGGGTGTGCAGGTGGTGGTCGCAGGCTACGGCGCTGATGATGAGGCCGTTGCCCAGGAGGGCAGCCAGGGAGATGCCCAGGAAGAGCCACAAGTGCAGGAGCTGCAGCTGCCACGTGTCTGCCAATGGCAGGAGGAGGAAGTGGCTGATGGAGCTGCTGTTGGACATTTGCTGCCTTGGGGGACTGTTGTCTGTTGAGGAGGAAAAGGCAGAACTAAGTTAGCTCTGACTATTGTAGCAAAACACATTGTCTCACAGCAACTTGACAATAAGGGTCTCTCTTTTTAAGACCTCTCTGCATCCTGCTCACCTGAGCTCTGGGTTTTCTTGGCTGATGAGGCCACTAAAACAGGGACACTGTAATGGACTCCTGAGGAGTCCTTTATGCCTTGCAGAGAGAGGGAACTCAGAATGCAGGGTGAGCTCAAATTAATGTACTCGTGATACATCAAAGAGCTTCCAGCCCTACTGGTTGCAATTTGCCGAGCTGAGGAATTCAGCTGAGGGTATTCTTTGTATTTGTTCACGCAGTTGTACCTGCCACAATTACCAGTGGTTGTGGGTGTCTGAAATGCCTGAAATTTTTATTGCACTGCAGGTCAAGTCTTGTGGGTCAAGAGACATGACCCACATCCCTGCCCTGCTCATCCCTGCCCTGCTCATCCCTGCCCTGCCATGAGGGGATCACCCCTTCCACTCACACTTTCTCCCTGCAGGGCCATGGGGAGCTCACTGGCCATGCTGAGCTGACCCTGGCAGGCAGCAGAGACCCTGCCCCAGCACACAGAGCCATGGGCTGCAGGACCCTGCTCTGCAGGACAGCCCTGGTCACCCCTGGCTGCACCCCCACCCTCACACCCAACAGCCATTCCTGCCAGAAGGGAACCTTCTTGCCCTCTGCCTCTGATGCTCCACACCAGGAAATCCAGGAGAGCCATCCTGACAGGTCCTGTCAGTGCTGGCATTTGGCAGGTGTAAGAGACACTTCCAGGAACTCACCTGCACTGCTCTGCAGCCAGAGACTTACCCTGGCAAAGGGCTGTGAAGATTCCTCTCCTGATGAGCTCTCACCTGTCCTCCCACTCCAGGACACCTTCAACCTCTTTCTCACTTCTCTTGTCTGCCCTTGGTGCCTGCAGGTCCTGCCCTGCTCTGCCATATGGCCACCTCCTCTCTACTGAAGAGCTGTGGGAGTCCTTCTGAAAGATCCTGGAAGCTGTGGGATGTGCCAGCTTTAGGAGATCCTTGCAGGAAGGGAAGATTAACTTTCCTATAGCAGAGAATTCTTCATTTAAATACTGTGGAGGTTTCTCCTTTAATGAGAGCTCAGTTCCCTCCCATCCCAGGCTGCCTCTCACCTCTGTCCCTTCTCTGCTGTGCCCTCGGTGTGTGCAGGCAGTGCCCTGAGCCCTGCTGGGCTGTGCACAGGAGCTGCTCCTGGGCAGAGCTGTCTCTCTGCAGCGCTGCCCGCTTGCCAGGAGCTCCCTGTGTGCCAGGAGCCCGGCCCAGCTCAGCAGCACAGCAACAGCCCAGGGCATTTAATGGCCCTCTGGGGGGTTTGGTGCTGAGTCCCTGAACATCAGACCCTGAGGAAAGTTAAAGTGAGATTCAAACTGTAAAGTTTCTTGCAGTGCTAATGGGTCCCACTGAGGAACATGACTGTGAAAACATCCCCAGGGTTTTTTTGAGCAGAAATTTGGAGGCAGTGATGACAGGTCTGAGACTCACAGATTTATCAAGGCTGGAAGAGACCTTCAAAGTCTTCTAGTCCAACTGTCATCCAAGCACCACTAGAATCATCCCTAAATTGTATTCCAAGATGTCACGTCCAAACACCACTTGAGCCCTTCAAGATACCACCACCTCCCTGGACTAATTATTTCATTGCATAAACACCCTCTCAGTAAAAAACCTATTTTTAATATCTAATCTGACCCTTGACATACTCAAGTCAAGTCTGTTTCCTCTCTTTCCCTCCCTACAGGGCTGGCAGAAGAGAAGGGGACCCCTGCTCACTAAGACCTCCTTTTGGGTCTTTGAAGAGAGCAATGAGGTCCTCCCTGAGCCTCCTCTTCTCCAGACTCAAGAACACCAGTTCCTCATCCAACATGTTTTCCAGACTCTTTTCCAGCTCCATTCCCTTCTCTGGACATGCTCCAGCCCCTCAATGTCCTTTCTGTAGTGAGAGGCTCAGAACTGAGCACAGGACTTGAGGTGGGGCCTCAGCAGTGCCCAGCACAGAGGGACAATCCCTGTCCTGGTCCTGCTGGTCACATTATTCCTTACACTGGCCAGATGCCTTTGGCCTTCTTGCCCACTTGGGCACACTCTGAGTCATATTCAGCCACTCTCCAGCAGCACCCCCAAGTCCCTTCCTGCTGAGCAGCTCTCAAGCAACTCTGCCCACAGCCTGGAGCATTCCATGGGGTTGTTGGGACCCAAGGTCAGGATCTGACACTTGGTCTTATTGATCCAGCTTGTCCAGATGCCTCTGCAGAACTTTCCTGCCCTCCAGCAGACCCACAACCACACCCACCTTGGTGCTGTCCACAGATTTGCTGAGGGTGCACTCCATCCCCTTAGTTCCACTCCCCACCAATCTCTGGACCTTCAGACAGTTTTTCATGCAACAAACAGTTCCCTCATTCCAGCCATGAGCAGCCAGTTTCTGCAGGAGATGCTGTGGGAGGTGGTGCCAAAGGCTTTACTGAATTCCAGAGAGACACATCCACAGCCTTTCCCTCATCTCCTGAGTGGGTCATTTTGTCATAGAAGGGGATCAGGTTTGTCAGCCAGGACCTGCCTTTCCCAAACCCACACTGTCTGGCCCTGATCCCTTGATTATCCTGTTTGTGCTGTCTGATGGCACTCAGGATGATCTCCTCAATGGACTTCCCTGGCACCAAGGTCAGGCCTGACAGGCCTGGAGTTGTCCAGATCCTTCTGGCCCTGCCTATAAATGGGTGTCACTTTGGCTGATTTCTTTTAAGCTGGGACTTCTCCAGTTCACCAGGAGTGCTGGGCAATGAGTGAAAGTGGCTTGGCCAGCTCTTTCTCCAGCTCCCTCAGTACCCTCAGGTGCATCCCATGTGGGCAGGGACTTATGGAGTTCTCATTGACACAGCAGGTCACTGACCATTTCTCCCTGGGGTATGGGGGCTTCACTCAGCTCCCCATCACCACCTTCCAGCCCTGGGATCTGGGTATCCTGAGGACAACTGCATTTGGTGTTAAAAGACTGAGACAAAGAAGTCATTAATTCCCTCAGCCATTTCCTCCTGCCCTGACCCTGTGCTGCCTCTGCATCCAGCAAAGGATGGAGACTCTCCTGAGCCCTCCTTTTGCTGCCCATGGATTTAGAGACACATTTTTTGCTGTCTTTAACTGCAGTGGCCAAATTCAGTTCCAATTTGTCTTTGGCCCTTCACATTTTCCCCCTCCACAACTTCACCATATCCTTGTAGTCCCCCCAGGTTTTCTGCCCCTCTTTCCAGAGGTGACACACTCTCTTTTTTTTCCTGATATCCAGCCCATGGTCTGTGTTTCACCAGGCCATAATTTTTGCCCCCTGGCTTGTCTCAGGCCACAGAGTCACAGCTCCTGGAGCTTTGAGATTTTCTTCTTAAAACACCTGCATCCATCCTGCACTCCTTTCTCCTTCAGGACTGACTCCCAAGGGACTCCATCCATCAGTTTCCCAAACTGGTCAAAGTCTGTCAGCTGTCAGTCCAAGGTGTCAGTTCTGCTGGTGCCCCTCCTCCCTTCACCCACAATGGAAATCCCCATTATTTCATGGTCTCTGTGCCCAAGGCAGCCCTGACCACCACATCACCCACCAGCCACAGAATCACAGAATGCTTTGGGTCATGAGGGACCTTAAAGAGCATCTCGTTCCAACCCCAGGGGCAGGAACATCTTTCACCAGACCAGGTTACTTAGAGCCACATTCTGCTTGGCCTTGAAGAACTTGCAATGATAGAGCAGCCAGAACTTTCCTGAACAACCTTTGCCAGGACCTCACCACTTTTACAGTAAAGAATTTCTTGCTACTATCTCATCTAACCCATCCCTCTATCAGTGTGAAGCCATTGTCCATTGTCCTGTCATTCCAGGCCCTTGTAAAGTCTCTCTCAATCTTTCTTGTTGCCTCCTTTCAGGTCCTGAAAAACCACAATTAGGTCACCCCAAGGCCTTCTGTTCTCCACGCTGTACAATTCCAATTCTCTCAGCCTTCCCTCATGGCAGAGCTGCTCCATCCCTCTGATTATCTTGGTGGTCTCCTCTGGACTCGCTCCAACAGCTCCATGTCCTTGCTGTGCTGGGACCCCAGAGATGGAGGCAGCTCTGCAGGTGGGGCAACATCCAACCAGGTGTGTTCCAGCAAGGACAGTGTGGAACCTCCTGGAACCAAAGGGACACTGTGACACCACAGAACCTCCTGGAACCAAAGGGGACACTGTGACACCACAGAACCTCATGGAATCATAGGGCAATTCGTACAAACTGGACCTCATGGATCCAGAGGAACCCTGAGATATTTTGGAACATCCAGGAATGAAGGGGCCTTTGTGTCTCTGCAGAGGGTTATGGAGCCCAAACTACCCTGGGGCCGCTGCTGAACACCATGGAATCAAAAGTCCATTGTGATGCTGCAGGGATTAATGGAACTGAAAGTACCCTGGGAGACTGGAACCTTCTGCAATCAAGGGGCCATTTTGACACTGAAGTGCCTTAGGAGCCAAAGGGACCCTGGGGCACTGTGAAACCTCATGGAACCAAGGGGCCTTTGTGACTTGTGGGGACTCCTGGAAACAAATGAACCCCAGGACATTTTGGAACCTCATGGCACCAAGGTACCATTGTGGCACTGCAGAGCCTTATGGACCATGGCAGGATGTTCTGCCCTGATCAGGCCCAGAATCCACTCAGAGAATGCAAACAATGCAGGCTCTCTGGGCTGAGTCACTGCTGGCACCAAGGGGCTGTTTGGGTGTTGAATTCTGCTAAAACCAGCCTGGTTCACCAAACTGCAAATGCCCATCCTGCTTTTTGAATCATCATTTGACAGAGAACTGCTCATTGGCCTGGAAACATGTGACCAGCAATCCCTGACAGTGTAACTATAAAAGCTCAGTCCAACTTCCATATGGCAGATCCTTCCACAGACTGCCTTGAAGCATGTGGAGCTTCTCCCATGAAGCAGGGATGGTTCTTCATGGTCACTGCCCAGTGGTTAAGGGAAGGAGAGAGCTCTGCCCTCTTTAGCTGTGTGAGAGTTACATCAATCCCTTTTAAATGATTGATTCTTTTTGTTGCTTTTGATCAGCTGCATTAAAATAATTGCTTTGATACAGTGCACTGCACTATTTTATGCTATAATATACTCTACTAGGAGGCTTTAGCTTTTCCAGAGTGTATTAAATATTTAAGAAAATATCTGTTCACTTGTCTACTGTTCTGCCTGCTCATTTATCATAATATATAATGCAATTTATATAAGTGGATCTGATTTGCCATCATTAAAACCTGTGAGGAAAAGTGATTCAATCACCCCTCTATAATTCCTGAAATGACCCCTTGATTCCATGAGGTTCCACAGAGTGACAATGAATCCATTGTGTCAATAAGACTCTGCAGTGTCACACTGGGCTGTTCATTCCATGAGGTTCCACAGTGTCCCAGTGGTGGTGTCAGAGATGGTGGAGCTTTTCTTTTTGTGGTCAGAAATAGAATGAGGAAAAAATAATGTCACCAATGGCATCTGGGAAGGTCCAGACTGGACATGGGAAGAAAGAAATTTCCCTCCAAGACAAGTGCTCCGATACAAAGCATCACCCAGAAGTGGTCTGGATCAGTCCAAGGCTTTGTGTGCCAAGGCAGAGCCAGGGAGGAGGGAGAGATGTCAGTGCAGGAAGGGGCCAGTGAGGTGGGGCAGCCGGGGGATGCCGACAGCCTGCAGGGAAAGGGCCAGGGCATGGACACCGTAGGACAGCCTGGGCTGGAGAGGAGACAGGGATGTGCAGAAGCTGAAAGGCCCCAAGAGAGCCAACTTGTGCAGGCCTTTGGCCATGGCTGCTGTGTGTGCCCCTGATGGCATGAGGAGACAAGTGAGCCTTGCAGCCCTGGGGCCTCATTGCCTCCTTGTCCCTGCTCAGCAGCCTGGGAGGTGCCACCCCATCCTCCTGCCCTTGGTTTTCCACATCCCACACCACAGTGCCCAAGGAAGAGTCCTGAGGAATGAGGGACAGGCAGAATCTCCCTTCCCAGGGCGGGGGGTCACAGCTGTGACCTTTGGGTTAATGAAATGCTTCTTACTTTCGTCAGCATCAGAGTGACCTTTCTTTCCTAGTCCATATTTGTCATCATTGTCTCTTTGTTTTCTAACTGGAATCTGGGGACACTTTCTCAGTTATGTCCCTCAGAGGGACCCATTAACAACAAAAGAAACTTTAAAGTTTGATTCTGACTTGGGTTTCTCAAGAGGTTCCTGCACCTTTCCTCAGGGTCTGAGGTTCAGGGACTCAGCACCAAACCCCCCCAGAGGGTCATTAAATGCCCTGGGCTGTTGCTGTGCTGCTGAGCTGGGCCGGGCTCCTGGCACACAGGGAGCTCCTGGCAAGCGGGCAGTGCTGCAGAGAGACAGCTCTGCCCAGGAGCAGCTCCTGTGCACAGCCCAGCAGGGCTCAGGGCACTGCCTGCACACACCCAGGGCAGAAAAGCAGGGCAGAGAGAGGTTACACACAGTCTGGGGTGTGAGGAAAGTTGAGAGGAAGATCCACAGAAGAGGAATCATTCCGGGCTTTGAGAAGGTAAGTCTGCATGAAGGGCAATGTATGTGCAGTCTGTGGGAAGATCTCCCAACGCTGGCACATCCCACAGCCTGGGGGGGTCTCTAATGTGGGATATCACAGTGTCTCTGGTGCTGAAGAGGAGGACGGGCTGCAAAGCAGGGACTCTATGCTGCACCATCCCACGGACATCCCAACAGGGTTCCCTCCTCCCAGGGATGGCTGTAGGCTTTGAATCCAACCTGTGCCACCCAGGCTGCTCCAAACTGTCCTGCAGAGCAGGGTCCTGCACCCCAGGGTGCTGTGCCAGGGCAGGAGCTCTGCCACCTGCCAGGGGCAGCTCTCAGCTGGTCTGGGGAGCTCCCTCAGTGCTGGGAGAGAGGCTGTGGGTGGAAAGAGCAAACCCTGGCAGGGCAGGGCAGGGCAGGGCAGGGCAGGGCAGGGCAGGGCAGGGCAGGGCAGGTTTTTTCAGCTATCAAGTGAGAGTTTCATAGGTGAGGACTGCTTACAGAACCAGAGCACTGCAGGATATTTTCCAGGGGATACTTCAAGGAGAAGGTGAAAGGGGGGATTTCTATCAAGCTCTCAAGCCACATACCTGGTGGTTTGTCATGCAGAGGGAACACTGAGGAGCTGCACAGGGGCTGAGAACTACCTGGTATTGTTGGTGTCTGGGATGTGGCACAGCTGGCTCAGGGTGACAATGCCCTGAGTGCCCACCTGGTTCTGCCCTGGCTTCTCCCAGCTGGACCCTCAGCGTGCATTTCCTTTTTTCTCAACTTGCTCATGTTACGGGAATTGTTTCCTCCTACTCTCAGTCAGGTTCACTGGGAATGGGAGTTCAAGCTACAGAGTCAATCACTGATCCTGTGATCCCCCTCAGGCAGGTGGGTCCCTGGCAATGAGACATTCCAATTTTCCTATGACCTAAGGGGCTGTCAGTAGTGAATTCTGTGTGCCTGGAAAATGAGGTGTGTTTCCCAGAATCAAACCCCATTGTCAGGACACTTGGCTCTTCTCTGAGATGTCCTTCCAAGCTGGGAGCTGCCCTCAAGAATGCAAATCATCTTCATAGCACAATTGTGTTATCTGAAATCCCCAGTGCAGAGGGGCAGAGATGCTGTGCCCATCCCAGGAAATGCTGTTGAGTTGGTGAGATGAGCCATGTGTGTCCTTGAGACCTTGAGCCAGACTGAGACATTGAGTGGTCTGTGATGGATCTCTCTGCTCTCAACAGTGTCTAGTGGAATTTCAGACAAAAATGGGAGTGTGATCACTCTCTGTCTGAGGAAGGCCCAAGTCCAGGGCAGCTGGAAGAAGGCAGAGGGAGAGAGGAACTCCCCTCACTCTGCACTAAGCCACAGACATCGTCCTGTTTGGGAAGCCCTGCTCTGCTCTTCCTCAGGGCAGCACAAATGCTGAGGGGTTCTGCCATCCAGGAAAACTCCACAGGGAAGATGAGGGGAGTCAGAAACAAAACACCCAAACCTCTGAAACTGTCTTCTGGAATCGTGAAATCTTCTCAAAACTGGGAGTGCAGATGCCCATGAGAACTTTTGCTTTAGGAGCAGTTTCATCTGACACAGCTGAACACCAGGATGGGCCCTGCCCCCACCATGGCCATGACCCCCCTGGAGCAGAGCAGGGCTGACCCTCACAGCCAGTGGGCAGAGGGGCTGCTCCTCATGGGAAATGTAGTGAGCACCAAGCTGGGCTCCAGCCATGGATATGAAGCAGTTTCCTGAAAAAGGAAAAGTGGGGAGTGTGAGTAGAAGGGAAAGGGGTATTGGGATATGGCTGTGATTATTCTCAGAAATATCTCATCTGATTTGTCACTGTTATTTCCTCCTTGGACAGTGCCCCACCTCCAGAAGTAGCAAATGCCCAACAGCAGCTCCATCAGCCAGTTCCTCCTCCTGCCATTGGCAGACACGCGGCAGCTGCAGCTCCTGCACTTGTGGCTCTTCCTGGGCATCTCCCTGGCTGCCCTCCTGGGCAACGGCCTCATCATCAGCGCCGTAGCCTGCGACCACCACCTGCACACCCCCAGGCACTTCTTCCTGCTCAACCTGTCCCTCACAGACCTGGGCTCCATATGCACCATTGTCCCCAAAGCCATGCACAACTCCCTCTGGGACACCACAACCATCTCCTACATGGGATGTGCTGTACAGGTCTTCTTTCTTATTTTATTCATGGGAACAGAGTATTCCCTCCTCACCATCATGTGCTACGACCGCTATGTTGCCATCTGCAAACCCCTGCACTACGGGACCCTCCTGAGCAGCAGAGCTTGTGCCCACATGGCAGCAGCTGCCTGGACCAGTGGCTTTCTCAATGCTCTGCTGCACACAGTCAATACATTTTCCCTGCCCCTGTGCCAGGGCAATGCCCTGAGCCAGTTCTTCTGTGAAATCCCTCAGATCCTCAAGCTCTCCTGCTCACACTCCAAACTCAGTGAAATTGGGCTCCTTGTGGTTACTGCCTGTTTACTGTTTGGTTGTTTCATTTTCATAGTTTACTCCTATGTGCAGATCTTCAGGGCTGTGCTGAGGATCCCCTCTGAGCAGGGACGGCACAAAGCCTTTTCCACGTGCCTCCCTCACCTGGCCGTGGTCTCCCTGTTTCTCAGTACTGATGTGTTTGCCCACCTGAAGTCTCCCTCCATGTCCTCTCCATCTCTGGATGTGGTGGTGGCAGTTCTGTACCTGGTGGTGCCTCCCACACTGAACCCCCTCATCTACAGCCTGAGGAACCAGGAGCTCAAGGATGCTGTGAGGAAAATGATGACTTGATGCTCTTCAGAAGCATAAAACTGTTGTTTCTGTTGATGTCTGCATAGCATTGGGACTGGAACTCATTACAGCCCCATCCTGTTTTCTCAGCATTTTGGTGGGGGTCATGAGATAAGTTTGTGCACAAATAAATTTTTAATTAACCTCCATTATAATCTAGTATGTTTCTTTGGAGTTTGACCCAGAGACTGTCTAAATGAGGATTTGTTCCACTTGAGTAGTTACACAAAATAAAGGACAGTGCAGTGACTTGTTTGATCCTTCTTCTTAGGCATTCAGAAAGGACAGCTCAGTGCAGGACAGTGCATGTTTACAGACAGGAGGGGACTGTTCAGAGCTGCCCTTTCTCTTCCACACTCTACTAAGCCCTTGTGTTGGTCCAAGGCCTTGGTCCTCTGCCAGGTTGGTCACATCCTGCTGCATGTCCATCCTGGGCTCACAGCCAGGGACAGGCCATGGGCACTGCTGGGACACAGCTGGGCTGCACAACAGCAGCTCCATCAGGAAAGGGCATCTCCTGAGGGCAGGGCAGGAAGGCTTTGGGCTTCCTCCGAAGTTGCTCTTAAGAACATGCCTAAGGAAGAGACATTCAAGAGGCAACTTGTGCTGCTTTGTCTGCCCATGGCTCAGTGTGATGAGATCAGGGTCCCAGTGTGACTTTCAAAGGACTTAGTTCTGGTTCAGGTTTTACTTGTTGGTGGCCAGAGACCATGCAGATGAGATTAACCTTCCTGGGTCTCAACAGCTTGTGACAGGGCTGATGGCAGGAAAGTGCTTTGATTAAGACACTTTGGAGCTGCCAGGAGAACACGAGACCTGCAGCAACAGTGTGAGCAGGAGCTGACAGTGAATAGAGCCCAATGAGAACAGGCCTGTCCAGCTCGGAGTCACCCAGAGATAATATTCTACATCTGAGTGTGAACTGAAAAAAAAGAGCCCTGCAACCCCAGGGAATACAGCAGGTTAAGGGAAAGGAGTCCTGTGATTCATTTTTCTTTCCATAAGCATTCATGGTCTGGATCCAATGCAGCCCCCAGACCCATCTCCCAGCACTGGAAGAAGGCAGGGCCCCTCTGAGGACCCTCCATGGCCACACAAGAGCTTGTGTGGCAGGGGGTCAGTGGCAGGGACCACCATCAGCTGGCTCTGCCTCCCAGCCTGACCAGCACAGCCCAGCAGAGCCCCCCCATGGCCCTGGGCACCACAGCCCCTGTGCCCTGCAGAGCAGCATCCCCAGCTCGGGGGCTGTGGGGAGCACGGGGAGGGGCTGCAGGAATGGCTGGTCAGGCCAGCACAGACGTGTTCCCCTGGGGAAAGGCTCTGTGGGGAGATGGGATGTGCCAGGAGAAGAGCAGGACAGGCTGTGTGTGTAGAGGAGCCATGGAAAGAGGCTGCCCTGTCCCTGGGGCTGTAGGTGATGCCTGCGGAGCCCCAGGACTGATTCTCTCCTGCTGTCCTGGGGAGTGGGGCTGGCCCTGGGGCTGCAGGAGATGCCTGAGATGATGGTCTCCTGAACATTCCAGGCACAGAGTCACTGTCTCTGACCTCCATTGCCTCCATTTCTTGCTGCAGGGCCAGACATGATTGTGCTGCTCTGTGGGGCTGGGGCTGGGGCAGGTGGATTGGTGGGACCAGGGAGGAGCAGGACTGGGCCATGCCAGGGAGAGGGAAACCCCAGTGTTGAGCTGAAGTGTGTGAGTGTGCAGGGTGGGGGCTCTGCAGGGCTGAGGTGCCTCCAGCCCCGGGCAGTGGCAGCAGGAGCCCAGGGAGACACTGCACCTGCTGCCAGGAACTGTCTGTGTGTGTGCAAGGGAAGGACTCGTGTCTCTGAACAGCCTTGGGAGTGTGAGCAGGGCATGAGCCCAGCTCAGGTGTGGGCACCTGTCAGAGCTCTGACATTTCTGGGTGTGACTGCAGGAACAACCTCCCTGTCCCAGGGACATTTATCTCACCATCCTTGAGCATGCCCACTGCAAATGTCCATGTCTCCTCCATCCCTCTCCTCTGCCTTTATGTCCTTTTCTTCCCACACCAGGAATCACCCTGGGGGAATCTCCCTTGTGCAGTCAGAGAGGCTCTGTGAGCAGGAGTGACAGTGTTCTCCAGAAGGTGCATTTGTCCCCTTTGACATGGCCCAGAGCTTAGGACTGTGAAAACATTCCCAGGCACACACAGCTTGGAGAGATCTTGGAAGGCAAATTGGGAGAGGAAGAACAGAAGAGACAAAATTAGGGATATGAAACCATCCCAGAGAAGTTCAGTAGCTCCTCTGAGCAATGTTTCTGCATTCAAAACACTGGTAGGAAATGTACTCTGATAAATAGCTGCACAAATATTTTCACATAAACAGAGAGTGAATCAGATTAATAGAACAAGTGTGTGGTGTTGTCAGTAAAAAGAAAATTATGAAAAAAATCTTGAAATTAAAAATAAACAGCACATCATAATGATAGGCAAGGAAGTCTTCAACAATTACCAGGATTTCTTGTCTGCAGAGGTTTCAACTGCCTCCTAAAACCCACACTCCTGGCTTCAGGCCATGACTTCCCAGAGCAGTCACAGAGTTGGCCACTGCCCCAGAGATGCCCCAGGGCAGCTCAAGGACCCAAGTGTGAAAAGTCCCCCAGAGTGTCTGTGAGCCCTTCTGGAGCAGGAGCTGCTGGGCAGGAAGGACCAGCTGGGGAGGGACAGGGAATCCCCCCCTGCAGCACTGCTGGCCAGGCTGAGGAGGGTCCTCTCCAGCACAGCAGAACATCCTGTCCCCTTGGGGGCTGGGCTGTCAGGTGTGTTCCCAGAACAGACTGGCCAAGCTGGGCAGGCAGATGCTCAGGGGTCATGAAGGGTGTCACAAAGCTGAGTCCATCCAGCTGAAGGATTTGGGAAGGTCAGGAGGAACTGGGACAAAAAGGATGGGATATTTGGGGGAAGGGAGGGGGCCTAGCCAACAGAGAGGAAAGATTTGTGCACTTTGGCCCCACCAACTCCCTGCAGCGCACCAGGCTGGGCACAGAGTCGCTGGAGAGCAGCCAGGCAGAGGGACCTGGGGGGACTGAGGGACAGGAAGTTCAACATGAGCCAACAGTGTGCCCAGGTGGCCAAGAAGGCCAATGGGATCCTATGCTGGATCAAAAATACCATGGCCAGCAGGACCAGGGCAGTGACCCTTCCCCTGGACTCTGCCTTGGGGAGGCCACACCTTGAGTGTTGTGTTCAGTTCTGGGCCCCTCAGTTCAGGAAGGATATTGAGGGGCTGGAGTGGAGCCAGAGAAGAGCAATGAGGCTGGAGAAGGGACTGGAGCACAAGTGCTGTGGGGAGAGGCTGAGGGAGCTGGGGGTGTTCAGCCTGGAGAAGAGGAGGCTCAGAGGTGACCTCAGCACTGTCTGGAACTACCTGAAGGGAAGTTCTGGCCAGGTGGGGGTTGGTCTCTTCTCCCAGGCACTCAGCAATAGGACAAGGGGGCACAATGGGCTCAAGCTCTGCCAGGGGAAATTGAAGTTGGATATTAGAAAAATATTCTTTCCAGAGAGAGTGCTCAGGCATTGGAATGGGCTGCCCAGAGAGGTGGTGGATTCACCATCCCTGGAGGTTTTAAACTGAGCTTGGCCGTGGCACTGAGTGCCGGGATCTGGTAAAGGGACTGGAGGTGGACCAAGGGTTGGACTTGATGATCTCAGAGGGCTTTTCCAATCCCATCTATGCTATGATTCTATGATTTTGGTGAGGTAAAATCAGGTTCAGGTAATGCTGAGGGTATTGAAACACTGACTGTGCAAACACTCCTGATCGACCTTTACCTATAATTTGTGTACCATTGCAACTTCTGTTGGGTTGTGAATATAACTTGATACTCCTAATTTTATCCCCAGCAATCTTCTCTCAGAAACCAAAGGGACCCTGGGACACTGTGGAAAGCCTTGGAACCAAGGGGCCATTCTGACAATTGGGAACCTCATGGAATCAAAGTTCCATTGTGACCCTGCAGGACCTCAAGGAAACAGAAGCCCATTGTGACCCTGTGAAGCCTCATGGAATTCAGGGATCATTGTGACACTCCAGGGCCTCATGGACTGCAAGGAACCCTGGGACACTGCAGAAATTCATGGAATCAAGGGGCCATTATGACACTGCAGGGCCTCATGGATTCAAAGGAATCCTGGAACATTCTGGAATCTGATGAAATCATTGCTCAGTTGTAACATTGCAGAAATCCAGGGGCAATTTTGACATTTAAGGGCCTGATGGAACAAAAGGGACCCTGGGACACTGTGGAAACTCATGGAAAAAGGGGGCCATTGGAACACTGCAGGGCCTGAAGGAACCAAAGGTATCCTGGGACACTGCAGAGCTCACGGAACCAAAGGGTTCATTGTGACATGTGGGGCCTCATGGAACAAAAGGGGTCTTGAGACAGTTTTTAACTTCATAGAATCAAGGGGTCATTGTCACACTGTGGAACCTCAGGGAACCAGGATGTCACCTGGACACTGCAGGGCCTCACAGAACTAAAGCAATCCTGTGACAGTATGGAACATTGTGGAAATATTTTGGGTCTGGCTGAGCTGGAGCTCATTTTCCCACAGCAGCCCTCCCAGTGCTGTGCTTTGTGTTGGGAGCTGGAAAGGTGCTGAGAACACACCAATGTATTGGCTACTGCTGAGCAGGGCTGGCACAGCCCCAGCACTGCAACGTTCCTTCCCCAGCTGAGGGCAAGGTCCTGGGAAGGGACACAGCCAGGCCAGCTGAGCCAGAGTGACCAGAGGGATATTCCAGACCATGGGATGTCAGCTCAGATATAAAAGCTGAGGAAAGGAGGAGGAAGGGGGGCATTCATTGTTTCCAATGTTTGCCTGCTGAGCAGCTGCTCCGTGTGCTGAAGCCTGGCTTGCTGTGACATGGCCAGACATCACTGCTGATGGGGAGCAGAGAATAAACCTGGTTATTTTCTTCTTTTTTTGTTTGTGTGCAGATTTTGGGTTTTGCTTTAGTAAAGTGCCTTATCCCAATCCATGAGTCATTTTCCATTTAATTGTCTCTCTCCCCTGTCCATCTGGGAAGGGCAGTGATAGAGCTGCTTTATGGGCAGGCTGTAATTCTCCCCTTTCTCATTTTGCTCTTCTTAAAGATGGGCTTGGCATCTGCCTTTTCCAAGGACCCCAGAACCTCTCAGATTGCTCTGGCCCTTTTGAGAGCACAGCCCAGAATCCCAGACAAGGGTGATGCAGCAGTTCAGGAGCACTTGCAATGAACTGTCCAAGACCACTGAGATGAATCTCACTGGGCCAGCGGAGTTTGTTCCTGGAGTCACTCACAGAAATGTCGAGGTCCAGCAAGGCATCCACCTCTGAACTGGGATTGTTCGATTCTCATGCACCCAGGGGTGATCAGAGAGTCTTTCCCTTTTACACCCATGGGGAGATCATTGCAGGAGTCACAGTCTCTCCCTGGGCTCTCACTGCCACTGCTGGGGGCTGGAGGCACCTCAGCCCTGTGGGGTGTCACCTGCTCTGCCCCTCTCTGAGATGCCCCACGGCCTGAGGGATGGACACAGGGGGAGCTCTGTGCTCAGAAGCACATCCCAGTGCTGCATCCTGGGGGTTTTCCAGGGGATCTGGGGCCCAGAGTGAAGTGACCTCAAGACACTGTGTGTCCCACAGCCCTTCCCAGCATCTCCAGGATGAGCTGATGGTCTTTGTGTTCTCTTGGGTTCATCTCCCCACACACACACTGTGCATGCTGAAGTCTCCTCTGTACAATTGCAGCATGGCCTTGTGAGCTGCTCATTTGGTGTCCTTATGGAGGGACAAACAACCTGTCAGTGGTGGGTGAGAGGCCAGTGCTGGGAATGGTGTTTGCAGGGGGTGATCTGTGACAATTGCCCTGGGGCCCCTTGCTCAGGGTGTCCAGGAAACAAAGACAAAGCCCAGACCCTGCTCTGCTGGTCCTTCAGGTGTGTCCCTGGAGGCCTGGCTGTGGAAGGGACACTGCTGTGCCCTCTCCTGCTCTCACACACTTTGGCTCTTCACTGTGCTTTTCTGCAACAGGGCAGTTTCCTGGGGCTTGACAGCCTAGGAGAAGACACCAGTTCCTTACAGCCCCAGGGCTTGTCACCTCCTCACCCACTCCATAGAGCTGTGGAGGTGTCCTACTGCTCTCCTGCACTCCCCATTCCACACCCCACATCACTCTACTCCAGGAGCATCCTGTGAGGAACCAGAGATGGGTGGCAGGGCTTGGCTGTCCTGCTTGGCAAAGTCCATCAGGCACTTTCACAGCCACATTCAACAGTCCATTTTCCACCTGTAACCACTGACTCTGAGCTGCTGCTTCCCCAGCCCCAGGGAGGGTCTTCTTGTCTGCTCATTCCCTCCGGGGTCTCTTTTCAGTCATGGCCTCAGTGGGGCTTGCTGACACTCTCAGGAACCTGAAGGTTTGATGATGAATTTTGCTTTTTTAGAGGTTTTTTCAGTTTTCAAATCTTCAGTTCAGGAATTCAGTGCCAGAGTGCTCATTAACATTCAAAACATCCTAACAAGACAAGCCTTGGGGAATAATTTAATATTAAGGCTTCAATTCTTCTCTGCTTCATTAGACAGATACCAGAAGTGTATTCAAAGTCAGTGTAGTACAGTGACAAAAAAATGAAGAAATATAACTTTTTGTCCCATTTCCTCTTTCCTGTTTATACACTGAGAGCAGCAAACCCTAATTGATATTGTCCCCAAGCACCAGGGATGGTCTCCTTGTCTGCTCATTCCCTTCATGGTCTCTTTTCACTGATGGCATTTTAACAAAACAAACCCCTGGGAATAATTTACTTTTACATTTTCAAATCCTCTGTGGTCAATTAGAGAGATCTCAGAAATGCATTCAAAGTGAATATTTTATACTTTAAAAAAAAAAAACCAAAACACAAGCAAAAATATGTCTTTTTTGTGGCCTGTTTATTTTTGCCTGTTTATACATTATTATCAGCAATTCCCTATTGATATTGACCCAGAGCATCTCCTAATTCAGTGTGAATAAATATGAAAATCAAGACCCTTTTTGTCTGACAATCCATCAGACTTTATCCCTAATCCCCACCCCACCATTTCCTTCATCACACCCCTGGCACTCAAAGCAGCCTTGTGCAATCTGAGCTTCCTCCACTAAAGGCTGGACCTGCAGGTTTCAGCTCCTGGGCACCAACTCCCACCTGCTGTACTTGGAGAAAGAGCTGCAGGAGACACACAGGGATGTTCATGTATTGTCAGCAAAGAAAACCAAAGGAAGGCACAGCTCAAAAATAGAAGAAATTCCTCTGCTGTATTTTAAGTTCACATTACTGACGTCCACTTTCCACAGCAGACAATTTTAGACCAATGGAAAACATGTTATTTGTCAAGTACAGATCTAAAGGTCCCTCCAAGTGCTCCCTACCCCAATTCTGTCCATTTTGCTCTTTGCACAAAGTGAGTCACACACTGAAGTCAGAAGTTCCCTTGATCCAGAGCGGGAGGAAAAGAGAGAAAGTGAATGAATTACTTTGTTGTGCAGAGCTAAATCTCCACTAATCCAAATATTTTGGGGTTACATGAACTTTATTGGGCATGTTCTGCAGCATTTGTTCAGATGACAACAGGCTGGGTGGGATTGTTGATCTGCTGGAGGGCAGGAAGGCTCAGCAGAGGGGTCTGGACAGGCTGGATCAATGGGCCCAGGCCAACTGGATGAGGTTCAACAAGGCCAAGTGCTGGGTCCTGCCCTCGGGTAACAACCACCCCAAATCCCTGGCCATGCCCTGCAACTGATCCTCACAGTCTGTCCTGTGTCCTTCATCCCTACATTTTCAAGAACTTTGAGGGACAAGGGAGCTTCATTCTCTGGGTGTGGAGCAAGATCTAAGTGCTACTGGAGTGAGAACCACAACTCATCAGGTTTGTGCTCTTTGGGAGGACCAGAAAGTGCTGAGATTTAGACCCACAGAAAGTTCCTTTTCATGGCCAAAACACAAAAATTAAAGAGGATACAATTTCTAAACTCCACAGCTCTTTGTGCAGCTTTCCTCAGCCACAGCAACCAGGATAAGCCCCGTCCTTGCTGTGCTGGTCCCACAGCCCAGGGTGCTCCTGGCCTCCATTGCTGCCAGGGCACACGGCTGCCTCCTGCCCAGCTCCTGCCCACCCACAGCTGCCTTACAGGGCTGCTCCCAGCCAGGCAGCTCCCAGCCTGTGCCATGGCCAGGGCAGTGCCCTGCAGGGGCACACACTGCCATGTGTCCCTCTGCCATTGCAGGAGGTTCCTGCCAAGACGGGCTCTCCTCCTGCCTGAAGCTTTCCCTGAGCACAGAGGCCTGAGCGACCTTTCCAGTAAAGACTCAGGCAGAGAAGCCATGGAGTCCCTCAGCCCCACAGCAGTGTCTGCTGGAATTAAATCCCCCTCCCCATCCCACATCAGCCCTGCATTTCCCTCCTTCAGCCTTGGTCTCCAGCACAGCCACTGAGGCTCTTTTGGCTCTTGACTTTTCCTGCAGCCACCAACTCCAGGGGAGCTTTGTCTACCCCACAGTCCCACGTGCACAGCACAGGCAATGCCCAGGAATTCCTTGTCTGTGCCTGGCCTTGCTGTCACCCCCTGGCAGAGATTCCATGGCCCCTTTGTGCCCCACTGCCCCACAGCTGGTCCCACAGTCCTCTGTGTACCCCCAGCTCAGGGCAGGAGCATCCAGGGTGGGGAATGGCTCCTCTGATGGGATGCCCAGGGCAGTCCTTGGCCTTGGTCACAAAAGACTGGGTGGCTAATTAACTGGGATAAAATTAATAGTTACTTTTTTTTATTTGATAACAGCAAAGTTAGAAGGGAAAAAAAAGGAAAATTATATAAGTGTACAGATTTCGTCTCTCATGAAATGCACTGGGCGTCACTGACAGAGCAAAGCAGGCAGTCTCCTCCTGCTGAAAAGCATCCAGTCATCATTTTCCTCACAGCATCCTTCAGCTCCTGGTTCCTCAGGCTGTAGATGAGGGGATTCACTGCTGGAGGCACCACCGAGTACAGAACTGCCACCACCAGATCCAGGGATGGGGAGGACATGGAGGGCGGCTTCAGGCAAGCAAATGAGGCAGTGCTGAGAAACAGGGAGACCACGGCCAGGTGAGGGAGACACGTGGAAAAGGCTTTGTGCCGTCCCTGCTCAGAGGGGATCCTCAGCACAGCCCTGAAGATCTGCACATAGGAGAAAACTATGAAAATGAAACATCCCATAAATAAAAAAAAACTAGCCACAATAAGCCCAAATTCCCTGAGGTAGGAGTGTGAGCAGGAGAGCTTGAGGATCTGGGGCTCTTCACAGAAGAACTGGCCCAGGGCATTGCCCTTGCACAGGGGCAGGGAAAATGTATTGGCTGTGTGCAGCAGAGAGTAGAGAAAGCCACTGGCCCAGGCAGCTGCTGCCATGTGGGCACAAGCTCTGCTGCCCAGGAGGGTCCCGTAGTGCAGGGGTTTGCAGATGGCAACGTAGCGGTCGTAGCACATGATGGTGAGGAGAGAAAACTCTGCTGACATGAAGAAGACAAAGAAAAAGAGCTGTGCAGCACATCCCATGTAGGAGATGGTTGTGGTGTCCCAGAGGGAGTTGTGAATGGCTTTGGGGACAGTGGTGCAGATGGAGCCCAGGTCTGTGAGGGACAGGTTGAGCAGGAAGAAGTGCATGGGGGTGTGCAGGTGGTGGTCGCAGGCTACGGCGCTGATGATGAGGCCGTTGCCCAGGAGGGCAGCCAGGGAGATGCCCAGGAAGAGCCAGAAGTGCAGGAGCTGCAGCTGCCGCGTGTCTGCCAATGGCAGGAGGAGGAACTGGCTGATGGAGCTGCTGTTGGACATTTGCTGCCTTGGGGAATGCTGTCTGTTGAGGAGGAAAAGGCAGAACTAAGTTAGCTCTGACTATTGTAGCAAAACACATTGTCTCACAGCAACTTGACAATAAGGGTCTCTCTTTTTAAGACTTCTCTGCATCCTGCTCACCTGAGCTCTGGGTTTTCTTGGCTGATGAGGCCATTAAAACAGGGACACTGTAATGGACTCCTGAGGAGTCCTTTTTGCCTTGCAGAGAGAGGGAACTCAGAATGCAGGGTGAGCTCAAATTAATGTACTCGTGATACATCAAAGAGCTTCCAGCCCTACTGGTTGCAATTTGCCCAGCTGAGGAACTGAGCTCAGGGTATTCTTTGTATTTGTTCAGGCAGTTGTACCTGCCACAGTTACCAGTGGTTGTGGGTGTCTGAAATGCCTGAAATTTTTATTGCACTGCAGGTCAAGTCTTGTGGGTCAAGAGACATGACCCACATCCCTGCCCTGCTCATCCCTGCCCTGCCATGAGAGGGTCACTCCTTCCACCCACACCTTCTCCCTGCAGGGCCATGGGGAGCTCATTGGCCATGCTGAGCTGTCCCTGGCAGGCAGCAGAGCCCATGCCCCAGCACACAGAGCCCTGGGCTGCAGGACCCTGCTCTGCAGGACAGCCCTGGGCACCCCTGGCTGCTCCCCCACCCTCACACCCCACAGCCATTTCTGCCAGAAGGGAACCTTCTTGCCCTGTGCCTCTGATGCTCCACACCAGGAAATCCAGGAGAGCCATCCTGGCAGGTCCTGTCAGTGCTGGCATTTGGCAGGTGTAAGAGACAATTCCAGGAACTCACCTGCACTGCTCTGCAGCCAGAGACTTACCCTGGCAAAAGGCTGTGAAGATTCCTCTCCTGATGAGCTCTCACCTGTCCTCCCACTCCAGGACACTTTAAAACTCTTTCTCACTTCTCTTGTCTGCCCTTGGTGCCTGCAGGTCCTGCCCTGCTCTACCATATGGCCACCTCCTCTCCACTGAAGAACTGTGGGAGTCCTTCTGAAAGATCCTGGATGCTGTGGGATGTGCCAGTTTTAGGAGATCCCTGCAGGAAGGGAAGATTAACTTTCCTATAGCCAGAGAATTCTTCATTCAAATACTGTGGAGGTGTCTCCTTTAATGGGAGCTCAGTCCCCTCCCAGCCCAGGCTGCCTCTCATCTCTGTCCCTTCCCTGCTGTGCCCTCGGTGTGTGCAGGCAGTGCCCTGAGCCCTGCTGGGCTGTGCACAGGAGCTGCTCCTGGGCAGAGCTGTCTCTCTGCAGTGCTGCCCGCTTGCCAGGAGCTCCCTGTGTGCCAGGAGCCCGGCCCAGCTCAGCAGCACAGCAACAGCCCAGGGCATTTAATGGCCCTCTGGGGGGTTTGGTGCTGAGTCCCTGAATATCAGGCTCTGAGGAAAGTTAAAGTGAGATTCAAACTGTAAGGTTTCTTGCAGTGCAAATGGGTCCCACTGAGGGACACAACTGAGAAAACATCCCTAGGATTTTTTTGGAGCAGAAACATGGAGGCAGTGGTTACAGGTCAGAGAACCACAGGATCATCAAGGTTGGAAGAGACCTTCAAGATCTTCTAGTCCAACTGTCATTCAGCACCCCCATAATCACCCCGAAATTGTATTCCAAGCTGCCACATCCAAACACCACCTGAGCACTTGGAGATACCATCACCACCCTGGGCTACTTATTTCATTGCCTAAGCTCCCTTTCAGTGAATAAAAGTTTTATTTAATATTTAATCTGAACCTTGACCTATGCAATTCAAGTCTGTTTCCTCTATTTCTGTCCCTATAGGTTTGGCAGAAGAGGGGGAGAATCACCTCACTAAGACCTCCTTTTGGGTGTTTGTAGAGGAGCAACAAGGTCCTCCCTGAGCCTCCTCTTCTCCAGACTGAAAAACGCCAGTTCCTCATCCAACATGTTTTCCAGACCCTTCCCAGCTTGGATCCCTTCTCTGGACACACTCCAGGCCCTCAATGTCCTTTTTTTCAGTGAGGGGCCCAGAACTGGGCACAGCACTGAAGGTGCGGCCTCATCAGTGACCAGTGCACAGGGACAGTCCTGCCCCAGTCCTGCTGGCCACATTATTCCTTACACTGGCCAGGATGTCTTTGGCCTTCTTGTCCACCTGAGCACACTCTGGCTCATACCCAGCTGCTCTCAAGCAGCACCCCCAAGTCCCTCCCTGCTGAGCAGCTCTCAAGCCACTCTGCTCACAGCCTGAAACATTCCATGGGGTTGTTGTGACTCAAGGACAGGATCTGACTCTTGACCTTGTCAATCCAGCCTGTCCACATCCCTCTGCGGAGCCTTCCTGCCCTCCAGCACATCCACAATCACACCCACCTTGGTGTTGTCCACAAATTTACTGAGGGTGCACTCCATCCCCTTATCCAGATCATTAAAACAATGTCAAACAGGACCAGCTCCAACATTCAGCCCTGGGGAATCCCACTAGTGACCAGCCCCACATGGATTTAGTTCCATTCCCCACCAATCTCTGGGCCATCAGACAGTTTTTCACCCAGCAAACAGTTCCCTCATCCCAGCCATGAGCAGCCAGTTTCTGCAGGAGATGCTGTGGGAGGTGGTGCCAAAGGCTGTACTGAATTCCAGAGAGACACATCCACAGCCTTTCCCTCATCTCCTGTGCGGGTCATTTTGTCATGGAAGGGGATCAGGTTGGTCAGCCAGGACTTGCCTTTCCCAAACCCACACTGACTGGGCCTGATCCCTTGATTGTCCTGTTTGTGCTGTGTGGTGGCACTCAGGATGATTTATTTGCTCCATGGACTTCCCTGGCACCAAGGTCAGGCCTGACAGGCCTGGAGTTGTCCAGATCCTTCTGGCCCTGCCTATAAATGGGTGTCACTTTGGCTGATTTCTTTTCAGCTGGGACTTCTCCAGTTCACCAGGACTCCTGGGCAATGAGTGAAAGTGGCTTGGCCAGCTCTTTCTCCAGCTCCCTCAGTACCCTCAGGTGCATCTCATGTGGGCAGGGACTTGTGGGGTTCTCATTGACACAGCAGGTCACTGACCATTTCTCTCTGGGTTATGGGGGCTTCACTCAGCTCCCCATCACCAACTTCCAGCCCTGGGATCTGGGTATCCTGAGCACAACTGTATTTGGTGTTAAAAGACTGAGACAAAGAAGTCATTAATTCCCTCAGCCTTTTCCTCCTGCCCTGACCCTGTGCTGCCTCTGCATCCAGCAAAGAATGGAGACTCTCCTGAGCCCTCCTTTTGCTGCCCATGGATTCAGAGACACATTTTTTGCTGTCTTTAACTGCAGTGGCCAAATTCAGTTCCAGTTTGTCTTTGGCCCTTCACATTTTAACCCTCCATAACTTCACCATATCCTTGTAGTCCCCCCAGGTTTTCTGCCCCTCTTTCCAGAGGTGACACACTCTCTTTTTTTTCCTGACATTCAGCCCATGGTCTGTGTTAAACCAGGCCACACTTTTTGACCCCTGGCTTGTCTCAGGCCACAGAGGCACAGCTCCTGGAGCTTTGAGATTTCCTTCTTAAAACACCTGCATTCATCCTGCACTCCTTTCTCTTTCAGGACTGACTCCCAAGGGACTCCATCCATCAGTTTCCCAAACTGGCCAAAGTCTGTCAGCTCTCAGTCCAAGGTGTCAGTTCTGCTGGTGCCCCTCCTTCCTTCACCCACAATGGAAATCCCCATTATTTCACGGTCTCTGTGCCCAAGACAGCCCTGATCACCACATCACCCACCAGCCACAGAATCACAGAATGCTTTGGGTCATGAGGGACCTTAAAGAGCATCTCGTTCCAACCCCAGGGGCAGGAACATCTTTGACAAGACCAGGTTGCTCAGAGCCACATTCTGCTTGGCTTGAAGAACTTCCAAGGATGGAGCAGCCAGAACTTTTCTGAGCAACCTATGCCAGGGCCTCACCACTCTCACCATAAAGAATTTCTTACCAATATCTCATCTTAGCCTTCTCTCTATCAGTGTGACACCAATGTCCCTTGTCCTGTCTGTCCAGATCCTTGTAATCAGTCTCTCTTCATCTTTCTTGTTGGCTCCCTTCAGCCACAATTAGGTCACCCCAAAGGCCTTCCCTTCTCCAGGCTGTACAATCCCAATTCTCTCAGCCTTCCCTCATGGCAGAGCTGCTCCATCCCTCTGATCATCTTGGTGGTCTCCTCTGGACTCGCTCCAACAGCTCCATGTCCTTGCTGTGCTGGGACCCCAGAGCTGGAGGCAGCTCTGCAGGTGGGGCAACATCCAACCAGGTGTGTTCCAGCAAGGACTGTGTTAACCTCCTGGAACCAAAGGGCCATTGTGACACCACAGAACCTCCTGGAACCAAAGGGGACATTGTGACACCACAGAACCTCCTGGAACCAAAGGGGACATTGTGACACTTTAGGCCCTCATGAGAAAAAAGGAATCCAGGGAGACTGTGGAACCTCATGGAATCAAGAAGTCATTGTGACACTCCAGGGCTTTTGGAACCCAAGGAAACCTGGGACACTGTGGATCCTCACGGAGCCATGGGGCAATTGTGACATGTGGGAATCAAAGGAATCCTCAGATATTTTGGAACCTCCTGGAATCAAGGGGCCATTGTGACACTTCAGGGCCTCATGGAACCAAAGGAACCCTGGAACCTTTTGGAACCTCATGGAATGAAGAGGCCACTGTGGCACCTGAGGCCTCATCAAACCAAATGAACTCAGGGACACTGTGGAACCTCTTGGATATGAGGGTCCATTGTGACACTGCAGGGCCTCAGGGAACCCAGGGAACACTGAGACATTTCAGAACCTTATGGAACAAGGGGCTATTGTTACACTGAGGAGCCTGATGGAATGAAGGGGCTTTGTGACACTGCAGGGCATCATGGAGCCAAAGGGGTTCTGGGGCACTGTGGAGCCTCATGGAATCAAAGGCCATTGTGACATTGCAGGGATTAATGGAACCAAAGGAACCCTGGGAGACTGGAATCAATGGGCCATAGTGACTTGTGAAGAGCCTTGTGGAGCCAAAGGGACTCTGGAGCACTGTGGAATCTCATGGAATCAAAGGCCATTGTGACATTGCAGGGATTAATGGAACCAAATGAACCCTGGGAGACTGGAACCTCATGGAATCAACGGGCCATAGTGACTTGTGAAGAGCCTTATGGAGCCAAAGGGACCCTGGGGCACTGTGGAATCTCATGGAACCAAGGGGCCTTTGTGACTTGTGGGGAATGCTGGAATCAAATGAACCTCAGGACATTTTGGAACCTCATGACATCAAGGGGCCATTGTGACACTGCAGAGCCTTATGGACCATGACAGGATGTTCTGCCCTGATCAGGCCCAGAATGGCTCAGAGAATGCAAACAATGCAGGCTCTCTATGCTGAGTTACTGCTGCCACCAAGGGGCTGTTTTGGTGTTGAATTCTGCTAAAACCAGCCTGGTTCACCAAACTGCAAATGCTCATCCTGCTTTTTGGAACAGGATCTGACAGATAAGCTGCTCACTGGCCTGGAAATTCATGACTAGCAATCCCTCACTGTATAACTCTAAAATCTCTGTTCAACTTCCATAAGATCCCTTCACAGACTGTCTTGAAGCATGTGGAGCTTCTCCCATGAAGCAGGGATGGCTCTTCATGGTCACTGCCCAGGGGTTAAGGGAAGGAGAGAGATCTCCCCTCTTTAGTTGTGTGAGAGTTACATCAATCTCTGCTTAATGATAGTTTCTTTGCTGGTTTCAACACAACTGTTTTAAAATAACTTCTTTGACACAGTGCACTGCACTATTTTATGCTATAATATACTCTACTAGGAGGTTTTTAGCTTTTCCACAGTGTACTGAATGTTTAAGTAAAGGATTAAGATCTTTCATCTGTTCACTTGACTGTTCTTTTGTCTGTTCATTTCTCATAACAAATAACTCATTTTTTAGATCTGACTTGCCATCATTAAAACCTGTGGAAAAAAGTGATTCAATCACACCTCTATAATTCCTGAAATTTAAATTGCAGAGTAACTCTGAGGCTAAGATTGGATTCAGTCACCCCCAGGCTCCTCTCTGAGAAGGTGTTTAGAAAGCAAGGGGTCCTTTCTGTCCCAACAGCTCAATGAGACATCTTCTCTAATAAACTCTGTCTAAAACATCTATTACCTCTGTGACACCATGAGCTTCCACACTATCCAAGGATTCCTTTGGTTCTATGAGGCCCTGCAATGTCACAGTGATCCCTTCATTCCATGAGGTTCTGCAGTGTCCCAGGTTCCCTTCAGTTCCATACGGTCCCAGAGCACCAAAATGACCCTTTAATTCCATGGAGTTCTGAAGTGTCAGAGTGTCCCTTTTGTTCCATCACTGCAGAGTCACAATGAGCCCTTAATTCCATGAGGTTGCAGAGTGACAATGATCCCATTGTTTCAATAAGACTCTGCAGTGTCACAATTCCATGAGGTTCCACAGTGTCACACTGGTCCCTTGTGCTACTCAAGGCCCTGCACTGAGACAAAGGTCCCTGAAATCCATGAGACTCCACAGTGACCTTGTGATTACATGAGGTCCTGCAATGCACAGTGGTGGATTCAGAGGTGGTGGAGCTTTTATTTTTGTAGTTAGAAAGAGAATGAGAAAGAAATAATGTCACCAAGGGCACCTTGGAGGTGCAGACTGGACATGCGAAGAAAGGAATTTCCCTCCAAGAGAAATGCTCTGATACAAAGTGTCACAAAGATGGAGTCTGGATGAGCCCAAGGCTTTATGGAGGAGCCAGGGAGGAGGGAGAGATGTCAGTGCAGGAAGGGGCCAGCGAGGTGGGGCAGCCGGGTGATGCCGACAGCCTGAAGGGAAAGGGGCAGGGCATGGACACCGTAGGACAGCCTGGGCTGGAGAGGAGACAGGGATGTGCAGAAGCTGAAAGGCCCCAAGAGAGCCAACTTGTGCAGGCCTTTGGCCATGGCTGCTGTGTGTGCCCCTGATGGCATGAGGAGACAAGTGAGTCTTGCAGCCCTGGGGCCTCATTGCCTCCTTGACCCTGCTCAGCAGCCTGGGAGGTGCCACCCCATCCTCCTGCCCTTGGCATTGCACATCCCACATCCCAGTGACCCAGGAAGAGCCCTGAGGAATGAGGGAAGGAATGGCTCTCCCTTCTCAGGGTCTGGAGGTCAGGGCTAGGACTTTTGAATTCTAAAAGACAGCCAGTTTAACTCATTATGAGAGACATCTTTGACTTGGTTGTCCGTAACTGTCATCACTGCCTCCAGTTTTCTGCTCTAACTGGAATCTGGGGACACTTTCTCAGTTCTGTTCCTCAGTGGGACCCATTAGCACTACAAGAAACTTCAGTGTTTCAATGTCAATTTGAGTTCTTAAGAAGTTGTTTGAAATTATTCTGATGGACTGAGTTTAATGTAAACAGCACAAACCCCCCAGAGGGCCATTAAATGCCCTGGGCTGTTGCTGTGCTGCTGAGCTGGGCCGGGCTCCTGGCACACAGGGAGCTCCTGGCAAGCGGGCAGCGCTGCAGAGAGACAGCTCTGCCCAGAAGCAGCTCCTGTGCACAGCCCAGCAGGGCTCAGGGCACTGCCAGGGCAGCTCAGGGACACCAGCAGGGCACAGACAGAGCTTAAAGGGGCTCAGCATTGGGAGGATTACTCAGAGCTCATGGAGGAGAAATCTTTGCAGTGCTGGACACGGTGAGTCTGTGGGTGCAGGGCAATGCAGGGGCAGCTCCTGGAGGCATCTCCTATATCTGGCCCAGCCCCAGCTGATGGGATGTGTGAGGTCGGGCCTGTTAGGGGCACTTTGGAATAGCTGTGGAGCCAGGGGTTGCAGCCAGGGGTGCCCAGGGCTGTGGAGCAGAGCAGGGTCCTGCAGCCCAGGGCGCTGTGCTGGGGCAGGGACTCTGCTGCCTGCCAGGGTCAGCTCTCAGCCGGCCTGGGGAGCTGCTCACAGGGCTGGGGGAGAAGGGCTGTGGGGAAGGAGCAACCCCTTGCAGGGAAGGGCAGGATCCTTGTGCTGTGAAAATTGTGTTGTAGGGGCAAGGGCTACTTATAGCTCCAGATCAATGCAGAAAAATTCCCAGGGGCATTTGCAGGAAGCACAGCATGAGGGGGGTTGCCTTATGGGGGAAACTCCTTTTCTTACAGTTTTGCCCTCTGGATTGTCTGGGTAGGAAATGAGACAGAAATTCATCTCTGAGCTGAGCAAGAGACTCTAAAACCTGCAAATTGTTGCTTTTAGAGGTGCAGAAACCAGGGAATATCACAAACCACCACAGAGTGGCTCACAGGCAGCATCAGTGTTGCTTTTGCAGACTCCTCCAGGTTGCTCTGACACTGGCATCAGAGCCTGCCCAGCCAGAGCTTTCCCTGGGCAGTGCCCTGTGCTGGGAGGGCTCTGCAAGGCAGAGCTGAGCACCCAGGGCTGGGATGAGCTCTAGGAGCACTGCTAGGGACCAGCCCTGGGCACAGGGGAGCAGCTGCTGTCAAGGACAGCACCAGGCAGCAGAGCCCTGGGCAGAGAGTGGGGCAAAAGTTACCCCAAACATCCCTGGGGGAGGGGGCATACAGGTCATTTTGGGGGCCCGTCCCTACAGTTCTACTGGGCACTGTGTGCTGGGCCATGAAAATGAGGATTTCTCCAGGGGGACAGAACCTTCACCAGATGTGTCTTCTGAGTCATGAGTGCAGAGGTGGAACTTTTGCATTCAAGGTGGGTTCCATCTGAATGTCCCTTTTGAATGTCAGAGCTGTAAGAAAAAATTTCCATGTCAGCAGATTGACTCCTTGACAGAACATTTGACAACATTTGACACATTGATTTTGGTTAAAAACAGACTGGTTTTGTCAGAGAGCTTTAGGCTTAATTAATCCCTGTGTTTTCCTTTTCAGAACAGACCGTCTTCTAAGAAACAACACATGTCCAACAGCAGCTCCATCAGCCAGTTCCTCCTCCTGCCATTGGCAGACATGCGGCAGCTGCAGCTCCTGCACTTGTGGCTCTTCCTGGGCATCTCCCTGGCTGCCCTCCTGGGCAACGGCCTCATCATCAGCGCCGTAGCCTGCGACCACCACCTGCACACCCCCATGCACTTCTTCCTGCTCAACCTGTCCCTCACAGACCTGGGCTCCATCTGCACCACTGTCCCCAAAGCCATGCACAACTCCCTCTGGCACACCACAACCATCTCCTACATGGGATGTGCTGCACAGCTCTTCTTTCTATTCTTTCTTTTTGGAACAGAGTTTTCCCTCCTCACCATCATGTGCTACGACCGCTACGTTGCCATCTGCAAACCCCTGCACTACGGGACCCTCCTGGGCAGCAGAGCTTGTGCCCACATGGCAGCAGCTGCCTGGGCCAGTGGCTTTCTCAATGCTCTGCTGCACACAGCCACTACATTTTCCCTGCCCCTGTCCCAGGGCAATGCCCTGGGCCAGTTCTTCTGTGAAGTGCCCCAGATCCTCAAGCTCTCCTGCTCACACTCCTACCTCAGGGAACTTGGGCTCCTTCTGGTTACTGCCTGTTTAGTGTTTGGTTATTTTGTTTTCATAGTTTTCTCCTATGTGCAGATCTTCAGGGCTGTGCTGAGGATCCCCTCTGAGCAGGGACGGCACAAAGCTTTTTCCACGTGCCTCCCTCACCTGGCCGTGGTCTCTCTGTTTCTTAGCACCGGCACATTTTCCTACCTGAAGCCTGACTCCATCTCATCCCCATCCCTGGATTTGGCCCTGTCAGTTCTGTACTCGGTGGTGCCTCCAGTACTGAACCCCCTCATCTACAGCCTGAGGAACCAGGAGCTCAAGGATGCTGTGAGGAAAATGATGACTGGATGCTTTTCAGCAGCAAGAACCTGCCAGTTTTCTTCTGTACAGTGTTCACAATAAAACTCATGACAGGCTCAGTTTGCCTTCCCAGGTTTTCCTTGGTGCTCAGTGTCTTCTTTCTCTCATAATGTTGAGCTCAATTAAATTATTTTATTCCTCCTCTTATTTAATAAATTTTCTATTTTTATTAATTTTACTCTTTTAAATCTGTACTTGAGTAATTGTGCTATCTCTATTTTTAAACAAACTCTCCTGCAATAGCCCTGCCTGGCTGGTTAGGCGTTTTTATTTGAGCCTTTCAGGGATCTACTGGGCAGTTCCATGTGTGCAGAGAAGGGCAAAGAGTCCCAGCACAGCAGCACTGCCAGGGAGCACCAGCACTGGGCCTTTGCTGACCTGCTCTCTTTCCACTTGTACACTCTCCTGCACAGCCCCTGGGCTGGACTAAGGCCTTGGTCCTCTGCCAGCTGGGACACAGACCTGCTGCATGTCCATCCTGGGCTCACAGACAGGGACAGGCCATGGGCACTGCTGGGACACAGCTGGGCTCCACAACAGCAGCTCCATCAGGAAAGGGCTTCTCCTTAGCTCAGGACATGCAGTCTTAGGGCTTTTTGCAAAGTCACTCTCAAGAACATGCCAAGAAATAGACTCTATAGAGGCTCCTTGTTTGCTTGTTCTCCAGGGGCTCTAAATCTGAGTGTGAACCAGCAAACAGAGCCCTGTAACTGCAGGGGCTACAGCAGGAAACAGGGAAAATGATCTGGTGAGTGTTCTGTGTTACCCTCAGTGAACACACTGCTGCTACCCATGACAACAAGAGCAGTAATAAAAGCTGGAACTATAACAATAAACCCCACAAGAAGCACATGAGGTGCACATCACCATTGCTCCACTGCTCACCACTCAGTGCCCAATGCCCAGCCCAGCCCAGACACAGATCAGCCCTTCCTGACCAACCCCCCATTAACACCCTGAGCATGGCCCTGCATCAAAGGGAACATCCCTTGGGCCTTTTGGGCTCAGCTGTCCTGACCCTGCTCCCTCTCAGTTCTGTGACCCTCAGGAGAAAATTGGAGGTCATGATTCTACGAACTTCTCACCAATTCCAAGTCAAATCCAAAACCCAAAGCACCTTGAAAAACCTGCAGCTCCTGAAGCTTTAAGGAGCCTCCCAAGGGCCAATCCTGACAAAGCCTCCCCAGGGACTCGCCCCAGCAGAGCCTTGGAGGCCACGACTGCAGGGAGGCAAAGGCTCTGGGCAGCAGCTCAGGTGCTGAGCCAAGCCTGGCTTGGCTGGAGGCAGCAGAAAGGCCCAGCCCTGACCCCCAGCCCAGGGAAGGCACATCCTGTCCCTCACACCTTGCTCAGGGCTCTGCCGGGGGCACTGGCATGGGGGGTGATGCTGAGGGCAGGACAAGGGGTGACAGTGCCCAGCCAGGAGGCTATGCCAGGAGGCCACGAGGTCCCAGAGCCTCAGCACAGCAGGTCTGCTCACAGCCCTTGGTGGCACAGACGATGCTGTGCCCGAGGGGAGAAGGAATTGGGATCTCTTGGACTTCTGGCCCAGTCACTTGAAGTCCCTCTGTGAAGGAACAAACCACCTCTCAGAGGTGGGTGACAAACCAGTGCTGGGAATGGTCATTGGGAGGGGCTGGACTGTGATGAGTGTCCAAAGATGCCTTTGGTCCCACCAGGCTCTAACGTGCCTCACGAGCTCCTTGATTCCAGGACATTCTTCAGTGTGCACGGTTCCTTCTTGCTTGCAAAGGTTGTGTCATGTCATGGTGTCCCTTTGGTACCAGGAGGTTCTGTGGTGTCACAGTGTCCCTTTGGTTCCAGGAGGTTCTGTGGTGTCACAATGTCCCTTTGGTTCCAGAAGGTTCCACACTGTCCTTGCTGGAACACACCTGGTTGGATGTTGCCCCACCTGCAGAGCTGCCTCCAGCTCTGGGGTCCCAGCACAGCAAGGACATGGAGCTGTTGGAGCGAGTCCAGAGGAGACTATCAAGATGATCAGAGGGATGGAGCAGCTCTGCCATGAGGGAAGGCTGAGAGAGCTGAGCTTGTCTTGGGGTGACCTAATTGTGGCCTTCCACGACCTGAAGGGGCCAACAAGAAAGATGGAGAGAGACTGTTTACAAGGGTCTGGAGTGACAGGGCAAGGGACAATGGCTTCACACTGATAGAGGGAAGGTTAAAATGGGATATTAGAATGAAAATCTTTACTGGCAAAGTGGTGGGGCCCTGGCACAGGTTGCTCATAGAAGTTCTGGCTGCCCCATCCCCAGAAGTTGTTCGAGGCCAGGTTTGATTGTTTTATTTTGGTTGTGCTGGACAAGATTTTGTTGTTAAACTCCAGGGTCTTTTCCCCCTTTTTTGGGTGGATTGTTTGCTAAGAGCTGTGGCTAGAGCAGAAGCATGTAGCTTTTCTTTTTCCTCCTCTTCTACCCAGGGCAATCTGGTACAGGCTTCAATTAACTGTACCAAAGTAGCTGTAGCTGGTAGAGAGGCTATGAGCTGTTTGCATTGAGGATTGGCATCATTAATTACCAGATCTTTCAATAAGACTGGTTTCATGTCAGGGGTAATATTTGGAGCAGCATCCAAAGCTTCTGTTACTTTATCTACAAATTCCATGAATGTCTGTCCAGGTTTCTGCATTATTTGCATATAGGGTAGAGAAGGTTTTCCCTTCTTAGGCAGATTAGAGAATGTGGTCAAAGCAGCATTCTTTGACTGTTGCAAAATATGAAAATGTAATGCCGCTTGTGTTTGCGGGTCTTCATAAGCTCCTGATCCCATTAGCTGGTCTAAAGATGCTAATCTTAAGGGATGTCCAGTTTCTAAGTGTATATTTTTTGCCTGTTCCTCCGTTAACTGCTCTTTCCATTTCTGTAGAAATATCATATAAGCAGCAGAAGGTAGAATAAACTCCATTAAAGCTTTAGTGTCTGCTGGGATTAGGTTATTGTATTTTATGAAGGCTGTGATTTGGTTTTTTACCAAAGCATTGTTATAGCCGTATTGAAAGACTACACTGTGTATTTTTTGTGCAATTTTCCAATCAAGTGGCTCCCATTTTGAGCCTTGTGTAGTGTTAATCACAGGCGCAGAAACGAGGGGTTGCAGGGAAGGTGAGGGTGTACCTACTTCTGCAGCTATGGATACTAACTCTTTGTACCTTTGCTGGGTATTAAATGTGAGGTCGCGAGGTGGCTTTGTGACTCCATCTGCAGAATCTGGTACCTGGGTATCAGAAAGCTTTGAAATTAAGTTAGCAGCGTCGCGATTCCCAGCTCCCCCCACCCTGTTCCAAACAGAGGCTTCTTTTTCTTTTGCTCTCCATTCTGGGATACAGCTGGTGGGTGTGGCTGTCGGTGATGGAGGCTGCAGGTACCAGGTTGCCGGCGCAGGGGCAGTCTCTACCGGCGCGGGGGGTTCCAGTGCCTGTGTTGGCAGCTGCGGGCAGCGCACGGCTATCAGGGAGGGAGTCCCCGCTGGTGCTGCAGAACTTGTCTCCTGCGCAACCGGCGCTGTGGGAACTCGCTCTCGGGACACTTGCGCTATGGATGGCAGGCAGTGAATGGAATGCACAGGGGGAGCTCCGGTGGCTCCGCTCCACTGTGGAGGAGTCTCTCCCCTCTCCATGACGCGGTCGATCCAAGGAGGAGGTGGTGGGGGTGGCGCGGGAACTGATTCGACCCCGGCCCCTGGAGGCTGCGGCGGACCCGCGCCTGGCGCATGCGCTGTGATTGGCAGGCAGTAGGGAGGGGGGTTGGGCGGTCCTGGCGCCTTGTGGTAAGGGCGCGCCGTTCCTTTGTTTGATTTCGCGGGCTTTGCCATCACGTGGTCTCTTTGTTTTCCTGGCCACGCGGTTATGGCGGGCGGCTGTATCCCTGTTGGAATGTCTGCCGTGGCAGCCTCTTGCCGCAACGGAGCGACTCCGGCGTGCCCTCGGGGCGGCGGGGAGCGCGGCGGCGGGGCGACCCCAGCCCCGAGGTACCCGCAGGGCATTGGCGGCAGCGGTGGCGCCGAAGGTGGATGGACAGGGGGAGAGAAACTCCAAGGGGTTTGTCCCCCCCTCCACATGTCTCTCTCGGCTGAGGGCATTCCCCATCGCGCCTTCTCGGAGTTAGGATTTAAATAAAACTCACTCACGGTTTGGTTTTCTGCTGCGTGTCTCGTGGGGTTCCAAGGTTGCTGCTGAGGTCCGGCTGCTTCTACAGCGGCAGCCGGTGGTCTCATTTGCTGTGCACAGGCTGTTTCTTGGTAGTTTTAAGGCGGTGCAAAGACGACTTCTTGGCTTTTTGCGGTGACGGACGGCGTGGAAAAGCTTTGATTCCATGGTTGCTGTGATTCCGTCGGGTTTTCCGGAGCGGGAGCAGACGGTGCCGCGTATGGGTACGGGAACGGCACAGCGCTGGCTCCGCGGCTCAGCTCCAGGTTCCACTCTTGTGGATAGGGCGACAGCGATGCCAAAGGGAACGGCAGCGGGGGTCCAACGGACGGCGCGGGCGGAGAAGGGTACCACAGCGGGGGTTCCGCGAGTGGCACAGGCGGCAGCGGTGTGGCAGAGGGGTACCGTGGCGGGGGTCCGACTGGCGGCACAGGCGATGCCGAAGGGTACCACGGCGGGGGTTCCGCAAGCAGCGGTGCCCGCGGCTGTGCAGAAGGATGTTCAGGGGAAAATCCGCCCTACAGAAGAGGCTTTTTTCCTTTCTCTTCATTAGCTCGAGGTTTTTACGGGCTCGTTCTACCTCTAACAGCATTTTCCTTATAGCTGCATATGACGAAACGAGCGGCAAAAATTCTTCGGGTGCAGTTTGCACTAAATTCCACAAATCTGCCCCAATTTTTTCCCATAATTCTATGGAAAGCATGGAATTGGCATCTGTTAAGTGCCCTCGAATGAAGCACCAATCCAAAAATTCCTGTAATGCTTGTCTTTCAATGTTTGTTTTTGTAACACGAGCTAGTTTTTCAAATTTATCAAGCAATAAGTTCATTTTAGTCGAGTTGGAATTTCCCATGTTTCTTTAACTCACCGGTTCGAAGGTCGTGGTTCCTTCAGTCCATGTTTTTTCAGCAGCTCTCAAGGGCACTACACAAAACTCCCAAGTTTACGGGAGACAGAAGCTCTTGGGGGCTTCTCCACAAAGCACCCAAAAAAAACTGGGGCACGGCAGCTCTCAGAGGCCACTTCTTAAGGTTCTAGGCAGGTGTGCAGGTGGCTTTCATGTTCTGAGACACGTTGGGGTCCACCATTTGTTGCAAACCAGCGCTAGAGAGGACTGCACACACCAATGTGATGTTCAAGCAAATCCCAAGTTTATTCAAAAACACAGGTATATATGACCTCAAGTGACCCCGCCCCAGGTGCGATGGTCTGACTCCAATTGGTTGAGGCTGGAAAAATGTCCTTTTAAGGTGAAAACGAAACTTGTGAGGTGGTCCTCCAGACCCACCTGAATCAGGGCTGCAACAGTTGTGGACAGTCCCCATTTCAACCAGTAAGACTTTTGGGGCTGATGTCTGAATTTCCCAGTCCCTTTTATCAATGGAAGTATTTACTCTTCCCTTTAACTTCTTTATCTCCTTTAAAATCTTCGTGTCCCCTCTGCCCTGCTTGGACACCTGTGACTGAGAGCATTTGTTTCTCTGTTGGGTGCTCACTGAAGCTGTGCAGGCAGCTCAGAGGGGTGACCCATGGAGGTGTGTGTGCCTCTGGCTGCATCCCACTGCCCAGCTGTGCTCTGTGCTCTGGGAAAGGGCAGGAATGTTGCCTGCTGGAGGGTAAAGCTGCTCCTGCCTGCAGAGCCCTTTCTGTCTGCACAGGGGAAATGCTGCCCAGCCAGGCTGGTTTGCTGCTGGGAAGGGAAAGGGACAGGCCAGAAGACAGGACAGGGACATACAGAAGACATGCTGAAGTGCAAAGCAAACATGGACCTCTGACCTTGACATCCCTTCATGGAGGCACAACCAACTCTTGCAGGTTGGATGAGAGGCCAGAGCTGGGAATGGGGCTTGCAGGAATTGGTCTGTGACAATTGCTGTGGGGCACCTCTCAAGACTCTCCAGGGAACAAAGAAATAGCCCAGACCCTGCTCTGCTGGTCCTTCAAGTCTGTCCTAGGAGCTCTGGCTGTGCAAGGAAACTGCTACAAGCCCACATCCTGCACGCTCACACTCTGCAACTGGGCACTGGGATTTGGTTTGCCAGGGAACTTACTTGGGCACATTCCTGACAGTGACTATGGAAGAGGAGCAAAGCCTTCCTGCCCTGCCCTCAGGAGAACCCCTTTCCTGATGGAGCTGCTGTTGTGGAGCCCAGCTGTGTTCCAGCAGTGTCCATGACCTGTCCCTGCCTGTGATCCCAGGATGGACATGCAGCAGGATGTGACCAAGCTCGCAGAGCACTTGGGTCTGGCACCAAAATAAGGGCTGAGAAGGAGAGTGTGGAGCTGGAAAGAGAAGATGTGGAAAGAGTAAGTGCCCTTGTCCCTGGTTTTGCTGCTATGCTGGGATTTCTTCCCTCCCCCTGTGCACGCAGACACTGACCCTGCAGCACAGAGAAGGGTTTAGAAACCATCTTGGACACCACAAGTCAGTGCAGGGAAGTTTATTTCATTAAAAATCACAGGACTCATGACTTTTGAACAAAAACTGAATATCCGGAGACTTGTAGATATTGTGGTAACATTAATCATTATTTAGACATAACGTTCTTTTATGGAAACATTATGTTAACTAAGAAAAGAGAAAAAGAAAAACTAGCAGAAATAAAACAAACACAAAAGAGGACATGTGGCTAAAAGCAGACAGGGCTTGTAACGAGTTACATTCCGAATGCTCTAAGAAGAAAACTGGTACTTCATTATTTCTGAAAGAAACCAGTCATCAATTTCCTGAGACAATGCTTGAGCTCCTGGTTCCTCAGGCTGTAGATGAGGGGGTTCAGTGATGGAGGCACCACCGAGTACAGAACTGACACCACCAGGTCAAGGGATGGGGAAGAGATGGAGAGAGGCTTCAGGTAGGCAAAAAATGATGTGCTGACAAACAGGGAGACCACGGCCAGGTGAGGGAGGCACGTGGAAAAGGCTTTGTGCCGTCCCTGCTCAGAGGGGATCCTCAGCACAGCCCTGAAGATCTGCACATAGGAGAAAACTATGAAAATGAAACAGCAAAAAGCTAAAATAAAACTAAACAAAAGAAGCCCAATTTCCCTGAGGTAGGAGTGTGAGCAGGAGAGCTTGAGGATGTGGGGGATTTCACAGAAGAACTGGCCCAGGGCATTGCCCTGGCACAGGGGCAGAGAAAATGTATTGGCTGTGTGCAGCAGAGCATTGAGAAAGCCACTGGCCCAGGCAGCTGCTGCCATGTGGGCACAAGCTCTGCTGCCCAGGAGGGTCCCGTAGTGCAAGGGTTTGCAGATGGCAACGTAGCGGTCGTAGCACATGATGGTGAGGAGGGAAAACTCAGCTGACAGGAAGAAGACAAAGAAAAACACCTGAGCAGCACATCCCGTGTAGGAGATGGTTGTGGTGTCCCAGAGGGAGTTGTGCATGGCTTTGGGGACAGTGGTGCAGATGCAGCCCAGGTCTGTGAGGGACAGGTTGAGCAGGAAGAAGTGCACGGGGGTGTGCAGGTGGTGGTCGCAGGCTACGGCGCTGATGATGAGGCCGTTGCCCAGGAGGGCAGCCAGGGAGATGCCCAGGAAGAGCCACAAGTGCAGGAGTTGCAGCTGCCGCGTGTCTGCCAACGGCAGGAGGAGGAACTGGCTGATGGAGCTGCTGTTGGTCATCTGCTGCCTCTGGGTATGGGGACCTGTTCATGTGGAAAAAGTCAGGGAGAAGTCAGAACATGCTTCTTTGAGCTAAACCCTGGCAAGTCAGGGCAGACGTTTCTCAGATAAATCAAAACGATTTCGCAATACCCCTCTCCCTCCTGCACACATCCATCACTTTTCGTATTTCAGGAAACTTTGCTTCATATCCATGGCTGGAGCCCTGCTTGGTGCTCACTACATTTCCCATGAGGAGCAGCCCCTCTGCCCACTGGCTGTGAGGGTCAGCCCTGCTCTGCTCCAGTGGGGTCATGGCCATGGTGGGGGCAGGGCCCATCCTGGTGTTCAGCTGTGTCAGATGAAACTGCTCCTAAAGCAAAAGTTCTCATGGGCATCTGCACTCCCAATTTTGAGAAGATTTCAGGATTCCAGAAGGCAGTTTCAGAGGTTTGGGTGTTTTGTTTCTGACTCCCCTCATCTTCCCTGTGGAGTTTTCCTGGATGGCAGAACCCCTGAGCATTTTTGCTGCCCTGAGGAAGAGTAGAGCAGGGCTTCCCAAACAGGACCATGTCTGTGGCTTAGTGCAGAGTGAGGGGAGTTGCTCTGTCCCTCTGCCTTCTTCCAGCTGACCTGAACTTGGACCTTCCTCAGACAGAGAGTGATCACACTCCCATTTTTGTCTGAAATTCCACCAGACACTGTTGAGAGCAGAGAGATCCATCACAGACCACTCAGTGTCTCAGCCTGGCTCAAGCTCTCAAGGACACACATGGCTCAGCTCACCAACCCAACAGCATTTCCTGGGATGAGCACAGCATCTCTGCCCCTCTGCACTGGGGATTTCAGATAACACAATTGTGCTATGAAGATGATTTGCATTCTTGAGGGCAGCTCCCAGCTTGGAAGGACATCTCAGAGAAGAGCCAAGTGTCCTGACAATGGGGTTTGATTCTGGGAAACACACCTCATTCTCCAGGCACACAGAATTCACTACTGACAGCCCCACAGGTCAGAGGAAAATTGGAATGTCTCATTCCCCGGGACCCACCTGCCTGAGGGGGATCACAGGATCAGTGATTGACTCTGTAGCTTGAACTCCAATTCCCAGTGAGCCTGACTGAGAGAAGGAGGAAACAACCCCAGCAACATGAGGAAGTTGAGAAAAAAGGAAATGCACACTGAGGGTCCAGCTGGGAGAAGCCAGGGCAGAACCAGGTGGGCACTCAGGGCAGTGTCACCCTGAGCCAGCTGTGCCACCTCCCAGACACCAACAATACCAGGTAGTTCTCAGCCCCTGTGCAGCTCCTCAGTGTTCCCTCTGCATGACAAACCACCAGGTATGTGGCTTGAGAGCTTGATAGAAATCCCTCCTTTCACCTTCTCCTTGAAGGATCCCCTGGAAAATATCCTGCAGTGCTCTGGTTCTGTAAGCAGTCCTCACCTATGAAACTCTCACTTGATAGCTGAACAAACCTGCCCTGCCCTGCCCTGCCCTGCCCTGCCCTGCACTGCCCTGCCAGGGTTTGCTTTTTCCATCCACAGCCTCTCCCCCAGCACTGAGGGAGCTCCCCAGACCAGCTGAGAGCTGCCCCTGGTAGGTGGCAGAGCTCCTGCCCTGGCACAGCACCCTGGGGTGCAGGACCCTGCTCTTCAGGACAGTTTGGGACAGCCTGGGTGGCACAGGTTGGATTCAAACCCTACAGCCATCCCTGGGAGGAGGGAACCCTGTTGGGATGTCCCTGGGATGGTGCAGCAGAGTCCCTGCTTTGCAGCCCGTCCTCATCTACAGCACCAGAGAAACTGTGATATCCCACATTAGAGACCCCCCAGGCTGTGGGATGTGCCAGCGTTGGGAGATCTTCCCACAAACTGCACATACATTGCCCTTCATGCAGACTTACCTTCTGAAAGCCTGGAAAGATTCCTCTTCTGTGGATCTTCCTCTCAACTTTCCTCACACCCCAGACTGTGTGTAACCTCTCTCTGCCCTGCTTTTCTGCCCTCGGTGTGTGCAGGCAGTGCCCTGAGCCCTGCTGGGCTGTGCACAGGAGCTGCTCCTGGGCAGAGCTGTCTCTCTGCAGCGCTGCCCGCTTGCCAGGAGCTCCCTGTGTGCCAGGAGCCCGGCCCAGCTCAGCAGCACAGCAACAGCCCAGGGCATTTAATGGCCCTCTGGGGGGTTTGCTGCTGAGTCCCTGAACATCAGACCCTGAGGAAAGATGCAGGAACCTCTTGAGAAACCAAAGTCAGAATCAAACTTTAAAGTTTCTTTTGTTGTTAATGGGTCCCTCTGAGGGACATAACTGAGAAAGTGTCCCCAGATTCCAGTTAGAAAACAAAGAGACAATGATGTCAAATATGGACTAGGAAAGAAAGGTCACTCTGATGCTGAGGAAAGTAAGAAGCATTTCACTAACCCAAAGGTCACAGCCATGACCCCCAGCCCTGGGAAGGGAGATCCTGTCTCTCCCTCATTCCTCAGGGCTCTTCCTTGGGCACTGGGGTGTGGGATGTGGAATAGCAGGGACAGGAGGATGGGGTGGCACCTCCCAGGCTGCTGAGCAGGGACAAGGAGGCAATGAGGCCCCAGGGCTGCAAGGCTCACTTGTCTCCTCATGCCATCAGGGGCACACACAGCAGCCATGGCCAAAGGCCTGCACAACTTGGCTCTCTTGGGGCCTTTCAGCTTCTGCACATCCCTGTCTCCTCTCCAGCCCAGGCTGTCCTACGGTGTCCATGCCCTGCCCCTTTCCCTGCAGGCTGTCGGCATCCCCCGGCTGCCCCACCTCGCTGGCCCCTTCCTGCACTGACATCTCTCCCTCCTCCCTGGATCTGCCTTGGAGCACAAAGCCTGGGCTGATCCAGACCCCTTCTGGGTGACACTTTGTATCAGAGCATTTCTCTTGGAGGGAAATTCCTTTCTTCGCATGTCCAGTCTCAACCTCCAAGGTGCCCTTTGTGACATTATTTCTTTCTCATTCTCTTTCTAGCTACAAAATTAAAAGTTCCACCATCTCTGACACCACCACTGTGACACTGCAGGACCTCATGGAATCACGGGGTCACTGTGAAATCTCATGGATTTAAGGGACCTCTGTCTCAGTGCAGGGCCTTGAGTAGCACAAGGGACCAGTGTGACACTGTGGAACCTCATGGAATTGTGACACTGCAGAGTCTTATTGAAACAATGGGATCATTGTCACTCTGCAACCTCATGGAATTAAGGGCTCATTGTGACTCTGCAGTGATGGAACAAAAGGGACACTCTGACACTTCAGAACCCCTTGGAATCAAAGGGTCATTTTGGTGCTCTGGGACCTCATGGAACTGAAGGGAACCTGGGACACTGCAGAACCTCATGGAATGAAGGGATCACTGTGACATTGCAGGGCCTCATAGAACCAAAGGAGTCCTAGGATAGTGTGGAAGCTCATGGTGTCACAGAGGTAATAGAAGTTTTAGACAGAGTTTATTAGAGAAGATGTCTCATTGAGCTGTTGGGGCAGAAAGGACCCCTTGTTTTCTAAACTCCTTCTCAGAGAGAAGCCTGGGGGTGACTGAATCCAATCTCAGCCTCAGAGTTACTGTGCAATTTAAATTTCAGGAATTATAGAGGTGTGATTGAATCCCTTTTTTCCACAGGTTTTAATGATGGAAAATCAGATCTATAAAATGAGTTATTTGTTATGAGAAATGAACAGACAAAAGAACAGACAAGTGAACAGATGAAAGATCTTAATCATTTACTTAAATATTCAGTACACTCTGGAAAAGCTAAAATCCTCCTAGTAGAGTATATTATAGCATAAAATAGTGCAGTGCACTGTGTCAAAGCAGTTATTTTAAAAGAGTTGTGTTGAAGCCAGCAAAAACAAACTATCATTAAGCAGAGATTGATGTAACTCTCACACAACTAAAGAGGGCAGATCTCTCTCCTTCCATTAACCCCTGGGCAGTGACCATGAAGAGCCATCCCTGCTTCATGGGAGAAGCTCCACATGCTTCAAGACAGTCTGTGAAAGGATCTGCCATATGGAAGTTGGACAGCGCTTTTAGAGCTATACAGTGAGGGATTGCTAGTCATGAATTTCCAGGCCAGTGAGCAGCTTATCTGTCAGATCCTGTTCCAAAAAGCAGGATGTGCATTTGCAGTTTAGTGAACCAGGCTGGTTTTAGCAGAATTCAACACCCAAACAGCCCCTTGGTGCCAGCTGTAACTCAGCACAGAGAGCCTGCATTGTTTGCATTCTCTGAGTGGATTCTGGGCCTGATCAGGGCAGAACATCCTGTCATGGTCCATAAGGCTCTGAAGTGCCACAATGGCCCCTTGGTGCCATGAGCTTCCAAAATGTCCTGAGGTTCATTTGATTCCAGGAGTCCCCACAAGTCACAAAGGCCCCTTGGTTCCATGAGATTCCACAGTGCCCCAGAGTCCCTTTGGCTCCACAAGGCTCTTCAGTGTCAAAATGGCCCCTTGATTCCAGGAGGTTTCAGTCTCCCAGGGTTCCTTTGGTTCTATTAGTCTCTGCAGTGTCACAATGGCCTTTGATTCCATAAGTCTCCACAGTGCCCCAGAGTCCCTTTGGCTCCATGATGCCCTGCAGTGTCACAAAGCCCCTTCATTCCATCAGGCTCCTCAGTGTAACAACAGCCCCTTGTTCCAGAAGGTTCTGAAATGTCTCAGTGTTCCCTGGGTTCCCTGGGCCCTGCAGTGTCACAATGGCCCCTCATATCCAAGAGGTTCCACAGTGTCCCTGAGTTCATTTGGTTTGATGAGACCTCAGGTGGCACAGTGGCCTCTTCATTCCATGAGGTTCCAAAATGTTCCAGGGTTCCTTTGGTTCCATGAGGCCCTGAAGTGTCACAATGGCCCCTTGATTCCAGGAGGTTCCAAACTATCTGAGGATTCCTTTGGTTCCCACATGTCACAATTGCCCCATGGCTCCATGAGGATCCACATTGTCCCAGGTTTCCTTGGGTTCCAAAAGCCCTGGAGTGTCATAATGACTTCTTGATTCCATGAGGTTCCACAGTCTCCCTGGATTCCTTTGTTCCCATGAGGCCCTAAAGTGTCTCAATGTCCCCTTTGGTTCCAGGAGGTTCTGTGGTGTCACAATGTCCCTTTGGTTCCAGGAGCTTCTGTGGTGTCACATTGGCCCTTTGGTTCCAGAGGGTTCCACACTGTCCTTGCTGGAACACACCTGGTTGGATGTTGCCCCACCTGCAGAGCTGCCTCCAGCTCTGGGGTCCCAGCACAGCAAGGACAAGGAGCTGTTGGAGCGAGTCCAGAGGAGACCACCAAGATTATAAGAGTGATAGAGCAGCTCTGCCATGAGGGAAGGCTGAGAGAATTGGGATCTTTCAGCCTGGAGAAGGGAAGGCCTTGGGGTGACCTAATTGTGGCTGAAGGGAGGCAACAAGAAAGATGAAGAGAGACTGCTTACAAGGATCTGGAGAGACAGGACAAGGGATATTGGTTTCACACTGATAGAGAGAAGGGTTAGATGAGACATTCGTAAGAAATCGTTTTTGGTGAGGGTGGTGAGGCCCTGGCACAGGTTGCTCAGAGAAGTTCTGGCTGCTCCATCATTAGAAGTTGTTCAAGGCCAAGCAGAATGTGGCTCTGAGCAACCTGGTCTAGTGAAAGTTGTTCCTGCCCCTGGGATTGGAACGAGATGCTCTTTAAGGTCACTTATGACCCAAAGCATTCTGTGATTCTGTGGCTGGTGGGTGATGTGGTGGTCAGGGCTGTCTTGGGCACAGACACCATGAAATAATGGGGATTTCCATTGTTGTTGAAGGAAGGAGGGGCACCAGCAGAACTGACACCTTGGACTGAGAGCTGACAGACTTTGGCCAGTTTGAGAAACTGATGGATGGAGTCCCTTGGGAGTCAGTCCTGAAGGAGAAAGGAGTGCAGGATGGATGCAGGTGTTTTAAGAAGGAAATCTCAAAGCTCCAGCAGCTGTGCCTCTGTGGCCTGAGACAAGCCAGGGGGCAAAAAGTGTGGCCTGGTGAAACACAGACCATGGGCTGGATGTCAGGAAAAAAAAGAGAGTGCATCACCTCTGGAAAGAGGGGCAGAAATCTTGGGGGAACTACAAGGATATGGTGAAGTTATGGAGGGGGAAAATGTGAAGGGCCAAAGACAAACTGGAACTGAATTTGGCCACTGCAGTTAAAGACAGCAAAAAATGTGTCTCTGAATCCGTGGGCAGCAAAAGGAGGGCTCAGGAGAGTCTCCATCCTTTGCTGGATGCAGAGGCAGCACAGGGTCAGGGCAGGAGGAAATGGCTGAGGAAATTAATGCCTTCTTTATCTCAGTCTTTTAACACCAAATGCAGTTGTCCTCAGGATACCCAGATCCCAGGGCTGGAAGTTGGTGATAGGGAGCTGAGTGAAGCCCCCATACCCCAGGGAGAAATGGTCAGTGACCTGCTGTGTCAATGAGAACCCCACAAGTCCCTGCCCACATGAGATGCACCTGAGGGTACTGTGGGAGCTGGAAAAAGAGCTGGCCAAGCCACTTTCACTCATTGCCCAGCACTCCTGGTGAACTGGAGAAGTCCCAGCTGACAAGAAATCAGCAACTGTGATGCCCATTTATGAGAAGGGTTGGATGGAGGTTCCAGCCAACTTCAGGCCTGTCAGGCCTGACCTTGGTGCCAGGGAAGTCCATGGAGCAAATAAATCATCCTGAGTGCCACCACACAGCACAAACAGGACAATCAAGGGATCAGGCCCAGTCAGTGTGGGTTTGGGAAAGGCAAGTCCTGGCTGACCAACCTGATCCCCTTCCATGACAAAATGACCCGCACAGGAGATGAGGGAAAGGCTGTGGATGTGTCTCTCTGGAATTCAGTACAGCCTTTGGCACCACCTCCCACAGCATCTCCTGCAGAAACTGGCTGCTCATGGCTGGGATGAGGGAACTGTTTGCTGGGTGAAAAACTGTCTGATGGCCCAGAGATTGGTGGGGAATGGAACTAAATCCATGTGGGGCTGGTCACTAGTGGGATTCCCCAGGGCTGAATGTTGGAGCTGGTCCTGTTTGACATTGTTTTAATGATCTGGATAAGGGGATGGAGTGCACCCTCAGTAAATTTGTGGACAACACCAAGGTGGGTGTGATTGTGGATGTGCTGGAGGGCAGGAAGGCTCCGCAGAGGGATGTGGACAGGCTGGATTGACAAGGTCAAGAGTCAGATCCTGTCCTTGAGTCACAACAACCCCATGGAATGTTTCAGGCTGTGAGCAGAGTGGCTTGAGAGCTGCTCAGCAGGGAGGGACTTGGGGGTGCTGCTTGAGAGCAGCTGGGTATGAGCCAGAGTGTGCTCAGGTGGACAAGAAGGCCAAAGACATCCTGGCCAGTGTAAGGAATAATGTGGCCAGCAGGACTGGGGCAGGACTGTCCCTGTGCACTGGTCACTGATGAGGCCGCACCTTCAGTGCTGTGCCCAGTTCTGGGCCCCTCACTGAAAAAAAGGACATTGAGGGCCTGGAGTGTGTCCAGAGAAGGGATCCAAGCTGGGAAGGGTCTGGAAAACATGTTGGATGAGGAACTGGCGTTTTTCAGTCTGGAGAAGAGGAGGCTCAGGGAGGACCTTGTTGCTCCTCTACAAACACCCAAAAGGAGGTCTTAGTGAGGTGATTCTCCCCCTCTTCTGCCAAACCTATAGGGACAGAAATAGAGGAAACAGACTTGAATTGCATAGGTCAAGGTTCAGATTAAATATTAAATAAAACTTTTATTCACTGAAAGGGAGCTTAGGCAATGAAATAAGTAGCCCAGGGTGGTGATGGTATCTCCAAGTGCTCAGGTGGTGTTTGGATGTGGCAGCTTGGAATACAATTTCGGGGTGATTATGGGGGTGCTGAATGACAGTTGGACTAGAAGATCTTGAAGGTCTCTTCCAACCTTGATGATCCTGTGGTTCTCTGACCTGTAACCACTGCCTCCATGTTTCTGCTCCAAAAAAATCCTAGGGATGTTTTCTCAGTTGTGTCCCTCAGTGGGACCCATTTGCACTGCAAGAAACCTTACAGTTTGAATCTCACTTTAACTTTCCTCAGAGCCTGATATTCAGGGACTCAGCACCAAACCCCCCAGAGGGCCATTAAATGCCCTGGGCTGTTGCTGTGCTGCTGAGCTGGGCCGGGCTCCTGGCACACAGGGAGCTCCTGGCAAGCGGGCAGCGCTGCAGAGAGACAGCTCTGCCCAGGAGCAGCTCCTGTGCACAGCCCAGCAGGGCTCAGGGCACTGCCAGGGCAGCTCAGGGACACCAGCAGGGCACAGACAGAGCTTAAAGGGGCTCAGCACTGGGAGGATGACTCAGAGCTCATGGAGGAGAAATCTTTGTAGTGCTGGACACGGTGAGTCTGTGGGTGCAGGGCAATGTAGGGGCAGCTCCTGGAGGCATCTCCTAAAGCTGGCACAGGCCCAGCTGACGGGATGTGTGAGGAGGGGGTGTTGGGGGGCACTTTGGAATAGCTGTGGAGCCTGGGGTTGCAGCCAGGGGTGCCCAGGTCTGTGGGGCAGAGTAGGGTCCTGCAGCCCAGGGTGCTGTGCTGGGGCAGGGACTCTGCTGCCTGCCAGGGTCAGCTCTCAGCCAGCCTGGGGAGCTGCTCACAGGGCTGGGGAGAAGGGCTGTGGGGAAGGAGCCATGGCTGAGAGCTGGGTCCTTATGTGAATAAGGTGCTCTGTGGTTTGAAGGTGCTCAGAGCTGGACAGCAGTGCAGGAGATTTCACAGGATATTTTTCAAGAAGCACAAAAAGGCAGGGGCTGTTTCAAAGGGAATTATCCTGTTCTTACTTTTTTTTGTGGGCTATCTGGCCCATAAAAAGTAGAAATTAATTTCTCATTTCAGGAGGTGGCACTTCCATTTCAAATCGTTTACACCTACTGATGAATAAACCTGGGAGGATTAGAAATCTGCCAGGTACACACATCATCAGTGCTGCTTTTCCAGTCTCCTCAGGGTTGGTTTGACATTGCCAGCAGATCCTGCACAGGCAGAGCTGTCCCTGGGCAGTGCCCTGTGCTGGGAGGGCTCTGCAGGGCAGAGCTGAGCACCCAGGGCTGGGATGGGCTCTGGGAGCACTGCCAGGGAAGCAGCTGCTGGCAGGGACAGCTCCAGGCAGCAGAGCCCTGGGCAGGGAGTGAGAGGGAATTGCTGCTGAAATGCTGTGGCAGAGGGGCTAGAGCAGCTCTGGGCCATCCCTGCTCTGCAGATTTCTGCCCAGAACAAGCCCCTGATCTCATCCGCCACCCAGCAGAGTCCTTCCCTTTGGCCATCTGATTGTCTCTGTAGGGTCTCCATAGGAGTGTGGAGGAATTTCTCTATTTTCCCCTCCTCTTCATGCTGCCTTTGCTCTCAGCTCAGGTGGGAGCTCTGGGCAATGAGTCTGCAGAACTCTCCAGTCAGGATGTAACATCTTTAGGACATTCAGTTCTTTCCCTGGATGATCCTGCTGTCCTGCAGGATCCCTTCCTGAGGGGCAGAGCTGTGCCATTGCAGCTCTGTGTTCCCCACAGTCCCTCAGCACTGAGGCCATGGCAGTGGGTTTGCAAGATGTGTGCAGGCAGCTGCAATGAGACCTCTGTGCCCCTGGTGGGAGGGGAGGGCTGAGATATCTCTCTTCTGTAGGATGAGACAGGATGAGGAGTTTGAAGATGTGCACTTGGAAACTGGAGTCACCAGTTCTCAGCAGTGTCCAGTTTCTCCTCAGGGGAACCCTTGGGTGCCTTTGCCCTGCAGATCAGAGAGGTGACAGCCTTGGGCAGATGAGAGCAGGGCTGATGGATCTTCCCAAATATTGCAGGAATGGATGATCTCTTTGCCTTACAGGACACACAGGTTGTCTCTTAGATAGAAGTATAAATACCAAGGATTCCTGACCCAAAAATTTCACTACTTGTGTTGGAGCAAATGGAAGGAAAGAAACAAAACTATACCCCCACAGCTCTGCTCTGCATTGGGGTGAAATGGGAGTGACAATGTTGAGAACTTTTTAGTACCATGGGTGGCTTAAAACTAACATCAGTCTCAGTTCCTATTTATCTGTTGTTGTAGGACAGAACTGAGTATTCCAGAACATAATCAGAGCTCCTTTTTCCCTGGAGCTTTCTGAGCCAGGCCTCAACAGAAGTCCTCAAATGGACCAGCTAAAGGGTTTTTGTGATAAAGAAGAGGTGATTTGAGGGTGTTACATAAGGACTAGAAGAGGTTTTTTCTGAAACATGTACTGTCACTTGTTACTATATTTTTCTCCTAGGACAGGTGCTATACCCAGGGGAAGCTCATGTTCAACAGCAGCTCCATCAGCCAGTTCCTCCTCCTGCCATTGGCAGACACGCGGCAGCTGCAGCTCCTGCACTTGTGGCTCTTCCTGGGCATCTCCCTGGCTGCCCTCCTGGGCAACGGCCTCATCATCAGCGCCGTAGCCTGCGACCACCACCTGCACACCCCCATGCACTTCTTCCTGCTCAACCTGTCCCTCACAGACCTGGGCTGCATCTGCACCACTGTCCCCAAAGCCATGCACAACTCCCTCTGGGACACCACAACCATCTCCTACACGGGATGTGCTGCACAGGTCTTTCTGCTTGTCTTCTTCATGTCAGTAGAATTTTATCTCCTCACCATCATGTGCTACGACCGCTACGTTGCCATCTGCAAACCCCTGCACTACGGGACCCTCCTGGGCAGCAGAGCTTGTGCCCACATGGCAGCAGCTGCCTGGGCCAGTGGCTTTCTCTACTCTCTGCTGCACACAGCCAATACATTTTCCCTGCCCCTGTGCCGGGGCAATGTCCTGGGCCAGTTCTTCTGTGAAATCCCACAGATCCTCAAGCTCTCCTGCTCACACTCCTACCTCAGGGAACTTGGGCTTATTGTGGTTAGTTTATCTTTAGCCTCAGGATGTTTCATCTTCATAGTTTTCTCCTATGTGCAGATCTTCAGGGCTGTGCTGAGGATCCCCTCTGAGCAGGGACGGCACAAAGCCTTTTCCACGTGCCTCCCTCACCTGGCCGTGGTCTCCCTGTTTCTCAGCACTGCCATGTTTTCTTACTTGAAGCCTCCCTCCATCTCCTCCCCATCCCTGGATCTGGCCCTGTCAGTTCTGTACTCGGTGGTTCCTCCAGCACTGAACCCCCTCATCTACAGCCTGAGAAACCAGGAGCTCAAGGATGCTGTGAGGAAAATGGTGACTGGATGCTTTTCATGACCAGTAGCTTCCTGTTTTCTTCAGCACAACACTCCATATGTAATATCTTTTGGGCCCAGCCTTCCTTTTAAAGCTATTGATAGTGGCAATGGGGAAGTTTTCCTGCTTTTTTCCTCTGTTAGTGCTGTTAACACTGAAAGGTTTTTCTTCATATATATCTAATTGACAGTCTACCCCCTTATTCTGTGTAATTGTACAAGTGAGGAATTATGCTCTCTGTGCACTTAGATAAAATTTTCTGCTGCGACTTATTTGTCAAACATCCTCCTTCTGTTACTTTGTACATGAGAAATCTTGGTCTCTGAGTAAAATAAAAGACCCAAGTTCTTTTTTCCAGATTTTTCCTCCAAGAAATTCCATGAAACTGGAGGACAGTTCTATGTGCAGAGGTGGTGGGGGAAAAAACTCTGGTACAGCAGAAATGCCAGAGAGCAGCAGCTCTTGGATTTTTAGACCTGCTCTTTTTCCACTTCCATTCTCTTCTTTACTTTCCTTCTCCAAGACCTGAGTGCTCTGGCAGCTCTGTCACTGTCCTGCTGTGCGTCAGTGCTGTGACCATGGGCAGGGAAAGGCCATGAGCCTTTCAGGGACAGAGCTGGGCCCCTTAACATCGTTTCCATCATGAAAGGGGATCCTCTCTGGGCAGTTCCTGAAGATTTTGGTCTTTTTCCAAAGTTGTTCTTGAGGAGAAGCCCAAGGAATAGACTCTCAAAAGTCTCGTTGATTTGCTTGTTTCTCCATGGAATCAGTGCAGTGAGATCAGGGTCCTGCTGTGGGACTTTAGGGACTGAGGGCTGGTTCAGGTGTTCTATCTTGGTGGCCAGTGGCCACACAGATAGTAAAGGGTCTTCAAGTCATAAGCCTGAGGCCCTGAAACTTTGATGGCTCTGATGGCAGGTGAGTCCTTTTCTTGAGGGAATCAAGAACTGCCAGGAGGGCACAGAGGATCTGCAGGGACAGCCCATCCCATACAGTCAGCAGTGAATGGAGCCCTGGAGCAGAATCCTGTCCAGGGCGGAGTCCCCTAGAGAGAAAGTATTAAATCTCACTGTGAACTGGCCAACCAGAGCTCTGCAGCCCCAGGGGACACAGCAGGAACAGGGAAAGGACCCTGGTGACTAACTCGTCTTAACCCTCAGTTGAAACAGTCAGAATTACAGACTTCATTCAGGGGGAAGAACAGAGACCATTTATGGTAAAAACTTCCAGTGTAATATAGGATTAGTATAATTAAGAGGCTGGGTTATGCTAAACAGAGGATGGTTCATGCTAAGTAATGGATTACCACATCTTAATCATGGGGAGAGCAGGTACTGAGAGCTAATCCATTATTCATGGACACAAGGGAAAGTGGAACAATGGATGTTGCAAAACAGGTTTCAGTACACAGCAAGGAATATACAGCAACTGCAAACCTTGTGAAATGCAAAAGACAGGAGATGCATCAGTGTCCGCAGACTGGATTAAGTCTTATTGTCCTGGGGAGCCTTTCTGGGTCCTGAAGTTTTTCAGTTTTGTATCCCAACAGTTTCGTATCCCAACAGTTTCACCCCTTCTAATTTTGTTTCTGTAAAATGAAAACTTAAGAAAAGATCTGATCGATTATTCGTGGGATACAGGAAAGCAAAATAGGGGTTACATAACGAGATACAAGAGAACATAAAATTCCAAACAATTTCACTATAAGCAACATGTCAAATTGTGGACTGATGTTAATTTGTCCAGCCAATGAAACCCCTTAACCCACTTTTGTTGTTCTCTTCCAGGATTTAATCTCATGAATATTTATTTAAGCTAACCTTCTAAAAAGCTTTATTTAAACTGACTTATAAACAAGTAACTTTAATGAAACAAAAGCTTTGATGACTTTTAGTGTTTGTGTTTTTTCTCTGACTTTAAGCTTTTTTTCTGAGGGTGTTTTTAAATGCCGTGTTTGTTCTTGAAAACCTTTATTCAAACTAAACATCTCTGCAAATGAACAACTTTATTTAATTTAGGATGTGTCTTTTGACCTTTATTTGAGAGTGTTCATGTGTATATGAGATAGTGTGGTTGTACAGACCAGACAGCTCTATCAGTAGTTACATTCTCACATGGGCATTCATTCTCACTTTCACTCAGGGCGCCCTTTCATTCAAACATTCACACGAACAGACCGGAATTTATATTTTGCTGTGTTGTATGATTATGAAATGAGAAATTGGCATTTGTGTTCCTTATTCTTGCATTAGCAACATCTAAGTATATGTCTCTTTGGTTTTTGAGTTCTGGTGAGAATATAACATTTAAAATATAGACATTCTGCATCATGTTTGTGAGAAAAATTCTCTATTTATTGAATTTTACAATGATAACAGAGTCCTTGAAACAAAAAAATAACAATCAGAAAGGTTTACTTACAAACACGTGTTGTTGTGCCCTGGCTGATCCCAATCCCCAAAAGCACACCCCCCAAATCAGATTTCCCCCTCTTAAAGGTTTCTAAATCCCACCCTGTCCACATAACAGAAAGGGCATTCCCTTGCCTCTTATTGGTTATCTTATGTTAAGAGGCAGGGTCTTGATTAAAATGGCAGCCTCCATAGGTGCCACATGGTGGGGGGGTTTACTTCATTTACATTTATTTCCCAATACCTGATTCCCACTCACATGTTTCCCTGGTACCTGCCCAGACATGTTCAGGAACCTTACAACTTCACAATACGCCCATAGGTCAGTATTAAAAAAGAAAAACCCTTTAAAATGCACGTGTTTCCCTGTTTTTGATAGTAACTTTTGGTTAATTCCTTTGCTTGAAAAGAAAAACATTTATTATTTCTCATATGTTCAATTTAAAATAAAAACTCAAAAACATATAAAACATTCCTACAGTTCAGAGATAACTTGCCACTCCCCCGTTTTTATTTTTTCTATAGGAGATTGGTAACTGTAGCCCTGGCGCTGCCCACCCCAGCCGCTGTAGCTGCTGTTTGCTCTCTCCCTTGGCGAGGGAGGGGGTGTGCAGTTGTGGGCGATATTTGGGTTCTTGCTGGCAGTGCCTTGTTTGCTATAGATATGCAAAACTTTGAAAGACAAGCATTTCAGGTAATTAACACATGAACTGGGCCCTACAACAGAACAAAAGAGCTTTCTTCAGCACAGCTAACACAGGAAAAAACTACAGTAGGAGAAGAAAAGATAGATTTAAAACTCTTGTTTGATACAAAAAAAATAAACAGAGTAAAACAATTCCCTACATTAACGATCACCTGAAGTCACAGCTAGTGAGTTTTCGTGGCTTCTTTAGGCAGAGCAGAAATGGCTCAGAAGGGTCTTCCAGCTCACAGCTCCGCTCCAGCTCATTATTTGTGACTGCTCCAGCCTGCTCGTCTGTCTCTGCAACTGTGCACGCTCGGCCAGGCCCCGCTGCTTCATTGTGGGTTTTAAGATGACAACTGCCATGTGAGCCACGTGGCTTGCAAAGGCCCCAAACCACTGCTGCTGGCTGCTGGCTGCTGTGCCACCCGCACACCATTCCTGGAACGGGGCTGGGGCTGCTGCCGGTGCTGGGGCTGCTGCCGGGGCTGCCGCTGGTCTCACGCCACTGCTGGGGCTGCTGTGCTGCTACCCTGCCGCCTGTGCTGGCTCTCCCGTGCCACCGCCACTGCTGCTGCTTCAGCCGCTCCACGCAGGTGCCGCAGGAGCCCAGGGCACCTGCTGTGCCGGGCACGGCCCCCCGTGTTGCTCTTTCTGAGCTGCGCCATAGCCTGGCCTACCTCAGCAGTGCGGTGTGTGGCTTGAAAAACCTGCTCTGCTGTGCTGAATACGTGTGTTTGACATGCAGTGTCCCCGCCACTGAGGCAAGTCTGCCGGAACACTGCAACCACTTTTTGTGGGTTGCTGCCTGTGTTTGCAGCTGCCGTGCCACTGTCGGAGCCGCCTCTGCCACCGGGCCCGCTCCTGTCGCGTGGATGCCACCCTGGCCGCCTCTGGCTCTCCTAGTTCTCTGCCACCGGGGTCCCAGGGACTCTGGCCGAGGTCTCTGGCAGCAATTCCACTGCTATCTTGCCACTTTTTTCCCCCATGCTTTTTAAGAGACTCAAGTGCTTTCTTGTACCACTTGGGACATTTTCCTGCCTGTTTATCATTGTCCCATTCAGAGTCACTAAAAGTGAGTTCTGGGTGGTTTTGTTGTGATTTTAAAGACAAGCTTTTTAACTGCAGATCTTCTGAGCTGTGCTGCTTAAGCAGACTTATCATGATCGGCTTCTGCTCAGAAGACAGATTTCCCTCCGTCTTTACTTATTAAACACAAAGTTCTTTGAAACTTCTAGTTCGTGGCCGCTCACGGGCATGTTTCCTGCAGGAACACTGGTTCCGGGACTCCTTTGAAGTTTGGCCATGAACCATGACAGAAACAGAGGCGCTGCTACTCTGTTTCAGCCTAAGGGCTCTGCTCTGCTCTGCCAGCTTCCAAACATCAGAAGCTGAGGCGCTCACCCTCACACTCAGGCCCCATTTGAAAAGGTCAAAAAACTGGACGTCATTCAGAGGAAAGAACAAAAATAATTTATTGTAAAACCTTTCAGTGTAATATAGGGTTAGTATAATTTAGAGGCTGGGTTAATGCTAAACGGAGGGTGGTTCCTGCTAACTAAGGGATTGCCGTATGTTAACCATGGGGAGAGCAGGTACCTATTCATGAACACAAGTGAAAGAGGAACAATGGATGTTGCAAAACAGGTTTCAGTGGACAGCAAGGAACACCCAGAAACTGCAATTCTTGTCAAATGCAAAAAGACAGGAGATGGGCCGATGTCTGCAAACTGGATGAAGTTTATGGTTCTGGGGAGCCTTCCTGGACTCTGGTGTTCTGCAGTTTGTATTCCAAGAGCTTGTTATTTTTTAGCTGTCCTCATTGGAACAGGAATGCACACAAAACGACAACAGCTTTCTGGCTGTCACAGCTTTGGGACGGACAGTGTACTTGGAGCAGGAAAAGTGCTTGACAGTCACAAGGGCTGGGGCTTTTGTTCTATCCTGGGGACACAGCATGGCAGGGAGGGGCTACAGAGCTCTCAGAATCTCCTGCAGAGGAAAGCAGGGCACACAGGTGCCTCCTGTCCCTCTTGCCAATCACATTCACCACCAGTGGGCCTGAGTCCTCTCTGAGCTCCAGCTGCAGCTGTGCCTTCCCCAGAGCACCCTGCCCCGAGCAGGGCTGTGGGGCCAGACCCAGCTGGGCTGTGCTGGGAGAGGCCCTTGGTGCTGGAGAGAGCCCAGGGCAGGTGGGAGAGCTTGGAGGGAGCTGGGCTGGGCTGGAAAGGACCTGGAAGAGAAAACCGTCTATGCATCTCCCATCGTGTGACTGTGCAGGTGCAGGACTCAGCCCATGGGTTGTGGTGCAGAGCCAGGACCTGTGGAAAGGATGGAAAACATGAAGTGCCAGAGAGAGGAGGCTGCTCTGTGCCCTTGGTGGCAGGAACAGACCAGGAAGGTGGCCCAGGACACTTGTCACCCCCCAGCTTCTCTCTCCAGTCATTTCCAGCCCTGGGCTGCTCCTCAGCCCAGGGTTAGGGGTGGGTTTGGCTGTGCCCACCTCCCCCCTCCTGCTGGCTCAGGGGCTGTCCCAGGGCAATGGCCAGCCCTGCCCAGCCCCTCTCCTGGCCCAGAGCCTGGCAGAGCCTGAGCAGGGCTATCTGTGAGGCCCCACAGCTGACAGAGCATCTCAAGGGGCTGGGAAAGGTGTGGAAAAAGTTGGCTATGGGGCATCCCATCAGAGGGGCCATTCCCCAATCTTGATGCTCCTTCCCTGGGCTGGGGCTGCACAAGAGGCTGTGGGACCAGCTGTGGGGCAGCGGGACACAAAGGGGCCATGGAATCTCTGCAAGGGTTTGACTGCAAGGCCAGGCACAGACAAGCACGTGGGAGTGTGGGAAAGGCAAAGCTCCCCTGGATTTTGTGGCTGCAGGAAAAATCAGGAGCCAAAATAGTCTCAGTGGCTGTGCTGGAGACCAAGGCTGAAGGAGGGAAATGCAGGGCTGCTGTGGGATGGGGAGGGGGATTTAATTCCAGCAGACACTGCTGTGGGGCTGAGGGACTCCATGGCTTCTCTGCCTGAGTTTTAGCTGGAAAGGTCTCTCAGGCCTCTGTGCTCAGGGAAAGCTTCAGGGAGGAGGAGAGCCCGTCTTGGCAGGAACCTCCTGCAATGGCAGAGGGACACACGGCCGTGTGTGCCCCTGCAGGGCACTGCCCTGGCCATGGCACAGGCTGGGAGCTGCCTGGCTGGGAGCAGCCCTGTAAGGCAGCTATGGGTGGGCAGGAGCTGGGCAGGAGGCAGCCGTGTGCCCTGGCAGCAAGGGAGGCCAGGAGCACCCTGGGCTGTGGGACCAGCACAGCAAGGACGTGGCTTATCCTGGTTGCTGTGGCTGAGGAAAGATGCACAAAGAGCTGTGGAGTTTAGAAACTGTATCCTCTTTAATTTTCGTGTTTTGGCCATGAAAAGGTACTTTCTGTGGGTCTAAATCTCAGCACTTTCTGGTCCTCCCAAAGAGCACAAACCTGATGAGTTGTGGTTCCCACTCCAGTGGCACTTAGATCTTGCTCCACACCCAGAGCATGAAGCTCCCTTGTCCCTCAAAGTTCTTGAAAATGGAAGGATGAAGGACACAGGACAGACTGTGGGGATCAGTTGCAGGGCATGGCCAGGGATTTGGGGTGGTTATGACCTCAGGGCAGGACCCAGCACTCGGCCTTGTTGAACCTCATCCAGTTGGCCTGGGCCCATCGATCCAGCCTGTCCAGACCCCTCTGCAGAGCCTTCCTGCCCACCAGCAGACCAACAATCCCACCCAGCCTGTTGTCATCTGAACAAATGCTGCAGAACATGCCCAATAAAGTTCCTGTAACCCCAAAATATGTGGATTAGTGGAGATTTAGCTGTGCACAACCAAGTAATTCATTCACTTTCTCTCTTTTCCTCCTGCTCTGGATCAAGGGAACTTCTGACTTCAGTGTGTGACTCACTTTGTGCAAAGAGCAAAATGGACAGAATTGGGGTAGGGAGCGCTTGGAGGGACCTTTAGATCTGTGCCTGACACATAACGTGTTTTCCATTGGTCTAAAATTGCCTGCTGTGGAAAGTGGACGTCAGTAATGTGAACTTAAAATACAGCAGAGGAATTTCTTCTATTTTTGAGCTGTGCCTTCCTTTGGTTTTGTTTGCTGACAATACATGAACATCCCTGTGTGTCTCCTGCAGCTCTTTCTCCAAGTACAGCAGGTGGGAGTTGGTGCCCAGGAGATGAAACCTGCAGGTCCAGCCTTTGGTGGAGGAAGCTCAGATTGCACAAGGCTGCTTTGAGTGCCAGGGATGTGATGAGGGAAGTGGTGGGGTGGGGATTAGGGATAAAGTCTGATGGATTGTCAGACAAAAAGGGTCTTGATTTTCATATCTATTCACACTGAATTAGGAGATGCTCTGGGTCAATATCAATAGGGAATTGCTGATAATAATGTATAAACAGGCAAAAATAAACAGGCCACAAACAGACATATTTTTGCTTGTGGTTTTGGTTTTTTTTTAAAGTATAAGGTATTCACTTTGAATGCATTTCTGAGATCTCTGTAATTGACCACAGAAGATTTGAAAATGTAAAAGTAAATTATTCCCAGGGGTTGGTTTTGTTAAAATGCCATCAGTGAAAAGAGACCATGAAGGGAATGAGCAGACAAGGAGACCATCCCTGGTGCTTGAGAACAATATCAATTAGGGTTTGCTGCTCTCAGTGTATAAACAGAAAAAAGGAAATGGGACAAAAAGTTATATTTCTTCATTTCCTTGTAATTGTACTACACTCAATTTGAATACACTTCTGGTATCTGTCTAATGAAGCATAAAAGAATTGAAGCCTTAATATTAAATTATTCCCAAAGGCTTGTCTTGTTAGGATGTTTTGAATGTTAATGAGGCCTCTGGCACTGAATTCCTGAACTGAAGATTTGAAAACTGAAAAAACCTCTAAAAAAGCAAAATTCATCATCAAACCTTCAAGTTCCTGAGAGTGTCAGCAAGCCCCACTGAGGCCATGACTGAAAAGAGAACCTGGAGGGAATGAGCAGACAAAAAGACCCTCCCTGGGGCTGGGGAAGCAGCAGCTCAGAGTCACTGGTTACAGGTGGAAAAGGGACTGTGGAATGTGGCTGTGAAAGTGCCTGATGGACTTTGCCAAGCAGGACAGCCAAGCCCTGCCACCCATCTCTGGTTCCTCACAGGATGCTCCTGGAGTAGAGTGATGTGGGGTGTGGAATGGGGAGTGCAGGAGAGCAGTAGGACACTGAAACCGGTGGGAGGCGGGTTTTTGGACCTGAGAGACGACTTCACAGGAGTTAGCAGCAACAGGCCCCTTTATTCCTACGCACACACACTAATATACATCTGTAACCTTCCGCAGGGTGATGACACTTTGGCACTGATTATTGGTTAACAATGTTGTTTATATTACAAAGATTCTCATAATTGGCTGACCATGCACATCTGCTGAGAAAGTCGGCAGCAGCCATTTCTGATCTCATTAATTAGTTCTTAAGGCTACAGCACTTACTTACATAGGCAGTTCAGCATATGGCTTGTTTTTTAGGTGAAATACCATATAAAATTCCAACAGGACACCTCCACAGCTCTATGGAGTGGGTGAGGAGGTGACAAGCCCTGGGGCTGTAAGGAACTGGTGTCTTCTCATAGGCTGTCAAGACCCAGGAAACTGCCCTGTTGCAGAAAAGCACAGTGAAGAGCCAAAGTGTGTGAGAGCAGGAGAGGGCACAGCAGTGTCCCTTCCACAGCCAGGCCTCCAGGGACACACCTGAAGGAGCAGCAGAGCAGGGTCTGGGCTTTGTCTTTGTTTCCTGGACACCCTGGGCAAGGGGCCCCAGGGCAATTGTCACAGATCACCCCCTGCAAACACCATTCCCAGCACTGGCCTCTCACCCACCACTGACAGGTTGTTTGTCCCTCCATGGGGACACCAAATGAGCAGCTCACAAGGCCATGCTGCAATTGTACAGAGGAGACTTCAGCATGCACAGTGTGTATGTGGGGGAGATGAACCCAAGAGAACACAAAGACCATCAGCTAATCCTGGAGGTGCTGGGAAGGGCTGTGGGACACACAGTGTCTCGAGGTCTCTTCACTCTGGGCCCCACATCCCCTGGAAAACCCCCAGGATGCAGCACTGGGATGTGCTTCTGAGCACAGAGCTCCCCCTGTGCCCATCCCTCACGCTGTGGGGCATCTCAGAGAGGGGCAGAGCAGGTGACACCTCACAGGGCTGAGGTGCCTCCAGCCCCCAGCAGTGGCAGTGAGAGCCCAGGGAGAGACTGTGACTCCTGCAATGATCTCCCCATGGGTGTAAAAGGGAAAGACTCTCTGATCACCCCTGGGTGCATGAGAATCCCACAATCCCAGTTCAGAAGTGGATGCCTTGCTGGACCTCGACATTTCTGTGAGTGACTCCAGGAACAAACTCCACTGGCCCAGTGAGATTCACCTAAGTGGTCTTGGACAGTTCATTGCAAGTGCTCCTGAACTGCTGCATCACCCTTGCCTGGGATTCTGGGCTGTGCTCTCAAAAGGGCCAGAGCAATCTGAGAGGTTCTGGGGTCCTTGGAAAAGGCAGATGCCAAGCCCATCTTTAAGAAGAGCAAAATGAGAATGGGGAGAATTACAGGCTGCCCATCAAGCTGCTCTATCACTGCCCTTCCCAGATGGACAGGGGAGAGAGAATAAGATGGAAAATGACTCATGGGTTGGGATAAGGCACTTTACTAAATCAAAAGCCAAAGTTTGCACACGAAGAAAGAGGAGAATGACAAGATTTATTCTCTACTTCCCATCATCAGTGATGTCTGGCCATGTCCCAGCAAGCCAGGCTTCAGCACACGGAGCAGCTGCTCAGCAGGCAAACATTGGAAACAATGAATGCTCCCCTTCCTCCTCCTTTCCTCAGCTTTTATATCTGAGCTGACATCCCATGGTTTGGAATATCCCTCTGGTCACTCTGGCTCAGCTGGCCTGGCTGTGTCCCTTCCCAGGACCTTGCCCTCAGTTGGGGAAGGAATGTTGCAGTGCTGGGGCTATGCCAGCCCTGCTCAGCAGTAGCCAAAACATTGGTGTGTTCTCAGCACCTTTCCAGCTCCCAACACAAAGCACAGCACTGGGAGGGCTGCTGTGGGGAAATGAGCTCCAGCTCAGCCACACCCAAAATATTTCCACAGTGTTCGGTGCTGTCCCAGGATTGCTTTAGTTCTGTGAGGCCCTGCAGTGTCCAGGTGGCATCCTGGTTCCCTGAGGTTCCACAGTGTGACAATGACCCCTTGATTCTATTAAGTTAAAAACTGTCTCAAGACCCCTTTTGTTCCATGAGGCCCTACATGTCACAATGAATCCTTTGGTTCCGTGAGCTCTACAGTGTCCCAGGATACCTTTGGTTCCTTCAGGCCCTGCAGTGTCCCAATGGCCCCTTGTTTCCATGAATTTCCACAGTGTCCCAGGGTCCCTTTGTTCCATGAGTCCCTGAATGGTCAAAATTGCCCCTTGGTTCCATAAATTTCTGTAGTGTTACAATTGCACGATGATTCCATCAGATTCCAAAATATTCCAGGATTCCTTTGAATCCATGACACCCGGCAGTGTCATCTTGCCCCTTGATTCCATGAATTTCTGCAGTGTCCCAGGGTTCCTTGCAGTCCAGGAGGCCCTGGAATGTCACAATGATCCCTGGATTCCATGAGGCTCCATAGGGTCACAAAGGGCTTCTGTTTCCTTGAGGTCCTGCAGGGTCACAATGGAACCTTGATTCCATGAGGTTCCCAAGTGTCAGAATGGCCCCTTGGTTCCATGGCTTTCCACAGTGTCCCGGGGTCCCTTTGGTTCCTGAGAGAAGATTGCTGGGGGTGAAATGAGGAGTATCAAGTTATCCTCACAGAAGTTGCAATGGTACACAAATTATAGGTAAAGGTCCATCAGGAGTGTTTGCACAGTCAGTGTTTCAACACCCTCAGCATTACCTGAACTTGGTTTTATCTCACCAAAATCTTTCCTCTCTGTTGGCCAAGCCCCCCTTCCCTCCCCCAAATATCCCATCCCTTTTGTCCCAGTTTCTTCTGACCTTCCCAAATCCTTCAGCTGGATGGGCTCAGCTCTGTGACACCCTTCATGACCCCTGAGCATCTGCCTGCCCAGCTTGGCCAGTCAGTTCTGGGAACACACCTGACAGCCCAGCCCCCAAGGGCACAGGATGTTCTGCTGTGCTGGAGAGGACCCTCCTCAGCCTGGCCAGCAGTGCTGCAGGGGGGGATTCCCTGCCCCTCCCCAGCTGGTCCTTCCTGCCCAGCAGCTCCTGTTCCAGAAGGGCTCACAGACACTCTGGGGGACTGTTCACACTTGGGTCCTTGAGCTGCCCTGGGGCATCTCTGGGGCAGTGGCCAACTCTGTGACTGCTCTGGGAAGTCATGGCCTGAAGCCAGGAGTGTGGGTTTTAGGAGGTAGTTGAAACCTCTGCAGACAAGAAATCCTGGTAATTGCTGAAGACTTCCTTGCCTATCATTATGATGTGCTGTTTATTTTTAATTTCAAGATTTTTTTCATAATTTTCTTTTTACTGACAACACCACACACTTGTTCTATTAATCTGATTCACTCACTGTTTATCTGAAAATATTTGTGCAGCTATTTATCAGAGTACATTTCCTACCAGTGTTTTGAATGCAGAAACATTGCTCAGAGGAGCTACTGAACTTCTCTGGGATGGTTTCATATCCCTAATTTTGCCTCTTCTGTTCTTCCTCTCCCAATTTTCCTCCCAAGATCTCTCCAAGCTGTGTGTGCCTGGGAATGTTTTCACAGTCCTGAGCTCTGGACCATGTCAAAGGGGACAAATGCATCTTCTGGAGAACACTGTCACTCCTGCTCACAGAGCCTCTCTGACTGCACAGGGGAGATTCCCCCAGGGTGATTCCTGGTGTGGGAAGAAAGGGACATAAAGTCAGAGGAGAGGGATGGAGGAGACATGGACATTTGCAGTGGGCATGCTCAAGGATGGTGAGATAAATGTCCCTGGGACAGGGAGGTTGTTCCTGCAGTCACAGCCAGAAATGTCAGGGCTCTGGCAGGTGCCCACACCTGAGCTGGGCTCATGCCCTGCTCACACCCCCAGGGCTGTTCAGAGACACGAGTCCTTCCCTTTCACACACACAGACAGTTCCTGGCAGCAGGTGCAGTGTCTCCCTGGGCTCCTGCTGCCACTGCCCGGGGCTGGAGGCACCTCAGCCCTGCAGAGCCCCCACCCTGCACACTCACACACTTCAGCTCATCACTGAGGTTTCCCTCTCCCTGGCATGGCCCAGTCCAGCCCCTCCCTGGTCCCACCAATCCACCTGCCCCAGCCCCAGCCCCACAGAGCAGCACAATCATGTCTGGCCCTGCAGCAAGAAATGGAGGCATTGGAGGTCAGGGACAGTGACTTTGTGTCTGGAATGTTCAGGAGACCATCATCTCAGGCATCTCCTGCAGGCCCAGGGCCAGCCTCACTCCCCAGGACAGCAGGAGAGAATCAGTCCTGGGGCTCCTCAGGCAGTTTCTGCTGCCCCAGGGACAGGACAGCCTCTTTCCATGGCTCCTCTGCACACACAGCCTGTCCTGCTCTTCTCCTCACACATCCCATCTCCCCACAGAGCCTTTCCCCAGGGGAACACGTCTGTGCTGGCCTGACCAGCCATTCCTGCAGCCCCTCCCTGTGCTCCCCACAGCCCCCGAGCTGAGGGTGCTGCTCTGCAGGGCACAGGGGCTGTGGTGCCCAGGGCCATGGTGTTGACTCTGCTGGGCTGTGCTGGTCAGGCTGGGAGGCAGAGCCAGCTGAGGGTGGTCCCTGCCACTGACCCCCTGCCACACAAGCTCTTGTGTGGCTATGGAGGGTGCTCAGACGGGCCCTGCCTTGTTCCAGTGCTGGGAGATGGGTCTGGGGGCTATGCTGGATCTGTCCTATGAGTGTCCAAGAAGAATAAATGAATCACTCAAAAGACTTGTTTCCCTGTACCTGCTGTGTCCCATCAGTTTGCAGAGCTGTTGTTTGTCAGTTCACACTCAGATCTAGAATATTATCTCTGGGTGACTACACCCTGAACAGGCCTGGGCTCACTGGCCTCTATTCACTGCTGACTGCCTGGCACCTTCTGGCACATCCCCTGTGTTTTCATGGCAGTTCCCAAGTCTCTAAAGAAAACATTCACCTGCCATCAGCCCTGTCACAAGCTGTAGAGCCCCAGAAAGGTAAATCAGAAACCATTCACCATCTACATGGGCTCTGGCCACCAACAGACAAAACCTGAACCAGACCAGAGGCCTTGGAAGGCCACACTGGGACCCTGATCTCATCACACTGAGCCCCTGGAAAACAAGCCAAAGAAGGAAAGTCTTTAGAGTCTATTCCTTGAGCATGTTCCTGAGACTGATTTGCAAGTAGCCCAAAGCCTTCCTGCCCTGCCCTCAGGAGATGCCCTTTCCTGATGGAGCTGCTGTTGTGCAGCCCAGCTGTGTCCCAGCTGTCCCCATGGCCTGTCCCTGCCTGGGATCCCAGGATGGACACACAGCAGGATGTGACCAACTTGTCAGAGAACTCAGGCCTTACAGCAATAGCAATAGTGTGGAAGTAGAAACAACAGCTCTGAAAAGACCAAGCACTGCTGCTCACTGGCAGTGCTGCTGTGCTGGGAAACTTTTCCCCCTCCCCTCTGCCAACAGGCACTGTCCTGCAGTGACCTTTAAGAACCTCTGTGAATAAGAATCAAAATAGTTACAACAGAGTCACTTCTTTTGTTTAATTTTTTAGACAGTCTCTGGGTCAAAATCATTAGGGAGAAAAAAAGATTAGAAGGGGATTTATTATCAAACTTCAGTGTGCACAATATTGTGACAAGATGAACCAAATTACCCTGCCAAATCCTGAGAAGGAAGGATGGGCCTGTCAGGAGTTCCATTCTGAATGCTATGCAGAAGACAACTGAAAGTTTGAGGGCTCTCGAAACCATCCAGTAAACAAATTCTGCACAGCACCCTTGAGTTCCTTGTTCCTCAGGCTGTAGATGAGGGGGTTCAGTGTTGGAGGAACCACCGAGTACAGAACTGACACCACCACATCCAGGGATGGGAAGGAGATAGAGGGAGGCTTCAGGTAGGCAAACACAGCAGTGCTGATAAACAGGGAGACCACGGCCAGGTGAGGGAGGCACGTGGAAAAGGCTTTGTGCCATCCCTGCTCAGAGGGGATCCTCAGCACAGCCCTGAAGATCTGCACATAGGACAAAACTATGAAAATGAAACAACCAAAAGCTAAAAAGACACTAACCACAATAAGCCCAAGTTCTCCGAGGTAGGAGTATGAGCAGGAGAGCTTGAGGATGTGGGAGATTTCACAGAAGAACTGGCCCAGGGCATTGCCCTGGCACAGAGGCAGGGAAAATGTATTGGCTGTGTGCAGCAGAGAGTAGAGAAAGCCACTGGCCCAGGCAGCTGCTGCCATGTGGGCACAAGCTCTGCTGCCCAGGAGGGTCCCGTAGTGCAGGGGTTTGCAGATGGCAACATAGCGGTCGTAGCACATGATGGTGAGGAGGGAATACTCTGTCATGATGAAGAACAAAAAGAAAAAGATCTGTGCAGCACATCCCATGTAGGAGATGGTTGTGGTGTCCCAGAGGGAGTTGTGCATGGCTTTGGGGACAGTGGTGCAGATGCAGCCCAGGTCTGTGAGGGACAGGTTGAGCAGGAAGAAGTGCATGGGGGTGTGCAGGTGGTGGTCGCAGGCTACGGCGCTGATGATGAGGCCGTTGCCCAGGAGGGCAGCCAGGGAGATGCCCAGGAAGAGCCACAAGTGCAGGAGCTGCAGCTGCCGCGTGTCTGCCAATGGCAGGAGGAGGAACTGGCTGATGGAGCTGCTGTTGGACATTTGCTTCCTCTGGATATGGTTATCTATTGAGGAGGAAAAGGCAGGACTGAGTTAGGCCAGACCATATTAGCAAAATGTATTCGACATTCAGGGTCTCTCTTTTAAGGAAGACCTTTTTGCACCCATCTCCCCTGAGTTCTGGGTTTTTCTGGCTCATGGGGACATTGAGAGCAGGGATCCTGTACTGGGCTCCTGAGGATTCATTCTTGCTGTGCAGTAAGAGGCAACTGAGAACATGGGATTACATCAAATTAAATGCACTTCTGATGTTTCAGAGTGTTTCCAGCATTGCTGGTCACAGCCTCCCCAACTGTGGAACAGAGCTGAGGAAATTTGGTGTATTTTATTTGGTTTCAGTTCAACTTCCCAGGAGTGGGTTTGGATGGCTGAAAACTCTGGAATTTCTAATGTGCTCCAAGTGAAATCTTGTCAGTCCTGAGAGGCAAAGGACTTGTCTGTTACTGCAATGGCAAGAGAGCTGCTCTCGTCATCAGGCTTGTTCTCAGCTGACCTGTGCTGGCAGCTTGGCCTGGAGGAGGATCACACAGAGGAGTCCCCTCAAAAAAGAAACAAGTCACAACTGTGATCAGAGAAATTCAGGTTCAAAGGGACTTCTCATCTTTCCTCAGGGTGCCCCATCTTTCTCCTCCCCGACTGAGAGACAGGGGGATCAGTTCAGCTGCCCAAGTACAGCTGCCCAGAGCATTTCCATGGATTTAGCCCTGAGGTGTCCTCTCCATGGGATCTTATACAGAACAGAGACCCTATGAGAGAGCTGTGCCCCTCTGGAGGGCACCCTGCAGCCCTGCAGGACACCAAGGGAAGCAGCTGAATGTCTTCAAGTTGCCTGGAGGGGACTTGGGCACTTTGTTCCCACAGACACATCCTCACAGTCGGACCCAAACGGTTTGTGTCTCAACAGGAACTGAACCTACCGCTCTCAATAACCCATATGGGCTCAGAAGTCCAATTGTGAGAACAAGAGCAGCACAGGCCACATCCTTCCCTGGGCTGTGGCTGCTGCAGGGCAATGCACACCTGAGCCCCCACGGGCCTGAGGGCAGAGGCTCTGCTCAGGCTGGGAAAGGAGCCCAGGGAGGAGTTGGCCAGGGGAAGGTGTCTGTGCCACAGGGCCAGCAGGGAGGTGCCCACATGCCCCTCCCCAGCATTTGTGGCAGCAGCTCCCTCTCCCTCCCTGCCTGTCTGTGCTGGGAGGAGCTGTTCCTGCCAGCAGCCACCTCCCTGTGCCCAGCTCAGCTCCCTCCAGTGCTCACACAGCCCATGCCCACCCCACAGCCCGGGGACAGCTCTGCATGTGCAAGTGCTGCAGAGCAGATCCCAGACAAGCTGAGGTGGCTGGGAAGGGGAAGGTGTTCTGAGTGGATGTGGTTCCTGAGAAGTGACCTTGGACATGGCAGGAGGTAGAACTGAAGCTGAGAGAAGCCCAGAGCCATTGTAGCTGAAGGACCCTTCCCTGCCCTGCTCATCCCTGCCCTGCTCATCCCTGTCCTGCCATGAGGGGGTCACTCCTTCCACCCACACTTTCTCCCTGCAGGGCCATGGGGAGCTCCTTGACCAGGCTGAGCTGATCCTGGCAGGCAGCAGAGTCCCTGCCCCAGCACACAGAGCCCTGGGCTGCAGGACCCTGCTCTGCAGGACAGCCCTGGGCACCCCTGGCTGCACCCCCAACCTCACACTCAACAGCCATCCCTGGGAGAAGGGAACCTTCTTGCCCTGTGCCTCTGATGCTCCACACCAGGAAATCCAGGAGACCCATCCTGACAGATCCTGTCAGTGATGGCTTTTGGCAGCTTTAAGAGACATCTCTGGAACTCACCTGCACTGCTCTGCAGCCTGGCCAAGGGCTGTGAAGGTTTCTCTCCTGATGAGCTCTGACCTGTCCTCCCACCCCAGAATCCCTTCAACCTCTTTCGCACTTCCCTTGTCTACCTGTAATGCCTGAGGTTCTGCCTTGCTCTGCCTTATGGCCTCATCCTCTCTGCTAGAGGAACTGTGGGAGTCCTTCTGAAAGATCCTGGATGCTGTGGGATGTGCCAGCTTTAGGAGATCCTTGCAGGAAGGGAAGATTAACTTTCCTACAGCCAGAGAATTCTTCTTTCAAAATCTGTGCAGTTTTCTCCTGTAGTGAGAGCTCAGTCCCCTCCCAGCCCAGGCTGCCTCTCATCTCTGTCCCTTCTCTGCTGTGCCCTCGGTGTGTGCAGGCAGTGCCCTGAGCCCTGCTGGGCTGTGCACAGGAGCTGCTCCTGGGCAGAGCTGTCTCTCTGCAGCGCTGCCCGCTTGCCAGGAGCTCCCTGTGTGCCAGGAGCCCGGCCCAGCTCAGCAGCACAGCAACAGCCCAGGGCATTTAATGGCCCTCTGGGGGGTTTGGTGCTGAGTCCCTGAACATCAGACCCTGAGGAAAGGTGCAGGAACCTCTTGAGAAACCCAAGTCAGAATCAAACTTTAAAGTTTCTTTTGTTGTTAATGGGTCCCTCTGAGGGACATAACTGAGAAAGTGTCCCCAGATTCCACTTAGAAAACAAAGAGACAATGATGACAAATATGGACTAGGAAAGAAAGGTCACTCTGATACTGAGGAAAGTAAGAAGGATTTCATTAACCTAAAGGTCACAGCCGTGACCCGCAGCCTCTTGGAAGGGAGATCTTGTCTCTCCCTCATTCTTCAGGGCTCTTCCTTGGGCACCGGGGCACTGGGATGTGGAATAGCAGGGACAGGAGGATGGGGTGGCACCTCCCAGGCTGCTGAACAGGGACAAGGAGGCAATGAGGCCCCAGGGCTGCAAGGCTCACTTGTCTCCTCATGCCATCAGGGGCACACACAGCAGCCATGGCCAAAGGCCTGCACAACTTGGCTCTCTTGGGGCCTTTCAGCTTCTGCACATCCCTGTCTCCTCTCCAGCGCAGGCTGTCCTACGGTGTCCATGCCCTGCCCCTTTCCCTGCAGGCTGTCGGCATCCCCCGGCTGCCCCACCTTGCTGGCCCCTTCCTGCACTGACATCTCTCCCTCCTCCCTGGCTCTGCCTTGGAGCACAAAGCCTTGAACTGATCCAGACTCCTTCAGGGGGATGTGTTGCACCACAGCATTTCCTTTGGGCAGAAATTCCTTTCTCCTTGTGTGCAGTCTGGACCTTCCCAGTTTCCCTTCAAGGCCTCTCAGGCTTCTCCTGTTCTTTCCTCAGTCTCCACACCACTGGGCCCAGGGCTTGGAGGCTTCCAAACCCCTTCATATGATATCTCTGGTATTTAGCCATGAAAATGTTGTGCTCTTAGTGCAGGAGAGACACAGTGACACTTTTTGCCAAAGGTTGTATTGGCAGAACAAGGCACAGGAACTGGAACTGAATTCCATTGGATGTCAGGAAGAAATATTTTGTGGTGAGGGTGGCAGGAACCTGGGCCAGGTTATAGAGTAAGTGGAAACCCCATTCCTGGAGCTGCCCAAGGTTTGGAATTTTGTACAACCTAAACTTGTGGAAGGTGTCCCTGAGTAATTGAAGTGCACTTTGACTAGTGGCTATTTTAGGTCTCTTCTAACCCAAAAAGTTTATTATTCTTTTTTCCTATATCCCCAACTCCTTCTCCACAGGGTTGCAAATACCTACATGCACCATGTTGGCATTTTAATGTGACCTAATCCCCAACACTTTATGAAAATGGAAAAACAGTCCTTTTAGGGACATGAATTTCAATGACTTTGGAGGAACCTTTCAAAACTCAAAATTTACAAAGGAACTAATAGAGATTTCCAACATCTCTACATGAAAGGCTCCCCAAGTGATCAGTGACAGCCCCCCAGGATGGCCTTGCAGCTGAGGTTGGGGGTTTTCTCACTCAGGTCCTGAGACTCAGGATGGGCAGCCAGAAAGTGCATTTAGGGACTGTACAAGACTTGCCATGGGATGTCCAGGAAATGACCAAAGTAATTTCTGGAGGAACAGGCATGAGATAACAGAGCGAAAAATGGATGAAAAAAGCTGAACATGTTTAAAGAGGTGACTGGTCAGTGCCTTTCCCTGACCATGCCCTGCAACTGATTCCACAGCTTGTCCCATTTTCCTAATCCCTCCATTGCCAGGAACTTTCTGGGACAAGAGATCTCTGTGCTCTGGGTATGGAGGGAGATCCAAGTACCTGCCACTGGAGTGGAAGCCACAAATCTTCAGATCTTGTGTTCTTTGGGGGCCCAGACACTGGTGAGACTGGTGTGTGTGCACAGAACACGGGTGGGTGTGTGGGTGGGTGTAACCACCAGGGAACATCAAACCAGAGCAAACAGGGATTGGCAGAGGCCTGGGAGCCACTGTCTGAGATCATCTCCTGAGGGATCCACATTGTCTGGGTGTCTCTGCAGCTCTACATCTTCTCCTGACATGGCAGAGCACACAAACAGCCCATCCCTGTGTCCCTTTCTCCACTCACTGTGCTTTGGTTTGGCCCAGAACCCACCCGAGGTCCCTTCCAGGATGAGTCCCTGTGCATTTCCCTCCCCCATGGACCTTCCCTTCCTGATGCAGCATCTGTGGGGCAGCAGAGCTGGGTCAGTGCAGGGCCAGGGCTGGCTGTGACAGGGGCCATGAAGCCACTGCCAGGAGGTGACAGCAAGGACAGTTGGCAGAGAATAAAATAAAATATGGGGACTTTGTTTTTTGAGGAAAGGAAGGCTTGGCTGGAGCTGGCATGTGAAGAGGATGATAAACAAGGGGTGTTGAGGGAAAGAGGGAATGTTCAGCCTGGAGATGAGGAAAAGACTTTTCTGAGTTGCAGGGCCAGTGCAGAGCAGGGTGGCCACAAGCCCAGGCTGCCTTCCTGCCTGCCAGGGTTGGTGGGGTTGTGTCACAGAGCTGCCCCCAGAATCAGAACCTGGGGGGCTCTCCCACCTGCCCCACTCCTTCAGCTCCCCAAGGATGGAATTTCTGTTGTGTGGGTTCCCTGATGTGCTGGATGACCTCACAGTGCTCCCTGGCCAGAATGTCTCCTGAGGGCCACCCAGGCTGCTGCAGTGGAAGTGACCTCACAACCATCACATATCAGCCATATCTCCTTGGCCTGAGTCTCCTCTTTCCTCTGCCATGCTCAGGTCTGTGCTTAGATTGTAGAAAATGATATAGCTTTTCTAATATCATAATGGTTTTAATAAGCCTTTTAATGAACTGCTTGAATTAAAGACAAGTTGTATGTTGGGCCTTAAATCTCTTTCAGCCAGCACTCAGCAGAATTTAACCTACCACTGAGAGAACACAGCTTGGGAAAAGTACTAATTCTCTAAGTTTTGTTAAGTCAACCTTGATATGCTTTGATGAACAAAGCCTGGGATAGAAAGATGGACTGTTGATGTTGGACATCTGGAAAGCAGAATTTATGGACCACAAGGACATTTGCAGAAACCAGTAGATAAAGAAGATGAGTAACAAGGACTTAGTAGATGTGATGGAAAATACCAACCAGGAGAAAAAGACTAAAAATATGGACTAATTAGCAAAGAGAGGGAGAAGTCCATAACCAATAGAAGATAAAAATTAATTCAATATTAATTCAAAATTAGTTCAATAAAATATGTCATTTAGAACCAATGAACATTGATTTGTTTGCTAAAAATTTATAAATAGGTGACAAAGTGATGCATTGGTGTCTGGGTGAAAGGATTTCTGTTGGACACACACACACAGAGCACTGGGAATAAACTGATGCCTTCCTTTCTAACACCAAACTTGCAGTGTTAGGGGGTTTTATTACCCCAATCATTTCAGAGGGGTTTGGCAACAGCATGAGCAGGTTTTGATTAATATCTTGTCTCCAAGTTGCTGGGGCCCAATTGCTTCCCCATGAGGCTCCTGTAGCAGAAGTGGCTTTGCAGAGCCCAGCAAGAAAGAACACCCTTAACCAGCAGCTCTGCAGTGCTGCCCACCAGGCTGGGCTGGCAAGGGAGGGCTCCTGGCCATGGACTGGCAGGACCTGCTGCTGTCAAGATGCATTTGGGGTTTCAGGCTCTCCCTGGCAGAGGTGCCACCAAGTCACTCTGAGTTGTGCCCGTGGCCTTCAATGTGCTGGGGCTGGCCTGGGGCTTTTCCTGCAGTGGGATGTGCCCTGGTCCTGGCACAGGAAAGGCAGTTCCTCCCCCAGCAATCTGCTCCTTCTGCATGTCAGGTCCCCACTCACTGCCCCTCACTCTGCTCAGTGTTTGCCTTGGCTCGTGGCTGCATTGATTAGATCTGCTTGAGTGTTCTGAGGCACAACCCAACACTTACTGTTTCTGCACCCACAGCATAAGAAATATCATTTTCCCTTTCTATGGGGCTGGATCTTATGTGTCTTTTTGCATTTCTGCTTTTAATTGCCCTTTTTGGAAGGTGACATTTCCCCCAATGACATCAAAACTTTGGGGTCTTTCACAGTTGCCTCAAGAAACTCAGAATCATAAAATGTCCTGAATTTCAGGGGCCTTAAAATATCACCAAGTTCCATCCCCAGTGATATGAATATAAGAACCTTCCACTAGACCAGGTTACCCAAGAGCTCTGTCCAATCTGGCCTTGAACACTCCAGGGATGAGGCAGTCTCAGCTTCTTTGGGAAACCTGTGCAAGTTCCTCCACACCCTTAGAGGAAAAAATTACTTCCAAAAGTCTCATCTAAACCTACTCTTTGTCAATGTCAAGCCATTCCCCCTTGTCCTGTCACTCCTGGCCCTTGTAAACAGTCTCTCTCCATCTCTTTTTTGGCTCCTTTCAGGTCCTGGAAGGCCACAATTAGGTCACCCCAAGGCCTTCTCTTCTCCAGGCTGAACAATCCCAGCTTTCTCAGCCTTCTCTCATGACAGAGCTGCTCCATCCTTCTGATCATCTTGGTACTTCTTCTGGACTCAATCCAACAGGTCCATGTCCTTGCTGTGCTGGGACTACGGAGCTGGTGGCAGCTCTGCAGGTTGGGTCTCACCTGAGAGGGCAGAGGGGCAGAATCCCCCTCCCCTGCTGCTCAGGCTGCTTTGGAGGCAGCCCAGGACACCACTGGTCACCACTTGCCTTGCTGACCAAAGATCCTGGAACACATCCCCCCTGGAAAGGCCTCCTGTTACCTGGGTCAGGAAGTTTTGCTTCATGCATTCCAGGAGTCTCCTGCAGTGCCCAGAGCCCTCCATGCTGCTTTCCCAGGAGGTTTTCAGAGGATTGAATTCCCTCAGCAGGACAAGGGCCTGTGAGCTCGATGCCTCCTGTGAGCTCCAGGTGAGACCATTCCCACCTATTTCATCTCCTAAACCAGAGTCACACATCCTGTACCCTGGAGGGGATGGAAAGGAAAAGTGATTTGATGATTTAGGGAGTCTTACAGGAAGCCACTGTAACAGATGTGTGAGATGAGTGCAAAACTGATCATCCAAACCCCAGGGGTGTCACTGTCACTGGTCACTGCTCCCCTGTGTCAGGTGAGAGAGCTCCACCTCAGAAACCTCAGGGAACTCCTTGTGTGAGATGGGGCAGGGGCAGTGCTGGGCAGGAAGGGTTTAACTGGGTCCTGGGAACATTTCTAGGCAGAAATGTATCCAAAATCATCCAGAGGGAAACAAATGTTAAGCTCTTAATATTCTTTTTAGTTCTCCTCCTTGTGTTTCAGGGACACAAATACCTGATGCTCTTATGTAGGTTCCCTGGGACCCTCTGCCCAAGATCCATCTGCAGCTCCATAAAAGCTCTTGATGTCCTGCAGGTCCTGTGTGACAGCTGCCAGTGCCAGGCAAGGACCTCAAATACACCTGAGCCTCCAGCAGCACTGAGTACTGATGGTCAGTCAGTGCAGCTCAGCCTGAAACCCAAACAGTATCCTTCAATATCTTGATTTTTCAGTAACCTCTTTCTATCAATTGAAATGATTCAATACTTTCAATGAAATGTCAATACAATTTCTGCCATGTCAGAATGTGAATTTTCAGGATGTGTGTTGATTGCAGGAGAGGATTTATCAGAATCATAGAGGTGATGAGTCATTGCATCAGAGAATCACTTGGGTTGGAAAAGCCCTCCAAGGTCACCCAGTCCAACCATAACCCAGCACTGCCAAGCCCACCAATGTCCCCAGGTCCACATCCCAGGTCCCTGGGAGTGTTTCACTGACAACAAGGAGAATTTTGGGTGGGCACTTTTACACACACAGATATTGTTGTGTTCACACATCTCTGCCTGTGTTTGTGTGTGTGAATTGACTGTGATGTGAATGTTGTTATTGTGAATCTATAATTGAGTCACTGTTGAGATTGCAGCAAATTCTTTGTAATCCCTTGATAAGTGTTACATTGGTCAATGATTAAGTGCTATTAATCCCTTTTTCCCCCTTTTGTATGCAAACCCTTTGCTTTCTGACCCTCTTCCATCCCAAGTCTCTGCGTAAATCATCCCCTTTCCTTCAAAAATATATGGGCTTTTTGAGGTCCACTTAGAAATTTTCCTTCTTACTTAAACTACCAAGCTCCAATTACTACAGGTCTTCAAGACTTGAAGACAAATAAAGGAAGAGAAATATTTTTTTCTTCTGTGTTTTAATGAGCCCCACTGTGTATTTGGAGATGAGTCCATGATTCTCAGGAAGTGAGAGAAGATTGAAGAAGCTCCTCAACAAGTCAGAAGCCAAACTCCAAGTCCCCTGAAGCATCAATGGGCCCCACTGAGGGCAGGCACTGACAAAGCCTCCCCAGGGACTCCTTAGAGCAGATCCTTGGAGGCCCTGATTGCAGGGAGACAAAGGCTCTGTGCAGGCACCTGCAATGCTGAGAAAACCCTGGGCTGCTTGGAGGAAGCACAAAGGCCAAGGCCTGAGCCCCAGGCCCTGGGACAGCAGGTCCTGTCCTTCACAGGTGGCTCAGGGCTGTTTGTGGGGCAGTGGGATGGGAGGGGGAGGAACAACAAATGTCAAAACCTGTGCAACCCCTCCCAGCATCCTCAGGGAGGGCTGAGGGAGAAACAAAGTCCAGAACCTCAAAGAAAAGTTCCTTCTGGTGGCCTCAGTGGCAGAGGCACCTGCCAGAGCCCAGAGGGGCAAGGCCTGGGTGCCTTTGTGCCTTCCAGCCCTGCCAGAGCCCTTGGCCATCTGTCCTGCAGCCTGTCCTGCCCTGTCCCTGCTGCTCCTCTGGCCTTGCAGGCTGCACACACCCATCCTGCTTTGCCACCAGCCCTCCCAGCAGCATTTCTGTGCCCTCACTGATGTCTCTGAACCATCTCTGGCTGTTCCCTGGAACACAAAGCCATGAGATGATCCTGACACCCTCTGGGTGACCTCTTGCACATCAAGACTACACTTTGAATTACATTTCTTTTTCCTCACGTCCTCTCTGGACCTTCCAAGTTTGACAATGTGGGTTTCATTCCCATTCCACTACCAAGAAAAGCTCCATCTTGGCAGATCTCCTCTGGACCCTCTCCAGTTCTTTGTCATTCCTCTACAATGGGAAACCTCACAGACAGACAGACCAGTCCAGACGTGCTGACAACAGAGCTCAGTCCAGGGAGATAACAGCTCCCTTGTCTGGGTGGCCACACTCCCCTCAAGGCAGCCCCATCTCCAGTTGTCCTTATTAACTTTGATCCTGAGCCCCTGTGCCACAGGACATCCCTCACACAGCCCAGGCCCTCCTCCTCGGGGTCACTCCAGAGCTGTTCAGGTCCCTGCCCTCATCTCTGGGTCATTGTGTCCCCAGGGCAGGACTGGCCTCTTTGCCTTCTAAAACTCCAGCAGGTTTTTGTTGCCAGAGCCCAGAGCTCCTCAGGCCCCCTGAGAGGGACTCTCAGCTGGGGCAGCTCTCAGGGTGTGTGCACAGGTGGCTCAGCTGCCTCTGGGTGCCCAAGGCTGCTGCTGCCTGTCAGGGAGGTGACAGATGTGACCTGGCAGCCCCTTCCCAGCCATGGCCCCCTGGAGATGCTGAGGCCCAGCTGACTCCTCACAGCATTGCCACCCATCTGCTCCTTGTGTGCCATGAGCTGATCAGGTCCAGGTCACCTCACATTCCTCTCCAACACCTTGTGCCTGGTCTGGACCCTCCAGGTCCTTGTCCTGCTCCCAAGGGCTGTTTGGGAGTAGTTAATGGTCAAGGCTTGGGGTTTAGAGCTCAGGGTAGGGATTAGGCAGAAGTTTAGGGAGGTTTGGGGTTCTGCTGACAGTGTGTGGTTCATGATTAGGGGGAAAGATTTTTGGTCTGGGTTAGGATTAAAGCTTGGGGGTTTCATAATAATACTGCAGGTGTAGGTTTGGGATGGGCATTAGAGTACAAATAAAAGTCTGCAGTGCTGGGTTTAGGCCTTTTCCTTTGAGGTGAGATTGAGATTGGGATTAGAGGAGTGGATTCCTTTGAATGGGAGTAGCAGCACTTTTAGGTTGGGGCTTGAGATCAGAAATTGGGTAAAGGTCTGTCAGAAGTGTTTTCAAAGTCAGTGTTTCAGAACCCTCAGCATGACCTGAACCTGTTTTGACATCATCAAAATGTTTCCTCTCTGTTGTCCAAGCTCCTCTTTCCTTCCCCAGTTATCCCAGTTCCTCTCAGTCTCCCCAGAACTCCCATCTGGATGGGCTCAGCTTTGTGATGACACTGTGCAACCTCATGGAGTCAAAGGGCCATTGTGACATGCTGGGCCTCATGGACAAAATAACTGAAATGTTTCAGAACCTTATGGAATCAAGGGGTCATTTTGACACTGCTGGGTGTCATGGAAATAAAGGAACCCCGGGACACTGAGGAGCTTTTTCAAATCAAGGAGCAGTTGTGGCACTACAGGGCCTGATGGAGCCAAAGGAACCCAGGAACGATGTGGAAGCCCATGGGACCAAGAAGGCATTGGACATTCAGGGTGTCATGGAACCCGAGTGACGCTGTGACATGGAGTAACCTCATGGACTCAAGGGGCCACTGTGACACTGCAGGGGCTCATGGAGCCAAAGGAGTATGGGGACAGGGAATGAAGGGGCCATTGTGACATATTGGTCGTCATGGAAGAAAAGGGACCCTGAGTCATTTCAGAACCTCAGGAACAAAGGGGCCACTGGGACCCCAGAACTCCATGGGATCAGCAGACCCGCTGCCTCCCCCCCACTGCCACATGAACCAGAGTCGCGGCTCTGCCGCCCCTTGGGCCCCTCTGGAGTCAGCGTTTGCTTCAGCAGCACAACTTGTCTCATATGAGGCTTTTTCCAGATTTTCCTTTGCCCCCTTTCCTGTGGTTTTACTTTTTGTTCTTTGTTCCTCCAGGGGGGCAAAGGGGAATGGGAAGCACATGTTGATCAGCATTTCTATCTGTACAAAAAAGGGAGTTGGGTCAAGGGTGCGGAGAAATAAAAGCTATTTCTCTCACTCTCTGTTTTTGGTTTGCACTGTTCCCTTGGTATTGTAGTTTTGCTGCTCTATTTCTGGTCAATAAACTTATTTTTTTCATTTAATACCTCCTTGTATTTTGTCTCTGTGTATTTGTGGGGAATAAAAGGGGAAAGAGTTCGTTTTATTGGAGTTCCCATTCCAATATTGGTCTTTAAACCAAGGCTGGTTGCTCAAGGGCTCCCTGAAATTGGTATCATGCACAAAGGATTTGAAAATGCAGTTTGTCCCATAGGACTGGTGCTTCAGACCCATCCCAGGAAATCTGGCTGTGCAAGGAAACTGCTTTGTGCCCCCACCCTGCACACTCACATTCTGCAACTGGGCACTGGGATTTACGTTACCAGGACACTTCCTTGAGCACATTCCTATTGGCAACTTTGGAGAAAGCTGAAAGCCTTCCTGCCCTGCCCTCAGGAGATGCCCTTCCCTGATGGAGCTGCTGTTGTGCAGCCCAGCTGTGTCCCAGCAGTGCCCACGGCCTGTCCCTGCCTGTGAGCCCAGGACGGACATGCAGCAGGATGTGACCAAGTTGCAAGAGCACTGAGGCCTTATAGCAACAGTAGGGTTGGAAGAAGAGTGTGGAAGTGGGAAAGGAGCAGATGTAAAAGACAAAGTGCTGGTGCTCCTGGCAATGCTGCTGCGCTGTGATAGTCTTACTCTCTCCCTCTGCACACAGGCACTGCCACTGGCCTTCCTGTGGCCACAAAAGAAGGAACTTGAACAAACAAACTGTACCAATATCTTTTATTTGCTTTAAATATTAAAATGATCATTCTCTCATTTACACCACCTCCAAGTAAAACACAAAAGATTAAGGATTAAACAAAAACTGAGGATCAAAAATAAAGTTTAGTTGCACAGAACTTAAGAAGAAAAAAGAAAAAATAAGCACCATAATCATCACCCAAAACCTGAGACAGATGGTTGGACAGGTAATGAGTTTCTTTATGAGTGATTTGCACATGAAAACAGGCAGGTATTTACTGTAAAAATGCATCAAGTCATTAATTTCCTCACAGCATCCTTGAGTTCGTTATTTCTCAGGCTGTAGACGAAGGGGTTCAGTGCTGGAGGAACCACCGAGTACAGAACTGACAATGCCAGATCCAGAGATGGGGAGGAGATCGTGGGAGGCTTAAGGTAGGCAAAAAATGATGTGCTGACAAACAGGGAGACCACGGCCAGGTGAGGAAGGCACGTGGAAAAGGCTTTGTGCCGTCCCTGCTCAGAGGGGATCCTCAGCACAGCCCTGAAGATCTGCACATAGGAGAAAACTATGAAAATGAAACAACCAAAAACTAAAGAGGCACTGACCAGAACAAGCCCAAGTTCCCTGAGGTTGGAGTGTGAGCAGGAGAGCTTGAGAATCTGGGGCACTTCACAGAAGAACTGGCCCAGGGCATTGCCCTTGCACAGGGGCAGGGAAAATGTATTGGCTGTGTGCAGCAGAGCATTGAGAAAGCCACTGGCCCAGGCAGCTGCTGCCATGTGGGCACAAGCTCTGCTGCCCAGGAGGGTCCCGTAGTGCAGGGGTTTGCAGATGGCAACGTAGCGGTCGTAGCACATGATGGTGAGGAGAGAAAACTCTGCTGACATGAAGAAGACAAAGAAAAAGACCTGTGCAGCACATCCCATGTAGGAGATGGTTGTGGTGTCCCAGAGGGAGTTGTGCATGGCTTTGGGGACAGTGGTGCAGATGCAGCCCAGGTCTGTGAGGGACAGGTTGAGCAGGAAGAAGTGCATGGGGGTGTGCAGGTGGTGGTCGCAGGCTACGGCGCTGATGATGAGGCCGTTGCCCAGGAGGGCAGCCAGGGAGATGCCCAGGAAGAGCCACAAGTGCAGGAGCTGCAGCTGCCGCGTGTCTGCCAATGGCAGGAGGAGGAACTGGCTGAAGGAGCTGCTGTTGGGCATTTTGTTCCTCAGAATATTTTGATCTGTTGAGGAGGAAAAGACAGGAATTTTTTAGGCCAGATTTCTACAAGCAAAACACTGCATATGTCACAGCCACTCCACTCTCAGGCTCTCTCCCCACAGTCAGACTTCCCTGCAGCTCCTTCCCCTGAGCTCTGGGGTTTGCTGCATAAGGGGCCCATTGGAAGCAGTAACTCTGTGATGGGCTCCTGAGGAGTCCTTCTTGTTTATCATTGAGAGGGAACTCGGAACACAGGGTGATCTCTGAATGTACTCACAGAATCACAGAATATTCTGAGCTGGAAAGGACCCTCAAGGATCATGGAGTGCAACCCTTAGCCCTGCAGAGAATCATTCCCAAGAATTACAGCATGTCCCTGAGAGCTTTCTACAAGTGCATCCTGAGCTCTGTCAGCCTTGGTGCTGTGACCACTGCCCTGGGCAGCCTCTTCAAGTGCCCAATCAGTCTCTGGGAGGAGAACCTTTTTCTAATATCCAACCTTAACTTCCCTTGAAATGTTCGGTCATTCCCTCGGGTTTTGTCACTGGCCAGGGACAGAGAAGAGATCAGTATCTCTCCTTCCTTCTTCTCCTCCCTTGTGATACTTCAAAGAGCTTCTCAGCAAGGCTGTTTGCACTTTGCCAGTTGAAGAACTGAGCTGAGGGAATTATTTCTATTTGTTCACCCAGTTGCACCTGCCATAGTTAGTAATGGTTGTGGATGCTTGAAATCACTGACAATCTATTTGCTCTGTAGGTCAAGTCTTGTGCATCCTGAGAGGCAAAGGGACAGTCCCTTAGTGGAGACAGAAGAGCTGTTCTGTCCATCAGTGCTGTCCTGTGCTGGCAGCTTGGAGCTGGATGAGCATCACACACAACTGTTCCCTCAAAACAAAACTGCACACGGCTGAGAGCAGAGGAACCCAGAAATCCGAGTCCAAAGAGCAGAAAGAGAAACTCCTCACCTTTTTCATCTCTCTCCCAGACTGAGACACAGAGCAATCATTGCAGATGCCCAGAGCATTTCCATGGATTTAGCACTGAGGTGATTTCTCCATGGAGTTCCTAGGCAGCACAGAGATACTGTGGGAGAGCTGTGCCCCTTTGGAGGGCATCCTGCAACCCTGCAGGAGACCCCGGGAAACAGATGGATATCCTGAAGTTGCCTGGAGGAGTCCTGGGCACTTTGCTCCCACAGAAAAATCACTACAGCAGGACCAAAAGGGTTTGTGTCCGGACAGAAGCTGAAACTGCAACCCTGAATCCCCCTCATTGGCTCAGAAGAGCCAGTGGTGAGAACAAGGACAACACAGGCAACAGGGGATGGCAGTGAAATGCCACAATGCTCCTGCCAAGGGAGGAGGGACACACAGAGACAGATGGAAATCAGAGGCTTATCCTTACCTGGGCTCTGGCTGCTGCAGGGCAATGCACACCTGAGCCCACATGGGCCTGAGGGCAGAGGCTCTGCTTAGGCTGGGAAAGGAGCCCAGGCAGGAGTTGGCCAGGGGAAGGTGTCTGTGCCCCAGGGCCAGCAGGGAGGTGCCCACATGCCCCTCCCCAGCATTTGTGGCAGCAGCACCCTCTCCCTCCCTGCCTGTCTGTGCTGTGAGGAGCTGTTCCTGCCAGCAGCCACCTCCCTGTGCCCAGCTCAGCTCCCTCCAGTGCTCACACAGCCCATGCCCAGGGGCAGCTCTGCATGTGAAGGGGCTGGAGAGCAGATCCCAGACAAAGTGAGGTGGCTGGGGAGGGGAAGGTGTTCTGAGTGGATGTGGTTCCTGAGAAGTGCCCTTGGACATGGCAGGAGGTGGAGATGAAGCTGAGAGAAGCCCAGAGCCATTGAAGTTGAAGGACCTGCCCTGCCCTGCTCATCCCTGCCCTGCCATGAGGGGGTCATTCCTTCCACCCACACTTTCTCCCTGCAGGGCCATGGGGAGCTCCTTGGCCAGGCTGAGCTGACCCTGGCAGGCAGCAGAGCCCCTGCCCCAGCACACAGAGCCCTGGGCTGCAGGACCCTGCTCTGCAGGACAGCCCTGGGCACCCCTGGCTGCACCCCCACCCTCACACCCAACAGCCAGCCCTGGGAGAAGGGAACATTCTTGCCCTGTGTCTCTGATGGTGCAGAAGGCAAGTCCTGCTCTGGACCATGTTCTCCTGATGCACACCAGGAAATCCAGAAGAGCCATCCTGATAGGTCCTGCCAGTGGTGGCATTTGGTAGGTTTAAGACATACTTCCAGGAACTCACCTGCAGTCAGAGACTTACCCTGGCAAAGGACTGTGAAGGTTTCTCTCCTGATGAGCCCTCAGCTGTTCTCTCATCCCACGATACCTAAAACTCTTTCTTACTTCTCTTGTCTGCCCTTGCTGCCTACAGGTCCTTCCACTGGAAGAACTGTGGGAGTTCTTCTGAAAGATCCTGGATGCTGTGGGATGTGCCAGCTTTAGGAGATCCTTGCAGGAAGGGAAGATTTACTTTCCTATAGCCAGAGAATTCTTCATTCAAATACTGTGCAGTTTTCTCCTTTAATGAGAGCTCAGTCCACTCCCAGCCCAGGCTGCCTCTCACCTCTGTCCCTTCTCTGCTGTGCCCTTGGTGTGTGCAGGCAGTGCCCTGAGCCCTGCTGGGCTGTGCACAGGAGCTGCTCCTGGGCAGGGCTGTCTCTCTGCAGCGCTGCCCGCTTGCCAGGAGCTCCCTGTGTGCCAGGAGCCCGGCCCAGCTCAGCAGCACAGCAACAGCCCAGGGCATTTAATGGCCCTCTGGGGGGTTTGGTGCTGAGTCCCTGAACATCAGACCCTGAGGAAAGTTGCAGGAACCTCTTGAGAACCCAAAGTCAGATTCAAACTGTAAAGTTTCTTGTAGTGCTAATGGGTCCCACTGAGGGACACAACTGAGAAATCATCTTACAGGATCTTGTAAAAGTGCAAACCTGGAAACAGCGATGACAGGGCACAGAATCTTAGATCCATCAGGGTTGGAACAGACCTTCAAATCTTTATGTCCAACTCTGAATGCAGCACCACCATAATCACCCGTAAACCATATCCAGTAGTGATGTATCCAGACGCCATGTGAACACTTCCAGAGACACCACCACCTTCCTGGGCTACTTATTTCAGTGCATAAACTCTCTCTCAGTGAAAAAAGGTTTTTTTTAATACGTAATCTGAACCTTGATCGATGCACTTTAAGGCCATTTCCTCTCTTCCTCTCACTGTAGCCTTGGTAGAACAGACCAAATTCCACCCCACTAGAACCTCCTTTTGGGTCTTCATAGATAGCAACAAGGTCCTTCCTGACCCTCCTCCTCTCCAGACTCAAGAACACCAGTTCCCTCAGCTGTTCCTCATGACCCATTTTCTCGAACCCTCCTCTCTAGGGGGAGTCCCCTACACCCATCTGGGCTGTGGACTGGTGGTCAGAAGAGCTCCAGCACAGCAGACATCAGAAGGCTTGATCAGAAGGCTCACATCTTAGGGAGTTTATTCAGATAGGTTAACAGACAGTTCTCATAGCTCATAGTAGAAGAAGTTAGTTCCTTTTACATCAGTAGATCTAGATCTGACTCACTCTCACATCCTAGTAAGTCTCTCTCTCACGCAGTAATGTCCACACCTTTTAAGCACTCTCATATCCAACATGCCAACACATCATTGGTTAACCAATTCACCTGGCATACACCACAGCCTCTCATTGGTCACTGGCCACCACACATACTCCAGGTAGCTCTGTTCTCTTTAAGGTAGAACTCCAAACAGCTTTCCTTAAGGGATGCACTTACACTCACCCCCACACTCCCCCAGCTCCATTCCCTTCCCTGGACACACTCCAGCCCCTCAATGTCCTTTTTGCAGTGAGGGGCCCAGAATTGGACATAGCACTGAAGGTGGGGCCTCACCAGTGACCAGTGCAGATGGAAATCACTGTGCTGGTTGTGCTGTCCACCTTATTCCTGACACTGGTCAGGATGCCACTGCCCTTCTTGCTCACCTAAGCACACACGACTCATATCCAGCCACTCTCAACCATCACCCCTAAGTCCTATCCTGCTGAGCAGCTCTCAAGCTACTCTGCCCCCATCCTGGAGCATTCCATGGGGTTGTTGTGATCCAAAGGCAGGACCCGACACTTGGTTTTTTTGATCCAGCTTGTCCAGATCCCTCTGCAGAGCCTTCCTGCCCTCCAGCACATCCACAAACACATAAAACTTGGTGCTGTCCATGAATTTACTGAGGGTGCACTCCATCCCCTTGTCCAGATTATCAATAATAATGTTAAACAGGACCAACCCCAACACTGAGCCTTGAGGAACCTCACTAGTGACCAACCCACCTGGATTTAGTTCCATTCCCCACCAATCTCTGGGCCATCAGACAGTTTTTCACCCAGCAAACAGTTCCCTCATCCCAGCCATGAGCAGCCAGTTTCTGCAGGAGATGCTATGGGAGGTGGTGCCAAAGGCTTGACTGAATTCCAGAGAGACACATCCACAGCCTTTCCCTCATCTCCTGAGTGGGTCATTTTGTCACAGAAGGAGATCAGGTTGGTCAGGTAGGATCTGCCTTTTCCAAACCCAGTCGGGCTGGGCCTGATTCCTTGGTTTTCCTGTTAGTGCTGTCTGATGGCACTCAGGATGATCTGCTCCATGGACTTCCCTGGCACCAAGGTCAGGCTGACAGGCCTGGACTTGTCCAGATCCTCCTTCCAACCCTTCTTGTGGATGGGCATCACAGTTTCTGATTTCCAGTCAGCTGGGACTTCTCCAGTTCACCAAGGGCTGTTGGGCAATGAGTGAAAGTGGCTTGGCCAGCTCTTTCTCCAGCTCCCTCAGCACTCTCAGGTGCATCCCATCTCAGCCAGGGACTTGTGGAAGTCTCAATGGCAGAGCAGGTCACTCATCATTTACCCCTGGATTTTACAGGAGCTTCACTCAAACTCTCATCACCAACTTCTAGCCCTGGGATCTGGGTATCCTGAGGACAAATGGGTTTAGTGTAGAGGCAAAGAAGGCATGAGGTCCCTCATCATTTTCCTCCTGCCCTGACCCTGCACTGCCTCTGCATGCAGCAAAGGATGGAGACTCTCCTGAGCCCTCCTGCTACCCATGGATTTAGAGACACACTTTTGTTTTCTTTAAGTGCAGAGCAAAACTCAGTTCCTGTTTGTCTTCAGCCCTTCAAATTTTCTCCCAGCATAACCTCACAATATCCCTGTAGTCCCCTAAGTTTTCTGCCCATCTTCCCAGAGGTGAAAAACTGTCTTTTTTTCCCCCTAAATTCCAGCCTAAGTTCTCTGTTTAACCAGGCCATGCTTTTTGCCCTTTGACTTGTCTTATGGCACAAAGGCAGAGCTCCTGGAGCTTTCAGATTATTCTTCTTAAAGTACCTCCAGCCTCACTGCCATTCAGTGTCTCTGTGCCCAAGATGGCCCCGACCACCACATCGCCCACCAGTCACAGAATCATAGAATGGTTTGAGTTGGAAGGGACCTTAAAGAGCATCTTGTTCCAACTCCCTGCAATGGGCAGGGACACCTTCCACTAGACCGGGTTGCTCAGAGCCTCATCCACAACTTCTGAGGATGGGGCAGTCAGAACTTCTCTGAGCAACCTGTGCCAGGGCATCACCATCCTCACTGTAAAGAATTTCCTCTAAATGTCTTGTCTAACCCTTCCTTCTGTCAGTGTGAAGCCATTTCCCCCGTCTCCTGTCACTCCAGGACCTTGGAAGTAGTCTTTCTCCATCTTTCTTTTAGGCTCCCTTCAGGTCCTGGAAGGCCACAATTAGGTCACCCCACGACCTTCTGTTCTCCAGGGTGAACAATCCCAATTCTCTCAGCCTTCCCTCATGGCAGAGCTGCTCCATCCCTCTGATCATCCTGGTGGTCTCCTCTGGACTCGCTCCAACAGCTCCTTGTCCTTGCTGTGCTGGGACCCCAGAGGTGGAGGCAGCTCTGCAGGTGGGGCAACATCCAACCAGGTGTGTTCCAGCAAGGACAGTGTGGAACCTCCTGGAACCAAAGGGACATTGTGACATCACAGAACCTCCTGGAACTCAAGGGATATTATGAGATGACAGAACCTCATGGAATCATAGGGCAATTGTGACAAACTGTGCCTCATGCATCAATAGGAACCCTGAGATATTTTGGAACCTCCTTGAATGAAGGGGCCTTTGTGACACTGCAGAGAGTTATGGAGCCCAAACTACCCTGGGGTCGCTGCTGAACACCATGGAATCAAAAGTCCATTGTCATACTGCAGGGGTTAATGGAACTGAAAGAACCCTGGGAGACTGAAACCTTCTGGAATCAAGGGGCCATTTAGACACTGAAGAGCCTTGTGGAGCCAAAGGGACCCTGGGGCACTGTGGAACCTCAGGGAACCAAGGGGCCTTTGTGACTTGTGGGGGCTCCTGGAATCAAATGAACCCCACGACATTTTGGAACCTCATGGCATCAAGAGGCCATTGTGGCACTGCAGAGCCTTATGGACCATGACAGGATGTTCTGCCCTGATCAGGCCCAGAATCCACTCAGAGAATGCAAACAATGCAGGCTCTCTGGGCTGAGTTACTGCTGGCACCAAGGGGCTGTTTGGGTGTTGAATTCTGCTAAAACCAGCCTGGTTCACTAAACTGCAAATGCCCATCCTGCTTTTTGGAACAGGATCTGACAGAGAAGCTGCTCACTGGCCTGGAAACATGTGACTAGCAACCCCTGACAGTGTATCCATAAAAGCTCAGTCCAACTTCCATATGGCAGATCCTTCCACAGACTGCCTTGAAGCATGTGGAGCTTCTCCCATGAAGCAGGGATGGCTCTTCATGGTCACTGCCCAGGGGTTAAGGGAAGGAGAGAGATCTGCCTTCTTTAGTTGTGTGAGAGTTTCATCAGTCCCTTTTTAATGATTGTTTCTTTTTGCTGCTTTTGATCAACTGCATTAAAATTATTGTTTTGATACAGTGCACTGCACTATTTTATGCTATAATATACTCTACTAGGAGGCTTTAGCTTTTCCACAGTGTATTAAATATTTAAGAAAATATCTGTTCACTTGTCTACTTTTCTGTCTGCTCATTTATCATAATATATAATGCAATTTATATAAGTGGATCTCATTTGCAGTCATTAAAACATGTGAGGAAAAGTGATTCAATCACCCCTCTATAATTCCTGAAATGACCCCTTGATTCCATGAGGTTCCACAGCGTGACAATGAATCCATTGTATCAATAAGACTCTGCAGTGTCACACTGGGCTGTTCATTCCATGAGGTTCCACAGTGTCCCAGTGGTGGTGTCAGAGATGGTGGAGCTTTTCTTTTTGTGGTCAGAATAGAATGAGAAAAAAATAATGTCACCAAGGGCATCTGGGAAGGTCCAGACTGGATATGTGAAGAAAGAAATTTCTCTTCAAGACAAGTGCTCTGATACAAAGCATCGCCCAGAAAGAGTCTGGATCAGCCCAAGGCTTTGTGTGCCAAGGCAGAGCCAGGGAGGAGGGAGAGATGTCAGTGCAGGAAGGGGCCAGCGAGGTGGGGCAGCCGGGGGATGCCGACAGCCTGCAGGGAAAGGGGCAGGGCATGGACACCGTAGGACAGCCTGGGCTGGAGAGGAGACAGGGATGTACAGAAGCTGAAAGGCCCCAAGAGAGCCAAGTTGTGCAGGCCTTTGGCCATGGCTGCTGTGTGTGCCCCTGATGGCATGAGGAGACAAGTGAGCCTTGCAGCCCTGGGGCCTCATTGCCTCCTTATCCCTGCTCAGCAGCCTGGGAGGTGCCACCCCATTGTGCTGCCCTTGGCATTGCACATCCCACATCCCAGTGCCCCAGGAAGAGCTCAGAGCAATGAGGGAGGGAGAGGATCTCCCTTCCCAGAGTCTGAGGGTCATGGTTGTGACCTTTGGGTTAATGAAATGCCTCTTACTTTCCTCAGCATCAGAGTGACCTTTCTTTCCTTGTCCATATTGGTCATCATTGTCTCTTTGTTTTCTAACTGGAATCTGGGGACACTTTCTCAGTTATGTCCCTCAGAGGGACCCATTAACAACAAAAGAAACTTTAAAGTTTGATTCTGACTTTGCTTTCTCAAGAGGGTCCTGCAACTTTCCTCAGGGTCTGATGTTCAGGGACTGAGCACCAAACCCCCCAGAGGGCCATTAAATGCCCTGGGCTGTTGCTGTGCTGCTGAGCTGGGCCGGGCTCCTGGCACACAGGGAGCTCCTGGCAAGCGGGCAGCGCTGCAGAGAGACAGCTCTGCCCAGGAGCAGCTCCTGTGCACAGCCCAGCAGGGCTCAGGGCACTGCCTGCACACACCGAGGGCAGAAAAGCAGGGCAGAGAGAGGTTACACACAGTCTGGGCTGTGAGGAAAGTTGAGAGGAAGATCCACAGAAGAGGAATCTTTCCAGGCTTTCAGAAGGTAAGTCTGCATGAAGGACAATGTATGTGCAGTTTGTGGGAAGATCTCCCAACGCTGGCACATCCCACAGCCTGGGGGGTTTCTAATGTGGGATATCACAGTGTCTCTGGTGCTGAAGAGGAGGACGGGCTGCAAAGCAGGGACTCTCTGCTGCACCATCCCAGGGACATCCCAGCAGGGTTCCCTCCTCCCAGGGATGGCTGTAGGGTTTGAACCCTGTCTGTGGCATCCAGGCTGCCCCAAACTGTCCTGCAGAGCAGGGTCCTGCACCCCAGGGTGCTGTGCCAGGGCAGGAGCTCTGCCCCCTGCCAGGGGCAGCTCTCAGCTGGTCTGGGGAACTCCCTCAGTGCTGGGGGAGAGGCTGTGTGTGGAAAGAGCAAACCCTGACAGGGCAGGGCAGGGCAGGGCAGGTTTGTTCAGCTATCAAGTGAGAGTTTCATAGGTGAGGACTGCTTACAGAACCAGAGCACTCAGGGATATTTTCCAGGGGATACTTCAAGGACAAGCTGAAAGGAGGGATTTCTATCAGGCTTTCAAGCCACATGCCTGGTGGTTTGAGTTGCAGAGGGAACACTGAGGAGCTGAACAGGGGCTGAGAACTACCTGGCATTGCTGGTGTCTGGGAGGTGGCACAGCTGGCTCAGGGTGACACTGCCCTGAGTGCCCACCTGGTTCTGCCCTGGCTTCTCCCAGCCGGACCCTCAGTGTGCATTTCCTTTTTCCTCAACTTGCTCATGTTGCTGGGGTTGTTTCCTCCTTCTCTCAGTCAGGCTCACTGGGAATGGGAGTTCAAGCTACAGAGTCAATCACTGATCCTGTGATCCCCCTCAGGCAGGTGGGTCCCTGGGAATGAGACATTCCAATTTTCCTCTGAGCTGTGGGGCTGTCAGTAGTGAATTCTGTGTGCCTGGAGAATGAGGTGTGTTTCCCAGAATCAAACCCCATTGTCAGGACACTTGGCTCTTCTCTGAGATGTCCTTACAAGCTGGGAGCTGCCCTCAAGAATGCAAATCACCTTCATAGCACAATTGTGTTATCTGAAATCCCCAGTGCAGAGGGGCAGAGATGCTGTGCCCATCCCAGGAAATGCTGTTGAGTTGGTGGGATGAGCCATGTGTGTCCTTGAGACCTTGAGCCAGGATGAGACATTGAGTGGTCTGTGATGGATCTCTCTGCTCTCAACAGTGTCTAGTGGAATTTCAGACAAAAATGGGAGTCTGATCACTCTGTCTGAGGAAGGTCCAAGTCCAGGGTAGCTGGAACATGGAAGAGGGAGAGAGCAGCTCCCCTCACTCTGCACTAAGCCACAGACATCGTCCTGTTCGGAAAGCCCTGCTATGCTCTTCCTCAGGGCAGCACAAATGCTGAGGGGTTCTGCCATCCAGGAAAACTCCACAGGGAAGATGAGGAGAGTCAGAAACAAAACACCCAAACCTCTGAAACTGCCTTCTGGAATCCTGAAATCTTCTCAAAACTGGGAGTGCAGATGCCCATGAGAACTTTTGCTTTAGGAGCAGTTTCATCTGACACAGCTGAACACCAGGATGGGCTCAGTCCCCACCATGGCCATGACCTACCCTGGAGCAGAGCAGGCCTGACCCTCACAGCCAGTGGGCAGAGGGGCTGCTCGTCATAAGAAATGTAGTGAGCACCAAGCAGGGCTCCAGCCATGGATATGAAGCAAAGTTTCCTGAAAAAGGAAAAGTGGGGAGCGTGAGCAGAAGGGAAAGGGGTATTGGGATATGGCTGTGATTATTCTCAGAAATATCTCATCTGATTTGTCACTGTTATTCCCTTCTTGGACAGTGCCCAACCTCCAGAGGCAGCAGATGCCCAACAGCAGCTCCATCAGCCAGTTCCTCCTCCTGCCATTGGCAGACACGCGGCAGCTGCAGCTCCTGCACTTGTGGCTCTTCCTGGGCATCTTCCTGGCTGCCCTCCTGGGCAACGGCTTCATCATCAGCGCCGTAGCCTGCGACCACCACCTGCACACCCCCATGCACTTCTTCCTGCTCAACCTGTCCCTCACAGACCTGGGCTCCATCTGCACCACTGTCCCCAAAGCCATGCACAACTCCCTCTGGGACACCACAACCATCTCCTACATGGGATGTGCTGCACAGGTCTTCTTCCTTATTTTCTTCATTGGAACAGAGTATTCGCTCCTCACCATCATGTGCTACGACCGCTACGTTGCCATCTGCAAACCCCTGCACTACGGGACCCTCCTGGGCAGCAGAGCTTGTGCCCACATGGCAGCAGCTGCCTGGGCCAGTGGCTTTCTCAATGCTCTGCTGCACACAGCCAATACATTTTCCCTGCCCCTGTGCCAGGGCAATGTCCTGGGCCAGTTCTTCTGTGAAATCCCTCAGATCCTCAAGCTCTCCTGCTCACATTCCTACCTCAGGGAACTTGGGCTCATTGTGGTTAGTGTCTGTTTAGGTTTTGGCTGCTTCATTTTCATGGTTTTCTCATATGTGCAGATCTTCAGGGCTGTGCTGAGGATCCCCTCTGAGCAGGGACGGCACAAAGCCTTTTCCACGTGCCTCCCTCACCTGGCCGTGGTCTCCCTGTTCCTCAGCACTGCCATGTTTGCCTACCTGAAGCCTCCCACCATCTCTTCCACATCCCTGGACCTGGTGGTGTCAATTCTTTACGCAGTGATTCCTTCAGCACTCAACCCCCTCATCTACAGCCTGAGGAACCAGGAGCTCAAGGATGCCCTGAGGAAAATGATGACTGGATGCTTTTCAGCAGCAAGAACCTCCCAGTTTTCTTCTGTACAGTGTTCACAATAAAACTCATGACAGGCTCAGTTGCCTCCCCAGGGTTTTCTTGGTGGTCAGTTGTTTGGTTTTTTTCCTAAGGTTGTTCTCAATGAAATTTTGTTATTCATCCTCTCATCTAAATCACTGTCTCTTTTTTTAATTTAACTCTTTCAATCTTTAATTGAGTAATTGTGCTATCTTTATATTTAAACAAAATAAACTCTCTTGCATTAGCCTTGTGTGTCTGAGGAGGTTATTGGAGATCATTGGATTTTTCCTTTGAGACTTTCAGGCACCTACTGTACAGTTCCATGTGTGCAGAGAAGGGCAAAAGAGTCCCAGCACAGCAGCACTGCCAGGGAGCACCAGCACTGGGCCTTTGCTGACCTGCTCTCTTTCCACTTGTACACTCTCCTGCAGAGCCCCTGGGCTGGACTAAGGCCTTGGTCCTCTGCCAGCTGGGACACAGACCTGCTGCGTGTCCATCCTGGGCTCACAGGCAGGGACAGGTCATGGGCACTGCTGGGACACAGCTGGGCTCCACAACAGCAGCTCCATCAGGAAAGGGCTTCTCCTTAGCTCAGGACATGCAGTCTTAGGGCTTTTTGCAAGGTCACTCTCAAGAACATGCCAAGGAAGAGACTCTGTAGAGGCTCCTTGTTTGCTTGTTCTCCAGGGGCTCTAAACCTGCATGTGAACCAGCAAACAGAGCCCTGTAACTGCAGGGGCTACAGCAGGAAACAGGGAAAATGATCTGGTGAGTGTTCTGTGTTACCCTCAGTGAACACACTACTGCTACCCATGACAACAATAGCAGTAATAAAAGCTGGAACTATAACAAAAAATCCCACAAGAAGCACATGAGGTGCACAACACCATTGCTCCACTGCTCACCACTCAGTGCCCAATGCTCAGCCCAGCCCAGACACAGATCAGCCCTTCCTGACCAACCCCCCATTAACACCCTGAGCACGGCCCTGCATCAAAGGGAACATGCCTTGGGCCAGTTGGGCTCAGCTGTCCTGGCCCTGCTCCCATTCCTGGAACCCTGAGAAGATCATTGGAGGCCATGATTGAACAAACCTCTCACAGACTCCAAACCAAAAGCAAAACTCAAAGCACCTGGAAAAACCTGCAGCCCCTGAAGCTTTAAGGAGGCCCCCCAAGGGCCATTCCTGACAAAGCCTCCCCAGGGACTCATCCCAGCAGATCCTTGGAGGCCACGACTGCAGGGAGGCAAAGGCTCTGAGCAGCAGCTCAGGTGCAGAGCAAAGCCTGGCTTGGCTGGAGGCAGCAGAAAGGCCCAGCCCTGACCCCCAGCCCAGGGAAGGCACATCCTGTCCCTCACACCTTGCTCAGGGCTCTGCTGGGGGCACTGGCATGGGGGGTGATGCTGAGGGCAGGACAAGATAAAGAGAATCAGGAGGGGAGGGGGCAGGTGAAGAAGCCAGTCTTTCAACAAAGAAATTGAAAGGAGTGACACAAATGAAAACAGGAAACCAAAGTTACCTGGCGCCTGAACTCAACAAAACTTTCAAACTTGTGAAAAGATTCCAGCTGCCAGCCAGGTGAGTGGATTTCCATCTGGCTTCTTCCATGCTGGGATAGTGGGGCTGATAGTCAGCAGTTGCAAGGTCATGAAGCCCAAAAGCTGAGATTCCTTTGCTAGAGGTTAGGAAATTGAAAGAGGAATTGGAAAAGAAGGAGAAATTTACAGTCTCTGCAGATGACTCTTCTCAAGCGTGAGGGGAAGAGATCCATTTCAGGAAGATGTCGTGAACTCCCCAGGAAAGTGAAGCTCTGGAAACAAAAGTATCCAGTACTTGAGGGAATTACCTGCACTGGAAATCATCTATAGTGACCTAAAAATTGAAAACACCCCTAAAGACTCAGAGGATGTTCCTTGCATAGTGGCCATGAGGAGGTTCAAAGCACTCCTGGATCACATTCCAACAGCCTGATGGCATTGTATTCCCTCCAAAGGGATACACCAGGAGATGGCACCCTCCTGGATCTGAAATGTAGTAGAAACTCTGGGCACTTCCTCACCCCCATGGCCCAGCAGCTCAGCTCTCAGGGGCAGCCCAGGAGATCAGTCCTCTCCTGCCCCAGCCAGAGGGAAAGGGAGCCCCAAGCACAGGCCACGTGGTGATCTCTGGTTCTTTCTGCATGGCCAGAGGGAAACATGAGGAAGTGGGATGGTGAACCCACCTCTGAGCTGGGAGCCCATGGAGGTGAACTGAGAGGGAAGAGAGCTGTGGAGAAGGGGTCAGCCAAGAAGGATGTCCATGTAGTTGCTGCAGGGATACAAGAAAGCAATCAGAAATCTCCCAGGCATAAAAGGACTAAAATCAACTCTTTTGATCCTGGTAACAGGACTTCTGGTCTGGTATCACAGAGGTCAGACAGTGAATACTCTGGCCAGGAACAGGAATAGAGGGTTCCTGCCTTTGGCCAGGAGGAGAAAACGGATGACCAGGCACACTGCACTGTGTGGATTCAATGGCCTGGCACAGCAGATCCACAGAGGTGTAAAGCTTTAGTAGACACTGGTGCCCAGTGCACACTGATGGCATCAGGGCACAGGAGTGCAGAACCCTCTGGATCTCTGGAGTAGCAGGGGGATGCCAGGAGTTGTCTGTGTTAGAGACTGAGGTGAGTTTAGGAGGGGAGAAGTGGGAAAAGCCCCACATTGTGTCTGTCCCAGACTGGCCTTGTTTTCTGGACACTCTGCTCAAGGTGCCCCAGGAAACTCATCACAGACCAGCCCCTCCCAATGACCATTCCCAGCACTGGTTTGTCACCCACCTCTGAGAGGTGGTTTGTTCCTTCCCAGAGGGACATCAAGTGACTGGGCCAGAAGTGCAAGAGATCCCAAGTCTTTGTCCCCTCAGGCACAGCATCATCTGTGCCACCAAGGGCTGTGAGCAGACCTGCTGTGCTGAGGCTCTGGGGGCTCATGGCCTCCTGGCACAGCCCCAGGAAGGCTGGGCACTGTCACCCCTTGTCCTGCCCTCAGCATCACCCCCCATGCCAGTGCCCCCAGCAGAGCCCTGAGCAAGGTGTGAGGGACAGGATGTGCCTTCCCCGGGCTGGAGGTCAGGGCTGGGCCTTTCTGCTGCCTCCAGCCAAGCCAGGCTTTGCTCAGCACCTGAGCTGCTGCCCAGAGCCTTTGCCTCCCTGGAGTCATGGCCTCCAAGGGTCTGCTGGGGTGAGTCCCTGGGGAGGCTTTGTCAGGAATGGCCCTGTGGGGTTCCTTAAAGCTCCAAGGGACTGCAGGTTTTTCAAAGTACTTTGACTTTTGCTTTAGGTTTGGAGTTTCTTAGAGATTTGTTCAGTTAAGGCCTCCAATTATCAGCTGTAACGAGTCCCTTGAGATTCTTAGTCAGTATCAACACTCAGTGGGGCTTGTTAATGCTTCAAGGTACTCAAAGCTTATTGAGGTGCTTCTTTTTGACACCCAGTCTGTGAGAGGTTTGCAATATCATGGCCTGCAATGATCTGCTTTAATTAGTCCCTTGAGAGGCTTTGTCAGTAACAGCCCACAATGAGGCTTGTTAATGCTTCAAGGGACTCAACATTTATTAAGGTACTTTCCCTTTCCTTTTGAAACCGAGTCTATGAGAGGTTTGTTCAATCAGAACTTCCAATTATCTCCTCCTACCAGTCTGTGAAGAGCCTGTATTGGGAATGGCCCTCAGTGGGACCCATTAGTGCTTTGAGATACTTTGTGATTTTCTTCTGACTTTGACATATGGAAAGGTTTGTGCAATCTCCTCTCAGGACCTGAGGCTCAAGGGCTCAGCACCAAATGCACCACGGGGCTTGTTAAGATAAAGCAAGATCTGATGATGGCTCTTTCTGAGTTTGTCCTCTAATCAAGGAGAGTTAATTAAGAAAGATGCCTCATACAGTTTTGGAAAACAGGTTTGAAAGAACTTCTAAAAATGTGTATTCTTATTTTAAGTGCTTTGGATAATTATTTTCTTTTTAGAGAAGAGGTGATTGCAGCATTCTCTGATTGATATTGGCCCAGGTTCTCTCCTAAGAAGGTCTGGACTAATTGGAGAGCAATCCCTTGAGGTTTGAGAGTGTGGACAACCTTGCTCCACAACTCCCCAGCATCATCATGTCCCTCATTAGTCAACTGGGACCTGCTTTGCTCTGAGAACTGACTGAACATAGGCAGAGAGGGATTTTTCCTCTATTTTTGCTGCAATGTGAAACTCATAAGTTTCACCATTGAAAATAAACACACTCCTTGGACTTTCACCTCACATCCCCCCAGTTTTACCCCAAATCCCCAGGATTCCACTCAAAATCCCATAATTATCCTCAAAATTCCTTTAATTCCACCGAAAGATACCCTGATTTTCACCTCATACCACAATGGTTCTACTCCAAGTTGCTTTAATTCCAACTCATATCTCTATAAACCCATCAAAGTCCTGCTGATTTTGCCTCAAATCTCTCGTGTCTTCCACCCAAAATTCTATTAATTCCACATAAAACACCTCTGATTTACCCCCAAATCCACTTAATTTTGCTGAAGATCTCCATTATTTTTGCCCAGAGTTCCCTTAATTCCATCTATAACCTCCCCAATCCCATATATTTCACTAAAAATTACTTTAATTTCACCGAAATTTTCTCAACTCTCTTTATTTCCACCTCAAATCTTCTTAACTAAGTGCAAAATTTCCTTATTTCTACCCAACATATCCCTAATTCCATCCCAAATCTCTGACCTCCACTCAAAAATTCCTTAATCCCTCTTACAATCCCAAGTAATTCATCCCAAATTCTGAAGGTTCCACAGAAATCCCCTTAATTTCACATAAGGATTATTTAATTCCATCCCAAATCCCTTAATTCCACCCAAAGTCTCCTAATTTCACCTCAAATCCACTGAATTCCACTCTGAATTCCCTCAATTCCACACAAAATCCCTTCCCCAACTCACCAGCTCCCCAAGTGCCCCCAAATCACCCCCGACCCCCAAGTGTCCCTTTGGAGCCCCAAATCCCGGGGAAGGGCCCATGGGAAGGGGGGGCTGGGGGGCTTTGGGGAGGTTGGGGTGGATTTGGGGGCCTGGAAGGCACTTGGGGGGCACTTGGGGGTCCCATTGGGGTGTGAGGGGAACTTATGGGGCACTGGAAAAGAACTTGGGTGTCCGAGGGGACCCTTGGGGGGTCACTCGAGTGTCCAGGGACGGAGTCTGGGGGTCTAAAGAGGATTTTAGGGGTCACTTGTAAGTCCTGGATGAACTTGGGGGTCACTTGGGGGTCCAGGGAGGTGATTTGGGAATCCTGAGTGGGTATTGGGGGAGCACTTGGGGGTCCTGGGGCCCTTCTGGGGGGGCGGGAGTTGTAGTCCCACCTGTGATTGGCCAGAGCGGGCCGCGGGGCATGACGGGAGATGTAGTACGGGACAGGCTCAAAATGGCGCGGACTCCATGCCCATCACCGCCCCCCTGCATGCCTGAATGCTGATTGGCTGCAGGAGGTGACGGGCAGGCGCAGCGCCCAATCAGAGGCGGCAGAGACGGAGGGCGGGACTCGAGGGCGCTGCCGGGAGAGTTGAGCAATGGCGGCGGGTTTGGGTAATTTCTAAAAATTTGGGAGCATTTTGGGGTATTCGGGGACTCGGGGCGGGTTTTGGGGGTCCCTCAGGACCCACCCACCCCCCACAGACCCCCTGGGACCCCCCCGGGGCCGCGTTGGCCGTGACGGTGAAGGAGCCGGGTAAGCCCCTCCCCCCACCCCGGGATGCGCCTCAGAACGCCCCAAATCCCCCCCGAAAATACCCCGAGACCCCCCCTAACCCACCGCCTGGGACGCCCCAAACTGCCCTGGAGCCCCAGGATGCCCCAAATCCCGTCTCCGGAGCCCCTGAAACACCCCGGGCCGCCCCAAACACCCCAGAGATCTCCTAAACCCCTCCCAGACTCCCCAAACCTCTCCCAGACCGTCTAAACTGCCCAGGACCCCCAAAATGCCCCCATACTCACCTACATTCAGCTCCGAGACCCCCCAAACCACCGCAGGACTCACCAAACCCCCTTCTAGGGCACCCAGACCTGCCCAAACTCTCTCAGCCTCCTCCCAGACCCCCACCCAGACCCTCCTAAACCTCCTCAGGACCCCCCCTAGTCTTTCTCCCAGTCCCTCCAAACCACACCAGGTCCCCCAAACCGCTTCCAGACCTACCCCAACTATCCCAGGATCCCCCTAAAACTCCCTCCCAGACCTCCCACAACAACTCCAGGGCCCTCCAAACCCCTCCAAGGAATGCCGAGGGTCCCAGGGGCGGCTTCTGCCCTGAGTCTCTGCTCGGGGTGCTCAGAGACCCCCCTGGGACACTAAAACAGGGAGCCTGGAGAGGGGGGACCCCCAATACCTGTAGGACCCCCAGCAAGCCCGTTAGAGGGGACCCCCCAAAGCCCAAAGTGGAGAGACCAGAGAGGGGGAACTTCTGGGAGGCTTTTATGGGGCTGAATCTTTGTTGTGCAGGGGGGACACAGAGCTGGGGAAGGGGGTTTTCAGGGGGCCAGAGGTCCAAGGAAGGGGAGATGTAGCAGTTTAGAGAAGGGAAATGGGGGGTCCAGGGGAATCTGTGCCCAGGAAAGGGGGGTCCAGGGGTCGGAGAAAGGGGAATCATGGGGTAGGGAGATCCAGAGTGTCCAGAAAAAGGGATTGAAAGGGTCCCCCAGTGTTCCAAAAAGGGAAGGGGGAGTCTGTGGTCTGGGAAATTCAGGAGTGGGAGTTCCAGGGGTCCCAGAGTGAAAAAAACCAAAACAGCACAGAAGGTGTGGGGGCTGGAAGAGGTGGAATGGCCAGGCAAGGGTTTGCAGGGGAGTATTGGTGCAGGATAAGGGGGTGCAGGGGGATCCCAGTGCCGGGGAGTGGGCGATCAGGAGGGTGCCAAGGTGAAGGACAGGCAGGACTGGGGTGGGGAGAGGGAGTTGGTGGGTCCAGGGGTCCCTGTGCCCCTAAAAGGGGGATGGCAGGTTAAAGGAAAAGGGAGTGTGGGATGGGTGGGAAAGGGGGGTCAGGGTGTTCCTGGAGTCACAGAATTAAGGGGTGTGGGGACAGGAAACCTGAGAATGGCCGGGCAGGGGTTTCTGGAGCCCCGACAGCCTGGAGAGGGAGGACACTGAACAGACAGGAGACCCCCAGCAGCCAGGACAGGGGGGACCCCAGAACCCCAAAATGGAGAGGCCAGAGAGGAGTTCCTTTCAGTATTTTCTTGGCTGAATCTTGGAATTTTGGAGAATTTTCTGGACACAAGAAGCTCAGTAAGTTCTAGAGATGGTGTTTGGCAGGAGGAACCCCCAACCCAAGGCACTCACACCTTGTTTTGCCCCAGAAAACAGGATTTCTCCTTCCCAAAGCTTGTCAGGATGGAGGAGGCTGCGAGGAAGAGGAAGGTGCCCCGGAACCCCCAGGCAGGTGAGGAGGAAGTCAGTGCCCCTTTGCCCCTCCCTTGTGCTGCATCTTCCAGCCCAGCATGGCCCCGGCTGCAGGACAACCCCGCTGCCGACGCCGTCCTGCCGGGGCCGGGTTTGGGGGGATGTCCTTGGCCTTCCCTGTGGGCCGGAGGCAAATGCCCTGCCTGTCCTTGTTCCTTCCTGCCCCAGGCCCCGAGCTGAGCACGGGGAGCACGGAGGACAAATCCCCCCAGCAGAACCTGCTGGCAGAGGCCGTTTTGAACAGCTCCAGGGTGCAGGAAGTGAGTGGGGAGGAAAAGCCACGGAGATGCCCCAGGAGGGGCTCCAAACCCAGCCCAGGGTATTCAGAGAACAAAAGAGCAACTCTGTGCACAGAAGGCGGCCAGAGCTTCAGGCAGAGCTCTGATCTGGTGGTCCATGAGCAGCTTCAGTCCAGGAAGAAGCCCTACAAGTGCTTGGAATGTGAGAAGAGCTTCAGCCAGAGCTCCACCCTGATCCGCCACCAAATGATCCACAGTGGGGAATGGGCCTACACATGTGGGGAATGTGGGAAGGGCTGCAGCTGCAGCTCGGAGCTGATCTGCCATCAAAGGATCCACACTGGGGAACGGCCTTACAAGTGTTCCGAGTGTGGGAAGAGGTTTCAGACCAGCTCAGTTCTCCTCAAGCATCACTGCACACACACAGACGAGAGGCCCTTCTCCTGCACTGACTGCGGGAAGAGATTCAAACTCAAGTCCCATCTCATGAAGCACCGGCTCATCCACACTGGGGAGGGGCGGTACAGGTGTGAGGAGTGTGGGAAGAGCTTCACACGGAGCACTGCCTTGACCCAACACCAACGGGCCCACCAATAAGGGAAGCCCTCAGAGTGCCCCAACTGCGGGAAGAGCTTCGTCTGCTGCTCCATCTCTGTCATTCATCGGAGTACCCACATTGGATGATCCACAGTGACCCATGTTGAGGACAGACCTGGTGACCCATGTTGGGTAAAGACCTGGTGACCCACTTTGGGTAGAGTCTTGGTGACCAACATTCCTGGTGACTCACATTGGGAAAACACCTGGCTGGTGGTCTCCTCATCCTCCTGGTTCCCTGTAGGCACCTGGGTGAACAGAGTGGGAGGAACATCCATCAGGACACAGAGCTGACCTTGAAAATCCTTTGGGATGAGGGGATTTGATGACTTTAGGCCTGTGGCAGGACATCCCTCATTGGAATGTCCAAGCAAACAATGCCCTGTTTGCAAATGTATCAGTGGTTGGCTGAGGGAACTCCACTCTGGTTTCAACCCCAGATTAACATCCTGATGGTGAGGCAACCCCAGGAGTCAAATGACTGTCAGTCAATCCCTTTATACTCTAAAGGTCCAGTCCCCTTTCACAGGGGCAGGTTTTTCCAACATATCCCCTTTTGGAGTATGTGTGTGGAGATTCCTCCCTTAGGGTGGGAACCCCCACCAAGGTCACTCCTCGAGGCTGAGAGCAGAGATCTCCCCAGGTCCCTTGGGCTGGGTGAGTTCCATTGATCTCTACTTAATAATTCTTTCTTTTGTGATAGCTTTGGTAGAATTGCTTCATCAGTTGCTCTAGGATGGTGCACTGTCCTGTCTCACACTATACTGCTGGTAGTTTTAGCATTTATATTTTGTAGTAAATGATTTTGTTTAACATCTTTGAGAATTTGTAAGATAAATAAAACCCTAAGCCTTCCATTATTCCCCTGCCCCAGGGTGCCCCCCCCCTCCAGCAGCCCCAGCACCACACAGCAGGTTGGGAGCTCAGGGAGCCACCCCAGAGCCCCGTTTTCCAATCCCCCCTCTGCCCAAAGACCCCCATGGGACTGTCCATCCTGCCAGCCACCCCCCCTCTCTTTTCCACCCTTCTGCCTATTCCTCCCTTTTCCCATTGTCCCCTCAATCCCCAGCCCCCCCCAAGATCAGTTTGGGGGTCACAGCTCACACTTTCCCTCTTCTCCCACCCCTTACAACTCATCCCCCCAGTGCCCATCCACCTCCTGATCAGTTTTGGGGGTCCAACCCTCCCTTTTTCCCCACTTTTCTGACCTCTCCCATCCCTTTTCCCATTCTCCCCCGTCCTCAGTTTCCAGCCCCACTCTGTTTTCAGAGGGGTCCCACTCCCCTCTCGCTCACTGTGGGGGTCCAACCACCCCTTTTATCCCCTTCCCCTCAGACCTTTCCCACCATCCCCTCCTCTCACCCCCCACCCTGCTCACCCAAGAACTCCTCACCCACAGCCAGGAGGGTCCCAGCACCACCAGTGCCCCTAAAGGTCCCCCCAGAAGGGGGTTTGGTGGGGACCTTGGTGGACTCTGAGTGTGTTTGGGGGGGTCTTTGCATCTTTTGTGGCAGTTTAAGGGGGTGCAGCTAATTGAGAAGTATCTGGTGAGATTTGATGTGTTTCTGGAGGATTGAGAGTTGTTTGAGAGTTTAGGGGGATTTGGGGGGAGTTCAGTGGTATTTTCGAATAATTCAGAAATATCTGGGAGACCTCAGGTATTTTTGGAGTATTTGGGGAAGAATGAAAGGTGTTTTGGGGAAGAATCAGATATTCCAGGAGGTTTCAGTTATTCTGGGAGAATTCCTATATTGGGGGAGGGATCAGAGTTACTGTGGAATGAATTCAGGGATATTTTGGGATAATTCGTTTCTTTTGGGATACTCCAACATGTGAGTCTCTGTCTGTGCTTCCCTCCCAGCTCAGATCTGCTCTGGCAGTCCCTGAGCCCTCAGTCCTGCCCCAAACTGCGGCCCTGGGGGCAGCTCTTTGGGTGACATGGGGCAGCAGAGACCCCCCGGTGCGGCTCTTTCAGTGCAGGAAAGCCCAGGAGGGGCTGGAATCTCCCTTATCCCGGGCCGTGGGATGGAGGGCCCGGCACAGCATCCTCGGGGCTTTGGCAGAAAGGCTGCAGTGGGGAGGGACAGAGCGAGGGGGAGGGACTGACACACACCACTCATCTCTTGTTTGTGCCACTGGTGTGACACCCCCTTGTCCCCCTGAGCCCCGAGACAGATCCAGCAGCTCAGCACCTGCTCCGCGCTCAGCCCCAAGCCCGGGATGGGCCGTGGGGTCTGGGACACAGCCCCGCTCTGGGGGGCACAGCCCCGCTCTGGGGGGCAGAGCCGCTGCTGGGGGCACCGGGGGGACCGGGGGGCCTTTATCCCCCTGGTGCAGCTCCGAGCGCCCGAGGGCACAGCCCTGGTTTGTGGGGCTGAGTACAGCAACCCACCCAGGGCCGCACTGTGAGCCAAAGTGCCTTTATTGACACCGTGGGCAGGCACAGGGGCTGTGTCTGACACGATGCAGCTCCCCAGGAGTCAAATTTGGGCCGGTTTAGGAGGGGAATTTCAGTGAGGACCCCGGACATTCCGTGGTGCAGATCCATCTGAGTGACATCAATCACTGCACATCCTTCCAAGCTACACAAACATCTTGTGAATCACCTGAGACACACATTTTTAGGGCTTAGGCAAATGGTTAAAAGACTGAATGTCTTGTGGCTATGCATTTCTTTTCTAGCTAGACATTGTTTACTGGTTACAGCCTCTGGGACAGAGAGGTGTTTTGATTTATTTCTTGCAAATGCAGGACTAAACACTTTCAAGGTTTTCTTTATCTAAAACTCTGTATGGTTAAAAAAAAATTTATCGTTTTACTGTTGTTTGTTCAGAAATTCCTGTCTCCTGCTTATCTTTGATAGAAAAATAGGAAACATTTGTCTTTTCCCAGGAATCACGCCAGTTCCTTATGAACAAACCCTTCTAACTTGCTCTCAGCAAGTCCCATAATAGCAAGCCTGGCTTCAGGGCTGCCCTCCCACCCCCAGGTTCCAGCTGGTTTGGGGGCTGCAGCCCTGCTGGGGCTCGGGGCTTGGTGCGGGCGGGGGCAGCAGGAGCGGGGTCTGGGGGGCTCAGCCCCAGTGTCCCCCCGTGTCCCCTCCCTAGGGGCTGTGTCCCCCGAGTCCCCCATGTCCCCTCCCCAGCGGCCATGTCCCCCTGTGCCACCCCTGTATCCCCCCGTGTCCCACCGTGCCCCCCCACGTATCTCCCTGTGTCCCCCCGTGTCCCCTCCCCAGACCCCGCACAGGGATCGGCTCCCCGACCTCTCCTTCCCGCGGACCCCCCGGCGGGCTCAGAGCGAGTTTGTGCCTCGGGGGTGGCCGCAAACATCGCCTTCCTTCCCGGGTGTGACAGGCCGAGAGTGACACGCTCGGGACAGACATCGATTCTTTGTTACTGCAGAGCTGGCCCGGGGCTGCTTCACGAATCCAGCACCAACTGGCAAAGCTTTTTACCATTTCCACATCTTTGCAAACAAAGCTAAACAAGCTTGCAAGCAGCTACGAGACATTAAAGCTCAACAGAACGCTTGTTATTTCAGGCTCAGCTCTTTCCCTGCTGCAGGTTATGGGAAAGGGGTCTCAAAGCACAAACTCTGCTCTGATCCTTTCAGGTGTTTCCTTCCTCTTGGAAGAAGCAGCTCCTGCCCCTGAACAGGCTCCTATGCCCTCGCAAAAATTTCAGCTCCCTTTGAACTGTGAGCAGACAGTGACTTCTCTATTTCTTTAAAATTTAAATTGTCTTTTTCTCTTCTCTATTTGTCTTTTTTGCCTCTTGATCTTTTTCAATCTCTCTCCCTCCCCTCTCTTTCCCTCCCCTGCCTTTTCCCCTCCCTCTGTCCTTTCTACCCCCTCCTCCCGGCAATGCCTGTTCAGCTCAGGGCAAACCCTGCCCTGCCAGGGCTTCCCGAGGTGCCTCTTGCCCCTCCAACCCAGGGGCTGCAGAGCCCCAGCCAGGCTGTGCTGGCTCCATGGGATGTGGCACACGCGGGGGCTCGGCTGCCTGCAGGTCTCCTCAGCCTCTGCCTTGGCACAGGCGCCCCAGAGGATTCACCTGCAGGGGCCGGGAACGCCAGCCCTGGGCTCTGAGGCTTCTCTGCCAGAAAGGGAAAAGAAACCCAGGAGACAAAGTGTTCAGGCCAAGCGGAAGCGTTGAACCCCTGCAGTGATCCCGAGGAACAGTGCAAGTGGGGCAATGCTGGGAAAACCAATGCCCTGGGGGAGGGCAGGGGGTGGGAAGAGCATCTCTCTCTTGGGAAGCACCAGTGGGATGGGGATGAAGCCCTGGGGTTGGTGTGGAGCACTCAAATTCCAGGCTGTGGTCACTTCTGAAGGCTGAAGATCCATCTCCAGGTCCTCAGACACACATTGGTGCCTGTGAAGGACCTGCCTCAACTCTCTTGCCCTCCTGAGCCCCAAGAAGATCCCTGTCCTGGGTAAGACTCAGGATGGACTGAGGATCCAGCAAGGGAGGCCAAAGCAGAGGGGAGAGGACCCAGCCCAGCCTTGTTCTGCTCTTCCCTTCCCCAGGTTCAGACTGGCAAACATCACACCTGGTGCGTGTTCTCCCTCTGAGTGTGTTCCTGGGAAGCCTCAGCTTCAGCCTGGCTGTGGCCCTGACTGGTGAATCCCACCCAGGCATCCCATGGGGAGGATCCGGGCCAGGCACCTCCATTTTAGGAGATGGGAGGATCCCAGGATTTTCCCAGCATCTAGGCAGGCTCCCCAGGCAAAGCACCCTTTGGGGTGACTCCCTTTTTGCCCTAAACTGTGGTCCAGGTGTCTGCTCCTCACTCTATCACAGGAATATCATCCCCAGTTTCTCTCTTGCAGCTGCAAGGAAAAATGCCAATAAATTTATCCCATTTTCCTGCTTTTTAGGACTGCCCATGTGTCTCCCTCAGCTTTCTCTATTTCATTCTTTGGAGATGCCGTTTCCCTCAACCGGAATTCTGCTGTGTGTGCCCAGACATGTGGCCTGGTTTCCAAGGAAAATGCTGTTACTTTTCTGAGGCTGAGGGCAACTGGGCCACAAGTCAGGAAAGGTGCAAGGCCCTGGAAGCTTCACTGGCCATCAGAAGCATCACAAGTGAACTGATGAGAACTGGGCTTGAGCCTCTGTGCCAGCACCAGAGTGGGAAATGTGGAGAAATAAAGAGAATAAACCCATCCCCAAAACTGCCTGGCCCCAAACTGGTCCCAGTGCTGGAGCCTGGAGCCAAGCCCTTGGGAAAAGCCCCATCTCTGTTTGGGGGATGGACACAGGTGGGAAAGAGGAGGGGCTGAATGCAAGACCTGCCACCCCTGATGTTTCTTTGCTTTACACAAGTTCATTCTATGCTCTATTACTGGCTTGTAATAACATAACTAAGCCCTAAGAGCCACAAAGATGGGCAGTTTGTGTGCCACTAACTAGACATGGAATAATCACAAAGAAATTCCCTCCCAGGGGATTTGCAGGAGGAATACACAGTGCTGCAGGACATGCTCACACAGAGGGTTTCTGGATCAGTTCTGGGGTTAAATTTTGCAATAGAGAAAACAAACTGCTGGACTGACTTAGGCTCTGATTTGCCTACGGGGATGTGGGGCTGATGGAAGACTTCCTGAGGTGCAGCTTGTATTCTTCAAGCTGCCTTCCAGCCCCAAAAGCTCAGCAGCCTCTGCAAAGCAGGATGTGAAGCGCTGCAGAGCTGCTTCTGTGTGAGCAACGAGGGCGGCACCGTCAGCAAGAAGCAGCAATGTTCCAAGATCTGTCACAGGCCTTTTCTGCTCACAGTGTCAAAAGCTTTGGTGAGGTTAAAGAATGTTACATGGAGTCCTTTGTTCTGTTCCCTACACTTCTCTTGCAAATCAAAGCTTAAGTCAGTCCAGCAGTTCCCCTACCTGGGAAGCATCATTTCCTTGGACAGTAAGATTGACAGAGACAGACAACAGGCCAGCAATGGCTTACAGAGCCTACTGAAAACTCCATAAAAGAGTCTGGTCCAATAAGCACCTGAAGAAAAGTACAAAGATCAGTGTCTACAGAGCCATTGTACTGTCTGCTCTTTTCTATGGGTCTGAATCCTGGGTCATCTACCGCCACCACCTGCGGCTCCTCGAACGCTTCCATCAGCGCTGCCTCCGTTCAATCCTAAACATCCACTGGTCTGATTACGTGACCAATGTGTCTGTTCTGAACAGGCAGGGGTCAGCAGTATGGAGGCCCTGCTGCTGAGAACGCAGCTGTGCTGGGCAGGGCACGTCTCCAGGATGGAGGATCACCCACTGCCTCCCGAAGATTGTGCTCTATGGAGAACTCGCCACCGACTGCTGCAAGAGAGGAGCCCCGAAGAGGAGATACAAGGACTGCCTGAAACAACACCTCAGCCTTGGCCATATTGACTGCCCCAATGGTCCACTGTGGCCTCCATTCGGGATTCATGGAGACACACCATTCACGACGCTGCTGCTTCCTTTGGGAACGCAGCACAGTCAGTCTGGAGGAGAAAAGACAACGCAGATAGAACCATTCCTTGCCAATATGGCCAAAGGAGACGTTCCCCTGTGCCTTTTGTGACCGGACCTGCCTATCCCATATCGGCCTTTTTAGCCACCAGCAGCTTGCAGCAAGCCTGGGTAATGCCCTTCCCAAATCTTCATTTGTGAAGCCTGGCCATGAGTATTCTTTATGCTTCAGGACTGACCCCCAAGACACTCCTTCAATCAATCTCTTCAACAGCGCGAAGTCTCCCTGCTATCAGTCCAAGCTGTCAGTTCTGCTGCCCCTTCCTTCCTTCACTCAGAATGGAAAATTCCATTATTTCATATTCTTTGTGCCCAAGATTGCCCTGACCACCATGTCACCCACCAGTCACAGAATAAAAGAATTGTTTGGGTTGGAAAGGACCTTAAGGATCATCTAATTCCAATCCCCTGCCATGGGAAGGGGCACCTTCCACTAGACCAGGATGATCATCCAATCTGGCCTAGAACAACTTCCAGGGATGGGGTAGCCAGTACTTCTCTGAGGAACCAGTGCCAGGGCCCCAGCTCTTTCCCAGTAAAGATTTTCTTCCTAATATCTCATCTAACCATTCCCTCTATCAGTGTGAAGCCATTGTCCCTTGTCCTGTCTCTCCAGGCCCTTGTAAACAGTCTCTCTCCATCTTTCTTGTTGGTTCCCCTCAGGCACTAGAAGGGCACAATTAGGTCACCCCAACGCCCAATTCTCTCAGTCTTCCCTCATGGCAGAGCTGCTCCATCCCTCTGATCATCTTGGTGGTCTCCTCTGGACTCGCTCCAACAGCTCCATGTCCTTGCTGTGCTGGGACCCCAGAGCTGGAGGCAGCTCTGTAGGTGGGGCAACATCCAACCAGGTGTGTTCCAGCAAGGACAGTGTGGAATCTCCTGGAACAAAAGGGGGCATTATCACACCACAGAACCCCCTGAAACTAAAGGGACATTGTGACATGGCACAACCTTTCAAGGCAAGAAGGGACCATGGACACTGCAGAATGTCCTGGAATCAAAGAGCCCTTTGAGGCACTTTAGAGGCTCATGGGAACAAAAGAATCCTGGGACACTCATCACAGACCAGCCCCTCGCAATGACCATTCCCAGCACTGGTTTGTCACCCACCTCTGAGAGGTGGTTTGTTCCTTCACAGAGGGACATCAAGTGACTGGGCCAGAAGTGCAAGACATCCCAAATCTTTGTACCCTCGGGCACAGCATCGTCTGTGCCACCAAGGGCTGTGAGCAGACCTGCTGTGCTGAGGCTCTGGGGCCTCGTGGCCTCCTGGCACAGCCCCAGGAAGGCTGGGCACTGTCACCCCTTGTCCTGTCCTCAGCATCACCCCCCATGCCAGTGCCCCCGGCAGAGCCCTGAGCAAGGTGTGAGGCACAGGATGTGCCTTCCCCAGGCTGGGGGTCAGGGCTGGGCCTTTCTGCTGCCTCCAGCCAAGCCAGGCTTTGCTCAGCACCTGAGCTGCTACCCAGAGCCTTTGCCTCCCTGCAGTCGTGGCCTCCAAGGATCTGCTGGGATGAGTCACTGGGGAAGCTTTGTCAGGAATGGCCGTTGGGGGGCTCCTTAAAGCTTCAGGGTCTGCAGGTATTTCATGGTGCTTTGGGTTTTGATTTTGACTTGGAATCTGTGTGAGGTTTGTGCAATCATGGCCTCCAATTATCTCCTGTGGGTCACAGGACTGGGAGGGAGCAGGGTCAGGACAGCCAAGCCCAACTGGCCCAAGGGATGTTCCCTTTGATGCAGGGCCGTGCTCAGGGTGTTAATGGGGGGTTGGTCAGGAAGGGCTGAACTGTGTCTGGGCTGGGCTGAGCATTGAGCACAGAGTGGTGAGCAATGGAGCAATGGTGTTGTGCACCTCATGTGCTTCTTGTGGGGTTTATTGTTATAGTTCCAGCTTTTATTGCTGCTCTTGTTGTCATGGGTAGCAGCAGTGTGTTCACTGAGGGTAACACAGAACACTCACCAGATCATTTTCCCTGTTTCCTGCTGTAGCCCCTGCAGTTACAGGGCTCTGTTTCCTGGTTCACACTCAGATTTAGAGCCCCTGGAGAACAAGCAAACAAGGAGCCTCTATAGAGTCTATCCCTTGGCATGTTCTTGAGAGTGACCTTGCAAAAAGCCCTAAGACTGCATGTCTTGAGCTAAGGAGAAGCCCTTTCCTGATGGAGCTGCTGTTGTGGAGCCCAGCTGTGTCCCAGCAGTGCCCATGGCCTGTCCCTGCCTGTGAGCCCAGGATGGACATGCAGCAGGTCTGTGTCCCAGCTGGCAGAGGACCAAGGCCTTAGTCCAGCCCAGGGGCTCTGCAGGAGAGTGTGCAAGTGGAAAGACAGCAGGTGTTATGGGTTCCAATGATCTCCAATGATCTCCTCAGACACACAAGGGTACTGGAAGAGAGTTTATTTTGTTTAAATATAAAGATAGCACAATTACTCAATTGACGATTGAAAGAGTTAAATTAATAAATGAGACAGTGATTTAGATGAGAGGATGAATAAAATAATTTCATTGAGCACAACATTAGGAAAAAAACCAAACCACTGACCACCAAGGAATACCTAGGGAGGCAAACTGAGCCTGTCATGAGTTTTAATATGAACACTGTACAGAAGAAAACTGGCAGGTTCTTGCTGCTGAAAAGCATCCAGTCATCATTTTCCTCAGGGCATCCTTTAGCTCCTGGTTTCTCAGGCTGTAGATGAGGGGGTTCAGTGCTGGGGGAATCACTGCGTAAAGAACTGACACCACCAGGTTCACGGATGGGGAGGACATGGAGGGAGGCTTCAGGTAGGCAAACATGGCAGTGCTGAGGAACAGGGAGACCACGGCCAGGTGAGGGAGGCACGTGGAAAAGGCTTTGTGCCGTCCCTGCTCAGAGGGGATCCTCAGCACAGCCCTGAAGATCTGCACATAGGAGAAAACTATGAAAATGAAACAACCAAAAGTTAAACAGATACTAACCAAAATGAGCCCAACTTCCCTGAGGTAGGAGTGTGAGCAGGAGAGCTTGAGGATCTGTGGCATTTCACAGAAGAATTGGCCCAGAGCATTGCCATGGCACAGGGGCAGGGAAAATGTATTGACTGTGTGCAGCAGAGCATTGAGAAAGCCACTGGCCCAGGCAGCTGCTGCCATGTGGGCACAAGCTCTGCTGCCCAGGAGGGTCCCGTAGTGCAGGGGTTTGCAGATGGCAATGTAGCGGTCATAGCACATGATGGTGAGGAGGGAAAACTCTGTTCCAAAGAAGAAAATAAGGAAGAAGACCTGTGAAGCACATCCCATGTAGGAGATGGTTGTGGTGTCCCAGAGGGAGTTGTGCATGGCTTTGGGGACAGTGGTGCAGATGCAGCCCAGGTCTGTGAGGGACAGGCTGAGCAGGAAGAAGTGCATGGGGGTGTGCAGGTGGTGGTCACAGGCTACGGCGCTGATGATGAGGCCGTTGCCCAGGAGGGCAGCCAGGGAGATGCCCAGGAAGAGCCACAAGTGCAGGAGCTGCAGCTGCCGCGTGTCTGCCAATGGCAGGAGGAGGAACTGGCTGATGGAGCTGCTGTTGGGCATGAGCTTCTCCTGGGTATAGCACCTGTCCAAGGATTAAAAAGCGGTAACATGTTACAGTAGATATGTCAGAAAAAAAGCCATTCCAGTCCTCATTGAAACCCCTGAAATTACATCATCTGTTATACAAAAACTCTTTTATTTATCTTTTTTAGGACTTCTGGTGAGATCTGGCTCAGAAAACTCCAAGGACTAAGGGGCTCTGGTGATGTTCTGGAAGTCTCAGTTCTGTCCTACAAAAATAGACAAATAGGAACTGGGAGTGATGTTAGTTTAAAGCCTCCCATGGTGCTAAACAGCTTGTCAATATTGTCACTCCCATTTCACCCCAATGCAGAGCAGATCTGTGGGGATAGAGTTTTGTTTGTTTGCTTCCAGTTGCTCCAACACAAGGAGTGGATTTTTTAAGTCAAGAATCCTTGGCATTTATACTCCTGTCTAAGAGACAACTTATGTGCCCTGTGAGACAAAGAGATCATCCTTTCCTGCACTGTGGGTCAGACAGCGTTTCCATCAGCCCTGCTCTCATCTGCCCAAGGCTGTCACCTCTCTCTTCTGCAGGGCAAGGGCACCCAGGGGTTCCCCTGAGGAGAAACTGGACACTGCTGAGAGCTGGTGACTCCAGTTTCCAAGTGCACATCTTCAAACTCCTCATCCTGTCTCATCCTACAGAAGAGAGATATCTCAGCTCTCCCCTCCCACCAGGGGCACAGAGGGCTCATTGCAGCTGCCTGCACACACCTTGCAGCCCCACTGCCATGCCCTCTGTGCTGAGGGGCTGTGGGGAACACAGGGCTGCAATGGCACAGCTCTGCCCCTCAGGAAGGCATCCTGCAGGACAGCAGGATCATCCAGGGAAAGAACTGAATGTCCTAAAGATGTTACATCCTGACTGGAGAGTCCAGGAGACCCATTGCCCAGAACTCCCACCTGAACTGGGAGCAAAGGCAGCATGAAGAGGAGGGGAAAATAGAGAAATTCCTCCACACTCCTGTGGAGACCCTACAGAGACAATCAGATGGCCAAAGGCAAGGACTCTGCTGGGTGGTGGATGAGATCAGGGGCTTGTTCTGGGTAGAAATCTGCAGAGCAGGGATGGCCCAGAGCTGCTCTGGCCCCCCTGCCACAGCATTACAGCAGCAGCTCCCTCTCTCTCCCTGTCCAGGGCGCTGCTTCCTGGAGCTGTCCCTGCCAGCAGCTGCTTCCCTGGCAGTGCTCCCAGAGCCCATCCCAGCCCTGGGTGCTCAGCTCTGCCCTGCAGAGCCCTCCCAGCACAGGGCACTGCCCAGGGACAGCTCTGCCTGTGCAGGCTCTGCTGGCAATGTCAAAGCAAGGCTGAGGAGAATGGAAAAGCAGCACTGATGATGTGTGTACCTGGCAGATTTCTAATCCTCCCAGGTTTATTCATCAGTAGGTGTAAAAGATTTGAAATGGAAGTGCCTCCTCCTGAAATGAGAAATTAATTTCTACTTTTTATGGGCCAGATAGCCCACAAAAAAAAAAGTAAGAACAGGATAATTCCCTTTGAAGCAGCTCCTGCCTTTTTGTGCTTCTTGAAAAATATCCTGTGAAATCTCCTGCACTGCTGTCCAGCTCTAAGCACCTTCAAACCACAGAGAACCTTATTCACATAAGGACTCAGCTCTCAGCCATGGCTCCCCCAGAGCCCTTCTCCCCCAGCCCTGTGAGAAGCTCCCCAGGCTGACTGAGAGCTGACCCTGGCAGGCAGCAGAGTCCCTGCCCCAGCACAGCACCCTGGGCTGCAGGACCCTGCTCTGCACCACAGCCCTGGGCACCCCTGGCTGCACCCCTCATCTCTACAGCTACTCCAAAGTGTCCCCCAACAGCCCCCTCCCCACACATCCCATCAGCTGGGGCTATTCCAGCTTTAGGAGATGCCTCCAGGAGCTGCCCCTGCATTGCCCTGCACCCACAGACTCACCGTGTCCAGCACTGCAAAGATTTCTCCTCCATGAGCTCTGAGTCATCCTCCCAATGCTGAGCCCCTTTAAGCTCTGTCTGTGCCCTGCTGGTGTCCCTGAGCTGCCCTGGCAGTGCCCTGAGCCCTGCTGGGCTGTGCACAGGAGCTGCTCCTGGGCAGAGCTGTCTCTCTGCAGCGCTGCCCGCTTGCCAGGAGCTCCCTGTGTGCCAGGAGCCCGGCCCAGCTCAGCAGCACAGCAACAGCCCAGGGCATTTAATGGCCCTCTGGGGGGTTTGGTGCTCAGTCCCTGAACCTCAGACCCTGAGGAAAGTTAAACTGAGATTCAAACTGTAAATTTCTTGTAGTGCTAATGGGTCCCACTGAGGGACACAACTGAGAAAACATCCCCAGGATATTTTTGGAGCAGAAACATGGAGGCAGTGATGACAGGTCAGAGAATCACAGGATCATCAAGGTTGGAAGAGACCTTCAAGATCTTCTAGTCCAACTGTCATTCAGCACCCCCATAATCACCCCTAAATTGTATTCCAAGGTGCCACATCCAAACACCACCTGAGCAATTGGAGATACCACCACCACCCTGGGCTACTTATTTCATTGCCTAAGCACCCTTACAGTGAATAAAAGTTTTATTTAATATTTAATCTGAACCTTGACCTATGCAATTCAAGTCTCTTTCCTCACTTTCTGTCCCTATAGGCTTGGCAGAAGAGAGGGAGAATCCCCTCACTAAGACCTCCTTTCGGGTGTTTGTAGAGGAGCAACAAGGTCCTCCCAGAGCCTCCCCTTCTCCAGACTGAAAAACGCCAGTTCCTCATCCAACATGTTTTCCAGACCCTTCCCCAGCTCGGATCCCTTCTCTAGACACACTCCAGGCCCTCAATGTCCTTTTTTTCAGTGAGGGGCCCAGAACTGGACACAGCACTGAAGGTGCGGCCTCATCAGTGACCAGTGCAGAGGGATAGTCCTGCCCCAGTCCTGCTGGCCACATTATTCCTCATACTGGCCAGGATGCCTTTGGCCTTCTTGTCCACCTGGGCACACTCTGGCTCATACCCAGCTGCTCTCAAGCAGCAGCCTCAAGTCTTTTCCTGCTGAGTAGCTCTCAAACCACTCTGCTCACAGCCTGAAACATTCGATGGGATTGTTGTGACTCAAGGACAGGATCTGACTCTTGACCTTATCAATCCAGCCTATCCACATCCCCCTGCGGAGCCTTCCTGCTCTCCAGCACATTCACAATCACACCCACCTTGGTGTTGTCCACAAATTTACTGAGGGTGCACTCCATCCCCTTATCCAGATCATTAAAACAATGTCAAACAGGACCAGCCCCAACACTCAGCCCTGGGGAACCCCACTAGTGACCTACCCACCTGGATTTGTTTCCATTCCCCACCACTCTCTGGGCCATCACTCAGTTTTTCACCCAGCAAACAGTTCCCTCATCCAAGCCATGAGCAGCCAGTTTCTGCAGGAGATGGTGCAGGAGGTGGTGCCAAAGGCTGTACTGAATTCCAGAGAGACACATCCATAGCCTTTCCCTCATCACCTGAATCGGTCATTTTGTCACAGATGGAGATCAGTTTGGTCATGCATGACCTTTCTTTCCCAAACCCACACTGACTGGGCCAGATTCCCTGGCTGTCCTGTTTGTGCTGTGTGATGGCATTCAGGATGATCTCCTCAATGGACTTCCCTGGCACCAAGTTCAGGCCTGACAGGCCTGGAGTTGTCCAGATCCTCCTCCTGGCCCTGTCTGTAAATCACAGTTTCTGATTTCTTTTCAGCTGGGATTTCTCCAGTTCACCAGGACTGCTGGGCAATGAGTGAAAGTGGCTTGGCCAGCTCTTCCTCCAGCTCCCTCAGTACCCTCAGGTGCATCCCATCTAGGCCAGGGACTTGTGGGGGTCTCATTGACACATTTTTTGTTATCTTTATTTGCAGTGGACAAACTATGTCCCTGTTTGTATCCGCCCCTTCATATTTTCCCCCAACATAACCTCACAATACCCCTGTAGTCCCCCAGGTTTTCTGTCCCTCCTTCCACTGTCTCATTTTATCCCCCTGAGTTCCAAACTAAGTTGTCTGTTTCAACCAGCCCCCTTGCTTGTTTTAGGGCACAGCCTGTTCCTGGAGCTTAATATTTCCTTCTTAAAGCAGGTCCAGCCTTCCTGGACTCCTCTGTTCTTTAGGACTGACTCCCAAGGGATTCCATCAATCAATCTCCCAGGCAGGCCACAGTCTGCCCACCATCAGTGCCAGGTGTCAGTTCTGCTGCCCCCTCCTTCCTCACCCAAATGGAAAATGCTGCCATTCAGTGTCTCTGTGCCCAAGATGGCCCCAACCACCACATCCCCCACCAGTCACAGAATTACAGAATGGTTTGTGTTGGGAGGAACCTTAAAGAACAGCTCATTCCGACCTCCATCATGGGCAGGGACAGCTCTCACTAGACCAAGCTGTTCAGAGCCCCATCCAACATGACCTTGAACAACATTCAGGGATGGTGCAGCCAGAACTTCTCTGAGCAACCTGTGCCAGGGCCTCACCACACTCACCGTAAAGAATTTCTTCCTACTATCTCATCTAACCCTTTTCTCTATCAGTTATAAGCCATTCCCCCTTGTCCTGTCACTCCAGGCCTGTGTAAATAGTCTCTTTCCAACTTCCTTGTTGGTTCCCTTGAAGTCCTGGAATGCCACAATTAGGTCACCCCAAGGCCTTCTCTTCTCCAGGCTGTACAATCCCAATTCTCTCAGCCTTCCCTCATGGCAGAGATGCTCCATCCCTCAGATCATCTTGGTGGACTCCTCTGGACTCGCTCCAACAGCTCCATGTCCTTGCTGTGCTGGGACCCCAGAGCTGGAGGCAGCTCTGCAGGTGGGGCAACATCCAACCAGGTGTGTTCCAGCAAGGACAGTGTGGAACCTCCTGGAACCAAAGGGGACATTGTGACACCACAGAACCTCCTGGAACCAAAGAGGACATTGAGACACTTTAGGGCCTCATGGGAACAAAGGAATCCAGGGAGACTGTGGAACCTCATGAAATCAAGAAGTCATTGTGACACTCCAGGGCTTTTGGAACCCAAGGAAACCTGGGACACTGTGGATGCTCATGAAGCCATGGGGCAATTGTGTCATGTGGGAACCAAAGGAATCCTCAGATATTTTGGAACCTCCTGGAATCAAGGGGCCATTATTACTCTTCAGGGCCTCATGGAACCAAAGGAACCCTGAAACATTTTGGAACCTCATGGAATGAAGAGGCCACTGTGACATCTGAGGCCTCATCGAACCAAATGAACTCAGGGACACTGTGGAACCTCTTGGATATGAGGGGCCATTGTGACACTGCAGGGCCTCAGGGAACCCAGGGAACACTGAGACATTTCAGAACCTTATGGAACAAGGGGCTGTTGTTACACTGAGGGGCCTGATGGAATGAAGGGGCTTTGTGACACTGCAGGGCATCATGGAGCCAAAGGGACTCTGGGGCACTGTGGAGCCTCATGGAATCAAAGGCCATTGTGACATTGCAGAGATTAATGGAAGCAAAGGAACCCTGGGAGACTGGAACCTCATGGAATCAATGGGCCATAGTGACTTGTGAAGAGCCTTGTGGAGCCAAAGGGACCCTGGGGCACTGTGGAATCTCATGGAACTGTTGGAATTTTATATGGTATTTCACCTAAAAAGCAAGCCATATGCTGAACTGCCTATGCAAATTAGTGCTGTAGCCTTAAGGACTAATTAATGAAATCAGAAATGGCTGCTGCCGACTTTCTCAGCAGATGTGCATGGTCAGCCAATTATGCGAAGCTTCGTAATATAAACAACATTGTTAGCCAATAATCAGTGCCAAAGTGTCATCACCTGCGGAAGGTTACAGTCTTAAAGATGTATATTAGTGTGTGTGCGTATGAATAAAGGGGCCTGTTGCTGCTAACTCCTGTGGAGTCGTCTCTCAGGTCCAAAAATCCGCCTCCCTTCGGTTACAACTGGCGCCCGAAAACAGGTAGCCAGCCCTTCGCAAAATCTGGCAGGACCAGACGTACGATTTCAGTCTGCAAAATCTGAAGAATTCAGACGTGTGGACGCTGACCCACAGAATCCAGCCCGGCTGGACGTGTGAGTGCCCTTGGAGAAGAGGAAGAAGTTGGGAGGAAAGGTCGTTTGCCGTCGAAGGTCGCGGCCGGCACCCCGGACGTGCGGTAAGCTGCAAACTCGCATAATGGAGAACGGAGCAGCTCGAAAGTAAGTTTTAGAATTCCTCGCTATGCGAGAGCGGCCGAGTCCACCGAAAGGCTGGTGTATGGCTTAAGTGCACTAAAAAAGCAGAATTGCCTCGTTGCTCTTAGAAGTGGCAAAAAAGGCAAAAAGTAAGCAATAAACTTGAAAAAAGAACAAGAAAACAAACTGTTAATGAAAGCCAAGAGGCAAAGGACTTAAAGCCAATCTAGCAAAAAGTCATAAACTGCCTTAAGCAGTATAAAGTGGCGAAGATGGGAACAGTCGCGGCTTGGCAGCTGTTACATAGACGCAAAAAGCCGCAACAGCTTTTCAGCCGTTGCCTCTGGCTCGGGGGAGGAAAGAAACTTGGCAGTCATCTGAAATCTCTGACAGCGACCCTGTTCCCAGTCCCCCAGCCCTGGCCGCCGCCGCGCGAGTCCACCTCCTGCTGCTTTCAAGGATCGCTGCACCCCCCACCGCTCCCGCTCGCCCCTGCTGCCCTGCCAAGGGTCCCAGCATCGGCGCAAAAAGGAAAAACAGCACAGAACGAGAAGTAAAAAGAAAAGCTCTGTATTAGTAAAATAGTATAGCCCTGTCGCACCACGTGGGCTTTGTTTGTACCATCTCTGAGCTCTGCGTGTTCCTTTCCAGTCTGCAAAGTGCTGTAAAGTTGCCGAAAACTGTTGTCTTGATTCTGTTTTGCTTCGTTTCCATCTCTAACGCTGCAAAAGTGTTTTTTCCAGCCGCACTCCAACTTGCGTTATAAAAGAATTTTGTGCTACACAATTCGAACTTGGCGCTTCTTCTCCAACGGGGAGGAAAAGTTCCCCCCCCCGGCTCTAAAGAAAGGGGGGAGAGCTTCTCACATTGGATCATCGGCTATTTCTGTCATGCGCAAGTCTCGCAAGGCATTCTGGGAGTTGTAGTTTGGACAGGCAAAGCTTTGCATTACGTCATCGACTCCTTGCAAGGTCGTATGGGAAATGTAGTGATCTCGCAAAGAACCCTGAGAATTGTGGTTCTAGCATACACCCCCGACGAACTGCAAGCCTGTCAGTGTTGCAAACAGCAAGTAGCCTCAACGATCTCACTTTAACAACCATCAACTCAGCTTCCTTTTGAGACAACGAGCCTCAAGCACCTGATGCCTTCCAGTCACAGCTTTATAATACATCATGCAAGGACAGAATACAGTGTCTTTCTCCAGCAATTCAGAGAGCAGCAAAGAAGTCTAAAAGAAATTTGTTGAACTGATTTTCTGTTAATTTAGCTTTTGTTAAATAGTTATAAAGTGTTATAAGCATTTAATAATCTACAGAAAAGTTTCTATTTTTCTCTCCACAAGTTGAAGTCAGCAATGGATAAGAACAACCCATTTCCTCTGACTGAATCAAGATCAGTTACCAGAACATTTGAGCAACCAGTTGAAGCTTTTAATTTGATCCCTCAAATTCAAAATTCAGAACACCTGATAGTAACTGATGTGTTTCCATTTGTTAGTGTTATGCATTTTCCAAAAGCTCTTTTAAAACTACCAAAGTAAATTAAAACACATAATGATTTTAATTATACAGCATTAGATTGGTTAAGATATGTTCTTTTCGATTAAAAAATGTAGTTTATAGAAATAATGTTGTGTAGTATTGTTATATTTCTGTTAAAGTTTTAAGTTTCTTTTGGTGCACCAATGACAAGGCCTGCAGGAATGTTTTTTCATTTGTTAAGAAAATTAAGTTGTTAAGCTAACAAAATAACATTTTTAATTTGTTAAGCGAATAAGAATTTTAAGTAAAGTTAAATAGTGTTTTTAATTTGTTAAAAAGTTAAAATATCAAGCAAAATAAGTTAAAGTATTAATGAAGTTATCTAAGTAATGTTCATTTAGTCCAAGTTTAAGTCATTAGAATTAAGTTACATTTGTAGCTTGTTGTCAACTGTCATTAAGCTTGCTACATTACATAACAGCAGCATTTAAGTTACTAGTGCTTATAAAAAAAAAAGGAGGAAAACTAAGTAAATGATTAAATAAATCTTAATGAAAAAATTTAGGTCACATAAGTTGTCATCTGCAAAAGCAATGGAACTGTAAATGCTCTTTGTGGTTCTGCTGTTATGAATGAAGTTAGCTTTAATCTACTGCCAATTCAAGACATTCAGTTTACCTTTGTCAATGTAACCAGATAGCAAAAGCTTTGTGTTAGCTGATCTCAAGTAAGGAACCCTTTTAAAACATGTTTAAGTAGCATTCTAAGTTCAGTAGCTAATCAGTGCCTTATAGCATTAATAATGCCAGTATTTTATCTGTTTTAGCGACTAGTGTAGATAATGTTTCTCTTTCAAATTCTTAGTTCAATTCCTTAGAATTAATAAGTAGCTTCGTAATTTAATTAAGCAAGTCTTATTAGTATTATTTCTGTGTGTGTTAATATTATGCTATTAGGATGTTTAAGTGTATTAGACAAGCCATTCTGTAAGCAGTAACCAGACATAGGCAGTTCAAAAAAAAAAGAGGGCATATGTTGGAATTTCATATGGTATTTCACCTAAAAAGCAAGCCATATGCTGAACTGTCTATGTAAATTAGTGCTGTAGCCTTAAGAACTAATTAATGAAATCAGAAATGGCTGCTGCCGACTTTCTCGGCAGATGTGCATGGTCAGCCAATTATGAGAAGCTTCGTAATATAAACAACATTGTTAGCCAATAATGAGTGCCAAAGTGTCAGCACCTGCGGAAGGTTACAGTCTTAAAGATGTATAAAAGTGTGTGTGCGTATGAATAAAGGAGCTGTTGCTGCTAACTCCTGTGGAGTCGTCTCTCAGGTCCAAAAACCCATCTCCCTCGGTTACAAGTCCCTGCAGGAAGTTTTGTTTTATTTAAGTGAACACAGAGCATAATTCCTCATTTACACAATTTATAGGACAAAATAAGGGGGTAGACAGTGACTTAGATACATATGAAGAAAAAAATTCAGGGTTAACATCATTAACAGAAGAAATAAGAAGGAAATCATCAACCACCACTATCCAAAGCTTTGTAAGGAAAGCTGAGCTTACAAGGCATTACACAATGAGTGTTGAGCTGAAAAAACCAGGCGGTTTATTGGTCCTGAAAAGCATCCAGTCACCATTTTCCTCAGGGCATCCTTGAGTTCCTGATTCCTCAGGCTGTAGATGAGGGGGTTCAGTACTGGAGGAACCACTGAGTATAGAACTGCCACCACCACGTCCAGAGAAGGGGAGGAGATGGAGAGTGGCTTCAGGTAGGAAAACACAGCAGTGCTGATAAAGAGGGAGACCACGGCCAGGTGAGGGAGGCACGTGGAAAAGGCTTTGTGCCGTCCCTGCTCAGAGGGGATCCTCAGCACAGCCCTGAAGATCTGCACATAGGAGAAAACCATGAAAATGAAACAACCAGATGTTAGACAGGCACTAAGCAGAAGGAGCCCAATTTCCCTGAAGTAGGAGTGTGAGCAGGAGAGCTTGAGGATCTGTGGGATTTCACAGAAGAACTGGCCCAGAGCATTGCCCTGGCACAGGGGCAGGGAAAATGTATTGGCTGTCTGCAGCAGAGCATTGAGAAAGCCACTGGCCCAGGCAGCTGCTGCCATGTGGGCACAAGCTCTGCTGCCCAGGAGGGTCCCGTAGTGCAGGGGTTTGCAGATGGCAACGTAGCGGTCATAGCACATGATGGTGAGGAGGGAAAACTCTGCTGAAATGAAGAAGACAAAGAAAAAGACCTGTGCAGCACATCCTGTGTAGGAGATGGTTGTGGTGTCCCAGAGGGAGTTGTGCATGGCTTTGGGGACAATGGTGCAGATGCAGCCCAGGTCTGTGAGGGACAGGTTGAGCAGGAAGAAGTGCATGGGGGTGTGCAGGTGGTGGTCGCAGGCTACGGCGCTGATGATGAGGCCGTTGCCCAGGAGGGCAGCCAGGGAGATGCCCAGGAAGAGCCACAAGTGCAGGAGCTGCAGCTGCCGCGTGTCTGCCAATGGCAGGAGGAGGAACTGGCTGATGGAGCTGCTGTTGGACATCTACTTCTTTTTGGCAATAAGGCCTACTTGAAAAAAAAAAAGACAGGTAAAATTTCAGACAAGAAACTCCATTTTTCACAGAGGTCACTCCTGACTAAGATGCATTTTCTTTCACTGGTTTGTGTGCACTTATGATTCTGTGAGGAGCAAGAGCTCTGCCCATGTGCTGCCAAGGACTCATTTTTCCCCTGTTGCAGTGAGAGCATGGAGCTGGTTTGTGAGAGCTGAGAACAACACAAGGTCTGGGGTGATGAGCTGATAAAGTCTGATGGGTTGAGGGAGACAGGCCCCCTGGGGAGGTGCTCCCCACAGAAGACAAGAGCAAGGCAAACTGATAAGATTAACAAAGGATGGAGTGTTAAGAAATAGCACGGCCTTCTTTCTTTCTTCACAGGCCCACCTCACCTCAGGGCATCTGCATTCCCCCCCCCCCATAGATTGACTATCAGTCACACAAACACCTGGAGAAGAAAAAAAAGATATAAAAGAAGTGCAGTTGAACTGCAACTTGGGGAGAAAAACTTTCCACCTCTGGGAGGGCAACCTGAGAGCTACCCTGTCTCTCCCATTCCATCAATATTGCAGGGGTAAGCCATGGAATTCTTACTTTATTTTTCTTATACCTTATTAGCTGTAATTTGCTATAACTCACTGGGTGTATGCGGGTTAATGATATATATTTTTTCCTGATGCTTTTCCTTTTGGGTTATTGAGTGTATTTACTGGTGGTGTTGAACTGTTGTGTCTCTGTTTAGTTATCTTCTGTTAGTTAAGTTTGCTATGGGAGTGATTTACTGCTGGGTGGTCCTTGAAATGTGTGTTGTGCCAATGCCTTTGGGGGGTCTTTTGTACAATCCTGCAGCTCAATGTTATCACCGACTGAGTAACCCATATTAGTTATTGTCACATATTTGTATTAATAAATGTTGTTTCAGGAGCTATTGTGAGAAAGGTTATTTCTCTTGTTGCTATTAAGTGTGGTTCTCATAGGGGAGTCAGAAATCTTTCCAGCCTGTGTTCTGTCCAGATTTCAGCAGGCAGTGCTGGGTTTATAAAGTTTTGATTACTCCGAGGACGCTTATAGCTATTTCTCCCTGGCTGAAGTGTGGCTTCATGTCAGAGGTCAGAACCCCTTCCAATCTATAGGCTGACCGGTAGTTGGCAGACAGTGTGGGGGTACATAAGGATTTGATTGTCTGGAAGCGCTTATAGCTAATAACTTTTAATTAATACAGTTAAGACTAGAAATCTTTGCATTTCTGTCTCCCTCCTCCCTTTCATGTGACACAAGGTATGTAAGATACAAACCATCTCTAATGGAAAAGTTCCACAAACAGTGCAAGGAATAGCCCCCAAAGCTCCCTGAATGCCTCTTCTCCCAGGGGTGCCTTGGGGGAACTTTCCTCCACTCCCTGCCCAGGACTCTGCTGCCTGGAGCTGTCCCTGTCAGCAGCTGCTTCCCTGGCAGTGCTCCCAGAGCCCATCCCAGCCCTGGGTGCTCAGCTCTGCCCTGCAGAGCCCTCCCAGCACAGGGCACTGCCCAGGGACAGCTCTGCCTGTGCAGGATCTGCTGGCAATGTCAAAGCAACCCTGAGGAGACTGGAAAAGCAGCACTGATGATGTGTGTACCTGGCAGATTTCTAATCTTCCCAGGTTTATTCATCAGTAGGTGTAAACAATTTGAAATGGAGGTGCCACCTCCTGAAATGAGAAATCAATTTCTAGTTTTTATGGGCCAGATAGCCCACAAAAAAAAAGTAAGAACAGGATAATTCCCTTTGAAACAGCCCCTGCCTTTTTGTGCTTCTTGAAAAATATCCTGTGAAATCTCCTGCACTGCTGTCCAGCTCTGAGCACCTTCAAACCACAGAGAACCTTATCCACACAAGGACCCAGCTCTCAGCCATTGCTCCTTCCCCACAACCCTTCTCCCCAGCCCCGGGAGCAGCTCCCCAGGCTGGCTGAGAGCTGACCCTGGCAGGCAGCAGAGTCCCTGCCCCAGCACAGCACCCTGGGCTGCAGGACCCTGCTCTGCACCACAGCCCTGGGCACCCCTGGCTGCACCCCCAGGCTCCACAGCTATTCCAAAGTGTCCCCCAACAGCCCCCTCCTCACACATCCCATCAGCTGGGGCTGGGCCAGCTTTAGGAGATGCCTCCAGGAGCTGCCCCTGCATTGCCCTGCACCCACAGACTCACCGTGTCCAGCACTGCAAAGATTTCTCCTCCAAGAGCTCTGAGTCATCCTCCCAATGCTGAGCCCCTTTAAGCTCTGTCTGTGCCCTGCTGGTGTCCCTGAGCTGCCCTGGCAGTGCCCTGAGCCCTGCTGGGCTGTGCACAGGAGCTGCTCCTGGGCAGAGCTGTCTCTCTGCAGCGCTGCCCGCTTGCCAGGAGCTCCCTGTGTGCCAGGAGCCCGGCCCAGCTCAGCAGCACAGCAACAGCCCAGGGCATTTAATGGCCCTCTGGGGGGTTTGGTGCTCAGTCCCTGAACATCAGACTCTGAGGAAAGTTAAAGTGAGATTCAAACTGTAAATTTCTTGTAGTGCTAATGGGTCCCACTGAGGGACCCAACTGAGAAAACATCCCCAGGGTTTTTTTGGAGCAGAAACATGGAGGCAGTGATGACAGGTCAGAGAATCACAGGATCATCAATGTTGGAAGGGACCTTCAAGATCTTCTAGTCCAACTGTCATTCAGCACCCCAATAATCACCCCTAAATTTTATTCCAAGGTGCCACATCCAAACACCACCTGAGCAATTGGAGATACCATCACCACCCTGGGCTACTTATTTCATTGCCTAAGCACCCTTTCAGTGAAAAAAAGTTTTATTTAATATTTAATCTGAACCTTGACCTATGCAATTCAAGTCTCTTTCCTCTTTCTGTCCCTATAGGTTTGGCAGAAGAGAGGGAGAATCCCCTCACTAAAATCTCCTTTTGGGTGTTTGTAGAGGAGCAACAAGGTCCTCCCCGAGCCTCCTCTTCTCCAGACTGAAAAACGCCAGTTCCTCATCCAACATGTTTTCCAGACCCTTCCCAGCTTGGATCCCTTCTCTGGACACACTCCAGGCCCTCAATATCCTTTTTATCAGTGAGGGGCCCAGAACTGGACACAGCACTGAAGGTGCGGCCTCATCAGTGGCCAGTGCAGAGGGACAGTCCTGCCGTGGTCCTGCTGGCCACATTATTCCTCATACTGGCCAGGATGCCTTTGGCCTTCTTGTCCACCTGGACACACTCTGGCTCATACCCAGCTGCTCTCAAGCAGCAGACTCAAGTCTTTTCCTGCTGAGTAGTTCTCCAGCCACTCTGCTCACAGCCTGGAACATTCGATGAGGTTGTTGTGACTCAAGGACAGGATCTGACTCTTGACCTTATCAATCCAGCCTATCCACATCCCTCTGCGGAGCCTTCCTGCTCTCCAGCACATCCACAATCACACCCACCTTGGTGTTGTCCACAAATTTACTGAGGGTGCACTCCATCCCCTTATCCAGATCATTAAAACAATGTCAAACAGGACCAGCCCCAACACTCAGCCCTGGGGAACCCCACTAGTGACCTACCCACCTGGATTTGTTTCCATTCCCCACCACTCTCTGGGCCATCACTCAGTTTTTCACCCAGCAAACAGTTCCCTCATCCCAGCCATGAGCAGCCAGTTTCTGCAGGAGATGGTGCAGGAGGTGGTGCCAAAGGCTTTACTGAATTCCAGAGAGACACATCCATAGCCTTTCCCTCATCACCTGAATAGGTCATTTTGTCACAGATGGAGATCAGTTTGGTCATGCATGACCTTTCTTTCCCAAACCCACACTGACTGGGCCAGATTCCCTGGCTGTCCTGTTTGTGCTGTGTGATGGCACTCAGGATGATCTCCTCAATGGACTTCCCTGGCACCAAGTTCAGGCCTGACAGGCCTGGAGTTGTCCAGATCCTCCTCCTGGCCCTGCCTGTAAATCACAGTTTCTGATTTCTTTTCAGCTGGGATTTCTCCAGTTCACCAGGACTGCTGGGCAATGAGTGAAAGTGGCTTGGCCAGCTCTTCCTCCAGCTCCCTCAGTACCCTCAGGTGCATCCCATCTAGGCCAGGGACTTGTGGGGGTCTCATTGACACATTTTTTGACACATTATCTTTATTTGCAGTGGACAAACTATGTCCCTGTTTGTATCTGCCCCTTCATATTTTCCCCCAACATAACCTCACAATACCCCTGTAGTCCCCCAGGTTTTCTGTCCCTCCTTCCACTGTCTCTTTTTTATCCCCCTGAGTTCCAAACTAAGTTGTCTGTTTCATCAAGCCCCCTTGCTTGTTTTAGGGCACAGCCTGTTCCTGGAGCTTAATATTTCCTTCTTAAAGCAGGTCCAGCCTTCCTGGACTCCTCTGTTCTTTAGGACTGACTCCCAAGGGATTCCATCAATCAATCTCCCAGGCAGGCCACAGTCTGCCCACCATCAGTGCCAGGTGTCAGTTCTGCTGCCCCCTCCTTCCTCACCCAAATGGAAAATGCTGCCATTCAGTGTCTCTGTGCCCAAGATGGCCCCAACCACCACATCACCCACCAGTCACAGAATCACAGAATGGTTTGTGTTGGGAGGAACCTTAAAGAACAGCTCGTTCGAACCTCCATCATGGGCAGGGACACCTTCCACTAGACCAAGTTGTTCAGAGCCCCATCCAACCTGTTCTTGAACAACTTCCAGGGATGGTGCAACCACAACTTCTCTGAGGAACCTGTGCCAGGGTCTCACCACACTCACCATAAACAATTTCTTCCTACTGTCTCATCTAACCCTTTCCTCTATCAGTGTGAAGCCATTCCCCCTTGTTCTGTCACTCCAGGCCCATGTAAATAGTCTCTTTCCAACTTTCTTGTTGGCTCCCTTTAGGTCCTGGAAGGCCACAATTAAGTTACTCCAGAGCCTTCTCTTCTCCAGGCTGAACAATCCCAATTCTCTCAGCCTTCCCTCATGGCAGAGCTGCTCCAACCCTCTGATCTTCCTGGTGCATCCTCTGGACTCGCTCCAACAGCTCCATGTCCTTGCTGTGCTGGGACCCCAGAGCTGGAGGCAGCTCTGCAGGTGGGGCAACATCCAACCAGGTGTGTTCCAGCAAGGACAGTGTGGAACCTCCTGGAACCAAAGGGGATATTGTGACACCACAGAACCTCCTGGAACCAAAGGGCCATTGTGACACCACAGAAGTTCCTGGAACTCAAGGGATATTATGAGACGACAGAACCTCATGGAATCATAGGACAATTGTGACAAACTGGGCCTCATGGATCCAGAGGAACCCTGAGATATTTTGGATCCTCCAGGAATGAAGGGGCCTTTGTGACACTGAGGAGGGTTATGGAGCCCAAACTACACTGGGGCCGCTGCTGAACACCATGGAATCAAAAGTCCATTGTGATACTGCAGGGGTTAATGGAACTGAAAGAACCCTGGGAGACTGAAACCTCCTGGAATCAAGGGGCCATTTTGACACTGAAGAGCCTTATGGAGCCAAAGGGACCCTGGGGCACTGTGGAACCTCATGGAACCAAGGGGCATTTGTGACTTGTGGGGACTCCTGAAACCAAATGAACCCCAGAATATTTTGAAACCTCATGGCACCAAGGGGCCATTGTGACACTGCAGAGCCTTATGGACCATGACAGGATGTTCTGCCCTGATCAGGCCCAGAATCCACTCAGAGAATGCAAACAATGCAGGCTCTCTGGGCTGAGTTACTGCTGGAACCAAGGGGCTGTTTGGGTGTTGAATTCTGCTAAAACCAGCCTGGTTCACCAAACTGCAAATGCCCATCCTGCTTTTTGAAGCACCATTGAACAGAGAAGCTGCTCACTGGCCTGGAAACATGTGACCAGCAGTCCCTGACAGCGTAACTATAAAAGCTCAGTCCAACTTCCATATGGCAGATCATTCCACAGACTGCCTTGAAGCATGTGGAGCTTCTCCCATGAAGCAGGGATGGCTCTTCATGGTCACTGCCCAGGGGTTCAGGGAAGGAGAGAGATTTGCCCTATTAAGCTGTGTGAGAGTTACATCAGTCCCTTTATAATGATTGTTTCTTTTTGCTGCTTTTGATCAACTGCATTAAAATAATTGTTTTGATACAGTGCACTGCACTATTTTATGCTATAATATACTCTACTAGGAGGCTTTAGCTTTTCCAGTGTATTAAATATTTAAGAAAATATCTGTTCACTTGTCTACTGTTCTGTCTGCTCATTTATCATAATATATAATGCAATTTATATAAGTAGATCTGATTTGCCATCATTAAAACCTGTGAGGAAAAGTGATTCAATCACCCCTCTATAATTCCTGAAATGACCCCTTGATTCCATGAGATTCCACAGAGTGACAATGAATCCATTGTGTCAATAAGACTCTGCAGTGTCACACTGGGCCGTTCATTCCATGAGGTTCCACAGTGTCCCAGTGGTGGTGTCAGAGATGGTGGAGCTTTTCTTTTTGTAGTCAGAAATAGAATGAGAAAGAAATAATGTCACCAATGGCATCTGGGAAGGTCCAGACTGAACATGTGAAGAAAGAAATTTTCCTCCAAGACAAGTGTTCTGATACAAAGCATCACCCAGAAGGAGTCTGGATCAGCCCAAGGCTTTGTGCTCCAAGGCAGAGCCAGGGAGGAGGGAGAGATGTCAGTGCAGGAAGGGGCCAGCGAGGTGGGGCAGCTGGGGGATGCCGACAGCCTGCAGGGAAAGGGGCAGGGCATGGACACCGTAGGACAGCCTGGGCTGGAGAGGAGACAGGGATGTGCAGAAGCTGAAAGGCCCCAAGAGAGCCAAGTTGTGCAGGCCTTTGGCCATGGCTGCTGTGTGTGCCCCTGATGGCATGAGGAGACAAGTGAGCCTTGCAGCCCTGGGGCCTCATTGCCTCCTTGTCCCTGCTCAGCAGCCTGAGAGGTGCCACCCCATCCTCCTGCCCCTGGTTTTCCACATCCTACACCCCGGTGCCCAAGGAAGAGCCCCAAGGAATGAGGGAGAGACAGGATCTCCCTTCCCAGGGCTGTGACCTTTGGGTTAATGAAATGCTTCTTACTTTCCTCAGCATCAGAGTGACCTTTCTTTCCTAGTCCATATTTGTCATCATTGTCTCTTTGTTTTCTAACTGGAATCTCAGGACACTTTCTCAGTTATGTCCCTCAGAGGGACCCATTAACAACAAAAGAAACTTTAAAGTTTGATTATGAGTTTGCTTTCTCAAGAGGTTCCTGCACCTTTCCTCATGATCTGATGTTCAGGGACTGAGCACCAACCCCCCCAGAGGGCCATTAAATGCCCTGGGCTGTTGCTGTGCTGCTGAGCTGGGCCGGGCTCCTGGCACACAGGGAGCTCCTGGCAAGCGGGCAGCGCTGCAGAGAGACAGCTCTGCCCAGGAGCAGCTCCTGTGCACAGCCCAGCAGGGCTCAGGGCACTGCCTGCACACACCGAGGGCAGAAAAGCAGGGCAGAGAGAGGTTACACACAGTCTGGGGTGTGAGGAAAGTTGAGAGGAAGATCCACAGAAGAGAAATCTTTCCAGGCTTTCAGAAGGTAAGTCTGCATGAAGGGCAATGTATGTGCAGTTTGTGGGAAGATCTCCCAACGCTGGCACATCCCACAGCCTGGGGGGTCTCTAATGTGGGATATCACAGTTTCTCTGGTGCTGAAGTTGAGGACGAGCTGCAAAGCAGGGACTCTCTGCTGCACCATCCCAGGGACATCCCAACAGGGTTCCCTTCTCCCAGGGATGGCTACAGGGTTTGAATCCAGGCTGTGCCACCCAGGCTGCCCCAAACTGTCCTGCAGAGCAGGGTCCTGCAGCCCAGGGTGCTGTGTCAGGGCAGGAGCTCTGCCACGTGCCAGAGGCAGCTCTCAGCTGGTCTGGGGAGCTCCTTCAGTGCTGGGGGAGAGGCTGTGGGTGGAAAGACCAAACCGTGGCAGGGAAGGGCAGGGCAGGGCAGGTTTGTTCAGCTATCAAGTGAGCGTTTCATAGGTGAGGACTGCTTATAGAACCAGAGCACTCCAGGATATTTTCCAGGGGATACTTCAAGGAGAAGGTGAAAGGAGGGATTTCTATCAGGCTCTCAAGCCACATACCTGGTGGTTTGTCATGCAGAGGGAACACTGAGGAGCTGCACAGGGGCTGAGAACAAGTACCTGGCATTGTTGGTGTCTGGGAGGTGGCACAGCTGGCTCAGGGTGACACTGCCCTGAGTGTCCACCTGGTTCTGCCCTGGCTTCTCCCAGCTGGACCCTCAGTGTGCATTTCCTTTTTCCTCAACTTCCTCATGTTGCTGGGGTTCTTTCCTCCTTCTCTCAGTCAGGTTCACTGGGAATGGGAGTTCAAGCTACAGAGGCAATCACTGATCCTGTGATCCACCTCAGGCAGGTGGGTCCCTGGGAATGAGACATTCCAATTCTCCTCTGACCTGTGGGGCTGTCAGTAGTGAATTCTGTGTGCCTGGAGAATGAGGTGTGTTTCCCAGAATCAAACCCCATTGTCAGGACACTTGGCTCTTCTCTGAGATGTCCTTCCAAGCTGGGAGCTGCCCTCAAGAGTGCAAATCACCTTCATAGCACAATTGTGTTATCTGAAATCCCCAGTGCAGAGGGGCAGAGATGCTGTGCCCATCCCAGGAAATGCTGTTGAGTTGGTGAGATGAGCCATGTGTGTCCTTGAGACCTTGAGCCAGGCTGAGATATTGAGTGGTCTGTGATGGATCTCTCTGCTCTCAACAGTGTCTGGTGGCTTTTCAGACAAAAATGGGAGTGTGATCACTCTCTGTCTGAGGAAGGTCCAAGTCCAGGGCAGCTGGAAGAAGGCAGAGGGACAGAGCAACTCCCCTCACTCTGCACTAAGCCACAGACATGGTCCTGTTTGGGAAGCGCTGCTCTGCTCTTCCTCAGGGCAGCACAAATTCTGAGGGGTTCTGCCATCCAGGAAAACTCCACAGGGAAGATGAGGGGAGTCAGAAACAAAACAACCAAACCTCTGAAACTGTCTTCTGGAATCCTGAAATCTTCTCAAAACTGGGAGTGCAGATGCCCATGAGAACTTTTGCTTTAGGAGCAGTTTCATCTGACACAGCTGAACACCAGGATGGGCCCTGCCCCCACGATGGCCATGACCCCCCGGGAGCAGAGCAGGGCTGACCCTCACAGCCAGTGGGCAGAGGGGCTGCTCCTCATGGGAAATGTAGGGAGCACCAAGCAGGGCTCCAGCCATGGATATGAAGCAAAGTTTCCTGAAAAGGGAAACGTGGGGAGTGTGAGCAGAAGGGAAAGGGGTATTGGGATATGGCTGTGATTATTCTCAGAAATATCTCATCTGGTTTGTCACTGTTATTTCCTCCTTGGACAGTGCCCCACCTCCAGAAGCAGCAAATGCCCAACAGCAGCTCCATCAGCCAGTTCCTCCTCCTGCCATTGGCAGACACGTGGCAGCTGCAGCTCCTGCACTTGTGGCTCTTCCTGGGCATCTCCCTGGCTGCCCTCCTGGGCAACGGCCTCATCATCAGCGCCGTAGCCTGCGACCACCATCTGCACACCCCCATGCACTTCTTCCTGCTCAACCTGTCCCTCACAGACCTGGGCACCATCTGCACCATTGTTCCCAAAGCCATGCACAACTCCCTCTGGGACACCACAACCATCTCCTTCATGGGATGTGCTGCACAGGTCTTCTTCCTTATTTTATTCATTGGAACAGAGATTTCCCTCCTCACCATCATGTGCTACGACCGCTACGTTGCCATCTGCAAACCCCTGCACTACGGGACCCTCCTGGGCAGCAGAGCTTGTGCCCACATGGCAGCAGCTGCCTGGGCCAGTGGCTTTCTCAATGCTCTGCTGCACACAGCCAATACATTTTCCCTGCCCCTGTGCCAGGGCAATGCCCTGGGCCAGTTCTTCTGTGAAATCCCCCAGATCCTCAAGCTCTCCTGCTCACACTCCTACCTCAGGGAAATTGGGCTTCTTGTGGTTACTGCCTGGTTACTGTTTGGTTGTTTCATTTTCATAGTTTTCTCCTATGTGCAGATCTTCAGGGCTGTGCTGAGGATCCCCTCTGAGCAGGGACGGCACAAAGCCTTTTCCACGTGCCTCCCTCACCTGGCCGTGGTCTCCCTGTTTCTCAGCACTGATGTGTTTGCCCACCTGAAGTCTCCCTCCATGTCCTCTCCATCTCTGGATGTGGTGGTGGCAGTTCTGTACCTGGTGGTGCCTCCAACACTGAACCCCCTCATCTACAGCCTGAGGAACCAGGAGCTCAAGGATGCCCTGAGGAAAATGATGACTTGATGCTCTTCAGAAGCATAAAACTGTTGTTTCTCTTGATGTCTGCATAGCATTTGGACTGGAACTCATTACAGCCCCATCCTGTTTTCTCAGCATTTTGGTGGGGGTCATGAGATAAGTTTGTGCACAAATAAATTTTTAATTAACCTCCATTATAATCTAGTATGTTTCTTTGGAGTTTGACCCAGAGACTGTCTAAATGAGGATTTGTTCCACTTGAGTAGTTACACAAAATAAAGGACAGTGCAGTGACTTGTTTGATCCTTCTTCTTAGGCATTCAGAAAGGACAGCTCACTGCAGGACAGTGCATGTTTACAGAGAGGAGGGGACTGTTCAGAGCTGCCCTTTCTCCTTCCACACTCTCCTAAGGCCTTGTGTCGGTCCAAGGCCTTGGTCCTCTGCCAGCTTGGTCACATCCTGCTGTGTGTCCATCCTGGGCTCACAGCCAGGAACAGGCCATGGGCACTGCTGGGACACAGCTGGGCTGCACAACAGCAGCTCCATCAGGAAAGGGCAACTCCTGAGGGCAGGACAGGAAGGCTTTGGGCTTCCTCTGAAGTTGCTCTTAAGAACATGCCTAAGGAAGAGACATTCAAGAGGCAACTTGTGCTGCTTTGTCTGCCCATGGCTCAGTGTGATGAGATCAGGTTCCCAGTGTGACTTTCAAAGGACTTAGTTCTGGTTCAGGTTTTCCTTGTTGGTGGCCAGAGACCATGCAGATGAGATTAACCTTCCTGGGGCTCAACAGCTTGTGACAGGGCTGATGGCAGGAAAGTGGTTTGCTTAAGACACTTTGGAGCTGCCAGGAGAACACGAGACCTGCAGCAACAGTGTGAGCAGGAGCTGACAGTGAATAGAGCCCAAGGAGACCAGGCCTGTCCAGCTCGGAGTCACCCAGAGATAATATTCTACATCTGAGTGTGAACTGAAAAAAAAGAGCCCTGCAACCCCAGGGAATACAGCAGGTTGAGGGAAAGGAGGCATGTGATTCATTTTACTTTCAATAAACATTCATAGTCTGGATCCACTGCAGCCCTCAAACCCATCTCCCAGCACTGGAACAAGGCAGGGCCCCTCTGAGCACCCTCCATGACCACACAAGAGCTTGTGTGGCAGGGGCTCAGTGGCAGGGACCACCATCAGCTGGCTCTGCCTCCCAGCCTCACCAGCACAGCCCAGCAGAGCCCCCCATGGCCCCAGGCACCGCAGCCCCTGTGCCCTGCAGAGCAGCATCCCCAGCTCGGGGGCTGTGGGGAGCTCGGGGAGGGGCTGCAGGAATGGCTGGTCAGGCCAGCACAGACGTGTTTCCCTGGGGAAAGGCTCTGTGGGGAGATGGGATGTGCCAGAAGAAGAGCAGGACAGGCTGTGTGTGTAGAGGAGCCATGGAAAGAGGCTCTCCAGTCCCTGGAGCTGTAGGTGATGCCCGCAGAGCCCCACGATTGATTCTCTCCTGCTGTCCTGGGGAGTGTGGCTGGCCCTGGGGCTGCAGGAGATGCCTGAGATGATGGTCTCCTGAACATTCCAGACACAGAGTCACTGTCCCTGACCTCCATTGCCTCCATTTCTTGCTGCAGGGCCAGACATGATTGTGCTGCTCTGTGGGGCTGGGGCTGGGGCAGGTGGATTGGTGGGACCAGGGATGAACTGGACTGGGCCATGCCAGGGAGAGGGAAACCCCAGTGTTGAGCTGAAGTGTGTGAGTGTGCAGGGTGGGGGCTCTGCAGGGCTGAGGTGCCTCCAGCCCCGGGCAGTGGCAGCAGGAGCCCAGGGAGACACTGCACCTGCTGCCAGGAACTGTCTGTGTGTGTGCAAGGGAAGGACTCGTGTCTCTGAACAGCCCTGGGGGTGTGAGCAGGGCATGAGCCCAGCTCAGGTGTGGGCACCTGTCAGAGCCCTGACATTTCTGGCTGTGACTGCAGGAACAACCTCCCTGTCCCAGGGAGATTCATCTCACCATCCTTGAGCATGCCCATTGCAAATGTCCATGTCTCCTCCATCCCTCTCCTCTGCCTTTATGTCCCTTTCTTCCCACACCAGGAAACAGCCTGGGGGAGTCTCCCCTGTGGAGTCAGAGAGGCTCTGTGAGCAGGAGTGACAGTGTTCTCCAGAAGGTGCATTTGTCCCCCTTGACATGGCCCAGAGCTCAGGACTGTGAAAACATTCCCAGGCACACACAGCTTGGAAAGATCATGGAACGCAAATTGGGAGAGGAAGAACAGAAGAGGCAAAATTAGGGATATGAAACCATCCCAAAGAAGTTCAGTAGCTCCTCTGAGTAATGTTTCTGCATTCAAAACACTGGTAGGAAATGTACTCTGATAAATAGCTGCACAAATATTTTCAGATAAACAGTGAGTGAATCAGATTAATAGAACAAGTGTGTGGTCTTGTCACTAAAAAGAAAATGATGAAAAAACCTTGAAATTAAAAATAAACAGCACATCATAATGATAGGCAAGAAAGTCTTCAACAATTACCAGGATTTCTTGTCTGCAGAGGTTTCAACTACCTCCTAAAACCCACACTCCTGGCTTCAGGCCATGACTTCCCAGAGCAGTCACAGAGTTGGCCACTGCCCCAGAGATGCCCCAGGGCAGCTCAAGGACCCAAGTGTGAAAAGTCCCCCAGAGTGTCTGTGAGCCCTTCTGGAGCAGGAGCTGCTGGGCAGGAAGGACCACCTGGGGAGGGGCAGGGAATCCCCCCCTGCAGCACTGCTGGCCAGGCTGAGGAGGGTCCTCTCCAGCACAGCAGAACATCCTGTCCCCTTGGGGGCTGGGCTGTCAGGTGTGTTCCCAGAACTGACTGGCCAAGCTGGGCAGGCAGATGCTCAGGGATCATGAAGGGTGTCACAAAGCTGAGCCCAACCAGCTGAAGGATTTGGGGAGGTCAGGAGGAACTGGGACAAAAGGGATGGGATATTTGGGGGAGGAAAGAGGGGCTTGGCCAACAGAGAGGAAAGATTTTGGTGAGATAAAACCAAGTTCAGGTAATGCTGAGGGTGTTGAAACACTGACTGTGCAAACACTCCTGATGGACCTTTACCTATAATTTGTGTACCATTGCAACTTCTGTAAGGATAACTTGATACTCCTAATTTCACCCCCAGCAATCTTCTCTCAGGAACCAAAGGGACCCTGGGACACTGTGGAAAGCCTTGGAACCAAGGGGCCATTCTGACACTTGGGAACCTCATGGAATCAGAGTTCCTTTGTGACCCTGCAGGACCTCAAGGAAACAGAAGCCCATTTTGACCCTGTGGAGCCTCATGGAATCCACGGATCATTGTGACACTACAGGGCCTCATGGACTCCAAGGAACCCCGGGACACTGCAGAAATTCATGGAATCAAGGGGACATTATGACACTCCAGGGTGTCATGGATTCAAAGGAATCCTGAAATATTTTGGAATCTGATGGAATCATTGTGCAACTGTAACACTACAGAAACTTATGGAATCAAGAGGCAATTCTGACCTTTCAGGGCCTCATGAAACAAAAGGGACCCTGGGACACTGTGGAAACTGATGGAAAATGGGACCATTGGGACACTGCAGGGCCTGAAGGAACCAAAGGTATCCTGGGACACTGCAGAGCTCACGGAACCAAAGGGATCATTGTGACATGTGGGGCCTCTTGGAACAAAAGGGGTCTTGAGACAGTTTTTAACCTCATAGACTCAAGGGGTCATTGACACACTGTGGAACCACAGGGAACCAGGATGCCACCTGGACACTGCAGGGCCTCACAGAACTAAAGCAATCCTGTGACAGTATGGAACATTGGGGACATACTTTGGGTCTGGCTGAGCTGGAGCTCATTTCCCCACAGCAGCCCTCCCAGTGCTGGGCTTTGTGTTGGGAGCTGGAAAGGTGCTGAGAACACACCAATGTATTGGCTACTGCTGAGCAGGGCTGGCACAGCCCCAGCACTGCAACGTTCCTTCCTGAACTGAGGGCAAGGTCCTGGGAAGGGACACTGTCAGGCCAGCTGAGCCAGACTAACCAGAGGGATATTCCAAACCATGGGATGTCAGCTCAGATATAAAAGCTGAGGAAAGGAGGAGGAAGGGGGGTGTTCATTGTTTCCAATGTTTGCCTGCTGAGCAGCTGCTCCGTGTGCTGAAGCCTGGCTTGCTGGGACATGGCCAGACATCACTGATGATGGGGAGTAGAGAATAAATCTTGTAATTTTCCTCTTTCTTTGTGTGCAAACTTTGGCTTTTGATTTAGTAAAGTGCCTTATCCCAACCCAACAGTCATTTTTTATTCTATTCTCTCTCCCCTGTCCATCTGCCACTGCTGGGGACTGGAGGCACCTCAGCCCTGTGGGGTGTCACCTGCTCTGCCCCTCTCTGAGATGCCCCACGGCCTGAGGGATGGACACAGGGGGAGCTCTGTGCTCAGAAGCACATCCCAGTGCTGCATCCTGGGGGTTTTCCAGGGGATGTGGGGCCCAGAGTGAAGTGACCTCGAGACACTGTGTGTTCCACAGCCCTTCCCAGCACCTCCAGGATTAGCTGATGGTCTTTGTGTTCTCTTGTGTTCATCTCCCCCACATACACACTGTGCATGCTGAAGTTTCCTCTGTACAATTGCAGCATGGCCTTGTGAGCTGCTCATTTGGTGTCCTCATGGAGGGACAAACAACCTGTCAGTGGTGGGTGAGAGGCCAGTGCTGGGAATGGTGTTCGCAGGGGGTGATCTGTGACAATTGCCCTGGGATCCCTTGCCCAGGGTGTCCAGGAAACAAAGACAAAGCCCAGACCCTGCTCTGCTGCTCCTTCAGGTGTGTCCCTGGAGGTCTGGCTGTGGAAGGGACACTGCTGTGCCCTCTCTTGCTCTCACACACTTTGGCTCTTCACTGTGCTTTTCTGCAGCAGGGCAGTTTCCTGGGGCTTGACAGCCTATGAGAAGACACCAGTTCCTTACAGCCCCAGGACTTGTCACCTCCTCACCCACTCCATAGAGCTGTGGAGGTGTCCTACTGCTCTCCTGCACTCCCCATTCCACACCCCACATCACTCTGCTCCAGGAGCATCCTGTGAGGAACCAGGGATGGGTGGCAGGGCTTGGCTGTCCTGCTTGGCAAAGTCCATCAGGCACTTTCACAGCCACATTCCACAGTCCCTTTTCCACCTGTAACCAGTAACTCTGAGCTGCTGCTTCCCCAGACCCAGGGAGGGTCTTTTTGTCTGCTCATTCCCTCCAGGGTCTCTTTTCAGTCATGGCCTCAGTGGGGCTTGCTGACACTCTCAGGAACTTGAAGGTTTGATGATGAATTTTGCTTTTTTAGAGTTTTTTTTCAGTTTTCAAATCTTCAGTTCAGGAATTCAGTGCCAGAGTGCTCATTAACATTCAAAACATCCTAACAAGACAAGCCTTTGGGAATAATTTATATTAAGGCTTCAATTCTTTTATGCTTCATATAGACAGATACCAGAAGTGAATTCAAAGTGAGTTAGTACAGTGACAAAAAATGAAGAAATACAGTTTTTGTCCCATTTCCTTTTTCCTGTTTATACACTGAGAGCAGCAAACCCTAATTGATATTGTTCCCAAGCACCAGGGATGGTCTCCTTGTCTGCTCTTTCCCTTCATGGTCTCTTTTCACTGATGGCATTTTAACAAAACAAACCCCTGGGAATAATTTACTTTTACATTTTCAAATCTTCTGTGGTCAATTACAGAGATCTCAGAAATGCATTCAAAGTGAATATCTTATACTTTAAAAACAAAAACAGAAGCAAAAATCTGTCTTTTGCGTAGCCTGTTTATTTTTGCCTGTTTATACATTATTATCAGCAATTCCCTATTGATATTGACCCAGAGCATCTCCTAATTCAGTGTGAATAGATATGAAAATCAAGACCCTTTTTGTCTGACAATCCATCTGACTTTATCCCTAATCCCCACCCCACCACTTCCCTCATCACATCCCTGGCACTCAAAGCAGCCTTGTGCAATCTGAGCTTCCTCCACTAAAGGCTGGACCTGCAGGTTTCAGCTCCTGGGCACCAACTCCCACCTGCTGTACTTGGAGAAAGAGCTGCAGGAGACACACAGGGATGTTCATGTATTGTCAGCAAACAAAACCAAAGGAAGGCACAGCTCAAAAATAGAAGAAATTCCTCTGCTGTATTTTAAGTTCACATCACTGACGTCCACTTTCCACACCAGGCAATTTTAGACCAATGGAAAACATGTTATGTGTCAGGCACAGATCTAAAGGTCCCTCCAAGCGCTCCCTACCCCAATTCTGTCCATTTTGCTCTTTGCACACAAGAAGTCACACACTGAAGTCAGAAGTTCCCTTGATCCAGAGCAGGAGGAAAAGAGAGAAAGTGAATGAATTACTTTGTTGTGCAGAGCTAAATCTCCACTAATCCAAATATTTTGGGGTTACAGGAATTTTATTGGGCATGTTCTGCAGCATTTGTTCAGATGACAACAGGTTAGGTGGGATTGTTGATCTGCTGGAGTCCAAGAAGGCTCTGCAGAGGGGTCTGGACAGGCTTGATTTATGGGCCCAGGCCAACCGGATGAGGTTCAGCAATGCCAAGTGCTGGGTCCTGCCCTGGAGTCACAACCACTCCAAATCCCTGGTCATGCCCTGTAACTGTTCTCCACATCCTGTCCTGTGTCCTTAATCCCTCCATTTCAAGGAACGTTTTGGAATAAGGGAGCTTTGTACTCTGGGTATGGAGGGAGATCCAAGTGTCACTGGAGTAGGAACTCATCAGGTTTGTGCTCTTTAGGGGTTGAGGAACTGGTGACACTTAGAGACACAGAAAATCTCCCTTCATTGCCCACAGTACAAATTAAACAGGACACAATTTTTAAACTCCGCAGCTCTTTGTGCATCTTTCCTCAGCCACAGCAACCAGGATAAGCCCCGTCCTTGCTGTGCTGGTCCCACAGCCCAGGGTGCTCCTGGCCTCCCTTGCTGCCAGGGCACACGGCTGCCTCCTGCCCAGCTCCTGCCCACCCACAGCTGCCTTACAGGGCTGCTCCCAGCCAGGCAGCTCCCAGCCTGTGCCATGGCCAGGGCAGTGCCCTGCAGGGGCACACACTGCCATGTGTCCCTCTGCCATTGCAGGAGGTTCCTGCCAAGACGGGCTCTCCTCCTCCCTGAAGCTTTCCCTGAGCACAGAGGCCTGAGAGACCTTTCCAGTGAAGACTCAGGCAGAGAAGCCATGGAGTCCCTCAGCCCCACAGCAGTGTCTGCTGGAATTAAATCCCCCTCCCCATCCCACAGCAGCCGTGCATTTCCCTCCTTCAGCCTTGGTCTCCAGCACAGCCACTGAGGCTCTTTTGGCTCTTGACTTTTCCTGCAGCCACCAACTCCAGGGGAGCTTTGCTTTCCCCACAGTCCAACGTTCACAACACAGGCCATGCCCAGGAATTCCTTGTCTGTGCCTGGCCTTGCTGTCAACCCCTGGCAGAGATTCCATGGCCCCTTTGTGCCCCACTGCCCCACAGCTGGTCCCACAGCTCCCTGTGCAGCCCAAACCCAGGCCAGGAGCATCCATGGTGGGGAATGGCCCCTCTGATGCGATGCCCAGGGCAGTCCTTGGCCTTGGTGACAGAAGACTGGGTGGCTAATTAGCTATGATAAAATTAATACTTACTTCTTTTTTATAACAGTGAAGTTACAAGGAGAAAAAAAAGGAAAATTGTATAAGAGGAGAGACTTGGTCTCTCATGAAATGCACTGGGTGTCACTGACAGAGCAAAGCAGGCAGTCTCTTCCTGCTGAAAAGCATCCAGTCATCATTTTCCTCACAGCATCCTTCAGCTCCTGGTTCCTCAGGCTGTAGATGAGGGGATTCACTGCTGGAGGCACCACCGAGTACAGAACTGCCACCACCAGATCCAGGGATGGGGAGGACATGGAGGGAGGCTTCAGGTAGGAAAACATACCAGTGCTGACAAACAGGGAGACCACGGCCAGGTGAGGGAGGCACGTGGAAAAGGCTTTGTGCCGTCCCTGCTCAGAGGGGATCCTCAGCACAGCCCTGAAGATCTGCACATAGGAGAAAACCATGAAAATGAAACATCCCATAAATAAAAGAACACTAGCCACAAGAAGCCCAAGTTCCCTGAGGTAGGAGTGTGAGCAGGAGAGCTTGAGGATGTGGGAGATTTCACAGAAGAACTGGCCCAGAGCATTGCCCTGGCACAGGGGCAGGGAAAATGTATTGGCTGTGTGCAGCAGAGCATTGAGAAAGCCACTGGCCCAGGCAGCTGCTGCCATGTGGGCACAAGCTCTGCTGCCCAGGAGGGTCCCGTAGTGCAGGGGTTTGCAGATGGCAACGTAGCGGTCGTAGCACATGATGGTGAGGAGGGAAAACTCTGTCGACATGGAAAAGGAAAAGGAAAAGACTTGTGTGACACATCCTGCATAGGAGATGGTTGTGGTGTCCCAGAGGGAGTTGTGAATGGCTTTGGGGACAGTGGTGTAGATCCAGCCCAGGTCTGTGAGGGACAGGTTGAGCAGGAAGAAGTGCATGGGGGTGTGCAGGTGGTGGTCGCAGGCTATGGCGCTGATGATGAGGCCGTTGCCCAGGAGGGCAGCCAGGGAGATGCCCAGGAAGAGCCACAAGTGCAGGAGCTGCAGCTGCCGCGTGTCTGCCAATGACAGGAGGAGGAACTGGCTGATGGAGCTGCTGTTGGGCATTTGCTGCCTCTGGATGTGGGGCACTGTCCAAGGAGGAAATAACAGTGACAAGTCAGGGGAGAGGTTTCTGAATGCCGCCAGACACTGTTAAAAGCAGACAAAGCCATCACAGGCCACTAAATATCTCAGCCTGTCTCAAAGTCCCAAGATCCCAAGGATACACATGGCTCATATCACCAACCCAACAATATTTCCTGGGATGGGCACAGCATCTCTGCTCCTCTCCACTGGGGATTTCAGATAACATAATTGTGCCATGAGGATTATTTGCATTCTTGAGGGCAGCTCCCATCTTGGAAGGACACCTCAGAAGAGACACAAATGTCCTAACAAAGGAGATTGATTCTGGGAAAAACACCTCATTCTCCAGGCCCACAGACTTCCCTGCCTATAGCCCCACTGGTCACAGGAAAATTGGAATGTCTCATTCCCAGGGAGAAAATTTTGAGGGGGATCACAGGATCAGTGATTGAGTCTGTAGTTCGAACTCTCCTTCCCTGTAAGCCTGACTGAGAGAACAAGGAAAGAACCTCAGTAACAAGGGCAAGTTAAGAAACCAGGAAATACACAGGGAAGGTCCAGTGGGGAGAGACCAGGGTGGAGCTCACTGGAAACTCAGGGCAGCATCACCCTGAGCCAGCTGTGCCACCTCCCAGATACCAGCAGTGCCAGGTAGTTGTTCTCAGCACCTGTTCAGCTCCTCAGAGTTCCCTCTGCTATTCAAACCACAAGGTATGTGGCTTGAGAGCTTGATAGAAATCCCTCTTTTCACCTTGTCCTTGAAGTATCCCCTGGAAAATATCCTGCAGTGCTCTGGTTCTGTAAGCAGTCCTTAACTATGAAACTCTCACTTGATAGCAGAGGAAACCTGTCCTGCCCTGCCCTGCCCTGCCCTGCCAGGGTTTGCTCTTTCCACCCACAGCCTCTCCCCCAGCATTGAGGGAGCTCCCCAGACCAGCTGAGAGCTGCCCCTGGCAGGTGGCAGAGCTTCTGCCATGGCACAGCACCCTGGGGTGCAGGACCCTGCTCTGCAGGACAGTTTGGGCAAGCCTGGGTGGCACAGCCAGGGTTCAAACCCTACAGCCATCCCTGGGAGGCGGGAACCCTGTTGGGATGTCCCTGGGATAGTGCAGCAGAGAGTCCCTGCTTTGCAGCACGTCCTCCTCTTCAGCACCAGAGACACTGTGATATCCCACATTAGAGACCCCCCAGGCTGTGGGATGTGCCAGCGTTGGGAGATCTTCCCACAAACTGCACATACATTGCCCTTCATGCAGACTTACCTTCTGAAAGCCTGGAAAGATTCCTCTTCTGTGGATCTTCCTCTCAACTTTCCTCACATCCCAGACTGTAACCTCTCTCTGCCCTGCTTTTCTGCCCTCGGTGTGTGCAGGCAGTGCCCTGAGCCCTGCTGGGCTGTGCACAGGAGCTGCTACTGGGCAGAGCTGTCTCTCTGCAGCGCTGCCCGCTTGCCAGGAGCTCCCTGTGTGCCAGGAGCCCGGCCCAGCTCAGCAGCACAGCAACAGCCCAGGGCATTTAATGGCCCTCTGGGGGGGTTGGTGCTGAGTCCCTGAACATCAGACCCAGAGGAAAGGTGCAGGAACCTCTTGAGAAAGCAAAGTCTGAATCAAACTTTAAAGTTTCTTTTGTAGTTAATGGGTCCCTCTGAGGGACATAACTGAGAAAGTGTCCCCAGATTCCAGTTAGAAAACAAAGAGACAATGATGACAAACATGGACTAGGAAAGAAAGGTCACTCTTATACTGAGGAAAGTAAGAAGCATTTCATTAACCCAAAGGTCACAGCCATGACCCCCAGCCCTGGGAAGGGAGATCCTGTCCCTCCCTCATTCCTCAGGACTCTTCCTGGGGCACTGGTATGTGGGATGTGCCGTGCCAGGGGCAGGAGGATGGGGTGGCACCTCCCAGGCTGCTGAGCAGGGACAAGGAGGCAATGAGGCCCCAGGGCTGCAAGGCTCACTTGTCTCCTCATGCCATCAGGGGCACACACAGCAGCCATGGCCAAAGGCCTGCACAAGTTGGCTCTCTTGGGGCCTTTCAGCTTCTGCACATCCCTGTCTCCTCTCCAGCCCAGGCTGTCCTACGGTGTCCATGCCCTGCCCCTTTCCCTGCAGGCTGTTGGCATCCCCCGGCTGCCCCACCTCGCTGGCCCCTTCCTGCACTGACATCTCTCCCTCCTCCCTGGCTCTGCCTTGGCACACAAAGCCTTGGACTGATCCAGACTTTTTCAAGGGATTGTGTTGCACCACAGCACTGCCCTTGGGCAGAAATTCCTTTCTCCTTGTGTGCAGTCTGGACCTCCCCACTTTCCCTTCAAGGCCTCTCAGGCTTCTCCGGTTCTTTCCTCAGTCTCCACACCACTGGGCCCAGGGCTTGGAGGCTTCCAAACCCCTTCATACGATATCTCTGGTATTTAGCCATGAAAATGTTGTGCTCTTAGTGCAGGAGAGACACAGGGACACTTTTTGCCAAAGGTTGTATTGGCAGAACAAGGCACAGGATCTGGAACTGAATGAGGGGAGATTTCCATTGGATTTCAGGAAGAAATATTTTGTGCTGAGGGTGGCAGGAACCTGGGCCAGGTTACAGAGTAACTGGAAACCCCATCCCTGGAGCTGCCCAAGGTTTGGAATTTTGTACAACCTAAACTTGTGGAAGGTGTCCCTGAGTAATTGAAGTGCACTTGGACTAGTGGCTATTTTAGGTCTCTGCCAACCTAAACAGTTTATTATTCTTTTATTCTTATATTCCCAACTCCTTCTCCACAGGGTTGCAAATACCGACATGCACCATGTTGGCATTTTAATGTGACCTAATCCCCAACACTTTATGAAAATGGAAAAACAGTCCTTTTAGGGACATGAATTTCAATGACTTTGGAGGAACCTTTCAAACCTCAAAAGTTACAAAGGAACTAATAGAGATTTCCAACATCTCTGCATGAAAGGCTCCCCAAGTGATCAGTGACAGTCCCCCAGGATGGCCTTGCAGCTGAGGTTGGGGGTTTTCTCACTCAGGTCCAGAGACTAAGGATGGGCAGCCAGAAAGTGCATTTAGGGACAGTGTAAGACTTGCCATGGGGTGTCTAGGAAATGAATGAAGTGATATGTGGAGGAACCGGCATGAGAAAATAGAGAGAAAAGGGTATGAAAGGAGAAGAGCATGTGCAAGCAAGTGACTGGTCAGTGCCTTTCCCTTGCCATGTCCTGCAACTGATCCCACAATCTTTCCCATTTTCTTAATCCCTCCATTGCTAAGAAATCTCTGGGACAAGGGATCTCTGTGCTGTGAGTGTGGGGGGTGATCCAAGTGCCAACCTCTACAGTGGGAGGCAGAAACCATCAGGTCTTGAGTCTTTTGAGGGTTCAGACACTGCTGAGAAAGATGTGTGTGCACAGAACACTGGTGGGGGTGGGGGTGGGTGGAACCACCAGGGAACATCAAACCAGAGTAACCAGTGATTGGCAGAGGCCTGGGAGCCGCTGTCTGAGATCATCTTCTGAGGGATCCACATTGTCTGGGTGTCTCTGGAGCTCCACATCTTCTCCTGACATGGCAGAGCACACAAACAGCCCATCCTTGTCTCCCTTTCCCCACTCACTGTGCTTTGATTTGGCTCAGAAACCTCCCAGGGTCCCTTCCAGGATGATTCCCTGTGCATTTCCCTCCCTCGTGGACCTTCCCTTCCTGATGCAGCATCTGTGGGGCAGCAGAGCTGGGTCAGTGCAGGGCCAGGGCTGGCTGTGACAGGGGCCATGAAGCCACTGCCAGGAGGTGACAGCAAGGACAGTTTGCAAAGAAAAAATTTAGATGTGGGGACTTTGTTTTTTGAGGAAAGGAAGGCTTGTCTGAAGCTGGCAAGTGAAGAGGATGAAAGACAAGGGGTGTTGAGGGAAACAGGGAATGCTTATCCTGGAGATGAGGAAAAGACTTTTTCCCCAGTTTCAGGGCCAGTGCAGAGAAGGGTGGCCACAAGCCCAGGCTGCCTTCCCGCCTGCCAGGGTTGGTGGGGCTGTGTGACAGAGCTGCCCCCAGAATCAGAACCTGGGGGGCTCTCCCACCTCCCCCACTCCTTCAGCTCTCCAAGGATGGCAATTTTTGTTGTGTGGGTTCCCTGATGTGCTGGATGACCTCACAATGCTCCCTGGCCAGAATGTCTCCTGAGGGCCACCCAGGCTGCTGCAGTGGAAGTGACCTCACAACCATCACATTCCAGTCATATCCCCCATGCCTGGCCTCCCCTTTTCTCTGCCCCTGTCTTGTCTCTGATTATATTGTAGGAATGGTTTTAATTAGCCTTTTAATGAACTGCTTGAATTAATGACAATTTGTGTGTTGGGGCTTAAATCACTTTTAGCCAGCACTCAGCAGAATTTAACCAAAGCTGCCATTGTGAGAACAGAGCTTGGGAAAAGCCTCCCTGAGTGGTCTGAGGCACAACCCATTGCCTTCTGCACCCACAGCACAAGAAATATCAGCTGCCCTTTGTGCCAATGGATCTGCAGTATCTGGAAGGGAAGAACTCTTGTCAGAAATGGATTGTGAAGAAGATGGAAAAGCTTGCCCAAATGCCTTAAAAACAGAACTTTTACTGTTGTATAAATGCATGTCACAACATGGATTCTTTTGTTCTCTTTTGCCTTGTCACTGTCCTTTTCCCAAAATCCCACAATATAACTGTTACCTCGCCTCTCAGGAATGCATGTAGTGTCCTAGAGGAAGCTTCAAGTTTTCTTATTGGTTCTTATTTACTCTTTTCTCTTGGTTGTTAACCCTGGATTTCTATTGGTAATAGTCCAAATCCGCCCTTGATCACTATTGGTGGTATTTTGAGTCCCCCAAAACCTTTATATACCCCTACCCTTTATCAATAAACTCTCTCTCTCCTTCCTCTCCTGTGGTCTCTGTGTGGCTCTTTTTGGGCTCCTTGGAGACCTCGTGGTGGGGGACAGAGTGGGAGCACATCCCCTCCAGGTAACAGGCTGACTCCCAGGGCCTGGAGTCCCTCTCAGCCATTGCATCCCTTTCTATGGGGCTGGACCTGGTGGGTCTTTCTGCAATACTGCCTTTAATTTCCCTTTTGGAAGGTGTATATTTTCCCCTGTTGGGAGAGGTTTGGCCTCAAGCCTCTATGCACAACACACCATCCAGGAGCTGACAGGCTGGCCAAGGTCACTGCAACCTTGAGCCAGCCATGAGGCAGGTAAACAACCTCGAAGCCCAGGAAAAGCACAGCCTCGGTGGCACCAGCCCCGTGCTGCCTCCTCGTGCACACAGCCCTCCCACCAATCAGAGCAGCCTGTCGCCTCGTGGACAGAGCCTCTTGCCCTATCCCAAGTTGTTATTGTCCACATGTTCACCCCAAGAAGTTATATTAACCCACTAATTCCCTAATGCAGTTGAAGGTTCCTGCTGCTATTACTTGGTGTACGGCTCTATCTCTATGAGAACACGCACGTGCAACCAGAAGCCCAAACCCGGGGTCACATCGGGGTGGGTGGCGAGGGCACGCAAAGCCTCTCACAACGCCAACCTTCCCCAACATTCCCCAGCTGGGTCAAGATGTTGGGGTCTGTCACAGCTGCCTGAAATAACTCAGAATCATAGAGTGTCCTGAGTTTCAGGGACCTTAAAAGATCACCTGGGTACAACCTCAGTGACATGGACATGCACAACTTCCACTAGACTAAGTTGCCCAGAGCTCTGCCCAGCCTGGTCTTGAACACTAGAGATGGAGCAGCCACAGCTTCTCTGGGAAACCTGTGCCAGACTCTCAGCACCCTCACAGGGAAGAATTTCTTCCTAATACCTCATCTAAACTTACTCTCTGTCAGTGTGAAGCCATTGCCTATTTTCCTGTCACTCCAGGCCCTGGTAAACAGTCTCTCTCCATCTTTCTTGTTGTCTTGTTTCAGGTTCTCGAAGGCCACAATCAGGTCACCCCAAAGATTCTCTTCTCCCAGGCGAACAATCCCAGCTCTCCCAGCCTTTCCTCACAGCAGAGCTGCTCCCTCCCTCTGATCATCCTGGTGCTTCATCTGGACTCACTCCAGCAGGTCCTAGTCCTTCCTGTGCTGGGACCCCAGAGATGGAGGCAGCACTGCAGGTGGGGTCTCACCTGAGAGGGCAGAGGGGCAGAATCCCCCTCCCCTGCTGCCCAGGCTGCTTTGGAGGCAGCCCAGGACACCACTGGTCACCACTTGCCTTGGTGACCAAAGATCCAGTAACACATCCCCCCTGGAAAGGCCTTCTATTTCCTGGGTCAGGAAGTTTTCCCCCATGCATTCCAGGAGTCTCCTGCAGTGCCCAGAGCCCTCCATGCTGCTTTCCCAGGAGGTGTTCAGAGGATTGAATTCCCTCAGCAGGACAAAGGCCTGTGAGCTCGATGCCTCCTGTGAGCTCCAGGTGAGACCATTCCCACCTATTTCATCTCCTAAACCAGAGTCACACATCCTGTACCCTGGAGGGGATGGAAAGGAAAAGTGATTTGATGATTTAGGGAGTCTTACAGGAAGCCACTGTAACAGATGTGTGAGATGAGTGCAAAGCTGATCATCCAAACCCCAGGGGTGTCACTGACACTGGTCTCTGCTCCCCTGTGTCAGGTGAGAGAGCTCCACCTCAGAAACCTCAGGGAACTCCTTGTGTGAGGTGGGGCAGGGGCAGTGCTGGGCAGGAAGGGTTTAACTGGGGCACTGAGAACATTTCTAGGCAGAAATGTATCAAAAAATCATCCAGAGGGAAACAAATGTTAAGCTTTTAATATTCTTTTTAGTTTTCCTCCTTGTGTTACAGGGACACAAATACCTGATGCTCTTATGTAGGTTCCCTGGGACCCTCTACCCAAGATCCATCTGCAGATCCATAAAAGCTCTTGATGTCCTGCAGGTCCTTTGTGACAGCTGCCAGTGCCAGGCAAGGACCTCAAATACACCTGAGCCTCCAGCAGCACTGGGTACTGATGGTCAGTCAGTGCAGCTCAGCCTGAAATCCAAACAGTGTCCTTCAATATCTTGATTTTTCAGTAACCACTTTCTATCAATTGAAATGATTCAATACTTTCAATGAAATGTCAATACAATTTCTGCCATGTCAGAATGTGAATTTTCAGGATGTGTGTTGATTGCAGGAGAGGATTTATCAGAATCATAGAGGTGATGAGTCATTGCATCATAGAATCACTTGGGTTGGAAAAGCCCTCCAAGGTCACCCAGTCCAACCATAACCCAGAACTGCCAAGTCCACCAATGTCCCCAGGTCCACATCCCAGGTCCCTGGGAGTGTTTCACCGACAACAAGGAGAATTTGGGGTGGGCACCTTTACACACACAGATATTGTTGTGTTCACACATCTCTGCCTGTGTTTGTGTGTGTGAATTGACTGTGATGTGAATGTTGTTATTGTGAATCTGTAACTGAGTCACTGTTGAGATTGCAGCAAATTCTGTGTAATCCCTTGATAACTGTTACATTGGTCAATGATTAAGTGCTATTAATCCCTTTTTCCCCCTTTTGTATGCAAACCCTTTGCTTTCTGACCCTCTTCCATCCCAAGTCTCTGTGTAAATCATCCCCTTTCCTTCAGAAATATATGGGCTTTTTGAGGTTCACTTTGAAATTTTCCTTCTTGCTTAAACTACCAAACTCCAATTAGTACAGGTCTTCAAGACCTGAAGACAAATAAAGGAAGAGAAATAATTTTTTCTTCTGTGTTTTAATGAGCCCCACTGTGTATTTGGAGATGAGTCCATGATTGTCAGGAAGTGAGAGAAGATTGAAAAAGTGGCTCAAGAAGTCAGAAGGAAAACTCCAAGTCCCCTGAAGCACCAATGGGCCCCAGTGAGGGCAGGCACTGACAAAGCCTCCCTCCCTCCTGGCACAGCAGGTCCTGTCCCTCACAGGTGGCTCAGGGCTGTTTGTGGGGCAGTGGGATGGGAGGGGGAGGAACAACAAATGTCAATATCTGTGCAACCCCTCCCAGAATTTTCAGGGATGGGTGAGGAAGACACAAAGTCCAAACACTCAGAAGAAAGTCCCTTCTGCTGTTCTCAGTGGCAGAGGCAGCTGCCAGAGGCCAGGGGACAAAGCCTGGGTGCCTTTGTGCCTTCCAGCCCTGTCAGAATCCTTGGCCATCTGTCCTGCAGCCTGTCCTGCCCTGTCCCTGCTGCTCCTCTGGCCTTGCAGGCTGCACACACCCATCCTGCTTTGCCACCAGCCCTCCCAGCAGCATTTCTGTGCCCTCACTGATGTCTCTGCACCATCTCTGGCTGTTCCCTGGAACACAAAGCCATGGGATGATACTGACTCCCTCATGGTGAAACCTTGTACCACAAGGCTCCTCTCTGAGTGACATTTCTTTTTCCTCCCTTCCACTCAGAAACTTCCAAGCTGCACTTTGTGACTTTCCTTCTCTTTCCAGTACCAAGAAAAGCTCTGTCATCCTGGCAGAATCACAGAATATGCTGAGCTGGAAGAGGCCTGTAAGGATAATTGAGTCCAACACTTAGCCCTGCACAGGACCATCCATAGCAGTGAAACCAGGTGATGATCATTGAAACCCTCCTTGAGCTCTGTCAGGCTTGGAGCTGTGACCAGTGCCCCAGGGTGACTGTTCAATGCCCAACCAGATCTTCCTTGAGCCCTCACCAGTTCTTCCTGATTCCTCCACAATGGGGAACCTCAAACCCAGACACATCAGTCCAGATGTGTTACCCCAGGGCTCATTCAAAGGGGGTGACACCTCCCTTGTCTTGGTGGCCACACTCCCCCAAGGCAGCCCCGTGTTCTGTTGTCCTAATTAACTTTGATACCGAGCCCCTGTGCCTCAGGACATCCCTCACACAGCCCAGGCCCTTCTCCTCGGGGTCACTCCAGAGCTGTTCAGGTCCCTGCCCTCATCTCTGGGTCATTGTGCCCCCAGGGCAGGACTGGCCTCTTTCCCTTCTAAAACTCCAGCAGGTTTGTGTTGCCAGAGCCCAGAGCTCCTCAGGGCCCCTGAGAGGGACTCTCAGCTGGGGCAGCTCTCAGGGTGTGTGCACAGGTGGCTCAGCTGCCTCTGGGTGCCCAAGGCTGCTGCTGCCTGTCAGGGAGGTGACAGATGTGACCTGGCAGCCCCTTCCCAGCCATGGCCCCCTGGAGATGCTGAGGCCCAGCTGACTCCTCACAGCATTGCCACCCATCTGCTTCTTGTGTGCCATGAGCTGATCAGGTCCAGGTCACCTCACATTCCTCTCCAAACACCTTGTGCCTGCCCTGGGCCCTTGAGGTCTTTGCCCTGATCCCAGGAAGGGGCATGGAGAGTAAATGGTTGCAAGCTTAGAGTGTGGGAAGAAATGCCCTGGGTTGTGGTGTTGAGGTAAGGATTGATGTATTAGGGTTTAGAGTTTGACATTCAGGGGTAGGGCTTGGGCAGAAGTTTAGGAAGGTTTGGTGTTGTGCTGAGTGTCTGATTTGTCCTTAGCAAGTGGGGTATATTTGTGAGGGAGGGTTAGGATTAAATTGAGAGGTTTAATGCTTGTGATGGGGCCATGGATTAGTGCCAGCAACAGAGTCCAACTAAGGGTACAGGGAGCTTGAGCTTTGACTTCCTGGTAAAGCTGAGATTGGGATCAGAGGAGTGGATTCCTTGTCCTGTGAGGGTAGCACCTTTAGGTGGTGTCAGGGTTTGAGGCTACTGGTAAGAAACTGGGTAAAGGCCTATCAGGAATGTTTGCACAGTCAGCATTGCAGGACCTTCAGTGTTACCTGAACCAATTTTTACCCCATCAAATTCTTTCATCTCTGTTTGCCAAGCTACTTTTCTCTCCCCTAAATTCACTCTATTTCTTCAGAGCCATCTCCTCTCTCCAGAGAGCCTTTCCCCACATGAGTCTGTCCATACTGGCCTGGGTGGCAGCTCCTGGTTCACACTCCCTGCTCCCTGCAGGGCCCTGAGCTGGTGAAGCTGCTCTGCAGAGGGAGGGGCTGTGGTGCCCTGGGGCCATGGGGTGACCCTGCACTGGCCATGCTGGTCAGGGTGGGAAGCAGACACAGCTGGGTGAGGATCACAGCTGCTGAGCTTCTGTCCATGTTCCCAGATGGCTCAGGAGCCAAGGAGAAGGCTGGGCAGGACCAGGGGGTGTCTCCTATGGCACCAGGGCAGGGTGGGGTGGCACTACATCCAGCCCATGGGCTCCTCTGAAACATGGCACAGGCTTGTGTCCCTTTGCCTGCTGGCTCCCCAAAGCAACTCCTGGCATTGAGGGGCAAGGAGTGTTCTCCACAGGTTCATCTTTTCCTCTATATGACTTCTCTTTCAATGGTCATTCATTTTAGGATGCCCCAGGCATCCCTTGAGCTTTCCCAGATGCTACAATAGCTTCTCTCCAGGACGGCATCAGCCACCAGTCCCACTGCAGGTGGGACAGCAACAGGCAGATCCATCAAAGACCTGTAACACTCTGCTTGAACATGTGCAACCAAGAATGGGGCTCTTGGTCCATCCCTTGGTCCCAAAAGATTCCCGTGGGTATCTGATCCCGTCCCTCTGAATCCATCAAGAACCCAAGAGCCAAAACCATTTTAACAAATGAGCTCCCTGGGTGGGTTCCTGCCCCCAGCTCTGAAGAGGTGTCCAGCCCCTGGCCCTGCCCTGCAGTGAGACCCTTTGGCCATGGTGGTGCCTGCCCAGAGCCCAGCTCTGACACAGGGGTCACATGGCCCATTCCTGCTGCAACCACGGGGATGGCTCTGTAGGGACAACAGGACTGTCACAGGTTATAGGACACGTTGGGGCTCCCACAACACTCAGGGCACAAGAGGACACTGCGGAAGGGAGGGGAGCCCAGCCATGGAAAGACCATGTGCTGCTGTCCTTGGCCAGGGATTCAGGGAAGCAGCAGCCTCGAGTCACAGGCACAGAGAGCGAGTGCCCACCAAGGCACCAGGGACAGCCCCAAGGGCACCAGGGCTGCTCCTCCATGGGGCAGCTGCACATTGGGCTGCTGAGACCCTCCTGAGAGCTGGGGCTGCTCCAACAGCTCCAGAGGGTGGAATAAATGGGAGCTGAGAGAAATAATTTTTTCCTTTGTCCTTTAATGAGATCATCATCACAGGGATCCATCTGTACTTGAGTATGTTGGGTTATGAATAAGCTGAGAGAAGGCCAAGGTAATACAGAGAAACCTGACTAATACCAACATGAGTAACCTGATCTAGTGAGTGCCACCCCTGCCAGAGGTGGAAGAGTTGGAACTAGATTGACCTTTAAGGTCTCATCCCAACAGAACAGTTCTGTGATGATTGAATTCTATCACAGGTATGGAACAGAAAAACGGAAAAAGAAAAGTTATTTCTGGCTATTCTTGAGGTACAATTCGAGCCCCAGTGGGGTAATTGGAAATCTTAATCTGAAGTGGACTGTGTTCAAAGACTTTCCTGAGGGCATCCTTGATTTCCTTGTTTCTCAGGCTGTAGATGAGGGGGTTCAATACTGGAGGAACCACTGAGTACAGAACTGAGACTACCAGATCTAGAACTGGGGATGAGATGGAGGGAGGCTTGAGGTTAGAAAATATGGCAGTGCTGAGAAACAGGGAGACCACAGCCAGGTGAGGGAGGCACGTGGAAAAGGCTTTGTGCCGTCCCTGCTCAGAGGGGATCCTCAGCACAGCCCTGAAGATCTGCACATAGGAGAAAACTATGAAAATGAAACAACCAAAACCTAAACAGGTACTAACCACAAGAAACCCAATTTCCCTGAGGTAGGATTGTGAGCAGGAGAGCTTGAGGATCTGGGGCATTTCACAAAAGAACTGGCTCAGGGCATTGCCCTGGCACAGGGGCAGGGAAAATGTATTGACTGTGTGCAGCAGAGCATTGAGAAAGGCACTGGCCCAGGCAGCTGCTGCCATGTGGGCACAAGCTCTGCTGCCCAGGAGGGTCCCGTAGTGCAGGGGTTTGCAGATGGCAACGTAGCGGTCGTAGCACATGATGGTGAGGAGGGAAAACTCTGCTGAGATGAAGAACAAAAAGAAAAAGAGCTGTGCAGCACATCCCATGAATGAGATGGTTGTGGTGTCCCAGAGGGAGTTGTGCATGGCTTTGGGGACAATGGTGCAGATGCAGCCCAGGTCTGTGAGGGACAGGTTGAGCAGGAAGAAGTGCATGGGGGTGTGCAGGTGGTGGTCGCAGGCTACGGCGCTGATGATGAGGCCGTTGCCCAGGAGGGCAGCCAGGGAGATGCCCAGGAAGAGCCACAAGTGCAGGAGCTGCAGCTGCCGCGTGTCTGCCAATGGCAGGAGGAGGAACTGGCTGATGGAGCTGCTGTTGAGCATGAGCTTCCCCTTGGGTATAGCACCTGTCCGAGGAGAAAAATAAAGTAACAAGTCACAGTACATGTTTCTGAAAAAACCTCTTCTAGTCCTTATGTAACACCCTCAGATCACCTCTTCTTTATCACAAAAACCCTTTAGCTGGTCCATTTGAGGACTTCTGTTGAGGCCTGGCTCAGAAAGCTCCAGGGAAAAAGGAGCTCTGCTGATGTTCTGGAATACTCAGTTCTGTCCTACAACAACAGATAAATAGGAACTGAGACTGATGTTAGTTTTAAGCCACCCACGGTACTAAAAAGCTTCTCAACATTGTCACTCCCATTTCACCCTAATGCAGAGCAGAGCTGTGGGGGTATAGTTTTGTTTGTTTGCTTCTATTTGCTCCAACACAAGTACTGAAATTTTTAAGGCAGGAATCCTTGGTATTTATACTTCTGTCTAAGAGACAACCTGTGTGTCCTGTGAGGCAACGAGATCATCCTTTCCTGCAATGCTTGGCAAGATCCATCAGCCCTGCTCTCATCTGCCCAAGGCTGTCACCTCTCTGTTCTGCAGGGCAAAGGCACCCAGGGGTTCCCCTGAGGAGAAACTGGACACTGCTGAGAGCTGGTGACTCCAGTTTCCAAGTGCACATCTTCAAACTCCTCATCCCGTCTCATCCTACAGAAGAGAGATATCTCAGCTCTCCCCTCCCAGCAGGGGCACAGAGGGCTCATTGCAGCTGCCTGCACACACTTTGCAGCCCCACTGCCATGGCCTCAGTGCTGAGGGGCTGTGGGGAACACAGGGTTGGAATGGCACAGCTCTGCCCCTCAGGAAGGCATCCTGCAGGACAGCAGGATCATCCAGGGAAAGAACTGAATGTCCTAAAGATGTTACATCCTGACTGGAGAGTCCAGGAGACCCATTGTCCAGAGCTCCCACCTGAACAGAGAGTAAAAATGCAGCATAAAGAGGAGAGGAAAAGAGAGAAATTCCTCCCCACTCCATTGGAGGCCCTACTGGGACAATCAAATGGCCAAAGGGAAAGGCTCTGCTGTGTGGTGATGGAGAGCAGGGGATTGTTCTGGGCAGAAATCTGCAGAGTAGGGCATGGCCCAGAGCTGCCCTAACCCCCCTCCCATGGAATTGCAGCAGCAGTTCCCTCTCACTTCCTGCCTTAGGTTCTGTAGTGGAGCTGTCCCTGCCAGCAGCTGCTTCCCTGTGCCCAGGGCTGGGACCTGGCAGTGCTCCCAGAGCCCATCCCAGGCCTGGGTGCTTAGCTCTGCCCTGCAGAGCCCTCCCAGCACAGGGCACTGCCCAGGGGCAGCTCTGGCTGGGCAGGCTGTGATGACAATTTCAGAAATCGCTGAGGAGATTGGAAAACAGACACTGATGCTGCCTGTAAGACACCATGTGCTGATTTGTTATACTGCCTGGTTTGTTCACCTCTGAATGTGGGAGAACTAGAACTGCACTGCCTCCCCTTAAATGAGAAATTAATTTCTACTTTTCATTGTCCATGAGGTAAACAAAAGCAAAAGGCTGAAAGAGCAGCATGATTCCCTCTGAGGCAGCCTCTGCCTTCCTGAGCTTGTTGAAAGTCTCCTGTGAAATCTCCTGTTGTGCTTTGCAGCTGCAAACAACCAAGATGCAGGGAGCAGCATATTGACACAGGGACCCAGCCCTCCAAGTCGTTGCTCCTTCCCCACAGCCCTTCTTCCCCATCCCTGTGAGCAGCTCCCCAGGCTGGCTGAGAGCTGACCCTGGCAGGCAGCAGAGTCCCTGCCCCAGCACAGCACCCTGGGCTGCAGGACCCTGCTCTGCCCCACAGCCCTGGGCACCCCTGGCTGCACCCCCAGCTCCACAGCTATTCCAAAGTGTCCCCCAACAGCCCCCTCCTCACACATCCCATCAGCTGGGGCTGTGCCAGCTTTAGGAGATGCCTCCAGGAGCTGCCCCTGCATTGCCCTGCACCCACAGACTCACCGTGTCCAGCACTGCAAAGATTTCTCCTCCAAGAGCTCTGAGTCATCCTCCCAATGCTGAGCCCCTTTAAGCTCTGTCTGTGCCCTGCTGGTGTCCCTGAGCTGCCCTGGCAGTGCCCTGAGCCCTGCTGGGCTGTGCACAGGAGCTGCTCCTGGGCAGAGCTGTCTCTCTGCAGCGCTGCCCGCTTGCCAGGAGCTCCCTGTGTGCCAGGAGCCCGGCCCAGCTCAGCAGCACAGCAACAGCCCAGGGCATTTAATGGCCCTCGGGGGGGTTTGTGTTGTTTACATCAGACTCAGTCCATCAGAGTAACTTCAAACAAGTTTTCAAGAAGTCAAAGTGAGAGTGAAACTCTGAAGTTTCTTGTAGTGCTAATGGGTCCAATTAAGAGACAAGACTGAGAAAGTGTCCCCAGATTCCAGGCAGAGCAGAAAACTGCAGACAGTGGTGACAATTATGAAGAAGCAAGGAAAGGTGTCTCTCATGCTTAGGAAATCTCTATATGTTTCCTTATTCCAAAGGGCCAAGCCCTGACACCCAGCCCCTGGAAAGGCATCTCCAGTCCCTTACTCATTCTCACGTCTTATCCTGGGGCACTGGGATGTGGGATGTGCAATGCCAAGGGCAGGAGGATGGGGTGGCACCTCCCAGGCTGCTGAGCAGGGACAAGGAGGCAATGAGGCCCCAGGGCTGCAAGGCTCACTTGTCTCCTCATGCCATCAGGGGCACACACAGCAGCCATGGCCAAAGGCCTGCACAACTTGGCTCTCTTGGGGCCTTTCAGCTTCTGCACATCCCTGTCTCCTCTCCAGCCCAGGCTGTCCTACGGTGTCCATGCCCTGCCCCTTTCCCTGCAGGCTGTCGGCATCCCCCGGCTGCCCCACCTCACTGGCCCCTTCCTGAACTGACATCTCTCCCTCCTCCCTGGCTCTGCCTTGGCACACAAAGCCTTGGGCTGATCCAGACCCCTTCTTGGTGATGCTTTGTATCAGAGCACTTGTCTTGGAGGGAAACTCCTTTCTGCATATGTCCAGTATAGACCTTCCCAGATGCCATTGGTGACATTATTTCTTTCTCATTCTATATCTGCCTACAAAAAGAAAAGCTCCACCATCTCTGGCACCACCACTGGGACACTGTGGAACCTCATGGAATGAACGGCCCAGTGTGACACTGCAGAGTCTTATTGATACAATGGATTCATTGTCACTCTGGAACTTTCCTGCACTGATGTCTCTCCCTCCTCCCTGGCTCTTCTTGAGAGATAAAGCCATGGGCTAATTCAGACTTCTTGGTGTTGTGTTGCACCAAAGCACTGCTCTTGGAGGGAAATTCCTTTCTCCTCATGTCCAACCTGGACCTCCCCAGCTGCCCTTGGTGACATTATTTCTTTCTCATGCTGTTTCTCACTACAAAGAAAAGCTCCACCATCTCTAGGGGAGAGCACTTCAAGCACTCTCAGCGTTCTCCTGTGCTCTACTCAGTCTCCACACCACTGAGCCCAGGGCTTTCAGACCTTATATATTGGTCATGTGCTTGAGACCTCCAAATGCCTTCATGGGCCCTCTCTGGTCCCTCTCCAAGGTGTTTAGCCATGAAAATGCAGTGCCCCTTGTCCAGGAAAGACAGACTGACACACTTTGCCAAAGGTTGTATTGGCAGAACAAGGCACAGTAACTGCAACTCAGCAAGCGGAGATTTACATTGGATGTCAGGAAGAAATATTTTCTGATTAAGGGAGTAGGAACCTGGAGCAGGTTGCCCACTAAGTGGAAACCTCATCCCTGGAGGTGTCCAAGGTGAGGAACTTTGTACAGCCTGAACTGGTGGAAGGATTCCCTCGTTAATGGGCGGGAAGTTGGACTGGAGGCTCCTTTAGGTCTCTTTCAACCCAAACTGTTTCATCATTCTTTCATTCCTGTATCTCCAATTCCTTCTCCACAGGGCTGCAAACACCTACGGACACCTTGTCAGCATTTTTATGTGACCTAATCCCCAAAACTTCATAAATGTGAAAGAACTGCCATTTTAGGGACATGAATTTTCAGGTTTTTAGAGGAATCATTCAAAACTAAAAGGTTACATAGGAACTAATAGAGATTTAAAACATCTCAGCATAAAAGGCTCTCCAAGTGGTCAATGGCAGAGCTTCCCAGAATGACCCTGATCTGAGGTTGGCCATTTGTGTCTCAGAGTCTGAGAGTCATGATGGGAAACCAGAAAGTGCATTTGGGGACTATGCAAGACTTGCCATGGGACATTTAGGAAAAAAACCACTGGATTGGAATGGTTGTGGGGAACACTGTTGTCCATGGTGCAACAAGCATAAGGAAACAGAGACAAAAAGATGATGGAAGAGCTAATTATGTGTAAGCAAGTGATTGCTAAGTGTCTTTCTCTGGCCTTGCCCTGCAACTGATCCCACAGCCTGTCCTGTTTTCTCAATCTCTCCATTGTCAAGAACTTTCTGGGTCAAGGGATCTCTGTGCTCTGGCTATGGATGGAGAACCAAGTGCCAATCACTGGAGTGGGAGCCACAAATCATCAGGTCTTGTGTTCCTTGGGGCCCAGACACTAGTGAGACTGGTGTGTGTGTACAGAACACTGGTGGGTGTGTGGGTGGGTGTAACCACCAGTGACCATCAAACCAGAGCAACCAGCGAGTGGCAGAGGCCTGGGAGCCGCTGTCTGAGATCATCTCCTGGAGGGATCCACATTGTCCGGGTGTCTCTGGAGCTCTGCATCTTCTCCTGACATGGCAGAGCACACAAACAGCCCATTCTTGTGTCCTTTTCTCCACTGAGATTTCCTTGACCCTCCATGATTTATTTGTCTATCAGGGTCCCAGGAAATCCGTGACCCTCGTGCCTCACCAGTCTGTCAGTGTCCCATTCTGGGGACCCTTCACCCAACAGTCCTGTGGGATTTGAGGGGTATTCGACTGCCCTTTCCAGGGGGCTGAGGCAACAGCACAAGGGAGACCCCTGAGTGTGTCTTCCCACTTTATTCCAGTGTGTTCCTGCTGCAGGAGCTGCAGCGCCTAGGAAGGACTCACAGAGACATTTCCCAGAATAACACTCTTTATGAATGTAAAATTGTGACAGGTTAAGGTTCAAAGGTTGTCAGTGACAGAATATGAGTGTAAATATGTATTTAGAGCAATACCCAGACCAGCTCTAATCCCAATTAAAGTATTCAGTGTATGCAGAGCACAGTTCCCACCCAAGAGGCCCCTGTGGGGCAGAGACAGGTCCAGCCCTGCAGTTATGATTAACTCTTCCCTTTCTTTTCTTCCATTCTCGAGTTACTTTTATACTATTTCTTTATGTTTAGGTGGAGCATGAGTGATTTTAGACACAAAGACCTTTGTTTATGGTTTGCATGAAATTGTCTCACTTTGCTGTTAAGGACAGAGGCAAAAAAATGCCCAGTGGTTGGTGGTTGTACCTTGGAGGGGCATAACTCGGGGTTGGAGGTGTGTGTTAATATTACAATTAGGCTTTAATGAACCAAGTTCACCTGAGGACAGAGATTTCCCCACAGCTGTTGGCTCAGCAGCAGGACATCTCCTCCTCTGCCCCTGGGCTGGCAGGGGCTGTGCAGTTTATCAGCTGCAAAGTCCCCTCGAGTTCCCCTCCCTGCAGGGATTCCCACAGAGCCCCCTGAGGAGTCTCCAGTCCCCCCACCCTCCATTCCATCCCCTGGGCAGGTGTTGACTCTTGTGTGAGGAATCCTCATGGAGCTGCCCCCACGTCCCATCCAGGGAGCAGCAGCTGCATTTTACCCTGGAATTTCTGTATCACTACAACTTCTTTTGGGATGTGAATAGAACTGGAATCCCCTAATTTCACCCTCAGTAATCTTCCCTCAGGAACCAAAGGGATCATGGGAGTCTGCAAAACTTCATGGAATGCACTATGACACTCCAGGGCATCATGGAACCAAAGGAATCATTGGAAATATGGCACCTCATGGAATCATCAGGCAATTGTGACATTGTGGAATGTCATGGAACCAAAAGGCCTTAGGGACACTGTGGAGCCCCATGGAATCACAGATGCCTTTGTGACACTGCAGAACCTCATGGACTCAAGGGATCATTGTGAAACTACAGGGCCTTATGGAGCCAAAGGAACCCTTGGACACTGCAGTGACCCATGAAATCAAACAGCCTTTGTGACACTTCAGGGCCTTATGGAGCCAAAGGGACCATTGTGACACTCTGGAATATAAATGGTCTATTGTGACACTGTGGAATCTCATGGAATCTAAAGGGCCATTGTGACACTCCAAGCCCTCATGGATTCAAAGGAATCCTGAGACACTTTGAATCCAGAAGTAATCATAAAAGAATTGTGAAACTATGGAGCCTCATGGAATCAATACAATTCATCATTATATTAATTATGTATTATTATATTTATTATTGGCTTGGACCAACTCAAGTCTGTTTGCGGGGTTAAAGGGAAAAGTCCAATTTCCCAAAACTGAGGTAGTGCCCTGTTCCATACCCAGCCCCTTGGAACTTCCTTGGGCAGCCCTGGAGCAGCTGTCAGGGAAAAACAGTCTGGGAGTACTGCCCCATAGCACTGCCCCACAGCACTGCCCCATAGCACTGCCCCACAGCACTGCCCCACAGCCCTGCCTCATAGCCCTGCCCCATAGCCCTGCCCCACAGCACTGTCCCATAGCACTGCCCTATAGCACTACCCTATAGCTCTGTCTTATAGCACTGCTCCATAGCACTGCCCCATAACGCTGCCCTATAGCACTGACCCATAGCACTGGCCCACAGTACTGACCCATAGCACTGCCCAGAACACTGCCCAGAGCACTGCCCAGAGCACTGCCCCATACCACTGCCCAGAGCACTGCCCAGAGCACTGCCCCATAGCTCTGCCCCATAGCACTGCCCCATAGCACTGCCCCATAGCACTGCCCCACAGCACTGCCCAGAGCACTGCCCCATAGCACTGCCCCATAGCACTGCCCCAAAGCACCGCCCAGAGCACTGCCCCATAGCAGTGCCCCATAGCACTGCCCAGAGCACTGCCCCAAAGCACTGCCCCACACCACACCCTCTGGAACTCCTAATCCAGCCCCACACTGGCTATGCCACACCAGGAGCACTGCCCCTCACCCTCCCCAGAGCCCCACAGTGGCCACTGGGCCAGAAGTCCCCCCTGGGGGGTGTGGGTTGGGATGGCCACAGGGAGCAGAACAAATAAAATGAACATTGTGTGGCCATTGCATGGTCAGACCCTCCCACCTGGACAGGTGGAAGCTGGACTTGCATGGGACTGTGGGTGGTAGCTCTAATTCTGTCTTTTTCTCTCTCTCTTTCTTTAATCACCTTCTCTTAAATCTCCCTTCTTCATTTTTAGGGTAACATAAAACCGTATGGGTTGGATTTTGCTGACTTGTATGGCTCAGCATGTGCTCAGTCAGTGCTCTGTGGGATGCTCTGTTCTGGTTGAATGTGGCCCTTTAAACTTTTGCCAAGCTCCCTCATTTTCTAAAATTTGCCAGTAAAAGTGTGTTATTTGACCCCCTGAGAAAAGGTGTAGATTTTCTCCCTTGTGGTTCCTCTCAAGATATTAAAAGAGCTAAAGGACCTTTTAAAATACCTGGAGGGAGAATATTTTTGGTGCCTTGTATATTTTTTTAAACTAAAACCCCTTGGATGAGCTCATAGCTCAAACCTGGTGTCCTACAGTCACCATCTCTGGAAGTGTTCAAAAAACATTGAACTGTGACACTTGGGGACACGGTTCAGTGGGGAAGATGCCAGTGTGAGGTTAATGATTGGACTCCATCATCTTAGAGGTCTTTCCAATCTTAACAATTCTATGATTCTTAATGATTAAGATCTTTCATCTTGTCACTTGTCTGTTCTTTTGTCTGCTCATTTGGCATAATAAATAATTCATTTTACATAAGTATATCTAATTTGCCATTGTTAAAACCTTTGGGAAAAAGTGATTCAATCACACCTCTGTAATTTACACTGCAGAATAAATCTGAGGCTAAGATCGGATCCAGTCACATCCAGGCTCCTCTCTGAGAAGGAATTTAGAAAACAAGGGGTCCTTTCTGCCCCTCACAGCTCAATGAGGCAGCTTCTCCAGTAAACTCTGTCTAAGTCTTCTATTTCCACCATCACCCCGTGAGGTTCCACACAGTCCCAAGGTTCCTTTTATCCTGTGAGCTTCCAGAGTGTCCCAGGATTCCTTTGGTTCTCTGAGGCCATGAAGGGTCATGATGATCCCTTCATTTGATGAGGTTCTGCAGACTGACAATGATCTCTTTGGATCAGTAAGACTCTGCAGTGTCACACAGGGCCATTCATTCCATGAGGTTCCACAGTGTCACACTGGTCCCTTGTGCTCCACAGGGCCCTGCACTGTTATAATGGTCCCCTAAATCCATGTGTTTTCACAGTGATCCTTGGATTCCATGAAGTTCTGCAGTGTCACAATGTCCCTTTTTTTCCATCAGGCTCTGAGGAGTCACAATGATCCCTTGATTCCATGGGACTCTGCAGAGTCACAATTCCATGAAGTTCCACAGTGTCACACTGGTCCCTTGTGCTCCACAAGGCCTGGGCTATGCTGGGAGAGGCCCTTGGTGCTGGAGAGAGACCAGGGCAGGTGGGAGAGCTTGGAGGGAGCTGGACTGGGCTGGAATGGACCTGAGAGAGAAAACCATCCCTGTGTCTCTGAAGTGCTGAGGCCTGAACAACAGGCCCTGAGCCAGAGGTGATCTTGAGATGAACATTCCAACCTGATGTTTTATTTAGCCTTGTGTCTGCTTATTAGCCAAAGCCTGTATATCCTCAGTGAAATATATAAGGCTACAGCTGTGTAAACATCTGTGCTTGTTAGTGAGATACATTGGTATTCACTTATTAGGGAAGGTTAGGATCTGTTCTTTGATGAGATATGAATAGATCTGTCTTTCTGTATTTAGAGACAGGTCAAGGCCATGGCAGAGATGGCTAGGCTCGATTGACAGCAGATGGTCCAAACTGACTCCCTGATTTTCCTCTGAAGTCTTGGCCAGGCTTTGGGTGAAAAACAAGGAGAGAAGAAAGCCAGATATTTTCCACACTGAATAAGTGATATAAGCTTGTTCGTTTAATATATAAAAGTTGGGGTCTTTTCACAGCAAAGATGGAGAGCTCACCCAGGAGTGGATGCACCAAGTGGGATTTCCCAGTTCCCGGGAGTGACTCTCTGACCCTTCACTGTTACTGTGGCTCCGGGCAGGTCTGTGCTCTTGGTGGAAGGAACACACCAGGAAGGTGGCCCAGGACACTTGTCACCCCCACTATCTCTCTCCAGTCATTTCCAGCCCTGGTTGCTCAGCCCAGGGTTATGGGTGGGTTTTGCTGTGCCCACCTCCCCCCTCCTGCTGGCTCAGGGGCTGTCCCAGAGCAATGGCCAGCCCTGCCCAGCCCCTCTCCTGGCCCAGAGACTGGCAGAGCCTGAGCAGGGCTGTCTGTGAGGCCCCACAGGTGACAGAGCATCCCCAGGGGCTGGGAGAGGTGTGGAATAGGACAGACATGGGGTGACCAAGCCCAGGGACTACCCTGGGCATTCCATCAGAGGGGCCATTGCCCACCATGGATGCTCCTGACCTGGGCTGGAGCTGCACAGGGGGCTGTGGGACCAGCTGTGGGGCAGTGGGGCACAAAGGGGCCATGGAATCTCTACCAGGGGGTGACAGCAAGGCCAGGCAGAGACAAGGAATTCCTGGGCATGCCCTGTGTGTGCATGTGGGACTGTGGGGAAGGCAAAGCTCCCCTGGAGTTGCTGGATGCAGGAAAAGTCAAGAGCCAAAAGAGCCTCAGTGGCTGTGCTGGAGACCAAGGCTGAAGGAGGGAAATGCAGGGCTGCTGTGGGATGGGGAGGGGGATTTAATTCCAGCAGACACTGCTGTGGGGCTGAGGGACTCCATGGCTTCTCTGCCTGAGTCTTCACTGGAAAGGTCTCTCAGGCCTCTGTGCTCAGGGAAAGCTTCAGGGAGGAGGAGAGCCCGTCTTGGCAGGAACCTCCTGCAATGGCAGAGGGACACATGGCAGTGTGTGCCCCTGCAGGGCACTGCCCTGGCCATGGCACAGGCTGGGAGCTGCCTGGCTGGGAGCAGCCCTGTAAGGCAGCTGTGGGTGGGCAGGAGTTGGGCAGGAGGCAGTCGTGTGCCCTGGCAGCAAGGGAGGCCAGGAGCACCCTGGGCTGTGGGACCAGCACAGCAAGGATGTGGCTTATCCTGATTGCTGTGGCTGAGGAAAGCTGCACAAAGAGCTGTGGAGTTTAGAAATTGTATCCTCTTTAATTTGTACTGTGGGCAATGCAGGGAAACTTTCTGTGCCTCTGAGTGTCACCAGTTCCTCATCCCCTAAAGAGCACAAACCTGATGAGTTCCTACTCCAGTGACACTTGGATCTCACTCCATACCCAGAGTATAAAGCTTCCTTGTTCCAAAAAGTTCCTTGAAATGGAGGGATTAAGGACACAGGACAGGATGTGGGGATCAGTTGCAGGGCATGACCAAGGATTTGGGGTAGTTGTGACCCCAGGGCAGGACCCAGCACTCGGCCTTGTTGAACCTCATCCACCTGACCGCAGCCCATCGATCCAGCTTGCCTGGACCCCTCTGCAGAGCCTTCCTGCCCTCCAGCAGATCAGCAATCCCACCCAGCCTGTTGTCATCTGCAAACTGACTGAAGGCGCACTTGATCTCCTCATCCAGATCATTGATAAAGATGTTTAACTGAGCTGACCCCAATACTGCTCCCTGGGAAAAATCCTGGATGTAATTCCATTCCCCACCAGTCCTTGGGCTTGGCCATCCAGACAGATTTTCCCCCACTGAACAGATGCTGCAGAGAGTGTCTGATAAATTTCTTGTAACCCCAGAATATTGGGATTGATGCAGATTTAACTCAGCAGAATGCAGAATTTCATTCTCTTTCTCTCTTTTCCTTCCTCTCTGGATCAAGGGAAATTCTGACTGCAGTGTGTGACCTGTGTGCGAAGAGCAAATATGGACAGAATCGGGACAGGAAGTGTTTGGGAATATCTTGTGAACTGTACTTGACAAAGAACATTTTTGCCTTTTGTCTAAGACTACCTATTGTGGAAGCAACGTGGGCTTAATGTACAGCTAAGGAAGGAGTTGTGGGGTTTGGTTTGTTTGTGCCTTCCTTTGTTTTGGTTTTCTTTTCTTTTTTTTTTTTCTGAAGTAAATGAACATCCCTCTGTGTCTCTTGCAGCTCTTTCTCCAAGTACAGCACGTGGGAGTTGGTGCCAAGGAGCTGAAACCTGCAGGTCCAGCTTTTAGTGGAGGAAGCTCAGATTCCACAAGGCTGCTTTGAGTGCCAGGCGTGTGATGAGGGAAATGGTGGGGCAGGGATTAGGGATAACGTTTGATTAAATGTAAGACATAAAGGGTCTTGATTTTCATACTTATTTAGACTGCATTAATTGGTACTCATGATCAAAGTAATTTGGGGATTGCTGACATTAATGTATAAACAGGAAAAATAAACAGGCCACAAAAAAATACATCTTTTCTCTTTATTTTACCATAAGATATTCACTTTGAATGCATTTCTGAGATCTCTGTAATTGAACACAAAAGATTTGAAAATTTAAAAGCAAATTATTCCCAGGGGCTTTTCTTGTTGAAAATGCCATCACTGAGAAGAGACCATGGAGGGAACAAGCAGACAAGGAGACCATCCCTGGTGCTTGGGAACAATATCAATTAGGGACTGTTGCTATCAGTGTATAAACAGGAATAAAGTTAAACAGGACAAAAAGAAATTTTTCTTCATGCATTTTTTTAATGTAATACACTCACTTTGAATACACTTCTGAAATTTGTCTAATTAACCACAGAATAATTGAAGACTTAATAATAAATTATTCCCAGAGGTTTGTCTTGACTGAACCAGCCTTTAGAAAAGGAAAATTCATCAGCAAACCTCCAGATTCCTGAGGATGTCAGCAAGCTCTGCTCAGGCCATCACTGAAAAGAGACCCTGGAGGGAAAGAGCAGACAAGGAGACCATTCCTGGGGTTGGGGAAGCAGCAGCTCAGAGTCACTGGTACAGCTGGTAAATTGACTGTGGAATGTGACTGTGAAAGCCCTTAATGGGCTTCACCAGGCAGGACAGCAAAACCCTGCCACCCATCCCAGGGAATGGGGCTCTGTTCCCTGACAGGATGCTTGTGGCTCTCCTGGGAAGCAGAGTGATGTGGGGTGTGGAATGGGGAGTGCAGGAGAGCACTAGGACACCTCCACAGCTCTGTGGGGTGGGTGAGGAGGCCACAAGCCCTGGGGCTATAAGGAGCTGGTATCAGGAATATGCCCATGGAGCTTCCCACTCCAAATGACTTCTGGGTTAGTCTGGAGGACCAAGGGCTGGAACAAGAGCTCCTTTCTTGGTTGCACCTCTTCAAGCAGACTGATAGAGGGTTTTGACTTATCTGCTTGTTGCTGTCTCACCTGCAGTGGTCTGATGACTGATGCCATTCTGCAGAGGAATTGTGTGCCTCCAGCAGAGCTCTGGGGAATTCCAGGGCCTGTGTGAGTCTGGGTAGACAGAGAGAGGCATTTGATAAAATGAATGACCATTGAAGGAGGAGTCAACCAGAGGAAAATGGGAACCTCAGTGGCTCACATATTAATAAGGGCTCTGTGATACCAGGAGAGGATGGGAGAAGCCAGCAGGCAAAGGATCACAGGACTGGAGAGTGTATCAAGAAGCCCTTTTGGAAAGTCCATTGGGCTGGATCTAGCGCAGATCTAGTGCAGTCCCACTCCTTTCCACTGTGCCACTGCAGACACCATATGGGTCCTGCACAGCCTTGTCCTTGGCTACTGTTCCACCCAGAAAGGTGGACAGGGGTTCAGCAGCAGAGACCCCCATCCATCTGGGTCTGCTCCCCACCCTGACCAGCATGGCCAGTACAGGGTCATCCCATGGCCCAAGGACACAACAGCCCCTCCCTCTGCAGAGCAGCACCTCCAGCTCAAGACCTTACAGGGAGTACAAGGTGGGAACCAGGCCCAACTGGCCAAGCCAGCCTGGACACACTCACCTGGGGAAAGGGATGGTACTGGAAAAGAGCAAGGGAGGATTTCTGTGTCTGAAGAGAGGAATCCATGACACAGAGGAACTTCTTTCTGCAGGACCCCCTTGGAACAGGCTGCTCTGTCACTGGGCCAGGATTCTGTGCTGGTGTGGGGAGAGGGGGCTGCTGGAGATGATGCCAACGGTCCTGACTTTTTACTCATCTTGAATTCTTTGTGTCATGTCCAATCTTCTGCTCTGGGGCTGCAGTGGAGGCTGAGATTGTTCTCTCCCCCAGGAGTTGCTGTGCCCTTCAGAGGGGCAGGGTCTGTGTGGTGGGTGCCCAGAACTCTGCAGCACCCTTTGGTGGGTGCTGCCATGGGGCCAGCCCAGACTGGGCTGCTCTGTTGTGATGGACTGGAAGAAAGCAGAATATTTTGGGAAGTGCTGTGGAGATTCTGGGCTGGACTGGGAAGGTTCTGAGAGTAGAAAACAGTAATGTGTGACCTTGTATGGCCACCACACCACAGCTTTTTAGTGGCATAGGGATACGGGTGATGTCCCCAAGGAAACCCTATGATTGCCTGTAACATCGTAGTTTCTTTAATAGAGACACCTGTGATGTCACCATGGAGTCACTGTGACTGCCTGTGACTTCAGAGTTCTTTGCGAGCACAGATATCCTGGGATGCCACCACTGAACTTCTGTGACTGTGTGTGACAAATCTGCTCCTTGGCAGTCTAGAGACACCTCTGTTGTCACCATGGGGTCCATGTGACTGCCTTGGACCTCAGTGCTCTTTAGCAGTCTGGAGAAACCTGGAATGTCACCACAGAGCTGCTGTCACTGCCTGTGACAGATCAGTGCCTTAGGAGCTGGAAGTCCACTGGGATGTCTTAATAGAGTTGCTGTGACTGCCTCTGACCACACTGCTCTTTATCATTCCCAGAGACCCCTGACAAGTCACGCCTTGACTGCCTGTGACACAACACCTCTTTAGCAGACTGGAGACCCCTGGAATGCCACTGTGGGACCCCTGTGAGTGCCTGGGACAAATCATCTCCTTAGCAGGCAACCATCACAGTTTCCCATTGCTACGGTGAGTTTCCATGGAAACCAGCAGGAGGACCTGTTGCTCACCTTGGTCCCATGGCAGCTCCATGAAGACTTGTTGCTGGGGGGTTTGCCATGGGAACAACCCCAGCAATGGACCCCTTCCTAAGTGTGGTGCCATGGCAACCAAGGCTTGGACCAGTTTTGATGCTTGGTTGCTGTGGAAACCTGCACTAGGGCTCTGTATCTGTGATGTCGCCATGGCAGCAGACACAGAGATGCTTGGCCAGGGAATGTTTCCATGTCAGCCAGTGCGTGGGTCAGCTGTCATGGGAATTCTCAGAGAAACACATTGCCAGGGACTGGGGACATGGACACTTGCACTGAGAGCCGTTGCTATGGGTGGCTGCCATGGCAACCATTTCAGGCCCCATTACTAGGGCAGGTTGCCATAACAATCTGCACAGAGACCCGTTGCTGCAGTCAATTTCCATGGCAACCATCATAAAGCCCATTGCCAGGGACCTTGTCAGCCTTGAAACACCCTGGATATGTTTCATCACTCAAGACATCAAAGTCCTGACCTCTGTGCCCTGGGCAAGGGGATTCTTCCCCCATGGGAGTCTCCTGGGGGCAGTGGGAGGAGAGGGTGTGCAGGGCTGAGGGCAGGGCAGTCGGGTGGCCCCTCCTGGCCTCTGTGGAGCAGAGGCGAAAACAGAGGCCTGGGGACATGAGGAACTGTTGTGTCCTCCTGTGGGCCTCAGTGGGACAGGCAGCAGCCAGAGCCCACAGGACAAGGATCTCAGTCCTGGGAGGGTGTCCCAGCCCTGGCAAGGACTTCGGTCACCCCCACCAAAGACTGTCTACTCTGTCTTGTGGCTGTACCTGTTCCCTTGCACACTTTATCTATCCCCTCTGCTTCTCAGCCTCACTCAGACCCAGGAACTCCTCAGCTTTACTGGCATCTCTTTATTCTCGCTGGCTGTGTCTTCCAACACATTTCCTGAGTATTTATCAGTTCCTGTGTGTTTCCCACAACTCACTCAGCTTCTTGTAGATCTTTGCTAATGCTCCCTAAGCATCCACAGTGCCCTTGCCTACAGACTTGCTTGAATATTCACTCCATGGCTCCACACAAATATCCTTCGGCTGCTTCAAATTACAAAAAACGTCAACCTGTTTCAGTTCAGCATGAGCCCACCTTTCCCTGCCAGTTCAGCTCTGTCCCCACCTTTAGCACCCCTGCAGCTGCACACACTCTGCTCTCTCTGCACTGTGCGTGGAACACAAAACTGGGTAGACACAGCAATCTTTGTTTTGGTTTGAAAGCTTGGCAAGATGCCAAGTATGAACCAAAGTGACAAAGATCCCTCTTCTCCACCCCTGCCAAAAAAATGGAAAAAAACCTTCTGAAACTTACACTTAACTAGTTTCTAGAAAGAGAGAAAATTAAAAGTAAACTACAATATAATACTCGCTCACGCAATTAGATATAATGAACAATTTTTTCACCTCCACACACAACAGAAAACTGAACTTCTCAGGACACAAATCTCACTATTCTGGTTGCAAAATCACCCAAGAGAACTCCACCTCCCTAGGGACAGACCCAAGCAAAGAGAAAACTAAGAATAAACATTTCACTTTCCTGTAGATAACACAGAGGTGAGGTGGTTCTGGGCCCAACTCAGCGGATGACAGCAGCAGCATCCTGCCACTACCATGGCCAAGACCAAAGAGAGAAGCACCTTCTCCTACACTGTATTTATATTTGAGATGACAGCAGAATATGGTATAGAATACCACTGGCCAGAAGAAGTCAGCTGTCAGCTGGCCTGACCCAGCTCCAGTCAGCTGATAATCCCAGGCCTGCTCTAAAAACTAAAGCCTAAATTTAGGCCTACACCTACTTAAACACAGGACATGCAAGAACCTTAGTGACCCCTCCAAGTCAATACAGCAGAGCATTAAAAAGCTGAAAGAGTTTACTGTTCAACTTGAGAAAAGTGATGATCGAGGGATGAGCAGTTTAACTGGCCTGATATGTTTGACACAGGACCATGGTTAAAGAAAGCATTTATTGTTACATCAATGAGTTTGTTTGTGGTTTTTGCTATTATGCTTTGTGTTCTGTCTTTGTTATCTTGCATGCAGCATATGGTTAATCACAGTTTTGCACAAGTCTCTGTGTTACAGCCCAAAAATAAAAAAGGGGGAGAGGTGGGGCTGCAAGTTTGGCATGAAACCATAGAGATGCTTGGAGATGTCAGCAGGAAGCCATGGGCTTTGAGCAGAAAGAAAGAAGAGCTGTTTGCTCTCCAGATCTTAAGTCTGACCCTTTCTGTCTCAGAGTTTTGTCCTGCTTGCTGTATTTGTGGTGCTGGGCATGGTTTAAAAGACTGTTACCTTCCTGGGTAGTGGAAAAGTACCAGCTTGCATGTCTCTCCCCCTAGTTTGCATGCTCCTCTCCCAAACCCTACAAATTGCAGAGTTCGTAACTAGTAAAGGTCTCAGTTTGTACAAGCAACCTGAGCCTGTGCCTCAGTTGCCAAAAAACAGCTTACAAGTCAGCAAAAATTACAAGCCACCAAAGCCTGCCCCCATCCAGACACCCAAACCAACCCCATGGTGGCAAAAGCCTCAATAAAACCAGCTGTAAAATTGTGACTTTTGGAGTTTATCGCCCCCTTCCCTTCAATGTGCCACATTTAATTAATCAGGTGGTTATTTCAGCCCCTCAAAGACAAGACCATGATCTGGATGCTCAGCCTTGGCCCAGCTCCGGCATCGCTCCAGCCAGTGCTGACTCAACCAGCCCCGAGTTCTCCAGCCCAGAGTTCTTTTCAAGAACTCCCCCTCACAGTGGAGCTCAGGAGACTGGGATCAGCTTCCTGGTGCTGCTTTAACAGGAGCTCATGGGGACTGGGAGGAGACTTTTGGTACTGAGTAAGTTATTGGCACACCCAGAGGAGAGATGAGAAATCATTAACCAGGACAGGAACTACTCCTCAGTGGCCACTTGAATATTTGGGTGTTCCCCAGCAGCTTTGTGGTTCTGTTCTCAGTGTGTTTCCTTGCCAAAAGAAAGGGGTGCGGAAACCAGAAGCAGAAACAGTTGTCTGCCTTAAACTTGATGTTTAAAAGTTTCTGACCAAGGGAGATGTGCCTTCCCTTTGAAGGGACTGGAATGTTCATGGCTCCAACACTCTCCAGTTGAAAAACCAGTGAGTCTTTGCTACCCATGGGCAAAGGAACCACCCAGAGGCACAGTGGGGAACATCCAACCCCGGAGGGGACAGGCTGGGCTTGGAGCCAGGAAAGGGAAGGATCATTTTTATGCCTTTATATCACTACAGTTAGGATCTAAAACTGCTTCAAAGCTACTTTACATGGAAACAAAGTGTTCTAAACCCTACATATACATATATATCGATAACGTAAATCTAATCTGCCTCAAGGGGTGGATTAAAAAGTACCTGGGTCACCCTCACCTTCAGGAGGGTCGGGACAGGTGCCAGACAAGGGGGAAGCTTCTGACAGCTGCTCACAGAATCCACTCCTGAAGCCCCCCCTGCTACCAAAATCTGGCCACAGAAACCCAATGCACTGCCCAGCATGGATCACCTGGAAGGTGGGTCTCCAGGTCTCTGCTAAACAGGCTTCATCAGGAATGCTGGTCATCAAGTCTTTATCCAGCATGGGTCATCAGGTCTGGGCCCAACGTGGGTCACTGTGGACCATTCAACATGGGTCCGCTCTTGGCTGATGGAGTTGCAGCAGTGAACAAAGCTCTTCTCATAGTCAGGGCACTTGTAGGGCTTCCCTTACTGGTGGGTCCGTTGGTGCTGGGTCAAGGTAGAGCTCTGGGTGAAGCTCTTCCCACACCCGTCACAGCTGTGCGGCCTCTCCCCGGTGTGGATGCGCCGGTGCCTGACGAGGGTGGAGCTCTGCTTAAAGCTCTTCCCGCAGTCCGTGCAGAGGAAGGGCCTCTCCCCGGTGTGTGTGCGCTCATGCACAAGGACTTGTGAGCTGGTCTGGAACCTCTTCCCACACTCAGAACACCTGTAGGACCTCTGCCCAGTGTGGATGCGCTGGTGGGTGATGAGGGTGGCGCTCTGCTGGAAGCCCTTCCCGCAGTCGGTGCAGCGGAAGGGCCTCTCCTCTGTGTGGGTCCTCTCAAGGACGAGGAGATGTGAGCTGGTCTGAAATCTCTTTCCACATTGCCCACACTTGTCTGGCCTCTCCCCAGTGTGAATGCGCTCGTGAGTGAGGAGGCCAGAGATATTCCTGAAGCTCTTCCCACATTCCCCACATGCGTAGGGCCGTTCCCCAGTGTGGATGCGACTGTGGTTGATGAGAGTGGACTTGTCACTGAAGCTCTTCCCACATTCCCTGCACGTGTAGGGCCGTTCCCCTGTGTGGGTGTGCCGGTGAGTGACGAGATTGGAGCTGTGCTTGAAGCGCTTCCCACATTCCCTACATGTGTAGGGCCTCTCCCCAGTGTGCAGGCACAGGTGGCTGAGGAGGGAGGAACTGTCCCTAAAGCTCTTCCCACATTCCTTACATGGGTAGGGCCGTTCCCCACTGTGCATGCGCTGGTGGCGGAGCAGGTGGGAGCTGTTCCTGAAGCTCTTCCCACATTCCCTACATGTGTAAGGCTTTTCCCCAGTGTGGATGCGCTGATGGCAGATCAGCTCGGAGCTCTGGCTGAAGCTCTTCCCACATTCCAAGCACTTGTGGCGCTTCTCCCTTCTATGAAGCCACTGCTGCATCACCAAGTCAGAGCTCTGGCTGGAGCTCGGGCCGCCTTCCCGAGACAAGGTGGGCTGTTTATTCTCAGAAAGCCCCGGACTTGGCTTGGAGCTTCTCCTCCTGGCAGATCTCCATGACTTTTCCTCCCCAGTGACTTCCTGTGCCTTGGAGCTGTTCAAAACGGTCTCTGCCAGCAGGTTCTGCTGGGGGGATTTGTCCTCCGTGCTCTCTGTGCTCAGCTCAGGGCCTGGGGCAGGAAGGAACAAGGACACTCAGGGCATTTGCCTCCGGCCCACAGGGAAGGCCAAGGACATCCCCCCAAACCCGGCCCCGGCAGGACGGCGTCGGCAGCGGGGTTGTTCTGCAGCCGGGGCCATGCTGGGCTGGAAGATGCAGCACAAGAGAGGGGCAAAGGGGCACTGACTTCCTCCTCACCTGCCTGGGGGTTCCAGGGCATCTTCCTCCTCCTTGCAGCCTCTTTCTCTATCTGGCCAAGGCTGAGGAATGAGAAATCCTGGTTTGGGGGAAAAACAAGGTGTGAGTGCCTTGGCTTGGGGGATCCTCTTGCCCAAGTCCATGTCTAGAAGTCACCAGGCATCTTGTGATCCTAAAAACCTCCAAAACACCAAAATTTAGCCCAAAACAACCCTTGATTATATTGGCAATAACTGGACATGACTGGGATCATCTGAGTAATCTCTGGACCCACACTGAAGGTGATTGGGAGCAAGTGGGACTATGCTGGCAGGGAACTGGGATCACACTGGGAGAAACTGGGAGCAAGTGGGAGTGGCTGGGTCTATACTGGTGGCTACTTGGCATGACTGAGACCATGCGAGACAGACTGGGGTCACACTGGGAATGTACTAAGGGCAACTGAGGGGGATCAAACTGGCATGACCAGGGAGCAACTGGAGCCATGCTGGGGACAACTGGCATCATTCTGTGATCACACTGAGAGCAGCCAGGCCCACGCTGGGGGGGACTGACATCATACTGGGCTCATACTGGGAGTGACAAGGAGCATGCTGGGGGATATTGGAACCCTCTTGGGTGAAACTGGGAGAAACTGGGAGCAAATGGCATCATGTTGGAGGCAACTGGGATCACGCTGCAGGTGACTGGGAGCATGTTGGTGGCAACTGGGATATACTGGTAATGAGTGGAACCATAGTGGGGGTAAAAGGGAGTAACTGGAAGCATGTAGAGGGAACTGGGTTAATATTGGGAGCAACTGGATGCACACTGGAGTCATACTGGGATCATACTGAGAGTATCTGAGAGTGTCAGATTATACTGGCAATGACTGGAAAAACCTGGGAGTACACTTGGAGCTCATGGCATGATACTGTGCTGATACTAGAAGCAAGTGGAGCCATGTTGAAGGCAACTGGGATAATGCTAGGATGAGCTGGGTCCAAGCTGGAGGACACGAGGGGCAGCAGGAGGCCTTGTGGGACCACCTTCTACTGCCTGGGGTGGCTCTGGGGGGCCCTCAGCTCTTCGGGGCTCTTCCTGCAGCCACAGAACTTGCAGGGACCCCACTCTGGGTGGGTCCTCCACGTGTTCCAGGAGCTTTGGGCTCCTCCTGGCACAGACTGGGGCCAATTGGGATCATCCTGGCATCCTATAGGAGCATGTCACAGGCAATTAGGACCCTCCTGGGGTTAACCAGAGGAATCTGGGAGCAAATGACATCATGCTAGAAGTGACTGGCAGCATGATGGTGGTAACTGGGATACACTGGGGATGAATGGAATCATAGAATCATAGAATGGATTGGGTTGGAAAAGACCTCCAAGATCTTCAAGTCCAACCCTTGGTCCAACTCTAGTCCATTTACCAGATCATGGCACTCAGCGCCACGTCCAATCTGCATTTAAAAATCTCTAGAGATGGTGAATCCACTACCTCTCTGAGCAGCCCATTCCAATGCCTGATTACTTTCTCTGTAAAGAATTTTTTTCTGATATCCAACTTAAATTTCCCCTGGCAAAGCTTAAGCCCGTGCCCCCTTGTCCTATTGCTGACTGCCTGGGAGAAGAGACCAAGCCCCACCTGGCTATAACTTCCTCTCAGGTAGTTATAGACAGTGATGAGGTCACGTCTGAGCCTCCTCTTCTTCAGGCTAAGCAACCCCAGCTCCCTCAGCCTCTCCCCATAGGGCTTGTGCTCCAGTCCCTTCACCAGCCTTGTTGCTCTTCTCTGGACTTGCTCTAGCACCTCAATATCCTTTCTGAATCATAGAGGAGGTAAAAGGAAGCAACTGAAAGCACGTGGGGGGCAACTGAGTTAATACTGGGAGCACACTGGGAGTGACTGGCACCATACTGGGGCCAATTTGGACAACGTTGTGGGCAAGCGACATCCAGTAGGAGCCACTGGGCTCATACTGGGAGTGACTGGGCTTTGAGAAGCACATGATGGGCAGCAGGATGAAGGCGACCCACCTCCCACTGCTCTGCATTCCCAAAATCCTTGTTGCCAGTTCCTGCTCTGACCCTGAACACCAGATCTGCTCTGGGATCCCTTTCCCTGGGGACACCTCCCTGCCCTCTCCCCACCTTCCTGCCTCTGGAAATCAGCACTTTGGAGCCCCATCTCACTGCTTTCTCCTTCTCTTCCCTATTATTATCATGATCCCCCTGCACCTCCTTTTCCAGGGCTCTGGGACACCCCTCTGTGGCCGTTCCCTGTTTTCCAGCCCCCACACCCCCCTTTCTTTGACTCCAGGATCCTCCTGCACCCCCTTTCCTGCCCATCTTGCCTCTCCCAGCCCCTGCATCCCCCTTTTCTTTGGCTCCAGGGACCCCCAGGCCGCCATTTCCAGCCATCCCAGCTCACCTCATACCCACATTCCCCTTCTTTGGCTCCAGGACCCCCCTGACTCCGCTTCCCCACTCATCTGTTACACACCAGTAACTGAGAAATGTAATAAATATTATTCGCCCATTATTCCCCTGTCATAAACATCCTATCAAAGAATTTTCTGGCAGCAGTTTGAGAGAAAGCCACAATCCTCTTACAAACAAACACCTGCCAAAGCCTTTCACCAAGCATCCTGCAAGTCATGGCAGCAAATTAAGCCAAACCTCTTGCCTGCTGAGAACTCACACAAGCATCCTCTTGTTGTAATAACCGAGCTAAAACTATATCCTGCTTCTGTGAAATTTGCAAGCTACATGTAAAAAACAATGTCTGAACTGTTTTGGACTCCATAAAAACTCCAGAAGAACCAGAAGAACACCTTGGAATTTCAGTGCATAGGGAGCGTGGAGAATGGAGAGAGAGAACCACAGCCAAACACCTCTCCCACCTTCCCCTTCCTCACCCATCTCACCTTCTTACCCTCCTCCTTCCCCACCCAAGATGCTTGCCTGCCTGTCCCTGCAGACTAAGGAGAAAGCTGAGCTCTGCCTTGCTCCCTGCGTCAGTGTCCTAGTTCAGCAGGAGGGACCAGCTAACCCTGTGTGGGGTGATCAAAGCTGTGTATTCTACCCCCTCTATTCATTCCCCAAGGACAATGGGCCATTTGCAGCAGCTGCCCAGGGAGCCATTATCACTTCACACCCAGCCTGAGGGGGGCGGAGCTGCCAATGGGCCATCAACAGTTCAACACCCCCTGGCTCCCAGAGTTAATCACCCATTGTGTGAGTCCCCGCCCAGGGGGAGGGACTGAGAGCTCCCTGAGGGTATATAAGGGGTGGGTAAGAAGACCTCGGGAACCTCTCGTTGGATCCAGAGCAGCAGCAGGACCTCGACAGGAGGAGATCCCCGCTCTCGCTCAGACCACAGCCCTCGCCTGCACCAACAGGTTTTTCTTTTCCTTTTGCTCTGGACTTGGGGGAACCACAGGGGTCTCAGCACAAGGGCAAACAAACCCCCTTGGGTTTGTGCCCCAGGACACTGGGTTATACTGCTGGGGTTTTGTGAGTTGAAAGCAATTTCCCTTGTGTGTCAGTGTTGTTATTGTAATATTATTATTAAATTTTAGGTCTGACTTATAATCTCTCTCGTGGTGAGTTCATTTCCCCTGCTGGTTCACCTTTAAACCAGCACAGTCAGTTCTGCTCCTGCTGACCCAGCCCTGGCCCTGTTCAGCCTGGGGTGGCTGCGCCGCTGCTGCCCGTGAGCGACAGCTCCGCGGAGCCTGAGAGCTCTGCAGAGAGAAAGGAGCAGCCCTGCTGCACAAGGGAGAGCAGCACAGACTGAGCATCACATCTGCACTGCAAGAGCTGCATTCCACACCTCTGCCTACAGGAACAGACACAACATCGCTTATCCCCCCCCACACTAACTTGGCAGAAAAATAGTTGGTTTTGATGATAAACTCTCTTCTTTTGTTGTTCTAAAAAGCATTCTTAGTGTTTTTCTAACTGTTCTTATTTCCCTCTCTTTTTGAATTTTTTAGCAATTTTTAATAATAAAAAAATCAGTCTTTTGAATTAACAGAGAACTTAGTTTGAGTTTTAATTTGGTCGGAGTAAATATTTTGAACCTAACTTCTTTCTGTGCTATTTAAGCAGTTTGTAACACCATTCTGCCTCTCCCAGACTACACACTCCCTTTTTCTTTACCCTGGCACCCCCTGGACTTCCCTTTTCTGGGCACGGAGACTCCCTGGACACCTAAACCACCTCTCCCCACCCCTAGTCCCTCCTCTCCTTCAGCTTGGCACCTTCCTGATCCCAATTTCCTGGAACTGGGATGCTCATGCAGCCCCTTATCCTGTACTAATACTTCCCTGCACCCTCTTTTCTAGCCATCCCACCACTTCCTGCCCCCACAAACCCCCCTTTTTCCTTGACTCTGGGACTCCCAGGACCCCCACTCCTGCATTTCCCAGACCCCAGGCACCCCTTTTCTGAACAATGGGGGACATCTTGAACACCCTTTCCTGGCCATTCTGAGTCTCTGTAACCCATGATCCCCTTTCCCCAAAATCGGGGAACCCTGGACCGCCCTCTTCTAAGCACAGGGTCTGCCTGGACCCCTCAGCCCACTTATTCAAACCCCTGCAACCCTCTTTTCTTGGCACTGGGACACCCTGGAATCTTTTTTCCAGTACTGTGTCCCCCCCTGCACACCCAAAATTCAACCCCAAACCCACAAACATTGAGCCCCCCCAAAAACCCTGCCAGAAGTTCTCCCTCTCTGGTCTCTCCACTTTGGAGTTTAGGGTGTCCCCCCTCTCCGGGCTGCCAATGAAGGGCCTGACTCAGGCACACCAACCCCCTCAAGGGGGGTCCCCATATCCCCCCGCCCACCAAGGGGCTTTGCCGGGAACCGACAATGGGACCTGCAAAAACACCACCTGAGGACCCCCAATAGCCCCCAAGGGGCATCGGTGGCCCAGCTTTGGGGTCCCTCAAGCCCCAACCATCCCCCCGAACACAACTCAACACCCCTGAGCCTCTCCAGGCTATTCGGGGCTCGGCTCGGGGGTCCCGCAGCACTTTGTCGGGGCCCTTTGCCGTCCCTGTGTGCCGCTCCGGCCCTGCCCAGCGGCAGTCCCAGCGCGGGCTCCAAGGAGCGGCACATCCTGGTGCCCTTGGGGGCTTTGGCCGGGCCCATCCCGGCTCTCGTGTTCCATGGCACAGCCCGCACGGCCCTTGGGGGGGCAGCGGGGGCACTGTGTAGTTTGGGGGGCCCAATCCCCCTTTCCCCTCTCCCCCTTTCCCCCCCTGTTTTCCCGCTCACCCGAGAGTTCCTGGCGCGCAGTCGGAGCAGTGGAAAGGAAGAGGAAGAGGAGGAGCGTGGGTGTTCCTTCCCCTTGTCCCGGGGGTGTTCCTGGATTGGCAGCGCCCACTCCATTGGAAGGCGGTCCCGGCGGGGCGGCCGGAGCAGGTTTGGGAGCAGCTGTGGGCGGCGGTGTGAGAGAGAACAGGTCTACCCGCCCGCCGCCGCTACCAGGTCTGCCCGTGGACGCCCAGGCTCTGGAAACCAGCGGCTGAAGCGCCGAGTCTGACGGAGACAGCAGGTCTACCGGCTGAGCTTAGAGAACAGATCTACCCGCCGCAGTGAAACAGGTCTACCCTCTGGACTGAGGTAGTAATCAGGTCAACCCGCCAGACTAAAAAGGCTTCCCGCCGGACTGGAAAAGTGAACAAGTCAACCCGCCGGACTAGGAGAGACCAGGTCTACCTGCCCCACTGAGCGAACAGTACTAGCCGTGCTTAGAACAGGTCTACCCGTCGGGCTGAGGAGTACCCGCTGGACGGGAAGAGACAGCAGGTCTACCTAGAGACTTGAAAACACCCGCCGACTGAGAGCAAACAGGTCTACCCACAAAACTGAAAGAGAACAGGTCTACCCGCCGGGCTGAGAGAACAGACATCCCCGCTGGAATGTTCAAGCAAACAATGCCCTGTTTGCACATGTATCGGTCTGACTTCAACACCTAATTAACATCCTGATGGTGAGGCAACCACTGGACTCAAATGACTGTCAGTCAATCCCTTTATACGATAAAAGTCCAGATTCCTTTCACAGAGGCAGGTTCTTCCCAGGTAACCCCTCCTGGGGGGTGTGTGTAGAGATCCTCCCTTGGGTGGGGACCCCAGCTAAGGTCACTCCTCAGGGCTGAGAGCAGAGATCTTCCCAGCAGCCTTGGGCTGTCTGAGCTACAACGATTGCTAATTAATAATTATTTCCTTTTTGGTAGCTTTAGTAGAATTGCTTCAAGAATTGCTTGAGGACAGTGCACTGTCCTGTCTTATACCAGAGTTACTGTAGTTTTATCATTTCTATTGTGTAGTAAATAATTTTGATTAATATCTTTTATCTCATCATTTCTAGTAATAAGTAATTCTTTTGTTATAAACTTTTTCTAAGCTTTCCACTCCCCCCTGCCCCAAGTTGCCCCCTCCCCCCAGCAGCCCCAGCACCCCACAGCAGGTTGGGAGCTCAGGGAGCCACCCCTGAGCTCCCTTTTCCAAGCTCCCTCTGCCCAAAGACCCCCATGGGACTGTCCATCCTACCAGCTCACCCCTCCTTTTCCACATTTCTACCTGTTCCCCCCCTTTCCCATCATCCTCTCAATCCCCAAGGCCCCCCTAAGATCAGTTTGGAGGTCACAGCTCACACTTTACCTCTTCTCCCATTCCTTACACATACCCCCAATGCCCAGTCACATTCTGATCAGTTTTGCGGGTCCCACCCGCTCCTTTTCACTGATCTCACCTCTCCAGCTTCTTTCCCATCATGGGTGGCAATGATGTGAGGAGTCAGCTGGGCCTCAGCATCTCCCGGGGCCCGTGGCTGGGAAGGGGCTGCCAGGTCACATCTGTCACCTCCCTGGCAGGCAGCAGCAGCCTTGGGCACCCACAGGCAGCAGAGCCACCTGTGCACACACACTGAGAGCTGCCCCAGCTGAGAGTCCCTCTGTTGTATTTTGGGATTATTATGTAAATTCTCTCCCCTGCCACTTAACTGCTCAGGCCAGCGGTTAACAAAAGAAGCAGTTAACTGTTGATCGCTGGGGTGGGGGCAGGTTTGTCTCTTTTGGGTTTTTTTTTTGGATATTCTCCCCAGTTTTGGCTCGGCGGAACGGGGGAGTGGGGGCTCGAAGGAGGCAGGCTGCCCTGCTGGTTACTGCTGGGGTTTTCCTGGCTGTCTTGCCGCTGCCTACTCCGGACTACTTTTCGTGCCGCGCTGCTGCTGCTGCCTGCCTTGGATTTGCTGCTGGTTGCTCGTACCTTTCTGCTTCTTGGACGGGGAACACAGGGGGAAGAGACTGAGTCCATCTGAAAGCTCACTGCTCGTCTGTCTCGCTGGAGAAGGACTGAAACTCACTCTGCAGCCAGCCGGGCTGTGATATGAACACTTGAGTATAACCTTTCCTCCCGGAGAAAAAAACTGCTGGGTTTTGTTGTTGTTTTGGTTTTTTGTTTTTTTTTTTCTTCTCTTGTGGTGTTGGGGAAGTGGGTTGCACTAGTCTGTTTACATATATAAATATAAATATATATATATATATATATATATATATATATATATATATATATATCAGTTATCCTTCTTGTATTAAAATTCCTTTTCTTAAATTTGATAAAGAGTGGTGTGATTATTGTGGAGGAGGCCCCTCCCCTGCTTGTGGGTAAAACATTTTGGTTTTTTCCCCTCAAACCGAGACATTTCTTGGCACCCAACGTGGGGCTTGTAAACAAAGAAGAATAACTGCTATTTTGTGGCACCATGTGGGTCTTGAGGTTAGGGTTCATCAGGACCATCCTGTATAATATATTGGCTTTTTGTTGGTACAAATTCATGCCAAAAGGAGCGGCAGGTTTAAGTCTTATCAACAAATCAATGAGCAAAACTCAAATAGCCGCAATTATTATTGAGTTCTTACTCTGGATTTATGGTGCCATGAATTCGATGCCTTTGGATGTCATGTGGGTGGTGCTCTCCAGGCTGTTTTCCTGCCGCAACCTAAGCTGCTACCTCTGGGGATTCAGTGATAATAGTACGGACCCTTGGGAAGGAACAAAGGGGAATCTTTTCTCCCAACCCTTTGTCCATTCCCCATTCAAGTCTGCTACAACAGCTTTTGAGATGTTTAAATTCTCCCTGGATGCCAGAGATATCTTGCTCTTTATGGTTTTTCTGCAAGGTTGTATCCCTGCGGCTTGCAGAATGTTTGAAGGTAGGGCCAGGGTTTTTCGAGAACGCATTCAGAAGCCCAGCCCAGTGAAGGGGGAAAAGGATGAGAATAAAACCCCTGATGCCACAGTGAAGGGGAAAAAGCAAGAGAATAAAACCCCTGATGCCACAGTGAAGGGGGAAAAGGAAGAGAATAAAACCCCCGACGTTACAGTGAAGAGGGAGAAGGAAGAGGGTAAAACCCCTGACGTTACAGTGATGCAGGATAGGGCTAAAAAAAGGGAAGAGGGTAAAACCTCTGATGTTACAGTGATGCAGGACGAGGCTAAAACAGGAGGACAGGCCAAGCCTATGGAAGTTGCCCCTATCCAGAAAAGGAAATATAAGACCAAATTAGACCATCCAGCGGACGATGAGGGGGCTGCTGCACCTCCACAGCAAGCAGACCCAGAGCCTGAGATCATCACTGAGTCATTGTCATTTGATAATCTCCGTAGTTTGCGGAAAGACATTGCTCGACACCCGGGTGAGCCCATCCCAACTTGGTTGATCTGAGTTTGGGACCTTATGGGTGAAACCTTACAACTGGATGGTGCTGAAGCCAGGTTTTTGGGGGCTCTGGCCCAGGATGTGGCTATTGAACAGGTGTTCGTGAGGGAATCAAAGCCCCTTTCACTCTGGGCACGACTTCTAACGAGTGTAAGAGAGAAATTTGTTTATAGAGAAATCCTGCAGGAACATCATATTAGGAAGACTTGGAAGATGATGGAAGAAGGAATTTTACGTCTGAGGGAGATGGCAATGATGAACGTGCTTTTTGGAAGGGGTGGGCAAACCAATAATGACCCTGACAAGGTCAGATGCACACCACATATGTGGTGGGACCTTTCACGCTCGGGGCCAGCTGAATACACCGATTTCCTGGCATCCATGTATAGGGAAGAGAACCAAGAAACAGTGGGAGCTGTAGCAAATAAGCTCCGGATATATGAAGGCATGACCCACAGCCCAATGCAGGCCCGTATTTCTGCTGTAGAGACATTGGTTGAGAGTCTCAAGACGCTGCCTGCAGAGGCAAAAGCGATCAGAGAGGAAATTAGGGAAAGTCTCCAAGTGGCACCAGTGCGAATGAGAACCTCTGAAGTCAGAGCCAGACGCCCCCCAGCCAGAGGAAGTGGACAGACCTCACAAACTGAGATGTGGTACTTCCTGGCCAAACATGGAGAAGACATGGGACGGTGGGATGGGAAACCCACCCGTGCCCTTGCAGCCCGAGTACAAGAACTGAAGGAGAATGGAAGAAGGTCAGTGAGAGTAAGTGCAGTCCCAGTTTCCCACGGGCAAGAATCTGACCCACAGGAGGGCACCTCCCAGGTGTACTCATCGAGAAAAGGTTCTGACCGCTATGACCAGGATCAGTGTTAGAGGGGCACTGCCTCTAGCCAGGTAGAGGCACGGGACAACAGTGTCTATTGGACTGTGTGGATTCGATGGCCTGGTACATCAGACCCACAAAAGTATAAGGCTTTGGTTGATACTGGCGCTCAACGCACATTAATGCCATCAGGACATGTGGGCTCAGAAACTATTTCTATTTCTGGGGTGACAGGGGGATCTCAAGAGTTGACTGTGCTAGAAGCTGAAGTGAGCTTGACAGGGAGAGATTGGCAGAAACACCCCATTGTGACTGGTCCAGCCGCCCCATGTATCCTGGGCATTGACTACCTCAGGAATGGATATTTTAAGGACCCAAAGGGGCATAGATGGGCTTTTGGAATAGCCACTGTACAGACAGAAGGGATTGAACAATTGAACTCATTGCCAGGTCTCTCAGAAAGTCCTTCTGCTGTTGGACTGTTGAAAGTTGAGGAACAGCAAGTGCCAATTGCCACCACGACACCGTGGCAATACCGAACGAACCGCGATGCTGTGATCCCCATCCATAAGATGATCCGTGAACTGGAGAGCCAAGGGGTGGTCAGCAAAACCCACTCACCCTTCAACAGCCCCATCTGACCTGTGCATAAGTCTGATGGAGAATGGAGATTGACTGTGGACTATCGTGGCTTGAATGAAGTTACCCCACCGCTGAGTGCCGCTGTGCCGGACATGCTGGAGCTCCAGTATGAACTGGAGTCCAGGGCAGCAAAGCGGTATGCCACTATTGACATTGCTAATGCGTTCTTCTCCATTCCTCTGGCACCAGAGTGCAGGCCACAGTTTGCTTTTACCTGGAGGGGTGTGCAGTACACCTGGAACCGACTACCCCAGGGGTGGAAACACAGTCCCACCATCTGTCATGGACTGATCCAGACTGCACTGGAGAAGGGTGAGGCTCCAGAACACCTGCAATACATTGATGACATCATTGTGTGGGGGGACACAGCAGAAGAGGTTTTTCAGAAAGGAGAGAAAATCATCCAGATCCTTTTGGGAGCTGGCTTTGCCATCAAATGGAGTAAGGTTAAGGGACCGTCCCAAGAGATCCAGTTCCTGGGAGTGAAGTGGCAGGATGGACGCCGTCAGATTCCAACAGAAGTCATCAATAAGATCACAGCAATGTCTCCACCTACCAGCAAAAAGGAAACACAAGCCTTCCTGGGTGCCATAGGGTTCTGGAGGATGCATATCCCAGCATACAGTCAGATTGTAAGCCCTCTCTACTTGGTAACCCGTAAGAAGAATGATTTCCACTGGGGCCCTGAGCAGCAACAAGCCTTTGACCAGATCAAGCATGAGATTTCTCAGGCTGTAGCCCTTGGACCAGTCAGGACAGGACCAGACATACAGAACATGCTCTACTCCGCTGCCGGGAATAATGGCCTGTCTTAGAGCCTTTGGCAGAAGGTGCCTGGTGAGACTCGAGGCCGACCACTTGGATTCTGGAGCCGAGGCTACAGAGGATCTGAAGCCAACTATACCCCCACAGAGAAAGAGATCCTAGCCGCCTATGAAGGAGTTCAAGCCGCCTCAGAGGTGATTGGCACAGAAGCACAGCTGTTTCTGGCACCTCGACTACCAGTGCTGAAGTGGATGTTGTCAGGACAGGCTGCCTCTACACATCACGCCACTGATGCTACCTGGAGCAAGTGGATTGCCCTGATTATGCAGCGCGCCCGTATAGGAAAATCAAATCGCCCTGGGAGCCTGGAAATCATCACGAACTGGCCTGAAGGTGAAAATTTTGGTCTAGCAGATGAAGAGGAAGAGCAGGTGACACGTGCAGAAGAAGCTCCACCATACAATCAATTGCCAGAAGAAGAAATATGCTACACCCTCTTCACCGATGGCTCCTGTCGCATTGTAGGGACTAATCGCAAATGGAAAGCAGCTGTATGGAGTCCTACCCGACAAGTTGCAGAAGCTACTGAAGGAGAAGGTGGGTCGAGTCAGTTTGCAGAGCTTAAAGCCGTGCAGTTGGCCCTGGACATTGCTGAACGAGAGAAATGGCCAAAGCTTTACCTCTACACCGACTCATGGATGGTGGCCAATGCTCTCTGGGGATGGTTAGACCGATGGAAGAAAACCAATTGGAAACGCAGAGGGAAACCCATCTGGGCTGCCGATATATGGCAAGATATTGCCACCCGAGTAGAGAAGCTGATTGTGAGAGTCCGCCACGTAGACGCACACGTGCCCAAAAATCGGGCCAATGAGGAACATCTCAACAACCAACAGGCAGACCGAGCTGCGCAAGTGAAAGTATCACAGACAGATCTGGACTGGCAGCACAAGGGAGAGCTGTTCTTGGCTCGATGGGCCCATGATGCCTCGGGCCATCAGGGCAGAGATGCCACTTATAAATGGGCACGAGACCGAGGGGTGGATTTAACCATGGACATTATCTCTCAGGTTATCCACGACTGCGAGACATGTGCTGCCATTAAGCAGGCTAAGAGAGTGAAGCCCCTGTGGTATGGTGGACGCTGGGATAAGTATAAGTACGGGGAGGCCTGGCAGGTTGACTACATCACACTGCCACAGACCCGCCAAGGCAAGCGCTATGTGCTCATCATGGTGGAAGCAACCACAGAGTGGCTGGAGACACACCCAGTGCCTCACGCCACTGCTCGGAACACCATCCTAGGCCTGGAAAAACAAGTCCTGTGGTGACATGGCACCCCAGAGTGAATTGAGTCAGATAATGGAACTCATTTCAAAAACAGTTTAGTTGCTACCTGGGCGAGAGAACATGGCATTGAGTGGGTGTATCATATCCCCTACCATGCACCAGCTGCCGGGAAAGTTGAGCGGTGTAATGGACTGTTGAAAACCACTTTGAAGGCGTTGGGTGGAGGGACTTTCAAACACTGGGATCAACACTTGGCAAAGGCTACATGGCTAGTCAACACTAGAGGCTCTGTCAATCGAGCCGGTCCTGCCCAATCAGAACCCCTTAACACTGTAGATGGAGACAAAGTCCCTGTAATACACCTGAGAGGTATGCTAGGGAAAACAGTCTGGATCAACCCTGCCTCAGGCAAAGGCAAACCCATTTGTGGGGTTGTCTTTGCTCAAGGATCTGGTTCCACCTGGTGGGTGATGCAGGAAGATGGAGAGACACGATGTGTACCTCAAGGGGAACTTATCTCTGGGTAAACGACTCATATTACTGTATTTGTAAACACTTAATTATTTGAAAGAAAATTTAAGTTTAATGTA